>NC_136410.1:201993233-204393233 GCF_051521515.1 Lactuca serriola
CATCGCCGGATTAGCAGCGTGCAGCGTCATGTTGTCGATCGTCGTCACCTCTGCCGACCTAATGCAAGGCTTCAAAGCCTATTACCTAAATTTATCATCCACCAAATTGATGTTCGTGAGTCAGTTGGTTGGCACTGCAATGGGATGTGTGATCGCGTCGTTGACTTTTTGGATGTTTCGGAGTGCGTTTGAGATCAGGACACCCGATAGTCCGTATGAAGCACTGTACGCGGTTATATATACAGTTCAAAAAACCATCATTTAACCATGAACAACACCAAACTTGAATAAGGCCTCCACAGTAATAGAAACAGACTTTTAGATGTTATGAAGGCAAAAGAGAAGCACTGACCAACACCAATTTGATAAGAAATTTACGGTAATAGCAACAAACTTTGATATATATATATATATATATATATATATATATGTATATATATATATATATATATATATATATATATATATATATATATATATATATATATATATATATATATATATATTGGAAAGGGAACTTCCCTAACGAGGGTTTGGGCTAGCTTTCGCGCACCGAATAATCCATATTGTGAACATGAGGCTAAATGCAGACGAATCTCCATGGCCACAAAGGTTGAGTAATGTCATGATTTGAACTTGAGTCAATGGGTTACTCATGACATTTTCCACATGCCTTACCTAGTCGCCACAACCCAAGTAGTAACGGGATACAAAAAAGTAATAAACAAAGCAACAATGGGATACATGCAAAAGATATGCCACACAGAAAAGAATATGCCCATATCAAAGATACACAAACAAAAAATTCATGTCACACAAAGAAATTCCACAAATGTTAATAAACACCCGTTTGTTATAGGTCCAAATCTCATCACCGAATGTGATCTCACCCCTTAACATACACTTATTGAAAATGGTGTTTAAAGTATATCAGAATCACATACACTAGCCTCAATTTTCCCATGTATATATAAGTACCCAGTAGAAAAAGACAAACATCTGTCCATTTTGTTTACCCTGGATAATAAGGATTATTGCAAGACGTGCATTTTTTATAGTTTAAACACATACACACACACACCATTAAAGTGCTTCTAACCCAGTCTATCAGGTTTTGCTCTTCCTTATTGAGATCGAACGTTTAAGTCTCGTCTGGGATGTAGGTGGATTCACGAGTAGATTAGATTGCCGTTAAAAAAACTTACTCACACCAAAACGTACTTGGAAAGACCTATACCAAAATACATCGATATTGTGACATCCCGTATTCTTAACCAAAATTTTCTTTTTATAAACATAAATATAACATTATTTTTCTATACATACAGAATACCATCAGTTAATGCCACAAAACCATTCATAAAAACAATATATAAAAAAACGAAAATCAAACCATAATCATCAGTGATGCACATGCGGTTAGTCAGCCTGGAGGCTTTCTCCGATTAGAGGAACTACCTAAAAAACAGTAATCAACAATTGGTGCCTTAGACTCGTTAAACAAAGTGAGGAAACTCACTTCACACTGCCGAATCTCACTGATAGATCTCTGACTGATGGCCCGCTAAAATCCTCGAGCTATAAATCATAAAATAATTATC
The DNA here is from genome assembly GCF_051521515.1 of Lactuca serriola. Taxonomy (NCBI): domain Eukaryota; kingdom Viridiplantae; phylum Streptophyta; class Magnoliopsida; order Asterales; family Asteraceae; genus Lactuca; species Lactuca serriola. Next base: position 201,994,835 of record NC_136410.1, read on the forward strand.
TAATCAATAATTGGATCCCAACTCATACTAAGAGTCTAAACTAGGGTAAAAGACCTTTTTACCTTTTACCCAACTTGGCCGAAATCATAGACCTAATCCAACTGTCCAAAAGCCCAAAATTCCAAAATAATCATTCCAAACCCAATTATGGACCAATTTTCCAAATTGGGCCCAAATCTCTTTCGTGGGATTTCAACCAAATGTCTGCAAAAATACCAACAACCCAACACTAGAATTCTGATGGCCTAAAAAGGCCCAAGACAACAATGGCCAAGGACCAAGAATCCCATAACACCGAAGCCCATTGTTGAGTATGCGATGCGTACTCGACCTGTACGCTAACCGTACTCACTTTAGGGCTTGTACGCTACCCGTACTAGCTTGTACGCCCAACGTACTCGACTAGTTTGGCCAACCTTCTCATTCAACTCTTAAATAGTTAAGACTTCACTCCAAAACTTAGATCTAACTTCCTTGAGGTGGTTTATATGGTAAAGCTGCAAATTTTACGTGCATGCATGGCTTAATGAGGCTCTTAGAGCTCAAAAGAGCTTAATGAATAGCCTAATACATGCATGAGACCACCAATACCACCAAACTTGCATTTTTATGGACAAGAGGACCCTAAAATGCTTAGATCTACAAGGTTAGGCTTCTAAAACGACCCTAGCTCACAAGGACCAACCAAAAGGGACTAAAATGGCCATAAACAAGTCCAAAAGAAGATCCATAAGAGAAGTTGTCAATATAAGATCTTTATACCTCAAATGACTTGCAAAAGGATTGATGATTCTGGATCTCTAATGTAACCTCCATAAAAATCATGCCAAATTTAAACTTTTTCAAATATTTCAAAACCACTAATTATTACAAAACTTGTTTTCAAAATAGTATAATATCAGAGTATCCCAGAAACAAGTCACAAGCATGAGGAGTTGTACGATCACACCTTTGCCTTCCCGCGATCATCTGATGTACCTGAAACAAAAATGAAACTGTAAGCCCGAAGCTTAGTGAGTTCCCTCAAAATACCGATACATTGCACATAACGCCTATACAAATAACATGTATTGGGTCCACAGGTTTACACACTGGATTACCCGTGGGTCCATAGTGTGAGTCTGGATTGCCTTCCGGGCCCACAGCTCACATCTGGATTGCCACCGAGCCCACAGTACGAGTCTGGTATGCCCTACCCGGCCCTCAACTCGTATCTAGAATGCTTCCGAGCCCATAGTACGAGTCTGACATGCCCCGCTCGACCCTCAGTTCATATCTGGAATGCTCCTGAGTCCTCAGTATGAGTCTGGCATGCCCCACTCGACCCTCAGCTCATATCGCGAATACTCTAGGATTTGTTGGTTACCATACGGAGCAGTATAACCTCAACCCAACCCACATAATATGTCGACATATAACACAACTAATGCCCATACAGATAATCACATAATAATACATGTAGTCCTATAGATCTACCAAACTAGCATAACAACTAGCATGCAACACTAAGTCATACTCAACATAGTACCAACTGCTAGGATAAAATATCCAATGGGCCGACATTAGGGCCTTCGACCCCTTAGTATAATGAGGATAACTCACTTTTCATCTGTCGAATCGAAGCGATAACTCAAACTCTCGTACCAAGACAATGAACTCCACCACCTATATTTACCATAAGACATTTTCCATAAATTTCCAATTTACCAAAATACCCCAGAAGTCAACTAGTCAACCCTTGGTCAAAGTCCAAGTCAATGGCCAAGATCAACAGTCCATGTTGACCCAACTCTTCGAGTGCATATCATTGACTCGTCGATTCCTTCCTGAACTCGAGAAATCGTGAAATCCCCAGTTAACTCGTCGAGTTTCCCTAAAACTCGCTGAGTTCATGCATCTCCAAATGTCGGGGAAACCCTACATGACTCGCCGAGTCACCATACTGACTCATCGAATCCATGCAGAAGTCCTTGCATGACAATCTTCATTGGACTCGCCAAGTTGGCCATGCAACTCGTCGAGTCCCTTCAGTCCTTTCTCCATTCAGATGCTTTTTAAGCCATTCCTGTAACATCCATAAAATTCAAGCCAATTCAAAAATTTTAAATCATTTAAAACCACTCAGTTATTACAATTCTTTTCAAAATAGTTTAAACATCAGAGTTCCCAGAAATCATAATTATCAATCGAGGAAGTGTATGGTCACGCCTTCTCCTTCCCGCGACTATTCGCTGAACCTGAAACAGTAAACTGAAACTATAAGCCCGAAAGCTTAGTGAGCTACCCCCAAAATACCCATACACACAACAATACACATACAATAACAAACAACATACTATGGGTCCAATCATCCATCGGGATGGAATACCCTAGGCCCTCAACCATCGGGTTGGAATGCCAACATAATATACATATATATAACATATACTATGGTTTCAATGATCCAATGGGATGGAATACCCAGGCCCTCAACCATCAGGTTGGAATGCCAACATAATCAATCAAACATGTGCACCTATATCAGATAATCATATAACAGTCTAAAAAGACAACATACTAGGGTCCTATGATCCTCGGGATGGTATGCCCTCAACTATAAGTCAATCATGTGCACATATAACAATTAATCTCCTACCATCATACAGACAGTCAGACCAAACTATAGGTCACTAAGCATAACCACATCCGATCTACAAGGATACTGATCTTACAGATCATACTAGCATATAACCATCCTAGCTACCGGGATACCGAGCTAACATATCATACTAGCATATAACCATCCTATCTACCAGGATACCGAGCGAACAGATCATACTAACATATAACCATCCTATCTACCAGGATACCGAGCTAACATATCACAACAATAACAATCTCAAATAACAAGTCAAAGGGCTGCCCTTGGTGCCTTAGACCCTTGAGTACAGCGAGGGTAACTGACCTCGCAATGTGTCGAAGTACCGAAAACCTCTGGTCGTTGTCTCACCAGAAATCCCAAACTATCACATAATAGACACCAAGTTAATACCCAAGATAACCTTTTTGACTAAGTGTCCACACCACTCATTAAGTCCATTCTCTTTATGTAACACCCCATTTATTAAATGAATAAATAGATAAAGTTGAGGAATAGATAGTAGCCCTAAAATCAATAATTTCATAATAATAGTTGGTCTCGAGGAGTTAATTGTTACAATATTAGAAGTCGGGGGCTAAACGTGAAAGTTTTGGATTGGTTATGTAAATAATTATAAGGACAGGGACTACTAGGTAATCTATTAGGACTTAATTTGAAGAGATTTTGGAGGCTTAGGGCCTAAATGGTAACATATAGAATTGAATTGTAAATATTTTAGATGGCATGGGTTAAAAAGGTAAAATATTGATCTAATTCGAATTAAATTAGAGCTGGAGGGACCAGAGTTGTAGTTTTGTGAAAGATTTAAAGTGGTTGGGGATATAACCCGCCACCCTCACCATGTCAAACCCTAAACCTAAAGGTTCAGGCGCCATGAGTGAAGTAGCTGCCATCTCCTTCTCCTCGTTCTTTTCCGATTCTACCAAGTCGCTATCCACTGTCGGCGACGCTGTGAGCGACAAGGACCACCGAGACCAGGTTTTTGCGCTCTGAACATCGAAGGGTGAGCTGTGAAGTTGATGTCCAGTTGCGATCGGTGGAGGTCCGAGATGGCCTAGTCGTTGCTGCTGTTTGGATATCGGACGACCACCTCCCTACTGTATTCTTCCTCTCCTTCTCCGATTCTGCCTGGTGCTGCGACGTTGTGGGATCCCGATGAATATTCCATTGTTTTCTACTCGTCTGCTTCATGTCACCGTAGGGGTGGCCGGGTCTGGTGGGTATTCGAAGATGTATGTGCGTGTTTTGGTTCTATGGGCGTGTGTTCCTTGGCTGAGAATCAACAGAACCGTCGCCACCACCGTGAGGTGGTGGCTGCTATCGCATGAGTTGTTGCTGCCGCCACCATACACCGCCGGGCGGGTGGTTGGCTTCTCTTTCCAAGAAAAAGACGTGAATATGGGTGTGTTGCAGTTGGTGAGTGTATGTGTGTATGGCTGGAATTCCTGGAAAAGGCATCACCACCACCATAGGGTGGTGGCTGCCGCCATATGCCACCGCCGACCATCGCAAGGGTGGTTGCGTGTGTGTGCTTATTTAGTGTAGTGTGTGTGTATGTGTTTATTTTGGTATCTCCATTGTAAATTGTAAAAAATGGAATAATGGAAAGAAATTGAAAACCACCACCTTAGGGTGGTGGCTGCCGCTACCGAACGACCTGTCGGGTGGCGGTGTGCTTGCCTTGTTGAGTTTGATTCATTTGGGGTGTGTAATGACTGTGTTTCCGGGCTTGCCACTTTTAGCAATGTAATAGTCTAGGTTAACCTTTGTAATCCGTTTTGAAATAATAAAAGTGTATTATTTGAGTATTATGTGTTTTGTGCTTAATTGCTTAATTATGTGGTTTGACTAATTAAGAATAAAAATAAGCGTCAAAATTTAAGTGTAAAATAAACTTAATATCTTTGGTTAATGTTGTAGTAATTGAAACGAGGTTTCCGAATATATATAGAACGCCCAAATCTGACTTCGTATGAGGAAGTTATGATTTATCGAAGTTCTGGCTTAGCGATATACAACCTGTTTTACTCGATTTGAGATCGAGCGGTTGTTAGCCGAAGCAATCTAAATGAGAATCGAAGATCTCATTGTTGGTATTGAAACGATAAAAAGTTAGGCGAGAACGGACGTCAAATGAAGAAGTTATGAATTTATAACGAAAGTTTCTGTCCCGGCCTATTAAAAATAAATAATAAAAATAAATTCAAAATTAGCCGACGGAGTCTAAACGAAAGTTGTAGAGCGTGGTCTCACCTTTCCGTGGATATAAAGAACGTCGAAAACGGAGTTCGTATGAAGAAGTTATGAATTTCCGAAATTTATTAATCATTTTGTATTTATTTTTAATTCAAAATTCGGAAGCATTATCCGAAGGAGTCACCGATCTGATCCGAGGTACGCCCCGCGTACTCGAGTACGCCCCGCGTACTCCGAGGGTGTCGACATCGCAGCAAGTGGCTTCGGATGACGCATGCGCTTACGAACATTGGAGCAGTACGCGCTGCGTACAGGCGTACGCCCCGCGTAATTGAGGCTTCCAGCCTCTATATAAAGGATCCGAAGGCAGCCTCATTTCTTGTTCATTTTCTTCTCTTCTCTCTAGTCTTTTGCATCGTTTTTCGTGCCGAAGCTATCCCGAAGCCCCGATATCATACTCTAGCCCCGAGGCAAGTCCCGAGATCCCGAAGATCCCGAGAAGTGCGGTTCCCGAGTCGAAGCTTTGCCCGCGAGAAGTTCGATTTTCGAGGAGATCTTCCAGATCTGCTGAGGAATACTACTTCTATAAGCCGTAGTGCTGTCGGATCATCTTCTGATCAAGTGAGTGTGTAGTTATTTCTTCTAATACAATAATACGAAGTATTTTATATAAAAATACGTGCTATTTGTATATATTTGGTTGTGTTATGTGTGAATGAGTATTCACTCTCTTCTATCTTATAGATCTGCTTATTTCTTTATGAGATACATGTTATGTGTGTGTGTGCCCCATCTGTTATGTGATATATGTGTTGATTAAAGCATGCTATACAGGTTTTCTTTAAACTATGTATACAAATGTATATTTTTATCTACTAATATGTTGGGTAGAACATGGGTAGACAGTTGGTGTGTAATAAACAGATGAGAGGCCTCGTTGTTGTTTGATTGAGTCATCTAGCGGAGTTTAGATGACGACCACTGGCTATTCTAGACAGTCTTGTGGAAACATTAGCAGGTTCGCCACCTGTAGGTGTTAATGAACTTGGGTGTTCATTCGCTGTACTCCATCCCCCTCATGGTTGCCTTATTTGACTTATATTGCTGAGGTACCCCCGAAGCATGTGTTGTCGCCCCGATGAAATATTCTTAGACTAGGTCCCTTATGTTAGTTGTTTTAGGGACATTAAAGTGAGAATAACGGGAATGGGTAATTGGGTTATTGTTGGTTGGTGAAAATTAAATATGATATTTATTGTGGGTTGAAAACCCTATATGCTCACCAGGCTCCCAAGCCTGACCCACTCAGTTTTAAATTGTATTACAGGTAGTGGCGGAAGGGCATGAGATGGATGAACCATCAAGTTGTTTTGTTTACAAGTCTGCATATGTTTATATTTGTTATATGACTTGTAATGTATTCGTTTATGCTTATTGGTCTGTATCGGAACATGACATCCCGAGTTTTGATTATATAATGAAAATGCATCTCTTGATGAAATGCTTTGATAAATATTATTTTATCATGTTTTGTTTTTGGGAACAAATTCCGCAACTCTTTCAAATCAAAAGGATTTACTCTGAAAATATTTAAAAGCATAAATGAAAACCGGTCTTTTCTGGCCGAGATTTTGGGGATGTCACAGTTGGTATCAGAGCATTAGTTTAAGCGAACTAGGAATTTTTGTAGGATTTCTAGACTTAAACTTAGAATGCTAAGTGAAGTTTTGAGATGTGTGTCTGTTGTGTTTTAGACACGAGCACTAGTTTATTTTAGGAAAGTTGCCTAAAATGCTTTATGTGCTAAATGTTATATGTTGCCATATATGATATTATTTGTTCGGATCTATGGTCTGTTGCCGACCGGATCTAGAAACATTATGTGTGTAGGATTCTAAGCGTACGTCTACGATATTAGAACTAGCATGTAAACGTTTCGGAGTGATAAGGATGATTTGAATATCCATCATGATTGAGGATCTAATTTTACCTTATTCGGTGTAGATCAAAATGGTGAGAACAAGAAGTGGAGTTGGAAATGCTGACGAAAACAGGAATCAACCACCAGTGGTTGAGCCAATACCTGTCGTAGCAGCAGCACCTGAGCCAATAACCATGGCTGGTGTGCAATTGATGATTCAGACGATGTTGGATCGTCAGATGGATGAAACTAGACGGTTGCTTTAACAAAATCGTGAAGAACTGTCGATTCGTGTGGAAGAGCCTGAACTGAATGAAGGGCACTCGGAAGGTGGAAACTTCAGTGGGTCTATTGGCCAAGCCAACCCACCGATAGTTAGGCAAGATAACCATGAAGGAAGGAATGATGGAATGGGATGCAAGTACAAGGACTTTTTGACTTGCAAACCATCGACCTTCAATGGAAAGGAGGATCTGATTGGGGTTATGGATTGGATCTCCGAAATGGAGCTAGCCTTCATGACGTGTGGCTGCAGAGGTAAGTTGCAAACTATCTATGCCGTGCGTCAATTCCGAGGTGGAGCCGTTCGTTGGTGGAACACTCTAGGGAAGACCTTAAGCCCTAATGAGCCACTGCAATTGACATGGGCAGAATTCTTGGTGCAGTTCAAGCGCAAGTTTTGTTCGGCTCAAAATCTGTTGGAGTTGGAGAATAAGTTTTTGACATTGACGAAAGGTAGCATGTCAGTTGATGAGTACACCAATAACTTCACCGATTAGATGGAGTTTGCCTTGCGTATCGTTCCAGACGAGCTGAAAAAGGTGGATCGGTATGCGAAGGGACTTCCATGGGAGTACGAGGTGCCGGTACGTCAGGCACTTACTCTAGAGGCAGCTATCTGGGCTGCCAAGTCTGTGGAGAACATGATCAAGGGGAGAACCACCGTCAAGGTTGAGGTTGGTGAGAAAAGGAAGTTTGAAGGAACATCTGGTTCCAGTAAGAAGAGCAAATTTTCGAAATCTGATTCGAAAAAGTTTGGAGGAAAAGGAGGCGAAGCAAAGTGGTGTGATAAGTGTAAGAAAAGGCACTTTGGGAAATGTAGCGAGGATGTGACCTGCTACAAGTGTGGAAAGGTTGGACATTTTGCCAATGAATGTCCGAACAACAAAAGGATGTGTTTTGGGTGTAATGAAGAGGGGCACATTTTGAAAGACTGTCCAAAGAAGAAGGAGGCAGCTAGGCCCAACATTCCACCAAAGCCGAAGGCAAGAGCCTTCCAGATGACACTTGAGGCTGCTAAAGATGAAGCTGATGTCGCTTCAGGTACCTTTCTCGTAAACGAATTACCTGCTCATATATTGTTTGATTCTGGAGCCAACTACTCCTTTATTTCGCATGAGTTTGGTAGAAAGCTAGCTTTGCCTATTGATAGACTAGATGATGCTTTATTAGTCGAAGTAGCTAGTGGCAAGTTTGTACCTGTTAGCCATCGTATGAAAAACGTCTTGATCGACCTTAATGGGAATAAGTTTCACGAGGCGTTATTGCCTATCGAACTTAATGGTTTCGACATCGTCTTGGGAATGGATTGGCTTAGCGCCAATGATGCCGAAATTTTATGCAAGAAGAAGATAGTTAAAGTAAACCCGCTTGGAGAAGATTCGTTTATGGTGTATGGGGACAAACGCAGAGTACGCCCCGCGTACTCCGAGGGTGTCGACATCGCAGCAAGTGGCTTCGGATGACGCATGCGCTTACGAACATTGGAGCAGTACGCGCTGCGTACAGGCGTACGCCCCGCGTAATTGAGGCTTCCAGCCTCTATATAAAGGATCCGAAGGTAGCCTCATTTCTTGTTCATTTTCTTCTCTTCTCTCTAGTCTTTTGCATCGTTTTTCGTGCCGAAGCTATCCCGAAGCCCCGGTATCATACTCTAGCCCCGAGGCAAGTCTCGAGATCCCGAAGATCCCGAGAAGTGCGGTTCCCGAGTCGAAGCTTTGCCCGCGAGAAGTTCGATTTTCGAGGAGATCTTCCAGATCTGCTGAGGAATACTACTTCTATAAGCCGTAGTGCTGTCGGATCATCTTCTGATCAAGTGAGTGTGTAGTTATTTCTTCTAATACAATAATACGAAGTATTTTATATAAAAATACGTGCTATGTGTATATATTTGGTTGTGTTATGTGTGAATGAGTATTCACTCTCTTCTATCTTATAGATCTGCTTATTTCTTTATGAGATACGTGTTATGTGTGTGTGTGCCCCATTTGTTATGTGATATATGTGTTGATTAAAGCATGCTATACAAGTTTTCTTTAAACTATGTATACAAATGTATATTTTTATCTACTAATATGTTGGGTAGAACATGGGTAGACAGTTGGTGTGTAATAAACAGATGAGAGGCCTCGTTGTTGTTTGATTGAGTCATCTAGCGGAGTTTAGATGACGACCACTGGCTATTCTAGACAGTCTTGTGGAAACATTAGCAGGTTCGCCACCTGTAGGTGTTAATGAACTTGGGTGTTCATTCGCTGTACTCCATCCCCCTCATGGTTGCCTTATTTGACTTATATTGCTGAGGTACCCCCGAAGCATGTGTTGTAGCCCTGATGAAATATTCTTAGACTAGGTCCCTTATGTTAGTTGTTTTAGGGACATTAAAGTGAGAATAACGGGAATGGGTAATTGGGTTATTGTTGGTTGGTGAAAATTAAATATGATATTTATTGTGGGTTGAAAACCCTATATGCTCACCAGGCTCCCAAGCCTGACCCACTCAGTTTTAAATTGTATTACAGGTAGTGGCGGAAGGGCATGAGATGGATGAACCATCAAGTTGTTTTGTTTACAAGTCTGCATATGTTTATATTTGTTATATGACTTGTAATGTATTCGTTTATGCTTATTGGTCTGTATCGGAACATGACATCCCGAGTTTTGATTATATAATGAAAATGCATCTCTTGATGAAATGCTTTGATAAATATTATTTTATCATGTTTTGTTTTTGGGAACAAATTCCGCAACTCTTTCAAATCAAAAGGATTTACTCTGAAAATATTTAAAAGCATAAATGAAAATCGGTCTTTTCTGGCCGAGATTTTGGGGATGTCACAGTTGGTATCAGAGCATTAGTTTAAGCGAACTAGGAATTTTTGTAGGATTTCTAGACTTAAACTTAGAATGCTAAGTGAAGTTTTGAGATGTGTGTCTGTTGTGTTTTAGACACGAGCACTAGTTTATTTTAGGAAAGTTGCCTAAAATGCTTTATGTGCTAAATGTTATATGTTGCCATATATGATATTATTTGTTCGGATCTATGGTCTGTTGCCGACCGGATCTAGAAACATTATGTGTGTAGGATTCTAAGCGTACGTCTACGATATTAGAACTAGCATGTAAACGTTTCGGAGTGATAAGGATGATTTGAATATCCATCATGATTGAGGATCTAATTTTACCTTATTCGGTGTAGATCAAAATGGTGAGAACAAGAAGTGGAGTTGGAAATGCTGACGAAAACAGGAATCAACCACCAGTGGTTGAGCCAATACCTGTCGTAGCAGCAGCACCTGAGCCAATAACCATGGCTGGTGTGCAATTGATGATTCAGACGATGTTGGATCGTCAGATGGATGAAACTAGACGGTTGCTTTAACAAAATCGTGAAGAACTGTCGATTCGTGTGGAAGAGCCTGAACTGAATGAAGGGCACTCGGAAGGTGGAAACTTCAGTGGGTCTATTGGCCAAGCCAACCCACCGATAGTTAGGCAAGATAACCATGAAGGAAGGAATGATGGAATGGGATGCAAGTACAAGGACTTTTTGACTTGCAAACCATCGACCTTCAATGGAAAGGAGGATCCGATTGGGGTTATGGATTGGATCTCCGAAATGGAGCTAGCCTTCATGACGTGTGGCTGCAGAGGTAAGTTGCAAACTATCTATGCCGTGCGTCAATTCCGAGGTGGAGCCGTTCGTTGGTGGAACACTCTAGGGAAGACCTTAAGCCCTAATGAGCCACTGCAATTGACATGGGCAGAATTCTTGGTGCAGTTCAAGCGCAAGTTTTGTTCGGCTCAAAATCTGTTGGAGTTGGAGAATAAGTTTTTGACATTGACGAAAGGTAGCATGTCAGTTGATTAGTACACCAATAACTTCACCGATAAGATGGAGTTTGCCTTGCGTATCGTTCCAGACGAGCTGACAAAGGTGGATCGGTATGCGAAGGGACTTCCATGGGAGTACGAGGTGCCGGTACGTCAGGCACTTACTCTAGAGGCAGCTATCTGGGCTGCCAAGTCTGTGGAGAACATGATCAAGGGGAGAACCACCGTCAAGGTTGAGGTTGGTGAGAAAAGGAAGTTTGAAGGAACATCTGGTTCCAGTAAGAAGAGCAAATTTTCGAAATCTGATTCGAAAAAGTTTGGAGGAAAAGGAGGCGAAGCAAAGTGGTGTGATAAGTGTAAGAAAAGGCACTTTGGGAAATGTAGCGAGGATGTGACCTGCTACAAGTGTGGAAAGGTTGGACATTTTGCCAATGAATGTCCGAACAACAAAAGGATGTGATTTGGGTGTAATGAAGAGGGGCACATTTTGAAAGACTGTCCAAAGAAGAAGGAGGCAGCTAGGCCCAACATTCCACCAAAGCCGAAGGCAAGAGCCTTCCAGATGACACTTGAGGCTGCTAAAGATGAAGCTGATGTCGCTTCAGGTACCTTTCTCGTAAACGAATTACCTGCTCATATATTGTTTGATTCTGGAGCCAACTACTCCTTTATTTCGCATGAGTTTGGTAGAAAGCTAGGTTTGCCTATTGATAGACTAGATGATGCTTTATTAGTCGAAGTAGCTAGTGGCAAGTTTGTACCTGTTAGCCATCGTATGAAAAACGTCTTGATCGACCTTAATGGGAATAAGTTTCACGAGGCGTTATTGCCTATCGAACTTAATGGTTTCGACATCGTCTTGGGAATGGATTGGCTTAGCGCCAATGATGCCGAAATTTTATGCAAGAAGAAGATAGTTAAAGTAAACCCGCCTGGAGAAGATTCGTTTATGGTGTATGGGGACAAACGCAGAGTACGCCCCGCGTACTCCGAGGGTGTCGACATCGCAGCAAGTGGCTTCGGATGACGCATGCGCTTACGAACATTGGAGCAGTACGCGCTGCGTACAGGCGTACGCCCCGCGTAATTGAGGCTTCCAGCCTCTATATAAAGGATCCGAAGGTAGCCTCATTTCTTATTCATTTTCTTCTCTTCTCTTTAGTCTTTTGCATCGTTTTTCGTGCCGAAGCTATCCCGAAGCCCCGGTATCATACTCTAGCCCCGAGGCAAGTCCCGAGATCCCGAAGATCACGAGAAGTGCGGTTCCCGAGTCGAAGCTTTGCCCGCGAGAAGTTCGATTTTCGAGGAGATCTTCCAGATCTGCTGAGGAATACTACTTCTATAAGCCGTAGTGCTGTCGGATCATCTTCTGATCAAGTGAGTGTGTAGTTATTTCTTCTAATACAATAATACGAAGCATTTTATATAAAAATACGTGCTATGTGTATATATTTGGTTGTGTTATGTGTGAATGAGTATTCACTCTCTTCTATCTTATAGATCTGCTTATTTCTTTATGAGATACGTGTTATGTGTGTGTGTGCCCCATTTGTTATGTGATATATGTGTTGATTAAAGCATGCTATACAGGTTTTCTTTAAACTATGTATACAAATGTATATTTTTATCTACTAATATGTTGGGTAGAACATGGGTAGACAGTTGGTGTGTAATAAACAGATGAGAGGCCTCGTTGTTGTTTGATTGAGTCATCTAGCGGAGTTTAGATGACGACCACTGGCTATTCTAGACAGTCTTGTGGAAACATTAGCAGGTTCGCCACATGTAGGTGTTAATGAACTTGGGTGTTCATTCGCTGTACTCCATCCCCCTCATGGTTGCCTTATTTGACTTATATTGCTGAGGTACCCCCGAAGCATGTGTTGTCGCCCCGATGAAATATTCTTAGACTAGGTCCCTTATGTTAGTTGTTTTAGGGACATTAAAGTGAGAATAACGGGAATGGGTAATTGGGTTATTGTTGGTTGGTGAAAATTAAATATGATATTTATTGTGGGTTGAAAACCCTATATGCTCACCAGGCTCCCAAGCCTGACCCACTCAGTTTTAAATTGTATTACAGGTAGTGGCGGAAGGGCATGAGATGGATGAACCATCAAGTTGTTTTGTTTACAAGTCTGCATATGTTTATATTTGTTATATGACTTGTAATGTATTCGTTTATGCTTATTGGTCTGTATCGGAACATGACACCCCGAGTTTTGATTATAATGAAAATACATTTCTTTTATGAAATGCTTCGGTAAACAATGTTTTATCAGGTTTTGTTTTTGGGAACAAATTCCGCAACTCTTTCAAATCAAAAGGATTTACTCTGAAAATATTTAAAAGCATAAATGAAAATCGGTCTTTTCTGGCCGAGATTTTGGGGATGTCACAGGGTGCTTGAAACCCTAATGGGCCTTGTAAGCCCTAATGGACCCTAATTGACCCAAATAAAACCCTAATGGGCTTAATGATAATCTAGTGGGCCTAAGAGGCCCAATAAAGCCCTAATTGTCCTAAAAGCCCGATAAATTGATAAATGGGCTAGTATTTGGTTTGGAAAACCCTAATGCCAATAAAACCCTAATTTGGGGAATTAACCGGGACACGCGGGAATTATTTAATAACTTGAGATATTAAATAATGATCATTGGCAAAGATTAATCTAAGAGATATTGGACTTAATGGATTAAGTCCTTAATGGGTTAAGTAGGAAACTTAACCCTAATCGCCATTTTATGTGAAACCCTAGTTTCACTTGGGCCTTGAGTTGGGTCTTTCGATTGGGCTTTGGTAATTGGTTTGTTAATGGGCCATCCAAGAATAATCAAATGGACTAGAGTAATTAGGGTGAGGCCTGTATGAAGGATTATGCCCAATTTGGAAAATTGGGCCATAGTTTGGGCCTATATGGTTGTTTGATATTGGGCCCTTAGAATGAGACATGTTGGACTGGACTGAACAATTGGGCCTTAAGGGCCTTGGTCCATTATTAGACTTTTGGGCCTTGGGCTTAAGTCAAGCTAAGTTACGGGGTAAAGTAGTCTTTTACCCCAAGCATGGATTTATGAATATGTGTTAGAACCCAATTATTAATTGGGTGTTATTTTGATATTGGCAGATTTGGAATCTGTCATCGAGCAGCTATGGTTCTATCAACAGGACTTCAGTAGTGTGAGGTGAGTTTTCCTTCCAGTAGGAACGGGTCTACGACCATAATGTTGGCCCGTTTAGTTAGCAGTAGTTATGGAATTCGGTCCGATGCAGTAGTTCAGTGTACTTGATATCTTTGTGATTCAAGCATGTCTTTGTGTTATGTGTTCTGAACTTTGGTTCGATGCAGTATGCAGTATATGTCTTTGTGCTAGTAGTTATGATTATGCTATGCTATGTTCAGTCAGCTTCCGGACTTCGGTCGAATGCAAAGGGAAAGGCCCTGGTTAGTTTCGGACTTCGGTCCAATGCAGTTTTCGGAATTCGTTCGGATGCACAGGGCAAGGCCCTGGTTAATTTTGGAGTTCGGTCCGATGCAGTTTTCGGACTACGGTCTGATGCAGAGGGCAAGGCCCCGGTTTGTTCCGGACTTTGGTTTGATGCAGTTTCCGGACTATGGTCCGATGCAGAGGGCAAGGCCCTGGTTAGTTCCGGACTTCGGTCCGATGCAGTGGGCAAGGCCCAATATGCGTTTATATGTTATTGTATGGTATGTGGTAGTTTGGGGGAGCTCACTAAGCTTCGTGCGTAGAGTTTCAGTTTTGATTTCAAGTACTCAGTTTTCAAAAGAGGAGCTCGGGAAGATTACCGTGAACACACCATTTATTCAGCCTGGGATGTTTATACTCTGATATACTTGACAGTTATAATATTTTGAGATACATTGCTTATGATTTTCTATATGAGGTTTATCAACTATGGTTTTTATTATTAAATTAAACGAAATTTTTAGATTGTGTTTTTGGGATGTTTCAAGTTGGTATCAGAGCCTTGGTTTGAGGGATTCGGGCACATTTTCGGGTGTGTTCGAACTCAAACTAAGGAAGTGGTATAAAGTTTTCAAGAGAAAAACCATGTTTACAATAGGATTTTGAGAAAAGAATACAATTTTAGAAAAAAGTATAAAGAATAGAGTTTTAGAAAAAGCAAAAAGAATTTTTAAAAGAGAAAAGGGTGTGGTGCATGTAATCAGCCGAGCTCAAGTAAGTACTCCCAAATTACCCATACAAGTTCATATTATGTTATGAGTATCTGCTTTATGAGAACTGCATGCTGGATTAGGACTAAGGATCTAGGAAGGATGCCTTATGTGCCTATTGTATGTGTATCAGCTTTATGAGAACTGCATGCTAGTTTAGGACTAAGGATCTAGGAAGGATGCCTTATGTGCCTGTTATGTATGTACCAGCTTATTGAGAACTGCATGCAAGTACAGATTAGTCAGTACGATAGCCAGAGTAGTATATGCTTGATTATGTGTACTCAACGCCCGAATGTTGCTTGCTTTGTGCTTTTAGGAGTTCTAGCTGTCTTTCACTAACTAGTAAACGAATATGTTAAGTTACATATTGAAAGGACTAAATAATTTTAGAAGGTTAGGTCTAGCTCTATTTCGCAGCTCTTGTTTGAGTCCAACCATTGTTGGGTAGGATCTCTCATTCGAAGAATTATCTAGTATGAGTAATATGTAGTAGTATTCGCAAGCTAGTTAGAGGAATAAAGCAGGGACTTCTTATGCAGCTGATGGCGAAGAGTGGGTTGGTGATTACCCTAGGGCAAGCCTAGGATGAGATTAGCAAGAGATCAACAATAGTAGTAGAAGGGACTTGGTGGAGTCCAGGCAGTACTTGAGGAAAGTACGGATAAATGTGGAAGGTAGTATGGGCTTGTACTACTGAAAGCAGAGGATCCGTACTCGAATCAAGGAAGGCTGAGATAAGACTAGGGAACTTGTAGTGTGTGAGATCCCTCAATTTTTGAGGAGTATTGTGATGTTAGTGATGGTATATTACCGAGTATAGTGATGCTACGTGGTAGAACAGATGGTAGTTCTGGTGACGATCAGGGATCAGGCTCGGACTCTGGAGCCGTGCAAGTTGATGATCAGATGAGGGAGTTCATTCCATCTAAGATTACGCGCAGTATCATTGACCAGACTCCTTTGATCTCCAGTATGATCAATGAGGGCATTATAGAGATTTGTGACGAGAGGCCGAGTGCATTCTGCACTGAGATAGCAGTCATGATAGGGACGCGTACATTGATGTTTTGGAAGTTCAGAGCTTGTGAATATTTAGATTGTCATGGGGGTTAGGGGCCCCATTGTTAGCAGCAGATGGTTGGCAGACGTCGCCAACACTTTTGTGCCAGACATTGTCTCGAAAGGAGACAAGATCTGACTTACTTCCTGTCTCCTGAGGGATAGAGCATGAGATTGATAGGAAGAGGTTGGTAGTGAGTTAAGTGAGGATGCGATTGATGTTGTGTCATGAGATGACTGTTAGACCAGATTCTGGGCAGAGTATGCCTAGGCGATTGAGGCGCAACAGTTGGTGAAAGAGTCGTTAGATCTCCACCAGACGACTGAGACTGTGGCAGAGATCACTTCCAATTCTTGGGAAAGAGCTTATATGGTGCCAAAATATGCATCAGATGAGGAACTGTAGAAGGTAAGCTGTCAGAACATATTGTAGAATGATAGCAGGGAGATTATGAGTATCTCGGGGTGCAAGACCCTGAATGATATGACTTGTAGAGCTCGAGAGCAGGATATTGACTTAGAGCATACTGTGAATAGGGAACCAGATCGGTTTCTTATAGTGAGGGGTCTCGGGAGGAGACCATATATTTCAGATGACAGGCCAGCGGAGTCAGATTTGGTGTAGCACTTGCGGGAAACCGCACAAGGGAGCCTTTTGTTCCAAGGGTTGAGTAAGTGTAACCCTGAGTTATCCTCGATTTATGTCTGAATTATATTTTCAAGACATGTCATATGCCAATTGCATGCCGAGAAACATTAGCGAATAGTGATAGAGTAATTCCCCAGATTACGGGATTGGGAAAGTACATTGCCATCTTGGTTTACTCCAAGACCGAGGAGCAACACGAGAAGCACCTGAGGGAGGTGCTAGAGACTTTGAGGAGGGAGAGAATTTTCGCAAGGTTCTTCAATTGTGAGTTCTGGTTGCGTGGGGTGCAATTTCTTGGGCACCTTGTCAATTAGAAGGATATTCTAGTCAATCCGACCAAGATAGAAGCCGTGATGCAGTGGAAGATTTCGAGGTGTCCAATTGAGATTCGGAGCTTCTTGGGTTTAGCGGGTTATTACCAGAGATTTATTTAGATTTTTTAGAAGTTGTGTGATCTTTTAGATTAGCTGGTGTTGAAACCCTAGCAAGGATAAGCGTGAGTTCTAGCAGATTGGTCATGGGAGGGTAGGAAGAGTTGAGAATTTTTCCAGTTTTGGGTGCTATAGGGCATTCGCTGGTTCAAAGTGAGGGAGAATCACCCAAGGATTCCGAAGCAAGAGCAGTTATGAAGATGGGATAAGTTTCGCATCCTTTTCAGGAAGGAAGAAAGCCCAAGCGGCTGTATGATTTGAGGATAGTGTGAGATGGAAGTTTAGAAAAACTTGCCAATGATGATATCGCGTTCTCGAAATGTTGCTAGCAAGCCTTAGGGAATCAGTTTGGGGATTCCAATCAGGACATGGGTTCAGTTTTGGATGTTGGGTCGCATG
Source organism: Lactuca serriola (assembly GCF_051521515.1). Classification (NCBI taxonomy): domain Eukaryota; kingdom Viridiplantae; phylum Streptophyta; class Magnoliopsida; order Asterales; family Asteraceae; genus Lactuca; species Lactuca serriola. The sequence goes on from NC_136410.1 coordinate 202,012,445, forward strand.
AATGCTCGACGTCGGATGTGTTCGGATTAGTAATCAGCAAATGAGATAGTGTCAGAGTGTTGTAAGTCTACGGGTGTAGCTGTAGCATTCACTAGCAGCCAAATATCGCCAGAGTGTTGTAAGTCTGCGGGTGTAGCCGTAGCATTCACTAGCAGCCAGATAGTGTCAGAGTGTTGTAAGTCTACGGGTGTAGCCGTAGCATTCACTAGCAGCCGGATAGTGTGAGAAAGTCTTGTAAGCCTGTGGGTGTAACCGTAGCATTCACTAGTAGTCAGATAGTGCTAGAGTGTTGTGAGACTGCGGGTGTAGCTGTAGCATTCACTTGGTTAGTTGATAGCATGAGCGCATTGTTAGGACGCGGAAGGAACAGTAGTACCGACCTATTAGGATGTAGTAGTGAGGATATGGAAATCCACGAATTGGATTTCGGAATTTCTTAGACGGATTAGATCGGGTGAAGCCAGTAATAAGACTGTAGAAGCGTCACTACAGAGATGAGAGCAAGGAAGTAGTGGACTGCTTAAGGTCATTTATGACATAAGGCTACCAATGGTCATGTAGCAATCACTTTTAGCCTTAGGTTTGGTGACGTCAGGATTCGACGTATGGACTCGATCAGTTAGATCAAAAAGTTATTAGAGCCTCATTGGCATGGTAACTAGTGGCAACTAGTTCTAGAAAAGGAATTCATTCAGAAGTCGTGTGAGGCGACTAAGTGGGAGTCCTTTGGCTCTGCAGCCGGGCCGGAAACCGGTATTTCAAATGATTGGCGAAAAATTGAGACCAGGTAGGTCTCGGTAGATGTTGGAAAACAACCATGTGGCAACATATAGTTTCAGGTAGTTTAGTGTTTCAGACAGTTGTAGGTCTCCAGCAGTAGTGGTATTTGAGGACCTCATGTATGATAAGCATAATAGATTGCTGAGTAATGCTTAGTCACCCACCGCAGGGTTCATCTATAATGATTTAGTATGAGTGGTCTGCCAGGGATTCAGACGATCTCGAGACAACAAATTTTAGACGGAGTAGATGTGATCTTCTTGCAAGGAATTTGTTCATCCGTAGAATTTAGGGCCTTGCGAAGGATGGTCATGGTTACCCTGGAGAAGAGTAGGGTGTGCTCAGGATTGTGGCCATGTTATTTTAGTGGTTTGACATGTAAGGAATGGTAAGAAATGATTTCGAGGATGAAATCCAATTTAAGTAGGGGAGAGTTGTAACACTTCGTTTATTAAATGAATAAATAGATAAAGTTGAGGAATGGATAGTAGCCCTAAAATCAATAATTTTATAATAAGAGTTGGTCTCGAGGAGTTAATTGTTACAATATTAGAAGTTGGGGGCTAAACGTGAAAGTTTTGGATTGGTTCTATAAATAATTATAAGGGAAGGGACTACTTGGTAATCTATTGGGACTTAATTTGAAGAGATTTTGGAGGCTTAGGGCCTAAATGGTAACATATAGAATTGAATTGTAAATATTTTAGATGGCATGGGTTAAAAAGGTAAAATATTGATCTAATTCGAATTAAATTAGAGCTGGAGGGACCAGAGTTGTAATTTTGCGAAAGATTTAAAGTGGTCGGGGATATATCCCTCCACCCTCACCATGTCAAACCCTGAACCAAAAGGTTCCAGCCGCCATGAGTGAAGTAGCCGCCATCTCCCTCTCCTCATTCTTTTCCGATCCGACCAAGTCGCTATCCACTGCCGGCGATGCTGTAAGCGACAAGGACCACCGAGACCAGGTTTCTACGCTGTGAACGATGAAGGGTGAGCTGTGAAGTCGATGTGTAGTTGCGAGCGGTGGAGGTCTGAGATGGCCTAGTCATTGCTACTGTTTGGATGTCGTACGACCACCTACCTACTCTATTCTTCCTCTCCTTCTCCACTTCTGCCCGGTTCTACGACACAGTGGGATCCCGATGAATATTCCGTTGTTTTCTACTCGTCTGCTTCACGCCACCGCAGGGCCACCCGGGGTTGGTGCGTATTCGAAGATGTATGTGCGTGTTTTGGTTCTATGGGCGTGTGTTCCTTGGCTGAGAATCAACAGAACCGTCGCCACCACCGTGAGGTGGTGGCTGCTATCGCAAGAGTTGTTGTTGTCGCGACCATACAACACCAGGTGGGTGGTTGGCTTCACTTTCCGAGCAAAAGACGTGAAGATGGGTGTTTTGTAGTTGGTGAGTGTATGTGCGTATGGATGGAATTCCCAAAAAAGGGGTCACCACCACCATAGGGTGGTGGCTGCCGCCACATGCCACCACCGACCACTGCAATGGTGGTTGTGTGTGTGTGTTTATTTTGGTATCTTCATTGTAAATTGTAAAAAACAGAATAATGGAAAGAAATTGAAAACCACCACCTTAGGGTGGTGGCTGTCGCCTCATGCCGTCACCGATCGCTGTGTCGGGTCGCGGTGTGCTTGCCTCGTTGAGTTTGATTCGTTTGGGGTGCTTGAAACCCTAATGGCCCTTGTAAGCCCTAATGGACCCTAACTGACCGAAATAAAACCCTAATGGGCTTAATGATATTCTAGTGGGCCTAAGATGCCCAATAAATCCCTAATTGACCTAAAAGCCCGACAAATTGATAAATAGGCTAGTATTTTGGTTGGAAAACCCTAATGCCAATAAAACCCTAATTTGGGGAATTAACCGTGACACGCGGGAATTATTTAATAGCTTGAGATATTAAATAATAATCATTGGCAAAGATTAATCTAAGCAATATTGGACTTAATGAATTAAGTCCTTAGAGGATTAAGTCCTTAATGGGTTAAGTAGGAAACTTAACCCTAATCGCCATTTTATGTGAAACCCTAGTTTCACTTGGGCCTTGAGTTGGGTCTTTCGATTGGGCTTTGGTAATTGGTTTATTAATGAGCCATCCAAGAATAATCAAATGGACTAGAGTAATTATTTGGGCTTTAGGGTAAGGCCCATATGAAGGATTGGGCCCAATTTGGAAAATTGTGCCATAGTTTGGGCCTAGATGGTTGTATGATATTGGGCCCTTAGAATGAGTCATGTTACTGGACTGAACAATTGGGCCTTAAGGGAAGTCCATGTAGAGGTTTGGGCCTAATTTGGAAAATTGGGCCATAGTTGGGCCTTGGTCCATTATTAGACTTTTGGGCCTTTGGATTGGGCCTTGGGCTTGAGTCAAGCTAAGTTACGGGGTAAAGTAGTCTTTTACCCTAAGCATGGATTTATGAATATGTGTTAGAACCCAATTATTAGTTGGGTGTTATTTTGATATTGGCAGATTGGGAATCTATCATCGAGCAACTATCGTTCTGTCAGCGGGACTTCAGTAGAGTGAGGTGAGTTTTCCTTCCAGTAGGAACGGGTCTACGACCACAATGCCGACCCATTTAGTTAGCAGTAGTTTTGGACTTCGGTCCGATGCAGTAGTTCAGTGTGCTTGATGTCTTTGTGATTCAAGCATATCTTTGTGTTATGTGTTCCGAACTTCGGTTCGATGCAGTATGTAGTATATGTGTTTATGCTAGTAGTTATGATTATGCTATGCTATGTTCCGTCAGCTTCCAGACTTCGGTCGGATGCAGAGGGCAAGGCCCTGGTTAGTTCCGGACTTCGGTCCGATGCAGTTTTCGGACTTTGGTCCGATGCAGAGGGCAAGGCCCTGGTTAATTCTGGACTTCGGTCCGATGCAGTTTCCGGACTACGATCCGATGCATATGGCAAGGCCCTGGTTAGTTCTGGACTTTGGTCCGATGAAGTTTCCGTACTATGGTATGATGCAGAGAGCAAGGCCCTGGTTAGTTCCGGACTTCGGTCCGATGCAATTTCCGGACTTCAGCCCGATGCAGTGGGCAAGGCCCAATATGTGTTTATATGTTATTGTATGGTATTTGGTAGTTTGGGGGAGCTCACTAAGTTTTGTGCTTATAGTTTCAGTTTTGGTTTCATGTACTCAGTTTTCAAAAGAGGAGTTCGGGAAGATTGCAGTGAACACACCATTTAATCAGCCTGGGAATTTATACTCTGATATACTTGGCAGTTGTTATAATATTTTGAGATACATTGCTTATGATTTTTATAAGAGGTTTATCGACTATGGTTTTGATTATTAAATTAAATGAAATTTTTAGACTGTGTTTTTGGTATGTTTCACTTTATTGGGCCAAAGCCCAATACTAAGTCCTTAACTTGAAAGTCCATTTACAAAGCCCATTATTGGTTCAATTTACTAAATTGGATCCAACTTCCTAATTGGGCCTAATCCCATGATCCCTTATCGCTATTTAACCCAAGATATCTTATTCATAGAATCCAGCAAAATCCCAAATCCAATTAGTGTATAAACAGCCTAAAACCTGAAGCCCGTTTGTCAAAGGCCCAACAGAGGACGTACGCAAGGCATACTCCTCTGGTACGTGGGGCATCCTCGTCCAGAGATTGACCACCATCGGGGTGGTTGACTCAGTACGCTGGGCGTACTGGATTTACGCTGGGTGTACTTGACGGTTTACCAAAACCTTATTAAGTCCTTAATGGCTTAAGCGCTTAAGCCCAAACTTCAGATCCAGTGACCTAGCATGCCTAGGACCCATAAAGTCATGAACTTTATCACTTTGGATGTCCAAAAAGCTCTTAATACTTGGTCTTAATCCATTAAGACCTTCTTTTTCCATGAATAGGACACATTCAGCTAATGGGGCCTCATTTTTATCACCCAGGGTCCCTTCAAGAGTCTAGAAGGACAATCCTTTTCGTCAAAATCACATCATGCACCACCTTATGGATTTTTGGGACAAGAAATTGTTCTTTTTTGCAAAATGGCAAGATCTATACATATATGCATAAATTTTGGAGCTTTATACCTTCTGGGGCATCTAGGGCACAAGCTAACTTCAGATCTACAAGCTTGATCTTCTTCTCTAATTCTTTGATGTAGTACCTTCCTCTTAAAGCACTCAAGAAAACACTCAATAAGCTCAACACACAAAGGAAAGGCTAGGGTTTGGGGAAGACGACTCTAAGCAGTGGAGGCTGAGGTAAGGGAAGGTTTGGTGCTCATAATGTTGCTTAAATAATCCCCAAACCCTAAATATTAGAGTTTCCTTCTGATATGAGTACGCCCACTGTATACTAGTGTACGCCCAACATACTAGGGCACGCCTAGTTCGCTCAGCGTACCCATATGTACGTGCGGCGTACTTCTCCTGGTCCTAGAATTTCAGCTTAGCTCTTAGACTTTTCATGGCTTCACCCTTCCATTCCCAGGGACTCTAAATGGCGAATCTTAGGATGTTACAACTCTCCCCCACTTAAATTCAATTTCATCCTCAAAATCGTTCCTTACCATCCCCAACATCCCGACATCCTGAGGGGCACCTCCATAACCATGACATCCGACGACTTACGAAGGAGACTAAACCCAACAAGAACCTTTTCGTTCCAGAGAAGACGAATCCATAAACCCATGCAGCACACAACCTTACTCTACCTAGACCCGCAATCTGGAAGCCTGAATTCGGTCTGGCTCCCCGACAGACCATTCATACTAACCATTTCTAGTTCTCTTCCCAACACTACGAACAGACTATTCAACCTGGGGATCCCGAGGTTCCTACCCGAAAATAGAACCATGGATCATATTTTGTTGAACCCCTGTGCCTACGACTTACCATCGGCCCGCACCAGGTATCTTCGCCTACTGCATAGAGTAGGACCGCCTCAGCTCGATCAAGCACAACATGCCACCTAATAGAGCATCCAGATAAGATGTCCACATAATGTTGGATTAATGTCTAGGTTGATAACAATAATTGGTAAGACTTGACCCGACCCGGCATGGTCCATTTCGGTTGCATGGCATCGGAACACTTGAATAGACCTTTTATGAGAAAAAAGATATATTTGTGACATATTAATATATTATAAGTTGTAATATATTAATATGAGATCATGTTATTTAATTAGTATTGATCAAGAATAAATTTGGACTTGATTTAGTGATCAAAAGTGACTAATTAAATATATAGGTATTGATTGTGTAAATCATTCATTCTTATATATGTGGGCTTTTTATCCAAGATTCCTTATGTTGGGTTTAACCCATGTGGTGACCCATGGATACTCCATGGAGGTTAAAACCCATGGAGCATAAGGAATGGGTAAAGTCATGGGTTACATGGTGTAACCCTAATGTGCACACTATATAAAGACCCCATTAGTTGGTGAAATGGGCACTAGTGCATAATATGGAGTGCAAGCCAATTTCCAAGTCATATATCTTATTCTCATGGTTATTCCAAGAGTTCATGATGTTGTGTGAACCATTTTAGGTGTCACACTTGAGGCACTAGGCTCTCAAGCTTCATGGAGTCAAGCTACATAAGGAGGTATGTATTCTAACTATTTATATTACCCAAATATCAAAGATTGTATGCTAGATAGGGTAATACCTTGGAATATTCATATTTGCATGTATAATAGAGAAAACATAGATCCAAGGTATTTAGGGTTGTATGTGCACCATAGGATGTTGTAGTATAAAAAAACCCAAGAGTGGTATCAGAGCCATGACTTGTTTTCTGTTATATTCATGCAAATGTTTGATGATCAAAGTTGAAAAAAGGAAAAAAAACATGAAGTTTGTCAAATTTTAATATAGTTACTTGTTTTGTGAAAAACTAATTATTTGTAAAATTAGAATCATTTGCTATATGAGTTGAATTAGGTCAAATTTAGTAAAAGATAAAATGATATGATTATTTTATTAGTTTTAAAATTTTGATCAAAATGTTTTTAGGAGTTACAAATTTTGTCATAAAATTTTGGAGCTCAAAAGTTTCTTTCTTTTTTTTTTTTTTTTTTTTTTTTTTTTTTTTTTAAGTTGTGATCTTAAGAGTTTTGAAACTTCCATAAGTTATGGATATGAAAGTTGTTTTTAATAAAAAATATTGATTCAAAGTTTTTATGGAGATACAAAACTTGGTGTTAATATTTTAAAAAATTCCATAACTTTTTCTTAAGTTATGGAACATGGAAAGTTTCATCATAAAACACCATTAATTCTATAAGTTATGGAATCCAAAGGTTTTCAAGAGTTACAAAATTTGCCCTCAAGTTTTGGAATTTGAAAAAAGTTTTTTATGAAAAAAAGAATTGAATTCTAAAACTCTTGGGTTCATAACTTAAACAATTAATTAAATGGTTTTAATTTTGAATTTAATAATTGGAATGATGTTTTGTTGAATAGTTCAAATTAACTCTTATGGACTTTATTAATAGTTAATTAAAGCGTTTAATTAAAAGAGTATTATTAAATCCATAAATATATGGTTTAAGTTTAATTAAATTAAAATTCTAGTTTAATTAATAGATTAAACCACCAAGTATTTTAAATGTCTAAAATACACTCTTATACTATTATAATATTAAAATTTTAATATATTATATGTATAAGAGCAAGTCGTCTTACCATTATTAGGCCTCATTCACGAAGCCGGTCTATAAGGGGGGTATAAGGTTACTGCCTATAAAATGGCAGTTTAATGGGTGTCCACTCTCACCTACCGCTTCCTTGACCGGTGGAGGGTCGTTAGCCGAACGGATAGGACAAGGACTATAATTCTCCCTTCATTAAAAGTGTAATGATTAATACTAAGTAACTAAACACTTACAAATTCCCAATCTTAGTTACTTAGGAAAATGTGAAATAGGTGCTAACCCATGAAATTACACTTTGTACCTTACCAAGTCGTTAGTGGAGCATGTGTGGTTAACCGCCACACTAACAAGGACTAGTAAGAGTGGCAAAGGGTCACTTGACTTTATTATAGATCGGTGGAGCGTGTGTGGTTAACCGGCACATCGATTAGGTGATTTAAGTTAAGGGTACCAAGTCAATTTGCATGGTTATTCACAACTTGTTTGTGATTCAAACATGCCATTGAAAGTTCAATGTATCTCAAAAGATCTAGGAGTTTCAAATCCAATTAAAACTTAATTATATTTCGTTTTCTTGGTGGAAATTGGTAAATCTTCATTTACCTACCTTCAACTATTTTATAACTTGGATTACGGCATCCCTTTTCCAGTTATAAGTAGGTTGTTGGGTCCTAGCCTTAATATTTCATATTGGGTTATATATTAACGACTTCAATCAACTAAACTTGAATTTCTCCCATTATAAATGTCTAGGTGAGACATCTATGGTCGTCCCAAATCTTTAAGAACAAGCTTCCTAATGATGATGATATCCCAAATGGCAATCAAGGTGAAAGATCAATCCCTTTATTGAGCATTAATGGGACTAGAAATCATGCTTCACTTCTTCCACCTCCTCCAATAATTCTCCTTATCCCACAAGTTTCAAGACTTGATAAGTTTTAAGTCACTCAATCCTGATTGGCAAGCTAAGACTATATGTGCTTACATCTTGGAGATTAAGTCACATATTGGCAAGCCGGGAGAGTCGGGTGTCGAAGTCTCGAGGTAGCTAGTTGTTGACTTGGTTCTTCGGTCACTCCCTGATACAGATCGTGACATGAACCTTAATGATCTTACATACTTGCTTGATGTAGTTAAATCAGCAATGATTTGGAGCACTGGTAAAGCAAATTAGAATGGAAGATCAAATTCCCAAACTTATGAGGACATTGACAATGGTAACATTAGAAGTCCAAAAAAGCTTTCTCTTCCCAATGGAAAGGGATCGGCCATGGTCGAACCGTTTTGACTCAATGGTAAAGAGAAAAACTATGTCTGAGATAGTCTCATGTACCATTTCCAAAGAGTCCATGTGTTTCTTTTGCCAAAAGAAGGGGCATTGGTTGCGAAGCTACCAGATTTACCTGAAAGATTTGGTAAAGTCAAAAAGTTTGACTTTGCATCAGGTAAAAGTTCATTACCTAACTCTGTTAAGTTCCTATTTGGAGATTCTTAATACATGATGTAATGTAATTACATTTTGATGTTTTGGAAGAATCAAAGGAAGATTAAAGAAAGAGTGTGCTGATTTAGATCGTGAAGATGGATTTCGATCGCATGGTTCGATGATCAGAATTTTGAGCTGCTTAAGAGTTATGATATATTGTTTAGGAATAGATAACTATTGGGTTTTGAGCATTCTAACACTTCCTAAGTGTACATGCAACCCTAATAACCTTGGATCTATGTTTGTCTAATTATCATGCAAAGTTGATTTCCAAGGCTATGATCCTATCTAGCATACATGGGGAACAATTTTAAATTGAATAATAGATAGAACTACATACCTTGTTGTTGTAAGTGTTCCTTGTAACCTTGTGAGCCTAGCACCTAAAGTGTGATGCCTCAAATGCTTCACACAACACCAAATGCGAATTATAAACTTGAGAGAATACTCTAACACACTCAAAATCGGACATCTTGTTTCTCTAGTGTATCACTAGTGTAGCAGATTTTGGGGAGAGACATGGTCCTTATATAGTGTGTTGCATTAGGTAAAACCCTAATGTAACATAACTCTTCATTTCTCAATCCATGGGTTAACTCCATAGAGCATCCATGGAGCATCCTATGGGTGGAACCCAACTTGATAATCCATGGAGCCTCTTAGCCCACTATATAAGATATGGTAGATTTACATAATCTACCCATATATTTAATTAGTTATTCTTTTGATCACTTAATAAATTCTAAATTAATTCTTGATCAAAACTAATTAAATAATATTATTAATATATTAGAACTTATAATATATTAAGAAACCATATGTCTTATTTCTCTCATTTAGCTTATCCAATTGCATGGTGCCATGCAACCCAAATGGACCATGCCGGGTCGGGTCAAGTATTTACCAGAAATAGTTATGGATTTAGACACCTTATCCAACAGTCTCCCACTTGGATAAGTCTAATAACTATAACTGCAATACTTCAGGAACCGATCGGCAATCGTAGCTCTTTCAAGGTCTCTCGGAATTGAGAAGATGTTGATACGCCATTTAAGATAAGTGATCATATAATCCTCTGTTCTAGATATCAGGTGGACAAATACATGGAACAATGTCTTACTTATTGTCCAGCAGTTTGTTTCCCGATTTCTGATTTGTTTGAGAAAGAACTTAATTGAACACATCAACTTAAATCTGACCGGGCCCGATACATAGGTCAAAACAAAATCATCGAGGGGCCTAAATATCAGCTTCTAATCCAAGAAGGAACAGATAAACTTCGACTCATATGTTTATTCTACCACTCATTGAATTACACACAAAAGCACGTTTTATAACATCGAGTTACCAATGCGTTTTCGTACAATCAATGCATAACCAACTCGTAAGTAACAAATCATATCTCTAGGTTTGAAGACTTATATGATATTACCGTCTCACGATCACTCGAGATAAAATTCCATGAAGTGATTCCAGTGAGCGTGGGTTGTGTCCAATGCTCAGAACTTATGAGCACTCATGATTGTTGTAGCCATGTCCAACACCTTAGACCTCTGCAACCAATCATGACAGGCTTGATTCATACCTACTTCTGACATATGACCGAATGTGGAGGTTTGAATAATATGATATACCAAACATAATTATTTTGGAAGTCAAAACATGCAAACGAAATATAGTAAACGATTGACAAAAGATAGTAACACTTTACTCATAAATAAACACAACTTTTATTCGTCATCAATTGTCAATTACACTTTACAAATTTCATAATTTATCTAACTACTAAAACTTATATCATCCTTCAGCCCTATGCTCCGAGCATGCTGGAGATGCTTAACCCTACTCAGTCCCTTCGTGAGGGGATTTGTTGGGTTCTCATCCGATGATACCTTCTTTGCCACGAGGATTCCTTCTTTTATGTGATGTCTGATAAAATGATATTTTCTGTCGATGTGCCTGGATCTCCCGTGATCCCTTGGTTCATTGGCTAAGGCAACAACACTTTCACTATCACATAAAATTTCCATAGGCTCCTTTATAGCTGGTACAACTCCAAGGTCTCCAATGAAGTTCTTTAGCCATATTGCCTCCTTTGCTGCCTCGCTCGCTGCTATATACTCTGATTCACAAGTGGAATCATCCACTGTCTCCTGCTTGGAACTCTTCCAAGTGATTGCTCCTCCGTCTAAGGTAAAGACCCAGCCTGACTGAGAGTGGAAATTATCCCTATCAGTCTGGAAGCTAGCATCACTATACCCTACAACTCTTAAGTCATCACTCCCACCGAGGGTAAGGACCCAGTCCTTAGTCCAACGTAGGTACTTGAGGATATTCTTTACCACAGTCCAGTGTGCCTTGCCAGTGTTCCCTTGATACCTGCTAACCATGCTCAAGGCAAAGGCTACATCAGGTCGAGTACACGTCATAGCATACATGATCGAGCCTACTGCTGAAGCATAAGGTACTTGACTCATTTTTGCTATCTCAGCCTCAGTACTTGGGCTTTGTGTCTTGCTCAATCTAGCGTTACTCTGGATGGGTAACTCTCCTTTCTTGGAGTTCTGCATGCTGAATCTCTTCAACACCTTGTCCAAGTATGTACTTTGACTAAGTCCAATTAGTCTTTTACTCCGGTTTCTCAAAATCCTTATCCCTAGAATATAGGCAGCTTCTCCTAGGTCCTTCATAGAGAAACACTTCCCAAGCCAAAACTTAACTTCCTGCAGAGTTGGGATGTCATTTCCTATGAGTAGTATGTCATCCACATACAATACCAAAAAGCTAACTATACTCCCACTAGCCTTGACATACACACAAGATTCATCTTCACTCCTAGAAAAGCCAAATTCATTGACCTTTTCATCAAAGCAAAGGTTCCATCTGCGAGGTGCGTGCTTTAATCCATAAATGGATTTCTCAAGCTTACACACTCTATTAGGGTACTCGTTGCTGACAAAACCTTCTGGCTGACTCATGTAAACATCTTCAGTCAACTTTCCATTAAGGAAAGCGGTTTTGACATCCATTTGCCATATTTCATAGTCATGAAATGCAGCTATGGCTAACATAACCATAATAGACTTAATCTTGGCTACTAGAGAAAAGGTCTCATCATAGTCCACTCCAGGAATTTGAAAGAAGCCCTTTGCAACCAGTCGAGCCTTATAAGTGTGTATATTACCATCCATGTCGGTCTTCTTCTTGAAGATCCATTTGCACCCTACAGTCTTACGACCTGGTACATTCTCAACCAAGTTCCAAACTTGATTGTCATACATGGACTGTATCTCGCTATCCATAGCCTCTTTCCATATAGCAGACTCAGGGCCTGCCATGGCTTCTGTGTAGCTGTTAGGTTCATCTAGACCTACTAGTGTCTCACCTTCTGCAGTAATATGGAAACCATAGTAATCCTCAGGTGCATTCCTAACTCTCATGGAACGCCTCAGAGGTACAGATTCGTCAATTGGCTCAACAGGAGTTTCCTCCTCAAGTTGAGGGCTAGGGTTTGAAGTTCCTTCACCACTTGACTCTTGAAGTTCTTCAAGGTCAATTTGCCTCCCACTGTCTCCTTGGCTTATAAATTCTCTCTCTCGAAAGACTACTCTTCTTGCTACAAAGACCACATTATCACTAGGTCTGTAGAAGAGGTAACCAAAGGATCTTTGTGGGTAGCCGATGAAAATACACCTCTCGCTTCGGGGTTCTAGCTTATCATGAGACTCGCGCCTCACAAAAGCCTCGCAACCCCAAATCTTGATGTCGTCTAGTTTGGGTACTTTACCAGTCCACACCTCGTGAGGAGTTTTGGCAACTTTCTTTGTAGGGACTAGATTAAGAATATGGGCGGCAGTCTCTAAGGCATACCCCCAGAATCAGATTGGTAGCGAAGCTCGACTCATCATGGAACAAACCATATCCAACAAGGTTCGATTACGCCTCTCAGCCACACCATTCAACTGCGGTGTCTTGGGAGGTGTCAATTGTGAGACAATCCCACATTCCCTAAGATAGTCGAGGAACTCTGAACTAAGATACTCACCACCTCGATCGGATCGAAGCATCTTAATGTTCCTGCCCAATTGATTCTCGACTTCCTGTTTAAATTCATTAAACCTTTCAAAAGTCTCTGTCTTATGCTTGATTAAGTAGACATATCCATATCTACTGTAATCATCAGTAAAAGTCAAATAATAACAATTAGCATCCCTTGTGGCATGTTTGAATGGTCCACACACATTCGTGTGTACAAGGTCCAACAGACCTTCACCCCTTTCACAAGAACCTGTGAAAGGTGACTTTTTCATTTTCCCAAGTAAGCATGATTCGCAACTATCATCTGACTTTAGGTCAAATGACTCCAAGACTCCATCCTTTTGGAGTTGGCCTATGCGTTTCTTGCTTATATGTCCAAGACGATAATGCCATAATGATGCTTTATCCATGTTATTATTATTAACAAAATCAATACACAATACATTATTTCCTAAGTTATCAACCACAGATACTGTTTCATACACGCCATCACAAGGTAATGCTTTAAAATAAAGAACATTATTAAAGAAAGCATTAATCGAACCAACTTCATTATCAAATGAAAAGGTGAAACCTTGTTTATACAATGCATGAAAAGAAATAATATTTCTTGCCATTTCTGGCGAATAACAACACTTATTCAAATCTAAACTAAACCTACTACTTAGCGATAAAGTATAAACTCCAATCTTGGTGACAGGTGAAGCTTTCCTGTTTCCCATGATCAAGTTTATTCTTCCTTGCTCCACATTCTCACTTCTTCTTAGTCCCTTTAAATCAGAACAAATATGAATACCACAACCGGTATCAAGGACCCAAGAATTAGAATCGGGTGAGTTATTAGATAAGATAGTGTAAATACCTGCATGGTTGGGTTTAACTTTCCCATCCTTCACATGGCAATAGAAGCATTCAGCCTCTTTTGGGTCAGAAGAAGGAGTGATGAAACCTTTCTTGGTTCCACTTGAAGAAGAGCCATCAAGGGTCCTAAACTTGGTATCCTTCGAAGAACTCTTTCTCTTTTTCCCTCGTCCTTTCCCGATTGCCAAGACAGGGGCGAAGTTTGTAGGAGTAGGAGTAGTAACAACCGCCTTACCCTTAAGACCACTTTCCGTGGTCTTTAAGAGTCCTTGAAGTTTGCTGAGAGTGACCTCTTCCTTGTTCATGTGGTATGTCATGCGGAATTGATCATAACATGAAGGTAAGGAGTGCAAAATAATATCTATTGCTAGCTCCTCGGGGAAGTTCACATTAAGCTTCAGCAAGCGGTCCACAAATCTTTGCATTTTCCACATGTGGCCCGTGATCGGTTCTCCATCCTTCATTCGGGTTGTTATCATGGAGGAGATGATTTCATACCTCTCTTGTCGTGCACTTTGATGGTATCTTTCCATCAAATCTTGGTGCATTTCAAAAGGGTAGTAGTCCTTGTAGGACTTTTGGAGGTCGGCTGTCATAGTGGCCATCATGATGCATGCCACCTTGGTGGCATCCCTTTCATGTGCCCTAAAGTCAGCGATCTCTTGAGGAGTAGCAACTGTCTCATCAATCTCCTTAAGCTCCTTATCGAGGACATATTCTTTGTCCTCGTAGCGGGTAATCATTCAGATGTTTCTGATCCATTCATTAAAGTTGGATCCATCAAAAGTGACTTTCCCACACAAGTTCATAAGAGAAAAGGAGCCATTAGGGTTAGAGCCAGAAGCAGCAGTGTTTGCAGACATCTGAAGAGAAGAAAAGTTTAGTTTAGAAATAGAGATAGTCCTTAATAAAACACCCAAATGTAGTACTAAGGCTAGGACCCAATCACAATAAATTATACTTAGAAGAGGTATGTTGTAATCTAAGTAATAACATATTTGAAAGGTAGGTGAATGACGATTCACCAATTTCCACCAAAGTCGAAATATTAAAATATTAAATTTGGTTCTTAGAAACTCCTAGATTCTTTTGAGATTCAATGAACTTTTCAAAGGCATGTTTCAATCTCGAGTGTGCCCTCCAAGTTTTGTGACTGCGATGCCGAGGATCACAAAAAGAGGTGTGAAGTAACCATGAAAATTACTTGGTACCCTTAATAAATTACCCCTCAATCGATGTGTTGGTTAACCACAAACGCTACATCGATACTATGATAAATATTAAGTCACCCTTTACCTACCTTGTTAAGTCCAAGTGAGTGTGCCGGTTAACCACACACGCTCCACTAACGACTTAGACAAAGTGTAAAGTGTAATTTCATTGATTAGCACCTTATTCACATTTTTCCTAAAGTAACTAAGATTGGGAATTTAATAAAACATTTAGTTACTTTATAATATTCATCATACTTTTAATGAGAATTTATAAGTCCTTGTCTTACCCGTTCGGCTAACGACCCTCCACCAGTCAAGCAAGCGGTGGGTGAGAGTGGACACCCATTAAGTTGCCATTTTATAGGCAACAACCTTATACCCACCTTATAGACCGACTTCGTGAATGAGGCGTACTAGCGGTAAGATGACTTTAATCTTATACATACATATATATATATATATATATATATATATATATATATATCATTATTAACTTATAATATTATAAGTATAAGGGTTGAATTTTAACTTTTAAAATTCTAAGGGTTGGAACTAAAGTTTTAATCAAGACTTTACTTGTTCAAAAACTTGAGGGCAAGTTTTGTAAACTTTCACAACTTTTAATTTCTTGTAACTTATGAGTTTATTAGTGTATTAAAAATGAAGACTCTTCATTTTTATAACCCATGTGTTCTTTTAATGGTTTTTAAACAAAGTGACTTTTGGTTTTCCATAACTTGAGGACAAGTTATGGACTCCATTAAAACACATAATGATCATGAATTAATCTACCACATAGGTTACAAATAATTCCTATGATCATCTAAACATCATAAGATCAAGAATATGAATATGAACACTTTCATGAATCAAAAATTACATTTATAACTTTGTAATTTGATAACTTGTTGTTGTAAATGGATCAGCAAAGACATTACACCATCTAAAACAGGTTTTCAAGTACCAAAATAGTTTAGGGTAATGTTTCTAGTCCATTTCCAACAACTAATGTCGAAAATCTGCAGTTTGAGGCTCCTACTCGCCGAGTGCATGAACCTACTCAGCAAGTAGGTTGAAGATTCACATGAACTCAGCGATTCCCCCCATGGACTCGGCGAGTTCATCAGTCAGATTGCAAAAATATTGACTTTTTCAACTATTTAGCACAAATAACAAGCAAACAAGCCTAGGCTCTGATACCAATGTTGGGTTTTCAGCATTCTAACACTTCCTAAGTGTACATGCAACCCTAATAAACTTGGATCTATGTTTGTCTAATTATCATGCAAAGTTGATTTCCAAGGCTATGATCCTATCTAGCATACATGGGGAACAATTTTAAATTGAATAATTGATAGAACTACATACCTTGTTGTTGTAAGTGTTCATTGAAACCTTGTGAGCCTAGCACCTCAAGTGTGATGCCTCAAATGCTTCACACAACACCAAATGTAAAGTATAAACTTGAGAGAATACCCTAACACACTCAAAATCGGCCAAGCCCTCTTGTTTCTCTAGTGTATCACTAGTGTAGCAGATTTTGGGGAGAGACATGCTCCTTATATAGTGTGTTGCATTAGGTAAAACCCTAATGTAACATGACTCTTCATTTCTCAATCCATGGGTTAACTCCATGGATCATCCATGGAGTATCCTATGGGTGGAACCCAACTTGATAATCCATGGAGCCTCTTAGCCCACTATATAAGATATGGTAGATTTACATAATCTACCTATATATTTAATTAGTTATTCTTTTGATCACTTAATTAATTCTAAATTAATTCTTGATCAAAACTAATTAAATAATATTATTAATATATTAGAACTTATAATATATTAATAAACCATATGTGTTATTTCTCTCATTTAGTTTATCCAATTGCATGGTGCCATGCAACCCAAATGGATCATGCCGAGTCGGGTCAAGTATTTACCAGAAATAGTTATGGACTTAGACACCTTATCCAACAATAACAACATGTCTTTCATATGTATTTGCATTATAAGGATAATATTTTTTCCACAAAGTTTTTAAAATAAAAGAAAAGGTTTGATTTATTTATTTGAAGTATCCTCACAATGGCTTTTATGAAAAAAAATTGTTTTTTATATGTTTCCATTGATAGCAATATTGGAAAATGGATTTGATTCTTTCATTTGTGGTAGTGTCATAATTTACCAAATAACGAAAGATTCTCATCACCCAAGTTTCAGTTGGATAGAAACTTGGAGTCATTCAAGTTGTATTGTGTGATGAATGAGAATTTTTCATCTTTGGGAAATTAAGACTAGTTCCTTGTTCACGTGTACATGTGAGTCAAGTGAAGGACTAAAGGATCAGGTACATTAGGTTGTGAACAGTTCAGGTCCACCACAAAGGTTGATAAGATTATTCGTTATGATTTACTAAAGTTTAGTAAATGTGGTTATGCTTACAAGTTTAAGTGTGATTCTGAAACATTGGAAAAGTTTCAATGTATGGCAGAATGAATAAGAAAAATCAAATTGGGCAAAAGTTTTTCCAATCTGAAGAGATGGGAGAGTACTTGATTATCTTGTTTATTATTATCTTGGTGATTATGAAACCATATCAAAATTGATCCTCTAAGGACACCTTAGTGCATTTGTTTGGCTAATAAGAGGAATCATGAATTGTTGAAATGGTTAAATCAAAAAGATAAATCATACTTCATTCCAAATCAAATCTTAGAGTCATACTCCAAGATTGAGCCTTGAGTGACATAATCTTTAGAAAGTTTAAAACACTTGTCAAATGTAGAGTAAAATGTTTTCTACTCTTGTACATTTGAAATTGGTAAGTGGTGATGTTTTGGATAAAACAAAGACCAACTGGGACCAATTGTCTGAAGTGTTTAACTTGATAAGAATCTGCACTAACTCTTGAATATTTGTTTTGTCAAGGAATGGTTCTTGACAAAGAGAATCTTATATGTCAAGAGGTCAGTGGGAGTCTTAAAAGATCTTGAGACAGTTTCAAGAACTAATCAAAAGTTTTGTTAATCACTAGCCTACGACTTGAGGTCTCTAACCTATCGTGTTGACATATTCTTATTTTTGTGTCTATTCCAGTAAAAGTTGACTTTGCTTGTGAGTTCTATGAGTTCTCAATTGTTTGCATAACAACTCGAAAGCAATGGTGGGTATTGTGCTACCAGGTGGCAAGAAATTAAGATTGAACAAGTTCAATCCATATGAGTTTGGATTTGTCACTAACCTTGTCTTGTGATTATGGTTATGACAAATTCACATGGATAGGAAAACTTACACCATAAAATCTAAGTGTCATAAGGTTTCTCTTCGATTCATGAAAATGATGGTAATGAAACTCTTTCACTAAGTAGATTTTGAGTAGATAGCAATTGTGAGAATAACAAAAGGTCTATACATTATGATTACGACATCCCTCTTCATAATTGTTTGGACACACATACGAGCTATCTAAGGAAAGGTGTATGATTTTGATAAAGTCTTATCAAAGCAATCTCGTATCAGAAATCTGAACTTTGGTAAGAAAGTCAATAAAGTATTGATTTCTAGAAGTCCAGTTGATTTCTGGGTACATGTCAATGCTAGTGGGAGCATAAGTGTTATGCTAGTAAGATAAAGTGCTAGTGGGAGAATGATTATTATGTTTAGTGTTGCAAGTTAGCAATGTTAATTATAGAAAACAAAGTTTCAATTCGCTTTGAAATGTTGTTTTTCTATAATTAAGGGAGAAGATTTTATACTTAATTCTAATTCTACAAGCTTAGATTGAGATTTTAATCAACTGTAGTCAAGGATATATATATATATATATATATATATATATATATATATATATATATATATATATATGAATGTTATGTTGGAATGGTTCAGCATAAGGAAATTCTATATATGTTTGATTCTCAAAATTCGATTATGATTACGGCATACATCTTCGTAGTTCGAATTGTGCGAACATGGCAAATAAAAAAATTTTATATCATGAATCATGACCCATATGCTTCGGGTAGAGGATCGATTACATGTGCTATAATATTTATCCATTCTAAAATATTCAAATGCCCAGGGCATTAAGAGGGAAAAAGGAATAGAACTGGATATGACTAAAATGATTAAGCAATTGTCGAGGACAATCTAAGGTTTACCAATGATTGGTTGCTCATGGACAATTGGAAGTATATAGTTAGGACCATATTGACATATTTTGAAAAAAAAACTTTTGTTCAGAAGTGATGGTCAAGATGGAATATGGAATTGTTTCCATAGGTGGAAGTTATTATTTGAAGATTAGAAAACCAATGAATAGAAGGATGTTCAAAGGAATGTACTTTGAATTTGAGACTTCGTTTCCATGGAATTGTTCTCCATTGGAATGCTTGGTAATGTCTGTTGCCAAGTCTTGGTGACTTGTTTGCATATTCATTACAAGAGGATCATTGCATATAAGTTTAGAATCTAACAAGATTACGGTAAATGACAAGAATTGGGTGTTCTTACATTTATTGTAAAGGATTTGGGATTGTGAAATGAGCATCATTGAAATATTTTCAATCGATCTGTTTCACAAGGAGAGGACCATATGTAAACATAGAGTGCATACTTGGAGTATGGCATAGCTATTGTTTGGACAAACATAGTGTGCATGCTTGGAGCATGACATGACTATTGTTTTCAATTCAAGTACAAAGTTCATTAATAGATACATAAATAATAAGTAATCAATATGGTGCTTAGATAAAAGTTGTTTTATTTACACTCAAAGTGTTGGGGCCATATAAGATTAGTATTATTCTTGTGTTTCGCTTTGCATGTTTTGACTTCCAGAATAACTAGGTGATTTTTCCCGAATAACTAAGTTATTCAAATCATCCACAGTCAATCATATGTTGGAAGTAGATATGAATCAAGACTCTCATGATTTGGGTTTGTAGATGTCTAAAGTGTTTAGACATAGCAAGAGTTGCTACAACATTCATGAGTGCTCATAAGTTCTGAGTATTGGGTTCAACCCACGCTCATTTGAATCACTTCATGGATTTTATCACGAGTGAATCATGAGACAATAATATCTTATATTCTTCAAACCTAGAGATATGAGTTGTTGACTATGAGTTGATTATACATTGATTTCACGAAAACGCATTGGTAAATCGATGTTATAAAACGTGCCTTTGTGTATGATTCAACAAGTAGTCAGTATAAGCCCATGAGTCAAAGTTTATCAATTCCTTTTAACCTTAAAGGGATAAAAGCGATATTTATGGACCCCTCGGTGATTTAATGATGACACCTGTGAGTGCTTGGCCTAGCCAGGACTGATTTGATTTGTTCAATCAGTTAGTCATTATAAATTGGAAATCGGGAAACAACGAATGGATAGAGAGAATGATTATAATCCATGTCTCAGTCCATATGATATCTAGAATGGAGAAAAATATGATCCCTTATCTAATGGAAAATTCATTGACGAGATCAGAGTTCAGTTACAACGTCAGAGTTCGACAGAAGCTTTTGAGAGCTACGATTGCTAGTCGGGTTCTGAAGTCATACTCAATAATAGTTTTAGACTTATCTAAGTGGGAGACTTTTGGATTAATGTCTAAGTCCATAACAATAATTGGTAAGACTTGACCCGACCCGACATGGTCCATTTAGGTTGCATGGCATCGGAACACTTGGATAGACCTTTTATGAGAAAAAGATATATTTGTGACATATTAATATATTATAAGTTGTAATATATTAATATGAGATCATGTTATTTAATTAGTATTGATCAAGAATTAATTTGGACTTGATTTAGTGATCAAAAGAGACTAATTAAATATATGGGGATTGATTGTGTAAGTGATTCATTCTTATACATATGGGCTTTTTATCCAAGATTCCTTATGTTGGGTTTAACCCATATGGTGATCCATGGATGCTCCATGGAGGTTAAAACCAATGGAGCATAAGGAATGGGTAAAGTCATGGGTTACATGGTGTAACCCTAATGTGCACACTATATAAAGACCCCATTAGTGTTGGATTATGTGACACCCCAAAACCAAGAACGGCGGAAACATTTTGGGGCGGAGGACGTCATGTAAGGTAATCACAACACAGTAAATGTAAATAAGCAAACAACATCATCCATTGCATTAAATATATAATTTTAATACAAGCGTGTTCTGTACAGTTTTAGACACCAAAAATATAACGTAAATCAAAATAATAATATGATGAGTCTTGAGTGCGCTCCATCATCTCAAAAGCTGGCATCGGTACCTGTCTACTGATGACCTGAGAATACAAGTTATTTTGAAAGAGTTTATCAGTATTAAGCTGGTGAGTTCATAAGTATTTTAATGTCGGCGTCTGTTATCAAAACGTTTGAACCTGTCTTAAGTATAAGTTCGTGAAATGTATATAAGTGTTTGTAAAAGTTTGAATCTCTCAGAAAAACCCATATTTTCTAATAAAGTAGCCTTCTACCAAGGCTTTAACTATTTTGCATGATCGTTTGTTGTAAAAGTGTGTGATTTCCCAAGTGCAACTATCTTTTAACAAAATATAGTTTGTACATTAAAGTTCAAGTGAGGTTATCACTAAAAATATGTAATGGGTAAATCTTTGTAGTACTGTTGTTTAGTTTTATAGTAACTACTGCTGTACTAACTACCTTAAACCGGATTTATATTAAGGTATAATGTGATAATTGCACCATACTATCGACTGGTAACAACGACATAAAGAACGGTCGTAATAACGGAATGACGTTTGGCACCTGCAGACCTGCAGGTCCGGCTGTAGCTAGTAGCAAGGTGTAGGATAGTCAATCCAGTATAGATCTATACGCAAACTCAACGCTCTCCCTCCAAGAGAATTCTGGCTACAACTCGGGCCATGACATTTAAGGCATGCTCCGATATAGTGGATCACATTTGTTATCGTATTCTTGCATATGTGATGAAATGTTTCTCGTTCTAGTATAGTTGTATATGTTCTCATAGTATAGTTGTATATATTCTCTTCCTAGTATAGACTCATGAATGAACTGACTCATTGATCTAGCAGTTGTAATAGTATGATTCTGTGTTACCCCGATGGTAACTTACTAATGGTGCGTCTAGTACGTATGAATATGGAAGTAATTTTATGTCTATATATGTATATTTTATATATAATTAATATGGAAACGACCTTCGGATGGTCATCCGAAATCCCACCAGACCACATCCAAATCGAGAAAAAGGAAATAGGGTGGATGGCCTTCCTAAGCCCTTTAAACATTATTTATACATCTATACATATATGGGCATGCAATTTATAATATAAAAGCCATAAATAAGTATTTATAAGACATTTGAAACGTAAGTATTATTTTTAAAGAAGGATCGACTTGGTGTCAATCTATAAAACAATTTGAAGGCATAGATTTGATTAAAACAATTTAAGTATAAGGAACATTTGTTTAAATCACAGTTGTAGTATAAATTTGAAAAGTAAATGGGTTTGGAAAACATTTTGAAGTAAAACAGTTTGATAGACAGTTTGAATAGTGATAAAATAACTGGTTTCCCTAGTTATTAATCACATGTGATTAATGCAATCACATGTGATTGAAGCAATAACTATAAGTATTTAACTTGTATCCCCCCTTGAAAGCATATAAAAGAATTTATAGAACATTTAAAAGGTAATTTAAGGGGTATGAACTCACTTGATTGATTGAAGAAAGCGAGATGGAAAACCGGGCAGAGTTTCGTCTCGGGAAATGGATTTTTCTCGGGATTCTCGGGAATCTCGGGAGTAAAATCGACCCTCGGGACTTGAGCAAAAAGACCAGAGCTTCGGGTTTGAACGGGCACGGAAATCGAGGCAAGATCGTGAGAGAAAGGAGAGAAATGAGCAAAATTTCCGGAAAGCCTCGCATCCCTTTTATAGGGGTGCTGAACCGCCTCGGTACGCTGGGCGTACGAGGGTACGCAGCGCGTACGAGACGTCATCGCTTACGCACTTCGGATGGGACGGCGGGTCGGACGGGCGGCGGGTCGGACGGGCGGGTCGGAAGCTTCGCATAGGCGACGTGGACGATCCGAGGTCCTTGATCTGAGTACGCGGGGCGTACGAAGGTACGCAGGGCGTACTTCGGTCCTATCCGATGACTCCCCTTCGGATAATACCGGGAGTTTATAATTAAATTTATATTTATTTTAAATAAACTTCTAAAATTCATATCTCCCTCATACGAACTCCGTTTTTGACGTTCTTTATATCCACGCGAAGGTGAGACCAAGATCTACAACTTTCGTTTAGACTCCGTTGGCAAATTCCGAAATTATTTTTATTATTTATTTATTAAAATGACGTGATTAAGGAATTTCTTCAAAAATTCATAACTTCCTCATCCGAAGTTAGATTTGGACGTTCTTTTTATGTACGAAAACCTTGATATGAATACTACTACTTTATTTAACCCAAATAAGATTTTAGGAAGGTTATATTTTGACCTAGATTTGATTGGTTTTACATTACATTGTCTCGAAATATCGGGTTGTCACATCATCCCCCCGTTAGAAGGAATTTTGTCCCGAAATTAGAATTTAAGCAAGTAAGAAATTACAAATAACTAAGCAAAAAGGTGAGGGTATTTCAGTTTCATCTGATCCTCACATTCCCAAGTGAATTCCGGTCCTCGCTTGGCATTCCAGCGAACCTTCACGATAGGGATACGGCTTTGCTTTGTCTGCTTGACCTCACGGTCCATGATCTCTACAGGTTCTTCCACGAAGTTGAGGCTCTCGTTGATCTCGATCTCGTCGAGTGGGATTACAAGAGTCTCGTCGGATAGACACTTTTTCAAGTTAGATACGTGGAATGTAGAATGTACGTTACGAAGCGCGTCAGGTAGGTTGAGTTTGTAAGCTACGGGGCCGACTCTTGCAAGAATCTCGAAAGGCCCTATGTACCTCGGATTAAGCTTCCCACGCTTGCCGAAGCGTATCAACCCCTTCCAGGGTGAGACTTTGAGGAGGACTCGGTCTCCCACCTGAAATTCCAAGGGTTTCCTTTGTTTATCAGCGTAGCTCTTCTGTCGGTCTCTAGAGGCTTTCAATCGTTCACGGATCTGAACGATTTTCTCTGTTGTTTCCCGAATGATCTCCGGACCGGTGAGAGTACTGTCGGAAGCTTGCCCCCTGGCTAATTGGGTATCACCCACCTCAGCCCAGCACAGAGGGGATCTGCACTTTCGGCCGTAGAGAGCTTCAAATGGAGCAGCCTTGATGCTCGTGTGATAACTGTTATTATAGGAAAACTCGACAAGGGGTAAATGAGTATCCCATGCCTTCCCAAAGTCAATCACGTAGGCTCGCAACATATCTTCCAGTGTTTGGATGGTCCTCTCACTCTGTCCGTTGGTATGAGGATGGTAGGCTGTGCTCATGTCCAGCCTCGTTCCTAGGGAATGTTGTAGTGATTGCCAAAATCTTGAGGTGAACCTACTATCTCTATCGGAGATAATGGACATAGGTACACCATGTACCCGTACGATTTCCCTAATGTATGTTCGCGTAAGTTTCTCCATCTTGTCGGTTTCTTTGATAGGCAGGAAGTGTGCAGACTTGGTCAATCTATCAACGATGACCCATATGGTGTCAAGTCCACCCGTTGTCTTGGGTAACTTGGTTATGAAATCCATAGTGATCCGCTCCCACTTCCATTCCGGGATCTCTGGTTGTTGTAATAAACCAGAGGGCTTCTGGTACTTGACCTTAACCTTTGCGCAAGTAAGGTATTTACTTACGAAGGTAGCAATCTCTGCTTTCATATTAGGCCACCAGTATAGCTTTTTAAGATCTAGATACATCTTATCTGAACCTGGGTGGACGGAATACCGAGTGTTGTGCGCCTCGGTCATGACCAAGTCTTGGAAACCACCGTGTTTCGGTGTCCAGATCCGGTTCATGAAATATAAAGCTCCGTCACCCTTGGCTTCTAAATTCTTGTCCATTCCTCTAAGGGATTCACTTGACACATTTTCAGGTTTCATGGCCTCAAGTTGAGCCGCCTGAATTTGCTTAGTCAGGTGTGAATGGATGGTTATCGATAATGACTTGACTTTGCGACCAGAATATTCCTTCCGACTTAGGGCGTCTGCTACTACGTTGGCTTTACCCGGATGATAACGAATGTTGCATTCGTAATCACTGAGTAGCTCGACCCACCGTCGTTGTCTCATGTTGAGCTCCTTTTGATCGAAAATGTGTTGTAAACTCTTGTGATCGGTAAAGATAGTGCTCTTCGTTCCATACAAGTAGTGTCTCCAGATCTTCAGAGCAAACACTACTGCTTCTAGTTCAAGATCGTGGGTCGTGTAGTTAACCTCGTGTGTCTTCAACTGTCTCGAGGCATAGGCGATGACCCTACCTCGCTGCATCAGGACACATCCGAGCCCTTGATTCGATGCATCGCAATAGACTACGAAGTCTTCTATTCCTTCGGGAAGGGATAGTATTGGCGCGGTGCACAAGGCTCGTTTGAGCGTTTGGAACGCTCTTTCTTGTTTCTCTTCCCAGTCAAAGGCCACGCCTTTCTGGGTTAGGGTTGTAAGAGGTTTTGCTATTCGAGAGAAGTTCTGAATGAATCTGCGGTAGTAGCCAGCTAGACCTAGAAATTGACGAATTTCTGTAGGCGTCTTCGGTGCTGACCAGTTCTTAATGGCTTTAATTTTGGATGGGTCCACGTGGATTCCCTCTTCGCTTACTACATGTCCTAAGAATTCAACTCTCCGGATCCAAAATTCACATTTCGAGAACTTCGCATAAAGCTTCTCTTTTCGTAAAGTCTCTAGAATTTGTCGCAGATGATCGCCATGCTCTTTCTTACTTCGGGAGTAGATCAGGATGTCGTCAATGAAAACGATGACGAACTGATCCAGGTAAGGTCGGCATACTCTATTCATCAGATCCATGAAGACTGCAGACGCATTGGTCAATCCGAATGGCATCACCACAAACTCGTAATGTCCGTAACGAGTTCGGAAGGCTGTTTTCGGCACATCCTCCTCTAGCACTCGCAACTGGTGATATCCGGATCTCAGATCAATCTTAGAAAAATAATTTGCCCCTTGCAGTTGGTCGAATAGATCATCTATGCGAGGCAGAGGGTAACGATTCTTGACCGTCAGTTTGTTGAGTTCTCTGTAGTCAATACACATACAGAATGATCCGTCTTTCTTCTTAACGAACAAGACCGGTGCTCCCCAAGGTGAGAAACTCGGTCTTATAAAGCCCTTGCTGAGCAATTCGTTAAGTTGACCAGAGAGTTCCTGCATCTCAGCTGGTGCTAAGCGGTAGGGCGACTTGGCTACTGGGGTAGCTCTCGGGACTAAGTCGATTCTGAACTCGACCTGTCGTTGTGGAGGTAACCCGGGTAGTTCTTCTGGGAAAATGTCGGGGAAGTCACTCACTACAGGGATGTTCTTTAGTTCTTTCGTTTCGAGGCTCGTGTCGACGACGTGAGCAAAGAATGCATGGTATTCCTTACGCAGGTATTTCTGTGCTTGAATACTTGATATGATGCGGAGACTTGCACCGGGTTTGTCGCCGTAGACTATAAGAGTTTCGTTAGACGGAAGGTTTAGACGGACTGCTTTCTCGAAGCACATGATGTCGGCACGATGAAGGCTTAACCAATCCATGCCAATGATAACGTCGAAACTTTTTATTGAGACTGGCATGAGGTCGATTAGAAATGAATGGTTATCTAGAGTTAGGGTACAACCTAAGTATATGCTACTCGTACTTTCAGTTTTTCCATTAGCCATTTCTACCGTGAATAGTTCTTTGAGTGCGTGCGGTGGTTGATTAAGCATGCGAGCAAAATTTTGGTTTACGAAGCTTCGCTCCGCACCACTATCGAACAGAATGCATGCATAGGAGTTATCGAGGAGGAACGTACCAGTTACCACTATCGGGTCAGCAACTGCTTCCCCGTGGCCTATAGCCAGTACCCTCCCTGCTCCTCCAGCATTCCTCGCCTTGGGGCAGTCCCTCTTAAAGTGGCCTGCTTCGCCACATCTATAGCAGGTTGGGCTCGCGCTAGAGCCAGGGACTTGGTTGATAGGTTGTGCCGGGAACTTACAGAAACAGACGGTGTGTCCTTTCCTGTTGCAGTTAGAGCATTGCATTTCACGGCAGGGGCCGTTGTGGTGGTAGTTGCATTTTGCACTTGGGCGAACTTCCAGCATACCGACTCACCGGAGCAGTAGTAGCAGCAGTAGGGGTTATTGCGGCATGAATTGCCACCATTTGCTGCTTTTTGGCAGCCTACTGCTTCTTCTTTTCATCCCAGAATTTCCGCTTAGTATCAGCGGGTTTGGAGGGTTCCGGGATGGCTAGGGTGGTTGTGGTTGTAGGGGTTTTGACTCCATGGTCAATGAGTCGTTGTGCCAATCGTTTGGCACTGTCGAAGGTAGCGGGGTTTGATGCTAGAACATTCCCCTGATACGGAGGCACTAGCCCCCATATGTACCTCTCGATCTTCTTCCCCTCGGTGGGAACCATGTTGGGGCAGAGGGCCAGCAGCTCGCTGAATCGGGCAGTATAAGCGACCACATTGGTGCCCTTCATCGTCAGGTTCCAGAGTTCCTGCTCCAGTTTCTGGATCTCGCCCCTCGGGCAGTATTCCTCAGTCATGAGGTCTTTCATTGTTTCCCAGCCTATGTCGTTGGCTACGACGAGAGTTAGTGCCTTGACATGGCCGTTCCACCATGTCAGGGCCTTTCCTTCAAAGGTGCATGCGGCGTACTTGACTTTACTCGCCGCAGGACATGAACAGATTTCGAAGACTGATTCAGTCTTCTCGAGCCATTGCGAGAGGGCAATGACTCCGCCGGTGCCGTAAAAAGGCTTCGGTTTGCAATTTGTGAAATGCTTGTATGAGCACTCTCTCGAGCGGACAGGGGTTTCAACCGGGGTTGATTCCACAGGGGTTCCACCTCTGCTGGCATCAGAAGAGTGATACTGAGCCATGGCAGTTGCCACTGCTGCAGCTACGGCAACATTCAGGGCTACAGTATCGATGACCGGAGGCGGAGGAGGTGGTGGTGCAGGATTATTCCTGGGAGATTTGCGAGGAGGCATCTTTCAGCTATAAGTTTATAAAGATAAGAAAAATGGTAAGAATTAATTTGTAAGCAACGTGAGAGTGACACATGGACTAACTAACCATAGTCCAATAGTTGAAAGAGTGTTTGAAACCACAATAAGAAATATTAGTAGGAAGCACAAGTGTATAAATTTTTCCCACAGATAGATAGATCTCAAAAATACTGGTATTACTGATGTAATAAGTTTAGGGAAAATCGACCTAACAGTAGGTCTTACATCATACCATATAGAAAAGTTTGACAGTTCTTAGATTTCAAATTTGAGTACGGAAAGTTAAAAATATTTTACAGACAAGTGCTACTTAGAGCACAGATGTTAAAGGCTATTCTTTAATCAAAAGACAGAGATGTACTAGACATCAACCAACGGCGATGGGAAAATCCCGGGCGAGTACTGCGGTCGGACACTTGACGAAACACCTCTTGAAGGTGTCGATCCTGAGTCCTCTGACGAGCTCGAAGTTCCAAGATTTCAGCTCGTGAGGCAGCCAACTGCTACTGCAGGGTTTTATTTGTCCTCCGGGTCCGTTCCATGTCTTCTTCAAGACGGCGGATGCGGACTGTGTTGACACCTGAGTCGGCATCAATCTCTATGACCCGGTCGATGGTTGCTCAACCTTGCTCAACATTACGAGCTATTCTGCGGATAATGACAGGCAGAGCTCGGTCAGTAGAGCCACCATCGCTGACGTTGTAAAAGCTTCGGTCCCCTAAGTATGGTAAGGGTTGGCCCTGTTCATCACTCCAACGATTCCAGTTGTCTGCCCACAAGGGAGTAGGACCTGGAAGGGCTGGTCGAGGGTTGTTGTTCGGGGCTTGACCTACGAGCGGTAGGTTGTTGATTTCAGGCTCGGAGTCGGATCCATCAGAAAAGCCTTCTGTGAGGTGATCATCCAAATGGATTTGATGCTCAACCTTGGGCTCTTCATCGATCCACCCGGTATTGCCTTCATTTGGAAAGTACGGGTCGCCGTGATGGAAATCTAGCCATTCGATCTACGTGAGAAGGGAGGTCTAAGAATGTAGTATACGTGTAACTAGTAGTACAAAATACACCTATAGTATTTTTAGCTTAAGTTCTACTGATCTTCTTGTAGTATTGTTGGTAAGTTTTTAGACTTGTTAACCTATCACAACCATTCTAGGGCATATGCTAATCACTCCTAGGACCAGCATAGTTGATCAGGCTATGCCATTCCCAGGACTGACCATACATCCCCGAGCTCACTTGTGATATTTAACAATCGTAATACTTTTGTTCTTGTCATTGTGACACTGATTTTAGTATGAATGCATACTAGTATACTTAATTAAATATTTTAATATTTAAAGTATAGACTCTTAGTCAGAGTTTAATCCCAAATGTGTTTATAGTTTAGTATATCTTTTATGGGTTGATATAGTTGATTCACTATAAACTATGCTCTGATACCAATCTGTCACACCCCAAAACCAAGAACGGCGGAAACGTTCTGGGGCGGAGGACGTCATGTAAGGTAATCACAACATAGTAAATGTAAATATGCAAACAACATCATCCATTGCATTAAATATATAATTTTAATACATGCGTGTTCTGTACAGTTTTAGACACCAAAAATATAACGTAAATCAAAATAATAATATGATTAGTCTTGAGTGCGCTCCATCATCTCAAAAGTTGGCATCGGTACCTGTCTACTGATGACCTGAGAATACAAGTTATTTTGAAAGAGTTTATCAGCATTAAGCTGGTGAGTTCATAAGTATTTTAATGTCGGCGTCTGTTATCAAAACGTTTGAACCTGTCTTAAGTATAAGTTCGTGAAATGTATATAAGTGTTTGTAAAAGTTTGAATCTCTCAGAAAAACCCATATTTTCTAATAAAGTAGCCTTCTACCAAGGCTTTAACTGTTTTGCATGATCGTTTGTTGTAAAAGTGTGTGATTTCCCAAGTGCAACTATCTTTTAACAAAATATAGTTTGTATATTAAAGTTCAAGTGAGGTTATCACTAAAAATATGTAATGGGTAAATCTTTGTAGTACTGTTGTTTAGTTTTATAGTAACTACTGCTGTACTAACTACCTTAAACCGGATTTATATTAAGGTATAATGTGATAATTGCACCATACTATCGACTGGTAACAACGACATAAAGAACGGTCGTAATAACGGAATGACGTTTGGCACCCGCAGACCTGCAGGTCCGGCTGTAGCTAGCAACAAGGTGTAGGATAGTCAATCCAGTATAGATCTATACGCAAACTCAACGCTCTCCCTCCAAGAGAATTCTGGCTACAACTCGGGCCATGACATTTAAGGCATGCTCCGATACAGTGGATCACATTTGTTATCGTATTCTTGCATATGTGATGAAATGTTTCTTGTTCTAGTATAGTTGTATATGTTCTCATAGTATAGTTGTATATATTCTCTTCCTAGTATATACTCATGAATGAACTGACTCATTGATCTAGCAGTTGTAATAGTATGATTCTGTGTTACCCCGATGGTAACTTACTAATGGTGTGTCTAGTACGTATGAATATGGAAGTACTTTTATGTCTATATATGTATATTTGATATATAATTAATATGGAAACGACCTTCGGATGGTCACCCGAAATCCCATCAGACGACATCCAAATCGAGAAAAAGGAAATAGGGTGGATGGACTTCCTAAGCCCTTTAAACATTATTTATACATCTATACATATATGGGCATCCAATTTATAATATAAAAGCATAAATAAGTATTTGTAAGACATTTGAAACGTAAGTATTATTTTTAAAGAAAGATCGACTTGGTGTCAATCTATAAAACAATTTGAAGGCATAGATTTGATTAAAACAGTTTAAGTATAAGGAACATTTGTTTAAATCACAGTTGTAGTATAAATTTGAAAAGTAAATGGGTTTGGAAAACATTTTGAAGTAAAACAGTTTGATAGACAGTTTGAATAGTGATAAAATCACTGGTTTCCCTAGTTATTAATCACATGTGATTAATGCAATCACATGTGATTGAAGCAATAACTATAAGTATTTAACTTGTATCCCCCCCTTGAAAGCATATAAAAGAATTTATAGAACATTTAAAAGGTAATTTAAGGGGTATGAACTCACTTGATTGATTGAAGAAAGCGAGATGGAAAACCGGGCAGAGTTTCGTCTCGGGAAATGGATTTTTCTCGGGATTCTCGGGAATCTCGGGAGTAAAATCGACCCTCGGGACTTGAGCAAAAAGACCAGAGCTTCGGGTTTGAACGGGCACGGAAATCGAGGCAAGATCGTGAGAGAAAGGAGAGAAATGAGCAAAATTTCCGGAAAGCCTCGCATCCCTTTTATAGGGGTGCTGAACCGCCTCGGTACGCTGGGCGTACGAGGGTACGCAGCGGGTACGAGACGTCATCTCTTACGCACTTCGGATGGGATGGCGGGTCGGACGGGCGGGTCGGTAGCTTCGCATAGGCGACGTGGACGATCCGAGGCCCTTGATCTGAGTACGCGGGGCGTACGAAGGTACGCAGGGCGTACTTCGGTCCTATCCGATGACTCCCCTTCGGATAATACCGGGAGTTTATAATTAAATTTATATTTATTTTAAATAAACTTCTAAAATTCATATCTCCCTCATACGAACTCCGTTTTTGACGTTCTTTATATCCACGTGAAGGTGAGACCAAGATCTACAAATTTCGTTTAGACTCCGTTGGCAAATTCCGAAATTATTTTTATTATTTATTTATTAAAATGACGTGATTAAGGAATTTCTTCAAAAATTCATAACTTCCTCATCCGAAGTTAGATTTGGACGTTCTTTTTATGTACGAAAACTTTGATATGAATACTACTACTTTATTTAACCCAAATAAGATTTTAGGAAGGTTATATTTTGACCTAGATTTGATTGGTTTTACATTACATTGTCTCGAAATATCGGGTTGTCACAGATTAGGTGTCTAAGCCCATAACTATAATTGGTATGTGCTTGAATTGATAGCAGCACAGTCCTTTTGGGTTGCCCTCAAACCTAGCAACCGGACAAGGAAATTATGAAAGGAGAGATATTAATTTATTATAAGATTAATAAATTAGTATAAATGAATTTATTAATATGTTAAAAGATTAATATATTAATAATAAATTATTTTGTTTAATTAATTGTTAGCCAGAAATTAATTAGAATTAATTTCGGGGTTAAAAGAATTAATTATAAGGTGCAGGGACTAGTTTGCAATTATCTAATAGTTGAGTGGAAGGCTCTAGAACCCCCTTGGATAAGGGTGGACGAAATCTTTAGGGGAAACCCTAATAATTTCGTCCATAGGGGCTTGGATAAGGCCCTTGGGTTTGCTTAGGCCCTAAGCAAAGGATAACTAGGGTTTCCCCTAAACCCTAGATCCCTCAGCTATATAAGGAGCCTCCTGGTTCATGTTTTGGTCACTCTTTTCTTTTGAAGAAACCCTAAGGGCCGAAATTTTGCATACTCCCTCTTCCCTCTCTCCTCTACTTTCCTTCTTGCTAGTTTGGGTGTGATTCCATTAGAGGCATTACACTTGTGGTGCTAAGCTTCCAAGAAGACCAAGATCAAGATCAAGGGAATCATCAATTGTTTACTATAACAATTGAAAGGTATGTAATTACTAAACCCTAGTTTGTAAATTTCGATTATAGCCTCTCTCCTCTAGGGTTCTTCTTTTGCAATTCAAAGTTGTATGTTCAATAGATAAAACATAGATCCAAAGTAGGTTGCATGTGAACTTATGAATTTTTTTCTAGTTTATTTGTTTTACCTAATACCCATCAGTGGTATCAGAGCCTTTGTTTGTTTTAAATTGAATTGTTATAATTGTTGAATTGCAAATTAGGGTTTATAGCTATTAAACCCCAAAGGCCATTTTTTCGATTTTTAGGGTTGTGGATCAAAGGGTTTTTGAAAACCCTAGCCTCCAAAGAACCCTAATCGAAATTAGGGTTAGGGTTTTGAAAACCCTAGCCTCCTCCCTTGAAAATTTCAAAATATGCTATAAAGATTAGGGTTTCTTTGTTTTGGATAATAGTTGCCTTATTGGATAATTGAGAAAAATAAGGAAATTATCTTATCCCCATATTTTCGAAATCTAGAAGGGATATGGATTAGGATTAAATTAATTGTTTAATTTAATTAGATAATCCTTACAAGATTTAATAAATTAATTAAAAGTTAATTAATAGATAAATATTAAATCTAATTAATTGGTTTATTTAAATTTAAAATTTAATAGTTTAAATTTCGAAAAAAAATTTATATAAACCCTTGGAGTTTTAAAATGTTTTAAAACACACCTTATATATATATATATATATATATATATATATATATATATTATAATTAAAAGTTAAATATTATATATGTATAAAGAATATGGTCAGTCAAATCACTAGTATGCCTCATTCACGAAGCTAGTCTATAAGGGGGTATAAGGAAACTGCCTATAAAATGGTAGTTGAATGGGTGTCCACTCTCACCCACCGCTTCCTTGATTAGTGGAGGGTCGTTAGCAGAACGGATTTGATAGGACAACTACTTCCCATTAAAAGTATAATGCTATTAAAGAAAGTACTAGAACACTATTTTTCAAAATCCCAACTCTGGTTACTTTAGGAAAAATGTGAAAAGTATGCTAATCCATGAAATTGCACATTATGCTTTATTGGTCGTTACTGGAGCGTGTGTGGTTAACCGGCACACTAAAAGGTACTAATAAAGAGGAGTAATGGGTATCTTATAATTATCATTTTGATGGAGCGTGTGTGGTTTACCGGCACATCAATAGTTAATGATAAAGACAATAAGGTTACCAAGCACATTTGCATGGTTATTCACATCTAGTTTGTGATCCTCGGTATCCCAGTCACAAATAGTAGAGCATAATCCGAGATTAAAACATGCCATTAAATATTTTTAATGTATCTCAAAAGAATTAGGAATTTCACTTCGTTTATTTTGTGTAATGGTGGAATTGGTGAATCGTCATTCACCCACCTTTATGGGATTTGAACTTGGATCTCGGCATCCCATTTCTAAGTTGTAAATCATCATAGTTGGGTCCTAACCTTGATATGATATCTTTGGGTCCTAACCTTTATGGGATTTGAAAAGTATGCTAATCCATGAAATTGCACATTATGCTTTATTGGTCGTTACTGGAGCGTGTGTGGTTAACCGGCACACTAAAAGGTACTAATAAAGAGGAGTAATGGGTATCTTATAATTATCATTTTGATGGAGCATGTGTGGTTTACCGGCACATCAATAGTTAATGATAAAGACAATAAGGTTACCAAGCACATTTGCATGGTTATTCACATCTAGTTTGTGATCCTCGGTATCCCAGTCACAAATAGTAGAGCATAATCCGAGATTAAAACATGCCATTAAATATTTTTAATGTATCTCAAAAGAATTAGGAATTTCACTTCGTTTATTTTGTGTAATGGTGGAATTGGTGAATCGTCATTCACCCACCTTTATGGGATTTGAACTTGGATCTCGGCATCCCATTTCTAAGTTGTAAATCATCATAGTTGGGTCCTAACCTTGATATGATATCTTTGGGTTATTATATTGAGGTATCTTGGAATCTAACTAAAACTATCTTTCTTTTCAGATGTCTACTCCTGGAAACACTTCTGCTTCATCATCCTCTAGCCACAACTTCTCTCTACTAAACATCTGCTCCAAAGTCGTTATGGATGGCTCCAACTATAACGATTGGATGCGTAACATCAAGATGGCGCTTAGATTCGAGGAGAAAGAGTATGTCCTTGAAAAGGAGCTCAAAGAACTTGATGAGTCAAAAGCCACTCCCGAAGAGTATGCTGCCTACAAGAAACACTATGATGATGCTACCAAAAAGGCATGCATCATGGTTGCAACCATGTCCCCAGAATTGCAGAGGTACTATGAGGACTACTGGCCTTTTGAGATGAACAAGGACCTTATGGAAAAGTACCATAAGCAAGCTCGTCAAGAAAAGTTTGAGGTAGTCAAGTCACTCATGGCTTGCAAGATGAAAGAGGGGTAATCGGTTGTATCTCATGTGCAAAGAATGCAATGCTACATAGAGCGTTTGGTCAAGCTCAACATTCACTTCGATGAGGAATTGGCCATAGACATGGTCTTGAACTCGTTTCCTAATTGTTATGGTCAGTTTATCTTAACTTACCATTTGAACAACACTGAGAAGACTTTGGCCCAATTGCACAACTTGTTGCAGACAGCTGAGGCAGGGATGAAGGGTAAAAGTATACCCTCCACACCTGCAAGTGCCCCTGTCTTGGCCATTGGACAGGGAAAGGGGAAGAAGAGGAAAGGTCCTCCCAAGCAAAACTGGAAGAGCAAGGCTCAAGCTGTGTCATC
Source organism: Lactuca serriola (assembly GCF_051521515.1). Classification (NCBI taxonomy): domain Eukaryota; kingdom Viridiplantae; phylum Streptophyta; class Magnoliopsida; order Asterales; family Asteraceae; genus Lactuca; species Lactuca serriola. The sequence goes on from NC_136410.1 coordinate 202,048,029, forward strand.
TAGTAATGGCCCGAAGGCTAAGCCCAATGGTTCCACTCCCCATGTTTCTGATCCAAAAGAGGCCATTTGCTTTTACTGCAATCAAAAGGGGCATTGGAAGAGATCTCGCCCATAATATCTGCAAGATATCAAGGATGGCAAAGTGAAGCCATCCTCGGCAGGTATTTACACTATTTCTGCTAATAACTCATTATCTTCTCGTTCATGGGTCCTTGATACAGGATGTGGTTTTCATATCTGTTCTGATTTGCAGGGGCTAAAGGAAAGTGAGGAGATAGAGCATGGGAGGATAAAATTGATCATGGGGAACAGAAAGTCTTCACTAGTGACCAAGATCGGAGTTTATCAACTATTGCTTAGTAATGATGTTAGATTAGACTTAACAAATTGTTGCTATTCGTCTGAGATGACGAGAAACATTATTTCATTTCATGCATTGTCCAGACAAGGTTTTAAATATTCTTTTAATGATTTGAATGGTTCAATTTTTGTTTATAAGAATGGTGTTTTTGTGTTTGAAGCTTTACCTTGTGATGGTGTGTATGAAACAGTGACTTGTGTTGATAGCTTAGGAAATAGTGTACCTAATATTGACTTGTCTAATAGTGTAGACAAGGCATGCTTGTGGCATTGTCGTCTTGGACACATTAACAAGAAACGCATAGCCCAACTCCAAAAGGATGGAGTATTGGAATCATTTGACCTAAAATCAGATGATATGTGTGAATCTTGTCTTTTGGGAAGGATGAAAAAATCACCATTCACAGGGTCTTATGAAAGAGGTGAAGGTCTGTTGGATCTCATACACACAGATGTGTGTGGACCCTTCAGATCAACCACAAGGGATGCTAATCGATTCTATGTGACTTTCACTGACGATTATAGCAGATATGGTTACATCTACTTGATCAAACATAAGTCAGAAACCTTTGAAAAGTTCAAAGAATTCAAGCATGAAGTCGAAAATCAATTGGGCAGAAAGATCAAGATACTTAGATCCGATAGAGGCGGGGAGTATCTTAGTACCGAGTTCAACGACTATCTGAAAGAATGTGGGATAGTCTCACAATTGACTCCTCCTAGGACACCACAGTTAAATGGTGTAGCTGAGAGGCATAATCGAACCTTGTTAGACATGGTTCGTTCTATGATGAGTCGTGCCTCGCTTCCTATTCACTTCTGGGGGTATGCCTTAGAGACAGCCGCCTACATCCTCAATCTTGTCCCTACAAAGAAGGTTGCCAAAACACCTCACGAAATATGGACAGGGAAGGTTCCCTCGTTAGCACATATTAAAGTTTGGGGTTGTGAAGCTTTCGTAAGACGAGAGACTCACGACAAGCTAGCAGCTAGAAGTGCGAAATGTGTTTTCATTGGTTACCCAAAGCAGTCTTTTGGATATTTGTTCTACAGACCTAGTGAAAACGTGGTGTTTGTAGCTCGAAGAGGAGTCTTTCTGGAAAGAGAGCTCATATTCAAAGAGGACAGTGGGAGTACCTTTGACCTTGAAGAGATTCAAGAGTCAACCAATCAAGGAACCTTAGATGACACTAACACTCAACCAGAGGAAACAGTTCCTGTTGAACCGGTTGATAAATCATTACCGCTTCGAAGATCCACTAGGGTGAGTGTGTCACCTGAGTTGTATGGTTTTCATATTACTTCAGATGGTGACACATTCATAAGTGACAGAACACTGGTAAACTTAGATGAACCAGCCACTTATAAGGAAGCAATGGCAGGCCCAGAGGCTTCCAAGTGGAAAGAAGCAATGGACAGCGAGATTAAGTCCATGTATGACAACCAAGTTTGGAATTTGGTTGATAGTGCACCAGGTCGGAAGACAGTTGGGTGCAAATGGGTCTTCAAGAAGAAGACAGACATGGATGGGAATGTGCATACATTCAAGGCTCGACTGGTTGCAAAAGGTTTAACTCAAACCCCAGGGGTTGACTATGATGAGACTTTTTCGCCGGTGGCTAAGATTAAATCTATTAGGATATTGCTCGCCATAGTTGCCTTTCATGACTATGAAATCTGGCAGATGGATGTCAAGACTGCCTTCCTTAACGGGAAGTTGGCTGAGGATGTTTACATGAGTCAGCCAGAGGGTTTTGTTGATGCAAAGTTTCCCAATAGAGTATGCAAGCTTGAGAAATCCATTTATGGATTGAAACAAGCATCTCGTAGCTGGAATCTTTGCTTCCATGAGAAAGTCAAAGAGTTTGGTTTCTCTAGAAGTGAAGATGAGTTTTGTGTGTATATCAAGGCTAGTGGGAGTATAGTAACTTTTCTGGTGTTATATGTCGATGACATATTACTCATTGGTAACGACGTTCCAACCTTGAATGAAGTTAAGTCTTCGCTTGGAAAGTGTTTTGCCATGAAAGACCTAGGAGAAGCTACCTATATTCTTGGGATTAGGATATTGAGAGATAGAAAGAAGAGACAAATTGGACTTAGTCAGAGCACATACTTGGATAAGGTACTAAAGAGGTTTAGTATGGAAAATTCCAAGAAGGGAGAGCTACCTATCCAGAGCAATACCAAATTGAGTAAGACTCAATGCCCGAGTACAGATGATGAAATAGATGACATGAGTCGTGTACCTTATGCTTCCGCTGTCGGATCGATCATGTACGCTATGACATGTACTCACCCTGATGTGGCATTTTCTTTGAGCATGGTCAGTCGCTATCAGGGAAACCCAGGTAGAGCTCATTGGATAGCCGTGAAGAATATACTCAAGTATTTGCGTAGAACGAAGGACTGGGTCCTTGTACTTGGTGGCAATGATACTTTGAGTGTAGATGGTTACAATGACGCCAACTTTTAGACGGATAGAGATAACTTATGTTCTCAGTCAGGCTGGGTATTCTTGTTAAATGGAGGAGCAGTTACTTGGAAGAGTTCCAAGCAAGAAACGGTGGCTGATTCTACTTGTGAATCAGAGTACATAGCAGCAAGTGAAGCGTCGAAAGAAGCAGCTTGGTTGAGGAACTTCATCGGGGATCTCGGAGTTGTTCCAACCATCCAGGAGCCTATGGAACTGTTCTGCGATAATGAAGGAGCGGTTGCCTTGACAAAGGAACCGAGAGATCATGGTAAAACAAGACATATCGACAGAAAGTACCTTTTCATCAGACATAGAGAAGAAGAAGGCCATCTTATAGTGAAGAGGGTGTCATCTGAAGATAACCCAGCAGATCCCCTCACAAAGGGTATGAGTAGGGCTAAGCATATTCAGCATGCTCGGAGCATAGGACTGAAAGATGATATTAGTTTTAGTAGTTAGATTAGTTTTGTTCTGAAACTTGTAACAAAGTAAACGTAATTGACTTTTGGTGATTAAATAATAAAGTATTATTTATAAGTTTGGGTTCTACCTTTTGTCAATTATTTTGTTTCATTTTTGCATGTTTTACTTCCCAAATAATAAGATTATTCAAACTCCACAGTCGCTCGTACTTTTGGAAGTAAGTAGTGAATCAAGACTGTCATGAACTGGATTGTAGATTGTCTAAGGATAGACATGGCAATAGATTTTGTTGCAACGTTCATGAGTACTCAGAAATTGAGATTTGAGTATTGGATAAACCCTCGCTCAGAGTATTACTTCATCGAATTCATCACGAGTAATACTGAGACGATAATATCTTATAATCTTGAAACAGAGATATATGAGTTGTAATTTGCAAGTCGGCTATGCATTAGTAATACGAAAACGCATCAGTAACTTGGTGTTATAAAACGTATTATCATGTATGGTTTGATGAGTAAAAGATACAAGCATATGAGTCAATGTTTATTCGTTCCTTTTTCCTTAATGGGAAAAAGCGATATCTGTGGGCCCCTCGATGATTTGGTGTTGACTTATGTGCTAGGCCCAGCCAGGACTAAATTGATGTGTTTAATTAGAAGTCATCATCACTAATCAGGAATCGGGAAACATAGATTCTGGAAAAAGAGGTTGATTCCATTCCATGTCTTTTGTCTAGGGATATCAAGCAGAACGAAGGATTATATGATCACTTATCTTAGGACACGTAACTGACTGGGTCAGAGTTCGGCAACAGCTTTTTGGAAGCTACAATTTGCTGGTCAAATTTAGAAGGCATACTAGCAATTATAGTTACAGACTTATCCAAGTGGGAGACTGTTGGATTAGGTGTCTAAGCCCATAACTATAATTGGTATGTACTTGAATTGATAGCAGCACAGACCTTTTGGGTTGCCCTCAAACCTAGCAACCGGACAAGGAAATTATGAAAGGAGAGATATTAATTTATTATAAGATTAATAAATTAATATAAATGAATTTATTAATATGTTAAAAGATTAATATATTAATAAGAAATTATTTTGTTTAATTAATTGTTAGCCAGAAATTAATTAGAATTAATTTCGGGGTTAAAAGAATTAATTATAAGGTGCAGGGACTAGTTTGCAATTATCTAATAGTTGAGTGGAAGGCTCTAGAACCCCCTTGGATAAAGGTGGACGAAATCTTTAGGGGAAACCCTAATAATTTCGTCCATAGGGGCTTGGATAAGGCCCTTGGGTTTGCTTAGGCCCTAAGCAAAGGATAACTTGGGTTTCCCCTAAACCCTAGATCCCTCAGCTATATAAGGAGCCTCCTGGTTCATGTTTTGGTCACTCTTTTCTTTTGAAGAAACCCTAAGGGCCGAAATTTTGCATACTCCCTCTTCCCTCTCTCGTCTACTTTCCTTCTTGCTAGTTTGGGTGTGATTCCATTAGAGGCATTACACTTGTGGTGCTAAGCTTCCAAGAAGATCAAGATCAAGATCAAGGGAATCATCAATTGTTTACTATAACAATTGAAAGGTATGTAATTACTAAGCCCTAGTTTGTAAATTTCGATTATAGCCTCTCTCCTCTAGGGTTCTTGTTTTGCAATTCAAAGTTGTATGTTCAGTAGATAAAACATAGATCCAAAGTAGGTTGCATGTGAACTTATGAATTGTTTTCTAGTTTATTTGTTTTACCTAATACCCATCAATTAGTTGGTGAAATGGGCACTAGTACATAATATGGAGGGCAAGCCAATTTCTAAGTAATATATCTTATTCTCATGGTTATTCCAAGAGTTCATGATGTTGTGTGAACCATTTGAGGTGTCACACTTGAGGCACTAGGCTCTCAAGCTTCATGGAGTCAAGCTACATCAAGAGGTATGTATTCTAACTTGTTATATTACCCAAATATCAAAGATTGTATGCTAGATAGGGTAATACCTTGGAATATTCATATTTTCATGTATAATAGAGAAAACATAGATCCAAAGTATTTAGGGTTGTATGTGCACCATAGGATGTTGTATGTCACACCCCAAAACCAGGAACGGCGTAAACATTCTGGGGCGGAGGACGTCATGTATAATATCAACAACAATGTAAAGTAGTAAACAAGCAACAACATCATCCATTGCATTAATAATATAATTATTATACAAATGTGTTCTGTCAAATTTTGATAAACACTAAAGCGTAAATCAAAATGAAAGATAAGTCTTGAACAAGCTCCATCTTCCTTTCTCCTTGCATCGGTACTTGTCTATGATGACCTGAGGATACAAGTAATTTTGAAAGCGAGTATCAGCTTTGAAGCTGGTGAGATCATAAGTATTAATGTGTCTTAATTTGTAGAACTTGTAATTAAAGACTTGACATTGTTTTGAAAGAAAGCTCGTATAAGTATGAAAATGTTTGTAAAACAACTGTAAACGTTTGAAAAATCCTAGAAATCCCAATGATTCCTATTATTATATAAGGGTGTCTTCTACCAAGACCTAACTGTTCTCAATGTAGTCTTCTACCAAGACTTGACTGTTCTCCACGTAGTCTTCTACCAAGACCTAACTATTCTCATTGTAGTCTTCTACCAAGACTCGACTGTTCTCCACGTAGTCTTCTACCAAGACCTAACTGTTCTCAATGTAGTCTTCTACCAAGACTCGACTGTGTTACTATTATTATTATAAGAAATTGTATCCTTTGGTACTAGGATACTTAAATATAATTCACCTCATGGGTTATGTGATTGAGTTACAAAATAAAGGTAATAATACAACTAACCTGAATATTACCCTTTGGTACTAGGGTAACTAACAGTGTTAACTTTAAGACATCCGTAGACGTTCATTTACCTCTGTTGCTAACAGCTGGGTATAGGAATAGTTAATCCCTTAAAGTATACCTGTAATGGTATCAACCGTTGACATCCGTGGATTTGCTTTTACCTCTGTAGCTAACAGAGATTCTAGGAATGGTCAATCCCGCAACGTATCCTTTGGTACTAGGATATTAAATCCAATCTATCTCGTCGATTATGTGATTGTATCACAAGGTAAAGGTAAGAATGAGGATTTCATAACAATATCTATACATATAAAATGTAATGATAACTCATCCTATATTATCCATGTAAACGTAATCATGTAAAGGTAATCATGTAAATGTACTTATGTAAGTGTACTCATGTAAGTGTAATCATGTAAAAGTAATCATGTATATGTACTTATATAATTGTACTCATGTAAATGTACTAGCTGTAACATGTGTTCTCTCTCTATCTAGCAAGTATTGACTCATGAATGAACTGACTCATTGTCTGATATCGTGTTCTAGTAATGGTTCTAGTATCTTCCTAAACTACCCATATGGTAGTTTACTAGTAATCTAACTGGTACACATGGACATGGATGTATACCCTTGCTACCCAAGGGCATATGTTGAACTGGAAGGACCTTTTATGACTATATATGTACACATGATATATAACTAATATTTAAACGACTTTCGGACGAGTACCCGATATCACACCAGACCACATCTCAATGCGCGAAAAGGAAATAGGGTGGATAACCTTCCTAAGTCTTTTAAACATTTCTTATATAACTATACATATAGAGGCATGCAATTTATAATATAAAAGCATAAATAAGTTTTGTAAGACATTTGAAACATAAATATTATTTTAAGAAAAGATCGACTTGATGTCAATCTATAAAACAATTTGAAGGCATAAGTTTGATAAAACAGTTTAAGTATAAGGAAACATTTGTTTGAAACACGGTTGTAAATAAGTTTGAAAGGTAATGTACAGAGTAGAATGTACAGTGCAATAAGGAGTTTAAAACGTAAAATGTTTATAAAAATCATTTGAAAGAAACTGTTTGGTAAAACGGCTAATGAGTAGCCAAATCGTTTTGAATGCTGTATATTAATCACATGTGATTGATGTAATAAGTAGCATAATTCTACTTACTAATCACATGTGATTGACATAAAAGTAGCATGATTCTACTTGTATCCCCCCCCATAAAACATTTAAAAATAGTTTAAAACATTAGTTAAGGGGTATGAACTCACCTGCAGTAAGTGACTGGAATTGAACGGACTGTTATCGTACGGAAGGATCGGACAAGTGCTTGGTGTCAAGTGAAGACTTAGACACACACAATGATCCTATTTACATATGAAAACATATGTATATAAATAATTAGTGATTAAAACACTAATTATACAAGTAATAACATTTAAGCGCGAGGAAAACACTTTTGGCCAAGTGCTAGGAGGCTAATGGGTTGCAACAAAGGAGTGCAATGCCCCTAATGGAAGTTTAAGGTCAAAAGAACATATTCATTGGAGTTTACGGCCCAGGGGAGTAAACTCCTGGCCGTAAACTCTCAAGCAAGGCTCTAAATGGTGCTTAGAATTATCACAACTCTAGTGGGGAATTGTTTCAAGGCTATACAAGTGTTTGGGTACCATATGAACTCCTTTGGGGAGTTTACGACCCATAGACCATATTCCCTTGGAGTTTATGGCCGTAAACTCCCTTGGGAGGGTTTATATGGTGTTTTCTAACCTCTAAACTAACTAGGAACAAATCTAGGTTTTGGTACTTGGGTTTAGAAGAGTTTATGGCACATTTGTCACCATTTTATGGAGTTTACGGCCATGGAACCTTTTGGACCATAAACTCCCTCACTCATGGGGTTCTAAGTGTTTTAACTAGTCCATAACTCATTTAGGTACATGCCCAAATTATCTCTTGGCTTAAGGAAACATTTAGGGTGTCATTTGACCCCTTTAAAGGTGTTTACGCCCCAAGAGTTTGTCTTGGCCATAAACTCCTTTTTCTTTGTGATTTCCTTATGTTTGCTAGGCTATAACACTTTAGGGTACATGTCTAACATCAAGTCTAAGCCTTAGGGAAAGTTTCAAAGCATTTTGGAACTTAAAACTTGGAGTATACGGCCTAAGAAGCTCCTTGGCCGTAAACTCCCTTCTAGTCATGGGTCCTAATTGTTTTGTGGTATAAGGCATGAATTGGAGGCTTCTAGTTCGAGTTCTAAAGCTTTGAGGGTCATATGAACCCTTAAGGACCTTAAAAAGGAGTTTACTCCCCAAGAACGTTCTTGGGCGGTAAACTCCCGGATCTCACATATTTGGCATGTAATCTATGTTATTAAGCTTATAACAAGTATTATAAAACAACTAGAGAAGTGTACTCACGATTTGGGATAAAAACCCGAAGATCCGTGAGAGAGATTTGGCTTTTCTCTAATTGGAATTCAACTAATGAACCAATTTGGTTCAGAATTCTATTTATAGTCCTGAGATTTTTGGCAGAAAATATTTCTATTCTCGGAATGAACTCTAATGTCCTAGGGTATTGGAATTACAGTGTTGCACAAAACCTTAGTGCATCCACTCTCCTAATATCTCCTTAAGTGTAAAAACCTAAAAACTGCCAAACTTATACTCGAAATCTGAGTTTTACATTGTAACTGATCTACATCTATTGGCTTGATATGGTTTGTTCAGAATGGAAATTTCGGGTTGTCACATCATCCCCCTGTTAAAGGAAATTTCATCCCGAAATTAGAATTTAGGCAAGGAAGTATGCACGAATGATCGAGTCGTGAGGAAGAAACTTCCTAATCGGTTGGTTCTAGCGTACTTAAGTGAAATCGGGCTCTCGGTTGGCATTCCAACGAACCTTCACTAACTGGCGACGGCGTTGCTTCGTCCACTTCACCTCTCGGACGAGGGTCACTACGGTTCTAATACGAAGGCGAGGATCTCGATGAGTGGACTTGCAAGAGTCCTAACGGAAAGGTATGGTTTCACGATCGAGATGCGAAGAGTAGAAAGTACGTTACTGAGTTCGCGGAGTAGGTCTAGTTTGTGTGAGGCATAAGACCGATTCTGATAAGAATCTCGGAGGTCCTGTCTATCTTGGATTTAGCTTTCCATGCTTTACGAAGCGTATTAAGCCATTCCCAGAGTGAGTTATCCTAAAGAACTTGGTCACTCACTTGGAATCTCAAAGGTTCCTTTCCTTGCGTAACTTCCCAGTCAAAGGCCACCCCTTGTTGGGTCAAAGTCGTACGAGTTTCTATAGCTTGCGAGGAGTTTTGAATGAACTAAGGCGGTAGGTCGGTAAGACCTAGAATTTGGCGAAAGACTGTCGGCGTCTCTTGTGTCGATAAATGCTCATCGGCTTTGACAAATTGAAAGAGTACTAAAAATTTCCCACATTACTAACAGTGTGTCTTAGAAATTTGACTCTTCAATTTCAAAACTCGTGCTTTGAGAACATCGGTAAAAGTTCCTCTGAAGGAAATGTTCCCATGGGTTCCTTCTTACTACAAGGGTAGATAAGTAAGTCATTACATGGAGAAATGACGAACTGATCCAAGTAAGAAAGACGTACCCTACTCGTTTAGCTCATGAAATCTATGGGCATATTGCTCCTATCCGAAGGGTATCACTACGGACTCGAAGTGTCCGCATCGAGTTTAGGAGATAGTCTTCCGGACATCTTTCCTTAACACTCGAACTGGAAATATTCGGATCTCAGATCCATTCCTGGAAGTAGTTTCTTTCCTTGCGTTTGCTCAACCATTTCGTCTACGCGAGGCAGAGATAACGATTTCTAGTGAAAAATCTCGACAGAGTCCTCGATAATCGAGGTACCTACAATGCGATTATCGAGAAACCTAGTCTTCTAATTCTATTTCTGTGTAGTTCGCTAAGTTGTCCGGACTGTTCTCGTATCTCTGTGGGTGTTTAAAATATAGGGTGATCTATTTACGGGAGTCGTATTGGGTTCTAAGTTTGTTCGCATGACGATGCGATTACTCGTAGGCTTAATCAGTTCTCCGGTCCTGAAGTTCATATTAGAATTCATACTTGGTTCAAAATCACCATTTCGTGTATACGACTCATACATAATTAAGGTTGAAAAGGTAGTCGAATAACTAATTCTTCTTTAAGTTCATATCCCATCCGGGAAAAAGAAGTTAAAGTGGAATCATCAATTCTAAACCTGTAGAAGCTTGATTATATATCACTCTTATGTATACCTTCCTTAGTGATAGATCAATCGCATGAATCCTTGGTTTAAACTTGACGTACTGCACGAGTGGTACTTCAGGGATTTCTTTGGAAAGAAAATAACTAAGAGGTACTCCTGGCATGAGTACTTCGGTGTTCTGATGTGACGGTTTCGCTAAAATGACGTTTACTGATAAGGAGACGTACGTAAGAAGCTGTTTTTGTGAGGATCAAATTGAATCGAGTCGTATGATTATGTCGAAATCACACCGAAACTTAAAGACATTAGATTTGAACATAAGACGTTTACAGACAAAACACAACCATGCAACCATGAACAAAGTTACAGTACTTTAGATTTACCACAAGACTATTGCTGCGAATAAGGTATACTACAAAAGACAAGTATACGCAGCACGAGAGTCCCTATACAGATAGGATCTCGCAAAAGGTAAGACTCTAGTTGCACTAGTTCTAGATAATTTATAAGTCTGTTACAATGAAACGCCTTAATTGCATTTAACGTGGTTCCGGAGCAGGCTCTCCTACAGCTGTGATCCTGAGAATTCTCCCATCTGCACCAGAGTTCTTTGCTATCGGGCAATCTTTCTTGAAGTGCCCTACTTCCCCGCATTGGTGGCATGCCTGGGTAGTACTAGCTTTGGCGACAGGATTGCGGTGTTTAGCCAGAATTATGTGGACACGAGTGCCTTGCTCGTTACTCCACCTTGAAAATTGTTTCTTAAATCGTTCTGCATTATAACTCATCTTGTGTGTAGGGTTAGTCCCGATGAAAGGGGCTTGAGTGATGGGTCGTTTCGGTGCTCCACAGTCACGAGCATGGTGCCCTATGTTCAGGCAATTGCAACATTGCATCTCATGGCAAGTCCCATGATGATGGAAACCACAAATATCACACTTCGGGAGTTTTCCCTCGTATGGCCTGCTCGGCACTGGGATGGCAGGGGTTTCCACTTGTTGTTGTTGCATAGCCAGCTTATGGGATTTCTTGCGTTCTTTCTGGGCTTGACGCTTTCGTTTCTTGTTCTCTGTCTTTCGGCTTTGCGAGCCAGTGACTGTTACTGTTTGTTGGTTTCCCAGTTTGGTACTACCATCTAAACTCTCGACTCCTTCTTCAGTCTTATTGGTGTTGCCTGAGTTGATGTGTGTAAGGAAAGTTGTCACAGCAGCTGCTACTGCAGCTTGTAATGTAGTGGCGTCGATATGGAGGATAGGGATTTCGGTGCTCGACTGATCATTTCTGAATGACGACATGATTCTGTAACACGAAAGATAAGGAATTTGTGAGCGATTCTGGTTGACCCTGATGTACTTAGATTGTTCATGTAAAGAGTACGACTATGATCTTGAAAGTTTGACCTACATCCCTAATATGCATTCCTAGTACGGAATGGAAGTATGTTCGCGAAGGTTTGACCTACATCCCTATGATGCAGTCCTAGTACAGATTGAAGGTATGATTACGAAGGTTTAACCTACATCCCTATGATGCAGTCCTAGTGACACTGATTTTAGTATGAATGCAGCACGTATACTTACTTAAATATTTTATTATTTAAAGTATAAACTCTTGGTCAGAGTATTTTTAATCCCTTATGTATTTATAGTTAGTATATCTTTTATGGGTTGATATACTTAATTCACTATAAACAATGCTCTGATACCAATCTGTCACATCCTAAAACCAGGAATGGCGGAAACGTTCTGGGGCGGAGGACGTCATGTATAATATCAACAACAATGTAAAGTAGTAAACAACCAACAACATCATCCATTACATTAATAATATAATAATTATATTATTAATGCAATGGGTGATGTTGTTGCTTGTTTACTACTTTACATTGTTGTTGATATTATACATGACGTCCTCCGCCCCAGAACGTTTCCGTCGTTCCTGGTTTTGGGGTGTGACATTGTAGTATACTAAAACCCAACACATAATACCGACGATAATCTACGATGTCGCTCCTTGTTGCCCACCACATCTATAGAATACAGTCCAGCAAGCAATTACCACCAACAACATACCTACCACTACCGGCCAACCAGAAAAAGTCCTGATGGTCCAAAGTATTGGAAACCCAACTTTCCCTCTTCATAAAGTGAACCCTTTGTGCTGACAGGATAGTGCGTCCTTCAGCTCCAAAAATATCATACATAATCAACCCACTAATAAACACGAACACTCATGTCTAGCCCAATCAGCCTCGGGCTGATATACCAGGCATGCCTACGACGGGTCCAATTATCCCTAGCATGGAATACCCTCGTATCCCATATATGTTTGGCCCAATCAACCCTCGGGTTGGAATACCAAACATATCAGGTCCAATCAATCATAGGGTCCGGTCATCCTCAGGGTGGAATACCCTAGATTGGAATACCTCTATGAACATAACTCGGTTCTACTCATAACTTGAGATCTAAGGATCTATCCTTGCATCTTATCCACCATCCTCTGATTCGTCACAACCGAGTGAAACTCCCCCAAATCTTAACAATACAGCCATTCTGAACGCGCTCCTACAAGAGACATAACCAACACAATCTCTATGCCCACAGCTTATGACTGGAATACCCTTATATGGTCCTCAGCATAGGTCTAGATTGCCTCTAAGCCCACAACATGAGTCTAGTATGCCCTCTCCGGCCCTCAGCTCATGACTGGAATGGTCCCGATAACCTATCGACACTGCTGTCGTCACTTCAGTCATCCCAACACTCCATCCTGGAGATTCTCACCTCCTCCATTGCTCAAGAGGGCCTAATCAATGTCCTTCACAACACCAACAAGTATCACAGTGCTTTAACCTCACCCTATACTATCCACCTGTAGAACAAGTTGCTACCCGATAATACATATATACTCAGAACCTGATCATATATCTAACAAAACCCATACAAAGTCTTCAGCATACCACATCAGCATGTTCAATACTTGGGGACAGACCTACTGATTGCTATAGCATAGCAGCATACTTAATACCCGCACAAAGATCTACAAAAACATAAAGAGTCTTCAACATGACTGGACCGCCTCACTAGGCCTTCAGTCTATCTAGAACACTCTTAGAAACTTCAACAAGTCTGGACCGCCTCTCTGGGCCTTCAGCCTATCTGGACCATTCTCCGAGCCTTCGGCCTGATTGGTACGCCCCACCGACCTTCAGTCTATTCGGACCGCTCTAAACTGTTAAGCATCTCCCTGGACCACCCCTCCTGGTGATCTTTCCCATGTAGACTGTTCTCACCCACTTGGGGTTTCGAACTCCTGATCCATTCTGTAGACTCTAACCTCGGCCTAACCCTAGGACTCATGTCAATCGTCCACTGTGACATCCCCATTTTCACAGCCAGAAAAGACCGATTTTGTTTATGCTTTATAAAAATCAGAGTACCGGCCTTTTTTAATAAGAATGTGCGGAATTTTTTCCCATTGAAACATAAAAAATACGTTATCAGGGCATTTCCGAAGAAAAGTATTTTTATTCATTTCAAAACAATTGGGATGTCAACGTCAATACAGAAACAAAAGCATAAACAGAACTTACATTCATTATCACTAGTGATTTATATCTCCTTAATCTCTCAGTGTAATATGACTTCATAGGGTTTTCAACCCACAATAATATAATTATTATTGTGGGTTAGGTTGGGAAAACCTGGTGAGTACATAGGGTTTTCAACCGAAAATAATATAATTATTATGTTTAATCATCAAATAGTTAACCCAATTACCCATCCCCATTATCTTCTTTACTCTTAAGGATCTACCCTAATAATCAACTATTTCTCATTCATTCATTCCTAAGGATTAACCCTAAGGAATAGGTACGAAGTCCATCGTTGTCAATGACATAGTTGTCAAGCACAGCTGCTAGTTCTATCGCTTAGGCGCAGCCTCCAGAATTGTGACATTTTATGTGAGGCGTAGCTACCAGTATTATTCTTCGAGCACAGCTGTTAGGGTTATCTCGTTTATTGACAGTATGCTTTTTGAGAGTCCACTCGCAATACATGTCAATGGGTTTTTAGAGTACACCGGTAAACACATTGTTAACAACACCAACAGGTTGCGAGCCTGCTAGTGTTCCACTGGACTGTCTAGAGTAGTCTATGGTTGTCATCCATACTTTGCCAGATGACGGGGCCAACATTTGTGAACAAGGCTTCACACATCGTCCACCTCTCACCCTTACCTCATGGTCTATATCACCTCTCAACTCATCATCCAACTCATATTTCATCTACCCATGCTTTACCCAACATATTACGTAGATATAAATACATATACAGTTTAAATCATATCGTTCATCCAGCATAGATAGCAAGTATACAGATAATATGCACACATAACATGTAGTTTATATAAAATACTTCATATCTATGTGTAAGATGAAAGGTACCATGCACTCACTTGAAAAGGTGGTGATTCCGAACTCAGATAGCGCTTTGTTTCTTAAAAATAATTTGCTTCGACGAAACCTAGTATTATTACCACTAGAGTTTAGTCTATTATTCTTCGAGACTAATTAATAGTCTAGCTACTATTGCTATTATATAAGCATTAAAAAAATACTTATATAACTCATAATAATATCCCAATTACTTATTATAAGTTCCTAATAATGTTACTATAATTAAATAAAAGTTATATTAAAAAAAGCGTATGCGTAGCTCACTTACAGTGGGTTTTATAGAAAACCGGGCTTTGCTTGGAGCAGCGTTCCTGAGCCGAAAAGCTCTTCTTCTCGGAGCCGTCGAGCACTCCTGGGCTTCCGCCTCATGCTAGGGAGGTTCCCTAGGATTTTTGAGGGGTTTCGGGGCTAGAGAGAGGTTCTAGAGAGAGAGAGAGAGTAAAAAGAAGAAAGAATGGGAAAGGTGTGAAGAAAATAAGGGTGGGAGAGGTTCTATTTATAGGGTGAAAAATTGCTGAACTTGGTGCCACATGTCACCATCTAGTGGGAAGCCTTGGGGAGAAAGCAATGGCCAAGATTGTGCCACATCACCCATTTTCGCACAACACACTTCCGACTTCTAAAATCCGTAGCTTTCACATATGACCTCTATTTTTGACGTTCTTTATATCCACACGTAGGTAATTATAAGATCTACAACTTTCATTTTGACTCCGTCGGCAAATTCTCGACTGATCTTAAATTTAACAGTACGAGGAGATTATATTGTTAAATGTCCGCGTAAAATTCATAACTTCTACATACAGACTCTGCTTTCATCTGTCTTTTTACCATTGAGTTCCTATTAATGAGATCTTCAATTCTCATTTAGGTCGCGTAGGCCAAAAACCGCTCGATCTAAAATTCGTGTTTCGGGCTGTGCATTGCTAAGCCAAATCTTAGAAAATTCATAACTTCCTCATACGAAGTCAGATTTGGGCGTTCTTTTTTAATATATTCTCGGTTTAACGTATACTACACCTTTTGTTTAGATTTCTAAGGATAAATAGTCCTCCATCGTAAATTCACTATTTATGTTTCCTTGTGTCGTGTCGGTTTTGCCGTAAAACTTTGGCATACCATAACTTCTTCGTTAAAACTCTGATTTCAACGTTCTTTATATGTACGGAACCCTTGAGACGTATTCTATAACTTGGTTAAGATTATTTATTCTAAATAATCTTTTGTCAAAAAGTCATTTTCGACCCCTATTATCTCTAAATTGATTAGCCCGGATCTACGGGCGTTACAATTATCTCCCCCTTAGGATGATTATGTCCCGAAATCATCAACGAAACAGGGCTCACATGATGAATCCATACATTATCTCTTTATCCTAAGTAATAACCTTAACCTTGATGTTTCTTTGAACGAATATCTAACTCTAGGACTTCCTGATTGCAAGCGGTGCTCGATCTTGCACTTGCTCCCTATTTCGCGTTAGACTCCAAATTATAACCTTCAAGTCACAATCTCGATCCTTACTGGAGACTGCTTCTTCTTCTTAACAAACTTACGATAAGTTATTTTATTACTAAAATGGACCGATGTGTCATATTCTAATGACTTGTCATCGTATGTTCCCATGCTTAGACTCAGGTCTCTAAGAGTCTTCCAGAATAGACTATTCATTTCTTCATGTTCTAATAACATCTTAAAAGGTAGCATTTCTAGCTACAAGCAACTATCGCGATACATCTATTGATCGCTTTGATTATATTTTATTCCAATCTTCCGACTTAAGTAAGATGCTACATCAAACTTGGTTCTCTGAACCACGTAGCATACTTATCGTAGTTGGACTCAATTCGATATGAACACTAGGGTCGGAATAACAATCATCCTCTTAATCATTACTGAAACGATGGTAACGACATATTTGAATAAAATGGTATCAATTACTAGCTTCTTGGTAACCTTGTGACTTTCCTTGATCCAAGTGTGAGTCCTGTGCTTCCGGTACTATACGCCTCTACTACCTTTCACACCTACTCATACTCGTCCCAAGTATTGTCTCGTAGTTCTCCAAGTCATTATCACAAAAACAATTTTAACACATACAAATGTGTCCAAACAATCATATAATTTTCCCTAGAGTCTACTAGGACTTCTTATATGCGTATCTTCTATCATCAATTCCGCTTCAACTTGGTTGGTGATGGAAATGTCAGACGATGGGTAACTTCATGGATTATACCAAAAATCTTTTTTCTGCTATTCGAGAGTGTACTTCTCCCGTACTAGACGTATTATTTATTACACGCATTCTAAAGGCAAGATATTACTCTTACGATATCTTCCGATAGGTACCATTCAGTATCGCAAGCCTTCTTATTTCCTCCATTTATTCAGTTCACTACGAGTGTTCACCATGATGTTCTGCACACCAAAGCAATGGTTTGGTGTATTGAGATGAGAATATAGATAGAGGAAGGTTTAGACGCCTATTCCACCTTATTACTTCGAAAAATTACATGCCATTTCTAATATCGTATTTAAATGTTTAGAAATCTGAACACATAAAGTTTCCAGATCCGGTCGGGAACAGACCATAGATCCGATCAAACGATAGCATCATAAAGCATCGGAAATCATTTAGCACATAAAAGCAATTTAGGCATCTTCCCTAAATGAGCTAGTGCTCGAGTCTATTCAGGTGTACTTCCTAAAATATATTAGACACATTTCTCACGATCATCGCTTAGCATTCTAAGTTTAAGTCTAGAAATAAATCCTTATTCCTAGTTCGCTTAAACTAATGCTCTGATACCAACTGTGACATCCCCATTTTCACGGCCAGAAAAGACCGATTTTGTTTATGCTTTATAAAAATCAGAGTACCTCTTTTTAATAAAAATGTGTGGAATTTGTTCCCAAAGAAACATAATAAATACGTTATCAGGGCATTTCCGAAGAAAAGTATTTTTATTCATTTTAAAACATTTGGGATGTCATCATAAATACAGAAACATAAGCATAAACATAACTTACATTCCTTATCACTAGTGATTCATATCTCCTTAATCTCTCAGTGTAATGTGACTTCAAATTAACACCTGTGATATAATAGCTGAGTGGGTCAGGTTGGGAAACCTAGTGGGTACATAGGGTTTTCAACCCACAATAATATAATTATTATGTTTAATCATCAAATAGTTAACCCAAGTACTCATCCCCATTATTTTCTTTACTCTTATGGATCGAACCTAAGAATCAGCTATTTCACATTCATTCATTCCTAAGGATTATCCTAAGGAATAGGTACGAAGTCCATCCTTGTCAATGAAACAACTGTCAAACACAGCTGCTAGTTCTATCACTTAGGCGCAACTGCCAGAATTGTGACATACTATGTGAGGCGCAGCTGCCAGTATTGTCCTTCAAGCATAACTGTTAGGGTTATCTCGTTAATTGACAATATCGTTTTCGAGAGTCCACTAGCAATACATGTCAATGGGTTTTTAAAGTACACCGGTGAACACATCGTTCACAACACCTACAGGTTGTGAGCCTACTAGTGTTCCATTGGACTATCTAGAGTAGTCTGTGGTTGTCATCCATACTCTGCTAGATGACGGGGCCAACATTTGGGAACAAGGCTTCTCACATCATCCACCTCTCACCCTTACCTCATGGTCTATATCACCTTTCAACTCATCATCCAACTCATATTTCATCTACCCATGTTTTACCCAACATATTATGTAGATATAAATACATATACAGTTTAAATCATATAAAACTTGTATAAAATCGTTCATCCAACATAGATAGTAAGTATACAGATAATATGCACACATAACACGTAGTTTATATAAAATAATTCATATCTATGAGTAAGATGAAAGATACCATGCACTCACTTGAAAAGGTGGTGATTCCGAACTTAGACAACGCTTTGTTTCTTAAAAATAATTTGCTTCGACGAAACCTAGTATTATTACCACTAAAGTTTAGTCTATTATTCTTCGAGACTAATTAATTGTCTAGCTATTATTTCTATTTTATAAGCGTTAAAAAATACTTGTATAACCTATAATAATTGCCCAATTACTTATTATAAGTTCCTAATAACGTTACTATAATTAAATAAAAGCTATATTAAAACTAGCATAGGCGTAGCTCACTTACAACGGGTTTTATACAAAACCGGGCTTTTCTTGGAGCAGCATTCCTGAGCCAAAAAGCTCTTCTTCTCGGAGCTGTTGAGCACTCATGGGCTTCCGCCTCGTGCTAGGGAGGTTCTCTAGGCTTTTCGGGGGGTTTCGGGGCTAGAGAGATGTTCTATAGAGAGAGAGTAAAGAGAAGAAATAATTCGAAAGGTGTGAAGAAAATAAGGGTGGGAGAGATTCTATTTATAGGCTGAAAAATGGCTGAACTTGGTGCCACATGTCACCATGTAGTTGCAAGACTTAGGGAGAAAGCAATCGCCAAGATTGTGCCACATCACCCATTTTCGCACAACACACTTCCGACTTCTAAAATCCATAACTTTCACATACGACCTCCGTTTTTGACATTATTTTTATCCACACGTAGGTAAAAATAAGATCTACAACTTTTATTTTGACTCCGTCGGCAAATTCTCGACCGATCTTCAATTTAACAGTACGAGGAGATTATACTATTAAATGTCCGCGTAAAATTCATAACTTCTACATACAAACTCTGTTTTCGTCTGTCTTTTTACCGTTGAGTTCCTATTAATGGGATCTTCAATTCTCACTTAGGTCGCGTAGGCCAAAAACCGCTTGATCTAAAATTCGAGTTGCGGGTTGTGCACTGCTAAGCCAAATCTTAGAAAATTCATAATTTCCTCATACGAAGTTAGATTTGGGCGTTCTTTTTTGTATGTTCTAGGTTTAATGTATACTACTAATTTCGTTTAGATTTATAAGGCTAAACAGTCCTCCATCATAAATTCACTATTTATGTCTCCCGGTGTCATGCTGGTTTTGCCGTAAAACTTTGACGGACCATAACTTCTTCGTTATAACTCGGATTTCAACGTTGTTTTTATGTACGGAACCCTTGAGACGTATTCTACAACTTGGTTAGGATTATTTATTCTAACTAATCTTTTTTCAAAAATTCATTTTCAACCCCTATTATCTTTAAATTGACTAGCCCGGATCTACGGGCGTTACATCCACCCTCTCGGAAATCCGTGGTCTATTTCATAACCCGCATGTCTACCACAAACGCTAAATAACTCGCACACCCGTGCTAAATAACACTCGAACGGAACTCAATTCATGACTAGAACCCCAATCTGGTTCCCCGAATTCTGCTATCAAGCACCAAGAAGTCGTGTTTCTTATGTTGGGGAGTTTTACCAAACCCCCCAACCAACACAATCCTCAAACCAAACAGCCACTGGGGTCTCCATTCTCCCTGTCGGGTTGTGAAACTTATCCCCATTTCAAAACCTCTCCCGCTTCTGCATCCCGGGGTAACTCTCCCCCACTTAGATTCGACTAAGCCTTTACAATACATGAAAATTGGAGGATTCCCAATCCTTCTCACATCCCACCGATGAATCCGATGACAACCAACTCTTTCTACCGAGTGCTTCGTTACTAGCCAATCCCAATTGATCACACACTTCCAAGAACCAGATGAACACTTCCTGAATCCCAATGAAACCGACAGTCACTAATGCTTGAATGATCCCACACTCAAATCCTAAAGACCAAAAGATAGATGCTCCAACTAATACCTTCGCGACGGGCTACTTCCCTTGGTGCTTTCGTCCGTCAATCACTAACGGTTGCTAAAACCACTGAATCCTGACAATGCTGAATAACCCTTCGGTGGGACCCTACCGCATACCTCCCACATAATACCCCTTTTCCATAGGTGTTCCAAACAAGTCTTCTGCTTTCGGGCTCTAGAAATCATTCCATTCAGGGCTCACAACCTGACTCACTCACCCGCTCAAACGTCCACAGCTAAACTACAGTAGCTGAAGCAACCTCTTCCCTAAAGCGGGATACGAATTACTCCCAAGACATAATCTACAATCTTAAAAGTGCAATAGATCGCACAATCAATCATTACCGTCCGATACAAGAGATCCAAGGCAAACTAGACCTCACAAAATAATTATGCCACATCGACCCACTTGTGCTCACCTGCGCTAAAATAATGTCGCCAATCCCTGCAACCAACTAACCCCAAGCTGGAATACAACCTGATCATGGGTCACAAGCTTGTTCACTCCTTCGAGCTCGAAAAACTGAAAGGGCACAATCCTTGCCCTATAAAACGATAGTCCAATCCGGTAATTAACCATTCCACTTCCAGCTGCAAAACCCCAGCTAAATATAATCATCACTCCTTTCCAGAGTCCCCGTGACTCACATTCCGGCCTTGAGCAAACCCCCTCTCCCGCTCAACCCGCGGAATGCAACGAGTACAAAATATCTCCGTGATCTCAAGTAACTGCAGTCCTCTACTCATCAGAATATGTCCCAGCAACAAGTCCCAATATTGAAAAGTTCGACCGACTCCTCCCCCTGTCGTCGTTACAGCTGTTGTAGCTGTTGCGGCAGCCGTCTCAGCAAGGGATGCATAGCTCTCGTAGAAATACTCAACCATGGAGGCCTTAATAGACTTGAACATCTCCGACAATTGTCCCTGGACAATCTTGATCACCTCCTCATGGATGATATCACTGACATGATCCTCTGACAATACTGGCCTATCTTGGTTGCCAACTGCAGATCCTAACCCGGATCCGGTCTCAAGGCATCTCGAATAACCCATACAGTAACAGGGAACCAACTTCCAACTAAACCCCAGGGGTTGTGATTTCCTTCCTATGCGTATGGGTCATGTGCTTTCAGTAGTACGGGCCCAAACTGCCTTCCAAACCTACCCATATTTGTCTCAAGTATCACCACAACACCCTAACAATATACATGCTCATGGTGGTCACTCAACATTACTCCTAGAGGAAGGCTAATTGTCTCACAAATGACCTACCAGTCCCACACAACCCACCCATCCATGAAACTTCCACCAACTTTGCAGCACTAATGTATGCTAGCTACACATGACGTTGGACCCTATAGACTTTCGGATATCTGATCCTACCCTAAGCCCCTAATTAAACAAGAACATAACATAAGGCCAAACAAAACATTCTCAGGCTATAAGATCTTAATTATGTACAATCGTGATGCATACACAAGCAACTACGGTAATGATTTCAATCTCATATAAGGAAAACCCTAGGCTAGCAGGCATCATGTAATCAGGTAATTCTATCATGCGATTCCTAAAGATACCTAGCCTACTATGTAACAACCCGAAGTTGTCCAACGCGGAAAACCATTCTACTCGTAAAGATTCATCGTTTACCAATTTGTTCCAATTTCGTTTGGGGCTAAATGTTTTAAACTTATATGTCTATTATAATCTAATGAGTGTCCGAACCCCTTAGGAACTCATGAAATTAGCCCAAAAATGTTTATTTCAGAAATTATAGAAACGTCCCCGTCGGGTTATGGAAACTTAATCGGGTGCGACCAAAAGCCCCGTTTAATGCCGGTATCGGGTAGAATTCCACCGTGTCCAAGTTTCGAGACCTATTTAAACATGTTTAAGCTTTCATTTGAAGCTTTTGCTTCATCTCTCTACTCTCTCTCTAACCTCTCTCCTCAAACCAAGTTTAAGGGTTCAAAATCATCAAATTTAAGCTCCAAATCACCAAGGTAACTACCCTAACTCCTAGTATAACATCTTAGGCCTTCGAATTCGAGTTCAAATCATGGAATAGGACCATATTCATGATTTTACGGCCCTAGAACAGTCCTAGGCCGTGAACTCACATAAAATGGGTTTTGAAGCCCAAAAACCCTTCCAATCGACCTTTGGAGCTTAGATATGGCTTAATGGCTTAATGGTCTGGACTTAGAATGCCTTAAACATGGATTTTGAAGATTAAACATGAGTTTACTGCCCAATATCATGCTTGGGCCGTAAACTCATATAAATGGGGTTTTTATGCCCTTAAAGCCTTCCAAAATACCATTGAAGCTTAGATATGAATTTTAGAATATTGGATTTGGCCTTGGAACACCTTGAACATCCATTTAGAGGAGTAAACTTGAGTTTACTGCCCAAGAACATGCTTGGGCCGTAAACTCATTATCTTGGGGAGTAAACTCATTCTAATGTGTTAAAATGCCATTTACACACACCATAAGCCTTGGGATAAATTCTAGAAGTGACCACAAACAAGATTTGGACCTTAAAACATATTATTTTCCCCATCTAAGGAGTTCACGGCCATGAGGGGGTTCATGGGCCGTAAACTCCAAAATCTAAGCCAAAAGTCCCTTAAAAATTCATACAAGGCTTGGGAAAAATCATTGGAATCACATGTGATTGTTTAAGGACCAAAACATTAAAGATTCTATGTTTGGGGGAGTTTACGGCCGTAAACTCCATGTTTACTACCGTAAACTCCAATAAATGGTCCCTAAGTGAGTTTAAATTCATCCCAATGCCTTAGATGCAATCCTAGCTAAATTATCCATGAGTTATGAAGCCATTTAGCATCCAAACACACCACTTATGAGTTCACGGCCGTGAACTCATGTGGGTGTGGTGTTTAGGGCCGTAAACTCCCTAAGGAGTTTACCCTTGAAGTCCCAATTCAATATCCAAACCATATACGTCCGTAGATGTCACTCGGGTCCTTCCAAACACTTGTAATGAGGTGTTTCCGCAACTAGAAGTGTTTGTCCCTAACAAATAAATAATTGAAGTCCTAATTAGATACAAATGTGTATCTTTTCATAATTCATAGGAACCTCGTGCGTTTACAAGCCCCGAACTAGCGTTTAGCATCCGAAATCGTTATGTTTCTCGTCCGGAGAGTTCATACCCCTACCCTTTTTAAATGGTTTTTCAATGTTTTCAGGGGGGGGGGGGGGTTACAAGCAAACTCTAAATGTTTTCGAAACATAACCTTGATGTATTTCAAATAATATCTGGCAAACTTATAAATACTTTTACCCCTTATGTATTATGTTGAGCATAAGGGATGATTTATCAACTACAACTATATGAATTTCAGTTACGGAAATAACCAAATAAATCAAATTATTATGGGAATAATTTGGGGTTCTTTAGTTTTGTTTAATCACGTACTGATATGTATATAAAGTTATTAGGTAAACTATGTCTGATTCAGTTTATCTCCGTATCATTTGAATGTATTGCCAGATAGTTTCATTGTATGTATATGTATTCACTGTATTATGTTTCATAATCTTTTGTATGTTTGATATCGTATGAGAACCCTGTGAATAGTTTAGTACTAGATTGTGAGTTCGTCACTACCCTTTTTGGATGATCAGTAAATCCTCCCCGAAAGTGTAACCAGAGTCTCCTGAAGGGAGAGCGAGGAATTTGTGAATAGATCTATTCGGGACTGACAATCCCGCACCTTAACTGCTAGCTACAGTTAGGCGGGCACGCCTGGGGGGAAAAATTCTGGATATCGTCCGACGTCTGACAAACGTCAAGGAGGTCTCGTTGTCGTATCAGCATGGTTACCCGACTCACAATACGTATTAATACAACTTTATTCATGTTTTGGGTTTGGTTTTGACTTTGATTCGATTTCATATCTACTTTCTACCTATAGTTTCCAAACCTAGTACGAGATGGTAGTCCCATGGTTTTCAGTCTATTGATCTTGTATCTAGTACAGGATGTTATTCCTATGGTTTTCAGTATGTATATATATCTTATATCTAGTACGGGATGATAGTCCCATGATTTCATTCTATATTTTGTACGGGATGGTAATCCCATGGTTTTGAAACTATATCTAGTACGGGATAGTAATCCCAAGGTTTTGAATCTATATCAAGTCCGGGATGATAGTCCCATGGTTTTCAATCTATATTTTCATGTATATCAAACTATCTTGTATCTAGTACGGGATGTTAGTCCCAGGGTTTTCAAACTACTTTCTATCTATAGTTCAGTAATATCAAACTATTTTATATTTAGTTCGGGATAGTAATCCCATGATTTTCATTATATAGTTTTATGTATTAAACTGTACTCTATGATATTCAACTGGTCTCGCATTTAGGAAAATATGGGATTTTCCTGGGGTAAAATACAACACATAAACGAATTGGTAACAAGTGATAACTAAACTAGCTTTACATAAGAAAATATGGGATTTTCTTGGATAACAAACCTTTTCCGAAAACTAAAGGAAACTGGTACATTTTCAGAAAACAAACATCTTATAAACTCATCAGCTTTATGCTGATTTTCAAACTGCTTGTATTCTCAGGTCCGCATTAGACAGGTACCCAGTGATCTCTTTTGGTGAAGAAGGAGTGCGTAGAAGACTCTTCTCATTTCGTTCATATATACTATGTATCACACTTGTACAATTTACTTTTGAAACAAATGTAAACTTTCAAATATATGTAATGTAATGGTTGTTTACTTTGATTACTATGTGCATTGGATTTGATACTCAACGTGGAGTCAACCCCGGAAATGTTTCCGCCTTTGGTTTTCGGGGTGTGACAGATTGGTATCAAAGCCCTTGTTTATAGTGAACGGAGTATACCAAACCTTACATGGTATAAAACTATAAACATTAAAAGGCCTAAGTGCTCTGAACTAAAAGTATCCTTCAAAATATAAGTATTTTCGAAAGTATACAAGTATACCGAAACGTCGAGATTCGTAACTATCAGTAGAACAAAACATAAGTAAATGGGTGTTGTACGCTGCGGTTAAACCTGGGCAGTTATGTAGTCGTGTCTAGGACCAATATAGCCTGGCCAACTATATTCATTCGAGACACGGCCAACATGTGCTTGGGAGTGACTGTGGTACGCAGCATACCTAAAACTTACCCAATACCCCAAACAACGAGTCGTCGTTGTAGTGTATCATGAAATACTATGGGAGTATTTCTCGAGTCAATCCTTTGTAGAAAATCCTCGTATACGCGTTGTTCCTTGATCGTTCCTCTAGCGATAAAATTATCTGCCTTGATAACTCTTTCCTGCTTTATCGCTTGATATAATGTTATATCTGTCTTGATGAGATATCCCCTGATCCATATCTCTTGATTCAATTCAGAGGACTTATGATCCTCTCTTTCCTGATCTTTTTAGATCAAGATGCCTCCAAGAAAGAGACCCAGCTCAAAGAACAACAACAATCCTCCTCCACCACCACCTCCTCCTCAATTTGATCTTGCATCGCTTCAGACAGTTCTAACTGCTGCAATGGTAGCAGCCATGTTGCAAATGAACCCCGGTAGTTCAGGAAGTGGTCCCCAGCCCCAAAACCCAGAAGATAGCCAGGGACACCGAAAAGGGGGTTCCTATAAAGACTTCATGAACGCGAAGCCCACATCCTTTGATGGCACTGGAGGTGTCATTTCCCTCACCCAATGGTTCGAGAAAAGCGAATCAATCTTTGAAATATGTGCCTGTTCGGAGTCTGACAAAGTAAAGTTCGCCACCTGCACCTTCCTTGACAAAGCCCTGACTTGGTGGAACGGCCGAGTCAAATCATTAACTCTACCTGTAGCGAATGCTATGGGTTGGGAAGCTATGAAGGAGCTTCTTCTCGCAGAGTATTGCCCTCGGGGCGAAATTCGGAAGCTATAACACGAACTCTGGA
The DNA here is from genome assembly GCF_051521515.1 of Lactuca serriola. NCBI lineage: Eukaryota > Viridiplantae > Streptophyta > Magnoliopsida > Asterales > Asteraceae > Lactuca > Lactuca serriola. The sequence continues at coordinate 202,074,559 of NC_136410.1, forward strand.
ACCTTAAGATGAAGGATTCCGACATAGCCGCTTATACTTCAAGATTTGATGACCTGGCATTACTCTGTCCAGGAACGGTTACCCCGAAGAGTAAAAAGATTGAGAGATTCATCTGGGGGTTGACCCAGCCAACAAAAGTGAATGTCTTGGCTGCCAAGCCAGACACCTATGACAGCGCTAAATGTCTTGCGCAAACCCTAATCGATCACGAAGACAACTCTGATGAGGAGGCTACCACTCCCGAGCCAGTCACAAGTGGAGGTGGAAGTAAAAAGAAATTCTGGAACAAGCGGAAGGCCCAAAGTACGCAAGGTTCCTCTAAGAAACAGCAAACGGTAGCAATCCATGCTGCTACTGCCCCTGTTGCTGTTTCAGCTGTCGGATCCACGGCCCAAACTCCTACCAGTGGATACATCGGTACCTTTCCTTGGTGTGGTAGGTGCAGCTACCATCACCGTACTCCTGGTCCATGTCACGAAAGAATCTGTGACAACTGTGGCAATAAAGGCCACCTTGCTCGAACCTGCAGAAAACCAGCCAAATTGACAAACCAATCATCTGGAGCGGGAATCAGTCCAGCCTGCTACAGTTGTGGTGAAGTAGGGCACTTCAAAAGAAACTGCCCCAAAGCAGCAACAACTGGCAATACCGGGAGAGTCCTAGCAATAGGACGAGAGGAGACAACCGCTGATCCCACTGTCGCCGCAGGTATACTTCTCTTTGACAACCCTTATGCCTGCAACTCTTTTCGATTCTAGTGCTAAAAGGGAAACCTGTTATCTATCCATTCAAACATCTTTCTAAACTCATTCCTTCGTTAGTAATCGAAAATGTGTAACGTCAAGATGGCTGACCGGTAAGATAGAGAACGCTAATTTCGTACCTATATGTTGTATTCTCAATCTGGGCGATTATTCTATTCCATTCGATTTAATGTCAAACTTTTCATGAAATGCTTTGATGCTATGTTTGACATGAAAGGACCGAGTCTCATTCATGTTGTTATTCTTGGTTTTGAAAGGGTCGCTCGTCTAAATCTTTCCCCCGACCCGACTCTCGTGATCTTCGGCATCAAACCTTCGCACCATTTCGTGCATCAAAGCTCAAAAAGTTTTCCCGATAGGAATTGCCATGCATCCCTCGTTCCTGTGATCATCTGGAAATGGGAAGTCTACAGCTCTTTTCCCTAAATGTCTTTCCCGAAGAATTCCTGAGAATTCCTTCCGAACGTCTATTCTAGTCTCGCACTGCCCAAATCTGTGGAACTACCTCGTAACCAAACCTCAGTAAGAATGACGTGTCCAAGATGGTGACCAAGGATTGATATGATCACTACGAGTTAGTAGTGGTATCCTTTGGTCAAATCATTTTCCTCGATCATGTAGCTAAGCAAAGCAGTCGTACTCGTGAACCTTTTTAAAAGCTAAGGCGATAGGGAATTAGTCGGCACCGGAAATACCCATAGAAACCTGTAGATTCTTGGGTCCCATCGACTATTATCACAGACCTACCCCTAAACTTCTTCTAAAAGCCATCAGACCCTTAGCTACTCGGCTCCATGAAGATGTGCTTTCCTGTTGGAGCGTGTGTCCTGTTGAAGGCTTTATCCCAGAAAAGCATGATATGCTTTGAGAAGTGTGAAATACTTCCTTCGTGATACATTAGACCCTTCGTTATCCTCATAGAATCGATTTCGTAACCTTCCAACTTCGGCTACCCTTAGAACTTAGTAACATCCATCCGGTACTTCACGTTTCGAATCCTTAGAAGTATCTACCCAACGAAACCCTAGTGATTCCTTTGAGAAGACTGAAGTCATCAAGGGTCGGAACCTCCATGGGATAACCAATTGAGATTATGGATTGAGAGAGTCAATGTACAAAACAAAGACGCATCCCGATAGTGAGGGTTCGTTGGAACGCCGAGCGGAGACCCGATTCCACTTGGGAGCGTGAAGATCCGGGGCAACAAATCCATCCGTATCTCATTCCAATTCATAACCTGTATCTTAGTCTCTGAATTTCGGGACAAAATTCCCTCTAATGGGGGGATAATGTAACAACCCGAAGTTGTCCAACGCCGAAAACCGTTCTACCCGTAAAGATTCACCGTTTACCAATTTGTTCCGATTTCGTTTGGGGCTAAATGTTTTAAACTTATATGTCTATTATAATCTAATGAGTGTCCAAACCCTTTAGGAACTCATGAAATTAGCCCAAAAATGTTTATTTCAGAAATTCTAGAAACATCCCCGCCGGGTTACGGAAACTTAATCGGGTGCGACCAAAAGCCCCGTTTAATGCTGGTATCGGGTAGAATTCCACCGTGTCCAAGTTTCGAGACCTATTTAAACATGTTTAAGCTTTCATTTGAAGCTTTTGATTCATCTCTCTACTCTCTCTCTAACCTCTCTCCTCAAACCAAGTTTAAGGATTCAAAATCATCAAATTTAAGCTCCAAATCACCAAGGTAACTACCCTAACTCCTAGTATAACATCTTAGGCCTTCGAATTCGAGTTCAAATCATGGAATAGGACCATATTCATGAGTTTACGGCCCTAGAACAGTCCTAGGCCGTGAACTCACATAAAATGGGTTTTGGAGCCCAAAAACCCTTCCAATCGACCTTTGGAGCTTAGATATGGCTTAATGGCTTAATGGACTGGACTTAGAATGCCTTAAACATGGATTTTGAAGATTAAACATGAGTTTACTGCCCAATATCATGCTTGGGCCGTAAACTCATATAAATGGGGTTTTTATGCCCTTAAAGCCTTCCAAAATACCATTGAAGCTTAGATATGAATTTTAGAATATTGTATTTGGCCTTGGAACACCTTCAACATCAATTTAGAGGAGTAAACTTGAGTTTACTGCCCAAGAACATGCTTGGGCTGTAAAATCATTATCTTGGGGAGTAAACTCCTTCTAATGTGTTAAAATGCCATTTACACACACCATAAGCCTTGGGATAAATTCTAGAAGTGACCACAAATAAGATTTGGACCTTAAAACATATTATTTTCCCCATCTAAGGAGTTTACGGCCATGAGGGGGTTCATGGGCCGTAAACTCCAAAATCTAAGCCAAAAGTCCCTTAAAAATTCATACAAGGCTTGGGAAAAATCATTGGAATCACATGTGATTGTTTAAGGACCAAAACGTTAAGGATTCTATGTGTGGGGGAGTTTACGGCCGTAAACTCCATGTTTACTACCGTAAACTCCAATAAATGGTCCCTAAGTGAGTTTAAATTCATCCCAATGCCTTAGATGCAATCCTAGCTAAATTATCCATGAGTTATGAAGCCATTTAGCATCCAAACACACCACTTATGAGTTCACAGCCGTGAACTCATGTGGGTGTGGTGTTTAGGGTCGTAAACTCCCTAAGGAGTTTACTCTTGAAGTCCCAATTCAATATCCAAACCATATACGTCCGTAGATGTCACCCGGGTCCTTCCAAACACTTGTAATGAGGTGTTTCCGCAACTACAAGTGTTTGTCCCTAACAAATAAATAATTGAAGTCCTAATTAGATACAAATGTGTATCTTTTCATAATTCATAGGAACCTCGTACGTTTGTAAGCCCCGAACTAGCGTTTAGCATCTGAAATCGTCACGTTTCTCGTCCGGTGAGTTCATACCCCTACCCTTTTTAAATGGTTTTTCAATGTTTTCAAGCGGGGGGGGGGGGGGGGGGTGGAATACAAGCAAACTATAAATGTTTTCAAAACGTAACCTTGATGTATTTCAAATAATATCTGGCAAACTTATAAATACTTTTACCCCTTATGTATTATGTTGAGCATAAGGGATGATTTATCAACTACAACTATATGAATTTCAGTTAAGGAAATAACCAAATAAATCAAATTATTATGGGAATAATTTGGGGTTCTTTAGTTCTTGTTTAATCACATACTGATATGTATATAAAGTTATTAGATAAACTATGTCTGATTCAGTTTATCTCCGTATCATTTGAATGTATTGCCAGATAGTTTCATTGTATGTATCTGTATTCACTGTATTATGTTTCATAATCTTTTGTATGTTTGATATCGTATGAGAACCCTATGAATAGTTTAGTACTAGCTTGTGAGTTCGTCACTACCCTTTTTGGATGACCAGTAAATCCTCCCCGGAAGTGTAACCAGAGTCTCCTGAAGGGAGAGCGAGGAATTTGTGAATAGATATATTCGGGACTGACAATCCCACACCTTAACTGCTAGCTACAGTTAGGCGGGCACGCCTGGGGTGACAAATTATGGATATTTTCCGACGTCTAACAAACGTCAAGGAGGTCTCGTTGTCGTATCAGCATGGTTACCCGATTCACAATACGTATTAATACAACTTTATTTATGTTTTGGGTTTGGTTTTGACTTTGATTCGATTTCAGCTCAACTTTCTACCTATAGTTTCCAAACCAAGTGCGGGATGGTAGTCCCATGGTTTTCAGTCTATTGATCTTGTATCTAGTACAGGATGTTATTCCTATGGTTTTCAGGATGTATATATATCTTATATCTAGTACGGGATGATAGTCCCATGATTTCAGTCTATATCTTGTACGGGATGGTAATCCCATGGTTTTGAAACTATATCTAGTACGGGATAGTAATCCCAAGGTTTTGAGTCTATATCAAGTCCAGGATGATAGTCCCATGGTTTTTAATCTATATTTTCATGTATATCAAACTATCTTGTATCTAGTACGGGATGTTAGTCCTAGGGTTTTCAAACTACTTTCCATCTATAGTTCATGTATATCAAACTATTTTATATTTAGTTCGGGATAGTAATCCCATGATTTTCATTATATAGTTTTATGTATTAAACTATACTCTATGATATTCAACCAGTCTCGCATTTAGGAAAATATGGGATTTTCCTGGGGTAAAATACAACACATAAACGAATTGGTAACAAGTGATAACTAAACTAGCTTTACATAAGAAAATATGGGATTTTCTTGGATAACAAACCTTTTCCGAAAACTAAAGGAAACTGGTACATTTTCAGAAAACAAACATCTTATGAACTCACCAGCTTTATGCTGATTTTCAAACTGCTTGTATTCTCAGGTCCGCATTAGACAGGTACCCGGTGATCTCTTTTGGTGAAAAAGGAGTGCGTAGAAAACTCGTCTTATTTTGTTCATATATACAATGTATCACACTTGTACAATTTACTTTTGAAACAAATGTAAACTTTCAAATATATGTAATGTAATGGTTGTTTACTTTGATTACTATGTGCATTGGATTTGATACTCAACGTGGAGTCAACCCCGGAAATGTTTCCGCCTTTGGTTTTCGGGGTGTGACATCCTACTAGCATGTTGTTCTAACATATCACAATATCAAATAACCGTATGGTATTTTGGGGTCTAGTTAGTGGCTCCGGCTGATTGTACACTTTGCATCCTCTTTTACTTATTTTGAAAACCATTTAAAATCATTTTGAAAATCTTTCCTTGATTTGAGACTGGATTCACACGAGTGTTCCTCCAATTCGAGCCAATTTAAAACTTTTAAATCATTTAAAACCACTCAGTTATTACAATTGTTTTCAAAATAGTTTAAACATCAGAGTTCCCAAAAATCATAATCATCAATCGAAGAAGTGTACGGTCACGCCTTCGCCTTCCTGCGGCCATCCGCTGAACTTGAAATAGTAAACTGAAACTGTAAGCCCGAAAGCTTAGTGAGTTACCCCCAAAATACCCATACACACAACAATACAAATACAATAACAATCAACATACTATGGGTCCAATCATCCATCGGAATGGAATACCCCAGGCCTTCAACCATCGGGTTGGAATACCCACACACATTACATATATAACAGATACTATGGGTCCAATCATCCATCGGGATGGAATACCCCAGGCCCTCAATCATCGGGTTGGAATGCCAACATACTATATATATATATATATATATATATATATATATATATATATATATATATATATATATATATAACAGATACTATGGGTTCAATCATCCATTGGGATGGATTACCCCAAGCCCTCAACCATCAGGTTAGAATGCCAACTTAACCAATCAAACATGTGCACCTATGTCAAATGATCATATAATAGTCTAAAAAGACAACATACTAGGGTCCTATCATCCTAGGGATGGAATACCCTCAACTACCAGTCAATCATGTACATATATAACAGTTAATCTCCTACCAACATACAGACAGTCAGACCAAATTATAGGTCACTAAGCATAACCACATCTGATATACCAGGATACTGATCTTACAGATCATACTAGCATATAACCATCCTATCTACTAGGATACCGAGCAAACATATCATACTAGCATATAACCATCCTATCTACCTAGATACCGAGCTAACAAATCATACTAGCATATAACCATCCTATCTACCAGGGTACCGAGCTAACAGATCATACTAACATATAACCATCCTATCTACCAGGATATCGAGCTAACATATCACAACAATAAACAATCCTAAATAACAAATCAAAGGGCCAACCTTGGTGCCTTACACCCTTGAGTACAGTGAGGGTAACTCACCTCGCAATGTGCTGAAGTACCGAAAACCTGTGATCATTGTCTCACCGGAAATCCTGAATTATCACATAATAGATACCAAGTTAATTCCCAAGATAACCTTCTTGACTAAGTGTCCACACCACTCATTAAGTCCATTCTCTTTATTAGGCCAAAGCCCAATACCAACTCCTTAACTTGAAAGTCCATTTACAAAGCCCATTATTGGTCCAATTTACTAAATTGGACCCAACTTCCTAATTGGGCCTAATCTCATGATCCCTTATCACTATTTGGCCCAAAATATCTTATTCATAAACTCCAACAAAAGCCCAACTCCAATTAGTCCGTAAACAACCAAAAACCCGAAGCCATTTGTCAAAGGCCCAACAGAGGACGTACGTGGGGCGTACTCGTCCAGAGGTAGATCACCATCGGGGTGGTTGACCCAGTATGCTGGGCATACTGGATTTATGTTGGGCATACTCGACGGTTTACCAAAACCATATTAAATGCTTAACGGCTTAAGCACTTAAGCCCAAACTTTAGATCCAATGACCTAACATGCCTAGGACCCATAAAGTCATGAACTTTATCACTTTAGACGTCCAGAAAGCTCTTAATACATGGTCTCAATCCATTAAGACCTTCTTTTTCCATGCATGGGACACATTCAGCTAATGGGACCTCATTTTTATCATTCAAGGTTCCTTCAAGAGTCTAAAAGGACAATCCTTTTCGTCCAAATCACATCATGCACCACCTTATGGCTTGGGAAAATGACATAGTCACTCTTCACTAGTACTTGTGCTAGGGTTGAGGGTTTGTTGGACCTCATACACACTGATGTGTGTGCACCCTTCAGAACCGCCACAAGAGATGCTAACCATATTTATGTGACTTTTACTGATGATTTTAGTAGATATGGATATATCTACTTAATCAAGCATAAGTAAGAGACATTTGAATGATTCAAAGAGTTCAAGCAGGAAGTGGAGAATCAGTTGGGCAAGAACATTAAGATGCTTCGATCCGATCAAGGTGGTGAGTAACTTAGTACAGAGTTCCTTGACTATCTTAAGGAATGTAGGATTATCTCACAATTGACACCTCTCAGGACAACACAGCTTAATGGTGTGGCTAAGAGGTGCAATCGAACCTTGTTGGATATGGTTCGTTCCATGATGAGTCGAGCTTTGCTACCAATCTTATTTTGGGGGTATGCCTTGGAGACTACCGCCCATATCCTTAATCTAGTTCCTACAAAGAAGGTTGCCAAAACACCTCATAAGATGTGGACCGGAAAAGTTCCCAATCTGGACCACATCAAGATTTGGGGCTGCGAGGCTTTTATGAGGCGCGAGTATCACGATAAGCTCGAACCTCGAAATGAGAGGTGTATTTTCATCGACTACCTACAGAGATCCTTCAGTTACCTCTTCTACAAACCTAGTGATAATGTGGTCTTTGTAGCAAGGAGAGGAGTTTTTCACAAGAGAGAATTCATGAGCCAAGGAGACAGTTGGAGGCACATTGACCTTGAAGAAATTCAAGAGTCAAGTGGTGCAGGAACCTCAAACCCTAGCAATCAACCTGAGGAGGAAACTCCTGATGATCCGACAGAAGAGTATGTACCTCTGAGGTGTTCCACAAGAGTTAGGAATGCACCTGAGCATTACTATGGTTTCCATATTACTGCGGAAGGTGATACGCTTATCAGTGATAGCACACTGGTGGGTTTGGATGAACCTAACTGCTACATGGAAGCTATGGCAGGCCCTGAGGCTGCTAAATGGAAAGAGGCTATGGACAGCGAGATACAATCCATGTATGACAATCAAGTTTGGAACTTGGTTGACAATGTACCAGGTCGCAAGACAGTAGGGTGCAAATGGATCTTCAAGAAGAAGACCGACACGGATGGTCATGTACACACTTAAAAGGTGCAACTGGTTGCAAAGGGCCTTTCTCAAACTCCAGGAGTTGATTATGATGAGACCTTTTCACCAGTAGCGAAGATTAAGTCTATTAGGGTTATGTTAGCCATTGCTGCATTTCATGATTATGAAATATGGCAAATGGATGGTAAAACCGCTTTCCTTAATGGAAAGTTGGCTGAGGATGTTTACATGAGTCAGCCAGAGGGTTTTGTCACTATAGAGTACCCTAATAGAGTGTGTAAGCTTGAGAAATCCATTTATGGATTAAAGTAAGCACCTCATAGATGGAATCTTTGCTTCCATTAGAAAGTCAAAGAGTTTGGCTTTTGAGGAATGAAGATGAATTTTGTGTATATGTCAAGGCTAGTGGGAGTATAGTCAGCTTTTTGGTACTGTATGTGGATGACATACTACTCATAGGAAATGACATCCCAACTCTGCAGGAAGTTAAGTCCTGGCTTAGGAAGTGTTTCGCTATGACGGACCTTGGAGAAGCTGCCTAGATCTTAGGGATAAGGATTCTAAGAGACAGGAGTAAAAGACTAATTGGACTTAGTCAGAGTACCTACTTGGATAAGGTGTTGAATAGATTCAGCATGCATAATTCCAATAAATGAGAGTTACCAATCCAGAGTAATGCCAGACTGAGTAAAACTCAGAGTCCGAGTATAGACGCTGAGATAGCAGAAGTGAGTCTAGTACCCTAGGCTTCTGTTGTAGGCTCGATCATGTATGTTATGACTTGTACTCGTCCTGATGTGGCCTTTGCATTGAGCATGATCAGCAGATATCAGGGGAACCCTGGAAAGGCTCACTGGACTGCGGTAAAGAACATTCTCAAGTACCTGCGGAGGACTAAAGACTGGGTCCTTACCCTCGGTGGGAGTGGTGACTTGAGAGTATTGGGGTATAATGATGCTAGCTTCCAGACTGATAGGGATAATTTCTGCTCTCAGTCAGGCTGGGTCTTTACCTTAAATGGAGGAGCAATTTCTTGGAAAAGTTCCAAGCAAGAGATAGTAGTTGATTCAACTTGTGAATCAAAGTATATAGCGGCAAGCGAGGCGGCGAAGGAGGCTATATGGCTAAATAACTTCATTGGAGACCTTGGAGTTGTACCAGCTATAAAGGAGCCTATAGAGATTTTCTGTGATAGTGAAAGTGCAGTTACCTTAGCAAAGGAACCAAGGGATCACGGGAGATCCAGACACATCAGCAGAAAATATCATTTCATCAGACATCGAATAGAATAAGGACTCCTCGTGGAAAAGAGGGTATCATCGGATGAGAACCCGGTAGATCCTCTCACGAATGGACTGGATAGGGTTAAGTATCTCCATCATGCAAGGTGCATAGGGCTGAAGGATGATATTATTTTTAGTAGTTAGATAGCTTTGAAATGTATAAAATGTAATTGACATTTGATGATGAATAAAAGTTGTATTTATTTATGATTAAAGTGATGCTATCCTTTGTCAATCATTTACTATCATTTCATTTTGCATGTTTTGACTTCCAGAATAATTATGTTATGTTGGTTCATATTATTCAAATTCTCCACAGTCGGTCATATGTTGGAAATAGATAAGAATTAAGACTGCCATGGGTTGACTTGTAGAGGTCTAAGTTGTTGGACATAGCTACAACACTCATGAGTGCTCATAAGTTCTGAGTATTGGATTCAACCCATGCTCACTGGTATCACTTCATGGAATTTATCTCGAGTGATTGTGAGACAGTAATATCATATAAGTCTTCAAACCTAGAGATATGACTTGTTGCCTATGAGTTGGTTATACATTGATTATACGAAAACGCATTGGTAACTCGATGTTATAAAACGTGCCTTTATGTATGATTCAACAAGTAGTAGAACAAGCATATGAGTCAAAGTTTATCCGTTCCTTCTTGGATTAGAAGCGATATCTGGGCCCCTTGATGATTTTGTGTTGACCCATGTACTAGGCCCGGTCAGAACTAAATTGATGTGTTCAATTAAGTTCTATGTCAAACAAATCAGTAAATCGAGAAACAAACTGTTGGAAAATAAGTAATAAATTGTTCCATGTACTTCTCCAGCTGACATCTAGAATAGAGGATTATATGATCACTTATCTTAAATGGTGTATCATCATCATCTCAGTTCCGCGAGACCTTGAAAGAGCTATGATTGCAGATCGGTTCCTGAAGTCATTCTTACAGTTATAGTTATTAGACTTATCCAAGTGGGAGACTGTTGGATTAGGTGTCTAAGTTCATAACTATTTCTGGAATGTACTTGACCTGATTAGCATGGTCCATTTGGATTGCATGGCATCAAGCATTTGGATAGACTAAAATGAGAGAAATAACACTTAACGTTTATTAATATATTATAAGTTCTAATATATTAATAGTATTATTTAAGTAGTATTGATCAAGAATTAATTAAGTGATCAAAAGAAGACTAATTAAATATATGGTTTGATGGTGTTTATAGAACCCATAGGAGGCTCCATGGATGCTCCATGGTGTTTATAGAACCCATGGGTCATGGGAATAAAAAGTCATGACAATTAGGGTTTACATGGTGTAACCCTAATTGTAACACACTATATAAGCATCACTTTGTTCACTAAAATCGGCCACTAAGTAATACAAGTGAGGGCTAGCCGATTTCTAAGTGTTCTTCATTTCTCTCTAGGTTATTCCAAGTGCATTTGGCGTTATGTGAGACATTTGAGGCATCACACTTGAGGTGCTAGGCTCACAAGGTTCTCAAGGAATTCTAGCAACTAAAGGTATGTATTTCTCACTATCTTTTATGTTTAAAAGTTCCCCATGTATGCTAGATAGGTTATGAACCTTGGAAAAACAAATTTGCATGTGTCATAGATAAAACATAGATCCAAGGTTTCTAGGGTTGCATGTACACCATAGGGGTGTTAGAATGCTCAAAACCCTTCACGAACACCATTTGAAGGTTATCATCTTCTCTTGTATTTATATTATGTTAAAACTTCAAGGAACCAAATGAGAGAGTAAATGACCATTTTACCCTTATATTTGCATGAAGGGTTGATTAAAACTGTGGAAGAAAGTGTAAAGATTGAACAAAAATTGTCCCCAAATAAGACGATTTATTTGCTTGGAGAATCTTTTGGAGATGTACTAGCACTTGCAGTTGCTTCTCGTAACCCTACAATTGACTTAATACTCATTCTAGCAAACTCAGGTTAATTATTCTTTTTGTTTCTTTTCACAATTTCTTTTATTTTTTCAGTGATTTTGATGTTATAATACTATTTTTTTTTCATTTCAGCAACTACTTATGAGAGATCATCATTGCATCCATTAGTAAGGTTCATGAAGACTCTTCTTGTTGAACATTATGGATCATTTCCTTAGGTGATGCTGATGGTTTAGCACAAGTAAGATAATCTAAATTCTAAATTATCTATTTCTTTTATCATCTGGGATTTTGTTTCTTTTTATTCACTCCATGAATCTCAGCTCGAGCAGCGAATAATCCATACTTTAAGTAACTGTAGGATGATACAAGAAAACTATGTAAAAACTCTCTGTCTGTGTATGTGTGTGAAAAAAAGGATGAGGTAAACCTATGAACATAAAGTTAATATTTGGTTCTCATGAGAAATATTTCTTTTACATATTTATCCTCTCCATTTAATATTCTTGGAGCCTTTGCAGCATCTGCCTCTGAAATAGCATTTGCCATTTGTACTGGTCCACCACCAAGATCAACCACCCCAAACAGTGTGTGAATATTTCTGACCCAATCTTTTCAATAGATAATTTATACTCACCTGTAGGTATGATTATGAATGCATGATCAAATATAATTCGGCAATAGGCTTAAAGATTATGGTAAGAATACATTATACATCTATTTGGGAGAATGTAGAAACTATGAAGTAGGTAGTTTACCCATTGATAAGCACCTTCTAGAGTTCCATCAAGAACAGTTACCCAATCATCACTGGACTTTAGGTTGCTCTTAACTTTAAGAAAATCATTCACCTATATGAACATAAATTCTAATAGAGATTAATATAAGCATATAAATTTTATAAAATACAAAAGTATTACTAGAGAAATACAAACCACTAACCCGAACATTGACTGGTGTATTTTGGCACTTATTTGCTGGAACAGTAACTTCTACTTTCTGTAAAAGAGGCAGAAGGGAATCTGCAGCTGCTTTAGGGTCGCTAGCAAATGCACTCAGACCTGGTTTCAGCTACATTATAAAACTATAAATTAAAATCTTAGTACTATTCTTACAGCAGGAAAAGCAACTTCTACTTTCTGTAAAACATTGCTACTGTTGAATACAAGGTAGGGGCATTTATGTCTTTTCACCAATCTTGTTGCATATTCTTAATTTATCCAATTTTGGCAGGTTAAGCTTTTATCCAAGACTTCACGCCAAGGACTTAATGAATTTAAGCTAGCAATGTTTTACTTGATTTGGACATGAATCCTACGATATCATACTTTGCCATGGCTAGAAGCTTTGGAGGAAACGAGACTCAAGCAAAAGCGAACACACAGAGAGTTTTTGGCACATAGTAAGCTAGATAATGCAATTGTATATAAATTTTGCTTCTCTTGAGTTCATTTTTTTATAACATTTACTCACTATTGGAATAATTATTTTTATTTGACATATTAGTAAAATGAATTATCTTTGTTATTTATGGTATTTTATTTTGTATTATGAGATTTTTAATGTGTTATTTAATTTGAAAATTAGTAGATCTATCAAAATATATAATTTTTAAAACATTTAACTTTATGACACGCAAAAATGTGTGTCGTTTTTCCTTGTGACAAGGGCTTTAGTGATAAGCAATGCGCGTCGTAAGGTTACGACACGCAAATGCATGTCGTCTTCTTTATGATAGGGCCTTCCTTGACACACATTGCGTGTCGTAAGAGTGCGTCGTAAATGCACGTCATAAATAGACGACGCGCAAAAGCGCGTCGTCGCTCGTTATGACAGGGCCTTACTTGACGCGCATTTGCGCGTCGTCTGAGCGTTTTACGACACACATTCCACGTCGTAAAAGGCTGTTTTTCTAGTAGTGAATTATCTTACAGTTTTGACAATTATCTATTAATTGGATGAGGATAATCACTACTATATCAGAAAAAACAGATATTATGATACAAAACAGTTTGTGATAATGATCCTAATCCAATTCAGGCCAAAAAAACCCGAAAAATTGCCAACAAACTGTCCAACTCGTCGAGTTCATCATGAACTCGTCGAGTTCCTCATGGGACTCGTCTAGTTTAGTCTGGCAGAAAACAATTTTCATTTTGCTTCAACTTTGAACAATTGACCATGCATCAATATAATAGAAAACAGCCTAAGCTCTGATACCACTGATGGGTTTTGAGCACTATAACATCCCTATGGTGCACATACAATCCTAATGCTTTGGATCTAAGTTTTCTCTAGTTATACATGCAATATTCTTTTTCCAAAGCATGAAGCCTAACTAGCATACAAATTTGGTATTTGAATCATAAAAACTAGTTAGATGATTACCTCTTGTTGTAGCTTGTAGAAGTTAGCCTTTCAAGAGCTTAGCACCTCAAGTGTGATGCCTCAAATGTTTCACAAAACACAACCAATAATTGGATGACAATGAGAGATTTCTTGGAGCACCAAAACTCGGCTATATCCTCTTAGAATAATCTTGTTACCGATTTTAGGGGCTTAGAGGTTACATATATAGTGTAGAATTCCAAGAGTCACTTGTAAACCCTAATTCTTACACTTAGGCTTATGAACCAACAATTTATTTGGACTAACACTCATGGACTATCATATAAGCTTAGTCCATCAAAAATCAATCATGGATCATTAGCCCAAACCATATATCACTGATTTACATAATCAGTCCCCGTTAATTTAATCAGTCTCTTTAATCACTAAATTAATTCCAAATTAATTCTTGATCAATACTAATTAAATAATATGATTTACCAATTAATATATTGTACTTATAATATATTAATAAATCACAAATAACTTTCTCAAATATCCATCCTATTAAATTGTTCTGGTGAATGCAACCCAAAATGGACCATGCTACTATCAGGTCAAGTACATACCAATTATAGTTATAGGATTAGACACCTAATCCAACACACTTGAGAATCCCAGTTCTCCCCTACTTAGGGTTCTAACTACCATCAACTGGTTGAAACCAACTCATAACTCAAACCGACTCAACCAGGTACAACCATTCCTGACGATGGAATAAATAAAATACGTAGGATGATCCTCACGATACGGATCACCAAAAGAAACTTAAATGTCAGCTGAAGCCGTCTAAGATCCCCACTTATTACCACTTACAAAGCATAGGCAGATATTGATTTATGATTCAAACATATGCTCCTTGCTTGCAACCACAAGCAACAATCCAGCACCTGACCTTCCCAACTTCCAATAATAGGGCCTTTACTCGCATTTCAAGGTACTCATGCCACATCAATCCGCCTGCGCTCACCGGCGCTGAGATATTGTCGCCAACCACTGCAACCAACAGACCCCAAGCTGAAAATACAACCTAACCCTAGAGGTCACAAGCCTGCTCACTCCTTCGAACTCAGAAAAATGAAAAGGCACCACCCTTTCCATCGATAACGACATTCTAATCCATCAATCAACCATTCTACCTTTCGCTGCAAAACCCAAGCCAATCATAATCATCGCTCCCTTCCTGAGTCCCGTGACTTGCATACCCAGCCTCGAGCAAAACACCCGAGGCCTCAAACCAAAACTCACTAGGTCTGCACCAAAAAAATCCCAAATCCATAATGCCACTAGGCTCAAAACACATACCAGTCCCATCCCCATGACTGAGCAACCGCAACCAAAAGATTGGCAGGAATAGAACTAACTATCGCGAACCTTGGTATCCAACCATGCTATCTTCCCTGACCAGCCCTTAGAATCCCCGAAATCTTCCTTGATTCAAGTATGGATCCTGTGCTTTCAGTAGTATGGGCCCAATATTACCTTCCACACCTATCCATACTTTCCTCAAGGATCATCTCGGGTCCTCTAAGATCTAATCATAAAATACTCCTAAAACATGCTCAACCGCGAAACAACCACACTAACATACTCAATAGGCTATCCTAGGATTCCACACTTCTCTGCCATCAACTGCTAAAGAACTCCTCACAATGTCAATTAGCTACCTCATGAATACAATCACATGCAACAAAGCTCAGATAATCCTTCGAGTATCAGACTCATACCTACAACAGTTAAGACTCAAACGAGAGCTACGAAATAGGGTCAAATCCGTCACTCTGAGATTATCCAACGTTTTTCACATGTAATTTGACATGTTCACTTAACAGCTAACTCACAACACACATGAGTTCCACAAAGCACAAAGCAAGCAGCATTCGCGCAGAGGAGCCGACTGGCACTAAAACACAATAAAATCAATAGATCCTCATACGAAATTCTCAATCTCCAACTCCCAACATCTTAGGTACACCTTCGTCCATGTCTCACTCTTCCAAGAGTGGCTAATCATTACTCGTGTTGACCCACTATACACTGCACCCACTCTGAGAAAGCTATTGCCCATCATCCAACAACGCGACTGGCCGACAGACCCCACACGATTCACCATACCACTAATTGCTACACGACCCTCCATTGGTGCCAGATGACTATCGCATGAGTACAATCACATGCCCCCACCGTTTAAACAATCTTAGGCTAAAAGATTCAATCCCACAGCGTTTAGGACTCAGACAAGAGCTGCACAACAGGATCAGACCCCTCATCCTAAGGTCATTTAAACCATGTAGCATGTGAGTTAGCGTACTCACCCAATAGTCAGTTCACACGCGAAAGAGTCATACAACATCCAAGCAAGAGAACTCTATAGGGACTAAGGCATCATATAATCGGGTAATTCTACCATGCGATTCCTGAAGATCCCTAGCCTATTACTAGCATGTTGTTCTAACATAACAAAACATAACATAATCTCAAATAACTGTGTGGTAATTTGGGGTCTACTTGCTGGCTCCGACTGATCGTACACATCGCATCCTCTTTGATTATTTTGAAAACCATTTGAGAATTTGTTTTGAAAAACCTTTTTCCTTAGTTTGAGACTAGATTCACACTAGTGTTCCTCCAATTCACTCAAACCAAGGCTATGATACCAACTTGTAACACCCATAAAATTTCAATAAAATTTAAACTTTTCAAAACGAGCCATTTATTAAATAGGTGTTCACAAAAACCGTTGTTTCCAAATTCATTTATTTAAAATTATAATAATTTACTCATACTTTTCAAAACATTTACATTAATAGAGTATCCTAGAAACCATAAGTTCCAAAACCACGAGGATGTGTCCGGTCATGCCTTTACCTTGCCACGATCCACTAAAGTACCTGAAACGATACACCAAAACTATAAGCACGAAGCTTAGTGAGTTCCCCCAAAGTACCGCCACAACACAAAGCCTTGAGCCTGACTGGAACACCCCACCAACGTACAGTTTATCTGGTACGCTCACAGAACCTTCAGCATGATTGGTACGCCTCATTGGGCCTTCAGCCTATCTGGACCGTTCTCTGGGCCTTCAGCACGATTGGTACACCGTACTGGCCTTCAGTCTATTCGTGAAACCCTAGATCTATTGGCCATCAGTACTACACAGGCCCGCCTCAACCCAACCACACACACAACCATGTCAATATACACATAACAGATAAGTAGGCATATAACATACTGATATAAATATTACCTGGTTTGTTGACTGACAACACAAAGCAGTATAATCTCAACCCAACCACATTACTCATGCGCATGCGACCGGTAAATATATAGCTAGAACAGATAACAGGAAGATCTAATAGATCACTAGGCATATAATCATCCTATCTACCAGGTTACCGATCTAACGGATCACTACAGCATACAAGCATACGATAAACCAGGATAGCAATCCAAACGGCCAACATCGGTTCCTGTGACCCGTAAATACAGTTAGGAAAACTCACCTCGCACTGCCGAAACACACAGACGATACCTGGCTGTTGGCTACCAGATCTCGAACCGCAACCATCAAGACAACACCACATCAATAGCTGATTCCATGAATAATCTCTGACCGCAGATCCGCTATCACACACACGCTAACAGATTCCATAATGACAATCCATCAACATCTAGCCATTGACCCATACCATGAGTCCAACTCAGGGTAAAAGACCTTTTTACCCTTCCTCAAGCTTGGCCTAAAGCCAAGGCCCAAACTAGATGACAAAAGGCCCAACATCAAAATAAACTCCTTAAGTTCGATTATGGACCAATTTTCCAAATTAGGCCTAATTCCTTTCATGGACTTCGCCCAAGAAGATCCAACAAGCCAAAAGCCCAAACAATAAAATCCCAGATGGTCCAACATAGCCCAATGCAAACCAAACCCAAATCTTGATCCAAAGGCCCAAATTACTTCAAGGCCCACACTTGGCCCAATTTTCCAAATTAGGCCCAAATCTTTATTGGGCCTTATCCAAAGGTCTGATCCTTTAATTAGCCCAAAACACACTTATCCAGATAGTCCATTAGGGCCCAAGTATCAATGCCCAACAGATGGACTAATACCCGAAGCCTAAAATCCGAAATCCAAATAGAAGACATACGTAGGGCATACACCTTCGGTATTTTGGTGTACCCCGCCTCGCATTGACCACCATCGGGGTGGTTGACTTTGTACGTGGGGTGTACATCTAGTTACGAGGGGCGTACCCTCGCAAGGACCAAAATCTTAATAAGTTCTTAATGGCTTAAGCACTTAAGCCTAAACTTCATATCCATGGGCTAAATGCACCTTAGAGTCATCAAGTTTCAAACTTTATGACTTTAAACGCATAAAAGCTCTTAATACAAGGTCTTAATCCATTAAGACCTTTCTACCAAATGCATGGGACACTTCTAGCCATTGGGATCTCACTTTTATGCCTTAGGACCCATCCTAAAGTTTGAAAGGACAGCTCAACACGTCCAAAACAAAGCATGCACAAAATTAGGACTTTTGGGACAAGAAGAACACTAAAAAGCAATCAAAGCAAGATCTAAACAATCTAAGCATAAAGGTAGAATATTTATACCTTGTAAAGCTTCCTAAGAAGATGATAGTCCCAGATCAACAAACTTGCTTCCTTCCTTGACCCCTTTGATGCATTAAATTCTCCTTTTGGCACACAAAAATCACACTACAAGCTCAAGATACACATTATGGGGGATGGTATTCACTCAAAACGACTAAGGGACTTGGATGCTGAAAGAGTGAGTCAAAATGACCCATAAGGATGCTTAAATACCCTACAAACTTTAAAAGTTAAGGTTTCACCCGGACACACGTACGCCCTACATACATATGCATACACCCAGCTTACTAGGCGTACCCTAGTACGCTTAGTGTACTCACATGTATGCCCAGTGTACAACTCATGCTCCAACATTTACCATTATGCCATTAGGGCACTTTGTTCAAATTCGAGGACCAAAAGTGACATAAATAAAACCGAAGCAATGGATTTGAAATTACTTGAAAATTGTGGTGTTACTGTAACATCCCGAAATTCAGGTACCGCTATTTAACCCTCCTCTTTTGTCAAGTTGTCAAGATTAGCCCTTGGGTGGAAATTGTAGCAAATGAGTATGCTGGGCGTACTGGAGAGTACGCTGCACGTACTCATGCGCTTAATCTGGACGCGGACTCATGTAGGTACGCTGGGTATACCTAGGGTTATGTTGGACATAGCGGGCCCAGATGCAAACCCTAATTTTTGGCTTGTGCACTATATAATGAATGTTAAGGCTTTATCCTCAGCCACTATACCAGAGAGTGAAACCCTAAGAGAGCATTTGCTTCATCCTAAAGCTTGTGTGTGAGTGTTTTGGAGCTAAAGTGCCTTTGTATCTTAGTGAAGAATAAGGAGAGGAGCTTATGGGGGCTAGGGTTTGAGGTTCAAGCTTGGATCTGAGTTCTTAAGAGGAAGGAGCTTCACTTTGAGGTAAAATGCTCAGCACTTTCCTCTTTATTTTGGTTTGGTGTTTTATGGTCCATTTCTAGGATTTAAGTCTCAAAGGTGGAGGCTTTATGAGCATAAGGGACTCCATGGACCTAGATTTGTCCCATTTCAGTGATATATGTGTTGTAGATCCATAAAAATCCCAACTTGGTCATTGTTATGAAGTCATGCCTGAGTTATGAGCTATTCTAGGGTTGAACATGGAATGTTATGGGTGTTGGTGACTTTTACAGCCATGCAAAGGCTTAAAGTCACCAAATTTATGGATTAAGAGGCTTAGGGATGGTCAGATCTGAAAGTTGGACGTGTGTCTTAACTGTTTAAGACCCCAAAAGCTAAGGAGTCTGAAATTGGGAGTTACGCGGGGCGTAATCCCAGTACGCGCGGCGTAGGGGGTCGTGTTCCCCATTTCTGTGAGGTTGCCGGGTATGCCCAGCGTACAGGTTTGGTACGCGCAGCGTAACCTGGAGAGTTGACTTTTGTTGACTTTTAGGGTTTGGTCAATGTTAGGGTCTTTGAGCCATGAGAGGGTTAAAATGGTCTTTTACCCTTCTGAGAGTGCTAAGAGAGGGATTAGTCTATCCTTGAGAGTTGTATTTATTAGAGTGCTTATTCCATGTGATTAGGCGGAGGCTAGACCAGATTCTACCGAGTTCGAGATTACCGAGTTACCCGAGGTGAGTCTTCTCAATATACTTTACCTAGAGTGGTAATTAGAGTTATATGACAGAGAATCTTGTATGTTATTTATGTGATTGTGATACACTGCAATATTTCTATGTGATTCATGCCGTCTATGTTCCAGAGTTACAGAGTTAGAACTGGAAGGTTCACAGAGTTAGAACCGGATGGTTCACATAGTTAGGACCAGAGGGTCCACAGAGTTAGGACTGGAGGGTCCGCAGTGTTATACCCTCGAGTAGCTATTATGTGTTATATGTGGTATTTTGGGGAACTCACTAAACATTAATGCTTATAGTGTTGTGTTATGTGTTTCAGGTACCAGTGAGGATCGCCGGAAGGCGCCGACATGATCAGTACACACACGAGGAGTTTTTATACATTATGATCTTGGGTTGTGTTTCTATGGTTTAATATCTGATATAATTACATTTTTATAATATTATGAATGAAAGTATGTTTTCGAAAATGAAAAAAAAATTGTTTGAAAATTTTGGGTGTTACAGTTACAATATTACCATGTAAAGGTGTCTGAGATCCCATTCTCTTACCATATTTTGTTTTTGAAGGTGCAATCAACCTGACTTTGAAGTAAATATCAACAACAAAAACAATAATCAATAACTTCCTGTATTGATTAAAAATACTCAAAAGCAACACAAGAAACCCTAATGTTTACTGGAATTTTGAGTCTAGTTCTCTCCCAAGGTGTAGGATCGGATTTCAGAAAAGATAATATTGTCTCCTTCCAACTACCCTCTTCTAAAAATCTATTGCAACAAACTAAATATAATTAAGAACCCAAAATTCCCCTCCCACTAATAAGATGTTCTTTATTATGATGATTTCCTATAATACTCATATCTAAATCATTTGACTATTATCCAAGAGCAATGATATAAAGGCTTCTCATGAAAGTAAGAAAAAACACCAATATATATCATATTGGACAAAGGTGTTATTTCTTTTTTGCTTGATGCACTTAATGGGGACATTGTTTTTTACCTGTTCACCCACAGACCATAGGCAGGGGGTTTCTTTTCCCCCCCTCTTCCCAACCTTTATCCCCAACCAACCATTCTTTTTAGTGAGACATTTATAGTGGGTATCACTTCTACACATAAGGGTAAAATCATTAAGATGGTTCATTTTATTTCAAAAAAGAAACATTCTTTGTTTATAGAGTATACATACATCATTTATCCATACAACACTCAGTGGGAAAAGAAGCAAAGAATTGTAAAATGATTCTTAATGATAAACATATGACCCGCTCAGACAAATGATGTATGGGATTCAATCAGAAAAATTTTGATATAATCGATAGATACATGGTGAACTAAACACTAACTATTTATAGGATTACCAAAACAGATTAACTATAAAAGCTAAATTATCACCAATAATCTCGACAAGAACATACTCCATTTTTTGCATGATGAAACCTCTTTGCATCACGTGTAATGATCTCTCATCCAACCACCTTCGAAATAATCTTGAGTGCTTTATGGCAATCAACACAAAGACGAAGATTTTTATATATTAATATTCGTGCACGAGCTAGACTAGTCAAAAGAGCTTCCACTAGATAAAGTCTTTCACTATGTATAAAAAAGGATTATTCTTTAGCTTCAATGTTTACATCTGAACTACTAATTCGGTCTCAGCCACATACCCGACACCTATCATGTGTTGTTTTAAACATTGAAGATGACGGTGGAACTTCTCATGATTAGGGTGAGAAGTATCACCGGCCTTATACTTATGAACGTTGGTTTTAACACCTACAAGATTAAACTCTGATGATTTCTTTTTTTTTTCTTTCTGTTTTCCTTTTGTTTGGTATCAAGCTTTTCCTTTATTGTTCATCTAAATGAGAAGACTGTAGAAGGTTAACCATCTCAGCATAATGGTCTCCGAGTTCCAAATTATCGTAAACCCAAAATTGATTCATGATATATTCCTAAATTTCGACTCTTGGCTCAATTGACATCTTATTAATGAATCCTAATGCTTCATTTAAGTACCCTGCACTCCCAAGCATATCATAATTGCATAATTATCCATGGATTGAGCAAAATTGTAAGTCTTGATCATGGACTCGAAGAGCGATAGCCCTTCTCTCATGTCTCCTACCACACTGCATGTAGTGAGGATGCCTAGAAACATTTTATTATCAGTCTTTAATCCCAAATTTTTGAACCTTCTGAATATTTCAATTACGTCTTCTCCGTGGCCGTTTTTAGTAAGCCATGTTATCATGGTGTCCCAAGAAGTGAGATTTCTTCGAGGCATTTTAGCAAACATTATTAGATTTTAATATTAGTTATTATGTAATAAAAAATTACCACTTTTAAATAAAATATTCATGAAAATGGCGGTAATCAATCGCTTTTTTTGGCGAATAGTTTCTTACGGAGAAATAATTATTATATTTTATTATTAGTTATTATTTAATAAAAAATTACCACTTTTAAATAAAATATTCATGCTCATACCTTATGTTTATATTGTCTGTTAATACGTTGATGTAAATTAATTAATATTGATGCTTAGTATAAGAAATGTAAATTAATTGATATATATGAATTTAATATTTTTAAAATTTTCATTTTGCTCCAAATTGAAAATTTTAATTACTTTTCTTAATTAAAGCCTTCAAACTTTTTGCAAATATATAGGTAGGTAGGTTCAAATGTTTTTCACATCTATTGTGTGCTAGAATGCACCAATATGAATTTAGTATTAATTATATGTATATTAAATGTTATCCATACTTATAACTCATTTTTATGGAAACCAATTAAATTCGTCATCAATGCCAACAATAATATTCTTTCAAAATAAATTCATATCTAGAAGAATGAGAGTGTATTCCAACAGAATGAGAGTGTATTTTAGTATAATACACTCTCGTTCTTCATATTCTATGCAACTTTATTGTATTTTAAGTGAGTGAGCCCTGAAACAAAATATGAACTCATATATAAAAACCTAGATGTGAATTCATTCTGAAAGAATTTTATTGCTGACATTAATGACACATTTAATTAGTTTCCATAAAAAGATAATTAAAAAATCATGGATATCATTTAATATAAATATAATTATGGAAATCATTTAATATCCATATTTATTTAATTAAATAATTATTTAATTTACTAAATTCATATTGGTGAATTCTAGCACACAATAAATGTAAGAAACAAAATAACCTAGCCCTATATATATATATATATATATAGACACTAGTGAATTTGAGAGGACTGGCATGGCCTGTGAGGGGTACTTTTGGAATTTTAAAAATGATGTGGAGACGATAAATTGGATACAAAATGATATATGTACTCTTTAATCTTTCTACCAAGTATAAAGTGTAACGCTATAAATTGTTAGAATTTTCAAAGTACATTGCCTTAATAGGCTCCTTGATTGGTATTAAGTGAAAGAGAAACAACCATATGTAGTTGTCTAGTCTAACTGTCTAAGTGCCTAGGATAAATGACTCTTTTAATGAAAAACTTAGCAGCATCTGCAAAAAAAGGAAAATGAAACCTATTAGGACTCAAAAACAGAAAGAAGTGCATTCCATATCCATGAAAATATAGTAGCATTTGCATTTAAAATACTGGTACCTTGATTTTTTTTGCCATTATTTCAAATATGTTTCAAGTTTTACAAGAACACATTTAACAGGTCAGATTACATTTTTTGAGATGAGGGTTTTCTAAATATGCATCTCATCTTATTAATATATTGTACTTTCCACCTGAACCTATATATCCAATGGTATCAAGTTCAACCAACAAAAAAAGGTCTATGCAATTTTAGCTATCATTTGAGATTTTTGTAGCGTTTTTGGTCTTTGTCCCAAGTAAAATTTGACTTCAATTTTGGGACTAAAATTGACAAAATAGTTGTAGTGAAGGACAAAAAGCATAATTCACTTTTTCTTTATAAGGAAAAGAAATTTGGGTATTTAAAAAAAAAGGATTTAAAGACACAAAGATGAAAAACTTGGTGAAAAAATTGACCCACATTGGTCAACCTCCGTAGACCCTTGAGAAGATTTGGTTTCAAGTGCAGTCAACTACATGGAAACATGCAGCCTGATTTTGCACTTGGTTGTTCCTACAATACCAAATACACTTAATTATTATAAAAACAAAACATATACACATACTAATTGATATCATCTGGTTTAATATAACAAGATATGTGAAGGAACACGCATTAGTTGAATTTATGGAAGAATGATTTGAAACAAATTCAATCACAATACACTTATAATCATTAAATGCTTCCCTATCCAATGTTACTCTGCTAAAATTAATAAAAGGTTGGAATATGGAAACCAACAACTTTTTTATATTAACCACTTCATTCTACATTAAGTCTTCCAAAAACTTAAACATAATTGATGAACTGAAGCGTCATAATTACAGACAATTCATGTTCAATCAAAAAATCGTGCACAATAACATCTAAACAACTTTATGCAAATTCATGCAACCTTCGGTCAAGAACAGAACACATGCATGCCTTCAAATGAATGTGGAAAAATCTCAATAATTAAAAAAGAAACTGACATAGGATTGTTTTGATAAAACAAAATTGATACCAGGGGTGGTGTGGTTTCGATACTGTCAGAGGCAGAGTAAGAAAGTAGGCCCGGTTTTAAAAGGGGGCAAAAGGGACATTTGCATAGGGCCCGACTTCTTTAGGGGCCCAAAAAAACAAATATAAGATACACTTCGAGATTTTGAGAATAAACTGTTAAGACTTAAGAGTATTCTAACCCGATAAAATCTAAAAAAAAGAACCCGATAAAATCTATTAAAAAATTAGAAATCGAAATCTAAAAATCAAAACTTTACAAATCATAATCAGCGGTGTTTGGCTTAGCTTTTCAAACCCCAAAAGTCCTTTTTGGAAAAGTCAAAAGTCACAAAAAGTCAGGATTTCCTGACTTTTCCAAAAAGTTCCTTTTCCTTATGTAAAATCTTCAAAAGTAGCTTCTAAAAGTAGTTTGTCAAATGTCTTTTGTTTTTTTTCTTTTCCAAAAAGAACTTTTGGCTTTGAAAAGCTAAGCCAAACACCCCCTTAAACTCATCGGATTCAAAACCCACAAATTTTAGATTATCTAAACTTTTACAAAAATCACAAATAATAGAGAGAACAAATCTAAAATGTAAAAACTAAAAACCCTAACCATGGTACTCTAGTTCTTGTCGTCGCCTTAAAGATGGCTCCAGTCAATGCCGTAAACCTTCTCCCTTGTAGCCCCAGTGTGTCGCTCTGATCGAATACGCATCTCGCCCATCTCAGATTCGGAGATCTTGCTACTTGGAGCTCTCACTGTATGTGCATTACTCTCCCTCTCTCTAACATATCTCGTTTTGCTCTTACCTCTCTATTTGAATGTCTTTTTATTATTTGTCATTGATATATGAAAAACTCTTGTCGCCTATTCAATGCTATGTCATAGTAGAGTAGAAAGCTAAAAGCGTATAAGGTAAAAAGCTAAAACCTTTTTTTTTGTCAGCTTTTTCTTTTCAAGTTCTATTAGTATATTGGAATTAAAAGGTTTTTTTTTTGTATTCCTTTTTTCCTTTTAAACAACAATAAATTAACAATAAACCAACATTAACTTGACTATGTGTTCCTTCTGAATTATGGATCATTTGTTAATTTTAAGATTGTCAATTTTGTTTTAGTTTTACTAGAGGAGGAATGTACTTTAAACATTTGTTATTTCAATTGCGAAAGACGAATTGATTGAAAATGCTAACATGGATAAAATAGAATAGTTGTAAAATATGATTTTGTTTTCCATTTCTAATAACATCATACTAAATAAAAATATAAATTAGCTTTTGAAAAATAATATGTATTCAACTTCCTTTTATCTCAGTCTGTTTAGTTTAATGGTTATGTTCTGCCCTTGACAATGGATCATTCATTCATTACATGTTAAGGCACAAGGGCTTTTTTTTCTAGTTCGTCCTGGGCATTTGAATCTTTTTTCCCAGTTCGTCCTGAGCATTTGAATCCTCAGGACCGGCCCTGTAAGAAAGTATCGGCCCTGTAAGAAAGTAAACACATATCCATTAATTAGTCCATGCAAAACAAGAAAAAGTATCATATTCAAACTGATTTCATTCATCTTAATTGTGTTTGTACAACATGAAACCAATTAAATTTTCTAAGATTCAACCATAGTCATTTAAATGCTCTGCACGACAAGCCTTGCCCTCGTGAATCCATATGCAACATACAATGATGATGATATCCATGTCACGTGCTTCTACATGTATAAATTATAATGTATGCTTAAAAATATGGACAAAGTGCAGATATTTAGTTGATTGGAAAATTCAAAAGATGGTGGATACGGTGGAAGGAAACACTTCAAAGCTGATCAAATTGATTAATGTATATGTGCATATTCTACTATTAACCAATCATACCAGCTTGATTTTATTCATGTAATATGTTATTATAAACTCGATTCCAATTTGGATGGAACTTATTCAATGGTTCAAAGTTGCATAAATCCAGAAGTTGATCCAGCCATAATAAAACACCGATTCAATTCCTTCATTCCCCAAAGAGTTCAGTTTACAATATATAACAAGTCTAAAACAATTTTTTTTAGCAAAGTTAATGATTGTTTAAAGTTCTCAAACGATTACATATCTAAAACTCCAAATAAGGTTTTAATGTTTATTTTTTGGTTGTATGCCGTATCAGAAAACTAAATATTATCAACATATATGGTGAAAATTCATCAAAAGGCACAACATTATTCTAATTCAAATAGGACAGAGTTTCCCACTATACACATTTACTCATTTAGACATGATTCATTTGTATTTGTAACTAGGGAAGAATCCCGGCTTTGCGGGGTTGGAAACGCCAAAAAAATGGACAAAACATAAATATTTTATTGAGTTACATTAAACTGATTACATTAAACTGGTTTTCTAGTCCCGATCTATATCTCAATTTCAGTAATTGAATTTACAAATAAACAAAAACTATTCCTATCATTATTCTCTGTAAAAGTCCAAGTCAGAGACCATTTGCAAAATTGGTGTCGTAATTTCACATTTCTCGTAACGTCTACAAAATTTTATTATGCAAAAGTGGTGTCGTAATTTCACATTTCTCGTAACGTCTACAAAATTTTATTATCGTTTAAATGCAAAAAAAAAAAAAAAAAAAAAAAAAAGTATTATCGTTTAAATGAAAAAAAAAAAATAAATAAATAAATCCACAACGTACCTTATCAACATGCATTATGTTCCTTTACATCTGTTCCAGAACTTTACAGTTTTATCATTAGTGGATAGTAGAAAAAGAACTGATAGCTATCCGATACCATTTAAGATTGGTGATTTTCTCTTTAATTTCCAGGTTTTTTAAGAAATGGAGGATTCACCTTGAAAAAAGATTTTTTTTTTTTTTTTTTTTTGATGAATTTTCAAAAGGTATGGGTTTTTTTTGGTGTAATTATGTCTATTGAGAGTTATTAGTGAGGAGGTTTATTTAGTTTAAGATGATGTTGGGTTTTAGTTGGAATGGTATTAGGAGTTATGGGAGTAAATTTGGCTTTGCAATCACACATCCACAATGTAGCTGCACATAACACCAAAAGAAGGTCCAATCAAACTTCAACTGGTAATAGAAAACATCAAATAATAAATAAATAAGATTTTAAAGAGTATTGCTTTTGAAACATGTTTCCATGATTTTAGTTACCGGAAAAAAACAATACAATTGTACATTAACAAAAATGCTACCCTTTCAAATAAGGTCAAGAGATTGAAAAAAAATATATATAGATAATAATGGGAGACAAATTGAAAGATATTACCTTTAAACCGTAATTTCGGATTTTACCCTCTTTTAGCAACCATGGTTCAGCCAAATGACAAATATGCACAAATCCTTCAAAACAAACAAATAATCAAATGGAAAGTACGCAAGTTTGGTAATAATCTTCAAAGTCCAATTTTTGGCAACCAAAACCAAATATCTATTATAAGAATTGATATAATTACGTGAATTTAGATTATTTGATAGTATCATAGTACATTTTGTTTCTTTGCATATAAAGAACCAAAAATTAACAAAACACAAATGATCCCTATTAAAAAATGACAAATAGTCCTACAGATCCATTTCTTTATAAGGAATGTCAAGACTTCACTATGAAGAATGTGTATATTTTTTCTCATTTGCAAAATGTTTTTTATTCATATTTAAAAATTATTAGTAATAATATTTGGCCTTACCTTCGAATTATAAATATAATCGGATGAATTGTTGATTTTAAGTTGTATCAACATTGTAGTTAGACACAAACTGAAAATTGTGTTTGAGCCTTTACATTACAGGGTGATCCATTCAAAAGGGCAACTCCAACAATTTACCATGAACATCACAAAAACCATAAATTGAACAAATATAAGAAATGATGCACTAATACAGTCATAGTTGAAAGATGAGAGCCACAAATTGTTTATACCTATAACACATACATTCCAAGGGTCCAACAGTTAGAAACTGCATCAAGAATGTAGGAATACGATCAAAATCAGGTGTGTGTAATATGTGCATTCCATCAATAACAAAGACCACTGAAGTACCTGAAACCATAAACCAAAACCGTAAGCACGAAGTTTAGTGAGTTCCCCCAAAGTACCAACACAAAATAGATCATATATACCAACAACAACATACATACATGGCCTTCATCATGACTGGAACGCCCAACCGTCCTACAATCTATCTGGTACGCCCACAGAGCCATCAGTCTGACTGGAACACCCAGTGGCGGACCTATGTAGGACATTTGGGGTCCCGGGCCACTGCTCAATTTCCGGCACGCAGTGTAAAAAAATTTTTTTTTTTTTTTTTTTTTGGTTTTTTCTATTACGTGCACCCGCTTCAGGTACGAGGGACACCCCTACTAAAACAGTCTGCATCCGTCACTGGGAACGCCCCACCAGCCTGCAGTCTATCTGGTACGCTCACAGAACCTTCAACATGACTGGTACGCCTCACCGGGCCTTCGACCTGACTGGTACGCCCCACTGGCCTTCAGTCTATCCGGGAGGCCTTGGGTCTGTTGGCCTTCAGCACAAAGCAGGTCCGCCTCAACCCAACCACACATAACCATGTCGACATATGCATAACAGATAAGCATACATATAACATATTGATATAAATATTAACGGGTTTGTTAACTGGCAGCACAAAGCAGTACAGTCTCAACCCAACCACACTACATCAATATATGCAATCGGTAAACATATAGCTAGAGCAGATAACAAGCAGTTCTAACAGATCACTAAGCATAGCACCATCCTACATACAAGGATATAGATCTAACAGATCACTATAGTATACCATCGTACGATAAACCAGGATAACAATCCAAAAGGTTGGCCTTGGTGCCTTTGACCCGCAAGTATATTGAGGAAAACTCACCTCGAATACTGAAGTTCGCTGCAAGAATCCTTAGTTGCTTCCCCGACGACACCTCCGATCTATCAAATCAAAATAACACCTAATTAGCAATTGGGTTTCATTCTAAGGCCCACCATCCATACTTGGGGCTAAAATGACCATTTTACCCCTAACCCAACATTAACCAAAACGGAGGCCCAATTCCATTAACCAAATGGTCCAAAACCAAAAGATCCACAAAGGCCCATTAGTGGCCCAATTTTCTAAATTGCGCCCAACCTCATATGAGTCTTATCCTAACCCCATAATTTCCTTTATTACAATTTAGGTTACCTCAAGTAACCCCTTAAGACAATTTGGTCAAAGACAAAAGTCAAAAAGTCAAGGTTACCGAGTATCCCCAACTCGCCGAGTTGTTCCTTCAAATCGCTATGTATTCCATTTAACTACAAAGTTGGGAAAAACCGATCCAACTCATCGAGTTTATCAATAAACTCTTCGATTCCGCTCAAAACCCAACAACTTAATACAATAAGCACTTAATCCATAAGGACATGACCCTAAAGCCTAGATCTAACTTCCTTGAGCTGGAAAACCACGTAAAATTGCCAACTTTATGTTCATGCATGTCTAAATGAAGCTCTTAAGCTTAAAATGGACTTAATAATTGACTTAATGCATGCTTAACACCAAAATCCTCATAAAGCTTGCAACATTAAGCTAAATGAGGCCACAAAATGGCCAAATCTAAAATGACAACCCATGAAACACTCAAATCCTTGGACAATCCATCAAAGCATCCAATAATCAAGATAAAACTCCAAAAGAAGAGATCTAATCAATAAAGAAGCAAGGTACAAGCTTTATACCTCAAAGAGATTGCAATAAGCGGGGAAGTTCTGGATCTAAAGCCTTTCCACTAAGTTACAAACCTTCACTTCAAGGCTCCTTCAACAGAGTACCAAAAATCAACACTCAAAGCTCTCGACAAGCTCACACACTCAACTATGGAAGATGATACTCGAATTTAGGGTTTCTGGACAAAGGAGGCTGGTAAGGAGCCCAGCCAAGGGACTTAAGTCCTTTAAATAGGGTGCAACACCCCAAAAATTAGGGTTTCCTTCCCAGCTGCCAACTTGCCGAGTTGAGGCTCTTCAACTCGCTGAGTTGCTTCCTTAAGTCGTGCGGCCAAAACATTCCTTAACACGCCGAGTTGAGGCTACCCAACTCTCCGAGTTCAACTGAATATCATACAAAAGATAATTCTTATACCTGGAAGTTGAGATGTTACAATTGGGCCTTTATTGGGCTTCGGATGATTATTGGCTTGAGGGTATTTGTGATTGTGAGTTTGGGCCTTAGTCCTTGACCAAACTAGGTGAGGGGTAAAATGGTATTTTTACCCCATGTATGAACTATTGGGTTTGGTTGGGAACCCGATTGTTAATTGGGTATTATTTGTTTGATAGTGTGGGAATTCTAGTGGATCAGTAGTCATAGATCTTTTCACGGGTTCATCTGTTGAGGTGAGTCTCCTCACTGTTCTATGGGTCAAAGGCACCAATGTCGGCCCATTTGGTTTATGTATTATAAGAAAACTTGGGGGTAGCCTTTGGCATTTTGTATAAAAGACCAGGAGGCGGCTCCTGACAAACTGTATGCAAGACCAGAGTCTAAACTCTGGCAGTTACTAGTTAAGTAGTTGTAGACTGTATGCTAGTTGTCTTTGTGATGCTTTTATGGAAGACCAGGAGGTGGCTCCTGGAACTTGTCTGTAACACCTAGGGTGTTGGCCCCCGACCTGGCCAGGAAGACCACGAGGCAGCTCGTGGCATAATGACAAGACTATGGTTCACACATAGCCCTTTTATTGATTGATTGATTATGTATGGCATGTATGGCTCGTATAATACATATGGTATGTAGTATTTAGGGAACTCACTAATCTTTGTGCTTACAGTTTTAGTTTATGGTTTCAGATAATTCTGGTTTGAAAGGGAAGGTTCCGGCTTGATTGTAGCGCATACACCCGTGTTTTCTACAATTCATGATTTTGGGATTTACTCCAATAATTTTTTTAGTATGGAATACTTTAATTGTTTGGATAAGGATAAAGGAATGTTTGAATATTTATATTAAAAATGAAATTTTTACCCTATGATTTTCGGGATGTAACAAGTTGGTATCAGATCCTTGGTTTGAGGGATTCAGGCATACTATCGGGTGTGCCTAAACTCAAACTGAGGATTTGGTGAATTTTTTTTAAAATAAACATTTAAATAAATTAAAAAAAGAATTTCTATTTAAAGAGAGGGGTGTAATACATGCAATCAGTCAAGCTCAAGTAAGTGGTTCCCAGAATACCAATATATGTTTATTATGATATGATTATGAGAATTACATGCTAGATTTGGGCTAAAGATCTGCTCAATATTATATGATAGGAGAGATGCCTTTATATGTTTGATTGTATTAGCTTTAGAATGGCATGCTAGTATGATTTTCTGATAAGTGGATAGAATGGCCTGATTAGTGTGTCTTGGTTAGGTTTTTTTTCGTTGCCTAAATGCTGCTTGCTTTTTTGCTTTCTGGGACTCTTCATGATGTGAATTGACTGCTAAGTGAATATGCTAAATAACATGTGGCAGGTTAAATAATCTTAGAGTGATAGATTTGACCCTATTGAGCAGCTCTTGTCTGAGTCCAACCATTTTAGGGTTGAGTCTTTTACTCGAAGGATTATCTGATCTCTATTGCATGTGACTATATTCATGAGGAAGCTAGTTGACATTGGTGGGAGTCTTTTAGCAGCTAAGGGTTAGGTGAGGTCGGAAACCTAGGAAAGCCTAGGATATGTTTCAGTGGGTTTGGTGGTGCGGTTTAGTGAGTTTTGGTGCATCAGTTGGAGAAGGCGACTTAGAGGATTTAGGATAATTCTTGAGGAAATTATGGATAGGCATGGACAGTAGTATTGGTCCCGTACTACTAAAAGCACAAGATCCATACTCGAATCAGGAAGAGTATTGGTGAATCTAAGAAGCTTATAGGAGGAGGATTTTTGGATATCATCTGATCATTGGCATGTTATATTTCAGTTGGTGATGAGCACTTAGGGAGGTGGTTCTGGTTCTGGTTCGGATCAGGTACATGAACAGAGCCAATTAGCGAGCAGATGTGGGAGTTCATCTCATAGGAGATTTCTAGCAGTATTTCGGAGATCTTGGATGAGCGATTGGGTACGTTCCGTGCTAAGGTTATGGCTAGGGTTGTGCATGGGTCGGTTTGGGTCAGTTTTGGACCCAAACCCAACCCAACCCATAAATGGTCGGTTTCTGGTTTTCAGAACCCAATAGGATCGGTTTCTGATCGGTTCGGTTTCTTGGTTTCTGAGGTCGGTTTGGGCGGTTTTTTGGTTTCTTGGGTTCAACCCATACACTGACAGGTTCTGGGTTTAAACCCATGGGTTTTGGGTTCAAACATATTTTCCAAAAATAAAGCAAGAAGTTAAATACTTCAAAAAACACCAAGTTTAAGTTAAATACTTTAATAAACATGAGTCTTATAACCAAATAATCTATTATAAGTCACAACCAATGCCCCAAATAGTCTATTACAACAAAAACACAATCAAGTATGGGTCGGTTTCTTGGGTTGGATGGATCGGTTTCTTGGGGGGGTTTGTCGGTTTTAAGTATGGGTCAGTTTCTTGGGTTGGATGGGTCGGTTTCTAGGTAAAACCCGAAACCGAACCCAACTTTTCGGTTTCTAGTAAATTCAAACCCTAACCGTCAGTTTTGCTTCGGTTTCGGTTATTTCAGTTTCGGTTTCGTCGGTTTTAGTCGGTTTTTCGGTTTCTTGGTTTGGGTTTGCTCACCCCTAGTTATGGCCATCATTGGAGCTTACACTCTTTGTTTCTGGGAGTTCCGTTCTTGTGGAGCTCATACGTTCTATGGGGAGAGGGACCCCATTGCTAGTATGAGGTGGTCAGCAGAGATGGCTAATGCATTCAGGATGATTTTTTGCTCTGAGGAGGCAAAGGTCAGATATGCTTCCTACTTATTAAAGGACAGGGCATGAGATTTGTGAGAAGAGGTTGGTAGTGAAATAGGTTATGATGTTGTTGATGCTATTGATGGGTTTTGAGCATTCTAACACTCCTATGGTGTACATGCAACCCTATAAACCTTGGATCTATGTTTTCTCTATTATACATGCAAATATTTAATATTCCAAGGTTTCATCCTAACTAGCATAATAAGAAGTATATACAATACAAGAATATAGTAGAATGACATACCTTTTGATGGAGCTTGAAGTCTTGAACCATTAAGAGCCTAGTGCCCCAAGTTTCGCATCTCAAATGGTTCATACAACACCAAGAACCCTTTGAATAACTTAAGAATAAGGATACTTGCACCAAAATCGGTTTTGCCATCTTGTGTACACACACAAGTGCCATTTCATGAACAATAGACCTCTTTATATAGTGTGGAGGATTAGGGTTACATTCATGAAAACCCTAATACCCATGACCTTTCATTTCCATAGGATCCATGGGTCAAAAACTCCATAGACTATCCATGCAAGCTTATCCCAACCTAAATGAACTTGGCCCACCATATATATAAGAGTCCATATTTAATTAGTTCCTTTTTTTTCACTAAATTAATTCTTGACCAATACTAATTAAATAATATGATTCCATATTAATATATTAGAACTTATAATATATTAATATAAATCATAAGTATCCTTTTTCTTATTTTGTCTATCCAATTGTTCCAATGCCATGCAATCCAAATGGACCATGCCAAATCGGGTCAAGTACATACCAATTTTAGTTATCGACTTAGACACTAATCTAACAGTCTCCCACTTGGATAAGTTTAAAACTATTATTGTGTATGACTCCAAAACACGACTAGCAATCGTAGCTCTTAAGGCCGCTGTCGAACTCTAACCTAGTCAATGACTTGTCCATTAGATAAGGGATCATATATTCCTCCATTCTAGATATCATATGGAGTGAGACATGGATTATAATCATTCAGTTTGTCCGTTTGTTGTTTCCCGATTTCTAATTTATGACGACTGACTAATTGAACAAATCAAATCAGTCCGGGCTTGGCCAAGCACTTAGGGGTGTCATCACTAAATCATCAAGGGGGCCACATATATCACTTTTATCCCTTCAAGGGTAAAAGGAATGGATAAACTTCGACTTATATGCTTGTTCTACTACTTGTTGAATCATACACAAATGCACATTTTATAACATTGAGTTACCAATGCGTTTTTGTGACAACCCGAAATTTCTATCTTGTACAACCATTCACTTCAATGGAAGTCAGATTTATTTCTGCTATTTTTTTTTTTTTTTTTTTTGCTTTTTAGAGTCAGTTTGAGTGTTCTAAAGCCTAGTACTTCAAGAGATAATTAGAGGAAGTTTACTTTAGGACTAATTGTACAACCTTTAAATCACAAAACTCCAAGAGTTAGGAGTTTTGGCCCAAATAGTGTTTGGACCGAAAACCCTAAAGGGTATATAAATGACACTTAGTCATTTTTACCATTCTTTTCCATTTTCCAAGACAAGAGCAATTCTCTCTCAAGTATCATCCGAATTTTTGTCAAGATCTTCAAGATTGTAAGTGTTTCCTTCCTTGTTTATTTGATCTCTTCCATTATCTAGTGATCTTACATGATTTCATCCGTGAAATCTTTCCATTTTCTTAGATCTTCAAGTGTTTTTCATGTCACCAAGAACACCAAGAACACACACTAGTGTTTTGGGTCGAAAACACCCTTCTTTGCTTCCATATTGTAAGTATTTATCTTTTATACTTGTTATCTAGTAAAGATACTTGTTTTAGAGCCTTTAAATCGTCATTTTTCCAAGAAAAAAAAGGGGTTTTCGGTTAGTGTATCTCCTTAAACCGAAAACCCTAAAGAAAGGTGCCTTTAAGACCTTAAGCCTTTCCTAATGCTTAGTATTGATTCTAGAACACTTCTTTGCTTGTTGAAAGCCCTTGGAAATCACCTTATGCATCAAAGATCATGAGTTTCCGGCCAACCCTTGGACCGAAAACCTCTTTGGACTGAAAACCATATGGACCGAAATCACAAGAAACATACGACTTGGACCGAAAACTCCCTTAAGTGGCTATACAACCCTTAGATGCAACCCTTGGTACTTCTAGCACTTGAATCAAAGTGTTTTCCATGTCCTAGGGTGTCTTAACTTGGTTAATTAATTGTTACATATATGTGTTATTATATGTTATATAGGATCCGTGTGTGTGCTCAAGTCTTCACTTGACACTTAGCATCCTATACAATCCGTTCTTCCAAACCACTCACTACAGGTGAGTTCATACCCCTTAATCTATCCTTTAAATTATTTTAAATGCTTTTATGGGGGGAATACAAGTTGAACTATTATAGTTATTATATCAATCACATGTGATTAATAACTATCAAACAAAGGATTTGCTATTCAATTAGTTGTTTTATCAAACAAAACTACTTCAATGGTTATCAAATGCTTTTACATGTTAAATGCTTTTTATTCAAACTCTTTTAAACTTATACTTTGTCAAATGCATATCTATATAGATATAGTTATATAAGTAGGATTGAAAGGACTTAGGATTGATAACTTGCTGTCACACCCCCAAACCAAGGATGGCGGAAACGTTCGAGGGTGAACTTCATGTAGAGTATCACAACAATGAGTATAATGGTGCTCAAAGTAAATACAACCATCATAAATATAACTGAAAAAGTTACACCAATGTATATGTTTTACATGATTCAAATCAATTACATTATGAAACAAAATGAACTGTTTGACGATTTATCGTCCCATCCTCAAAACGATGTTGGTTTCCTGTTTTCACTGAATTCCTGAGAATACAAGTAGTTTTGAAAAGCGTCAACACAAAGGTTGGTGAGTTCATAAGAGATTTTATTGGAGAAATAGACCGTTTTCCTTGTAAAAATGATATGATATGTATTCAGAAAATCCGATATTTTCTTTATAAAATTTATGTAATGTAGTCTCATAACCGACGACCAAAATGTATAAGTAACATTTCTTATTAAAGGAAAATAAAATGTGCTTAAATTGACATAAACGCACTTGAATTAAATGATGTTCCCGAAAATTCTTAAGTTTGTTAATACTTAATGTATATGTAGTCCTAAGTCTCAGGACCGAGAAAATAACAAGTATCGTCTATACTTAAAGTTATAAATGTGGTTTCAAATGATGTGTAGTCATAAATACCAAAAACCGAATGTAGACAGTAATATCGGTACTTATTGAGATAAAAGTGATTTTAAAATCGACATAAAACCCATTAAAGTTTTATAAAAATCCCGTAAACTTTATGTATTGTTATATCCTTATGTGAGCCGCTATAATCATACTTAAGACTAAATGAACCTGCCACGACGTTTCTCAGGCGTCGAAAAACTGAAATGACAATTATCACCCGTAGACCTACAGGTCCAACTGTAGCTAGCAGCAAGGTGTGGGGTGTCAAACCCAATATAGATCTATATACAACTATCACGTTCTCCCTCTAGGAGACTCTGATTATAACGAACAGGATTTTATATCCCGCACTCGGACGTACGGAAAGAGAATGTCTCACAATTTAGGTTAACAAGTTTACAAGTTGTATGTGGGAGTGTAAAATCTTTCTGTATGAATGTACCCTTTTCGTACGTGTGTGTCATGTGATGTATCATAAACTATACCTATTATAGTTTATCCAAAATGTTTGTAATATGTAAGAACTCTTTTATGAAAAAGCGTTAGGATTATGAAATCCATTAAACTATGCTTATTATAGTTTATATATATACGTGTTCTAAATAGATGAATAATCTTATCATGAATAACTTATTTTCAATTTATGATGATAAAATTTACAACGTATCACATTCAATACTTAGAACTTGACATTATACACTTTGCTCAACATATTACAAAGTGTTATAAAAATTACAAGCTGTTAACAAGTTTTCAGCCTTTCTACACTGTTTTTGAAAATTCATAGAAAAATCATACGAAGTCGAAAACTAAATCCGTAAATTCTGGGAGTTCCCAAAATGTGTCTAGTTTACTCATAATTTTTATCATGACTTTTAATGACCTGCAACTTAGGTGGAAAAGTCCATAATCACAGACTGGTCCGGATTGGTGTTTGAAATGATAAGCAGTTTTGTAAAAATCACCATAAATTGTAGAAAAATCGTATGGAGGTGTGCAAGTAGTCATTTTAAAGCTAAGAAGTGGAACTACATGCACCTAAAACAGTTTTGAAAACTAAAATGTTTAAGATGTCCAAAACAGTCCGTGAATGGAATCCAACCTTTCTGATGAAAGCTGTTAGAAGAATTTAGTTATGTTTTTGGTGTTTTAACTTGTATTCCCCCCCTAAAAACTTGAGAAAACATGAAAATGTAGGGGTATGAACTCACCTTGTGTGATTTCAGTAGATAAGTGTTGAAGAAGAGAAGTGTTCAACCCAAGAACACTTGAAGAATCGCTTGAAGATTCGAAGCTCTAACACAAATATAATGGAGTTTGTGTAAGATACTCATGATTTGAGTGGAAATAATTGAGATAATCTTAAAGGAAATGGATTATGCTTACCAAAGGTGGAGGAAACTCTCAAGATCAGCCCTTGAATCTCGGATTTCTAGAGAGAGAAAGTGAGAGAGAAAGGAGTTTGATCTTCTTGTGAAATGAGAACAAATGAGAGAAAATGAGGAGAGAGGATGAATATCCAGCTCTCAAAACATGGAGATGGCTTGTGAGGGAGGTAAAAAGTACAAGGAAGTGACAAGGTATGGTGGGGAGGAGTGTGGGTTAATCATGGAGTGGGTATGGGGTTGCTTGTGTCATAAAATAAGGTAAAGTCAACACTCTACCTTTGTACTTTACCTACTCTTATTTGGATAAGATTTTACCCTTAAAATGTGATTAAATCATTAATTTAGGGGTCTTATATTTTAAAATAAAGTTTTGGGTGAAAATCCTATGTTAAAATAATTAAAAATGGGTTTAAAACGCAAAAATACGCAAAAACGGGGTGAAAAAGGAGTTTTCCAGCGAGATTCTTCGGACCTAGGCCGAGGCTCGGTCTCTGGGCCGAAGTTCGGTCAGATGGTGCACGGTTCGGACGCGATAGGCTGAGTCTGGAGGCGGGACGCGAAGCGGAGGCTCGGTCCGATGAGAAACAGTCCGAAGCGAAGGCGAGAAGCGACGTTAGGAGGTTCGGTCCGAAGGGGAGCCAGAACCGAAGGAACTGTTGTGAACAGTAATGAACAGTAACTTCGGTTCGGACCTTCCTTCTATGCGAGGCTCGGTTCGGACCTTCCTTCTATGCGCGATTCGGCTCGGATGAACAGTGATCTCGGTTCGGTTCATGAACAGTACTCTCGGTTCGGTTGATGAACAGTACTCTCGGTTCGGTTGATGAATAGTACTTTCGGTTCGGAGGGTTCGTTTCCTTAAGTCCGTTTTCGCGTAGACTTCCGATTTTGGGCTATTTTTCGCCAAATTCGAGGGTCGGGATGTCCCGAGTGATTGTAGAAAGTCGGGGAGAGATTTCGAGAGAGATTTGAGAGAGATTCCACATACTCAGAGAGATTTGGGAGAGATTTGACATACTTGGAGAGATTTCACATACAGAGAGATATTTGGGAGAGATTTCACATACTTAGGGAGATTTGGGAGAGATTTGACATACTTAGAGAGATTTGGGAGAGATTTGACATACTTGGAGAGATTTCACATACAAAGAGATATTTTGGAGAGATTTCACATACTTAGGGAGATTTGGGAGAGATTTGACATACTTAGAGAGATTTGGGAGAGATTTGACATACTTGGAGAGATTTCACATACAGAGAGATATTTGGGAGAGATTTCACATACTTAGAGAGATTTGGGAGAGATTTGACATACTTAGAGAGATTTGGGAGAGGTTTGACATACTTGGAGAGATTTCACATACAGAGAGATATTTGGGAGAGATTTCACATACTTAGGGAGATTTGGGAGAGATTTCACATACTTAGAGAGATTTGGGAGAGATTTGACATACTTAGAGAGATTTGGGAGAGATTTGACATACTTGGAGAGATTTCGCATACAGAGAGATATTTGGGAGAGATTTGACATACTTAGAGAGATTTGGGAGAGATTCGACATACTTAGAGAGATTTGGGAGAGATTTGACATACTTGGAGAGATTTCGCATACAGAGAGATATTTGGGAGAGATTTGACATACTTAGAGAGATTTGGGAGAGATTTGACATACTTAGAGAGATTTGGGAGAGGTTTGACATACTTGGAGAGATTTCACATACAGAGAGATATTTGGGAGAGATTTCACATACTTAGGGAGATTTGGGAGAGATTTCACATACTTAGAGAGATTTGGGAGAGATTTGACATACTTAGAGAGATTTGGGAGAGGTTTGACATACTTGGAGAGATTTCACATACAGAGAGATATTTGGGAGGGATTTCACATACTTAGAGATATGTGGGAGAGGTTTCACATACATAGAGATATGTGGGAGAGATTTCACATACTTAGAGATATGTGGGAGAGGTTTCACATACTTAGAGATATGTAGGAGAGATTTCACATACTTAGAGATATGTGGGAGAGGTTTCACATACTTAGAGATATGTGGGAGAGATTTCACATACTTAGAGATATGTGGGAGAGGTTTCACATACTTAGAGATATGTGGGAGAGATTTCACATACTTAGAGATATGTGGGAGAGATTTCACATACTTAGAGATATGTGGGAGAGGTTTCACATACTTAGAGATATGTGGGAGAGATTTCACATACTTAGAGATATGTGGGAGAGGTTTCACTGGTGACCTTTTTGAGTGTCCGGCTACGCACTGCAAGGTCCGTAAACCCCGTTAAGCCTTGATTAGGGATCTTGCATACTCCCGATGAGTATGTAACATTGTTTTATCGGTTTGGCTCTCCACGTACCACCGTTTTAGGTTAAGGAGATCTAGGTGAACGCACTTTTCGATTTATGATCTCTCATTAGAATAGAGAGTTGTTTAGAAGTTACGTAACGTAAACTCTAGTACTCACGGCAAATTGAGTTGACCGGTTTGACTTGTTGACTTTAGTTGACTTTGACTTGACCGAAAACTGACGGTTGTCACACTTGCCTTGCTTCCTGTTCCTTGTTTGGTTGTGGACTTAGGGTATCGGTTATTTGTCTGAAGGTCGTTTAAATCTCAGTTATATATTATGTATATGTGTATAGATATAAAAGTTCCTTCATTCAATTCAATACCTTTGGATAGAAAAGGTATACAATCAAGTTCATACATTCAAACAACATTACTAGTAAACTATAATAGGTATAGTTTAGGAAGTTACCAACACTATTACTAGAACAGTGAAACATACAATGAGTCAGTTCATACATGAGTCAATACACACTATGATGAGAAACAAACATAACATACAGATAGAGAATACTATGATGAGAAACAAACAATAACATACAGAGAGAACATACATACATACTAGACAGACAGAGAGAGAGAGAGAGAGAGAGAGCGTACAATACAACTAGTACATACAATACATATACAAGAACATTACAACAGTTACGTGAGCCACGTAACGAGGCATGACATCACCTATCATGGGTCGTTTTGTATCCAAAGTCTCCTAGAAGGAGAGCATTGAATTTGTGTATAGATCTATACTGGATTGACTATCCTACACCTTGTTGCTCGCTACAGTGGGACTTACATGTCTACGGGTGCCAAATGTCATTTCTTCCGACGTCTTTCATCGTCGTGTTTTTAGTCAATAGTGTGGTATAGGCATATCACATGGTACTTTAATTAACAATTGGATTAAGGTAGTTAGTACAGCAGTAGTTACCTAATACAACACTACGGTACTATTTTATTTCCCCATTGCATTCACTTGTGATCTTCTCACAATGAACAGTAATGTAAAAACTATATTTTTGATTAATGATAGTCAGAATTGGGAAAATACATACTCTTACAAGAGATATATATACAAACATTTGATGCCTTGGTAGAAGGCTACTTTTAGTAGAAAACATAGGGTTTTCTAAGAGAGTTCAAATATTTACAAACAATTACAAACATTTACAAACTTATACATCAAGTACATAAAAAAACTTTCATACAAATAACGACACTAAAATACTTATGAACTCACTAGCTTTAAAGCTAATAAACTCTTTCAAAATAACTTGTATTCTCAGGTCATCAGTAGACAGGTACCGATGCCAGGCTTTTTGAGAAGATGGAGCACTTTCAAGACTCATCTCATTTTTTTGATTTACATTTTTGGTGTCTTATAACTTGACAGAACACACTTGTATGAAATTATACTATTAATGCAATGG
Source organism: Lactuca serriola (assembly GCF_051521515.1). Classification (NCBI taxonomy): domain Eukaryota; kingdom Viridiplantae; phylum Streptophyta; class Magnoliopsida; order Asterales; family Asteraceae; genus Lactuca; species Lactuca serriola. The sequence goes on from NC_136410.1 coordinate 202,116,760, forward strand.
ATGATGTTGTTTCTTGTTTACTACTATGCATTGTTGTGATACTGAGCATGACGTCCTCCACCCCCGAACATTTCCGCCGTTTCGGTTTTGTGGTGTGACAAATTGGTATCAGAGCATTGTTTATATTGAATCGAGTATATCAACCCATAAAAGATATACAAACTATAAACACAACGGGACTAAAATACTCTGACCCAGAGTTTATTCTTTTAAATAATAAAATATTTAACCAAGTATACATACCTGCATTCATACTAAAAGCAGTGTCACTAGGACAGAACAAAAGTATTACGATTGTTGGGCAACAAAATTAGACTTAGAGACATATGGTCAACCCTAGGAAGATATAGCCTGATCAACTATATTATCCGAGGAGTGACTAGCATTTGCCTAAGGGTGGTTGTGAGATTGCAACATGTCTAAAAACTTACCAACACTACTACAATAAAAACAATAGAACAGAACATAAACTTAAAATACTATAGGAGTATTTTGTGTTACTATAATTACTTATCTGAGAATTAAAAATCTTTATTAGTATGTTAATAAGTGCTAAGTGGATATGCTAAGGTTATATATAACTAGGGTGTCAATGGCTTAGAATCTGTGATCTTTGCTTTACTTCTTGTTCCTTGTTTGGTTGTAAGCTTAGAGTTAGGGCCACTTATTCGAAGGTCTATCCTGTTTTGAGTACATATAACTGGTATGCACTAAGCAAGTATTGAAGTAACTAATAAAGGTCATCTTATAACTATCTAATTAGTGCGTCTATTTAGTTATATCTTATATCCCTTTTCTCGCATAGATATCATGGTTGGATTCCATATCCCCGGAGACTCGTACTATCCAAACAACGGCAATGCAGGATGGCTGGGAGATGAGCCAGATGATGATTATCCAATCCCCTTGGTTGATCACCTTGATGAAGGCTTCTCTGATGGTTCTGACTCAGAGCCAGAAGTCAACAACCTACCCCCAATAGCTCCAAACCTGAACCCTCGTCCAATATTTCAAGGACTCACACCTCTGTGGGCCACAAACTTGAACAGATGGAGTCAGGAACAAGGTCAACCCATTCCCTACAATGGGGATAGAAGTTTTTACAACCTAAACGAAGGAGGTTCAGCTGACCAAGTCCTGCCCATCATGGTTCGTAGGATTTCTCGAAACACCGAACAAGGTCGAGCAGCTATCGACCGAGTAATGGAGATTGACGCCAACTCTGGCGTTAACACAGTCCGCATTCGTAAGTTGGAGTCTGCTCATGAAAGGACTCAGGTCCATAATGCAGCTCTGTAGAGAGAAATTACTGAAACCCGAGCTAAAGTCAGGGAACTTCGAGCTCGACAGGCAATAACGGAAAGGCGCATGAGAGACATGGAGCTTCGTCTGTCTGAATCAAGGACTCATTTAAGTGGTTCTCGTCGTAGATAGAGCCTACTGAACCTTCTCTTTTGGATATAACTTAGTTATGTGAAAACTCTAGTTTAAGTTTCCTATCTTTGTTAAAACTTGGACCTGTTTGGTCTTGATTAGGTCGTAGTTCTGTCAAAATTTTCCCATCTTGGTTGATGTAAGGCCTACTTCTAGGTCATTTTTCCCGAACTTGTTACATCTGTAATTCCAGTATTATTGGCAGATATCTAATCTCATGGAAATTATTATCCAAATGTTATCATCTGTTAGTACTAGATCTACATTCAATCATACTATTCAAATGTGTTGTTAGACTACGGAGAGTTAATCCATGGGTCACTCTCATCAATTTCTCTATTCTTACCCACATTGTCATCTTTGTTAAACTTATAGCTAAAAGATGCATCCGCGTCGATCAACGAGACGCAATCCTCCGGTAACTGCAACACCACCTACTCCTCAAATCGATACGGCAGCTCTAAATGCTGCAGTAGTTGCAGCTGTGGCAACAGCCATGGCTCAATATCATTCTTTCGGTTCCACAGGAGGAGGAACACCGGTCCAGTATACTCATCGTGAAATCCATGTGCGCTTGAGAGAGTGCTCCTACAAGGACTTCACCAACTGTAAGCCATTGTCCTTTAAAGGGATTGGCAAAGTCATTTCCCTCTCGCAATGGTTCGAGAAAACCGAATCGGTTTTCGAAATCTGCTCCTGTCCAGAAGGGAGCAAGCTCATGTTCGCTGCTTGCACCTTTGAGGCAAAAGCCCTGACATGGTGGAATAGCCATGTCAAGTCACTATCTCTAGTGGTGACTAATGCTATAGGCTGGGAAGCTCTTAGAGAGCTGATGATTGATGAATAATGCCCGAGGGGCGAGATACAGAAATTGGAACAGGAACTATGGAGCCTAACCATGAAGGGCTCTGACATAGTTTCCTATACCGCCAGGTTCAGCGAGCTGGTGACCCTATGTCCCAACATGTTTCATAAAGAGGGAAAGAAAATAGAGAGGTACATCTGGGGACTGGTGCCTCCATTTCAAGGGAATGTTTTAGCTTCAAACCCCACTAGATTTGATAGTACCAAGAGGTTGGCACAACGACTCATCGACCATGGGGCCCATACCCCATCAACAACATGTAACACCCGGATTCCCAGGTATGACATTTTGTTCTTTTATTTTTGAGTTTTGTGGGGGAACTCGGCAAGTTGGCGTCTAGACTCGCCGAGTATGGTAGCGGATTTGTACGCAAGTTCACAGCTGGACTCGGCGAGTTCATGAGTGCACTCGGCGAGTCCATGCTGTTTAATGAAACCCTAATTTCCAGGGTTTGAGACCTATTTAAAGGGTCTTATGGCCGTCATTTGCGGCCACCAACCCCAGAGAGAAACCCTAAAGAGATCTAGAGCGTTTGTGAGGAAGGAGAGGCCAATCTTGATATTTGGTGGGTGTTTTGCAAGAAGGAAGTGTTTAAGGCAAGAGGAGGCTGAAGGAGGTGCGATTTTTGGTGGTTTTGAGCTCATAGAGATTGCATTGAGGTATTATTCTCGGACCTTCTTCAGTTTTGGTGTTGATTCTTAGTGTTAGGGTTTTCCTAACCCTTTTAGAGATTGATTAAGTGGTGTATTTGGTCCCTCCTCGAGTTTATGTTCTGGATCTGGACCCAAAGAGGTCCAGAGACCGTAACCCTTGGAGCTTTCTGAGTCATTTTGGAAGTCATGAGCTTGGAATGTCATTTTTGGGGCTAAATCACCATTTTGGACCATTTCTATGTTATATGTGTGTCAAGGTCCGAACTTTACGTGATTATCATGCTTGGGGAGGCCAGATCTATGATTGTATGGAACAGATCTGACCTCAGAAGTTGTTTTTAGTTTGTGCATGGCATGAACTCGCCGAGTCCCAAGAACAGACTCGGCGAGTAGTATGAAGGTTGCCCGTTAATCACTCAATGAGTGGACTTGCAGTTTGGGGGAATGACTCGGTGAGTCAGGGAGAGTCAGGGGTCTGAGTTCAAGTTGGAACTCGCCGAGTTATTCTTGAGACTCAGCGAGTTGAGTCAGGGTGGCCCCACGATTCATGCCAGGTGGAACTCGTCAAGTCAAGGGAAGTACTCGACGTGCCAAGAGAGAATCTAAGAGAGTCAGTGGACATGTGTAGACTCGCCGAGTCACCCTTGTGCACTCGCCGAGTCGGGTCAAGTTTGACCGTTGACCTTGTTGACTTTTAGGGTTGAGTACGGTTGTATTTATAAGAGTATTACTTTATGTGATTAGGTGGAGGCTAGATCATACTTCTTCCGAGTCAGATATTTTCCGAGACATCGAGGTGAGTCTTCTCACTATACGTTACCTAGAGTGGTACTATGTGATGACCAGAGGGTATTATGTGTTATGTATGAGATTATGTGCTATGTGATATTTGTATGTTGTATGATGATATAGACCGGACCGGAGGGTCCAACGAGCTATGACCGGACCTAAGGGTCCAACAAGCTACGGGACTGGAGGGTCCCGCTGAGAGACATTGAGCGGAGGGTCGTATTATAGCCTTAAGTGGCGTATGTGATGTATGTGGTATTTTGGGGACCTCACTAAGCATAATGCTTACAGTTGTTGTGTTATGTGTTTCAGGTACTAGTGATGAGCGCGGGAAGGCGCCGACATGATTCGTACACACACGCATTGGAGTTTTTGTAGAGATTCTGGGGAAAAGTTTTGTGATGATAACATTTGATACAATGTGTTTGATATTATTTATGAATGAATGAATGTTTAAAAATGAAAAATTATTTTGAAAATTCACGTTATTACACAACAAAAACCCTAGCCATCTCAGAACCCTCCAAAACCGTTGATTCAAATCGGAAATTCTGGGATGACAAGAAAAGAACAAGGCTGCCAAAAAGCAGCAGGTCATGGCAGTTCATGCTGCAATAGCACCTGCCGATGCTGCTCCGGTAAAGCAGTACACTGGAAGTTTTCCAAAGTGAAACAAATGCAAGTTCCACCACACAAGAGCCTTCTGGGAAATGTAGTGCTCTAACTACAGCAGGAAGGGGCATACTGCCCGTTTCTGCAAAGCTCCGGCGAGGCCAATCAACCAAGTCCCCGGCGCAGGAGTGGGCCAAGCTTGCTACAGTTGTGGCAAGGTGGGCCACTACAAGAGGAACTACCCTAAGGCATGGAATGCCGGTGGAGTAGGAAGGGTTCTGGCCATAGGCCACGAGGAAGCGGTTGCCGACCCCACAGTGCCACTGGTACGTTTCTCCTCGATAACTCTTATGCATGCACAGTGTTTGATAGTGGAGCGGAGAGGAGTTTCATGAACCAAAAATTTGCTCATTTACTTAAGGAAAAATCACGAGCACTTAAAGAACTGTTCACTGTAGAAATGGCTAATGGGAAGACAGAGAGCACTAGCTGCATATACATAGGGTGTACCCTAAATCTAGATAGCCATTCATTTTCGATCGACCTCATGCCGATCTCAATTAAAAGTTTTGACGTCATTATCGGCATGGATTGGTTGAGTCTTCATCGTGCCGACATCATGTGTTATGAAAAGTTTGTTCGCCTTAATCTTCTGTCTAGCGAAACTCTAGTAATCTACGGCGACAAACCCGGTACTAACCTTCGTATCATTTCAAGCATTCAAGCCAAGAAATTCTTGCGAAAGGAATGTTGTGCATTCCTTGCTCTTGTTGTCGATGTGAGCCAAGAAACGAAAGAATTTAAGAAAATTCCAATAGTACGTGATTTTGCTAACATATTTCCAGAACAACTCCCAGGATTACCTCCACAACGTCAAGTCGAGTTCAGAATCGACTTAGTTCCATGGGCTACCCCAGTAGCCAAATCGCCTTATTGTCTAGAACCTGCAGAGATGCAAGAACTGTCCGGTCAACTTAACGAACTGCTTAGCAAGGGCTTTATAAGACCAAGCTTCTCACCTGGGGGAGCTCCAGTCTTGTTCGTCAAGAAGAAAGACGAATTGTTTCGTATGTGAATCGACTACAGGGAGCTCAACAAACTGACCGTTGAAAATTGTTACCCTCTACGATTGATAGGGGAGGATGTTCTGAAGACAGCCTTCCGAACTCATTATGGGCACTACGAATTCGTAGTGATGCCGTTCGGATTAACAAATGCGCCCGCAGTATTCATGGACTTAATTAATAGGGTGTGTCATCCTTACTTGGATCAGTTCGCCATCGTCTTCATCGATGACATACTTATTTACTCTCGTAGTAAGGAGGAGCATAGTCAACATCTGCGACAAGTCTTAGAAACGCTACATTCGGAGAAGCTCTATGCGAAGTTCTCGAAATGCAAATTTTGGATCCGAAGAGTCGAATTCTTAGGGCACGTGGTTAGCGAAGAGGGAATACACATTGACCCTTCCAAAATCAAAGCCATTGAGAGCTAGTCAGCACCAAAGACACCTACCGAAATTCGTTAATTTCTAGGCCTCTCTGGCTACTATCGCAGGTTTATTCAGAACTTCTCCCGAATTGCGAAACCTCTTACAACACTGAACCAGAACGGCGTGGCCTTTGACTGGGAAGAGAAGCAGGAGAGAGCGAACGCTCAAGTGAGCCTTGTGCACCGCACCAATACTATCCCTCCCCGAAGGGATAGAAGACTCCGTTGTCTATTGTGATGCATCAAATCAGGGGCTCGGCTGTGTTCTGATGCAGCGAGGTAAGGTTATCGACTATGCCTCAAGACAGCTGAAGACACACGAGGTCAGTTACACCACTCACAATCTTGAGCTAGGAGCAGTTGTGTTTGCTCTGAAGATCTGGAGACACTACCTATATGGTACAAAAAGCAGTATCTTTACAGACCAGAAAAGCCTACAACATATATTCGACCAGAAGGAGCTCAACATGAGACAACGAAGGTGGGTCGAGCTACTCATTTATTATGAATGCGAAATTTGTTATCATCCAGGTAAAGCCAACGTAGTAGCTGACGCCCTAAGTCGGAAAGAATACTCTGGTCGTAGAGTCAAATCATTGACTATGACTATCCATTCACACTTGTCCACGCAAATTAAGGAGGCTCAGCTGGACGCCTTGAAACCTGAAAATGCGATGAGTGAATCCTTGAGAGGGATGGATAAGAACTTGGAAGTCAAAGGTGGCGGAGCCTTATATTTCATGGATCGGATCTGGACACCAAAACACGGTGGTTTCAGATACTTGGTCATGACAGAGGCGCATAACACTCGCTATTCTATCCACCCAGGTTCAAATAAGATGTATTTGGATCTTAAAAAGCTATACTGGTGGCCTAACATGAAAGCAAAGATTGCTACCTTCATAAGTAAATGCCTTACTTGTGCCAAGGTCAAGGTTGAATACCAGAAACCCTCAGGTCTACTACAACAGCCAGAGATACCAGAATGTACACACACTAGTGCCATTTCATGAACCAAAGACCTCTTTATATAGTGTGGAGGATTAGGGTTACATTCATGTAAATCCTAATACCCATGACCTTTCATTTCCATAGGATCCATGGGTTAAAAACTCCATGGACTATCCATGCAAGCTTAGCCCAACCTAAATGAACTTGGCCCACCATATATATAAGAGTCCATATTTAATTAGTTCCTTTTTTATCACTAAATTAATTCTTGACCAATACTAATTAAATAATATGATTCCATATTAATATATTAGAACTTATAATATATTAATATAAATCATAAGTATCTGTTTTCTCATTTTGTCTATCCAATTGTTCTGATGCCATGCAACCCAAATGGACCATGCCAAATAGGGTCAAGTACATACCAATTTTAGTTATGGACTTAAACAGTAATCCAACAGCTATGTCATGGGATGACTTCTCGACCAAGTTCCGAGCTGAGTTTGCACCGGTGATTGAGGTGCAGCAGTTGACGCGAGAGTTTATGGATCTCCGCCAGACTACTTAGACTGTGGTATAGATTACTGCCAAGTTTCGGGAGAGGGATTTATTGGTTCCGCAATATGCAACAGATGAGGAAATGAAGAAGGTAAGGTATCATGATATGTAGCGGGATGATATCAGGGAGTTTGTAAGTATTTCAGGGTGCAAGACCCTGAATGATATGATTTCTAGAGCTCAAGAGTGAGAGATCGATTTGGAGCACCTTGGGAAGAGGGGGCAGATCAGGTGCATATAGTGGAGGGTCCCGGGAAGAGACCCGAGACTTCTGATCGGCGTTTGAGAGGCCAGCAGGGCCAGAGTCAGTGCAGCATGTGCGGGAAACTACACGTTGTAGTTTGTCATTACATGGGTATGGGCTGCTACAAGTGTGGCAGGGTTGGTCACATCAACAGGGATTTTCCTCAAGAGGCAAGCCCGTTATGTTTTCACTGCAATCAGGTGGGCCACAAGAAGGTTGATTGTCTGATGTTGAGGGAAGTTGCAGTGAGTGTGCCTACTCCAACTACTTTGAGGATCACCGATGGACAAGAGGGTAGGGCAGGAGCCCCAGCCAAAGAGGAGTCGGGCATTGCAGTGTCGGACAGGGGAAGTTTGGACTCCTACAGACGATATTGCGGGTATGTTATCCTTTGCTTCCTTTTTGGTTTTTATCAGTATTTATGTTATTTGGAATCTTGCATCGGTCTGGGTAAATGTATATCTGGGCTATTTCTCTGCTTATATTTAGCTTTTACCTTCAAGAAATGTTATATGCCATTTTCATGCCATGAATCATTAGTGGGTCAGTAAAGGGGTTGCATCTTGTTGAGCGGGTTTCAGTATGTTCAATTGTTATTTTGGTGCTTGGTTGGGATCGGTTTAGAGGTATTGTGTGGTATGTCTATTATCAGGGTTCAGTGGTTTTAGTTTTGTGCTTGGTTGGTCACCAGGAGTGCCAAGAGAAGAGGTCTATTGCTAAGGTTTTGGTCTTGTTATTAGTGTAAATGGGTTCAAGATTTGGGTGTCGTATCCCTAAATGTGTGTGGAGTTATCAGTTTTTTGGGTTTTCGGGGATTGTTCATCTATTCTTCAGGGGTTGCACGGTCTTTTAGGTTTGGTTAGTGGTGGATCAATAGCATTGGTAAGCGCAAGTTATCAGTAGATTGATCATTAGAGGGTAAGAAGGATTGGGAATCCTTCAAATCTTGTGTGTTGTAAGCGTTGAATTGAGTCAAAGTCGGGGAGAATCGTTTGGGTATTCAGGATTAGAAGCAAGTGTGAAACTAGGATGAGTTTTGCATTCCCGTCGGGGAGGAAGGCGGCCCAAGTGGTCGTCTAGATTGAGGATTGTGTGAGTTGGGAGTTCGAAAAATTTCCAAACGTTTGGTTCGTGCCTTCTTGGTGTCAGATAGTAGGCTTTGGGGGACCCAGGTTAGGGTTCCAGTCATGATTCGAGTTTGGTTGGGGAGTATGGTTAAGTTCATGTTTGAATCTGGTTGGTGGTCGGATTGATAGATTAGCAGTAAGACCATGTGCGGTGGCTATGGCAAAGTGGACGTTTTGTAAGACTGTAGGGTGGCCCATAGCAATCACTAGTTAGTGGTTAGTTCAGGAGTGTTGTAAGACTGTGGGGTGGCCCGTAGCAATCATCGGTCTTTGCACAGTGGTGAGGGTGTGGAAAATCCATGATTGGCTACAAATTTATTCAGATGGTTTAGACCAGGGTGGGTCGGTTTGCAAGGTTGTGGGAGGGTCGCAGCATGTCAGAATCAGAAATTGGTAGGTCATTGGAGACCGGTATGATGTGAGACTATAGCTGGTCAGCTAGCATTCTTTTAGCATTAAATTTAATGGCGAGATGGCTTGGGAAAATAATTGCCAGATAAGGTTTCACTCGGGAGTCATGTGGGGCGATTGTGTATGTGCGTCTTTTGACTCAGCAATCGGGCAGGAATCCGATGTTTCAGGTAGTTATCAGACAATTTGGGACTAGGGAGGTCCCTACTGCTTTTGGAAAGCAGCTAGGGGCGGCGAGATGACTTAGATTGGTTTCAGTGATTTGGGATTCGTATGTGGGGTCGCTTGTTATTCGGGGCATATGCTAAGTTGCTTGCAGTGGATTAAATAATCTTAGAGTGGTTGATTTGACCATGTTGCACAGCTTTCGTCTGAGTCTAACCATTGCAGGGATAAATCTTCTACTTGAAGGATTATCTGAGCCTCTTGTCAAGTATAAGTGTTCTGCAGCTATTTATGGTAAGTGATTTTGTTCCCTATAGAGGCATAAAATGATCAAGATTGGAGGTGTTTAGGTTTCGCCTGGTATTCAATGAGGATTCGATATGGTAATGATTTAGTATAGTCAATCTATCAGGGGGTCAGATCAATTTGAGAATTCGAGATTTCAGGTTTCAGGTAAGGTAGGGCTAATTGTTTGCATGGGATTATGGATTCGTCTTCTTCAGGCTTGGAGAGTTCTGCTATGGTTGGGTTCGGTAACCTTGGGAAGGCCGTTGTGTGAGTTGACTTATGGTTGTGTTGTTCAGGTTATCTGGCGAGCCTGGGAATGGTAAGGATTGATTTTGAGGATGAAATATAATTTAAGTAGGGGAGAACTGTAACATTTGTTATCTTGTATGAAGTTGATTCCTAGTTGTTTAAGTTCTCTATTTGGTATACGACATGTTTGCAGTCTCAACACGGCGTGTCAAGATGCTTTTGGCCATGAAGTTTAATGAACCAACACAATGTGTTAAGGTGCCTCAACACAGCGTGTTGGCAACTGGGAAGAAAAACCCTAATTTTTAGTGTGTTGCACCCTATTTAAAGACCTTAAGTTCCCTTGACCGGCCTCCCTACCATCCTCTTTTGTTACCTAAAACCCTAAATCGAGTATTGTGCTTTCTTGGTGGTGTTCTTGAAGTTTTGAGTGGATTCTTGTGGATTTTTGTAGTCATTTGATGGAGCTTTGGAATTTGAAGGTGCCTAGCTTGGAAGGAAGACCATAGATCCAGAATCTCACCACTTGTTGAAGTCTCTTTGAGGTATCAAGTTCATAACTTGCTTTTTTGTTGATTAGATCTTCACTTATGGGGTTTTATTTCGATTTTGGTCTCCTTTTTGGATCTTTGGATGAGTTGGGTTGTTTAAAAGATTGTTCTTTCAAATCTGGGCTATTTTGGTATCCTTGAGCATAAAGGTGCAAGCTTTATGTGAAGAATGGTGTCATGCATGCTTCAAGTCCTCTATTAAGTCCCTTTCTAGCTTTAGAGATTCATTTGGTCATGTATGGACGTAAAGTTGGCAACTTTACATGATAATCCAGCTCAAGGTGGTCAAATATATGTTTTGGGGCCATGTCTTTATGGATTAATTGCTTAATGGTTGAGTTGTTGAATCTCGGGCAAACACGGCGTGTTGGCTAGGGATTTCCCGATTATCTGGATATTGGAAGAACACAGCGTGTCCATGAGGTAACACGGTGTGTTGGGTCAACATGGACTGTTGACCTTGACTTTGACTTTTTTAATTGACCAGGGTTAACCATTGGATATTCTCGATTTAGACCTTATTGGGCCTTGTGGTGTCATTGCGGGTTTGGGGTATTGTTGGACCAGTTGAGAATATGTGTTTGGATTAGGAAAGGTTAATGCGCTTTAGGTTAAGGCCCATGTAAGGGTTTGGGCCCAAATTGGAAAACTAGGCTTTGGATGATTATTGGCATGAGGGCATTTATGATTATGAGTTTGGGCCTTAGTCTTGGTCCAAACTAGGTGATGGGTAAAATGGTCTTTTTACCCCATGTATAGTGTATTAGGTTTGGTTTGGAACCCGGTTGTTAATTCAGTGTAATTTGTTTGATAGCTTGGGGATTCTAGCGGATCAATAGTTAGAGATCTATTCGCGGGTTCATATGTTGAGGTGAGTCTCCTCACTTTTCTATGGGTCGAAGGCACCAATGCTAGCCCATTTGGTTTAGGTATTATAGGAATACCTGGGGGTAGTCTTTGGCATTTTGTATGAAAGACCAGGAGGCGGCTACTAGCAAACTATATGCAAGACCAAAGTCTAAACTCTGGCAGCTATTAGTTAAGTAGTTGTAAACTGTATGCTAGTTGTCTTTGTGATGCATGCATGGAAGACCAGGAGGTGGCTCCTGGCACTTGTCTATAAGACCTAGGTTGTTGGCCCTCGGGCTGGAAAAGTAGACTAGGAGGCGGCTCGTGGCATAATGGCAAGACTATGGTTGGCATATAACACTTTTATTGATTGATTTGTTATGTATGACATGTATGGCTCGTTTGATATGTATGGTATGCGGTATTCAAGAAGCTCACTAAGCTTTATGCTTACAGTTGTGTTTTATGGTTTCTGGTACTTCCAGTTCGAAAGGGAAGGGACCGACTTGATTACAGCGCATACACCCGTGTTTTCCGCAATTCATGATTTTGGGATTTACTCTTATAATTGTTTCTCTTGAATACTTTAATTGTTTGGATAAGGATAAAGTAATGTTTCAATATTTGTATTAAAAATGAAAATTTTACCCTATGATTTTCGAGATGTAACTCTATCTATCTATCTATCTATCTATTTATCTATCTCTCTCTCTCTCTCTCTCTCTCTCTTTCTTTCTCTCTCTTATTCGATAAGATTTATCTCAAGGGTTCCGTCCTAAGGATTATTGTAAGCAACAAGTATAAAAATGCTGCTAGCATTACGTGTTGGTAAGGTAACCATGAGAAAATAGAGTACTCAAATGAACCCACAACCTATACTCTCGGTTTGTGTGATTTATTAACACCTACATATTTCAAGTTTGTTAGTGTTCCATTGGATTGTCCAGAATAATTATGTGCTCGTCCTCAATACTCTACTTGATGATTGGTCTATGTTAGTTTTGGTCTCTTGCCCTATCCCTGGCATGGTCTCTCACCACCAATTTATCTTTGGTAGGGTTTCTCACCATTATTCTATCTTTTGTATGGTTTCTCACCATTATTCTATCTCTTGGCATGGTTTCTCACCATTACCTCTTTTCTTATAGTCTCTAAATATCATCTCATTTCTCTTATCTCTTTCTAGCCGTCCTACCCCATATATTATGAGTATGGTAAAATACATATATAATATTTTAGGAAAAAAAATATTATCTCATGCAACATAGATATCGGGACTCAGATAATAAGCACATATAGCATTAAGGCAAATTAAATTCTTGATATCTATGTGTAAGCTGAAGCTAACTATGCACTTACTTGATGAAAATGGGTAACTAACGATTTTGGCAGCACTTCACTTCTTACTTTTAAAAGACCTAGATGCATAAAGTACTAAGCCTAAGTCTAGTTTCGTAATCCTGGTGACTATAATAGTTTTAGTCTAGATTCCTCACTAATCCCAATGTCTACATCAAGATCTATCAAGTAAGGATCAACCAGGCAGGACAGTTGGGAAGCAGGACCATTTCGACGTATCGCCTTTCTTAAAACCAACAACTAAGCCAACATGACCATTCTAGACACCTCTCCCATAAGTAGATCAATCAACATGATGACATGGAATCGTTGGTAAATCTTATTTATAGGTTCATAATAACGACTTATGACTATAAATATAAGTTACACTTAAAGCGTAGTAAGTGCAGCTTAACTTACATAAATTTTTAGCGAAAAGTTGGGAATTACGATGGCAGGATCTCGACCCGAAAGTTCCTTTTCTCCGGGCTCCTGGATACCTCAGAGCCTCGTTAATGTAGCCGAAACCCCTAAAATATCGAGGCTAGAAGAGTAGGAGTTCTCCAATGTTGTTGGAGTGAAAGATGTGGTGAATGAAGCAAGTCTCGCAACTATTTATACGTTGTTCAGGAGGCTCTCACTTCGTGACACATGAACTCTCATTTCGTGACCTTGCGTAGGCACCAAGGCTTCGCCTCTGGAGCTGACACATGACACCGAATGCGGGTAAAACTACAGATCTTCAGAAATTCATAACTTTCGCATAAGCTCCGTTTTTACGTTCTTTTTATCCACACATAGATATCAACGAGATCTACAACTTGCATTTAGACTACGTTGGCTAATTTTGATTTTATTTTTAAAGTTATATTTTTAACAGGTTAGACTATTAAAGTCCGTTAAAAATTCACAACTCACTCGTTTGACGTCCGTTCTCAACTGTCTTTATATCGACGAACTCTTATTAATGAGATCTTCAATTCTCATTTAGATTTTTTTTGTTAAAAATCGACCCATCTAAAATTCGATTTCTGAGCTGTATACTACTATGTTGAATCTTAGAAAAATCATAACTTCCTCTCACAAAGTTAGATTTTTATGTTCTCTATATGCACACTCTCGATTTCACAACTACTACGACTTTCGTTTAAATCACTAAGCCTAAAAAGTAATTTATCAAAAATTCACATTTTACGACACGTAGAATCGAACCGATTTAATCGTGACACTTCGAAGAAGCATAAAGTCTTCATTTGAAATTGGATTTTAGCGTTCTTTATATGTAAAAAAATCCTTGTCACAAATACTATAACTTTTTTCCTAAATAATTTTCTATAAAAAAATTCATTTTAAACACTTATTGTCTCTAAATTGACTAGCCCGAATTTGCGTGCGTTACACAAATCTATGTCATTTACTATGAAAGCACTCACACGTCACTTTTATAAGCTACTGGGATAAAGCTCACCTACCCAATAGGGTTATCTTTTGATGGCTGATGTGTATTTGCGATTTTTATAACCAAGTTATAAGTCGTTTATACAAGTTCTTCAAACTGGATGATTTGATCATATCATTTTTTGTGATAAATGTTACCTAAGCAATAGAGATTCATGCATAGATTGGATCAAACTTATGGTTTTTTTGTGCATCTTTACACTAGATTTATACAATGGAAGTATTAAAAAATGATATTAAATGTACATGCACCCTAGATTTAGGTTTTACTATTTTGGCAACCTACTTTCAAGACTATGAATTTAACTATTAAGAAGGAATAAAATTACTAACCTTTCAAATATAATCGTATATACTTATGATTCATGTAAAGATCTTGAACTCTTAGTTTCTCTTTGATGAATCTAGCACCTAAAGTAAGAATGCCTCTAATGGCTCAAAAATATTTATTAAAAATCAAATTCTTATAGATAATATATTTGTATCAACTTGTTATTGGTGTGACCTTTTATGATCATATGTTATTAATAATATAATTCCAAAATGATTCTTAAGTAGGGCTGGTCCATTGTGTTTGAATGCCCAGGGCGGCGAGAATAAACTTGTATGCCCTTATGTTTGTACCGTAGGATAAACAAAACACACACACACACACACATATATATATATAATGCAATAACATTTATAGTAAAAAAATCAATATTAATACAAACACTAACATACAAATATCACCTAAAAAGATGCCTTCCCGTATTTTTTGAATAAGAAAGCCTCTATTACCTTACAATAATCTAAGACTTTGTAAATATTGATTTTTATACTTAAAAATGCTAATACATTTAATATTTCTTAAGTCATGGTGTTTAGGATCTGAAGAGTTTCTCTTTTTTTTCCAAACCATGGATTTTCAGATTGGTGTTCCACCATTTCATGTTTTTTTTTTTTTTTTTTTTTTTAATTTTGTGCACCAGATAGTTGTTTTCGAGTTAACTTATTTAAACTCAACAAACATAGTTATAAAAGTTAACAAAGATATATACAATGTGACAAAAGTATACGTTTTTGTTTTTCAAGATGTGACTGAAAAATGAATAATGAAACCAAAGATATGAATCCCTTTTAAAAACTATTATACAATAGCAACAATGGAAAATTATATACCTACTAATGCCTCATAATCAAAAATCAGTATACTTAGAAATTCAATTAATAAGTATTCGATATATCTCCACACTCCACCCTCATGAATCACAAAACATAACACAAAAATTTAGAAGTTCAATTGATTAAGATATAGTTTACGCTAAAATGGAATCAGAAAAGTGATGAGAAAAAAGGATGTGCAAATTACCAAATAACAAGGCATGGAACTATAGTATGCAACACTTTCAGATCAGAAAATTTAAACTAAAGCTTCAATCTCCTATTCTCCAACAGTCCAACTTCGAACTCTAAGTGTACTAATCATACAAATCGGGAAACGGAATCACCAAATCAGAATAGTGATAAGCGAAAGAGAATAGGAGAAAAGAATAACTACATCAGAACATGATACACCTCAATGGGAATCCGCAAATCAAAAAATCGGTATGCCTCAAATAGGAATTAATGAACCACCAAATCAAAGAAAGGGAAACGGGAATTGCCAAATCATTAGAATAACATAATAGAAGAAAAGAAAACAGAAGTCAAATTTAAAACAAGGATTTTGTCAATTTGAATTTGATGATGACGCTCCTCGATCTTCTACAGCTTTCGGATTTCATGGCGTCAATTGGCAATCAACCAATCACACGGATTACAGTTTGCGCCCCTTGCTTATTACCAATTATTTTGCGATTTCCCGCGCCTAGCTGCTACGTCTTGCATTGGAAAAGAGTATTGGGCTACTTGTTTTGCGCCAAAATATATAATACGTACTATTTCTTATCAGACTAATATGTTGCCCCCTATTTATGCTGCCCTGGGCCTTTGCCCATCTCGCCCATGTATAGGGTCGGGCTTGTTCTTGAGCATATAATCTTTCGATCTCCTACTTGCACAAGACTTACTATAGACTGATATAAATGGTGGTGAACGTCTAACAACATTTCACTACTCTTAATAACACACGACAAAGTGTCATTCAACAAAATCTAATTCCCAAAAAGCTCAAAGCTTCAATTAATGTTTAAGGTAAGTAATCAATTATCCTTTTATCGCAGACATCATGTTGAACATGATATATAGATCACAATCAATCTTATTTAGTGTTCAACTTTTGACAAAGATTTTTAAATGTCTAATTCTCAACACATAAGAGGAAAAAAAACTCATTCTTGACTAACAGGTCTCTTGTGTAGTTCATATTATACCTAATAATGGTCTATATAATTGTCTGGTCAAAGAACAACATTTGACCATATCAAAGTATAGCATTCTCGACACCGAAGTCTCAAATATGTATCTCAAGTATAAGGATACACATATATGACTTTTATCAAGTATCACAAATGATAGTGATCCATGAAGTGATCTCGAAATAGGTCAAGTTTAATACTCGTTCTCTAACAAATACATAAATACTCATTCTCTAACAAACACATATGAACTTGGATGCAACTCTTTGTCTACTTTCATCTTATGAAATTCAATCAATCCATTTCATATTAGTCTTATATCATAGTTATTCTCACAATTATGACTGACTACAAACCTTTTAGAATAAATAGATTATTTATGACTAAACATATTAATATGGAACACAACAAATATTAATGAAAAGATAATATTTCAATATATCAAAAAAATCAACAATTATTATAATTTTCTAATATTCAAATACTAAATCCAAATTGAATCTAATTACTAGAATAACGAAGTCATGTTCCCAAACATGACCTTCAACAACAATATAAACATAGTATAAGATAAACAATATCACATACTGTATTATAAGACCTTTTAAAATATAGGCGCTTGTGTAATAAAATATCGATCTAGCAAACTAGCTAAATTATTTGGTATGACAGCATTAACCATTGTCGACCGACCAAAGAACATTATTGAACGTAGAAAGCACCTGAACTTTGAAATAGGTTGCTTCTTTCAACTTTTTTCTATATTAAACTTTTAATTTATATTTGGTAATATTATGGTTATTAAGGTGCCTTGTGTCATCCCTTATATTTAATATTATGGTTATTAAGGTGCCTTGTGTCATCACTTGTATTTATGTCAATGTAATGGACAATAATGCATAAATTAAAAACATCAGTTCCATGTCACAATCTGATTATTACTCATGTGTTTGACCAAAATTGGCACGTGTTTTAGATCTTTTAGCTTTTTCTCATAACCCCTTTTTAACATTTAAATGATTATGTCTCTAACGTTTTAAATTTTAACTTGTAGTAGTTACTTTTTTAACATTGACAGATAAATTTTATTTTCTATTACCGACTATATAATTATATAATAGCTTTACGCTTTTTGTATAGTTGGTTTCATTATCAACAATAATTAAAACAACAAATAGAAAGGGAAATGATATATATATATATATATATATATATATATATATATATATATATATATATATATATATATATATATATATATATATATATATATATATATATATATTATTTTATAAAAGAAATCCCACTATTTTTAAAAATAGATTGAATATAATAATATTATTTTCTTAAGACGTTCAAATCATTAAGGTAATAGTATAAGTAGTCATCAATAAAATAATATTAAATTTTAACCTGCGTTTTGAATCCTTATATTTCTCAACAAATTCTATCTCCTTCCCTGAATTTCGGATAATTCAAAATTTGAAACCATCAGAAAATACATGTTGATTCAAATATCCCTCCTGCAGATGGCTCTTTCTTAACAGGTTTTTATTTTAATCCTTACTTGTAATTGATTTCATCATTTTTAACTTTTTATATTTTTATCTTATAAATATATTTGGTGAAGGTTGTATTATATCAGGTTTGTTCCTAAAAATGTTTAATTTTACTATGTTTCTTTAATCTTTTGGCTTTGCAGGTTCAAAGAACTCAACCAAGAGGGCCAGTTAGAGCATTGTATTATCATTAGTTTGTATATTTTGACATCTTACTTTTGCAATAAAGAACGATTAAACATAAGATATTGACATGATTAAGGTAGTTTGTATATTTTTCATCTTGTTTAGTCTAAAAATGAAACATTTTTCATCATTGGTCCTTATACTATCAACTTTCATCACATGGACTTCCTGATTACGGTGATTATTGTCCTTATTATAAGGTTCTATATAGATTTTATTCAATATTTTAAGGTTTTGAGAACCTAAATCAATATGAATCCTTGAATTACATACCATCGTTAAAAATGTTTTAATTTGTGACCAAACTTGGTTTAAAATCACAATGAACAAGTTGACACCTGAGTATTTTGGCCTTCTCAAAGTCCTATTTATCGACTTTTGAATCACAACACCTGATATTCTAAAGGTTTATTATTATAAACTATTATTTATATATTTTAGCATTTTACTTAGTAGGACATTAAATTAATAAAGAAATTAAAGGAAATGAAAAAAAAGAGGACGATAAACAATACAAGTGGTTTGGGTAAGTATAAATGGAAGTAATAACCATTTAGGGGTGTTTGGCAAAAAAGCTTATTGCTTATTAGTTTATTAGCTTATAAGTTAATAAGTAAGCGTCGGGTAACTTATGAAAAAATGACGTATTAGAGGTTCCCCACCGGAATAAGTTATTTTAATCCAAACACTTTTTTAACTTATAGTGATGTGGAACCTAATAAGTTGTTTTAAAAAAGCTTAGCCAAACATCCCCTTAATATGGTATGGTAATGCTCTTGAAAAATAGATGTCATTTAATATTCATTTCTCAAAGTGAACGCAAAATGGTTTTAACTCTAAAGAGATCAAATTATTCGCCGCCCGCCGCTTTGCGCGGGTAGACGACTAGTATATATATATATATATATATATATATATATATATATATATATATATATATATAGAGAGAGAGAGAGAGTTAGGTTCAAATGTTTTTAGTAAGTATTGTATGCCTAAATGCACCAATGAGAATTCAAGAAATAATAAATCATTAAATAAATCATTAAAGGGTATTGTGGACATTTTATACTTTTAATTAAGGAAATCATTTAATTTAAATCTTGCAATTAAGGAAATAAAGTAATATATTTGACCTAGTCATTTGTGTTCTCATTTATAGGCGTGCATATTGTTCCGTTCCAACCCTAGCACATCTATTTCTTTTTTGCGGCCTTCTTTAGCAACCTGTCGGAGTTGTAGAAGACAACCGGAGAGAAGAAAGGCTGGAAGGTCTAAGGCATATTACTCGTTTGGTAAGTCTATTATGTCCATGTTTCTTATTCTATCTTCTACCTGTCGGAGTTCTAGAAGACAACCAGCGAGAAGAGATGTCCGCTCCTTTTTTGCAACAGCTCTTCTGCTTCGTTTTCCCTCCACGAATCGTAAATGGCATCTCAGGTATCATGTTATCTTCTTTATTCATGTATCATCTTTATTGTGGGTATTTGGAAGAAAGTAGAGTGACAAGGATAGCCCCATAAATTGTCAATTCTCGATTCCAATCAGCTAAGATTTTTATATGGTTCGATTTTTCTCTAAATTCCCAGTTCTTGATTTTAGGTTCGAAGATATAGAAGAATATCATAAACAATGGCATCCGTATTGGTGGAATTGAAAATATTCTGATTTGCACACCAACTGTTTGTTAATTTGTCTCAGTGAACTTCAATTACTTATTCCAAAATTGGTTATTTCTTGCTTAATGAGTCACTTTCAGTTAGAAGGAAGCATAGAAAAAAATGTAAGTTTGTATGGTTCCAGCTCTTGTATCAGGGCTTATAATGTAAGTAACATTCTTTATTCATGTGTTCAAGTTGATGAGTTTCAGTTTCTCTTATGTGGATGCTCTTCTTTCTTACAAAATAATGTTTTCAAATCTTATATGAAAACCAAGTTTCTATGCTTTATTGGGTCTGACATATATTTTTTTCTTTTGATTATCGAATACAATTCTAAGTTGTTTGTGCCTTTTTATTTTTCATCAAAACAAATTAATTTACTCTTTGAACTTTGTGGTATGCATTCTAAATCAAATATGTTGCTGGAATTTATGTATTCTACCAGAATAAAATTGATGTATTCTGCCAGAATGTATTATATGTATTCTGTCATATTCTATTTATTCTACCAAAATATATTAAGTGATAGTTAATTGCAAGTAACATGTTTTTAACAATTATTAGTTTTTGTTGTATTTGTGATAGGAATGGCTGGAAGAAGGCGTTGAAGACCTTGATATTCTTTTAGAATATGTATAATTATATTAAAATGTATAAAGATTTTAGTCTGTAAGAATATATATAAATTTGTATTTAAGTTCGGATGTATAAGAATATATTAGAATGTTTGTTATTTTTCAACATCTGATTCAACAATTTCGTTTTTCTTCAATGGTATTCTATTAAAATAAAATTCTGAAATAGCATCATTCTAACAAAATAATATTCTATTAGAATAAAATTATGAAATAGCATCATTCTAACAAAAAATATTCTGACAGAATATAATCGGTAAAAATTGAAATTGAATTAATTAAAAAATTCAGATTTTTTTAAATTAGGAGAATTATCATCCCTAAAAATCCGAAAATTTCCTTTTATAAATGTAGTTAATTGTCCAAAATACCCTTTTGCTAAAAATTGTGTGATTATATGGTACATATTACCCCATTGTAATATCATACACTCTCAAATCATATTAATTGATTAATTTCATCCATTGGTCCAGATCTGTGCATTCTGGCACACAATACTTAGTAAAAACAAAATAACCTAGCCCTATATATATATATATATATATATATATATATATATATATATATATATATATATATATATATATATATATGGGGAAAGTGAATATGTGGCTTTTATGTACCTAAGCTTATAGAACTTTTTAAACGACGTAATTTTAAACAAAATAAATCCAATTTCATTTTCTCTTAGTTTTGTTTTAATAGAATACCAATTATGGAATGAAAAAAATCAATTATATATATATATATATATATATATATATATATATATATATATATATATATATATATATATATATATAAGGTTAGGTTATAATGTGGATGGTATATAGTGTGTGGATGTAGGGTTAAATGTGAACCAATAAAGGGTAAATTACACGGATGGTCCCTATGGTTTAGGTAATCTGCGTGTTTGGTCCCTAACAATTTTTTTTAACACGGACCATCCCTACATTATATTTTTGTTACACGCTTGGTCCCTATCTGTCCTAAAAAGACTATTTTGTCCTTATAATAATTTTTTATTTTTTACATTTATTTAAAAAAATAATAATTAAATTTAGGCCCCACCCTATTTACACATTCACCTAGTGCGTATACCCCTTGTGAAAATCCCAATCCGACATCTCACGAGATCTTCCTCATCTTCTTTTCTTCTCCGCCGGTAACTCTTCACCACCATAATACTCCCGTCATCGGTAAATTGATCCCCACCCAATCTGTTTCCTGCTCTAACATCGACATCCTCATATCACATTCTTCTTTCCCCGGCAACCCTCCGCCTCTGACGATTCATGGTATGTAGAGCCAAAGAAAATAGAGATGATTGCTCCAGTGGAACAACTGTTGTCTCTCTAAAATCAAATCATTAAGGGATTCAAATTACTAGTTTCAAGTGAGTAAACATTTTAACCCATAACCACCGATTAGATCTTTAAAAGATTTAATTTACAGACCTCCAAATTTAAAAAAACAAAGATTTAAAGGACTCAATTTGCTAATCAGAAGACTCATTTTATGCACAGAGATGAGTTACAAGTGATAACTATGTTGGCAATTTTGGGCATCACGAAACATCTTTTTTAAGCATTTCATCAAACACCTCTTGTGCAACTCAAGTGGAATCCATTTTTTCGCACCAGTCACAAAGTTATATCCAGATTATAGTAACCTATATAATCAATACAACATCACACGTCATGTACAGTTAATACAAACACAACTCACATAAGAGACCTGAGAAAATAGAGAGAACCAATAACGACAGAAAGGGAATCACGGAGAGGGGTAGAAGAAAGGATTGGAATTTGTTTTTTTATTCATATGATGTTACCTGGAAATAAGTTTCACAGATGACACCCTCATTTCTGATTATAAATGTAGCTCTGTGGAATCCATTGTTTCCGGTGATGGTTGGATCGACTAGCATCACCGGTACTTCACGAGGTTGGAGGGTTGTAGGTGCGTTAGAAGGATGTGGAGTAGATAGGTGGCAGTGGTTGGTTGTCGTTGAAGTTTTTCGGAAAAAGAAGACGGATGCAGAATCAACGATTGTATCTCCGGCAAGGTGTGAGGTTGGTTGTCGGTGGAGTCGGCGTTAAAGAGAGAAGACGCAGGGATGAAGAATTGAAGATGGGTGCTTTAGGTTTAAGTCTTTTTTTCTTTTTGTAATTTGTTTTAATGTATTTATGTTATTTATATAATAAAACAAATACATTAGAAAACTTAGAAAAATTAGAAAAAAATTTATTAAGGGCAGTATAGTCATTTTATCTCGGATAAGGATCAAACGCGTAACAAAAATATATTTTAAGGACTATCCGAGTTAAAAAAAAGTTGTTAGAGACCAAACACGCAGATTACCCTAAACGACAGGGACCATCCGTGTAATTTACCCACCAATAAATGTAGTTATTATTAGAAGGTGAGTAATTTATATAAATAAATTTAAGGAAAATTAAAAATACCACCTAATTCAAAGAAACGGATATTCATGACTAAGAATGTAATTTTATTTCAACAACAAATGAGGAAATACCAGATATTTTGGTTTAACTAATCCACTATCCCCTTATACTCGCAAACATTAACAAAGAAAAATACAACATATCAATTCGGTTGACAACAAAATAAGGCATGTGTGTATTCTTGCTACTAATCAAAAATCTAACCCAAGTAACCCAAGCAACGAGGGTGATAAATAAGCAAATTAAATACCACTTAAATACAGTGGTTTTTAAGAAGAATTAAAATCTTTCCAATATATTTCACAACTTGGAAACTTATAATTACGTTTTTCAAGAATAATTGAAATCTTTCCAAGCGATTTTTAATTCTTCCAAGAAAAAAGTTGTATTCTTTGTTTTTGAAGTAAAATTCATCTTTTTTTTTTTTTTTTTTTAATCGATTTTCTAAGCTGTTTTCACATTCTTAAAGAATAAATTAATCAGATTCTTCAAGACAAATTTGGACATGGTTTGCGACTTTGTTACACATTCTTCAAAATGTAGTTTTTTTTTTTTTTTTTTTTTTTTTACTTTCATCCAACACCATCTTCATCTTCACACAAACCACCATTATTTATGGTTATTCTTTTAGAATGTAGTTTGTTCAAAATATTAATTGATGGAAGTGAATTCTTAAAAAAATACTTCTATATATTCTTAACATCATTTAGGAAGCACGGTATAAAAGCAAAAAAAAAAAATACAAACAAATATATTTCAATCGCATTGGTATAAGAATAATCATTTTCTAGAAACCAGATGAATCCATAACTTTGATATATATATATATATATATATATATATATATATATATATATATATATATATATATATATATATATATATATATAAACCTTTCTTGAATGACATCCTATTCTTAAAGAATATAAACTTAAAATTCTTCTAGAATGAAGTTAAATAAATTAAATATAAATATAGTAGGATCAAAATCCCATAAGAATTAGAAGAAACTTGAAACTAATTACTATGAAACGGTCTTAATCCAAAAACTTGAAAAGTCACAATTCTTAAAGAATACTTTTATAAATTCATAATTCCTAAAAATAACACATGGACTTCTTTACTTCTTCACTGGATGATATTGAGAATTTTGAGGTTCTGATTGTTGTTGGACCATGGTGAGATGAAGAGAAGTAACATTAAACAACAAAAAATAAAAGAATCAACATACAAAAAACTTCTTATTCTAACAGAATAGTCATACAATAACATTACTTTACTCATGACCAATCTACGAAAATCAATTCTCACATAATGGATTGTTTACGTCTCTCTTATTCGTGAATGCTGCCACTAAGATGTATTGTCATTGAATTCTTTAAGAATGATGTGAAGATGTGACCCCTTTTTACACCAGGAAGTCAAGGAAGTCAAGAACCCTTTTTCGTTACAATGTAACATGTGTTTTCTGGAATAAACAAAGAACAAAGAACCAAGACTGGCTTTTTTCTATTTGTTTAATGGCGTTGTAGGTGGGTATCATCCAAAACTAAAAACAACGAAACAATAATCAAACAAGAACATAAGCCAATAAGTTGAGTTTCTTATTGCAACTTTTCTAAATTGCATCTAAATTGATGGATTACTTTTAATTTACTAAATAACAATTAGATATGAGAATTAGCAATCCTAACATTTGATTATACATAGCAAAATTCAATTTACCAATTCCCACGGAATCCAGTACATAAGAAAACGATTCTTAACTTTTGACAGAATTAAAAAAATTAACCAACTGATGTGACCTTCACAAAAAACTCTTAAATAATAATTTAACAACAACCACAATCAAAATCAATCATATTTTTAAAAATTCTGAAATACTTCTTACATAAAAAAAATCATTCTATTATAATATAAAATAGAAATTCCAAAAGTTTAGAACCCAAAGAAAAAACATTTATTAACAAGATGATTTGTAAAAATTGAAAATCAAACCTTAGGAGGCATAATGAAGTCGTCGTCATAAAATCTCGATGTTTTTGTTTTGGTCGATAGGAGGGAACGAACACAGTGACATGTAAAACTTTCTCGATTTATCGATTCCTTAAGAATCTGGAAAGATTTAGGCTTTGTAAAACATCAACTAAAAAACAGTTGCTACTGTGTTGGTAGTGGTGTATGACAACTGTGGTCGTTTAGGATTTTCCGACGATTGTGGTGTTGGTGTATGGAGGATAAATTGCTGGTAACTATGGTAGTCATTAGGAATATCATGGAGCCGTGGAGGTGGAGATAAGTTTAAGAGGCGTAAATATTACCTGTATCCCTAATTTCAAGGTTTATCAATTGTTAATTGTTTACCTTAATTAATTATAGGTAAGATTACTATTATGTCCTTATATAAATTATTTTAAATATTTTTAAATTCTTATCGGTCTCTACATCCACACAATAGATACTCATCCACATATGAATCTATATATATATATATATATATATATATATATATATATATATATATATATATATATATATATATATATTACAAATAATTATTGAAGTTTATAGAGAAAATAAAAAACCAATATTTTTTAACGAATATAACTCAAATGTTTTGTCTTTCAATTGAAAAACTAAATCCAATGATTTTGTGAAAAAAAATTGATTGAGTTATAACATATTTATCTTTTATTCTATTAGTTTCACTTAGAATCTACTAGAGAGTTGATTAAATGGTCACGACTTTTAATGCTTTAAGTTTTTATACACAATGAATAAAAAAGAACATATATTTGATTGATTTGGTAAGTCAAATGATTAAGGAATAATAGTAAAAAAGATGTCATGATTACTTCGGATGTAAATGGATCAAAACTATATTGTTTGGAGGGTTCTATATATAAGCTTACTTACATGACAGTCACATGTTCTCTAAACTTATATATATATATATATATATATATATATATATATATATATATATATATATATATATATATATATATATATATAGCATTAGGTTCATTTGAAACCACCTATATTTTGTGAGACCGTGAGACGCATTTTTTTTATTATTTTTTTATTTTTTAGTTAATGCAAGTTCCAAAAATAATATTTAAAAAAAGAATTTTTTGATTTTTCCATTTATTTTGCATTGAAAATTATTTTTTAGAATATGTACAGTGTAATATTCTATTAGAATATTTCACGTATGTTTCAAAAAAAATAGAATTTAGTTTTATTTTTATTTTTATTTTTTTTAGTTAATTCAAGTTCCGAAAATAATATTTAAAAAAAGAATTTTTAGATTTTTCCATTTATTCTGCATTTTAAAATTATTTTTTAGAATATGTCAGTGTAATATTCTATTACAATATTTCATGTATTTTTAAAAAAAAAAACGGAATTTTTTTTTAATTTTTTTTAGTTAATTCAAGTTCCGAAAATAATATTTAAAAAAAAAAAGAATTTTTGGATTTTTCCATTTATTTTGCATTTTAAATTATTTTTAGATTTGGTCTCACGGTCTCACAAAATTAGAATGGTCTCAAATTAACCTGAATATATATATATATATATATATATATATATATATATATATATATATATATATATATATATATATATATATATATATATATATATAAGAAAGAGTTATATGGAAAATGAATGATTAGGCAACACATATTTGAACCAATGAAAACATGACAACACATCACTTCCACAATAAGTTCCACAATACATTACTTGTGAAGAAAGAAATGGACACGTGTCATTTGATTATTGGTTCCGGTAGATGTTGCCCTAATTATTTGTTTTCCATATATATATATATATATATATATATATATATATATATATATATATATATATATATATATATATATATATATAAAGAATATGATTTTTTCAAATAGGAATCTTCTCAAAGAAAGTTATAATATTTTCTATCAGAGAACCTTTCTAAGAAGATGGAAAAGGATGTACCAATTATTGACAGTGACATTTTTACGAGACTTGTACCATATAGCTTTTATTCAATGTTTTTCTAGATTATTATTTATTTTTTTAACGTTTTACTCTGAATCTACATTGATTCAAACTCCTGTAACAAATTTGATAATATGATTCAAATCTGCTTCGTATTCCAGAGTTTTGAATAATCAAAATAATACCTTTACCCATCAAATTAACAGGTTTCGTAATCCACATGTTTTTTGAATAATCAAAGCACATTTTACTTAATTCTTAAAGTAATATTTTTTAAATAAAAAAATGTTGATTTAGAAAATGCATTACGTACTCAAAGACTTTCGATTGTAATTAAAAATCACTATTGTAATAACTTCCGCTTTATATTTTATTGTTGAATGCAATGATACAGAATAAAAATTATAAATTTTCTTCGGGTTGATAAATGACTTTATTGATTTATAAATGAAATGGGTGATTGCTAGATAAAATATATATGAAATCACATCATAAATCTTGGTAGAAGACTTGAAGTCTATAAGTCGACTCATAGAATCCTATATAAAAACAATTTGGTTTTTGGCATTTGCCCTTTGGACTTTTGATTGGAGTAAAAATAACCTTTAAGCAGTACAAAATATGAATATATGATTCTAAAATTTATATGGGGTGAGGTATAAAAGGAGTGGATCAATGATGATCCATACCCAACCCTTTTAATAAAATGGTTATCGGGTATGGGTCGTTAACAGGTTAACGGATAAAAAAATTATGCTCTAAATTCATATAATTAAGGGTTTTGATCGTATTAGGATCAAAACTCGCTCCATTTACAGGTCTACTCATAACTAACTTTTATTTAAAATTTAATGGAATTCCCCTGTACACAGGGGCGTAGCTAGGCTTCAGCAAGGTAGGTCCTAGGACCTACCTTTTTTTTATAAATACAATAAATATATATATAGAAAATATGAATGACCTATCTCATTTTTGCTAAAAGACCCACCTATTTTTCTAAAAGACCTAACTATTTTAGTTTTATTTATATAAGGAACCATGTGGTTTTGGGTTCTAGATTCGCCACTGATGTTACATATATAAACTGATATATATATATATATATATATATATATATATATATATATATATATATATATATATATATATATATATGAAGCTTAGGAATAGTAAACTTGGTATTTTTTTGGCAGAAATGGTCCCTATACTTAGCTCCTCATTCTTTACCTATTTTGACATTTTTGGTCCTTGCAATTAATATTTTTACACTTTTTAGGAACATTTTAATATTTAAAGTTTGGCAAAAAACTTTAATGGTTTGACAACTTTGATCCATTTTCTAAAAAATTGCTAACCCTTTAAGTCTCTAACCGTTTTGAAACTTTTGATCCTTGCAGTAAAAACTTTTACATTTTTTCGAAAAAACATGAAAAAAACGGTCCGGGACAAACTACGGGCTTTTCATCCTTGCACTATCTACGTCTGTCATATTTATCGATTCGGAAACAATATTGAAAGCTTCTAGCCCCGCATTATATAAAAACATTATCATTATACTAAACCATGTGATAAAATAGATTAGTATTAGTATCGAAGTTGAATATTTAATTATTTACAAACAATACAAGTATAACTGAAATTCAAAATATCAACCATATTATATAAAAACAAAAGATCGTATAAAACCGTAACTAATATTAATTCAGGCACAACTTCTCAAACCGACTATCAATAAAGGTCGATATCGTGTAAGACTTCATTTTGATTTTAAGATTTTACACTTTACTTGAGCAAGTCGACATCCATTCATGTCATCGATTCTCAAATCAAATTTTACGGTATTTATTACATGAGATCCTCTAAGTTTTTTATGATGATCCACCATGTGATATCACTAAATCAATAATCAGAGTTGAATTCTTTGTATAGTTGATCAAATAATAATCTCACATACAATTTTAGAATGGAGATTTTTGTTTAGCGATCAAACTTTGAGTGTTGATGCATGTCATTTTCACAAAAAATATCACTAGTTGGCTATTTGGATTTAGGAATTAATAACTAAATAAAACCGATATTTATAATAAGTTAAAAGGAATATATTAATAAAAGGTGAACAAATAGAACCATCAATGTGTAACACCCGTAGATTCAGGCTAGTCAATTTAGAGACAATAAGCGTTAAAAATGATTTTTTGATAGAAGATTATTTAGAATAAATAATCTTAACCAAGGTATAGTATATGTCACAAGAATTTCGTACATATAAAGAACGCTGATATTCGACTTATAGTGAAGAAGTTATGACCCGTCGAAGTTTTGCGACAAAACCGGTACAACACCGCGTATCATAAAAAGTGAAATTTTGATAAACTACGTTTGTAGCCTTAGCGATCTAAACGAAACTCGTTGTATATGTTAAACCAAAATCGTGCATATAGAGAACGTCTAAATCTGACTTCGTATGAGGAAGTTATGATTTTTCTAAAATTTTGCATAGTAGTACACAGCCTGAAAATCGAATTTTAGATCGATCGCTTTTGAGTCAAAACTACCTAAATGAGAATTCAAGATCTCGTTAATAAGAGCGCAACGATATAAAGATAGTCAAAAACGGATGTCGGATGACAAAGTTATTGATTTTTAACGGACTTTATCTGTCTAAGTCTGTTAAAATATAACTTTAAAAATAAATTCAAAATTAGCCGATAGAGTCTAAAAAAAGTTGTAGATCCCGTCGCTACCTATGCGTGGATATAAAGGACGTAAAAAACGGAGCTCATATGCGAAAGTTGCAGAATTTAGAAGATAATTAATGTTTAAGATTAAGAAGCAAGTGATACATGGCGAGATCTCAACCCTACCTTCTTCCCCACGACATCGCATGTGGTGCTGACACGTGGCTTGAGTACACCCATTGTAGCTCTGTACACCCAGCATACTGATTACACCTAGTGTACCCTTGTGTACGCCCAGCGTACGCAAGAGCTGGCAGCCTATAAATAAGTGGTGTTTTGCCTCATTTCTCCACACCAATTCACTCCAAATCTCTCCCAAACACCCCCAAAACCTCAAGGCTTTTCTCTAGCCCTTCTTAGGAGTTAGAGGCGAGTCTCGAAGTGCCAGAAGAGCCCCAAGAAGAAGAGTTTTCGGCTCAGAAGTTCTACCTATGCAGAGCCTGGTTCCTCGCTAAACTCCCTTAAGTGAGTTATGCTTGCTATAATTTAAGTATAAATTATGTTTAAGTTCATTATAGTTATTATGAACCTATAAACAAGATTTATCGGTGATTCCTTGTGGTTATACTGATTGATCTACTTACGCGGATGATGTCTAGGCTGCGATTTAATGAGGTGTTTAAAATGGGCTTTCCGAACAGTATACTTCATATACCAAACGAACCCTACCTCTGATATGATCCTAGCTGGTTGTTTCTTAATTGATAGATCATGAAAGTAGACTTTGATTTCAGGCCCGACCTGACATATATTAAAAATAAAACCTTGCTTAGGGCCCCCAATTCTAAGGGCCCCACTTAACCCAAATATTAGAGGTTTATTGATTCAGATTCTCGTGCACACCAACAACAGAAGTAGAACCACAGAAACCGTTCTCGGCGGAAATTGAATGCGACTATTCTTCTTTCTATGAATCTTTGTGATTATATCCTCATATTTCATTCTTCATTCTCCTCAGAACTGCAGAAAGCCTGAAACCATTACCAGTCTGATTCTCCGATTATCGATTCTTCTTCTTCTGATCAAAAATCACAAAAAGAGGTTGGCTCTAGTGTTGATTCTTCTTTCCGAAAGGTTGTCAAGTGTGAATAATTCAACTGATTTGGTGATTATTGAATCCTGATTCAGATCGAGTTCGTTTTTAGCTCGAAGGATTTTCTTACTTACGATTTCTCCCTTGCCATCCTGTGGAAATTGGGATTGCACAGTTTGAATATTTGTAGCTTGTATTCTTTAAAGGATCTTTAGTTTAACATCTAATGCACTTGAAAACTAGTTGTTAGAAGTTCTTGTTAATATGTGGAATTGGTTGATTAAAACACAAATAGAGAATTGCCTTTGAATTGTTTTGTTACCTACATAGGTGAAACAACTGATATATATATATATATATATATATATATATATGTGTGTGTGTGTGTGTGTGTATGTGTGTGTGTGTTTTGTTTAGTTTGTAAAAAGAGGTACACTCTCTATTATGCTTTCTTTAATGATATTAATGGATTTTGAAGACATGATGTTAGTAATTTAAGTTTTTTTTTTAATTTTTTTTATGTCTTTTATGTAACACTTCATTTATGTGGACAATGCAGGATCTTGACAAGGCTGAATTCTAAAAAGGTATCAAGTATGTTCTTCTTCGGTTCTTCCTTCGATTCTATATTTCTCCATAACTGATAACATTACTGATTACCTATGATAATGAATTTGTGTCTTGTGATAATCTGATAATCGATGATAAATTTTGTTATTTTCTACACAAAAGAAGGAATGAATCTGTTTATTGAATCAGGTTTAGATTTTGGAACAATTTTGGTTGGAAGTTGCCAAAGGGCCCCAAAATTTTGGTTCGCTTAGAGCCCCCAAACTGGTTGAGCTACCCATGTTTGATTTAATGATGAATCTAGACTAATAATTATTCGCAATAAATATTATACTAAAATCTAGTAATAATGATACTAGGTTTCGTCGAAGGAAAATAAAATTGTTAGAAGCGAAGCGCTACCCGAATTTCGAGTCGTCACTTGAGCAAGTGAGTCCATAGTCCCTTTCATGAACATGATTTTAATACAAGTATTAATAGAATATTAAATATATGTTAAAAGCTTATATGTGAGTTATATGCTTATTATTTGGAAATATGTGTTATATGTATATTTGATGATATACGCTATGCGAACCAGACATGGTTCTATATGTGATGAGATGTATTTACATGATAATAATAATAGAAGTATTATAAATGAGAAGATAAATGTAAGTTAATACTTAATACTCTATATAAATATTACACTAAACTAAGATAGTGTTGTCTAAGCAAGGTTAGTATTGAAAGTTGATTATAAGCATTGTAGGCTTGTTTAGTGATGAAATAAGACTTAAAAAGAGATTCTTAGTTCAATTAACTTTGGATATTGTGTAGTATCTTATTAAGGGTACGTGTGTGATCGGAATAGAGAGTTGAAACTCTGTCTGAGGAGATTGATGATCAGTGGAGTATGTCCTACGTACAAAGTACCAAGTCTTTTTCAAAGCTCTTTGTCTTAGGTTGTACTTATGTCGGGGTATTATTATGTTCTAGGGTATGAGTCATACTCATATCAGGGTACTATAATGTGCCAGAAGTACTATCAAGTACAAAGTCCTTCTTTAACACACTATTATGTGTCGGGGTTGGGTGCGGGAGCATACGGGAGTACTTTATTATTATTTCCCCGTACTTTTTATTTTGAAGAGCTTTAGAGTCATCATTTCTTTTATGAAGTGATCAGACGAGCTTCATGTGTCAACGTTTCCTTTCACGAAGTAATTGAGGGAACTTCGTAGATTGCCTAATAGAGTGTGTCAACAATAGACCAATACCACGTATGTATGATGTGGTATTACCGGATATGGTGAGTCTGAGGGTAAAATACCTCATGGGGTCAGACCACTGTTAGGCAAAGTTTGGTGCTGTATTGTCGGATAGGGTGAGTCTGGGGGTAAAATACCTCACGGTGTTAGACCACTGCTAGACATAGTTGTCTAGATAACCACCCATGACTTAATTGGCATGTTGTTTTTACGAACGGAGGTTTGTGGTGAAACTTATTGCATTCCCCTCATTTGATGTATTTATTAATCCTCGTTTCCTTCCAAGAAATTTCCGAAGCATCGTTGTCAGTTTGTTGTTTATATTGATCCTTTAGGCTAGATCTTGTAAAATCGTTGTATAGGACCTATATGTGGGAATCGACGAGATAATATAAATTGTTTTAGAGATATGATATATTTGTGTTAATGATAATAGTTGGATTTGCATGTTTAATTTATACATTGTTATCACATTGTGGGATTGAAATCCTTATGTACACACCAGGTTTCCCAACCTAACTCACTTAGTTTATTGTATCACAGGTGGCTATATGAAAGATACATTCTGCTAAGAGATTCAATGAGTATTAGGCCACTAGTTTAATTACTGTAAGACTTGTATATTTCGTTATGCTTATGTTTCTGTATAGACGATGACATCCCAATGTTTTAATATAAATAAAATTCATTTCTTCGGAAATGCTTTGATAATATCATTATCATGTTTTTTGGGAACAAATTCTATAATATTATTCTTTGATTAATGTTAATATTGAAGTTGAATATTTACAAAGAATGAAAGTATAATTGAAATTCCAAATATCAACCACATTATATAAAACAAAAGATCATACAAAACCCTAAGTCATATTAAGTCAAGAACAACTATTTAAACCGACTATCAATAAAGGTCCATGTTGCATGAGGTTCCATTTTGATTTTGACTTTTTTACGTTTTACTTGAGTGGGTCGACATCCATTTAGGTCATCGATTCTCAAGTCACATTTTAAGGTATCTACTACATGGGATCCTATAAGTTTTTTACGATGATCCACCATGTGATATCACTAAATCAATATCAGAGCTTAACTTTTTGTATAGTTAATCAAATTATAATCTCACATAAAATTTTATAATGGATTTTTTAATTGGTGACCAAACTGAGTATTGAGTGTTGATGCATATCGTTGTCACAAAAATATCACTAATAGACTATTTGGAAGTACTAATTAATAACTAAATATAAATGATATTTATAATAAATTATAAGGAATCTATATCTATATCATATCATATCATCATATCATTTTTTCTTTCACCACATTCATTTGAAACTCCCATGCATTTTTCATTTCACCACATTCATTTGAAGCTCCCATGACTTTTTAATTTCTTTCTAATAATAATTAGAAGTTGGTCAATAAGGTTAAATAAATATCAAAGCTAAAGTGTAATCATATATAAACTAAATTTCAATATTAAAAATAATATATTTACTTCTACTTATTAAGTGATGTTTTTTAACCTTTAACATATTATACTTAATTTATTAGTTGTAATATATTTCTGGATGTAAACCATTATCGTTTTAAAGATACAATTATGGAATAATTTGTATAAAATACATAAATTATTAATTTGAATATAACATTACAAGGTCAAATTAAATATAAATTTTAGTTTAACTTAAACAACCCAAAGAATATTTTGTAAATAGTTAAAAGTTATTAATTGTAGTGTTTAATTTTCTAATAATGATTATAAGTTGGTTAATAAGGTTACATAAATATCAAACATAAAGTGTAAGCATAAATATACTAAATTTCAATTTTAAAATAATATTTTTACTTCTACTTATAAAATTATGTCTTTAACTTTTGACATATTATACTTGATTTTTAGATTTAATATGTTGTTGTATGTACAACATTATCAGTTTAAAGCTTCAACTTTTTAACAGTTTCGACAAAATACTTAAATTTTTATTTTAAATATAACATTACAATGTCAACTTAAATATAAATTTCAGTTCCACTTAAAAAACCAAAGAATATTTTGTAAATAATTAAAAGTGATAAATTCAAAAACTAAATTGTAATCTCAATTTAACTAAAATATTTTTATAATCGTTAAAAGATTTCAAATAAGTAGCTTAAAATAAATTACAATAACAATAGTTAAAAATAACTCTATATAAATGCTTATATTGTTACCTTTAAATTCAAAAAACAATGTTTCATGTTTTAAATAATTATAATGATAGAAATTAAAACATTGTGTAAATAAAATTAATAAAATTAATTAGCAACAACTATAAATAACGTTAAACCATATATTATATTTAATTTTATTCATGTGTAACTCTCGGGTAAAAGTCATTCAAACGATTGAGATTATACAATTATAATAGATGTATATATTATCATATAATTCAAAATAATCAATATATTATATCAATTTCGTAAAGACTTCAACTATATAGGTGTTCAGCGCAACGCGCAGGCATTCGCCTAGTCATTATATCATTATCATTATCATATATACTTATAAAGCTAGCATTTTTTCTTGAATCTCATGCATTTGAAACCCCCTTTTTTAACTTCTCCAAACCACATTCATTTGAAACCTCCTTTTTTAATTAATGCAACTCAAAAGTTTTCTTAATTATGATTTAACACTCCAAAGTTTTATAGCTTATATTATGTTTAATTACCATTTAGTGAAAAATTTACTATAAAAAGGTCAATCTTTTGGGAAGATATGCATACAAATCATATACAATTTTCAGAAAGAAAACAAACTTAAAGGTTTTTTTTGTTGGGTTGAGGTCTTATGACCACTTTTGAATATATGTTATTATATTAGAGCTTTTAATTTGTAAGTTTGTTATATTAATTTGTTTTTATATTTTCTTCGTTTTTGGATTATTGTAATAGAGTCATTGTATATTGTGGTTTACTCGTTAATATATTGATCATATGTTATATACGGTGATGTCGAAAATATTTAATTAAATATTTTAAATATGTTTTTTTTTTTTTTTTTTTTTTTTTTTTTTTTTTTGTAATTGTACCGTTTCAAAAAGATAATTAATTAAAACTCATACATATGTTATACTTTCAATCTCTCTCTCTCTCTCTCTCTCTCTCTCTTTCTCTCTCGATATATATATATATATATATATATATATATATATATATATATAGGCTTAGGTTATTCTATTCTAATTAATTATTGTGTGGATATCGTATGTTTTGACAATGATAAAGAAAATATGTTGTTTGATAATATAAATATGTTCAATCTTACATAACTATTGTCATTAACACACATTCTCACTAATTAAATAGTCTATAAGGTTATTATACACTTATTATTATTATTCTCATTTCTATCAGAATGTTTGTCAGAATGTTTAGTGGGTCGTATTCTGTCAGAATGAAAATGAGTAAAGAACGATGTGTGAGAACAAAAATAAATAATAATTAGCGAGAATGCATGAAAATGATGATAATTATTGTAAGGTTGAACGTATTTGCATTGCTAAACAACTTATTCTCTTAGTAATTCTCATAGCATACGATATCCACATAGCAATTAGTTAGAATACTTGAACCTAACTATATATATATATATATATATATATATATATATATATATATATATATATATATATATATATATATATATATATATATATATATATAATAGAGGTCAAAACACTTCAACCAAAATTCATTTAAAATTTAATATTTCAAATGCTTTTTAATAATGATTGTAAAAATTTCAAGATGTGTTACTTAATTGATTGATTAATAAAAATATTAATGTTTTGAAACTCCTAACTCTTAAACTTATATTATTTAATGTGTTAGTTAACTAAAATATTTTTCCTACATAAATATAACATTTTTATGTTTGGTTATTCATATTTGTTTATGTAATTAGAAAACAAGGTGTACATAGAATGACTACTTCAATTTCACATAGGAATCGATACCACTAGAGAGGTATATTGTCTTTAACTGGTGGTAGGAGATCCACATACCCTTTTTAATTATTTATATTAATGCTTAGTAATATCTATTTTATATTCATATTCACCTTAATTTTTGAGGTACAAATTAAGGAAGAGGATTCTCGGCGCACCAACATAAAGTCAAACGTATGCCTTGCAAAATATGTAATTAAAATTAAATATCATATTTATTAATCGACTTATTGTAAAACTCTTGATAACATTTATGTATAATGATATATTTTGTACGACTTCTTTCTTAATTTCAATGTATAATATTTGAAAGTTCATATATGAAACCTTGGATGTTTTGGTGTAATATAAATAGTGTAATACAAAGTTTATTAGTTCAATATTTTTTATTAATAGCTTATTCAAAACAACTTATTTCTTATTTTATCAAAAAATATTATCGGACATAAGAAAAGTAGATTATATTAATGTTATACAAAAACTTATAATATATATTGGATATTATAAAAGTAAAAGTAAGTTTATAAGATATGGAGTATATTAGATAGTATCAGAATATAAGTTGATAGTTTTTTATGTTATTTTGTAATTCGGTTAATGCCCAAAACATGACTAAAAACGTAAATTTCAACATATTTCTATTTTTTCCCATAATTATTTTAACCACTTAAATGCATTTTTGCGCAACGCGCGAGGTTACACCTAGTCATTATCATATCATATCATTATATCATATCATACTATATTATAAAGGTAACATTTTTTCTTTCACCAACTTCATTTGAAAGTCTCATGCATTTTTCCTCTCACCACATTCATTTGAAACTCTCATGACTTTTCAATTTCTTTCTAATAATGATTATAAGTTTGTTAATAAGATTAGCTAAATATCAAACCAAAAGTGTAATCATATATAAACTAAATTTCAATATTAAAAGAATATCTTTACTTTTACTTACAAAGTTATGTTTACTTTTTACATATTATACTTAATTTATGAGTTTTAATATATTGTTGGATGTAAACCATTATCATTTTAATGCTACAACTTTTGAACAATTTGTATAAAATTTTTAAATTATAAACTTATTTATAACATTACAGGACCAATTTAAATATAAATTTTATTTTAACTTAAACAA
This sequence comes from Lactuca serriola, assembly GCF_051521515.1. Taxonomy (NCBI): domain Eukaryota; kingdom Viridiplantae; phylum Streptophyta; class Magnoliopsida; order Asterales; family Asteraceae; genus Lactuca; species Lactuca serriola. The sequence continues at coordinate 202,154,359 of NC_136410.1, forward strand.
CCCCAATAATATTTTGTAAATAGTTAAAATTGATAAATTGTAGTGTCTTTATAATAATGATTATAATTTGGTTAATAAGGTTAATTAAATATCAAACCTAAATTTTAATCATAAATAAACTATATTTCAACATTAAAATTATATATTTACTTCTACTTATAAAGTTATGTCTTTAACTTTGAACATATTATACTTAACTTATTAGATTTAATATGTTGTTGTATGTAAACAATTATCAGTTTAAAGCTACAACTTTGGAACTGTTTGGACAAAATACTTAAACTGTTAATTTAAATATAACATTACAATGTGAACTTAAATATAAATTTCAGTTCCACTTAAAAAACTCAATGAATATTGTGAATAATTAAAAGTGATAAATTGTAGTGTTAAATGCAAAAACTAAATTATAATATCAATTTAACTAAAATATTTTCTAAAGATATTTGTATAATCGTTAAAAGTTTTCAAATATGTAGCTTAAAATAACAAACAATAAAAATAGTTAAAAATAACTCTATATAAATGATTATATTGTTACCTTTAAAATCAAAAAATAATGTCTGATGTTTTAAATAATTATAATGATAGAAATTAAAACGTTAACAAAATTAATTTTAAATGATTAATTAACAAAAACAAAAACTATACATAACATTAAGCCATATATTATATTTAATTTTATTCATGAGTAACTCATGGGTAGAATTTATTCAAACGGTTGAGATTATACAGTTATAATAGATGTGTATATTATCATATAATTCAAAATAATCAATATATTATATCAATTTAGTATACGAATTATTATATCAAATTTAACAACAACATTATTTTTATATTTAAAAACATATATTTGTAAAGATTTAAACTATATAGGTGTTTATGCGCAAAGCACGGACATTCGTCTAGTATACTTATAAAGCTAGCATTTTTTCTTTTCACCACATTCATTTGAAACTCCCATTCATTTTTCATTTCACCACATTCATTTGAAACTCCCATGACTTTTCAATTTCTTTCTAATAATGATTATAAATTGGTTAATAAGGTTAAATAAATATAAAACCCCATTATATTTATCATAGCATCATATTATATTATAAAGGAAACATTTTTTCTTTCACCACATTCATTTGAAACTCCCAAATCTTCATATTTCCATTTAATATACTTAATTTATTAACTTAAATATGTTTGTAGTTGTAAACATTATCATATATGGAAGACTTTGTGACATATCAATATGATATACTTAATTTGTTAACTTCAATATATTTTTAAATAGATAACCAACATTAATATATCAAATAAACTTAAAAATTTAGTGTAAAATTTAAAACCTAAAGTAAAATATTAAATAATGTTTAAAAAACTTCAATATATATATATATATATATATATATATATATATATATATATATATATAACATAGTTAAAAGGAAAAAATTAAATATAATAAATATAAAAGAATCTAAATTGATGAATCAAATTAACTAAAAGGTGTCTGGAAACTATATTTTATAATAACTAAAATTCAATTTAGTTGTTTTTACATTAATTTATAATAATAATAGTTAAAAATAATAGAAACTTAGAAATCAATTTATGTTAGATTATGTAACAGCCCGGATTTCCAGGTATCTTTTATGCTTATAAATTTTGATGTTTTGTGAGGGGACTCGGCGAGTTGGAGCTCAGACTCGCCGAGTAGGATCGCGATTCTGGATGCGGGTTTGCGCCTGGACTCGGCGAGTCCAAGGTATGGACTCGGCGAGTCCGTGCTGTTTAATGAAACCCTAATTTCTCGGGTTTGGGACCTATTTAAAGGGCCTTATGGCCGTCATTTGTGCTCACCAGTCCCTTGAGTGAAACCCTAACGAGTGTGAGCGTTTGGAGCAAAGTAAGAGGCCATTATTGATCTTGGAGGTGTCATCTTGCAAGGGAAAGGGAGGATCAGCCAAGGGAAAGTAAGAGGAGCCACTTCCTGAGAGTTTGGGGTCCAGAACATCACATTTGAGGTAATATCTTCGAGTTATCCTCTACTATGTTGATGTTTACATTGATTTAGGGCTTATTGAGCCCTTTTATGGCTAGATCTAGTCCTCCCTTGGTCCCTTAAGCGATTTAGACCATAGATCTGGACCCTTGGAGGTCCAGAGTGTCCTTTTGCTCAAGCTTTTTGTGAATCAATTGGGGTTTTGGATTGGAATCCTTATGCCTTAGGTCAAAATGCCATTTATGAGCCATGGGGTGTGTTATGAACACCAAGATAAGGACTTTACGTGATGAATCAGTCTAGGAAGGCCAGATCTATGAATTGTTGGAGCAGATCTGACCTTAGAAGCAAGTTTGAGTGGTTGCATGGCATGGACTCGCCGAGTCCGACGAACAGACTCGGCGAGTAGCTTGAAGATTGCCTTTAGATCGCTCAGTGAGTGGTCCAGTCGAGTCATAGGTTGACTCAGTGAGTCTGGGCGAGTTAGAGAGGGTTGACAGGTGGACTGAGTCGAACTGGGACTCGCCGAGTTGTTCTTGAGACTCGGCGAGTTGAGTCGGGGTGGCCCCGCGATTCTCCCAGGTGGAACTCGTCGAGTCAGGGAGTACTCCATGTGTCAAAAAGGGAATCCTAGAGAGTTGGTGAAAACGTCTAGACTCGCCGAGTCGCCCTAGTGCACTCGCCGAGTCCGGTCAAAGTTGACCGTTGACCGTTGACCAGAGTTGACCCGTGTTGACTTCTTAGGGATAGTCAACCTTAGAGATAAAAGTGTTAACTAGAGACATATGGTGTTATAGGAGGATTAGAGCTCGGAGGATCGAGCACGAGGGATTTCCAGGATTCGTGAGATACCGAGATACGCGAGGTGAGTCTTCTTACTATACTTTACCTTGAGTAGGTAACCAGAGTTATGTGATCAGAGTATTTGTATGCTATGTGTATGTGATGTGTTGTACTGCATTATTTCTATGTGATTTATGCTGTGCATGTTTATAGAGTTGGAACCGGAAGGTTTTCAGACGACGTGCAAATGCGCGTCAAGGAAGGCCCTGTCATAAAGAGAGACAACGCTCTTTTGCATGTCGTCTATAGACGACGCGCATTTACAACGCTCATTTACGACGCGCAATTACGACGCACGTTTACGACATGAAATGCGTATCAAAAAAGGACCTGTCATAAAGGAAGACAACACGCATTTGCGTATCGTAACCTTACGACGCACGTGTTAATGACACGCAATGCGTATCAAGAAAGCCCCTGTCAAGAAAGGCCATGTCATAAATGCAGATGACACACATTTTTGCGTATCATAATTTTAACTGTTTAAAAAAAATTATTTATAGATTTACTAATTTTCAAATTAAATTTCCATTTCATGTCTTATAATAGAAAATAAAATACCATATACAAAAAATATAATACATTGCACAAAAGTTAATGTCATACATATAATCATTCCAATAGTAGACAAATGGATATCAAAGGGATCAAAAATATGTTTGTCTTCTAATAGAACTTATACACAAGAAAGTACTGAATTTTCTATTGAACTTATACACAAGAAGAAGGTGTTTGACTTCTGAAAATGTCTCAGCAACTGAATTGGCCCCGGAAGCTTGTGGTTTGACTGCAACTGAGATAAGGATACCATGTTTACTCTTCTTAAGCTCACTAAACAAACTTGACAATAAGTTAATATAAAACTGAATTATTATTAAGATTAAGCCACAAATGCACTCAAGCTATACAATAAGATAACTGGGTAGATTTTTCAAAGTACAATGTTCTAATAAGAAAAAATGAAATTAGGGTGTTATAAACTTGTAATAAATAAATAAATCAATGAAAGTGCATTGTTACTTTATGAATCTAACCCTAAAAGAAGCTATAGAACTGAGGAGGCGAAGATTACCACAACTTTATTTTGCAGCATGAATGTCCCCGTTATGATGGATACCTGTTGATGACAAGAAACCAAATTATCAAGATAAAAATAATTATAACATTTCTTGCATTTTGCATAAATATGTGAAAATATTATCTTATATTAAGTAATAAACTAATAGTAGCATGCAATTAATGAAGTAGACAGATTTAGTCCCTGAAAAACTTACATATAAAACATTCTTTATAATGGATGCACAATTTAAAGTCAATGAGAGAGCAAATCCAGTCAACATGGCTATAAATGGATAACTCATGAGTAGTGGTATAGACACAACTTACATAAAACATATTCAAGACCTCACTTATGAAACAAACATCCCATTTTTCAAGATTCATATATAAAACTTTTTTTCTCTCATGCAAAATCAATAATTACATCAAAATTGAATAATTAAATTAAACAAATGGTAAAAGAAAAACTAAATTAAAGAAAAATTGCTTACTCCTGCAATACGAGCTACTACTATGGGGCCAAATATCCTTTCCATAATTGGATACAATGTGAACTGGAAGTGTAAATCATATTCATACCTGTTTATAACCAGGGAGCACCTATTACCTTTGTTTTGTGACTTAACCATCTTGAAAATGTCATCCATCGACTTTTGACCACATGTACCAGACCAACCAGATTGCTATCTAAAAGATAGCTATGAAACTGATGCACTATCGGCTGAATTCTGAGTTGATGCTTCATTTTCAAGATCACGAAGAATCACTGTAGTAGCAATATGAATAAAACTTGTCAAATATAAAATGTTGAAATTACCCACAAAGTAAAAATTCAGCAAACTTGCTTTAATATGGATAAACTGAAAGTGTATCTATTTATATATATACTGCACAATAACTAGGTAGTTAACTTGTTGTTCAAGCTTCTCTTTTTCAGCTTTTAGTCTCCGTTTTTCAGCACGTAGTTCATTCTTTTCAAACTACACAATGTCATATAAATACATTGTTAGCAACCTGAAGAAAAACTAGAAAACAGAAAAGGCACATGGCACAACCGGATTGGATTGGATCAGTACCTTAAGAAGATATATGGAGATCAAATACTTCTACAGTTATCGTGTTTTTACTTTCTAGTGAACAACAAAAGAACTAAATATAGCAGTTACCACTCTACTTACAAATGCCATGTGGAGATCAAATACTTCCACAGGTATCGTGTTTTCTTGCTATGTTTCCTGGTCATCTTAAGTTTTCAGAACCGATACCGTTGTTCCTTATCTGCTTAATCACATTACATCAAAATCATGACACAAAGAAATGAGTAAAACAACATCAAAAGTTCTTCATTCCAAGATTCCAGTTACATTTTTAAAATAAATAAAAAAAGAGTGTTATATGCAATAAGTTATTAATAATATATTGGTATATTACTAACATGTTACACGTAAAGTTTAAAAGAAATTGACATAATATACACACCTCCACGGATGATACAGTTCCACATGATGATGGGATAGCTACAAAAAATGGATTAAAATGATCAACATAAAAGAATCATCTAAAAAGAGGCTTAGAATATTCTATATCAGGAGTTTGAAGAGCATCTATGGCTTCCAACAAACTACCTCCCTTAAACCTGTATTATAACAACCAGAAAAACAATCGAGCATCAGAAGGAGGTGTAACCAAGTTTTGATTTTCCATTGCACTCATGGGGACCCACGTGACATTAGAATCTCTAAAATTACAAGAACGAAGAAAAACCCCAAGTTGAAGTTTAATATTATCAAACCTTTCCTTGGAATATTGAACAACGTCCATTTTATTGACAAAAGCAATGATTTTATCAACACCAAAACTTCTAATCAGTTCTAATATTATCAAACCTTTCCTTGGAATATTGAACAACGTCCCTTTTATTGACAAAAACAATGATTTTATCAACACCAAAACTTCTAATCAGTTGTACGTGCTCCCGCGTTTGACCTCCTGCACTATTGCAGCATCTGCTTGTGTTGCCCTTGATATCATGTTTGGGACAAAATCTTTATGCCCTGGTGAATCTAGCACCACAACATGGTAACTTAGCATCCTGATATATTTGTCCCAAAAGGTGTAGCAACCTTCCTGAAAGTGTTGACTTTCCAGAATCCACATGCCCAACCTGCAAATGTCAAATACAAGTTGTTAGCAACTTAGCATCACAATAACAAATTTTTTATTATTATGTGCACCAACAATAAAAAGAAGGATTACAAGAATGGATGGTATTAATGTATTACACCTTTGCTTTTGCTACCAAACGATGAACTGAAGGCAATTTGAAAGATTGGATAGATGTGTGTGTGTGTGTGGATTCACCTGAAAGTAACAAATAAGATTTAATACAACTACATAAATACATTATAATAATAATTAAAAAAAAGTTTTATAATTGAGTGCATAAATGATCAAGACTAATCTTACATGTAAATTCTATGGTTTTGATGTCACGGTGACATATCTGGATAAAATTATGAATATATGCAAGTGCCCTGCATATCTGCACCAAAAAGTATAAAAAAAAAGATTCAGACTTTTTGAAATTGGAGATACATTCTCCTGTTATGTTTATATCTTTAATCTGAAAATAATTATGTCCTATATATTACCATAAATGAGGTAGCACATGAACATGCCTGATAAGTAAACAATTTGACATATATCAATGGCATTCATTGGTTCATCCTAGTGTAATGTGTTGCAGTTCGACTAACAGTTTCTGTAACAAAATCAAGAACAAGATTGAGGCAAAGCTCCTCTTTTTCAGTGGTTGAAAAGAAAGAGTGCTTCAATTCCACAACATTTGGATGATCCAACATTTGCATAACTTGTAGCTCTCTATTGTTGTAATGTTTGTCTAGAAGAACTTTCTTGATCGCCAAAATTTCCCCTGTCTCTCTGCATTTAGCCTACACCAATATTACAAAAAATGCATCAACTTACTAGAGACTGAATTAAACCACCACCATGTTTATAGCATAATAGCTAAGTTGGCATACATAAAATTCGGTGTAATGGTGACGAACCAATGCTTCCACGTAGGTTCCTAATCCTGCAGCTGTTTTACATAATTTGTATAAGTTGAGCTTGGTATAAAGCATCACAAGGAGGGCATTTACGTCTTTTGACAGACAAACCTGGTTCAATGGGACCAGAGGTTGTTAAAGTGATACTCAACCTATCTGAAATGACCTCAGCTTCAAGTAATCGCCCAACATCAGAAGGTTCAGGAGCATAAATAGGTTTTGTGGCACCTAAAAAGTACAAAATTTAGATGAGTTTTATAAAAAATAAAAATTAATCCAAAAACATAATCTTAATACCTGAAATAAGAGCCTTTTTCCACCTTCAGAAGCCAAAAGATACCATTGGATAAAATATTCTAGAAGCTTTGGGACTTCATCAAAACATGGATGAATCTGCAAATATGAACCTAAAGATTTTGTGTCATCTAATTCAAATCAATAGGGTCTATTTTTCTCTCCCTGTTTGCTCATTGCCAACAGAATACAAACAAACAACAAAAAATAATAAATTAATAATAATAATAATAACAAACCATCTATGATAAATAATTAAGACTGATTATTAAAATTATTTAACCTCTATCTGGAGCTTCAATGAACAATTAGACTTATCTGCTAGTTGACTTCATAATGCCCGGAGCTCATGTTCCATATCCATAACCTGTGAGAAGATGATATTTAAAACTAAACTCCTAAAATATAAGAAACTAAATAAATGAAAAGGTCAAAATTAATAATAACAAAAAATGCACCAAAATCAAATGCAATTAGCATGGTGTACCTTACTAGGCTGATGCAGCATCTTGATCCTTCTAGCCTCTTGTACTTCCTTCATTAGTTCTTCCACATCCTAAATATATACAACACATATAGATATAGTCACAATAAAACTATATATATATATATATATATATATATATATATATATATATATATAGTATAATGGATTGCAAATCATCATCATGAATTAGCAATATAACTCTATAAATATCTTGACACTCATAAAGAACAAAAATAAAAGATGGTAAAACTGATAGTAGCCATATAAAGTTTGTCCAATATTAAAGTGAAACTAAATTTACGCTAAATTGCCTTGATAGTTTGTTAGTGTGCAGTATGTTGGGCAGATTTGATTGTCCATATTCTAATTCCTTTACCCAAACATTATGATAATCACATACCAAAATGGTTGGTTGACAATTGGGTTCCCATATGAGACGAATTATTTGTTCTTCAAATATCACTAGTGAAATCAAAATCCATATGTGCCTGATTTCATTAAAAAATGTGAATCGCACATATCAAAGCATTTATGAGAAGAAAACAACAAATAAAAGGTAAAAGAATTTGTTGACAAACCTATGTAGGTGGAGTAGAAACCTAGGTCACAATTGATTTCCATTGTAGGCTTTTGTTACCAAAGTATGTCGAGTGCGAGGAAGAACAAACCTTATATCACCAGGAAACATAAGTCGGTGCCATCTAGGGATCGAATGGTTCATAAAAAACTGATGTAAGCTTGAATGAAAGTAGAATCGATGAGAATGTAGACAGCCCAAATTAAAACTTTATCCAGTAGAATCTATTTGAGAGTGAGTGTTGGATTTATTGCTTCCCTTTCCTGGGTTGGTTACCCTAGTCGATCGATTCAAGATTTCACAAAAAAACCCTAGGTCGCGACCGATAGAGACAAGAAGGATTGGTCGAAGATAGGATTGGATCCGACTTCAAAGAGTAACAGTAATTTCATTGAAAACCCTTTCCTCGTTCGTTTGACCTTTGATTTACCTCAGTCGATCGATTCAAGCTTTCAATATAAACCCTAGGTAGCGACCAAGAGAGACAAGAAGGCTTGGGCGATGGTAGGATTGATTCTGATTTCAAATAGTAACAATAGATTTCAAAGAGGACTTGGAAATCACAGAGCTTGAATAATTAGGTCAAAATATGGAAGACAGCGGGTGGAAACAATGGAGAGGAGAACATGAGGCGGGGTTTTTAATTTTTTGGGAATTCATTTCCCCTTAGCTGTTAAAAAGGAAGCATGCGCGTTTAATGAAAAAAAAAATTATAAAACGACATTCTTAGACGACACGCTTTTATGATAGGTGCCCTCCGTGTTTTTTATTTTTATTATTTTGACACTAAATACAGGGGCACGCAAAAATGCGTGTCCCGAATCCCTCAACTTTTGGGAGAGATGACATTATTTTTAGGGTACCCACTATTGCGTATCGTGAAACAGTGCGTGTCATGGATTGCACGTCGTAAAAGGCTGTTTTTCTAGTAGTGAATCATCATGATAAAATTAAAACACCGTCATTTTTTTTTTTTAAAAAGTTAATAAATCATACTAGTAGTAAATTAAAATAGTTGACAAATATAACTAATGTTATACACATGTAAAACATGAGTAGAGACCATTAAATGATTTGATTTTAATAAGCGTTATTTTATCTATTGTTCAAATTAATTATAAATTTAAATAAACTAAATGAAATAATTATTATTTTATAGTTAATATAAATGATAAAAATATTTTCAATAACATAAGATTACCAAAAGTTTTAATTTTATTCTGCGTAAAGCGCAGATATTCGCCTAGTCATACATACTTATAAAGCTAGCATTTTTTTTCTTGAATCTCATGCATTTGAAACCCCCTTTTTTAATTTCCTCAAACCACATTCATTTGAAACCTCATTTTTTTAACTAATGCAACTCAAAAGTTTTCTTAATTATTATGATTTAACACTCAAAAGTTTTATAACTTATATTATGTTTAATTAGCATTTAGTGAAAATTTTACTATAAAATGTCAATCTTTTGTGTTATATAAAATCTTACATGTAAGAAGGATGTCATAAGAAAATGAAAAGAAAAATTTTCAATAGGCACAATTCTTTTAGAACGTATTTGCAGTGATAGAGTCCCTAAAAGAGCTCTACAAGTCAAGGTTGTGGATGAATGTATCATTTTTTACTCGTAATTTGATCGTGTTATATTTTTTTCCAGTAATATAAATGAGACCATTCAAAATTATATGTTTAGAGATATTTTGTTTTCTCAAACCATAACATTCAAAATCATATGTTTAGAGATATTTTGTTTTGTCAAACCATATTGATTTGAAACCTACATAACTTTTTATATTCCTTAATTAAAACCATTTATAGTATTTAGTATTATTTTTAAAAATAATTATTATTGATTAATTATATTTTGACTTATGCGATTATTTTCTAATTTCAATAATGATGTTCATTTAAAATACAATTTATTTATAACTAAATGTAATTTATAATTTGATGTTTTTATCATTTAAAATTGTTATTCATTAATTTTAAACCACTTATTATTAATAATTTAAAATCAATTGTTATTATTAATAAGTGAAAGAAACTTATAAAAAACACTTATTATTATAATTAAAATGTTAAACATATACTAAAATATAAAGTGATAAGATAGACAATTTGCATTTAAAAAAACGGCTTACATGGATAATATGACATATCGATGATTTTTAATTAATTATTGTTTTGAAGCAACATGAACATACAAACATGTATACAATAGTTAATTAAATATTATATATATCACATTCCCTAACATATGATCGATAACATGAATCTAATCTAATTTACATTAAAAGTTCAACCACAACATACATTGATATCTTAAAAGAATACTTAAATCAAGAAAATACAATAAAGAATTAGTATATAACAAACTTACAAATTAAAAACTTCAACATAATAACATGACTCGAAAAATTCTTCAAACCCCTCAAACCAACACAAAAAAAACCTTAAACTTGTTTTCTTTGTGAATTTTGTATGTGAATTGTATTTGTGTGTCTACTAAAAATGATTGACCTTTTTATAGTAGAGTATCCATTAATTCTTTATTAAATATATTATATACGTTATAAAACCTTTGAGTTGTTAATCATTATTAAGAGACTTTTGAGTGGTATTCATTAAAATAGGAGGTTCAAATGCATGAGGTGTTTGCAAATTTTTATAGAGGTTTCAAATGCATGAGGTTTAAGGAAAAATGCTAGCTTTATAAGTATGTATGATATGATATATATATATATATATATATATATATATATATATATATATATATATATATATATATATATATATATATAGTTTTAAAGATATCTTTCATGGATAAGACAATCCAAGAATGGTGGATAATAAAATAGAATCATATTTCATATTTGTCAACCCATGACTCGAAATCTAGAATTTAAACTCATAACTCGACTCGATATACATCCTTGCATACACCCCCAAAGCAAAGTCTTATAACTTCTCAAGTAATATTTTTCTCTCATTTTTTCAAACACTAACAACCACATGTACATATGTGAAATATATATATATATATATATATATATATATATATATATATATATATATATATATTAATCTATTAAATAAATATGATAAGTATCAATTGATAACCACAAATTTAAAAAACACTTGAGTTGTAGTGGCATAAATTATAAAACTTTTGAATTTGGTGCAAGTATTATATATATATATATATATATATATATATATATATATATATATATATATAGAGAGAGAGAGAGAGAGAGAGAGAGAGATTTTACAATCTATTCAATTACGTATCGCAAAGTTTGATACCTTTTTTACCAACGATCCAAAAATGAAAACTTGTTAATATTCAATTCACTTTTATAATACAACAATATCAACATACTTTGAGAAGCTCGTTATAATAGGATAAAAAGGGAAATATTGACATTTTAATCAATGGAATAACTTGTAACACGTATGGTGCACCTGAATTGCATTATGGATTTTGAAATATTTGGCTATGAGCTCAAACCTTAGGCTTTGGCTTATATATATAATCTTCGGTGTGTGTTACTTATGTAGCCGACATTGTAAACCCCAAACATGTCACACCCCAAAACCGGAACGGCGGAAACGTTCTGGGGTGGATGACGTCATGTCAAGTATCACAACACATGCATATAGTAATCGAAGTACAACAAAACATTGCATTAATAGTAATAATTTTACATGGTTACATTACATAGTATCAAAGTAATACAAGCAACATATATAAAGTGCAGCAAGGTACTTAAGCCATCTTCATCAGCAACTCCGGGGATGTACCTGTCTAATTGCTGACCTGAGATTACAAGTTATTTGAAAAGCGAGTATCAGCATTTTTACAAATGCTGGTGAGTTCATAAGTAATTAGTGTCATTTAGTCAAATAACATTAATAAGTAGTAGTTTAAGTGGTTTCAGTGCATCAGTGTTCTTTCCAGAAAATCCTATATTTTCTTTAAATAAAGCAGCCTTATACCAAGACTGTTCAGTGTAATGCTGTCAAAGGTAGTTTTCCCTCAATTGCTATTATTATCAAAATACTGAATTTGATTATTAAAGAAAGCAAGAGATATCAGGGAATAACATATGCCTCAGCAGTGAGGATTGCTGACTAAGGCAAAGAATCATAGACTCCAGGAAGGTATCGAACTAACGACACGCCTGGTTCAATCTAACAAAGGGGGAACACAGACCCCAGAAGGTACCAATTGCAAGGTACAACTAGTAAGGTCTAAAACAGTGAATATAGACCGACGACGATACCAAATGAAAGGTACATCTCGCAAGGTCAAAACAAAGACTACAGACCTCAGTCAGTATCAAATGAAAGATACGTCTAGTAAGGCCAAAATAGAGACTACAGACCCCAGACAGTATCAAATGAAAGATACAGCTAGCAAGGTCGAAACAGAGACTACAGACCCCAGACAGTATCAAATGAAAGATACAGCCAGCAAGGTCAAAACAGAGACGATAGACCCCAGACAATATCAAATGAAAGATACAACTAGCAAGGTCGAAACAGAGACTACAGACCCCAGACAGTATCAAATGAAAGATACAGCCAGCAAGGTCAAAACAGAGACGATAGACCCCAGACAGTATCAAATGAAAGATACAGCTAGCAAGGTCAAAACAGTGTGACTCTGAAAAGCGACATCAGCATACAGTGTAAATTGCTGACGAAATACCGTTACCTTAAAGTCATGAATTATAAGGCAACCCAGGATACTCGTAACCATACTGACTAGAGTTCTAGATGCCCTACAAGCATCTATATAATGTGACATTTGTCACCCCTTGGCTTAGTGGGCCGTGGACTGTAGCTAGCAGTCAGGGTGCGGGGTTGTCAATCCCGTATAGATCTATACACACAATGTCCGCTCTCCCTACAGGAGACTCTGGTTACCAACTAGACGACGGAGAAGGCCGTGTCCTGAAGATGCATCCCAAATAGTGGGTTTCAAATGAAAGTGTTGAACTAGTGGTAGAGACTTCCCAATAGTGGGTTTCTAATGAAAGTGTAAAATAGAGGTAGAGACTCTTAACTGAATTGACTGAAGTGACCCATATGTCTAAGCTTGTATACATAGTATATAACTAATGAATCAAACGACCTTCGGATGGACATCCGATCCCACCAGACCACATCTCAACGAAGAAAAGGAAATAGGGCAAACAACCTTCCTAAGTCCTTCAACCATTATTTATATGCGTCTACACAAGCACAGACATACATTTAACTATGCTTGAGTGGGTATCAAGTAAAAGTGATTCTCGTGCAGTAGGAGTGTCTAACAAGTGAAGTAGGAGCGGTCACAAGTGAAGTATAAGTGTTGAATAAGTATAAGCGCATCGCGAAGTGGAGATGGCCACAAGTGAAGTAAGAGCATGTCAAGTATAAGTGAAGTAAAGTCGATCTCAAGTATAAGCGAAGTAGACTCGTATCACTAAGTAAGAGGGTGAATAAGTATAAGCATCATCAGGTATAAGTGACTTCAAGTATAAGAGAAAGCGTTACAGGGTAGGAGTATAAAATAAGTATAAGCGAAGCAACGGTATCTAACAATTAAAAGTATTCATGAAAACCTTTGAAGACTTTATTACTCAGGAAAATCGCATTTGTATTCTTTGATAAAATAGGTGTGAAAACCTTTAGAAATCTTTGGGAATCTTTTATAAATCAGTTTGAAAATGAATCTTTGATAAGCTATGAAAGTAAGAACTTGAACAATTTAAAAATCCTTTTTGAAAGCCATTTACAGTGTCCTACTCGGTAAAACAGTGTACAGTGGTAAAATCTTGTGCATGCGGGTTATCAATCACATGTGATTGATATGATAACTGGCATGTTTAACTTGTAATCCCCCCTATAAAACATTTAAAAGCATTTAAAAGGTTCATTCAGGGGTATGAACTCACCTGGTGTAAGTAGGTCCGACGGAAGTGCCGTTTAGGTGTTCGGGGTCACGCAAGGACTTAAACACACACAAGGACCTATTTTAACATATGATAACATATGTTCACATACAATTAGCATATAATATACTGATTAAACAATTATACACACTCAAAGGAGTGGAAAACACTTTTGGTTGAGTGTTTGGGGTCCCGGGTAGCGTTTAAGGGTGCTAAGGGTCTCCTATCAGCTGTGGGACTTTGCTATACTCACATATATAGTGTGCAAATGGATTTAAAACACCAACATGGACCAAAAATGTAGTTTACGGCCCAACCTAAGGGAGTTTACGGCCGTAAACTCCCAAGGTCATATTGTTGGGTGTTTGATGCTTCTAGCTTGTTCATAGAATTATTCTAAGCACTTTTCCTAAAAGGCATGAGTGGGTTTGAGGCCTCTAAGGGTATGTTATAGGAGTTTACGGCCTAGGAACTCTCCCAAGGGAGTTTACGGCCGTAAACTCTCAATCTTTGAGTTTAGTGAAGTTTTAAGCCCCTATTGCCTTCCTAGAATTTCCTTATGAAGTTTGATGCCGTTTTGGGTGATTAAAACCAACATTTGAGGGGGTTTTGGGGAGTTTACGGCCTAGATAATGCTTGGGCCGTAAACTCCTAGAAATCCCTCATTTTCCTTGTGTTTAAGCCCTTAATTCCTTTCTAGCATTTTATAGAAATGGCCTATGGTCATTTGGGGGGCAAAAACTACAATTTTGGGCATGAATTAGGGTGTTTACGGCCTTGACCATGTCTGGGCCGTAAACTCCTTTCTTTAATTCATTTTGGAGTGTTTCAAGGGTCTAAACTCAAGAAGATAAGTCCCTAAATTATGTAATAAGCCCTAGGATGAGTTTGGGAGTGTTTTGGGGCACTTTTGACATGATTTTGAGGAGTTTACGGCCTAAGCTTGTGCTTGGGCCGTAAACTCTTGTTTGAGTCCTAAAATCATGCATTTTAATGTTTAAACACCCCTAGGCTATATCCCCTAATTATTTCCAAGCTTATGGACAAGTTTAGAGGCATGTTTGGCACCATTTTAGGGGTTTACGGCCCTAGAATGTTCTTGGGCCGTAAACTCCTTATACCATGCCTTCTTGGATGATTTTTGGGCTATAAACATAAATTAATACGTTTAGAATAGGCTAGGGTAAGCGGACTTACAATTTGGAAGCGTTTGGTTGCGGATTCGGGGCGAAAACGGGTCTAGAGAGAGAGTATAGAGAGAGAGTGTAAAAAGTCTCCCATTTGACTCCACTCACCCATATATAGGTTTCACAGTCGGGGCTCAGTGGAATTTTACCCGATACTGCCGTTAAACGGGGATTTTGGTCGCACCCGATTTAGTGGTCGTAATAATAAAACTTGACATTTTCCAAATGAATGAAAATGTGTGTCCTGTGTTCTTATTTCCTTTTTCACGACTTAACGACATGTTAAAGGTAATCAAATGGAATGTTTATTAAATTGATGCCCTCTAATTAACGGAACTTTTATACAGTGGAATATTCCGTTAACGGTAACGGGGAAATGTAACGGGACAACTTGGATTGTCACAAAACACCACACCCACCCTACATGGTATGGTGGGTCTTAGTTGCTGCAACTAGCCTACAATACTACTCTCTTCCTTCTTTTCTCTTATTTTTTCTTGTGCCTTTTCATAGTATGGTGGAGGTGAACACCGCCCATTTGAGGTGTGGTGTGAGATGGTGGTGGAATGGTCTATAGATGGTGAATATTGGTTGCATAAAGTGGAGTTGGTACACCCCCACAACTTTATAGCAATAGTAATCTTTATTACATATTTGGATTATCTGTCTATGAGATCAAACCGTAGGATTTGAGGTATATGTCTAATCTTCGGTGGATATTACCTATATAGCCGACATTATAACCCACAAATATCACACACAACTTGCAGGATGTATTGGGTCTTAGTTAAGGTGGGTGTAGTTTTTCCTTATAGAATCGTTGTATATTGAACTCTTTAGCTGCATGGAGAAAGAGGACGATATTGTAACAAATGGTAAAAATAGGTCAACATTTGACGGTCAAACCACCGCAAAACCCATTGTAATAAGAACTATTATAAAGTATTTTATGTTTTTTAGTGCAGTTGAAGTCATTATACTCAGAATTGCAAGTAGAGTACTCTCATTATCTCCAATTTATGTCAAGTGCTAAAGAACGAAAAACAATTCACCAAAATAAGTACTATTTAATACATTAAAAATAAAATTTATGCATTGAGTATACTTAGGAGAAATTGATGATCAAATTGGATAGAGTATGTTCACACGACTTCGTGGATATAAAAACACTGAAAATAGAGATCTTATGCATAAGTTATCCCCTTTTTATGGATGCAAATCAGTTATATAATTGATTTTACTGGAAACGAACACCGTATCGCTTCATTGGGATAGCTATAAATTTTGTTAAGTGTTTTCGAACACGTTTTTGAACTCAGGCTATATGCTGTTATTTGAATGCATATTACGAATATTTTTAGCTTAAAATTATGACACTTTTGTAAAAACAGTTGTAACGAGAAAATTATAAAAATAACCAAACCAAAACTCTAAACGCATTTTAAACAAAGTATCATTTATCATTTCAGAAATTTGTTTACATATTTGGACTCAACACACTCGGGACAATCATCAGGAGTATTCGGAAAAATTTTATGATTCCGGAATTGTGGCACAAAAACCGAGGCAACACATGGCTTGATTAGAGAAGTGATGACATCATCACCATAACATTATCACATGTCCGTAAATATAAAGGAGATCACCATCAAAATATGGTCCATCACTTTCTCTTTCTAACCTTTATCTACCCCCTTTGTTTTTTTCCTCGAGAATTGAGCCACCGACCGTTAGCAGTGTCACCAGCGATAGCCACATCCACCTCACCTCCACCCTCCTTTACCTTTGCCAGCTATTACTTCTGTTCCAACGTGCAACTTCCAGTTTTCCTCCAAAGAAAGCAGCTCTGCAGTGATGAAAAAACAACTGAAAAGGCTTCACCGGTGCCAAGCGCCGCCATCTGGTAGGGTGATATTGCCATATATATATATATATATATATATATTTAGGCATTATTTTAATACATTTTAATTTATATTGTGGTTAATTGCAAAGATATTTGATACTTATCGAGTTGAATTACATTTTGCATCCAAATAGGAGATTCTTGAGGAAAAAGGGTCAAAAGTGACAAATATTGGAACCTAGAAGGACTGGAGCTGAATAGGGAGCTTAATGGAGCTTAAAAAGAAGAAGAATATAGCAAAGACACTCCCCAGTGCACGAAAATGAAGTAACACAACGTATTTATTAGGAAATTCTTGATAATTCGATTGTATGGAACTCACGACGTGAGCCTCATAGCCTCACGACGTGAGAAGTCAACATTCTAAAAGATCATTACGTGGAAGCCAATTTCCTTGCCAGACACGAATTCAACATTTCTCACGACGTGAGATCCTAAATCTCACGATGTGAGGAACATTTTCAAGGAATCTATATATAGCCTTTTCCATATTTGATTTTATAGACTTGCATCGATTATTCTGAAGAGTTAGTCGAAATTAGAGGCCAAAACCTTGTGAGATTTAACTATTGGAGGAAGAATTCCATTGAAGTTAAGAGATTTGAAGATCTAATCGATATAACACATTACACATTCGGTTTGATCATGTTTAGCTTTATTCCTATTGTGTTTTTGTGTTTGATTACTGCCACGATTAGCTAAATCAGTAGACTTTCATTTAGTTAGATGAAACCTAAAACTATGAGTTGGTTTCTTACTTTTATGGATTATATGAAGTTGCATTAAGCTTGTGTTTGATTTTTGATACCTATCATGATAAAGCTTTAAGCTTTGTTGCTTATATTCAATTTAAGTGTAATTGAATGATCAATTTATATTTCATGAACTTGATTACCTAGTATTTCATGAACATTAGTTTGGTAGAGCCAGGATTCACCGAATCTTAGATTAGGTAATAAAGACATCAAATTTATCTATATTAGAGAACATAATTTGATCATAATTGTGTTAAGATAAATCTTACATAGCTCACTATTTCATACTAGTCAATTTTGTGTTTGTTTGTGTATGATCATTACATAGTAGTTCAGGAATTGATAAAAATATTTGGAGATTTAATCGAGATTGCTAATAATATCTATTTTAGTAACCAACTTTATAAATCCATAAATAAAAACTAACCATAGGAAAAAGTTGGATTCAAAACAAAACGGAAGTGCTTTTAATACCTTGATAACAGTCATTCTTAATTAAAACATTTAAGTTAATATGAACTTGCAAAATCAGATAACACCCCCTCTTTTATATATTGTTTTTAGATTAATTTTTAGTAATTATTTTAATATATATTGAATCCGTTCCCTATGTTCGATACTCGACTTACTTTACTTCCTTATAAATTGACTATGTACACTGCCTATAGGTGCATTAGTAGATAAGAATTTAGGTTTATAAATTTAAAGCTAGATAGGTATAATTTATGCACATCACGACGGAGCTCCGATCTCCAGCCAAACGCCGACTGGTCCCGTTAGGTGTAAAAATTACATTTTCGTGCTCTTGATAAGCAACTTAGTAAGCCTTTGTTATCAGTTTGTCCAAAAAGTCTCCTATTCAAAAGTCAAGAAATCACGAAACGAGTCCCAATCCTCGAAACGAACACTTTTCACCCTTCAAGGTTGAGTTCTACAACCCCTTTTATACTATTTATGTTTTTTTCGAGGGGGGGGGGGATACATGAATTAGTCGTTTTTACGTATACTCGTTAACATTTACGCTTCATATACTTGTTTATGTCTATTATGTTTTCGTCATAATGAGAAAGTTAAATTGACTAAATAAATATATATGTAGAACAAAAGTGCATAATCTATAAATTTTGAAGTTATAAATCACTAAAAATATAGTTTTGGTAAATTTATAAACAAAGGGTTTTACTTTGGTCTTTATAAAAGAAAAGTAGTAAAAAAACAATTTTATATATCTTTAAGATGTATCATTTGTTTTATACACTTGTACATATGCTTTGTTTTGGTTGATTTTACATTGGATGAAATCTGGTTTTGGTCAAAATGTAGCCATTATGCTGCCCGATTTTTGTTAGAAAACCTTTAAATAGTTTTTAAACAATAAATGAACGCCATCTATAATAAATTTTATTATTTAAGGTTTAAGACTCGGGTTCCTATTTTTGAACGATTTGAGGTTAGTAACCAAATAATAGTCTAATAAAGTTTTAACAAAAGTTTAGAACTAAAATACACACACACACACACACTTTTAGATATCATAAACCTAGGATTCCCTATATAAGATATACTCTTTATCGATTAAGAACACAAAAGCTTAGTAAAGCCCTCTGTGCTATAAGCGTTAATCCATAAGGAGTGTGGAACTTTTCATATAGATCTATACACATTGACAACCCCGCATGTAGTTGCTAGCTACAACCTACGTCCGACGAGTCGAAACGGGCGTTAATGTTCATTCTCTACACATTTCACGATGTCAATGAACCATTGGTGATGTGATTTGAACGCCCCTTGTAGTGTTTTTCCCATGGCTTTCTCATCTAGTAGCTCGGTTATAGGTTCATTATAGACCCATAGTACACTTTAAAAGGACACATATAGAATTGAAATAATATTTATACATAGTTTAAATGCTCATACAAGTTGAAATAAGATTGTATGTAATAGGAATACTTTGCTCAATAGATGAGTGTTAGTAATTAATTAAATAAAATAATACTTAATAATATTATGACAATTGTTTATAATCTTATACATAATAAGTTACCAATATAAACAACACCGTTAGTTGAATGAGATTACTAACAATTATTCTATTTATTTGATACTTTTTAGTTAGAAAAAAGTATGTTAAATTTATATAAGTTGATATTTAGTTATATTTATATAAAACATACTTTTGGTTATAAAAATACGCAGAGACAAAACCTATGGAACTCACCAATAATTTTTGTTGGTATATTATAAACACATGTATTCTCAGGAACTTAGGAGCTAGAGTACACACTTCGTGTAACATGGAAAACCTATTTCCTTGCTTTTATTGTTGGTTGATCTGTTCAAGCCTTTGTTTTATTTTGAATTACATTTTGTTGAACTTGTTCTGTACTATCACACTTTCGGAGTTTTGAACAATGTAATCCTTGTACTAAGATCAAGGTTGTAAAAAATGCTCGACGTTAGCTAGTCGGTGGGTTAAGGTTAAGTGTAACGACTCGAAATTCCATTAACAATGTTTGGTTTCCATTAAGGTTGTTTGATTTTGAGTGTATAGATGGAAATAAATTAAATAAAAAAAGATATTAGTTAATATCTAAATAACTAATCGATACATTTAGGGTATTTAAATTAATTAAATTGATTTTGGGAAATATAGGTTAAATATAATTAATTTAAACTAGAAAAGATTCCCCGGCGTTGCCGGGGTCGGAAGGTATTGCTTTGTAAAGTAAAGTAGCATGTTGAATTGCATTGAGATAATCTAGTAAATGAAGATAAACAATGTCATTTAATTACATAAGTAAAGAAAGCTAAATCATTATTCCTTGCAATAAATGAGGAAAATAAAGAAATGGTCTCACAAATTGAACTTTATTGTCATGTATCGCAGCGGTCAGAAAACCAATTCGGAAAATATATACCGTTGCTTTTTGTCTGTTAGTGTGAGGGTAATTTAGTCTTTTCGGGTAGTATGGACTGAATTTGTCACCATGGGTAAACCATATGGACCATTTATGTAATTTTGGCGGTGGTGGTGGTGGTGATGACAGATGGTGGGTGGGTTTATGATTTTGGGTGGGTATTTTCTAATAAATAAAACATTAATTTAAAACCAAAAAGAGAATGTTAAATCTTGTAAACCACAGAGACCAATCGTGTAATTTTGTCTAACAATAATAATAATAATAATAATGAGAGACCATTTCTGCCAAAAGACTAAATACTAATAATATGTAATAAAAGGTGAGGGTTATGAAAAATTCAAACCAAAGTGAAAGGGTTCTTTGTGAACAAAAGCATAAAGGTGAAGGGTCAATGATGTAAGTTGGAGGACCAAAATTTACAAAAAATGTGTCACTTTACTGTTAAAATCTTTCATAACTTTAATATATATATATATATATATATATATATATATATATATATATATATATATATATAATGGTGTAGATGATTTTCAGGGGCTAAAATGTTACTAATAAAAACTCAATATGTCATGTATCTAGGGTTAGGGTGGAAAGGAATGCCATGGTCAAAGGATGAGGGATTTACATGCAAAATCCGTCCATAACCCCCATGGATATGCAATCCACGGGCCGTAATGAAGTGAGTCATATTGTTTTGTCCCTTTGGCCTATTGTGTATCCATCAAGAGCATCTCCATTGTTCTTGGGCTTCAATTTTCGATCAGGAGGAGAGAAAAAGAACATCCGATCGTGAGGTAGAAGTAGAGTGAGGCTGCGACGACCAGTAAGCAATAAAAAAACGATCGCATGAGGGAGGCTAGGCAGGTGCTTTGTCAGGGGGACACTACTAGAAACTTGCCTTTTAGCGATGAAATTAGAGACGGAATCTATTTGTAGCAAATCAGAGACAGATTATTGAGGGAACAGCGACGGAACTCACAAATATTTCGAACAAAATACTTATAGAATTTTAGAGAGGTATTAGCGATGGATCACTGACAGATTTGTAAGGATTTATTGACAAAAAACGTTTGCTCGCTAATCTGTCGCAAATTAAAACATCCTAACGAGAGAAAAACGACGGATTACTAAAATCACACACCTTTTTTTTGGCCTTCGCCAATCTCTTGCGGAAAATAGACAACTCCTCTTTTTCATTTCCCGCTTTTCTTCGTTTTTCTTTTCCTTCCTTTTATTTTCATTCCTGCTTCTCTTTATTTATTTATTTATTTTGCATTCCCCCATTTTGTTTTAATTCCCTCTACCTTTTTCCCAAAGCTCTGAACAATTCCATCCCAAATCCCAAATCGAATCTCTGTCCACTGAAATCCCTCCTCTGCCCAGAAAATCACCTTCACCACCGTTCACTTGCATCGCCCCCTGTTGACTCACTTTTTCCACTGCCAACGCCATTCCTTTATCCTCGATCGTAAACACAAGCAAATCTCAAGTATTCTTCATCAACTCCTAATTTTGGTTTCTACTGGTGTATAAGTGGCTTCTAAACATGTAAGGATTAAATTCAAACCACTACAATTACAGTTTATTATTATTTTTTCTTTTTATTGTTGTAAGCTCCCAGGTCAAAATATTTTCAGTATATTTTAGTAATCGTGTCTCTGATTGCTTGAATTTCGAACTTGTGAGATTGCCAGAGGTTTTATGTGATAATTTTCGGTATTAGGTTAGACGTTATTGGAAAATTTGAGACTGTTTTGTCTAGTTATTTTCCTTTTCAACTTTTTTGTAAATCTAATGAGACGCCTGTTTGATTATTGTTGTCTAGAGCTTCTTTCTAGCCATGATGAAGATCGTCGGGACCTTGGGCCCGAAATCGCGAGCTGTTGAAATCATTTTGAGCTGCCTTCAAGTTGGTATGTCAGGTGATCTTCACTTTCTATTGTTTAATTTAGGATTTAGAACTACCTCGAGTTTATAGGAGATGCATTTTAACTTCAGGGTCAAATGTGTCAAAATTTTGAATTTTGACTTTATCCGAATTTTATGTTAACTTTGAAGATTCAATTCACTAATAGGACTTTGTTTTCTTACAATTTAACACATTTCCATTGTATTCATTCAAATATCTAAGCATCTCACTCAGTTGCTCGTCATTTGACAACACAAGTGGAAATACATCTCTGGTTTTGGAGGGTTTTGCCTTTTGTTTATCATGTTTATGTTAGGGAAACTGATTGAACTTTTATAGATGAACCGAAATTGCATTCATTAATTTGACAAGTTTTCTATTAATGAACTTGCTGATGTATTGCTTCATGTACTGTCTTAAGTGTCTTAATTGATACTTTCTTATTTCTCTCTTTTTGTATGTGTAGTTGCACGATTTGATTTTTCATAGGGTGACATTGAATTTCATGAAGAGACATTGTAAAATCTTAAAATGGCTATCAAGAACTCGAAAAAAACTACGTGTTGTAAGTTTTCTTCCTACACCAAAAGAATGAAAAACTATCCCTGTGAATTTCACTCACTTGTGAAGTTGATAATTCCTTATATACAAGGTTTTTCATTTCATAATATGATGGTAATATATAATTATATATAAGTTCTCTGGAAGCAAAAACCTTGGTCATCCTTACACCCGATCAAGAAAAAGAAGCCACTTCCAATCTTTTACCAATAAACTTTAGTATCAAATACTTATGTATTTTAGGAAATCGTTGTTAAATAAACCTATATATTGATGTTCCAAACACTCATAGTATATGCCTCTTTGGTAATTTATTACGAATTTCATCTTAACCTACCCCAACTAGATTGCTAAAAGATTTCTTGTCATTAGTTTGTTACTTCTTACAAACTGCATTAGTATGCCTAATTCAGGTCTTCTTTGTTTTCATGCTTTGTGATACTTCAAACTACGATTCCCATATGAAGGTACATATTCATTTCTCCTATTGAATGTAAATTTAGTTTCTCTGAATCATACATTATAATTAATTGATGATGCCCTCTTTTTAGACTCAATCATGGATCCTAGAATCCATGACATATACAAACCATCATACTGGACAATCTTTGGTTGTCACAATAGTAATCATTAAGCCAAATTACATGCTTAAAGTATGTATCTTGCTTCAAGGATTGGGCTATTTAAACAAGCAAGATGTCAAGAAGATAATCATAATATTAGTAATTTGATATCATGTTCATTTTCCGATATTGCTCCTCCATGTTATGGGTGTTTTTCTATACTCTAGAGAGGTAGACATACTTGTAACTTTTCATATACTTGTGTCCTTGGTTCTTCAAGACCACAGTAAGGATAAAGTTTACTTTTTTATGATTTGCAATTTCTTTAAGCACTTTAAAGTGTTAATTCTTTTATTCTTGCAGATAGGACTTCTGTTTTCAGAAGGACAGTGTGATTAAAAATAGTGATGGTCACATATATTATTTACAAGCAATTAGATGGTGATTGTTGGCCTTAATATGAAATGAAATTTCTCATAATAATGTTTAGGAGTACATATATAACACCATTCTTATATAATCTACATACTTACAGGGATATGAAACAAATAGATTTACTCTTACATCACTACTAGAGGAAGGACGGAAATGGGACATCCGGTTAGAAGTTCTCCATTGAATGTCTTGTTTTTTTAATAATATATTTTGTCAAGTTCTTTTCACTTGGAGATAACATAAGGGTCCTTTTCTCGGTTGCAATTATTCTTTATCATTTTGTACTTTATAGAAACATTGGTAATAGTAAACTAGTTATAAATTTGAAGGATATTATTGTAATTTGGCCAACAATCTTGTATTTCTTTTACAGGTGGAAGGTATGCGATCTCTTCAGTGAATCAATATAAACAATCACAATTTAGGTCAGTGCTTTCCATTAATTGGAAATTTTGGATATCTACAAAAAACTTCAGGTCAGTGCATCACATTTTACATGCATCGAAGACTTGTAGTCTGCTTCTTTACACAACTTTATTTTTTTTATTTCACTTCCAAGTTCTCGTATGCTAAATCATTTATGTTCCGGGTTTAGGCTTAGGTGGAACACAGTCAAATCCTTCCTTGATCTAAAGACTACTACCAAGATTCATGTAAGTTATTTCCAATTTTTTTTACCTAAAAAATAACTGCATTTTTGTAAAAAATGGTTGAGTTGACAAGGAATGTTTGGGACCAGAAAAGAAACAATCTTTGTCTATCAACACTTACTCCAGACATAACCAAGAAGGGTAAAACGGTCATTTTAATTCATTTATATGAATTATGTATTCCTCTTTTACATACAAACCGAACAGAATGAAGATACCCAATATATAAAGAACTTTGAGGCAATCCGCAATTTCAATTGCAAATGTAATTCAGGTATTCTTTTCAAATATATCGAAATTTACTTCCCAAAAAATATATATTGACAATTGTCAGCTTATGAGCCATCCTTGATCTTTTAGACTATGTCCAATGGATTTTTGGTCTTGAAATCATTAAATCATGTGGAGTTGGTTTTTTTTTGTGTTATTATGAGGTTTAGTGATAAGTTTTCTGATTTCCCACTTTTGTATTTTTGTTAGGGGAATGTGCTCATTGCTGTTCTTTCAAATTACATGGTTGACATTGATTAGATGGTGCTTCATCTTTAGGACCTTTTTGTTCAGGTGGAACTTTTGATGATGAGTATGAGGACATTTCTGTCTTTTTCACTTTTCCAGATAGGACAAAAATTGCAAATTTTGTCTGATTGACATCAATCCAATGCACACCAAATAGGGTACAACTTCTCTGTTCTTTCTTCTATGACTCTATTTACATGTAGGTTTTAGGCAAAAAATAACAAAACAAGTTCCTCGAAATGATTGATTTTAGGCATATTTTTAGTTTTATTAAATAATATTTCATGGATAAAACCTTTAAATAACATGTGCATAATTTTAATTGATATCACTTTCAGAGTTCTTGTGGTACATGTCTTGATAAAGGTAGTTACAGGCAACCAGAGAAGGGCACATGGAAAGACCTAGAGACCAAGGTTAGTTCTTTAATTTCCTTTTTAATTAAAAATATTGCATCTTTTTTTATAAATGCTAAATGAGCTGTTAATTTTGGTGTGACTATTAATTTCTGAAGACCAATTCAATCACAATATTTTCTTTTCTTCCATTGCAGGAAAAGTAAGTGGAGTTTGGTTCGCCTAATTCCATGGGATTAAACGTGAATTGGAATCCAATTCCATTATGATCCTTAATCGGACGCAAGTTATCAAGCAATGTTAAACTTTGATATTAAGTGTTTTTGGTAAACTTTTGATAGTTGATTTTTTGGTATTTTAATTTTAATGTTTGGTTTTAGATTGTAAAATTATTGGATGCTTTTGGTATTTAAATGTTAATGTTTGGTTTGTGATTGTATAATTATTTGATGTTTGTGGTCTTTTTTGTTTTAGATTCATTAAAAAAAAGTTGATATCATTTATTTGTGAGGGATTAGCGATGGAAAGGAAAACAGTCACATCTTAATTTTTTGCGAGGGATTAGCTACAGGGTTACAAAACAGATGTAGTGGTTTGCCAGGGATTAGCGACGGTATATTGTCATTAAATTTTGTCTCCATTATCATAAATAACTATATATTAAGTGACCAATTTGCGATGGATATTCCGTCGCTAAGGTCGTCGCAAGAAAAATTTAGTCTGTCGCTAAATCCCTAGCTTAGTCATTAGCCACGTTTAAATTGGCTACGGAGTAAGTCTGTCTTTGATCTGTCGCAAATGTTCTTTAGTGACAGAATAGTGACGGATTAGTTTGTCACTAAAAACCATGTTTCTAGTAGTCGGAGGGTCGATCCTTTCTTTGTGCATCCCGTCGATCAGCAGCAGGAAAGAAAAAAAAACTTGGGTGAGGGAGAAGTAGATCATGAGATTGGCGATTGGCGTGGGTTCACTTGAATCCAGGAATCGATCAACACCCTTAAGTTCTTGATTCTTCTTTCTCTTGAGTTCATGCTTCTATTATTAATGAATTTCTTCAAATAATCTTCTTCCATTCACTCTAATTTCTTTGGCTCTAATGATGTCGAATTTCCAGCTTATATGGGTGTGTTTCTTGGTGAATTCTTGTTTTTAAACTTTTCCAAAATCATACCCTTACAAGCTTGGTTGGTTAATATGTCTCTGCGTTGGTTTGTAGTCTTGCATATGTGTCTCTTTTGGTCATGTAATCAACCAAGTATAGCCTTCAATGTTACTCTCTTTTTTCTAGCCATATATATTTAAAGACGAGTCGATAAACATTTTAAGTTGGTGCAAAATTGTTAAGAAAATCCTTGCTATATTCTTTGCCAAGTGGTGGTAATGTTAGCAAAAATGTTAATGTTAGCAAAAAGATGTTAAACATTTAACTTGAAGAACCTTGTAATTCTTTATGGTATGTGATTAAAATTGCTATTTTAACTTCTTGACATGTTCTTACTATTAAGAACTCAATTTTCATCTTTGTATTTGATTTTGGTTATGGCTTATTAGGTTATGTTGTCAAATATCCCTTAAAATGCAAAGTTGGGAAATTCAGGAAAATTCTCGTTCTGCTCCTGTTTTGAAAAAAAAAATATAGAAAAATCATCAAGAGTCGGATTAGGGATCCATAAACTCAAAGTTTGAACTTTGAGTCTAGTTTGTG
This sequence comes from Lactuca serriola, assembly GCF_051521515.1. Taxonomy (NCBI): domain Eukaryota; kingdom Viridiplantae; phylum Streptophyta; class Magnoliopsida; order Asterales; family Asteraceae; genus Lactuca; species Lactuca serriola. The sequence goes on from NC_136410.1 coordinate 202,182,098, forward strand.
CATGATTTTTTCCAAGACCTAATATTGTCCCTAACGAAGGTCAAAATCATCTTTTTCATTGACTCGTTCGAAATTAGCTGCACATATATGCAGTTTGTAAAATTCATATAAAATTATAAAAAATCATATGGACCTGTGCAAGCACTTTTTTAAAAGCTAAAAGTGTTGGATTAGTGTCTAAGTCCATAACTATTTTGGTATGTACTTGACCCGATGGTGCATGGTCCTTTTGGGTTGCCTTCACCAAAGCAACTTGATAGGATGAATTATGGAGAGAAAGGATTAAATATGATTTATTAATATATTATGAGAATAATATATTAAAGGAGAAATCATATTGTTTAATTAATATTAGTCAATAATTAATTAGTAATTAGTTTTGTGACTAAAAGAGATTAATTAAACTTAAGGGACTGGAATTGTAATTATAAGATAATTGCAATTTGGGCCATGGATTGTCTTAAATCAAGAGGTGGACGAATTCTTATGGGAAGCCCATAAGGAAATCGTCCAAGGGCTTGATTAAAGGAGTTTATGGGTTGCTTAGGGCTTAAGCAACCAAATTAGGGTTTCCTTGTTAGATAACCCTAATAGCCTTACTATATATAAGACCCTTATGACTCAAAAACGTGGGGAACTTCTTTTCTAGGGTTAGAACACGTTTTGGGCAGCCTCCATCCTCTCTCCTCTTCATCCTCTTGCTTATGGTGTTTGTGAACCATTAGAGGAGTGACACTTGTGACTCTAAGCCTTCCAAAGTCAATTCAAGGAGGAATTGGGATTGTTATTGCTACATAACAATCAAGGTAACATTATAAACTTATTCTAATATCTAATATGATTACTTGTATGCTAGAATTAGGGTTTATAGTCTTGGATTCAAAGCATGTACAATAGAGAAACCTAGATCCAAGCATTAGGGTTTGTATGAGCACATAGGATGTCTTATGACCAAAACCCATCAGTGGTATTAGAGCCTAGATTGGTTTCTATTGTATTGATGCTTGATATAACTGGAAAATTCATTTTTTTGGATTCTGCAGGCTGGACTCGGCGAGTCCAAGGGTGACTCGACGAGTCAACTCGTCAGAAGGAGGGTACTTCGGGATTTCTTGCTGTTTTTGCTTATGGATAATTACCTTATCATGTTAGATTAATATTAATCTGATTATATGACATATTTGACTATATTTTTAATCTAATTGAAGATATTTATCAATTAATAAGATAATTGTTTCCTTATAAGATAATTGATTAATTATTTTAAGTAAATTGATAAATTATTTTGCAAGAAATCATCAAATATGGATAATTATGTGATTAAATGTTAATTTGAATTATTTGTTATTTGATCCTTGTTGTTGTGAAAAGTTTCATATTTGGCCCTTTAGGTTTTATAGTTTAAATTTGAACCCCAAAAGTTTTGTTGTTTTGAAATTTAAATAGTTGAAACCCTAATATTTTGAAAAAGGTTTCAAAACTTGCCCTCAAGTTTTCGAATTTAAATTTTGATTAAATAGTTTAATTTTGATGCATATTTAAATTCTAAACCCTAATGTGTTGAAATGTTTCAAAACTTGCCCTCAAGTTTTGGAATTTAAAAGTTGATTAAAAGTTTAATTAGGAATGTTAAATTCTAAAACTCTAGTATTGTTTTGAAAAATTTCACATCACACCCTTATGGTTTTATTAATTAATTAAGGTGTATAATTAAAAGAGTTTTAGTAAATCCATAAAAGTTTAGGTTTACAATTTAATTGAATTAAAAGTATAATTGTTAAATTAGACCACATAGTATTTTAAAAGTGTTAAAATACACCCTATACTATATGTATAACATTAAAAGTCTAACATTATATATATGTATGAGTAAAAGTCAGTCTTACCGTTAGTAGGCCTCATTCACGAAGCTGGTCTATAAGGGGTGTTTAAGGAAATTGCCTATAAAATGGCGATTGAATGGGTATCCACTCTTACCCACCACACTCTTGACTAGTGGAGGGTCGTTAGCCGAACGGGTAGGATAGGACGAAACCTTTCATTATAAGTATACTGAATTACTAAAGTAACTAAATGTTTTTCGAAATTCCCAATATTAGTTACTTAGGCAAAAGTGAATTGATGCAATTCCATGAAATTACACTTTGTGCCCTTGCGAAGACGTTAGTGGAGCGTGTGTGGTTAACCGGCACACTAAATGGGTCTAAGCAAAGGTAGCAAAGGGTGACTCAATGTTTGTCATAGTTCGGTGGAGCGTGTGTGGTTTACCGGCACATCGAATAGGTGACTGTAACATGTGAGGGCACCATGTAGTTTGCATGGTTATTCACACCCGCTTTGTGATCCTCGGCATCCCAGTCACAAACAAGAGGGGCATATCGAGATATAAACATGCCATTGAAAGTTCAATGTATCTCAAAGGATCTAGGAGTTTTCATAGATTTAAAACTTAAATTTCTTTTTCATTTTTCATGGTGGAAATTAGTGAATCGTCATTCACTTACCTTCAAATATTCTGCAACTAGATTACGACATCCCTTTTCTAGGTTGTAGCGTATTGTGTTGGGTCCTAGCCTTGGAATTTCATTTGGGTGATCTACCAAGGACTCAATCTATCAACTAACTTGAATTCATTTTTCTCCCGTTTTGTAGATGTCAAAGTTCGACAACTATGGTCTTCTCAAATCCCATGGAACAAGCATTCCACATGAAGATGATATTCCACGATTCGATCGAGGAACAAGAGATCATGCTTCACTTCCTCCTCCTCCTCCAATTATTCCCCCTAACCCACAAGTTCAAAGGCTTGAAAAGTTCAAGATCACTCAAGCCCTTTTGGCAAGTAAACATAAAGAAGGAAAGTCCGTGTGTGCACACGTCCTAGGGATGAAGTCACACATTGATAAGTTAAGAATGTTGGGATCCGTTGTCTGTGAGGAAATGGCTGTTGATTGGGTTCTTCAGTCACTTCCCAACTCATATAGTGAGTTTGTAAGAGAGTACTATATGATGAACTACGACGTGACCCTTATAGATCTCACCTATATGCTTATTGCTGCTGAATCTGCAATGATTTGGCGCAATAGAAAAGCAAAGTTGATTGGTGAATCTGCCTTCGAGACCTCTATGGATATAGACAATGGCGACGAAAGACATGCTATGATCGAAAAGTTTGATCATAAGAGAAAGGCGATGTCTGAAGTAGTTGCATGTCCTGTTCCAAAAGAGTCGATTGGCTTTTATTGCCAAGAGAAGGGGCATTGGAGACGAAGCTGCCCCATTTACCTAAGAGATCTAAGAGATGGGAGAGTCGAAACGTATGGCTCTAATATAGGTAAAATCCATTTACTAACTCTTTTAAGCTTCTATTCTAGATTCTTAATACATAATGTAATAAGATTACAATTGATGTTTTGTAGGATCGAAGAAAAGTAAGGGAGCTTAAGGGAAGAAGTGAGCAAAATCTAGCCGTAAAGGAATGGATTTCGATCGCATTTCTCGAAGATTAGATTCTTTAGCTACTACTTAGAGTTAGAATTAGATTGCTAAGAAAGATGTATTAGCATAAGTTTTCAAATGAGTTGCATTGTAAGGACAAAATTTTTCCGCAATAAAATAAATTTTGATTTTAAATTTTATTTATTTATCCTTACAATGGCGTGTATGAAAAAATTGATGTTAAAATGGTTCTATTATTAGCAATAATGGATTTGGTTCTTATTATGTTATTTATGGAAAGTCGAGAATTTACCAAATAGGGAGAGTTTCTCATCGCCCAAGTTTCAATTGGACAGAAATTTGGAATCATGCAACGTGGATGCACGATGAATGAGAAATTTCGTATTTGGAAATTAGACTAATTCATTAACAAAGTGTCAAGTGAAGGACTAGGAGATCGAGTACACAAAGTTGTGTGTTGATCAAAGTCCACCATAAGAGTAACAAGATATTCGTCATGATTTACTAAAGGTTTAGTAAATATGATTATGCTTATAAGATTAAGTGTAATTCTGAATTGATTCAAAATGTTTAGATCAATAGCAGAACGAATAAGAAGAATCAAGTAGGCAGAAAGATAAAAGTTTCTCCATTCTAAGAAGAAGGGAGAGTAGCTTTTATGCTTTATGATAGGTCTTAATGATTAAGAACCATATCTCAATTGATCCTCTAAGTGAGTCTTAGTACAATTGTATGTCTAAAAGGAGGAATCAAAAATTGAAGAAATGGTTAAATCAATAAGTCAATCATACTTCGTTCCAAAACAAGTCTTAAAGTTAAGATTGTGGCAATGAGTGAAAAGTATTAAAGGTTTATAACATTCGTAAAATGTGGAAAGTTGTGATGTCTTGAATAAGACAAGGACCAACTTGGACCAATTTATGAAGTGTTTTGATAAAAGCTACACTAACTCTTGAATATTTGTTTGTCAAGAAATGGTTATTGACAAAAGAATCTTATATGTCAAGGAGTCAGTGGGAGTCTTAATGGTCTTGAAAGGTTTCAAGAACAAATCAAATAAACCTTATCGATCATCACCAGCACACAAGTTGAGGTTTACAACCTATCGTGAAGACATTATTTTGTTTCTGTGCCAATCCAATCGAGTTAATTATGCATGTGAGTCCTATGAGTTCTCATTTGAATGCATAAAAGGCAAGGACCTTAATCAATGAAAGGTACATTGATAAGAAAAGGTGAGCTGCTTAACTACTTGGAAGACATGGTGGGCAGCTGTGCTACCATAAGGCAAGAAATAAAGATTAATAAAGCTCGGTCCATATGAGTTTGAATTTGTCGTAAACTTTAGTTTTATCAAATTCACATGGATAAGAACACATACACTGCTCAAATCTAAGTGTCATAAGATTTCCTCCTTCATGAAAATGATTGTGAAGAAATGCTTTCACTAAGAGAGATTTTAAGAAGATAGTGATTGTAAAATTGCATTCTCAAATTCAATCATGGTTACGGCATCCCTTTCCATAATTTGAATTGTGAGGTTTGGCAATTAGTCTTAATTGTTTAGACACACATATGAACTATCGAAGGCAAAGGTGTATAAGTTCAAGAAGCATTGATAAAGGATTATCAAAGCACTAAGTATTAGAAACATGAACTTAAGAAATTTAATAAGTATTGTTTTCTGAAAGTTAAGATGTTTATGAACACATGTCGAAGCTTGTGGGAGCATAAGTGTTATGTTTTATAATAATCATCATGATAGTGGGAGCATAAATGTTATGATTGTATGATTATTAAGGAAAGTATTGCAAGGTTAGCAATATTAATTATAGAAAACAAGAGTCATACTTTGCAAAGTTGTAAGAGTTGAAAGGTTGTTTTGCTATAATTAAGGGAGAGAATATTATGCTTCATTTCAAATCTAAAGGATTAGGTTGAGAAATGTTAATAAATTTAGTCAAAGGTACATAGTGTGTTCTTAAAATTTCGATTATGATTACGACATTCCTCTTCACAATTCGAATTTTGAGAACATAGCAAATAAAACATTGTGCGTCGTGTCCTATACGCTTCGGGTATAGGATTGATTGCAAATGCTTTAATGTTTGACCATTCTAAAACTTTCCAAATGTCTAGCGCATTTAGAGGGAAAAAGGACAAGAATTGGTTTTGACTAAAACAATTAAACAACTATGAAAGGACAATCCAAAGTTCGACGAGGATTGGTCGCTTGTGAGTAGTTGGAAGTATAGTATTGGAAAATATGGAAATGTTTCCATATTGGATGGACCATATCGACATCATTACGAATAGATAAGATACTATTAAGAATGAGTTGTTACATGGAAAATATGGAAGTGTGTCCATATTGGGAATTGAATATTGAGAAATCTATGACTAGATTAGAAACTTCTATGCAAAAGGATGTTCAAAGGAATGTACCTTGAGTGAGAGACATCATAGGAATTGTATTGTAACAATATTCGATAGAGATTTTGTAATATCATTGGCAATAGTCTTTGTGACTTTGGTGCAGTGACATTACGAAAGGATAGTTGCGTAGAATGTTAGAATCTAGCATATTCTATAAGTAACAAGAATTTGATATTCTTTAACTTATGGAAAAAGGATTTGGAGTTGTGAAATGAGAATGATTGGGAATGTGTTCAATTTGGTCTATTTCACAAAGTAAGAACCATAGGTAAACATTGTGTGCATGCTAGGAGCATGGGACAAGTGTAGTAATTCAAGTAAGAAGTTGATTAACCGAAACGACAAATAATGAGTAATCGATATGGTGATAAATAAAAGGTGTTTTATTTATACTCAAAGGTTTGAGGCCATATGGGATTAGTATTATTCTTGTGTTTCACTTTGCATGTTTTGACTTCCAGAATAATTGAGTTTATTAAGAATAATCGAATTATTCGAATGGGCCACAGTCGTTCATATGTTGGAAGTAGGTATGAATGAAGACTGTCGTGAATTGGTGTGTGGATTGTCTAAAGAGCATTAGACATAAGCAAATGTTTGCTGCAACGTTCATGAGTGCTTATGAATATGAATTTGAGCATTGGATCAAACCCACACTCACTTGGATCACTCCATGAATTGTATCACGAGTGATTGGTGAGACGATAACATCTTATATTCTTGAAACTGAGATGTGTGAGTTGTATCTTGCGAATCGGTTGCACATTGATAATATGTAAACGCACTAGTAACTTGGTGTTATAAAACATATTGTTGTGTGTGATTCGGTGAGTGAGTGCAAGCAAGCATTGTATCAAAGTGTATCCGTTCCTTTTATCCAAGGTAGGATAAAAGCGATATCTTTGGGCCCCTCGATGTTTTAGTGATGACAAACGTAAATGCTCGGCCGGGCTAGGGCTAATTTGATTTGTTCAATTAGTCAGTCGTCATAAATCAGAAATCGAGAAGTAGTACAAAGAGAATGATTTGAAATCATATCTCATATGATATCTAGAATGGAGGAATATATGATCCCTTATCTAAGGACACGCGTATCTGATAGGATCAGAGTTGACAGTTGCTTTGGAAAGCTACGATTGCAGATCGGGATCCGAAGTCATACGCAGAATAGTTGTTAGACTTATCCAAGTGTGAGACTGTTGGATTAGTGTCTAAGTCCATAACTATTTTGGTATGTACTTGACCCGATGGTGCATGGTCCTTTTGGGTTGCCTTCACCAAAGCAACTTGATAGGATGAATTATGGAGAGAAAGGATTAAATATGATTTATTAATATATTATGAGAATAATATATTAAAGGAGAAATCATATTATTTAATTAATATTAGTCAATAATTAATTAGTAATTAGTTTTGTGACTAAAAGAGATTAATTAAACTTAAGGGACTGAAATTGTAATTATAAGATAATTGCAATTTGGGCCATGGATTGTCTTAAATCAAGAGGTGGACGAATTCTTATGGGAAGCCCATAAGGAAATCGTCCAAGGGATTGATTAAAGGAGTCTATGGGTTGCTTAGGGATTAAGCAACCAAATTAGGGTTTCCATGTTAGATAACCCTAATAGCCTTACTATATATAAGACCCTTATGACTCAAAAACGTGGGGAACTTCTTTTCTAGGGTTAGAACACGTTTTGGGCAGCCTCCATCCTCTCTCCTCTTCATCCTCTTGCTTATGGTGTTTGTGAACCATTAGAGGAGTGACACTTGTGACTCTAAGCCTTCCAAAGTCAATTCAAGGAGGAATTGGGATTGTTATTGCTACATAACAATCAAGGTAACATTATAAACTTATTCTAATATCTAATATGATTACTTGTATGCTAGAATTAGGGTTTATAGTCTTGGATTCAAAGCATGTACAATAGAGAAACCTAGATCCAAGCATTAGGGTTTGTATGAGCACATAGGATGTCTTATGACCAAAACCCATCAAAAAGTCTAAAGTAATGGAATATAAAATAAAATTGTAATTTCTTTAGGCTTTGATGGGGGCTAAAGTGGACTTAAAAAAGCTGCTATTGAAGGTCAACATCGAAGAATTTGGCCTAATAACTAATTTGCATGTTTTGGGTAGTAATTGTTATTCTTTATTCTTGTAAACTTCTTGTAATATATTTATTCATTCCTTTATAGGGGAAGGTTTGATACCTCAATTCCTAAAAGAGTCGAAGTTTATAGAGGACGCGTTTTTGACAAAGGTGAGTTAATCTCGCAGATTTTTAAAGTACTTTGTTAGGGAATTCCATATCTTAGATGGATTGGAATGAACCTAGGCTATTTAGGTTGCATGTGCCCCTATTGTATGTGTTATGTTTTTGGTTACTATGCTCCATTATGTATATGAGAACTTATGATGCTTAAATGCTAGATTCTTATTCTTTAAATGTGAGTGGTGTGTTAGGGTCATGATAAAAAGAATGTTTTGTGATGATTATATGTGATGGATGCATTCCATGCTTTCTTGGAAACACTTCTCCATGATAATCAGGACAAATCATGTTAGTGACGTTGTCATGCCATAATGATGATTTATGCATGAGCTTGTATACTATGTAAAATGTTTCAACTTGTATTTACTTGTTTACATGTTTGCATAGGATGTAACTTGGGAAGTAATATGATAGAAAAAAGATGATACTAAATATGCATGATTATCTATGAATGTCATATGTGTAATCCCTTAAAAGATGAATTAATAATTAATTAATTAAAAAGGGAATACACTAGTAGAGCGAAGGTTAGCAACCTAGACTTAGGTATGTACCATATCTGGATAATATGATGGCCTGGTGGGTTGAAAGATACCTATAGGATAAGAGCTTAAGCCAACCTTAACGCCGAATGGTTTTTCTAGACAACCACTATGGGCACGGTCCATGGTTTCTAGGACTGGAGTGGTGTTGACGATTGATGGAATGTCTGCACAAACACCACGTGGAATTTGGGAGGTGTAACTTCATGGAATTATAATCGCTCGTACCAATCCTTAATGACAACGCATGTACTGGTATATGAAATGTCGGAGTAGCAAACATAACAAAATTGAGGGCAATGTTGCGGGTGAGAGTTGTGTCTCACTTAGTGCATTGGGTCGTGCCGGCCACATTAGTAGTGAATGGGATACTTATGTAACATCCATAAAATTAATAATAATTTTAAACTTTTCAAACATTCGAAAACCATCTATTGCTTACAAATTGTTTTTAAAGTTGTTTAACATCAGAGAAAATCCCAAAAATCATAACATAAAATATGAGGAGGTACACGAGCCTTCGGCTTCCCGCGATCATCCGATGTACCTAAAACAAAATCCATAACTGTAAGACCAAAGCTTAGTGAGTCTTCCCCAAAATACCACCACATGAACATAACCAATAACAACATGCATAATGAGCCTTCAGCCTGACTGGACCGCCTCGCAGGGCCTTTAGCCTATCTGGACCGCTCCCGAGCCAACGGCATGACTGGACCACATCGTAGGGCCTACAGCCTATCCGGACCACTCATCGGGCCTTCGGCCTGACTGGACCGCATCAGAGGGCCTACAGTCTATCCGGACCGCCCAGGGTATCTTGGCCTTCAACACAAAGCAGGACCACCTCAACCCCATCACACACAAACCATGTCAACATATACATAACAATTAAGCATATAACCAGCCAACAAACAAACAGGCAGATCTTACAGATCCCTAAGCATAGCATCATCCTATCTACCACGATACAGATCTAATAGATCACAATAGCATAGTAACTGCCTATCTACCATGATACAGATCTAACAAATCACTACAACATACAAGTATATGATAAACCATGATAACAATCCAAAAGGGCCGGCCTTGGTGCCTTCGACCCTGATAGTATAGTGAGGAAAACTCACCTCACAAGCAGAGCTAACCTCATCAAAATCCTGAAATGCCTGAAATATCCTCAAGGTCAAACTTGGTCAACAATGGTCAGAGTCAAAGTCAACAATCCATGTTGACCCAACTCGTCGAGTTCCTTCATATCTTAGAAAATCATGTAAAGATCAAGATAACTCGCCGAGTTACCATAGCAACTCGTCAAGTTCTTTAGTATCCAGAAAACGGGAAAACTCGGCTCAACTCTATGAGTTGGCTAAGCAATTCGTCGAGTTGTCCTAGTCTTAATACATTCATTCGCTTTCCAAACGAGTCTAATGACTCCAAACTATAGATCTAATCCCTTAGGGTTGAGATACCACGTAAAGCTGCAAGCTTTACGTCCATGCATGGCGTCAAGGGGCTAAAACACTAAAATAAAGCTTATTAAGGGACTTAGAGCATGAAAGAGGGCCAAGACTTGATAAAGTTGGCGACTTTAAGTCCATGGAGGCTATGGGATGTCCAGATCTAATACCATGGCTTCATAACATGCTCAAATCTAAGAATGGTCCCAAAATAAGCTAATAATGGCCATAAACTTTCAAAAGAAAAGATCTAGCAAAGGGATGATCAAGATAACGACTTTATACCTCCAAATGGTTGCAACAACACTGAAAATCCAGGATCTAAAGCTTCTCCCTTCAACTTTGCACCACCAACTTCACACTCCTTCAAGAAATAGGCTTCGTCCTCGAAGCCTACTACAGTAAACAATTCTAGATAATGCTCCCGTATTTCAGCCTTCGGTTCCCAGGTTCACTCAGATCCTCTCCAATGATGCCAGTGTATCTTTACCAAAGGTATCTCCTTATTTCTTAAAACCTTAACCTTTCTCTTGAAAATAGCTATAGGCCTCTCAACATAGTTCAGGTGCTCATCCACCAGAATGTCATCTAGTGACACAACCACATCCTCATCCAATACACACTTTCGTAACTACGAAACGTCAAATGTGCTATGGATATGAATGAGCTCGTCCAGGAGATCCAGTCTATATGCCACCTTGCCAACCTTGGAAATAATCCGAAATGGCCCAATGTATCGGGCACCCAACTTTTTGATGGGTTTTGAGCACTACATCAATCCTATGGTGTACATGCAAACCCTAAAGCTTTGGATATAGTTTGTCTAATGAACATGCAATAATCATCGTAAGCTCATAAACTCTAGATCTAGCATACAATAATCGAATTAACATATGAATTAGGGTTTAGATCTTACCTTGATTGTTATGTAGCAATAACAATCTCAATTCCTTTTGATCTTGACCTTTGAAAGCTTAGTGCCTCAAATGTTGCACCTCTAATGGAGTCACAAACACCATAAGCAACAAGATGACTTAGGAGAAGGAGGAGGAACACAAAAAACGTCCAATAACCCTTAGGGATTGCTTCACCACGTTTTTGGGGCCTTAGGGGTTTCTTATATAGGTAGGCTATTAGGGTTTTCAACTAGGAAACCCTAATTTGACTGCTTAGACCCTAAGCAGCCCATTGACTCCCTCCTTAGAGGCCTTGGACGAATTTTTATGGGTTTTGTTGGATTAGTGTCTAAGTCCATAACTATTTTGGTATGTACTTGGCCCGATGGTGCATGGTCCTTTTGGGTTTCCTTCATCAAAGCAACTTGATAGGATGAATTATGGAGAGAAAGGATTAATTATGATTTATTAATATATTATGAGAATAATATATTAAATGAGAAATCATATTGTTTAATTAATATTAGTCAAGAATTAATAAGAATTAAGTTTGTGGCTAATAGACATTAATTAAACTTAAGGGACTAGAACTGTCAATTGTGTGATAGTTGAATATTGAGCTAATGGACTCCATATTAAAGGGGTGGATGAATTCTATGGGGAAACCCATTAGAAATCGTCCAAAGGCCTTTAAGAAAGGGCTTCATGGGTTGCTTAGGGCCTAAGCATCCAAATTAGGGTTTCCTTGTTAGATAACCCTAATAGCCTCACTATTTAAGGAACCCTTAAGCCCCAAAAACGTGGTGGACTTGTTCTCTAGAGTTTCCACATGTTTTGGGCAGCCTCCTTCTCTTCTCCTCTTCATCCTCTTTCTCTTGGTGTTTGTGAGCCATTAGAGGAGTGACATTTGTGACTCTAAGTTTTCTAAAGTCAATACAAGGAGGAATTGAGATTGTTATTACTATATAACAATCAAGGTATGATCTAAACCATTATTCATATGTTATATTGATTAGATCTATGGTTTTAAGTCTTGGATTAAAAGCATGTACAATAGAGAAACCTAGATCCAAGCTTTAGGATTTGCATGAGCACATAAGATGTCTTTTGGCTAAAACCCGTTAGTAGTATCAGAGCCTAGATAGGTTTCTATTGTATTGATGCATATTTGATCGAAATCAACACTGAAAATCGAAATTTTTTGATTCTGAGTGTTTGACTCGCCGAGTCACTTGGTGCACTCGCCGAGTCAGGTGTACTTGACGAGTCCAAGTCCAGACTCGACGAGTCGAAACGTCTGACAACTAATTTTCGCGATTTTCTTCCTGTTTTGGCTTGGGATAATTACCCTAAATATATTTTTGTTATAAGATTCGAATTTTATCAATATTTGGTGATTATCCTTACCTAAATAGAAGATAATTGTCAAAATTTAGATAATCACTTGTTTTATTAGATAAAATTTGATTATTTGTAATTTAGATTTGAATTATCTTGTGAAAAGTTTCAATTTTTCCTCTTTAGGTTTTATAGTTTAAATTTGAACTTAATAGTTTTGTTTTGAAATTTAAATAGTTAAAACCCTAATGTTTTGAAAAGTTTCAAAACTTGCCCTCAAGTTTTGGAATTTAAAATTTTGATTTTGAAATATTTAAATTCTAAACCCTAATGTTTTGAAATGTTTCAAAACTTGCTCTCAAATTTTGGAATTTAAAAGTTGATTAAGAGGTTTAATTTAGAAATGTTAAATTCTAAAACCCTAGTATAGTTTTGAAAAGTTCAAATCACATCCTTATGGTTTTATTAATTAATTAAGGTGTATAATTAAAAGAGATTTAATAAATCCATAAAGTTTTGGTTCAAATTTAATTAACTTAAAAGTATAAATTATTAAATTAGAACACCTAGTATTTTAAAAGTGTAAAATACATCCTATACTATATATAACATTAAAGGTCTAACATTATATATATGTATGAGTAAAAGTCAGTCTTACCGTCAGTAGGCCTCATTCACGAAGCTGGTCTATAAGGGGTGTTTAAGGAAATTGCCTATAAAATGGCGATTGAATGGGTATCCACTCTTACCCACCGCACTCTTGACTAGTGGAGGGTCGTTGGCCGAGCGGGTAGGATAGGACAGAAACCTTCCATTATAAGTATAATGAAGTATAAAAGTAACTAAATGCTTTCATAAAATTCCCAATCTTAGTTACTTTAGGCAAAAGTGAATTGATGCAATTCCATGAAATTACACTTTGTGCCCTTGCGAAGACGTTAGTGTAGCGTGTGTGGTTAACCGGCACACTTAATGGTTCTAAGAAAAGGTATCAAAGGGTGACTCAATGTTTGTCATAGTTCGGTGGAGCGTGTGTGGTTAACCGGCACATCGAATAGGTGACTGTAACATGTGGGGGCACCATGTAAGTTTTCATGGTTATTCACACCCGCTTTGTGATCCTCGGCATCCCAGTCACCAACTAGAGGGGCATATCGAGATTTAAACATGCCATTGAAAAGTTCAATGAATCTCATAGGATCTAGGAATTTTCAATACATTTAAAACTTAAGATTCTTTTCGTTTTTTAATGGTGGAAAATTAGTGAATCGTCATTCACTTACCTTCAAATGTTCTGCAATTAGGTTTACGACATCCCTCTCCCGAGTTGTAGAATATTTTTTTGGGTCCTAGCCTTAGTATATCATTTGGGTGATTTACTAAGGACTCAATAAATCAACTAACTTGAATTTGCTTTCTCCCGTTTTGTAGATGTTAAAGTGCGACAACTATGGTCTTCCCAAATCCCGTGGAACTAGCATTCCACATGAAGATGATATTCCACGATTTGATCGAGGAACAAGAAATCATGCTTCACTTCCTCCTCCTCCTCCCGTTGTTCTCCCTAACCCACAAGATCGAAAAATTGAAAGGTTCAATGTCACTAAAGCTCTATTGAAAATGAAACATGAAGATGGTAAACCCATGTATGCCCATGTTCTAGGAATGAAATCACACATCGATAGGTTGATAATGTTGGGTGCGTCATTCCCTGATGAGTTGGCTATAGGCTGGGTTCTACAGTCACTCCCTGAATCATACAATGAGTTCAAAAGAAAGTATTATATGATGGATCATGACGCAAACCTCATTGACTTAACTTACATGCTCATTGCTGCTGAATCAGAAATGATTTGGCAAAGCAATGGAGCGTATTTGTTGGGAAAGTCAACCGACCATGCTTTAGAGGACGTTCTAGGAGAACCGACCTACGTTTGCTGCCAAGAGAAAGGGCGTTGGATACAAGTCTGCCCTAAGAGCCCGAAGAGTCCAGAAGATGGGAGAGTCAAAGAGTATGGCTGTACTTCAGGTAAAATCCACTATCTAACTCCATTAAGTTCCTATTCATTGATTCTTAATACATAATGTGATAAGATTGCACTTGAATGTTTTGCATGATCAATGAAAAGAGAGGAAGATGGATAAAAGAGCAAGATGAGTCTAATCACAAAGAAATGGATCTCGATCGCATGGATTCGAAGATTAGATTTTGAGCTTAGAAAGTTATGATAGAGTTGTTAGGAATATTCGATTAAATAGTTTTCAATTGATTTTACATTGTAAGGACAAATGTTTTCCGCTGCTTTTATGAATAAAATAAATTTTTTGTTTGACTCATTTATTTATTTATTTCCTTGCAATGAAATCGTGATGAAAAATTGATGTTTGCATATTTCTACAACGAATGGATGTGATTCTTAATTATGGAAAGGTCAAGAATTTACCAAATAGGGAAAGTTTCTTATCGACCAAGTTTCAAGTGGACAGAAACTTGGAATCATGCAACAAGTATTGTATGATGAATGAAAAATTTTCACATTTGGGAAAATTAGACTAATTCGTTGACAAGGTGTCAAGTGAAAGGACTAGGAGATCGAGTACACAAAGTTGTGTGTTGATGAAGTCCACCACAAGAGTAACAAAGATATTCATCATGATTTACTAAGGTTAAGTAAATATGATTACACTTATGAGATTAAGTGTAATTCTTAGTTGATTGAAAAAGTTTAAATCAATAGCAGAACGAATAAGAAGAATCAAGTAGGTAGAAAGATAAAAGTTTCTCTATTCTAAGAAGAAGGGAGAGTAGCTTTTATCATATTTTATGATAGGTCTTAATGATTAAGAACCATATCTCAATTGATCCTCTAAGTGAGTCTTAGTGCAATTGTATGTCTAAGAAGAGGAATCAAGAATTGAAGAAATGGTTAAATCAAGAAGTCAATCATACTTCATCCAAAAACAAGTCTTAAAGTTAAGATTGTGACATCGAGTAACAAGTCTTTAGAAGGTTTATAACACTCATCAAATGTAAAATATGGAAAGAGTTTTCCTATTCTTGCACATTTGAAATTGGAAAGTTGTGATGTCTTGGATAAGACAAAGACCAACTAGGACCAAATTTTATGAAGTGTTTTGTCATGATAAAAGCTACACTAACTCTTGAATATTGGTTTTTCAAGAAATGTTTTATTGACAAGAGAATCTTATATGTTGAAGAGTCAGTGGGAGTCTTAATGGTCTTGAAAGGTTTCAAGAACTTACCAAGAATAAACCTTATCTAACATCACTAGCACACGACTTGAGGTTTACAACCTATCGTGTTGACATTATCTTGTTTGTGTGCGTTTCCAATCGAGTTAATTATGCATATGAGTCCTATGAGTTCTCATTGAATGCATAAAAGGCAAGCACCTTAATCAATGAAAAGTATATTGATAAGATAGGGTGAGTTGTTTAACTACTTGGAAGACATGGTGGGCAGCCGTGTTACCATAAGGCAAGAGATCAAGATTAAGAAAGTTCGGTCCATAAGAGTTTGAATTTGTCGTAAACTTTGTTTTTTGACAAATTCACATGGATAGGAACACATACACCATTAAAATCTAAGTGTCATAAGATTTTCTCCTTAATGAAAATGACTGTGAGAAAATGCTTTCACTAAGGAAGATTTTAAGAAGATAGCGATTGTAAAATTGTATTCTCGAATTCGATTATGGTTACGGTATCCCTTTCTATAATTCGAATTGTGAGATTTGGCAATTAGTCTAAATTGTTTAAGACACACATATGAGCTATCTTGGATAAAGGTGTATGAGATTAAGAAGCCTTGATAAAGGATTATCAAAGCACTAGGTATTAGAAACATGAACTTAAGAAATTCAATAAGTATTGTTTTTCTGTAAGTTGAGCTGTTTTCTAAATACATGTCAAAGCTAGTGGGAGCATAAGTGTTATGTTTATAATAATCATCATGATAGTGGGAGCATAAATGTTATGATTGTATGATTATTAAGGCAAGTATTGCAAGTTAGCAATATTAATTATAGAAAACAAGAGTTATACTTTGCAAAGTAGTAAAGGTGTAAAGTTGTTTTGCTATAATTAAGGGAGAGAATGTCACACCCCAAAACCGAGAACGGCAGAAACATTCTAGGGCAGAGGACGTCCTGTAATGTATCACAACAAATGTAATGTAGTAGACAAGCAACAACATCGTCCATTTCATTAATAGTAAAAGTTTAATACATGTGTGTTCTTTCATAGTAATAAGACATTACAACAAGCAATCAAAATAAAAGACGAGTCTTGACTGCTCTGTCTTCGCAAACAATGACACACGGTGATTTACGATACGCAAAAGCGTGTACCCTTAAAATAATGTCATCTCTTCTAAAATTTGAATGAGAAACGACACGCTTTTGTGCGCGCCCTAAAATTAATGTCCAACAAAAAAAAATTAAAAACACGGAGGGCACTTACTTAAAAATGGGCGTCGTCTAGAAATGTCGCTTTATATTTTTTAAATGAAAGGCGCTTTCTCTTCTTTTGCACCTGGGGGGAAACGAAAATCCCAAAAGTTTGAAAGACCGCCATTGTTATCCTCTACCTTATTTCCATCGTTCTTTTCTCTCTCTCTCTCTCTCTCTCTCTTAGTCTCTCTCTCTCTCTCTCACTCTAATACACAAAAAAACCCTAATATCATCATCAATCCTCTTTTCTCCCACAACAAAATCGCAATATCACCAAATCTCTGATCCCGTCTTTTGAACACATCAGGAGCTTCAATCGCCAGCTCCTGATGTGGGTTTCAATACTTCCATCTCAACTTTCTCTTCCATCTACAATATTTCTTTCCGGCGATGAAGGTTTCTCATGATTTTTTGTTGTACTTACAAGCCCTAGGTCTTGATGCGTGATGTGTGCGTATCTTGCACCTGATGCATCCCCTCTCCCAGTACTGATTAAGCTTCGGAAGGATTGTTATCCCTCCACCTTCCCCTGCGAATACGCTCCCACCTCCCATAATGTCAAACTCCTAAAACTGCCTCCACGATTGATTGAAGTTTTTGTCTGTTAGTCTTGAACCGAAATCAGTTCCATGATTGATTGAAGTTTTTGGAGAAATCTCGACAGTGAATTTCGTTGAATTCTAGTTCTGAAATCATTTGCACGACTTCACCACTTCTCTTAGCGTTCACTCATCATCTCGTCACCATGAGCATGAGACTATCATCATCTTCGAGCCAATGACTCATCCTATTCCCTTGCTAGTTTTTTCAAGAAGGTATGAATGTTCCTAGATATTTCATCTCCTTTTTAATATGTACCTCTATCGATACTTTTCTAGTGTTTCAATTGGCCTTCTTCTTGTAATTTTAGTCCGTTTTGAAATCTTTATTGTGAATCATTATCTGATATGGCTATATCCTTTCATTCTCTCCTATTTTGTATAATTTTCTTGTGTTTTGTAATTGCACATAATGTGTTCGATGTAATGTCCGATTCAGATTATTCATATTTTTTTACTTAGATTCAGAATCTAATACTTACCTTTTCAATAATGATCAACTGAATGGATATAGGAAGTCTTTAAATTTCAAATTAGGCGATGGAGTATATAAATTATAAAAGAACGATATCTTTTGAGGAGGTAATTTTTCTGATGATTGCTCATGTTCTTATTATTTTCCTCTTGTTTTCTTATTCAATTAGGCTGAGGTGACAATTTCAAGTGCAATCAGCAGAGATTGATTCTAGAATGCCGAAATATTGGTTAATTGACAATGACTCACCTATGTTGAAGCTACCTGGTATGAAACATTGTGTTTTGATGATTTTTCAAGGTAATTTTGCAAATATACGACTGTTTAGTAGTTTACTATTCCCAAATCCTTGCATTGTTGTGCAACTTTACATTTAAAGGTGATTCTGTTTTAGCATCCATGTATCTTGAAAATGAATGCTTTATGTTGTTTATCATACTAAAAAAGTAGTATGATTGATTTTCAGATATGTATTTATGAAACAAACATTAATTTACAAAAAATAATAATAATAATAATAAAGGGTGATTATGTCATTTGTCATTTTTTACATTCTAAATCCTTTGACATTGTTACAAAACAAAGAAAAACATACAAAGGAATGTAACTTGTATTTGTATTTCATTTTTTTTTCTGTTGAACAAAATATCCCTTTAGTTACATATGTTGTAAATGACCGAAATACCCTTTTTTAAAAACGTTTTAGAAAGGCTTCATGAACAAGAAACTATTAAAAGGCTAATCCTTTTACACTAATTCCTAATTGATTTTCAGATCTATATTCCAATTTCTTCCAAAATATTATTCGTATAAAAAACAAACACCTTCTAAAATCTAAATTATATTTATCTTTTTGCAAAATCAACAGAAAAGAAAGTGACAGATGATCCAAAGATAAACAAGTGTGTATGTGTGATATTTAAATCTTGATTTTGGTCTTTTTATGTTTATTTACTCAGAACTGATATTATGGTTAACTAAAACAATCAAGAAAGTTTGAGGTGTGCTTAATTGTTTCTTTTATTATTTATTTATTTTTTAAATTTTTAATTTTTTTTTTACTATGTTAAGGTTGAAGACAATAATAAACCTGTATGGACAACATTGTACTCATTGGAATCTACACTTTCTAAAAGAAAAGAAGAACTTTCAGCACCTCAACAAGGCAAACCATCTTGGAGAAAACCTTATTGCATGATGGCAAGTTATTGTGCAAAAAGATTGGGTATGCTCATTTCTATTTATTTATAAATTAAAATAATAGTTTTAAATTTAAAATAATTTAATTTCTTATACATTTTAAGATGACCAAAAATAAAATATATTGTTATATTATGATATAGAATATAGCTCAATAATAAAATCAAGATTAAATTACAATTCGGTCCCTGTGGTATACGGTATTTTTTGCGTTTGGTCCAAGGGGCAAAGGGTAAAGTGGTTTTTGTAAAAAAATTAATAGATGAGTAGTTAGAATTAACTATTCACATTTTAATATGATCAAAAATAAAATACTTTATAACTTAGAATATAGTTTAATAATGAACTCGATATTAAATTATAATTTGGTCCATGTTTTTTTCGGGTTTGGTCCAAGGGCAAAATGCTCTTTCTAAAAAAAAAACAGACAAGTACTTAAAATTAATGATTCACATACCAAAATTGTAATTTAGTCTTAACCTACTTCTAAAAAACAATGCGCTATTTCCTTTGTACGATAATCATGTATTTCTGTGCATCGTTAAGAGGTTTGTCCCAATAACTCGCCTGAATGATTCAATCATGTTGGGTAAGATTGTTGAACGGATCTGCTAATTTAGAAAACTTACCATTTTACCCTTCTAATAAAAAAAACTTTGAAATGAAAATTAAGTACTCAAAATCTACAATTGTCAAACTAACATTTATATATTATTTTTGTGTTCTTTTAAACGCAGGTTATAGTATTTTTACCGTTACTAACATCTACATTTTGATTAACTGAACTAATAAATCTTTGGCAGTAGGGAAGGTGAAAGCAACGGCAGATCTGCATCAAAAGAGAGCAGAAATGACAAATTATTCCTACCCTTTTATTGCTTTATCAGGTTAGTATAAGACCTGCAATACGTTTCTTTCATATTCTTCACTAAAATCTCAGAAGCACCATTTACCTCATTAAATAAAAGAGATGGCAAATGCATTTTACTTATTTGTCTTACTAACGTTTTCTTCTATTTTATCTCTCCAATGTTTCTTCTTTCAACCACTCAATCTCTATGGAGCCTCGACACAATCAGTTAGGTCATCGGTCCTTCTTCCCCACTTCGTCGCTTCGAAAGAAAAGGGAGAGGTTGAGATCGGTACAACAGCCATAAGGGGTAGGAGTGCTTGGATCGTTTCTTTGAGTTGACAGAGGTGTTTGGATTGTTGTTCAAATCAATAGGGACAATGGAGGAAAAAGAAAAAGGCTGGGCAGGTTCATGAATTCATGAATAGGGTCTTCTGGGTTATCCAGGTCAGATTTCTCATCGCTTTTCCCATTTTGCCCTTGCGGAAAGATTTTTTCTTTTTGAAACTAAAGGGTATATATGTCATTGTGCAGCAAGTATACGTGTATTTCCGAGGCAGTGGGCAGGCTGCTGAGTTAAGACGTGAAGCTGCTTGAACCACTGTACGAGCAGCAATATGACCATATCGCCCCTATCATTTCAACAGTTTTTTTTGTTTTTCTGGATTAATGCGTGTCAGAAAATGAACACGTTCCGCCCCGCGCAACGCGCGGGTAACCCCTCTAGTTTTCATCAAATATGCAGGTATTTGCACTTTTTATCATATTTTTGCTTTACTTATTTGAATAATCATTTTGATTTTGAACAACATTGTAGTTATACCCTTCAAAATATTGGCTAGTTGGATCATCTTTACCTTCCACTTTTTTCCCCTGAAGTTATTCAGTCTGCACTAAGTGAGATCACACCAAACAATGTAAGGTAGCGTATCATCTATCAATGAGTTTGTTAGTGCTCGCTAAATTTATATGATTTCTCAGTATGCCCTTCTGGTTCCAGAAACATTTGGGAGTCAACAAACTTTGATGGACATACTGAGCTAACAGAGCCATGGTATGGAACTGCATTTTCTATTGAAAAAATCACTGGCTCCACCATTTAGGTATTACTTTTGACTTTTCTTTACATGTGTTTGACTTTGTAATCAGAATTATTTATAATATCACATGTGTAAATCACTGGCTCCACCATTCTAGTCTATTTTTGTATTTGTGATTCGATTTTTGAAAAATTTCAAATCATTTTTCAGGTATAAAGTTGTGAAAGCAAGAAGTGGGGTAGGCCATACTGTTGTTCTAATTGAAGATGGCCTTTCTTTCTCTTTTGGTTGGAACAAGCATGGGCAACTTGGAACAGCGTCAACCAAAAATGGTGATTTTCTCTGTAGAATTTGAATTATCTCCATGCTTATATTCTAGCTTCTAGAAGATTCTTTCATGCTAACACGTGTTTTTGATTATGTAGAGTGTGAATTATCTCCAGTACGTTGTCTTATAACGGATGAAAAAGATGTTTCATGTGGGGCTACAAAAGGTGTTAGTGTTAGTGATGAAAGCTTGGTTCAGATTCAAAAAGTGTTGTAGAGGTAACAAATGGTTCTTCAGGTATGCAATACTCTAGGCATAATTATAATATAAAACTATAAAAAATTTAATTTTTTGATATATATTTTTTATTTTGTTTTGTAGAGGATACTAAAGAGCAAATCTTGCAAAGGATATTTTTTGTTTTGTTTTGCAGAGGATACCCCTCACATTTTCCCAAATTACCCCTTCCTCTACAATGTTTTTTTTGTTTCTGTGTATTTTGTGCATTAGGTAAAGTTGGTGGAAGAAAGGAATATGAAGCCACTTGATTCAAATCTTGCAGCATTATCAGCAAGATGCAGTAAAGACTTGGAGTTGAATTTGGCTAAGTCATTCTTGAGTGAGATGGGCCAATGTACAACTTTTTATCCATATAACAGCTGTTTGGAGCATTAGTCTTAAAGAATTATGAAAGGCAAGATGCAACTTTACTTAGTTGGAATTTGATGTAGAGAGTAGATTAGATGCAAATTTAGATATTGTAAAAAATAGAATTGTATGACATTAAATTTTATGCAATGGATTGTATTTTTTGTATATGATATTTTATTTCTATTATGAGACATTAAATGCAAATTCAATTTAAAAATTAATAAATATATAAATATTTTTTTTAGAACATTTAAAATTATGATACGCAAAAATGTATGTCATCTTCATTTATGACATAGCCTTTCTTGACAGGGGCTTCCTTGATACGCATTGCGCGTCATAAACACGCACGTCGTAAGGTTACGACACGCAAATGCGTGTCGTGATCCTTTATGACAGAGCCTTCCTTGATACGCATTGCGTGTCATAACCGCGCGTCGTAAATGCGCGTCATAAATGCGCGTCGTAAATGCGCGTCGTCTATAGACGACGCGCAAAAGCGCGTCGTCTCTCTTTATGACAGGGCCTTCCTTGACACGCATTTGCACGTCGTCTGAGCATTTTACGACGCGCAATGAGCGTCGTAAAAGGCCTTTTTTCTAGTAGTGAATGTAATTGTTTGTATAAGTATGAAGAAAACATTTGGAATTATTCATTGTAAGTGTTTGTATAAGTATGAAGAAAACATTTGGAATTATTCAATGTAACTGTTTGTATAAGTTTGAAGAAAACGTTTGGAATTAATCAATGTAATCGTTCGTATAAGTTTGAAGAAAACGTTTGGAATTAATCAATGTAATTGTTCGTATAAGTTTAAAGAAAACGTTTGGAATTAATCAATGTAATTGTTTGTATAAGTTTGAAGAAAACGTTTGGAATTAATCAATGTAATTGTTCGTATAAGTATGAAGATAACGTTTGGAATTATTCAATGTAATTGTTCGTATAAGTATAAAGATAACGTTTGGAATTAATCAATGTAATTGTTCGTATAAGTATGAAGACAGTGTTTGAAATTGTTCTACATTTGTATAAAACTGAATAAAATGGTTTGTACATGTTTGAAAGTTTCTAGAAAATCCCATCTTTTCTACTAGTATAAAAGTAGTCTTCTACCAAGACTCGACTGTTTTGTATGTTTACCTTTAGAAATCCAGTATCTTTTAATAAGTGTGTATGTAATTTAAAAACTCCAAAACTATAACAAAATCATGTTTTTCATGCCTAAATAATAGATTTGTGTAAATATAAAATCACTAAGGCATTTGATAACGCCGTAAACCAATGTGTTTCTAATACTCCATGTTAGTTTTATAACCATACTAATGACCCAGACTGTCTGTAACAACGTTCTTCAGGCGTTGAAATGTTATGACGTTTGTCACCCTAGGCTTGCCGGCCTAGCTGTAGCTAACAGCTCAGGTGCGGGATTGTCAATCCCGTATAGATCTATACACAAATATCATGCTCCCCCTACAAGGGATTATGGTATATAATACAAGACTTAATACTGCATGCTCGAAAGTACGTGAACCGTCTCACAAAACTTAGTATAAAACAGATTTACGTATAAAAATGTCCAATTGTTCTTGTATGTGAAAGTATCTCTTTGATATAGTTTTTCTAGTATGTAAATGTTCATGGTTTTCTCGTAAACTATACCTATTATAGTTAATCAAAGTGTGTGTTTCGTTCGTATTGTAAATCCTTGTGTAATGCTCACTTGTTATGTAAAGTATAACATCTAAAGTGACATAAATGATCACATATACTTAAAGTATAAATAAAGTGTTTGGTTCGTATATACATATATAAACATGTTTTATTTCCAAAAGACAAGATGTTATCGAGAATATATATTGCATACGAAAGTTCCTATGTAGTAGTTATTAATCACATATGATTAACTTGATAAAAAGAGTATATGGTGAAACTTTATGTTACACACGATAATAACCGTGTGTTTACTTGTATTCCCCCCTTTTAAAAGTGTATACAACGATTTAAAAGTAGTTGGTTTGATAAGACAGTGTAAAGTAAAAGAAATCCCTTGTTTGAAAACACAGTTATAAATCACATGTGATTGATTATATAACAAAGAGTATAACAACAGTTTTATGTTTTTCACACGATGATAATCCTGTGTTTACTTGTATTCCCCCCTCCCTTTAAAGTGTATAAAATGCATTTATGAAACATTTGAAAGTGTTGTTTATAGGGGTATGAACTCACTTGATTGAAGTGGTCGATTTGAAGTAGTCGAGAGAAGAATCGAGCAGAACTTCGACAGGAAGAGTTGAAAACACAGGAAAATCTCTGGATTCACGGGAACACAAAACCTTCCTTCGGGAGTTGAAGGTGAAAAAACGGGGCTTTGGGAGGGTCTCGGGGGCTTAAACGCAGAGTTTCGGCGTGAGTAAGAAAGGAACTGAGCAATGGAACTCGGAGCCCTTGAAACCTATTTATAGGGGTATTTCTGGTGTTCCATTTCGTGGCTAAGGTTGGCCACGTCGTGGGGAGCAAGTCGTATCCTCTTCCATTGAATGGACGCCCTCGGTAACTTGCCAGGTCGCGGCAAAGTTGTGCCACGTCGTGGCAAGCCTGACAGCCTTGAATTTCGGGCCTCGAACTTGTAAAATCCATAACTTTCGCGTACGAGCTCCGTTTTCGACGTTCTTTATATGCACGCGTAGCTAAAAATATGATCTACAACTGTCGTTTAGACTTCATCGGAAAATTTTGATTTTACTTTTAATTATTTATTTTTAACGGGCCGGGACACGAAAAGTTCGTTAAAATTCCATAACTTCTTCATCCGATGTCCGTTTTCGTCATATTTTTCTCCGTTGTGCTACTATTGTTGAGAACTTCGATTCTCATTTAGGTTGTTTTGGTCAAAAGTCTCTTGAGCTCTATTTCGAGTTTTTAGCTGTCTACTGCTATATCCGGATCTTGGAAAAATCATAACTTCCTCATACGAAGTCAGATTTGGACGTTCTTTTTATGTACCCTCGCGGTTTAATGTTATCTACAACTTTCATTTAGATACTTAAGGCTAAAAACTATTGTATTGAATCTTCGCATTTTTCGTTTAATCAGTGTGGCCGGTTTTGTCCGGAATTTTAGAATGGTTATAACTTCCTCGTTATAACTCGGATTTTTGTGTTCTTTATATGTATGAAAACCTTGATACGATTCCTACCACTTTATTTAACACAAATAAGATTTTAGGAAAGTTATATTTTGACCTAAATTTGACTGGTGTTACATTACATTGTCTCGAAATATCGGGTTGTCACATCATCCCCCCGTTAAAGGGAATTTCGTCCAAAAATTAGAGTTTAAGCAAGACTTAATAATTATGTTACAGATAGAAGTTTTATTTGCTTCTCGTGTTCTTAAGTGAACTCAGGTTCTCGCTTGGCATTCCAGCGAACCTTTCACTATCGGGATACGACTTCGCTTCTTTCGTTTGACTTCACTGGTATGATAACCTTTCTTGGTCGAATGTATGTTGAATGTTTTGTGGTTTGTGAGATTATGCCTACAAGTATTGTCTCCAGATCTTCAGAGCAATTACCGCTGCTCATGACTCAAGATCACGTGTTGAAATTTAATTTCTTGTGTCTTAAGCTGTCTTGAGGTATCGGCAGTGACCTTTCCTCTTGCTTAAGAATACAACCAAACCCTTGATTGGATGCATTGCATTACACCACGAAATATTCTATCCCTTTTGGGAGGGATAATATTGGTGCGATGCATCAGGCTTACTTTAGCGTTTGGAACGCTCTTTCTTGTTTACAAACAAGTCCGGTGCTCCTCCATGTGAGAAACTTGGCCTAAAGAATCCCCTTCTGAGGAGTTTGTTAAGCTCGCTAGGAAGTTCTTGCATCTTAGTTGGAGCTAGATGATAAGGTGATTTGGCTACTAGGGTAGCCCTTGGAACTAATTCGATTCTGAATTCGACGTGACGTTGTGGTGGTAATCCCAGTATTTCTTCTGGAAAGGTGTTGGGAAAGTCGCATACTTTTGGGATGTTCTGAATGTCCTTCACTTCTTGGCTCGTCTCGACGATGTGTGCAAGGAATGTGTGATATTCCCTTCGTAAGCGCTTTTGAGCTTAAATACACGAAATGATGCGAAGGTTCGTACTTGATTCGTCTCCGTAAATAACAAGAGGTTCTTTGATAGGGAGGTTAAGATGAATTGATTTATCAAAGCACCTAATGTCGGCTCGATGTAGACTTAACCAACTCCTACTGATTTTGATGTCAAAACCTTGGGGGTGGATTCGATGTCGTGAAGATCTAAAGAAAGATGACTACTTATGAATTAGGGAAAAGGATAGGTATTTCTAAGTTTATTCTCACGGAAGCATGATCACTCGCAATCTTGGGCAGTCTCCGTCCTAAAGTTCATAGTAGAACCCATACCAGGTTCCTCAATCTTAGTCTCGGGTATACGAGTCGTATATAATTAAGATTGAAAAGGCGGGTCTTTGGATTGAACTTGACGTACTGCACGAGTGGTACTTCGGGGAGGTTTGCTGAGGTTTCTTTGGAAAGGGTAAGATACATGAGGTACTCTACGCATGAGTACTTCGGAGTTCTGAAGTGATAGTTTCGTTAGAAAGATGATTTCGGAGAAAGAGATTTACGCACGAAATTGGTATTGTGAGGATCAAATAGACTCTGATCGTATGATGAAATCGGAATCACTTGGAAATAAAGGCACTAGATTTGATCATAAAGGCGTTACAGACAAAACACAACAGTGCAACTTTTTAACAGAGTTACAGTACTTTTGAGTAACTATAGGAATACTGCTGCGAACAAAGTATACTATAAAAGGCAAGTATATGCAGCACGAGGGTCCCTTAACTGACGGGATCTCGCAAGAGATAAGACTCGAGTTGAACTAGTTCTAAACATGTTTTAAAAACATACATAATACTAACGATTGGAAGTGAACCTATACTATAGTAGGGTCCTTCGTTGTCTCTTTCCATTATGAGGTCAAACTCCTCCGGATTGACCATCATTCTCCTCTGTTGGACAGTCCCTCTTGAAGTGTCCCATTACGCCACATAGATGGCATATTCGAGAGATTTCGACATTGGTGGTTGAAGTAATGTGTTGGATCCGAGTCCTGCAACAATTTGTAGTATGTCCGTTCTTGTTGCATTGAAAGCAATGTAACAGACAACAGCTACCCAGATGATGGAAGCTGCACTTATTGCATTTCGGTAGGTTTCCGACATACTGCCTAGCTGGTGTAGGGACAATTGGGATACCAAAAGGGATGGTAGTAGGAGGTACATATGTTGTGGCTGTGAAGGTTGCCGCAGGTTGTTGTCTTTTGCTCGCCCCTTGGGATGATTTGCCTTTAGCCTTAGCCCAGAACTTTCGTTTGTTATTCTTGGGCTTGAGATTCGGGGTGTCGTGGTAGTTTGTTGCTCGTTGAGGTATTTGATTGTTACTTAGATTGGAATTATTGTTAACAATCCCGCTAACATTCGCGTTGTTAGCGTTAAGGTGGGTCAGAACAGCTGACACGGCAGCCGAGACTGCAGCTTGAAAGGTAGCGGCATCAATCTGAAGAGTTGGTGTTTGGTTGATGGGTTGATCGTTTTTCTTCGGCGACATGATTCTATTACATGGAAAGAAAAATGAATTTGTGAGCGAGTATGGTTGAACCTAGACGTAGTTCGATCGTTCATGTAAAGAATAGAAGTATGTTCTCGAAGGTTTGACCTAGATCCCTATGATGCAGTCCCAGTATGGAGTAGATGTAAATTAATAGAATGGTCTCAAAATGCTTATCGTCCAAACCAGGGTATTATTGGTTGGTGGATAACATGATCCAACCTTTGAAAGAGACTTGGAACTGATTCCGGAGTTAAATTACCATAGTCCAAAAACTTGACTAGATGAAGTTTCAGATAGACTCCAATGAAAGCATGATGAAAGCATTTGAACAAAGATTGAAACGTAAGTTAGCCGACTGTCGATATCATTGATGTTTAAGATTTAATAGGTTTGGGGAAACTGACCTTGTTTTAGGTCTTACATCATATTCGGAGTAGAAAAGTCTTCGACAGCATAAAGAGTTAAATAAAAGTACTTACAGTACAAGGTAATTACATAGGAAGTACTACACAGAACGTTGACAGGAACACGGTTCTTTAAAAAAAAGAAGTAAGTAAGGTATCTCCTACTGGCGAGGTCACCCCTATGGTGAACCCTTAGTTCGGTTTAGTTGACGTTCCATATCAAGTAGGTATCTCTCATACACCCTCTGGCGTACTTGGAGCTCTTATGACTTCGGTTCGGGTTTCATCTAGTGCTTGCAGCAGGGTCTCATGGTTTCTCTCAGATCTCTCACTTGTGATCAAGGTGATTGGTGTGAGTAGTATGCATTCTTGCATTGGTATTAACCTCTTCGATACGTTGGAGAGCCGTCCTGCCCTGAATTTCGTTTTAGGAAACTCTACGGATCAGGATCGGTAGAACTCTGTCCGCTGAGCTCCCTTCGTTTACGTTGTAGAAGCTTCGGTCTCCATTAAACAGCATAGGTTAATCTTGCTCTTCGCTCCATGTTTCCACGCATTCTACCCAAGGAGGCGTCGGGCCTTGAAAAGCCGGACGAGGGTTAGGATTTGGAAATGGAGCTACCGGGGTAGGTTCTCAACCTCGGGTTCGGAGTTATCATCATCCGCAAGGTCTTCAGCATGGTGATCATTCAAAGGGATTGGATGATCATTCTCGGGTTCTTCTTCAAACCCTCCAACATTGCCTTCGTTCGGAAGGTACGGGTTGTCGTGGGGATGGAGTCCAGCCACTATGTTTATACGAGAATAGGGAGATCAGGATTGTCTAGAACTAAGGCACATAAGGTTGACATCAAAGTTAAACTATCGTATACATAAAATACTCCTATAGTATTCTAAATGTTATGTTTGATTCTAAAGTTTATAAGTTTGGTAAGTTTTAGACATGTTGTCATATCACAACCATTCTTGGGCATATGCTAATCACTCCTCGGACCAGCATAGTTGATCAGGCTATGCCACTCCCAAGACTGACTCTACATCCCCAAGCTTTCTTGTGATATTCAACAATCGTAATACTTCTGTTCTTGTCGTTGTGACACCGATTTTTGTATGAATACACGCACGTATACTAACTTAAATATTTTATTATTTAAAAGTATAAACTCTAAATCATAGTATTTTTAATCCCTTTGTATTTATAGTTAGTATATCTTTTATGGGTTGATATATTCAATTCACTATAAACAATGCTCTGATACCAATCTGTCACACCCCAAAACCGAGAACGGCAGAAATGATCTGGGGCGGAGGACGTCATGTAATGTATCACAACAAATGTAATGTAGTAAACAAGCAACAACATCGTCCATTTCATTAATAGTATAAGTTTAATACATGTGTGTTCTTTCATAGTAATAAGACATTACAACAAGTAATCAAAATAAAAGACGAGTCTTGACTGCTCTGTCTTCGCAAAACCTGATCATCGTACCTGTCTACTGGTGACCTGAGAATACAAGTTATTTTGAAAGTGTAGGTCAGCATTTAAGCTAGTGAGTTCATAAGTATTTAATGTCATCGTTTGTATAAGTATGAAGAAAACATTTGGAATTATTCAATGTAATTGTTTGTATAAGTATGAAGAAAACATTTGGAATTGTTCAATGTAACTGTTTGTATAAGTATGAAGAAAACATTTGGAATTATTCAATGTAATTGTTTGTATAAGTATGAAGAAAACATTTGGAATTATTCAATGTAACTGTTTGTATACGTTTGAAGAAAACGTTTGGAATTAATCAATGTAATCGTTCGTATAAGTTTGAAGAAAACGTTTGGAATTAATCAATGTAATTGTTCGTATAAGTTTAAAGAAAACGTTTGGAATTAATCAATGTAATTGTTTGTATAAGTTTGAAGAAAACATTTGGAAGTAATCAATGTAATTGCTCGTATAAGTATGAAGATAACGTTTGGAATTATTCAATGTAATTGTTCGTATAAGTATAAAGATAACGTTTGGAATTAATCAATGTAATTGTTCGTATAAGTATGAAGACAGTGTTAGAAATTGTTCTACATTTGTATAAAACTGAATAAAATGGTTTGTACATGTTTGAAAGTTTCTATAAAATCCCATCTTTTCTACTAGTATAAAAGTAGTCTTCTACCAGACTCGACTGTTTTGTATGTTTACCTTTAGATATCCAGTATCTTTTCATAAGTGTGTATGTAGTTTAAAAGCTCCAAAACTATAACAAAATTATGTTTTTCATGCCTAAATAATAGATTTGTGTAAATATAAAATCACTAAGGCATTTGGTAACCCCGTAAACCAATGTGTTTCTAATACTCCATGTGAGTTTTATAACCATACTAATGACCTAGACTGCCTGTAACAACATTCTTCAGGCGTTGAAATGTTATGACGTTTGTCACCCCAGGCTTGCCGGCCTAGCTGTAGCTAATAGCTCAGGTGCGGGATTGTCATTCCCGTATAGATCTATACACAAATATCACGCTCCCCTACAAGGGATTATGGTATATAATACAGGACTTAATACTGCATACTCGAAAGTACGTGAACCGTCTCACAAAACTTAGTATAAAATAGATTTACGTATAAAAATGTCCAATTGTTCTTGTATGTGAAAGTATCTATTTGATATAGTTTTTCTAGTATGTAAATGTTCATGGTTTTCTCGTAAACTATACCTATTATAGTAATTCAAAGTGTGTGTTTCGTTCGTATTGTAAATCCTTGTGTAATGCTCACTTGTTATGTAAAGTATAACATCTAAAGTGACATAAATGATCACATATACTTAAAGTATAAATAAAGTGTTTGGTTCGTATATACATATATAAACATGTTTTATTTCCAAAAGACAAGATGTTATCGAGAATATATATTGCATACGAAAGTTCCTATGTAGTAGTTATTAATCACATATGATTCACTTGATAAAAAGAGTATATGGTGAAACTTTATGTTACACACGATAATAACCGTGTGTTTACTTGTATTCCCCCCTTTTAAAAGTGTATACAACGATTTAAAAGTAGTTGGTTTGATAAGACAGTGTAAAGTAAAAGAAATCCCTTGTTTGAAAACACAGTTATAAATCACATGTGATTGATTATATAACAAAGAGTATAACAATAGTTTTATGTTTTTCACACGATGATAATCGTGTGTTTACTTGTATTCCCCCCTCCCTTTAAAGTGTATAAAATGCATTTATAAAACATTTGAAAGTGTAGTTTATAGGGGTATGAACTCACTTGATTGAAGTGGTCGATTTGAAGTGGTCGAGAGAAGAATCGAGCAGAACTTCGACAGGAAGAGTTGAAAACGCGGGAAAATCTCAGGATTCTTGGGAATCTCGGGAATAGAAAACCTTCCTTCGGGACTTGAAGGTGAAAAATCGGGGCTTTGGGAGGGTCTCGGGGGCTTAAACGCAGAGTTTCGGCGTGAGTAAGAAAGGAACTGAGCAATGGAACTCGGAGCCCTTGAAACCTATTTATAGGGGTATTTCTGGTGTTCCATTTCGTGGCTAAGGTTGGCCACGTCGTGGGGAGCAAGTCGTATCCTCTTCCATTGAATGGACGCCCTCGGTAACTTGCCAGGTCGCGGCAAAGTTGTGCCACGTCGTGGCAAGCCTGACAGCCTTGAATTTCGGGCCTCGAACTTGTAAAATCCATAACTTTCGCGTACGAGCTCCGTTTTCGACGTTCTTTATATGCACGCGTAGCTAAAAATATGATCTACAACTGTCGTTTAGACTTCATCGGAAAATTTTGACTTTACTTTTAATTATTTATTTTTAACGGGCCGGGACACGAAAAGTTCGTTAAAATTCCATAACTTCTTCATCCGATGTCCGTTTTCGTCATATTTTTCTCCGTTGTGCTACTATTGTTGAGAACTTCGATTCTCATTTAGGTTGTTTTGGTCAAAAGTCTCTTGAGCTCTATTTCGAGTTTTTAGCTGTCTACTGCTATATCCGGATCTTGGAAAAATCATAACTTCCTCATACGAAGTCAGATTTGGACGTTCTTTTTATGTACCCTCGCAGTTTAATGTTATCTACAACTTTCATTTAGATACTTAAGGCTAAAAACTATTGTATTGAATCTTCGCATTTTTTGTTTAATCAGTGTTGCCGGTTTTGTCCGGAATTTTAGAATGGTTATAACTTCCTCGTTATAACTCGGATTTTTGTGTTCTTTATATGTATGAAAACCTTGATACGATTCCTACCACTTTATTTAACCCAAATAAGATTTTAGGAAAGTTATATTTTGACCTAAATTTGATTGGAGTTACATTACATTGTCTCGAAATATCGGGTTGTCACAGAGAATATTGTACTTCGTTTCAAAATCTAAAGCCTAGATTGAGAAATTTTAATAAATATAGTCAAAGGATACATAGTGCGTTCTTAAATTTCGATTATGATTATGGCATTCCTCTTCATAATTCGAATCATAAGAACGTGACACATAAGATATTATGGCAGAAGATTGATAAAGTATCAAATCTTTATGTAAGACAATATATATCGTGTCCAATACGCTTCGGGTATAGGATTGATTGAAAATGTTATAATATTTGACCATTCTAAAATTTTCTAAATGTCTAGCGCATGTAGAGGGAAAAGGACAAGAATCGGTTTTGACTAAGATAATTAAACAACTATCAAAGGACAATCCAAAGTTCGCCGAGGATTGGTCGCTTGTGAGTAGTTGGAAGCATGATATTGGATGGAGCATATCGACATTATTATGAATAGATAAGATTCTATTAAGAATGAGTTGTTATATGCTAAGTATGGAAAGGTTTCCATATTGAGAGTTAGATATTGAGAATCTATGTCTAGATTAGAAACTTTTGTGCAAAAGGATGTTAAAAGAAATGTACTTTGAGTGAAAGACATCACATTTATGGAATTGTCTTTTAACAATTTCCGGTAGAGAGTTTTGTAATTTCATTGGCAATAGTCCTTGTGACTTTAGTGCAGTGATATTACGAAAGGATCATTGCATAAAATGTTAGAATCTAACATATTCTATAAGTGGCAAGAATTTGAAATTCTCTCACTTGTAGAAAGGATTGGGAGTTGTGAAATGAGTATGATTGGTAATGTGTTCATTTGATCTATTTCACAAAGTAAGAACCATAGGAAAACATTGTGTGCATGCTAAGAGCATGGGACAAGTGTGGTAATAATTCAAATAAAAAAAAGTTGATTACCCGAAACAACAAATAATGTGTAATCGATATGGTGATAAATAAAAGGTGTTTTATTTATACTCAAAGGTTTGAGACCATATGGGATTAGTATTATTCTTGTGTTTCACTTTGCATGTTTTGACTTCTTGAATAATTTAATTGGTTAAGAACAGTCAAATTATTCGAACGGACCACAGTCGTTCATATGTTGGAAGTAGGTATGAATGAAGACTGTCGTGAATTTGTGTGTGGATTGTCTAAAGTGTAATAGACATAAGCAATTGTTTGCTGCAACATTCATGAGTGCTTATGAATATGATTTGAGCATTGGATTAAACCCACGCTCACTTGGATCACTTCATGGATTTCATCACGAGTGATTGGTGAGACGATAACATCTTGTATTCTTGAAACCGAGATGTGTGAGTTGTATCTTGCGAGTCGGTTACACATTGATAATATGTAAACGCACCAGCAACTTGGTGTTATAAAACTTATTGTTGTGTGTGATTTGGTGAGTAAGTGCAAGCGAGCATTGAGTCAAAGTTTATTCGTTCCTTTTATCCAAAGTAGGATAAAAGTGATATCTGTGGGCCCCTCGATGATTTAATGATGACACCTAAGCGCTTGGCCAAGCCGGGACTAAATTGATGTGTTCAATTGTAGTCTATTGTCAGTCGTCATAAATCTGAATTCGGGAAACATCACATAGACAGAGAGAATGATTTAGATCCATGTCTCAGTCTATACGACAATATCTAGAATGGAGGAATATATGATCCCTTATCTAAAGGACACGCGTATCTGATAAGATCAGAGCTGACAACGTCTTTAGAAAGCTACGATTGTAGATCAGTATCTGAAGTTATACGCGGAATAGTTATTAGACTTATCCAAGTGGGAGACTGTTGAATTAGTGTCTAAGTCCATAACTATTTTGGTATGTACTTGACCCGATGGTGCATGGACCTTTTGGGTTGCCTTCATCAAAGCAACTTGATAGGATGAATTATGGAGAGAAAGGATTAATTATGATTTATTAATATATTATGAGAATAATATATTAAAGGAGAAATCATATTGTTTAATTAATATTAGTCAAGAATTAATAAGAATTAAGTTTGTGGCTAAAAGACATTAATTAAACTTAAGGGACTAGAACTGTCAATTGTGTGATAGTTGAATATTGAGCTAATGGACTCCATATTAAAGGGGTGGACGAATTCTATGGGGAAACCCATTAGAAATCATCCAAAGGCCTTTAAGAAAGGGGTTCATGGGTTGCTTAGAGCCTAAGCATCCAAATTAGGGTTTCCTTGTTAGATAACCCTAATAGCCTCACTATTTAAGGAACCCTTAAGCCCCAAAAACGTGGTGAACTTGTTCTCTAGGGTTTCCACACATTTTGGGCAGCCTCATTCTCTTCTCCTCTTCATCCTCTTGCTCTTGGTGTTTGTGAGCCATTAGAGGAGTGACATTTGTGACTCTAAGTTTTCTAAAGTCAATACAAGGAGAAATTGAGATTGTTATTACTATATAACAATCAAGGTATGATCTAAACCCTCATTCATATATTATATTGATTAGATCTAGGGTTTTAAGTCTTGGATTAAAAGCATGTACAATAGAGAAACCTAGATCCAAGCTTTAGGGTTTGCATGAGCACATAAGATGTCTTTTGGCTAAAACCCATTAGGTTTCCCCATAGATTTCGTCCACTCCAACTTCTATTGAGTCCATTAGCCCATTTATGCAACTATCTTATAATTACACAATCAGTCCCCTTTATTTAATTATTCTCTTTTAGCCACAAAATAAATTTTATTAATTATTGACTAATATTAATTAAACAATATGATTTCTCTTTTAATACATTATTCATATAATATATTAATAAATCATAATTAATCCTCATTCTCCTTAGTGTTGGATTAGTGTCTAAGTCTATAACTATTTTGATATGTACTTGACCCGATGGTGCATGGTCCTTTTGGGTTGCCTTCACCAAAGCAACGTGATAGGATGAATTATGGAGAGAAAGGATTAATTATAATTTATTAATATATTATGAGAATAATATATTAAAGGAGAAATCATATTGTTTAATTAATATTAGTCAAGAATTAATAATAATTAATTTTGTGGCTAAAAGACATTAATTAAACTTAAGGGACTAGAACTATCAATTGTGTGATAGTTGAATATTGAGCTAATGGACTCATATTAAAGGGGTGGACGAATTCTATGGGAAAACCCATTAGAAATCGTCCTAGGCCTTTAAGGAAGGAGTCCATGGGTTGCTTAGGGCTTAAGCATCCAAATTAGGGTTTCCTTGTTAGATAACCCTAATAGCCTCACTATTTAAAGGACCCTTAAGCCCCAAAAACGTGGTGAACTTGTTCTCTAGGGTTTTCACACGTTTTGGGCAACCTCCTTCTCTTCTCCTCTTCATCCTCTTGCTCTTGGTGTTTATGAACCATTAGAGGAGTGACATTTGTGACTCTAAGCTTTCTAAAGTCATTACAAGGAGGATTTGAGATTGTTGTTACTACATAACAATCAAGGTATGATCTAAACCCTAATTCATATGTTGTATTGATTATCATATACTAGATCTAGGGTTTATAGTCTTGGATGAATTGCATGTACAATAGAGAAACCTAGATCCAATCATTAGGGTTTGTATGAGCACATAGGATGTTCTTATGGCTTAAACCCATCACTTAGTTCATCCTATTAGTTGTTATGGTGAAGGCAACCCAAAAGCACCATGCTCACAATCAGGTCAAGTACATACCAAAATAGTTATGGGCTTAGACACCTAATCCAACACTTTCCCCTCTTCCTGAAGCGGATCACACCCTTCTAGGGTGAGACCTTCAGCACCATGTCACCAGCCTAGAACTCCAACTTAGATCGGCGCCGATTGGCATAACTTTTCTGCCGACTTTGATTAGTCTGCAACTGCTTCCAGATCTACTGAATCATCTCGGTAGTCTACAGAACCACCTCCATCC
Organism: Lactuca serriola; assembly: GCF_051521515.1. Lineage (NCBI taxonomy): Eukaryota > Viridiplantae > Streptophyta > Magnoliopsida > Asterales > Asteraceae > Lactuca > Lactuca serriola. The sequence continues at coordinate 202,218,365 of NC_136410.1, forward strand.
GACCGATCACCCGATGACCAGCCTCGCCCAAACAGACTGGGGTACGACATCTCCGCCCATACAACAGCTCAAAAGGTGGAGCACCAATGTTGGAGTGAAAGTTGTTGTAGGAGAACTATGCAAGGGGTAGGTAGGAGTCCTAGATCCCACCAAAATCAATGACGCATGCCCTCAAAATATCCTCGAGGGTCTGAATGGCCCACTCGCTATGGCCGTCGATCTGCAGATGATAAGTTATGCTGAAATGCAACCTCGTGCCTAGTTCCTCATGGAACTTCTGCCAAAAACGAGAGGTGAACCGAACATCACGGTCCGAGACAATTGAGACTGGCACCCCGTGGCGAGAAACGATCTCACGGATATACACATCGGCCAACTTCTTGACCGACGAACTCTCCCGAATTGCCAAAAAATGGGAGCTCTTAGTCAATCAATCCACGATGATCCATATAACATCATATCCCTTCGCCGTCCTCGGAAAATTGGTGATAAAGTCCATCGTGATCTGCTCTTACTTCCACATAGGAACCTCCAGAGGCTGCAGCTTGCCATGGGGTCTCTGATGTTCTACTTTGACCATCCTGCAAGTCAAGCACCTCTCAACGTACCAATTGATCTCTCTTTTCATGTACAACCACTAGTAACTCAACCTCATATCCCGGTACATCTTGGTGGCCCCTCGGTGAATAGAGAAACAAGACTTATGAGCCTCCTCCACTATGATCTGTCTAACCCCGCTAGACACTGGAACACACACCTGACTACAGCGGGTCAACAACCCATGACTGTCCTGAACAAATTGGGTGATCTTGCCCTTGATCCTCTAAATCTTCCAATTTTCCCTTCGCACTCCCTCGGCCTGAGCCTTTCTGATCAATCCCACTGGTGGAGAGTCCACATAAATCCTTATACATGATTTCAGAATCGACAGTCCACCTTGTTGGATTAGTATCTAAGTCCATAACTATTTTGGTATGTACTTGACCCGATGGTGCATGGTCCTTTTGGGTTGCCTTCACCAAAGCAACTTGATAGGATAAATTATGGAGAGAGAAGATTAATTATGATTTATTAATATATTATGAGAATAATATATTAAAGGAGAAATCATATTGTTTAATTAATATTAGTCAAGAATTAATTGATAATTAATTTTGTGACTAAAAGAGATTAAATAAACTTAAGGGACTGGAACTGTAATTATAAGATAATTGAATTTGGGTATGGATCACCTTGGAATAATAGGTTGGACGAATTCTATAGGGAAACCCATTAGAAATTGTCTAAGGGATATTCTAAAAGGGTCAATGGGCTGCTTAGGGATTAAGCAGTCAGATTAGGGTTTCCTAGTTGAAAACCCTAATAGCCTACATGTATATAAAGTACCCTTAAGCTCCAAAAACGTGGCTAAGAGTTTCACTAGGGTTTCTGGACGTTTTGGGCAGCCTCCTCTTTCATTATTCTTCATCCTCTTGCTCTTGGTGTTTGTGAGCCATTAGAGGAGTGACAATTGTGACTCTAAGCTTTCTAAAGTCATTACAAGGAGGATTTGTGATTGTTATTTCTATATAACAATGAAAGGTAATTCTCTAAACACTAATTTTAGTTTATAATATGTTAGATCTAAGATTGTAATTCTTGGATACATTGCATGTACAATAGAGAAACCTAGATCCAAGCATTAGGGTTTGCATGAGCACATAGGATGTTCTTATGGCTAAAACCCATCAGTGGTATCAGAGCCTTGATTGGTTTTTGTTGTATGTGATGCTATGTTGAATTATTAACTGAAAATCGAATTTTAGCCTTCTCTTCGAACTGACTTGGCGAGTCACTACATGGACTCGGCGAGTTCCAATGTGTGACTCGGCGAGTCGGAGCGTCAGACAGAGGGAATTTCGGATTTTATTGCTGTTTTGCTTAAGGATAATTACCATATTCGTTTTAAACTTATAAAATACGACTTTTAATGTTTCTAAAAGATTATCCTTGCCAAAACACAAGATAATTACCAATTGATTAGATAATAACTTCCTTATATGATTAAAGATTGATTATTTGTATTAATTGGGTAACTTATCTTGCACGAAATTGAAATTAGGTCAAATATAGATAATGACAAAATTAATTGTTTAATTTTTGTTATTTGTTATTTGATCCTTGTGTTGTGAAAAAGTTTCATTTGTGCCCATGTAATTTTTATGGTTTAAATTTGAACTTAAAGGTTTTGTTTTGAAATTTAAATAGTTGAAACCCTAATGTTTTGAAATGTTTCAAAACTTGCCCTCAAGTTTTGGAATTTAAAAGTTGATTAGAAGTTTAATTTAGAAATTTTAAATTCTAAAACCCTAGTATTGTTTTGAAAAGTTCAAATCACACCCTTATAGTTTTATTATTTAATTAAAAATGTATAATTATTAAATTTGACCACCTAGTATTTTAAAAGTGTAAAATACACCCTATACTATATATAATATTAAAAGTCTAATATATATATATGTATGAGTAAAAGTCAGTCTTACCGTTAGTAGGCCTCATTCACGAAGCTGGTTTATAAGGGGTGTTTAAGGAAATTGTTTATAAAATGGCGATTGAATGGGTATCCACTCTTACCTACCGCACTCTTGACTAGTGGAGGGTCGTTAGCCGAACGAGTAGGATAGGCCAGAAACCTTCCATTATAAGTATAATGAAGTACATAAGTAACTAAATGCTTTTACAAATTCCCAATCTTAGTCACTTTAGGCAAAAGTGAATTGATGCAATTCCATGGAATTACACTTTGTGCCCTTGCGAAGACGTTAGTGGAGCGTGTGTGGTTAACCGGCACACTAAATGGTTCTAAGCAAAGGTAGAAAAGGGTGACTCAATGTTCGGTGGAGTGTGTGTGGTTAACCGACACATCGAATAGGTGACTGTAACATGTGGTGGCACCATGTAAGTCTGCATGGTTATTCACACCCGCTTTGTGATCCTCGATATCCCAGTCACAAACTAGAGGGGCATATCGAGATTTAAACATGCCATTGAAAAGTTCAATGAATCTCAAAAGATCTAGGAATTTTCAATAGATTTAAAACTTTAATTTCTTTTTCGTTTTTCATGGTGCAAATTAGTGAATCTTCATTCATTTACCTTCAAATATTCTGCAACTAGATTAAGGCATCCCTTTTCTAGGTTGTAGAGTATTGTGTTGGGTCCTAGCCTTAATATCTCATTTGGGTGATTTATTAAGGACTCAATCAATCAACTAACTTGAATTTAATTTTTCTCCCGTTTTGTAGATGTCAAAGTATGACAACTGTGGTCTTCCCAAATCCCGTGGAACAAGCTTTTCACATGAAGATGATATTCCACGATTCGATCGAGGAACACGAGATCATGCTTCACTTCCTCCACCTCCTCCTATTATTCTCCCTAACCCACAAGTTCAAAAGATTGAAAAGTTCAAACTCACTCAAGCCCTTTTGGCAAGTAAACATGAAGAAGGAAAGTCAGTGTGTGCACACATCCTAGAGATGAAGTCACACATTGATAGGTTAAGAAAGTTGGGATCTGTTGTCTGTGAGGAGCTGGCTGTTGACTGGGTTCTTTAGTCACTTCCTGACTCATATAGTGAGTTCGTAAGAGAGTACTATATGATGAACCAAAACGTAACCCTCATTGATCTCACCTATATGCTTATTGCTGCCGAATCAGCAATGATTTGGCGCACTGGAAAAGCAAAGTTGATTGGTGGATCTGCCTTGCAGACCTCAGTGGATATAGGCAACGAAAGGCATGCCATAATCGAAGGGTTTGATCATAAGAGAAAGGCAAAGTCTGAAATAGTTCCATGCGCTGTTCCAAAAGAGTCAATTTGCTTTTATTGCCAAGAAAAGGGGCATTGGAGATGAAGGTGCCCTATTTACCTAAGAGATCTAAGAGATGAGAGAGTCAAAACGTATGGCTCTACTTTAGGTAAAATCCATTAACTAACTCTTTTAAGCTCCTATTCTAGATTCTTGATACATGATGTGATAAGATTACAATTGATGTTTTGTAGGATCGAAGAAAGGAAAGGAAACTTAAGGGAAGAAGTGAGCAGAATCTAATCGTGAAAAAATGGATTTCGATCGCATTGCTTGAAGATTGGATTCTTGAGCTACTACTTAGAGTTAGAATAGATTGCTAAGAAATATGTATTAACATAGTTTTTCAATTAAATTGCATTGTAAGGACAAATTATTTCCGCAATAAAATAAAATTTGATTTTATATTATTTATTTATCCTTGAAATGGCGTGTATGAAAAATTGATTTTGTAAGTTTCTATTATTAGCAATAATGGATTTGATTCTTAATTATGTTATTTTTGGAAAGGTCAAGAATTTACCAAATAGGGAAAGTTTCTCATCGCCCAAGTTTCAATTGGATAGAAACTTGGAATCATACAACTTGGTTGCATGATGAATCAGAAATTTCATATTTGGAAATTAGAGTAATTCATTGACAAATTGTCAAGTGAAGGACTAGGAGATCGAGTACACAAGGTTGTGTGTTGATCAAGTCCACCACTAGAGTAACAAAGATATTCGTCATGATTTACTAAGGTTAAGTAAATATGATTATACTTATGAGATTAAGAGTAATTCTTAGTTGATTGAAAAAGTTTCAATCAATTGAAAAACGAATAAGAAGAATCAAATAGGCAGAAAGATAAAAGTTTCTCTATTCTAAGATGAAGGGAGAGTACGTTTTATTATGTTTTATGATAGGCGTTAATGATTAAGAACCATATCTCAATTGATCCTCTAAGTGAGTCTTAGTGCAATTGTATGTCTGAGAAGAGGAATCAAGAATTGAAGAAATGGTTAAATCAAGAAGTCAATCATACTTCGTTCCAAAACAACTCTTAGAGTTAAGGTTGTGATATTGAGTGACAAGTCTTAAGAAGATTTATAACATTCATCAAATGTGGAATTTGAAAAAGTTTTCTTATTTTTTGAAATTGGGAAGTTGTGATGTCTTGGATAAGACAAAGACCAACTAGAACCAATTTTGTGAAATGTGTTGTCTTGATAAAAGCTACATTAACTCTTAAATATTTGTTTGTCAAGAAATGTTTGTTGACAAGAGAATCTTATATGTCAAGGAGTCAGTGGGAGTCTTAATGGTCTTGAAAGGTTTCAAGAACTAATCAAGAATAAATCTTATCAATCATCACTAGCACACAACTTGAGGTTTACAACCTATCGTGTTGACACTATCTTGTTTCTGTGCCGTTCCAATTGAGTTAATTTTTCATGTGAGTTCTATGAGTTCTCATTTGAATGCATAAATGGCAAGGACCTTGATTAATGAAAAGTACATTGATAAGAAAGGATGAACTGCTTAACTACTTGGAAGACATGGTGGGCACTTGTGTTACCATCAGGCAAGAAATCAAGATTAAGAAAGTTCCGTCCATATGAGTTTGGATTTGTCGCAAACTTTGGTTTTGGGAAAATTCGCATGGATAGGAACACATACACCATTAAAATCTAAGTGTCATAAGATTCCATCCTTCATGAAAATGACTGTGAGGAAATGCTTTCACTAAGAGAGATTTTAAGAAGATAGTGATTGTGAAATTGTATTCTCGAATTCGATTATGGTTACGGTATCCCTTTCGATAATTCGAATTGTGAGATTTGGAAATTAGTCTGAATTGTTTAGACACACATATGAGCTATCTAAGGCAAAGGTGTACAAGTTTAAGAAGCTTAGATAAAGGATTATCATGTCAAAGCTAGTGGGAGCATAAGTGTTATGATTATTTGATAATAATCATCATGATAGTAGGAGCATAAATGTTGTGCTTGTATGATTATTAAAACAAGTATTGCAAGTTAGCAATATCAATTATAGAAAACAAGAGTTATACTTTGCAAAGTCGTAAGGGTTGAATAGTTGTTTTGCTATAATTAAGGGAGAGAATATTATGCTTCATTTCAAATCTAAAGGCTTAGGTTGTGGAATGTTAATAAATTTAGTCAAGGATACATAGTCCTATGGCATTGTTCGAATTGTTAGAACGTGGCACATTAAATATTATGGCAGAAGATTGATAAAGTATCATATCTTTATGTAAGACATTATGCATCGTATCCCATACGCTTCGGGTATAGGATTGATTGCTAGTGCTATGATATTTGACCATTCAAAAATTTTCCAAATGTCTAGCGCATTTAGAGGGAAAAAGGACTAGAATCGGTTTTGACTAAAATAATTAAACAACTATCAAAGGACGATCCAAAGCTCGCTGAGGATTGGTCGCTTGTGAGTAGTTGGAAGTATGGTATTGGATGGATCATATCGACATTATTATGAATAGATAATATTCTATTAAGAATAAGTTGTCGTATGGAAAAATATGGAAATGTTTCCATATTGGGAGTTCGATATTGAGAATCTATGTTTAGATTAGAAACTTTTATGGAAGAAGGATGTTCAAAGGAATGTAGTTTGAATGAGAGACATCATATCTATAGAATTGCTTCTGATAGAGAATGGCCAAGTCTTGATGATTTTGAGCTATGAATTTACAAAAGGATCATTGCATAAAATGTTAGAATCTAGCATATTCTATAAGTGGCAAGAATTTGATATTCTTATACTTATGATAAGGATTGGGAGTTGTGAAATGAGTATGATTGGAAATGTGTTCATTTGATCTATTTCACAAAGTAAGGACCATAGGTAAACATTGTGTGCATGCTAAGAGCATGGGACAATTGTTGTTATAATTCAAGTAAGAAGTTGATTACCCGAAACAACAAATAACGAGTAATTAATATGGTGATTAAATAAAATATTTTATTTATACCCAGAGTTTGGGGCCATATGGGATTAGTATTATTATTGTGTTTCACTATGCATGTTTTGACTTCCTGAATAATTAAATTGATTCAGAACAATCAAATTATTCGAACGGACCACAGTTGTTCATATGTTGGAAGTAGGTATGGATGAATATTGTCGTGAATTGGTGTGTGGATTGTCTAAAGTGTATTAGACATAAACAAATGTTTGTTGCAACGTTCATGAGTGCTTATGAATTTGAGTTTGAGCATTGGATTAAACCCACGCTCACTTGGATCACTTCATGGATTTTATCACGAGTGATTGGTGAGACGATAATATCTTATATTCTTGAAACCGAGATGTGTGAGTTGTATCTCACGAGTCGGTTACACATTGATAGTATATAAAAGCACTAGTAACTTGGTGTTATAAAACATATTATTGTGTGTAATTTGGTGAGTGAGCGCAAGCAAGAATTGAATCAAAGTTTATCCATTCCTTTTATCCAAAGTAGGATGAAAGCGATATCTGTGGGCCCCTCAATGATTTAGTGATGACACCTAAGTGCTTGGCCAAGCCGGGACTAAATTTGATGTGTTAAATTGTAGTCTGTTGTCAGTCGTCATAAATCGGAAACTGAGAAACAACACATAGACAGAGAGAATGATTCAAATCCATGTCTCAGTCTATACGATATCTAGAATGCAGGAATATATGATCCCTTATCTAAAGGACGCGTATCTGGTAAGATCAGAGTTGACAGCGGATTTTGAAAGCTACGATTGCGGATAAGGATCTGAAGTCATATGCATAATATTTATTAGACTTATCCAAGTTGGAGACTGTTGGATTAGTGTCTAAGTCCCTAACTATTTTGGTATGTACTTGACCCGATGGTGCATGGTCCTTTTGGGTTGCCTTCACCAAAGCAACGTGATAGGATGAATTATAGAGAGAGATGATTAATTATGATTTATTAATATATTATGAGAATAATATATCAAAAGAGAAATTATATTGTTTAATTAATATTAGTCAAGAATTAATTGATAATAAATTTTGTGACTAAAAGAGATTAATTAAACTTAAGGGACTGGAACTGTAATTATAAGATAATTGCATTTGGGCTATGGATCACCTTGGAATAATAGGTTGGATGAATTCTATGGGGAAACCCATTAGAAATCGTCTAAGGGGTATTTTAAAAGGGTCCATGGGCTACTTAGGGCTTAAGCAATCAGGTTAGGGTTTCCTAGTTGAAAACCCTAATAGCCTACATGTATATAAAGTACCCTTAAGCCCCAAAAACGTGGCTAAGAGTTTCACTAGGGTTTCTGGACATTTTGGGCAGCCTCCTCTCTCATTATTCTTCATCCTCTTGCGCTTGGTGTTTATGAGCCATTAGAGGAGTGCCAATTGTGACTCTAAGCTTTCTAAAGTCATTACAAGGAGGATTTGTGATTGTTATTGCTATATAACAATCAAAGGTGATTCTCTAAACCCTAATTTCAGTTTATAATATGTTAGATCTAAGATTGTAAGTCTTGGATACATTGCATGTACAATAGAGAAATCTAGATCCAAGCATTAGGGTTTGCATGAGCACATAGGATGTTCTTATGGCTAAAACCCATTAGTAACTTGCGGCTTAGGGAGTCTGCCACAACATTCGTTTTACCAGGATGGTAAAGGATCTCGCAGTCGTAGTCCTTGATTACGTCCAACCACCTACGCTGTCTCATGTTCAGGTTCGGCTGATCCATGATATGTCTCAAGGTCTTGTGGTCCGTGCATATGGTACAACGGACCCCGCAGAGGTAATCTCTCCAGATCTTGAGGGCGAACACTACCGCTCCCAACTCAATATCATGCGTGGGATATCTCATCTCATGCGGCTTCAACTACCGCGACACATAGGTTATCACTCGTCCTCTCCGCATGAGGACCGCACCCAGTCCGGTGATGGATGCATCACAGAAAATCACATAATCCTCAACTCCTTCAAGGAGTGTCAAAGCTAGAGCCTCGCAAAGTTACTATCGGAGGGTCTCAAATGTTGTCTACTGCTCAGGGCCCCACCGGAAATCCACCCCCTTACTTGTCAGACGAGTGAGGGGTACTGCAATCTTGGAGAAATCTTGTATAAATCTCGGGTACTACCCTTCCAATCCCAGAAAACTCCTAATATCCGAGGGAGATTTCAGGACCTCCCACTGCATCACCGCCTCGATCTTGGCTAAGTCGACCAAAATCCCCTCCTGGTTTACGAGATGTACAAAAAACTGAACTTCTCACAACCAAAACTCACATTTCAAGAACTTGGAATAAAGCCGTTCTCGCCTCAAAACTCCTAATAACTCACGGAGATGCTCCTTATGATGCTATCTGGTCTTAGAATACACCAAGATCCCATCGATGAATACAATAACCGAACGATCGAGCATCGACCTGCAACATACATATAGTTGACATGGGCTCCTCCATGGTCTTTATCTAATATGCCATGGGCTCCCCCCATGGTCTTTACCAGGAATGCCATATGCTTCCCCCATGGTATGACATCTAATTGGGCAATAGGGTCCAATCAGCCACTCCCATGGCCTATACCTGGAATATCATGCAACATACATATAGTTGCCATGGGCTCCCCCATGGTCTTTATCTAATATGCCATGGGCTCCCCCATGGTCTTTACCTGGAATGTCATGCGCTTCCCCCATGGTCTGACATCCAATTGCCACAGGTTCCCCCCGGGGTCTTCTATGTAAGTATCACAGAGACAACTAGCATACCACATAACACGTAATGGGCCGACCTTGGTGCCTTCGACCGATGGATATAGTGAGAAGACTCATCTCGCACTTTTGAATCATACATAAACACTCTTGGTTGCTGGCTGGCAGATCCATGAATTATTAATAGGAAAACAACACCCAATTAACAACTGGGTTCCAATCCATAACCATAATTCTATATTTTGGGGTAAAAAGATCATTTTACCCCTAACCAAGCCTTACCCAAATCTAAGACCCAAACTTACAATATAAAAGGCCCAAAGACCAATTAATCAACCAATGGACCAATTTTCCAAATTGGGCCCAAACACCTTACATGGGCCTTACCTTAAGGCCTAACCATTCATTCTAGTATGAAACACTTTGTATTCTGATGGCCCATTAATAACTTAAACACTCGAGCCCCAAATACAAAAAACTAATCGTGGCCTAATTTTCCAAATTGGGCCTAATGCCCTTCGTGGGCCTTCTCAAACTCACAATCAGACCAAAAATTGATGGCCCAACAGGGCGCAAGAAAAATAAGCCCAACAGATAGCCCACACCGAAGCCCAATAAGCAAAACTCCCCCTGACTGAGTACACGGGGTGTACTCAGATGTACGCTAAGCGTACATGTGGTTTGGCTTGTACGTTGCACGTATAGGCTTGTACACCAAGCGCACTCCTCCATTGAGCGAAAACCTTCATTAAGTTCTTAATTCTTGATCCCATAAGTCCGAACCACATATCTACTTCTAAATGAACATCTAGAACCATAAAGTAACTTACTTGGTGACTTTGCATGCCCTAAGAAGACCCAATCTCAAAGTGTAGTATTCTACTTTCATGAAAAGGACCCAAACTCAAACATGGATGGTTTTAAAATCTAAAGGTGTCAACTTTATTGACCTTGAACTTCAAAAACACTAAGAGGGGCAACTCAAAGCTCCTTGAGTGGAATCAAGACCACTAGATCTCATTCTTGGGACCAAAATGAACCAAAACTCATAAATGATATATTCAAGACATCAATGATCAAGTTAAAAGCTTTATACCTCCAACACGTTGGAAATGAGACACATAAGCAAGATCCATAATCTCTTCCATGATTCACATCCTTGCACCAAACTCCATCTTCTAAGAAATGGACCAAACACACAAAAAATGGACACCATAAGCTCAAAATGCCACCATGAAGGCTTAAGGACGACTTCTAGGGTTTTAGAGCATGGGGGTTGACTTAGGAAATGAAGAAAGTGGCAAACATAATGCTTATATAGGGTATAACCCTAAAATTAGGGTTTTCAATCTTCCCCTCGTACGCCCACCGTACCACCTCGTACGCCCAACGTACGACGTCTCGCAGCCCGACCCAACCTCACACCTACGTTGCGCGTTCCTCCAGCTATGCCTTGTGTCACCCCTTTTGCCTCAATACGCCCTGCATACGACCTTGGTATGCCCCGCGTACTAGGGTTTTTCCCAAATCCTAATTCATGCGAAGACTATAACTTTCTCAATACAATTCTGCATCCGACCATCCTTATATCCATGAAAAGGAATCAAGACGCTCAACACTATTATCAGTTCGTACTTGTCGTAAGATATCCTGAACAAACATCCACTTTCCATAAAAGCCCGAGCTGACAAATTACCATAATGCCCTTTGATTCTAAAACACAAACCGAATACCCGAACCATCCGAAATACCCCTAATTGAGACAAAAACCTAACTCCTCGAGGATCCAAAGCTTGCTAATACCCAATCCTTGATCACCAACCCAATGTGGGAACAATTCAAAACAAGATGTTACAAATCTCCCCCACTTAAATTATATTTCGTCCTCAAAATCCGTCCTTACATTTCCCAATGCGTCCAACAATCTGGACAACACCACCATAACTCGAGAATACTACAGCCTTCCCAGGTAATCGAAATCAACCCTAGCTGAACTTACCAAACCTAAAAAAGGATGAAATTTAACCCCATGAAGAAAACCACATCTACCTTTCCTGAAACCCGAAACCTCATATTGATCCGACTTCCTGACAAGCCGCCCACACTGAACCACTAACATACCATCTCCTCATGAATACCAAACTAAACACAATACTTCCAACCTTGATTATCTTGATGCTTCCTTGGGAACAAAACCACTATTATATACAACTACATAATACTTACACTTGATAGAAGGCTCAGATAATCCTTCGAGTAGAAGATTCCTCCCTGCAACGGTTAGACTCATACGAGAGCTGGGCAACAGGGTCCAGTCAGCCACTTTGAGATTATTTAATCCAACTACAAAAGACTTAACATACACCCTAAAATACAAGCCACTTCTCACATGAAGCTCAAATAACTGAAACCACTCTGACTCGTCTTGCTGCCACCTAGTTGTTTCCCAAAAGCAGTGGAGACCCCCCTGATCCCAACTTGTATGCCAAATAACTAAACATTGGACTCCTACCCGATTGTTGAGCCAAAATCCATACAATCACACAGTAGCCCAACGCGACTTCCGAGAGCAGCCTTATATGGCGATAATACCGCAAACCACCTTGACACCAAACCTACTGCTAAAAGAACGCCACAAGACCAACTACAGTCTCATATCATACCCGGTCTCTAACGACCTACCTTCTCCTGATTCCAAACAGGTTGTGGCCCTCTCACAGACAAAACCAACCCAAGACACAACACAACGGCTCGATTGCTTTCAAAACTAAACCCATTCATTACCCTTGAACCCTACGATTGATTCCCTTAGCATATAGATACCCTAATTCTTATTCCACTAAAACGAAACCCAACACAAAACACGTGCAGAACAGATCAAGATAAACAAACAGCAAATTGGATTTAGACCCTAAGATGAAACGAATGAATAGTATCAAACTGGGCTGAACAATGGCTTGAACAAACAGAGAATACTCCTTGACAAACCTGACCGACATCCCAAGGCACGAACTGATTCCCCATCACACTCGACCATTTCTAATAATAGTTTACGTTGAACTGGAGATAGCTATGATCCCATCGCAGTCTTACAACACCTCCAACCAACCATTGTTACCACTCATGGCCTTACTATACTCAAACCAACACAATACCATGCATCCTGAGATGAATCCTGCAACCAATCAGGAGTTCGGGTCACACATTCGAATCCAACGGCCTAATATGACTAACAACGGAGATGCCGACCTGCGATCAGGAGTTTCCTGAACTCCCACCAACCCAGCCTCAATCCGAACATCCACTTAACTCTCCCCCACTTGGACTCGACAAAGGTCTCATCTTTTAATCCTTATGGATATCTGATCCATCTCCCTCAAATTGCGTGAACAGTTTATACACTGCGCTGAGCAATACGAGTGTTCCATTGCTAGTCAAATTCATTGATCACCCGATTCTTGAACCCTGACGGATACCCTTCAAATCTCAACCTACCTGATAATCCTGATCACCTCCCACGATACTATACCAATTCCTTGATTTCTTATGTTGGCGACTACAACTATAACCCTTGCCTTGAACCGACGGATGTTTATCCCGCTTCCAATTTTAAAGAATTATTTGATTCTAACTTACTACAACCCATGAGAATATAAAGCTCCTCTGACACTTCCGAAGACCAAACAACTCATGCAACTGACACTACCATCTTCCTACCACCGCTCCCCTCCTAGCAACAACAATGCTTGAACCCAAAAGTTCTTCCATAGGCAACTTCGGTCCTACTGTCACACCCCCGAACTAGACGGCGGAAATGTACGAGGGCTCACATGACTTAAATTGAATATCATCACAATGAATATACATGAAACATAACATAAACATCACCATGCATTAATACATTACAACTGACCTTGTTCATAGCAAGTACATTGTCTAAATATTACATATGCATAACATAGATTGTTTGAGAGTTTTCAAAATATAACATCCTAACACACTTGGTATTATTTTTCAGCTTATCTGTTACCTGAGAATACAAGTCATTTTGAAAAACGTCAACATGTGGAATGTTGGTGAGATCATAAGCAGGGTTAATATGAAAATGTTTTGTGCAGTTTATAAAACCCAAAAAATCCGATATTTTCCGAAAAGGCAATTATTTATACTAGAGTGTGAAGATCCATAGGTTTATGCATGAATGATTTCAAAGCGTGTATAAATGAGAAGTTTGGTATTATAGTTATTGAAAATACAAGTGAATGGTGTTGATTTCCCCAAAAACCCGATGTTTTCCAATAAGATATTATGATTGTTTCAAATTATTATACCGTTCCAATGAATGATTATTAATTCCCTTGATTACTTAGATAGTATTGGATTTATTATGTGAGTCGTTATAACCATGCATGATAATGACTAGTTCGTATGTCTTGGCATTCTAGTGAACGCCAGAATTGATCTTAAGATTTTGTCACCCTAGACTGGCTGAGTCTAACTGTAGTGAACAACTGAGGTGTGGGGGAGTCACCCCCGTATAGATCTATACACAAACTCTTGCTCTCCCTCCAGGAGACTTTGATTATAACTACATACTACGACCGACACTTAAAGGTGTCGCCCGTTATTACTCACTTAATCCAAACAAAGTTGATTACCATTGATTAACAACCTGAATTTGTTTACTTGAATTGAAGGTAAGCCTAAAAGACGAGGGGAAGAGGATTACGAGGTCCTACTAATTACGTATGTTATTTAAGGCTGTTGGGTATATGAAGGACGCGTTGGCCCATTTCGTATATGGTTTATTTGAACCTTACTAGCAATGATAATGGGCCACTGAGGCCCAATAGCATGTAAAAGCCATTGAGGGTCCCTTTAGCATGAAATTGGGTCGCAGGAGGCCCAATAGATATGTATTAGTATTGTTAGGCCCAAAAGTCATGTTCATGGTTCACGAAGGCCCAATAGACATGATTAGAATCTTTCAAGCCTAACAACTTAAATATTTACTTGTTTTAGTTATAGCATAATTGTCGGAAGGCCTGATTGTTCAATTGTTAAATCGCAAAGGCACGAAGTTTGTCAATTGTTTATAACGATTTTTGAAACTATATGTATATTTTTCATTCTATTTTCATCAGTTATAATTAGGTATTCTGAACCCAAATATCTTATGAATAAAATAATTGACTCAAAAATATTGGTTTGACCTATTAAGCCCTTCTTTAATAAAAATAACAATCTTAGTCCCTTTTTATAAAAAAATGACATTTTAGGCCCTTTAACTATTTTTCTTGACATTTTGGCCCATAGACTTATTTAAATAATGTTTTTAACCCAAAATTTTCTTTTTGGCCCATTGGGCTACAATTTACCTTTTTAGTCCTTTGAAGAACATAATATTAATAAAAACATCTATTTTAACTGTTTTGACCCTTTTGGTCCATATGAAAAACCGTGAATGACAACCTTTAACCCAACTTTTGTTTATTTGACAAATATAGCCCAAAAATGAGTTTATGTTGTAATATGTTTAATATAACCTTAGAGGGTAATTTTTATTGACTTGTTTAATGTAATATATCTTAGACAGTGTTGTAAAAATCCCGATTAGGTCCCGATTAATCTCCGATTAATCCCTAGGCACTACTCGACCGATTAGAGGGCGCCTGGCGATTAATCCCTGCATACACAATTACTGAAACAATAGAGACTAATGAAAATTTAACACTTTGAAGAAGTTATATCTCAGTAAAAACTATTTGAGGTATGATTTGTGTTGTATTTATCATATTAACTTATTTTGTTATGATATTAGTGATATTTACGAACTTTTATATGATATTAGTCATATTTAATTTTTTAAAATCTAACAAATTAGCAATTAATGGTCCCCGATTAATCCCCCGACCAATCTCCGCCTAGCCGATTAATCTCTTAACCCCAGTCCACCGACTAGCTAACGCCGAGCGATTTTTACAACCTTGATCTTAGATCCCGTTAATTTTCCTCCTTGAGCTATAGATCTCGAGATTTCTTTCCTTTTTATCACATATTTACCACATAAACACATGAAATCACACATAACATACACATACACATAGATCTACACATTTTTGTAACGTCCCAAAATTCGTACCAAAATTGTTCTTTAAATCATTACCAAAACCATAATCATAAAAACATATCATAAGTCATAACTGTTGGGTTTTGAGCATTCTAACACTCTAAGTGTACATGCAACCCTAAATACCTTGGATCTATGTTTTCTCTATTATACATACAAATATGAACATCCAAGGTATTATCCTAATCTAGCATACAAAACAATGAATATAACAAGATAGAATACATACCTCTTTGATGTAGAAAGTCTTTATGAAGCTTGAGTGCCTAGTGCCCCAAGTGTGACCCCTCAAATGGTTCACACAACACCAAATACACTTGGATTAACTTGAGAGAATTCTACACTTCATGAAAATCGGCTAGCCCTTCTATTACCCATAGTAGTCGCCGATTTTGGTCAAGAATAAGATGCATATATAGTGAGGGTTACACCATGTAAACCCTAATTGACATGGGCTTTCATTTCCATGATCCATGGGTACAAAAACACCATGGAGCATCCATGGAGCATCATATGGGTTTTAGCCCAACTAGATAATCCATGGAGCATTAGCCCACTATATAAGTATGGATGATTTGCACAATCAACCCATATATTTAATTAGTCTTTTTTTGATCACTTAATTAATCCTAGATTAATTCTTGATCAATACTAATTAAATAATTTTATTATTCTTATTATTAATATACTAGAACTTATAATATATTAATAACCATAAGTGTCTTATTTCTCTCATGATAGTCTATCCAAGTGCATGATGCCATGCAACCCAAATGGACCATGCCGGGTCGGGTCAAGTCTTACCAATTATAGTTATGGACTTAGACATTAATCCAACAGTCTCCCACTTGGATAAGTCTAAAACTATTATTGCGTATGACTTCAGGAACCGACTGGCAAACGTAGCTCTCAAAAGCTTCTGTCGAACTCTTACCTTGTAGATGAACTCTGACATTTGTCAATGACTTGTCCATTAGATAAGGGATCATATATTCCTCCATTCTAGATATCATATGGACTGAGACATGGATTGTAATCATTCTCTCTGTGCATTTGTTGTTTCCCGATTTCCGATTTATGACGACTGACTAATTGAACAAATCAAATCAGTCCTGGCCCGGCCGAGCACTTCCATTTGTCATCATCAAATCATCGAGGGGCCCATAGATATCGCTTTTATCCCGAAGGTAAAAGGAATGGATAAACTTCGACTCATATGGCTTGTTCTACTACTTGTTGAATCATACACAAAGGAACGTTTTATAACATCGAGTTACCAATGCGTTTTCGTGCAATCAATGTACTATCAACTCATAGTACCAACTCATATCTCTAGGTTTGAATAATATAAGATATTATCGTCTCATGATCACTCATGATAAAATCCATGAAGTGATTCCAATGAGCACGGGTTGAATCCAATACTCAGAACTTATGAGCACTCATGAGCGTTGTAGCCCTTTGTCTAACACCTTAGACCTCTACAAGCCAACCCATGACAATCTTAATTCATATCTACTTCCAACATATGACCGACTGTGGATGGTTTGAATAACTTAGTCATTCCGGAAGAATAACCTAGTTTATTTTGGAAGTCAAAACATGCAAAATGAAACACAATAATAATCGAATCCAATATGGTCTCAGAACTTATGAATATAAATAAAGCACCTTTTATTTATGTGACAACCCGAAATTTCCATTTGTACGAACAATATCTATTCAATAGAAGTCAGTCCAATTTCAGTGATTTTCAGACTTTTCCGAACAAGTTAGTGTACATTAGGGTTTACACTTTAGGAAATATTAGGAGAGTGGATGCTCCTGGGTTTGTGAAATTTGAACATTTCAAGTTTCATAAAGTTACAGCCCAAGTTCAAGAATAAAAATATTTTCTGTCAAAATATTTCAGGACTATAAACAGTTTTCTGAATTAATTTAATTCATTATTCACAATTCCAGCTAGAGAAAAGCCATTTTCTCTCTGACAGATCTTCGGGTTTTTATCCCAGATTGTGAGTAACTCTTTCTAGTAGTGTTAGAATACATATTAGATGCTTATAACATGATTTAGTGGGCTAAATCATCAGATCTAGGAGTTTACTCCCCAAGGTGTTCTTGGGCGGTAAACTCCCGAAACAAAGCCAAAATTGACATTGGTGCTAGGATAAGGCCTTAGAACATTAGGGATACATGTTAGAGACATGAAAACACACACAAAACCACCCAAGATTGGGAGTTTACGGCCCAGAACTCTCTTAGGCCGTAAACTCCATTTCAAAGGCGTAAATGGTGGTTTTTGGACTTAAGGACTTTAAGGCTTGCATCTAGGTTATTTCCCCAAGTAGATTAAGGTCTTAAACACATCAAATGACTCAAATAAAAGTGAGTTTATGGCCCATAACTCTCCTAGGCCGTAAACTCCATGTAAATGGTCACAAAGGGTGTTTTCATGACACCTAAGGCCCTAGCCCTTTACAAGAAATTGTACCCACTAAATGGAAGGACCAAACCACACCAAAATCACTTAAACAAGTGAGTTTACGGCCAAGACATGGTTCTTGGGCCGTAAACTCCTAAAAAGGGCACTAAGTGGTGCCTAATGCCTTCATATGCTAGGATTAAAAGTCTAGAACACATCCCACTAGTACAAGAGGCTTGAAAGCAACCAAGAAATCACCCCAAGGGAGTTTACGGCCGTAAACTCCAAGGGGAAATGTCCTTGAGGCTGTAAACTCCTATTTGGAGTACCTCTAGGCCTTAAACCCTTCCAAGAACATAGCCACTAGGTTAGAATAATTCTAGAAAGCATATTGGACTTCAAAACACACCAAACACACACGTTTGGGAGTTTACGGCCGTAAACTCAAGAGTTTACAACCGTAAACTCCATGTGTGATGGATTATGGAGAGTAAACTCTCTTGTAGGGTCCTTTGGAAACCCTAAACTCAAGTACCCTGTCCCACAATAGCTTAGATGAAGTCCTTACGGCTTAAAACACTTACATAAAGTGTTATCTATGTCTAGGATGTCTTAAACATTATCAATTAGTCTTTTGTGTCTAATTGAGTGCATATATGTGTGATTATATGTTCACTAGGATTGTAGTGTGTGCACAAGTCCTCGCTTGACACCTAGCAATCCGATACCATTCAGTTCATTCCAATCACCAACTGTAGGTGAGTTCATACCCCGTAATCAATGTTTTAAAGGATTTTAAATGCTTTAATGGGGGGGGGGATACAAGTAGAAACAAACATGTTATTAAATCAGTTTCATGTATTTTATAACTGTGTTTTCACTCAGTAGATTTCACATATTTCAAAAGGAGTCACGTGAAATGGTTTTCTATCTTAAAATACTTGGACAACAGAAGTATTAGTTTTGAATTGTATAATGACTTCAAGTCACTTTAAATTATTGTTCAAAACTCTTAGATATCTTTCATAAACCTACTTGATCAATCACATACTTTCCAGTTAGCTATCATAGGGATAGTTACAAGATATCAAACAAGAGTCAGTTCATTCATGAGTCTATACTAATGCCTTACATGATACATGAGTACACGTACTTAGGATTATATGATACATGAATATGTTTACATATACTTACTTGTTACATGAACACACCTACATGAATTCTATACAGGGACACTTCTTCATAGGTACATTATTCTGTACTTACTTACCTTGGATACTTGAACTTAGATCTAAGAGGATGATTTATTAGTATTTACTGTATAAATTGTCTTTCCTATCCCCGTTCAATGGGATGTTTCGGCGGGACTTACCATTCCGAATCTCACTGATTAGCACCAGTGATCGATGACGTCTACGGATGTCTAAGGTAGTCACTTGATTTGTGGTCAGTGACGGGACTAACTATCCCTCCGCCCACTGTTGCAACAGTGGACGAGATGTGAATCTTCGGAGGATCATTAGGTTGACGATCTACATCAAGAGATCGATGCAGGGACTAACCCTCCTTCCATCCTGCTGCTGCTACAGAGGATGAGGGGACACTCTTCGGATGTTCCTTAGGGTCTATCTTTCGCTTCATGTGATGTAGTGTTGGTCCTAGTACCCAGTGACAACACTTACCATATTATATTTTTCCTGTTCACTTTATTCTGTGACACATTCACATAATCGATGAGTTAGACTAAGCACTTTAAGTACTAGTCTACACAAAGGAAAAACTATCATTTTACAAAACATTCAGGTCTTGGTAGAAGACTACAATTCATACTTACAAAACATTCGGGTCTTGGTAGAAGACTACACATCATACATACAAAACATTCGAGTCTTGGTAGAAGACTGCACTTCATGCTTACAAAACATTCGGGTCTTGGTAGAAGACTACACTTCATATATACAAAACATTCGAGTCTTGGTAGAAGACTACACTTCATTCATACAAAACATTCGGGTCTTGGTAGAAGACTACACATCATACATACAAAACATTCGAGTCTTGGTAGAAGACTGCACTTCATATATACAAAACATTCGAGTCTTGGTAGAAGACTACACTTCATTCATACAAAACATTCGGGTCTTGGTAGAAGACTACACATCATACATACAAAACATTCGAGTCTTGGTAGAAGACTGCACTTCATGCTTACAAAACATTCGGGTCTTGGTAGAAGACTACACTTCATATATACAAAACATTCGAGTCTTGGTAGAAGACTACACTTCATTCATACAAAACATTCGAGTCTTGGTAGAAGACTACACTTCATTCATACAAAACATTCGAGTCTTGGTAGAAGACTACACTTCATACTTATAGAAAATAAGGGTTTTTCTAGGGATTTCATACTTACCTCAACATTTTCACTTAAAGGTTTTTCATGGCATTCATAGCAGGTTTTCACAAACAAAACAATGACACTTATATACTTATGAACTCACCAGCTTTAAAGCTGATACTCGCTTTCAAAATAACTTGTATTCTCAGGTCGCCAGGAGACAGGTACGGAGGCCAGGTTTTGAGAAGACGGAGCAGTCAAGTCTCGTCTTTTATTTTGATTGTATATTTTTGGTTTCTTATTACATATAAAGAACACACATGTATAAAACTTCACTTATAATGCAATGGATGATGTTGTTGCTTGTTTATTATATTACACTGTTGTGACACTGTACATGACGTCCTCCACCCCTGAACGTTTCCGCCGTTCGTGGTTTTGGGGTGTGACAGATTGGTATCAGAGCATTGTTTATAGTGAATATAGTATATCAACCCATAAAAGATATACTAACTATAAATACATGGGATTAAAACACTCTGTCTCAGAGTTATACTTTTAAATAATAAAATATTTAAGTAAGTATACGTGCCTGCATTCATACTAAAATCAGTGTCACAACGACAAGAACAAAAGTATTACGATTGTTGGATATCACAAGTAAGCCTGGGGATATATAGTCAGTCTTGGGAATGGCATAGCCTGATCAACTATGCTGGTCCAAGGAGTGATTAGCATATGCCCAAGAATGGTTGTGATGTGGCAACAAGTCTAAAAACTTACCAACACAACCATAAAGGAATACCATCTGGGTATTTGATCTTACTATAAGTACCTTAGTCAGTCGTCTATTTTTACTATTCCATGTGTTGTTGGACTATGGGGATTAGTCCATGAGACACATTCGTTAATCATTTATTCTCATCCATGTCGTCATCTTTTAAACGTATAGTTAAAGATGCCGCCACGCAGGAATCCTAGGAGGAACCCAAACAACGAAGCACCAATACCACCACCTCCACCACCACCTGTACCTCTTCAACCACCAAATCCTTTTGATGCCACTATGTTCCAGGCAGCTTTCACAGCAGCAGTTGCAGCTGCTGTGTCAGCAATCAACGCTCCTGCCCCTAGTGGATCAGGAACAGGTGCACCACCCTCAAACCACGGCGAAAGCCATGGACACCCTCGGGAATGCACCTACAAGGATTTTACTAACGCCAAACCCCGCAGCTTCAATGGGACTGGAGGTGTTATGGTGTTGAGACAATGGATCAAGAAGATGGAATCTGTCTTCGAGATCTGCGCATGCCAAGAAGGCAGCAAGGTCAAGTTCGCAGCTTGTACCTTCTCTGACCGAGCACTAACATGGTGGAACAGCCATGTTAACTATCTAACTCTGGTGGTGGCGTATTCCATCAGCTGGGAAAAATTGAAAGAAATGCTCATGAAAGAATACTGTCCTCGAGGCGAAGTACAAAAACTCGAGTAGGAGTTCTGGGGTCTACAAATGGTTGGATCCGACATCACTACCTACACAAATAGGTTTTGTGATTTGGCAAACTTATGCCCCGACATGATTGCTCTCCAGAGCAAAAAGATCGAGAGGTATATCTGGGGACTGTCACCCCAGATCCAGTCAAGTGTGATCGCTTCCAGGCCTATTACCTTTGATAGTGCCAAGGAACTGGCACAGTCTCTTATCGATCATCGGAAACCTCAGAACATAACAATCCCTACCCCTGTACCACAAAAGTCCAACCCCGACTACCACAAGAAGGGGTGGAATAAGAGGAAAGGAGGGGCTCCGCAAGGGTCCTCCAAGAAACAACAATATGTGGCAATCAATGCTGCCACAGTTACTCCTATTGCCCCTGTCAACCTCTTACCAGCAAGGGCATATGCTGGAACCCTCCCGAAGTGCACCAAGTGCAACTTCCATCACAACGGACCTTGCAAGGAGATGCATTGCTCTAACTGCAACAAGAAGGGACACACCGTCCGCTTCTGCAAAACTCCAACAGCTCAAGCTGCTCAAGTTCCTAACGCCGGTATGGGCCAAGCTTGCTTCGGATGTGGCGAAGTGGACCATTACAAGAGGAACTGCCCTAAAGCAGGGATGGCTGGAGGAGTGGGAAGAGTTATGGCTCTAGGCCACGAGGAAGCAGTAGCTAATCCAACGATAGTTACTGGTACGTTCCTCCTTGATAACTCTTATGCTTGCATACTTTTCGATAGTGGAGCCGAGAAAAGTTTTGTAAATCACAAATTTGCACACCTGCTTAAACAGAAACCATGTGCATTAGATAGTTCATTCACAGTAGAAATGGCTAACGGGAAAACAGAAAGTACAAACTGCATATACATAGGTTGTACTTTAACTTTAGATAGCCATACTTTCAAGATAGATCTTATGCCAGTTACCATTAAATGTTTCGACGTTATCATCGGTATGGATTGGTTGAGTCTTCTGCGTGCCGACATTATGTGCTTCGAAAAAGTAGTTCGTCTTAACCTTCCTAACAACGAAACTTTAATTATCTACGGCGACAAACCTAGTACGAGCCTTCGCATCATTTCGTGCATTCAAGCCCGGAAGTGCTTGCGGAAGGAGTACCATGCATTTCTCGCACACGTCATCGATACCAGCCAAGAACAGAAAGACATCCAGAAAATCCCAGAAGTACGTGACTTCCCCGACATATTCCCAGAAGAACTTCCCGGGTTACCACCACAACGCCAAGTCGAGTTCAGAATCGACTTAGTGCCAGAGGCTACCCCCATAGCCAAATCTCCTTATCGTCTTGCACCGGCTGAAATGCAGGAGCTTTCCAGTCAACTTAACGAACTTCTCAAGAAGGGATTCATTCGACCAAGCTTCTCACCATGGGGAGCACCGGTCTTGTTCGTCAAGAAGAAAGATGGATCGTTTCGCATGTGCATAGACTATAGAGAACTCAACAAGCTTACCATTAAAAATCGTTATCCCTTGCCCCGCATTGACGATTTATTTGATCAACTTCAAGGAGCCAACTACTTCTCGAACATAGATCTGCGATCCGGATACCACCAGCTACGAGTGTTAGAGGAAGATGTTCCCAAGACAGCCTTCCGAACTCGTTATGGGCACTACGAGTTTGTAGTAATGCCATTCGGATTAACTAACGCGCCCGCAGTATTCATGGATCTGATGAATAGGGTGTGTCGTCCTTACTTGGATCAGTTCGTCATCGTCTTCATTGATGACATACTCATCTACTCTCGAAGTAAGGAGGAGCATGGTCAACATCTCCGAAAAATCTTAGAAACATTGCGAGCGGAGAAGCTCTACGCAAAGTTCTCAAAGTGCGAATTTTGGATTCGGCGAGTCGAATTTTTGGGCCATGTGGTTAGCGAGGAAGGTATACACGTGGACCCTTCCAAAATTAAGGCCATCGAGAACTGGTCAGCACCAAAGACACCTACTGAAATTCGTCAATTTCTAGGTCTAGCTGGCTACTATCGCAGGTTCATACAGAACTTCTCCAGCATAGCGAAACCTCTTACAACCCTGACCCAGAAAGGCGTGGCCTTCGACTGGGAGGAGAAACAGGAAAGAGCGTTCCAAACGCTCAAACGAGCCTTGTGCACCGCACCGATACTATCCCTTCCCAAAGGAATAGAAGACTTCATTGTCTATTGCGATGCATCCAATCAAGGACTCGGTTGTGTTCTGATGCAGCAAGGTAAAGTTATAGCCTATGCCTCGAGACAGCTGAAGACACATGAGGTTAACTACACAACCCACGATCTCGAACTAGGAGCAGTTGTGTTTGCTCTGAAGATCTGGCGACATTACCTATACGGTACAAAAAGCACGATCTTTACAGACCATAAGAGTCTGCAGCACATTTTCGACCAGAAAGAGCTCAACATGAGACAACGACGGTGGATCGAGCTACTTAGTGATTACGAATGCGAAATTCGTTATCATCCGGGTAAAGCCAATGTAGTAGCCGACGCCCTAAGTCGGAAAGAATATACTGGTCGTAGAGTCAAATCTTTGACTCTAACCATCCATTCGCACTTGTCCACACAAATAAAGGAGGCTCAGCTCGACGCTTTGAAACCTGAAAACGTGGCGGGTGAATCCCTTAGAGGGATGGATAAGAAATTGGAAGTCAAGGGTGGCGGAGCCTTATACCTCATGGATTGGATCTGGACACCGAAACACGGTGGCTTCAGAGACTTGGTCATGACGGAAGCTCACAACACTCGTTATTTCGTCCACCCGGGTTCAGATAAGATGTATCTGGATCTTAAAAAGCTATACTGGTGGCCTAACATGAAAGCAGATATTGCTACCTTCGTGAGTAAATGCCTTACTTGCGTAAAGGTCAAGGTCGAATACTAGAAACCCTCCGGTCTTCTACAACAACCGGAGATACCAGAATGGAAGTGGGAGCGGATCACTATGGACTTGATAACCAAGTTGCCCAAGACGACGGGTGGACTTGATTCCATATGGGTCATCGTCGATAGACTGACCAAGTCTGCACACTTCCTACCGATCAAGGAAACAGACAAGATGGAGAAACTTACCAGAACTTACATTAGGGAGATTGTAAGACTGCACGGTGTTCCTTTATCTATAATCTCAGACCGAGATAGTAGATTCACTTTGAGGTTCTGGCAGTCACTACAAAGTTACCTAGGAACTAGGCTGGACATGAGTACAGCCTATCATCCACAGACCGACGGGCAAAGTGAGAGAACTATCCAAACCTTAGAAGATATGTTGCGCGCCTGTGTGATAGACTTTGGAAAAGCTTGGGATACTCATTTACCCCTTATCGAATTCTCCTACAACAACAGTTATCACACGAGCATAAAGGCAGCTCCATTCGAGGCCCTCTATGGCCGGAAGTGCAGATCCCCTCTGTGCTGGGCTGAAGTGGGTGATACCCAGCTAGCTAAGGGACGAGTTCCCGAAAGCACTCTCACGGGTCCAAAGATCATTCGGGAAACGACAGAGAAGATCGTTCAAATTCGTGAACGATTAAAAGCCTCTAGAGACCGACAGAAAAGCTACGCTGACAAGCGTAGCAAACCATTGGAGTTCCAGGTGGGCGATCGAGTCTTACTGAAAGTCTCACCCTGGAAGGGCTTAATACGCTTTGGGAAGCATGGGAAGCTCAATCCAAGATACATAGGGCCTTTCAAGATTCTCGCAAGAATCGGCCCTGTGGCTTACAAGCTCAATCTACCGAAAGAACTCAGTAACATACATCCTACCTTCCACGTGTCGAACTTGAAAAAGTGCCTATCTGACGAGACTCTTGTCATTCCACTCGACGAGATCGAGATCAACGAGAGCCTCAACTTCGTGGAGGAACCAGTAGAAATCATGGACCGAGAGGTCAAGAAAACAAAGCAAAGCCGTATCCCGATAGTGAAGGTGCGCTGGAACGCAAAGCGTGGACCGGAATTCACTTGGGAACGAGAGGATCAGATGAAACTGAAATACCCTCACCTTTTTGCTTAGTTATTTGTAATTGCTTATTTGCTTACATTCTAATTTCGGGACGAAATTCCTTATAACGGGGGGATGATGTGACAACCCAAAATTTCCATTTGTACGAACAATATCTATTCAATAGAAGTCAGTCCAATTTCAGTGATTTTCAGACTTTTCCGAACAAGTTAGTGTACATTAGGGTTTACACTTTAGGAAATATCAGGAGAGTGGATGCTCCTGGGTTTGTGAAATTTGAACATTTCAAGTTTCATAAAGTTACAGCCCAAGTTCAAGAATAAAAATATTTTCTGTCAAAATATTTCAGCACTATAAATAGTTTTCTGAATTTATTTAATTCATTATTCACAATTCCAGCTAGAGAAAAGCCATTTTCTCTCTGACAGATCTTCGGGTTTTTATCCCAGATTGTGAGTAACTCTTTCTAGTAGTGTTAGAATACATATTAGATGCTTATAACATGATTTAGTGGGCTAAATCATGAGATCTAGGAGTTTACTCCCCAAGGTGTTCTTGGGCGGTAAACTCCCGAAACAAAGCCAAAATTGACATTGGTGCTAGGATAAGGCCTTAGAACATTAGGGATACATGTTAGAGACATGAAAACACACACAAAACCACCCAAGATTGGGAGTTTACGGCCCAGAACTCTCTGAGGCCGTAAACTCCATTTCAAAGGCCTAAATGGTGGTTTTTGGACTTAAGGACTTTAAGGCTTGCATCTAGGTTATTTCCCCAAGTAGCTTAAGGTCTTAAACACATCAAATGACTCAAATAAAAGTGATTTTACGGCCCAGAACTCTCCTAGGCCGTAAACTCCATGTAAATGGTCACAAAGGGTGTTTTCATGACACCTAAGGCCCTAGCCCTTTACAAGAAATTGTACCCACTAAATGGAAGGACCAAACCACACCAAAATCACTTAAACAAGTGAGCTTACGGCCAAGACATGGTTCTTGGGCCGTAAACTCCTAAAAAGGGAACTAAGTGGTGCCTAATGCCTTCATATGCTAGGATTAAAAGTCTAGAACACATCCCACTAGTACAAGAGGCTTGAAAGCAACCAAGGAATCACCCCAAGGGAGTTTACGGCCGTAAACTCCAAGGGGAAATGTCCTTGAGGCCGTAAACTCCTATTTGGAGTACCTCTAGGCCTTAAACCCTTCCAAGAACATAGCCACTAGGTTAGAATAATTCTAGAAAGCATATTGGACTTCAAAACACACCAAACACACATGTTTGGGAGTTTACGGCCGTAAACTCAAGAGTTTACAACCGTAAACTCCATGTGTGATGGATTATGGAGAGTAAACTCTCTTGTAGGGTCCTTTGGAAACCCTAAACTCAAGTACCATGTCCCACAATAGCTTAGATGAAGTCCTTACGGCTTAAAACACTTACATAAAGTGTTATCTATGTCTAGGATGTCTTAAACATTATCAATTAGTCTTTTGTGTCTAATTGAGTGCATATATGTGTGATTATATGTTCACTAGGATCGTAGTGTGTGCACAAGTCCTCGCTTGACACCTAGCAATCCGATACCATTCAGTTCATTCCAATCACCAACTGTAGGTGAGTTCATACCCCGTAATCAATGTTTTAAAGGATTTTAAATGCTTTAATGGGGGGGGGGGATACAAGTGGAAACAAACATGTTATTAAATCAGTTTCATGTATTTTATAACTGTGTTTTCACTCAGTAGATTTCACATATTTCAAAAGGAGTCACGTGAAATGGTTTTCTATCTTAAAATACTTGGACAACAGAAGTATTAGTTTTGAATTGTATAATGACTTCAAGTCACTTTAAATTATTGTTCAAAACTCTTAGATATCTTTCATAAACCTACTTGATCAATCACATACTTTCCAGTTAGCTATCATAGGGATAGTTACAAGATATCAAACAAGAGTCAGTTCATTCATGAGTCTATACTAATGCCTTACATGATACATGAGTACACGTACTTAGGATTATATGATACATGAATATGTTTACATATACTTACTTGTTACATGAACACACCTACATGAATTCTATACAGGGACACTTCTTCATAGGTACATTATTCTGTACTTACTTACCTTGGATACTTGAACTTAGATCTAAGAGGATGATTTATTAGTATTTACTGTATAAATTGTCTTTCCTATCCCCGTTCAATGGGATGTTTCGGCGGGACTTACCATTCCGAATCTCACTGATTAGCACCAGTGATCGATGTCGTCTACGGATGTCTAAGGTAGTCACTTGATTTGTGGTCAGTGACGGG
Organism: Lactuca serriola; assembly: GCF_051521515.1. Taxonomy (NCBI): domain Eukaryota; kingdom Viridiplantae; phylum Streptophyta; class Magnoliopsida; order Asterales; family Asteraceae; genus Lactuca; species Lactuca serriola. Next base: position 202,246,608 of record NC_136410.1, read on the forward strand.
ACTAACTATCCCTCCGCCCGCTGTTGCAACAGTGGACGAGATGTGAATCTTCGGAGGATCATTAGGTTGACGATCTACGTCAAGAGATCGATGCAGGGACTAACCCTCCTTCCATCCTGCTGCTGCTACAGAGGATGAGGGGACACTCTTCGGATGTTCCTTAGGGTCTATCTTTCGCTTCATGCGATGTAGTGTTGGTCCTAGTACCCAGTGACAACACTTACCATATTATATTTTTCCTGTTCACTTTATTCTGTGACACATTCACATAATCGATGAGTTAGACTAAGCACTTTAGGTACTAGTCTACACAAAGGAAAAACTATCATTTTACAAAACATTCGGGTCTTGGTAGAAGACTACAATTCATACTTACAAAACATTCGGGTGTTGTTAGAAGACTACACATCATACATACAAAACATTCGAGTCTTGGTAGAAGACTGCACTTCATGCTTACAAAACATTCGGGTCTTGGTAGAAGACTACACTTCATATATACAAAACATTCGAGTCTTGGTAGAAGACTACACTTCATTCATACAAAACATTCGGGTCTTGGTAGAAGACTACACATCATACATACAAAACATTCGAGTCTTGGTAGAAGACTGCACTTCATATATACAAAACATTCGAGTCTTGGTAGAAGACTACACTTCATTCATACAAAACATTCGGGTCTTGGTAGAAGACTACACATCATACATACAAAACATTCGAGTCTTGGTAGAAGACTGCACTTCATGCTTACAAAACATTCGGGTCTTGGTAGAAGACTACACTTCATATATACAAAACATTCGAGTCTTGGTAGAAGACTACACTTCATTCATACAAAACATTCGAGTCTTGGTAGAAGACTACACTTCATTCATACAAAACATTCGAGTCTTGGTAGAAGACTACACTTCATACTTATAGAAAATAAGGGTTTTTCTAGGGATTTCATACTTACCTCAACATTTTCACTTAAAGGTTTTTCATGGCATTCATAGCAGGTTTTCACAAACAAAACAATGACACTTATATACTTATGAACTCACCAGCTTTAAAGCTGATACTCGCTTTCAAAATAACTTGTATTCTCAGGTCGCCAGGAGACAGGTACGGAGGCCAGGTTTTGAGAAGACGGAGCAGTCAAGTCTCGTCTTTTATTTTGATTGTATATTTTTGGTGTCTTATTACATATAAAGAACACACATGTATAAAACTTTACTTATAATGCAATGGATGATGTTGTTGCTTGTTTATTATATTACACTGTTGTGATACTGTACATGACGTCCTCCACCCCTGAACGTTTCCGCCGTTCGTGGTTTTGGGGTGTGACAATTTATCACCATATGATTACACATTATTCATTGTATATTGTTTCAGCTATCAACTTTATTCTTGAATTTAAAACAATAGTCGTCCCAAGCTCCAAGCATGTACACTATGTTTTCTAAACACTAGTCATGTCATACACCAAGTATGCATACTATGTTTGTCTATGATCTTTACTTTGTGAAATAGATCAATTGAACATAACTCCAATGATCCTCTTTTCACAGTTCCAAATCCTTACTGCAAATGCAAGAATTCCAAATTAATGCCATTTACTAAAATCTGTTAGATTTTAAACTTATATGCATTAATCCTCTTGTAATGATTATGCACGAAGTCAGAAAGACTTGACACAAACCATTACAGAGCATTCCAAAGGAGATCATCTCCTTAGAAACATCCTTCTTACATTAAGTTTCCTAATCTTAAACAGATTGAAAATTCTAACTTTGAAACATTTCCAGATTCCATTTTGACTATCACTTCTGAACACGAGTTGCCTCCTTACAGATCATGTCAATATGGTCCTTCCAGAATTATCACTATACTTCCAACTATCCTTGAGCAACCAATCTTTGGTAAACCTTAGATTGTCCTCGACAATTGTTTAATCCTTTTAGTCATATCCAGTTCTAAACCTTTTCCCTTCTTAATGCCCCAAGCATTTGGAAAATTTTAGAAAGGATGAATATAGCACATGTAATCGATCCTATATCCGAAGCATATGGGACACGATTCATGATGTCTCACATAAAGACTAAACCAGTATTTTGCTATAACATTTCCATTTCTATTTGCCAAGTTCTCATAATTCAGATTATGAAAAGGGATGTCGTAATCATAATCGAATTTTAGAACGCAAATAATGGACTCATATACATAATTTCCTTATGTTGAGCCATTCCAACATGAAATTTATATATATCCTTGACTAAATGATTAAAACCTCAATCTAAGCTTTTAGATTTGAGATGAAGTATAATTTCCTCTCCCTTAATTATACCAAAACAACTTTTTCAACCCCTGCAACCTCACGAATTGAAACTTTTGTTTTCTATAATTAACATTGCTAACTTGCAATACTTATCATAATTATCATGCTCCCACTAACATGATGATTATTAGCATAACACTTATGCTCCCACTAGCCTTGACATGTACTCAGAAATCAGCTGACTTTCTTACCAAAGTTCAGATTTCTGATACTAGATTGTTTTGATAAAACTTTATCAAAATCATACACCTTCCCTTAGATAGCACACTTGTGTTTCTAAACAATTATGAAGAGGGATGTCGTAATCATAATGGTTAGACCTTTTTTCCACTTCTCACAAGTCCATATTAGTGTGCCGGTTAACCACACACGCTCCACTAACGACTTTGAGAATGCAAATATCACAATTGCTATCTAGCTAAAATCTACTTAGTGAAAGTGTTTCCTCACCATCATTTTCATGAATCGGAGAGAAACCTTATGACACTTAGATTTAATGGTGTATGTGTTCTTATCCATGTTAATTGTCAAAACCATAGTCATAACACAAGGATAATGACAAATCCAAACTCATATGGACTGAACTCAATATTAATTTCTTGCCACCTAGCAGCTCAAGGGTCCTGCCATTGCTTCCAAGTTGTTGTGCAACAAATTGAGAACTCTAAGAACTCATATGCAAAGCCAACTTTAACTAGAATGGGCACAAATTATGTCGACACGATAGGTTATAAACCTTAAGTCGTGTGCTAGTGAAGAACTTCAGGTTTTATTCTTGATTAGTTCTTGAGACTTTCAAGACCTTTAAGACTCCCACTAGCCTCTTGACATATAAGACTTTCTTGTCAGATATTCAAGAGATAGTGTGGGTTCTAATCAAGACAAACACTTCACACAATTGGCCTAAGTTGGTCTTTGTTTTATCCAAAACATCACAACTTACCAATTTCAAATGTACAAGAGTAGAAAACTTTTACTCTTACATTTGACAAGTGTTTTAAACCTTCTTTAAGACATGTCACTCAAGTTACAATCTTAGAGTATAACTCTAAGAATTGTTTTTGGAACGAAGTAAGAATCATCTTCTTTATTTAACCACTTCAACAATTCAAGTTCCTCTTCTTAGCTATAAGAAGGCTAGTAGAGGATGAATTGTGATAAGGTCCCTAAATCATTAAGATGATCACAAAACTGGTACTAAAGTACTCTCCCATCTTTTCAGATTTGAGAAACTTTTATCCTTCTGCCTAATTTGATTCTTCTTATTCACTCTGCCTTGCATTGGAACCTTTTCCAATGTCTCAGAATTACACTTAAGCCTGTAAGTATAACCATATTTACTAAGCTATAGTAAATTATGACAAATAGTCTTATCTATCTTTTTGTGGTGGACTTAGCCAGTGCACAAGAATGTGTACTCGATCCCTTAGTCCTTTACATAACTCACACATCCATGTGAAAAGTAATTCGTCTTAATTTTCCAATACTTGAAAGTTCTCATTCATCTTGCTATACAACTTGCATGATTCCAAGTTTCTATCCAACTGAAACTTGGGTGATGAGAATCTTTCCTTATTTGGTAAATTTAGACATTACCACAAATGAAAGAATCAATTTCATATTTCCACTCTTGCTATTAATGGAATCATATAAGCAACAAATTTTCCTCAAATGCCATTGTAAGGATATTTTAAAAATAAATAAAGTCAAAAATTTTCTTTTATTTTAAAACTTTGCGGAAAAACTTATCCCTACAATCCATATGAAAACTTGTTGTTATCTATTCCTAAGCAATATCTCATAACTCCTAAGAATCCAATCTTCAAACTACGCGATAGAAATCCATCTACGCGATCTGATTCAGCATATTCTTTCTTTAAGTTCCTTTACTTTTCTTTGATTCTTAAAACATCAACATGTGACCCAGTCACATGATGTAATAAGCATCTCGGAATAGAAACTTAGCAGAGTTAGATAGTGGACTTTACCTAAAGTAGAGTCAAACTTATTGACTTTAACACCCTTAGGTCAATTGGCAGATTCGCAACCAATGCCCCTTCCTTTGGCAATAAACATATGGACGCTTTGGTAATGGTGCATAGGACTATCACAGACTTAGCCTTTCTCTTTAGCATTTGGTCAACCGAGTTGACTATGGCCGATCCCTTTCCTCTGGGAAGAGAGAGATTTACTAGATATCCAATGTCATCATTGTCAATTACCATAAAGTTTTAGGAAGTTGATCTTAGCAAATAGATAAGATCGTTAAGGGTCTTGTCATAGTTTGGTTCATAGGAGTCCCAAAGGAGCTCACTATGTGACTTAGAAAGTGATTGAACCACCAGATTTCTCAAGACTTTGACACCCAACTCTCCCGGCTTGTCAATATGTGACTACATCTCGAAGATGTGATCTCACCTAGACCTTGCCTTGCCAATAGGGCTTGAGTGACCTTAAACTTTTCAAGAACTTGTGGGTTAGGGAGAATAATTGGAGGAGGTGAATGAAGTATGATTTCCATGGAACATTATCTTCATTTAGGAAAGTTTGTTTCAAGAGATTTGGGAAGATCATATATGTCTAAACCAGACATCTTTTGGGAGATATTCAAGATAGTTGATCTAAAGTCCTTAATATGACACCCACTATGAAATATTAAGGCTAGGACCCAACAAACTGTTTTATAACTTAGAAGAGGGATGCCGTAATCCAAGCTATAAAATATTTGAAGGTAGGTGAATGACGATTCACCAATTTCCACCAAGATAAACGAAATGAATAATTAGGTTTTAATTGGTTTTGAAACTCCTAGATCTTTGAGATTCATTGAACTGTTCAATGGCATGTTTCAATCTCGAGTGTGCCCTTTAGGTTTTGTGACTGGGATGCCGAGGATCACAAAACAAGGTGTGAAGTAACCATACAAATTACTTGGTACCCTTAAGTGTTTATCCCTCAATCGATGTGCCGGTTAACCACACACACTCCATCGATACTATGATAAACATTAAGTTACCCTTTGCCTACCTTGTTAAATACGAGTTAGTGTGCCGGTTAACCACACACACTCCACTAACCGACTTAAACAAAGTGCAAAGTGTAATTTCATGGATTAGCACCTTATTCACATTTTCCTAAGTAACTAAGATTGGGTATTATTAAGAGTTTAGTTACTTAGTATTTATCATTAATACTTTAAATGAAGGGATAATTCTAGTCCTGTCAAACTCGTTCGGCTAACGACCCTCCACCGGTCAAGGAAGCGGTGGGTGAGAGTGGATACCCATTAAACTGCCATTTTATAGGCAGTAACCTTATACCCCCCTTATAGACCGGCTTCGTGAATGAGGCTTACTAACGGTAAGACTGACTTTACTCTTATACATATATATAAATATTATTAACTTATAATATTATAAAGTATAAGGGTTGAATTTTAACTTTTAAAATTCTAAGGGCAAACTTGGAATTAAAGTATTCATAAATGAAAACTATTCAAATTCCAAAACTTGAGGGCAAGTTTTGAAACTATTCAAAACTAATTAATTCCATAACTTATGTGTTTAAAGTAGTTTTAATCCAAAAACTCTTCAAGTTCCATAACATGAGGACAAGTTATGGAAGACTTTAAACTAATAAAAGAATTAACTTTTCTTTATTTTATAACTTATGGAATTAATTAAGGTTACACTTTTTTTATTTATTATTTAATGAAGAGACTCTTGGTCCTCCATAACTTGAGGACAAGTTATGAAGTCATAAAACCATTTAATTAGAACTATACTCTTCATTTTTTAACCTTTGCCAACTTTTATGAGTTTTATGAAACTTAATGTGACTTTTCATATAACTTGAGGACAAGTTACAAAAACACATTTTAGAATCAACTCTTAGATTAATTTGGATTGAAAACAACTACTTCACTCAACTTTTTTATTAATCTATGCAACTCATAAGAACAAGATAATTCACATCAAACTTTTTCATGTAATTAGTCTAAACCTTAAACTAATACAAAACATGAATCTATTGACAATTATCTTTGAAATTGGATTAGCATGAACATTACCACACCAAAAATAAGTTTATAAGTTCAAAAACATCTTAGGGTAATGTTCCTAGTCCAATTCCAGCCAAAAAAGTCGAATTTATGCTGTCTGGGGCTCCTACTCGTCGAGTGCATGAACCTACTCGGCGAGTAGGATGATTTTACTCATGGACTCGGCGAGTTCATCAGTGGACTCGGCGAGTCTAGTGCCCAGAATGCCCGAAATTTGACTTTTTCAGCATTTTTCATCAATTTGCATCAAGTATAATTGAAAACAAGCCTAGGCTCTGATACCATTGTTGGGTTTTGAGCATTCTAACACTCCTAAGTGTACATGCAACCCTAAATACCTTGGATCTATGTTTTCTCTATTATACATACAAATATGAACATCCATGGTATTATCCTAATCTAGCATACAAAACAATGAATATAACAAGATAGAATACATACCTCTTTGATGTAGAAAGTCTTCATGAAGCTTGAGAGCCTAGTGCCCCAAGTGTGACACCTCAAATGGTTCACACAACACCAAATACACTTGGATTAACTTGAGAGAATTCTACACTTCATAAAAATCGGCTTGCCCTTCTATTACCCACAGTAGTCGCCGATTTTGGTCAAGAATAAGATGCATATATAGTTAGTGTAACACTCGTGTTTCTAGGCTAGGCATTAATATTGACATAATGGTCTAGGTTAACCTTTGTAACTCATTTAGAAGAAATGAAAAGTAATTATGTGAATTTTATGTGAATTATGTGTTTTATGCTTAATTATTAGGATTTAATTAATTAGGAATAAAAATAAGCATCAAAATTAAAGTCTGAGATAAGTCCGATATCTTTACATAAAGTTGTAGTGGTCGAAATAAGGATTTCGGGGATATAAAGAATGCCGAAATCCGAGTTATAACGAAGAAGTTATGACCTGTCGAAGTTTCGCGACAAAACCGGCACGGTGCCGAATGTCGTAAAAAGTGAGTTTTCGATAAAATACTTTTTAGCCTTAGTAATCTAAACAAAAGTCATATTATTCGTTAAACCGAGAAGTTCGATAAAAAGAACGCCCAAATCTGACTTCGTATGAGGAAGTTATGATTTTTCGAAGTTTCAGCTTAACAGTAGACAGCTAAAAAATCGAATTTTAGATCGAGCGGTTTTTAGCCGAAACAACCTAAACGAGAATCGAAGGTCTCGTCATTAGGAGCACAACGGTAAAAAGTCTGACGAAAACGGACGTCGGATGAAGAAGTTATGAATTTTTAACGGATTTCCTGTCCCGGTCCGTTAAAAATAATAATATAAAATTTAAATTCAAAATTAGCCGACGAAGTCTAAACGGAAGTTGTAGAGTGTAATTTTAGCTACGCGTGCATATAAAGAACGTCAAAAACGGAGCTCGTATGCGAAAGTTATGGCTTTTACAAGATTTTGCACAAAAACCGAGAAAATTCACATAGTCACAATTGCCACGTCACACTCACTTAGAGTGTGACACGTGTCCAAAATCAGTGAGTCATGCGAAGCCACGTGGCGAAATCTGCTGAGTCACCCTCGCATCAACACTAACTGCGGTCCACTAGCAGTCCGACGCATGTACTATCCTCGTGTGCGAGCCTCGCATATGGGTCACGAGTCCGCGGTCCAATCAGAGGCTGCCACCGAGTCCCTCGCACCTGCGCACCCTCGCCTGCGGACCCCACCACCAAGCCGACTTCGGACCAGTAGACTTTGGTCCAATCACAGGAAGCCAGCAAGCCTTCGCACGTGCAGCCCTCGTGCGAGCCTTCGCCTGTGAGCCCTCGGATCTGCGACGTGTACTTCCTTCTCTGTCGTCCGATCAGAAGCTCCACCCTATAAATAGAAGGGTGCGAGACCTCCCGGGGGTATTTTGAAAACTTGTCATTTTTAGCCCCTTTCTCCATATTTCTTTCATATTATCATCCCCGAAGCCCCGGTATCGATTATAAGCCCCGAAATACGCCACGAAGCGCCCGTGAAGCCCGGAAAATTTATCTTTTCGGTTTCAAAGCCCGACCTTTCGCAGAGCCCAGTTTCTCAATAAAACTCCTAATTTTATTAGAAACGATCGTTTTAGGAAACGAATTGCTGCCCGGTTTTCATTAAATCATGTGACTGTGTAGTTACTTTCAATTTACACATAGACATGAAGTATTTACCTTGAAATACGTGTTATGTGTAAATATATTAATTGTTTAATTGAGGTGACTGTTGAATTGATGTTTTATACAAGTTTTAAACTGTATATGCTTTTTATCTACGAAAAATGTTGGGTAAAAACATGGGTAGATGAAATAGTGGGTATGATAAAAGGTGAGTTGGATAAAGGAGATGATCAATAATATTGATCATGAGTTGAGGGTGAGTGGTGAAAATTTGAGAGAATCACTTACCCAAATTGTTGGCCCCCGTCATTCAGTAGAGTATGGATGACAACCATGGACTATTCTAGACAGTCTATGGAACACTAGCAGGCCCGCAACCTGTAGGTGTAATGAACTATATGTTCATTTGTTGTACTCTAAAACCCATTGACATGTATTGCAGGAGAGAACACCTGTAAATAATATTGTCGATAAATGAGAGCTATGGACTTATCACATGATGAATAAACTTTGGTAGCTATGGAATTAGTGCCTGTTGTATAAACCCCGGTCACGAGGTGACTTTGTGTCTATTCCTTAGGATGAATCCTTAGGAAGGAGTGATAGTTGATTCTTAGGGTAAACCCTTAAGAAATAAATAAAATAATGGGGTTTGGGGTAGTTAGGTTGATTGATTGATGTTTAAACATAATAAATTTATGTATTGTGGGTTGAAAACCCTATATGATCACCAGGCTTCCAAGCCTGACCCACTTAGCTGTTTATATTACAGGTAGAGGACCCCGAGCATAGTCGGATGATGATGATGAGTGAATTTTGGATTATAGGCCAGTAGTTACACATAATTGTCGTAAGGCTTATAATGTCTTGTTTATGCTTTTGATCTGTATTGGAACATGACATCCCGAGGTTTTGATATAAAAGGAAATGATATATTTCTTAAAGAAAGGTTTTGACAAACTTTTATCATATTTTGTTTTGGGGACCAACTCCGCAACATCTTTTATAAAGATTTCTCTGATTTGATTTTAAAAAGCATAAATTAAATCAGTCTTTTCTGGCCGAGAAATTAGGGGATGTCACAATTGGTATCAGAGCATTAGTTTAAGCGAACTAAGAAATTGTAGAATTTCTAGACTTGAACTTAGAATGCTAAGTGATGATTGTGATATGAGTGTCTACCATAATTTAGACACCAGCACTAGTTTATTTTTGGAAGGATGCCTAAAATGCTTTTATGTGCTAAATGTTTTGTGTTATAGCTATAATGATGCTATTATTTGTTCGGATCCCTGGTCTGTTGCCGACCCGATCTGGAAACCTTATGTGTGTAGGATTCTAAACGTATGACTACGATATTGGAACTAACACATAAACGTTTCGAAGACTTAACATCTAACAAAAATGAGGATTTAAATTCACCTACGATTGGTGTATAGATCGAAATACCGAGTACTCAAAGTGGGTTCGAAAGTGATAATCCACAGCCTGAGTCAATCACGATGACTGTAGTGCAGGCAATGGTACATACGATGTTACGTGAACAGATGGAAGAAACAAAACGTTTACTTCAACAAAGTAAGGATGAACTTATTGTGCCAGTACTTCAGGCATCTGTTCTTGAGGCCACTATTAGGGTTGCTAAGTCTATTGAGGAAATGATCGATGACACAACCGCCAACAAAGTTGAAGTTGGCAAGAAGAGGAAATTTGAAGGGTCTTCAAGGCCCAACAAGAGCAACATATCCATAAAGTTTGGCAAAAGAAGAGATAAAGGAAAATGGTGCGGGAAGTGCAAAAATAAACACTCTGGGAATTGTGACGGGAAGGTGAAGTGCTTTAAGTGTGGAGAAATAGGGCATTACGCCAATAAGTGTACGATTCCCAAGGAGGTGTGCTACGGATGTAAAGAAGAAGGCCATATTTCTAAGAATTGTCAGAAGAACAATGAAGTAACAAGGCCAAGTGCACCATCAACGCCAAAGGAATTTCAGGATATCCTTGAAGAAGCGATTAATAACACTAGGAAGTAGAAGTCAAGACTTGATACCCTAAGATCAAGTTACGAAGTAGTAATGCGAATAGTAACAAGTAGTTTAGCCTATGAGAGGCATAGTATAGGGTAAACTTGAACCTTTGTGTAATCGTTTCAAGGAAATAAAATAAACCCTGGTTTTGTCGTCTGATGAATAGAATGGCTGGTGTAATTTTTGAAGTTTTCCCAATCATCTGGAATTTCCATCACCAACCAAGTTGAAGTAGAGTTGATCATTGAAGATATGCGTGAAAGAAGTCCTAGTAGAGTCTAGGAAAATTTTATGATTAATTGGACACATTTGTATGTGTTAAATTGTTTTGTGATTTTAGGACTTGGGGACTACGAGACAGTACTTGGGACGACTATGAGTAGGTGTGAATAGTAGTAGAGATCTATACTACTGGAAGAACAGGACTCGCACTTGGATCAGGGAAAGTCACAAGGTTACCAAGAAGCTATTATTTGAATCCTTCTTGTTCTAATCTGTTGTTACCATCGTTTCGGTAATGACTAAGAAGATGATTGTTATTCCGACCTTTGAGGTCATATTGAATCGAGTCCAACTAAGATGAGTATGTTACGTGGTTCAGAGAACCAAGTTCGATGTAACATTTGACTTAAGCCAGAAGATTGAAGTAAAAGATGATTAAAGCGATCAATAGAAGTATCGCACTCAGTGTTAAAGAAGTTGATATTTAGGAATCATACATGTTGAACTGTGATTGTATTACATTAGAACATGAAGGAAGGTGTAGTTTGTTCTGAAAATTATCCCAAGGAGATCTGAGTCTAAGTAGTGTAGTATACAATGAGAGATCATTAGAACATGACCCATTGGTCTGTTACAATAAATGGAGGAAAGTACTTATTCCAAGAAGAAGAAGGAGTCCTCAATAAGGAATTATTTTGTAACTCGAAGGTTACGATCGAAGGTCCTATAAGGATCTGAAGCTTTTTAGGATTAGCTGGATATTATTACTGAATTATCCAAGGCTTTTCTTCGATCGCGATTCCATTGACAGCTTTGACCCACAAAGGAGTTGTCTATACTTGGAATGAGAAGCATAGGAAGCTTTGAGAAGTTAAAGAAGAAGTTGTGTGAAGCACCGATTCTTTCGTTACCTAAAGGAGTTGATGACTTCACAGTTTATAGTAATGCCTCTGGAGTTGGGTTAGGATGTGTTCTGACCCAAAGGGAGAAGGTGATAGCGTATTCATCGAGGCAATTGAAAGAGCATGAAAAGAACTACCCCACTCACGATTTGGAGTTGGCAGCGGTAGTATTCACCCTAAAGGTATGGAGGCATTATCTTTATGGCACAAAGTGTAAAATTTTCACTGATCATAAGAGTCTCCAATATCTCTTTGATCAGAAGGAATTGAACATCAGGCAACGACGCTGGCTAGTATTACTCAAGGACTACGACTGTGAGATACATTACCACCCTTGTAAAGCAAATGTTGTTGCTGATACTCTCAGTCGGAAGGTAAGTCTTGAAAAGAAAAGGGCCAAGAGCGTTAAGAATTAAAGTTTTCTTGACAATTGTGAAAAGTATAAAGAAAGCTCAAGAGGAAGCTTTAGAAAAAAACAACCGAAAGGAGGAACGTTTGAGTAAAACGTTGGTGTTTGGTACAAACGGTCAAGGAATGGAGGTATTCAAATATAGGATTTGGGTACCTAGGATGGGAGGAATAAGAGGTCTTCTGATGGAAGAAGCTCACAAGACCTTGTACTCGATTCATCCCGGCAGTACGAAAATGTATAGGGATCTAAAACCCTATTACTAGTAGCTGCCGATGAAGCTTGAGGTTGCTAAAGTATGTGGCTAAGTGTGTAACTTGTGCCAGGGTTAAGGCACAACATCATGAACCGTATGGGAGTTTAGAACCTTTACCCGTACCCATGGGTAAATGGGAAGACATCACCATGGATTTTGTGACTAAACTGCCCAGAACAAGAAACGGTCACGACATGATTTGGGTGGTCGTTGATCGCTTCACTAAGAGTGTGCATTTCATAGAAGCCAAAGAGAAATGGTCTATGGATAAACTTGCGAATTCTTACGTGAAGGAAATTATGAGGCTTCACGGTGTTTCGTTAACGATTGTATCCGATCGTGACAGCCGTTTTACCTCAAGGTTTTGGAGGAGTCTATAAAAGGAAATTGGGTACCAAGTTGTGTTTGAATACAGCTTACCATCTGCAAACCGATGGTCACAGCGAATGGACGATTCAAACGTTGGAGGATATGCTGAGAGCATGTACCCTAGAATTTCAAGGTAACTGGGATGAACACTTGAGTTTCCACTCAAGTGTCAAGATGGTACCTTATCACGCTTTGCATGGGAAAAAGTGTCGGATGCCATCATGTTGGCTAGAAGCTGAGGAAAAGCAGTTTTTGGGACTAGAAATAGTCCATTAGATTGCTGAAAAGTTGTAAGTGATTAGGAAAAAAAAGATGTTAGCTGCTCAAAAGAGCTATGCTCACAAGAAAAGACAACCGATATCATTCGAAGTTGGAGATTCGGTTTCACTTAAAGTCTCGTCGTGGAAGGGACTTATAAGATTTGGTAGAAGGGGAAATTTGAGTCCAAGGTTTATTGGAACATTTAAAGTTCTTCAGAGAATCCGGAATCAAGCTTACAAGCTAGAATTACCGGAAGAACTAGAGAGTATTCATAACACCTTTCATGTGTGTTATTTGAAAAAGTTCACGGGAGGTGTGCCTGACATAATTCCCATTTCTGAATTAAGGTTGGACGAGAACATGAGGTTAATTAGAGAACCTAAGGCAATCGTTAACCGTAAGACTAAGAAGTTGTAACGTAAGATAGTCGATTTAGTGTCTGTACATTGGAAACATATAAATGGGCCAGATCCCACCTGGGAAACGGAGAGTGACATAGTGAGTCGCTACCCGTAGTTGTTTGTCGTTGTGTGATTCCGGGGACGGAATCATCCTAAGGGGGAGAGAGTTGTAACGCTCGTGTTTCTAGGCTAGGCATTAATATTGACATAATGGTCTAGGTTAACCTTTGTAACTCATTTAGAAGAAATGAAAAGGAATTATGTGAATTTTATGTGAATTATGTGTTTTATGCTTAATTATTAGGATTTAATTAATTAAGAATAAAAATAAGCGTCAAAATTAAAGTGTGAGATAAGTCCGATATCTTTACATAAAGTTGTAGTGGTCGAAACAAGGATTTCGGGGATATAAAGAATGCCGAAATCCGAGTTATAACGAAGAAGTTATGACCTGTCGAAGTTTCGCGACAAAACGCGCACGGTGCCGAATGTCGTAAAAAGTGAGTTTTCGATAAACTACTTTTTAGCCTTAGTAATCTAAACAAAAGTCGTAGTATTCGTTAAACTGAGAAGTTCGATATAAAGAACGCCCAAATCTAACATTGTATGAGGAAGTTATGATTTTTCGAAGTTTCAGCTTAACAGTAGACAGCTAAAAACTTGAATTTTAGATCGAGCGGTTTTTAGCCGAAACAACCTAAACGAGAATTGAAGGTCTCGTCATTAGGAGCACAACGGTAAAAAGTCTGACGAAAACGGACGTCGAATGAAGAAGTTATGAATTTTTAACGGATTTCCTGTCCCGGTCCGTTAAAAATAATAATATAAAATTTAAAGTCAAAACTAGCCGACAAAGTCTAAACAGAAGTTGTAGAGCGTAATTTTAGCTACACGTGCATATAAAGAACGTCAAAAACGGAGCGCGTATGCGAAAGTTATGACTTTTACAAGATTTTGCACAAAAACCGAGAAAATTCGCATAGTCACAATTGCCACATCACCCTCACTTAGAGTGTGACACGTGTCCAAAATCAGTGAGTCATGCGAAGCCACGTGGCGAAATCTGCTGAGTCACCCTCGCATGAATAGGAACTGCGGTCCACTAGCAGTCCGACGCATGTACTATCCTCGTATGCGAGCCTCGCATATGGGTCACGAGTCCGCGGTCCAATCAGAGGCTGCCACCGAGTCCCTCGCACCTGCGCACCCTCGCATGCGGACCCCACCACCAAGCCGACTTCGGACCAGTAGACTTTGGTCCAATCACAGGAAGCCAGCAAGCCTTCGCACGTGCAGCCCTCGTGCGAGCCTTCGCCTGTGAGCCCTCGGATCTGCGACGTGTACTTCCTTCTCTGCCGTCCGATCAGAAGCTCCACCCTATAAATAGAAGGGTGCGAGTCCTCCCGGGGGTATTTTGAAAACTTGTCATTTTTAGCCCCTTTCTCCATATTTCTTTCATATTATCATCCCCGAAGCCCCGGTATCGATTATAAGCCCCGAAATACGCCACGAAGTGCCCGTGAAGCCCGGAAAATTTATCTTTTCGGTTTCAAAGCCCGACCTTTCGCAGAGCCCAGTTTCTCAATAAAACTCCCGATTTTATTAGAAACGATCGTTTTAGGAAACGAATTGCTGCCCGGTTTTCATTAAATCATGTGACTGTGTAGTTACTTTCAATTTACACATAGATATGAAGTATTTACCTTGAAATACGTGTTATGTGTAAATATATTAATTGTTTAATTGAGGTGACTGTTGAATTGATGTTTTATACAAGTTTTAAACTGTATATGCTTTTTATCTACGAAAAATGTTGGGTAAAACATGGGTAGATGAAATAGTGGGTATGATGAAAGGTGAGTTGGATAAAGGAGATGATCAATAATATTGATCATGAGTTGAGGGTGAGTGGTGAAAATTTGAGAGAATCACTTACCCAAATTGTTGGCCCCCGTCATTCAGTAGAGTATGGATGACAACCATGGACTATTTTAGACAGTCTATGGAACACTAGCAGGCCCGCAACCTGTAGGTGTAATGAACTATATGTTCATTTGTTGTACTCTAAAACCCATTGACATGTATTGCAGGAGAGAACACCTGTAAATAATATTGTCGATAAATGAGAGCTATGGACTTATCACATGATGAATAAACTTTGGCAGCTATGGAATTAGTGCCTGTTGTATAAACCCCGGTCACGAGGTGACTTTGTGTCTATTCCTTAGGATGAATCCTTAGGAAGGAGTGATAGTTGATTCTTAGGGTAAACCCTTAAGAAATAAATAAAATAATGGGGTTTGGGGTAGTTAGGTTGATTGATTGATGTTTAAACATAATAAATTTATGTATTGTGGGTTGAAAACCCTATATGATCACCAGGCTTCCAAGCCTGACCCACTTAGCTGTTTATATTACAGGTAGAGGACCCCGAGCATAGTCGGATGATGATGATGAGTGAATTTTGGATTATAGGCCAGTAGTTACAAATAATTGTCGTAAGGCTTATAATGTCTTGTTTATGCTTTTGATCTGTATTGGAACATGACATCCCGAGGTTTTGATATAAAAGGAAATGATATATTTCTTAAAGAAAGGTTTTGACAAACTTTTATCATATTTTGTTTTGGGGACCAACTCCGCAACATCTTTTATAAAGATTTCTCTGATTTGATTTTAAAAAGCATAAATTAAATCGGTCTTTTCTGGCCGAGAAATTAGGGGATGTCACAGTTAGGGTTACACCATGCAAACTCTAATTGACATGGCCTTTCATTTCCATGATCCATGGGTACAAAAACACCATGGAGCATCCATGGAGCATCATATGGGTTTTAGCCCAACTAGATAATCCATGGAGCATTAGCCCACTATATAAGTATGGATGACATATATTTAATTTGTCTTCTTTTGATCACTTAATTAATCCTAGATTAATTCTTGATCGATACTAATTAAATAATCTTATTATTCTTATTATTAATATACTAGAACTTATAATATATTAATAACCATAAGTGTCTTCGTTCTCTCATTATAGTCTATCCAAGTGCATGATGCCATACAACCCAAATGGACCATGCCGGGTCGGGTCATGTCTTACCAATTATAGTTATGGACTTAGACATTAATCCAACAATAACATGAATTCAGAGTATTAATTTCCAAAACATCTATTCATTATCAGAGTAAAACATCCCAGGCTGTCTAATCTATGGTGTGTGCCATGCGATCACCCCAAGCTCATTCCACCACTACCGGAAGTACGTGAAACCAAAACTGAAAACTGTAAGCATGAAGCTTAGTGAGTTCCCCAACCTACCACATGCCCTGCATAAACATATATAGTATATACTGGGCCACACCCGCTTCTTCGTGCCTCGCCCGCTACTTCAGGTCTCACCCACTACAACGACCCCGCCGCTCCAGGCCCCGCTTGGCTTCGAGCCCCGCTCGGATACAGATCTGTTTCACTTAGGCCTCGCCTGTCACTGGGCCTCGCCCGCTAGCATATACTAACACATAAGCATATCAAAACACATAAGCTAACATATACTAATAAATCCTGTCCTAAGGCCTCGCCTATCTTGGGCCTCGCCCTTGTCCTGCTACTGATGAGTCATGGAACCCCGTTCATGCTCCTACAGATAATGAGATACGGGCCTAGCTCACACTCACTCTTTCCCTAACTAGGGCCTCACCCATGTTCTGCTGCTAATGAGATGTGGAACACTGTCCACACTTTGCTATTCGTGATATACGGGACCTCGCCCACACTCACCTCCCTACCAGGCACACACATGTATCACACAGACAACAAGTATAAACTATAATATGAACCATTCCTTGGGCACCCGCCCGCTATCATTGGACCTTGGTCCTGAATATCATTCTAGCATACTGCGCCTAGGGCTAACCCCAAGGTCTTCCTACTCATAACTACATGGGCCGGCATTGTGGCCGTAGACCCATTCACACAAAGGGAAACTCACCTGGTACTGCTGAACTTGCTGGTAACCCCTCTGGATGTTGACCGACAAATCCCTGAACCGCTGCTCCACTAGCTCCCCAAGCTACCAATACCAAAACATATAACACTTAGCTTAACTGTTCTCCAAAAGTCAACTAAATCAACTCTGGTCAAAGTCAACCTTCCAGGTCAACCCTACTCGCCGAGTCTGCCTACCGACTCGCCTAGTTCATTAGCTCAGAATCCTTTCATTTGCGATTTGACTTGCCGAGTCAGCCCCTGACTCGCCGAGTCTACCGATTTCCGAGTCCGGACTTGTCAAACTCACTGAGTCCCCACTCAACTCACTGATCTGAGTCCTAACTTGAAGGGTTTGGGGTTTTGCGACTTGACTCGCCGAGTCCTAGGCAATCTTCAACAGACTTGCCGAGTTGTTCTTCCAACTCTCCAAGTTCCCACCCAACTTCATCCAACTCGTTGAGTCCACCAATGTGACTCGCCGAGTCTCTCCAGTTCTTAATCTATATAGTGGCTTTTTGAACCATGTTGGGGCTCCAAATTGTAGATCCACTCTTCCCAAGTCTATTCCTCATGTAAAGTTGTGAACTTTATGTGAAACCAACGAGATATGAGCTTAAAACACTTTAGGACTAGGGCTTGGGGCAAAGATGCTTTACCAACACACCAAGAACTGATACTTTAAGACTCTTTAGGCCAGAATACACTTAGATCTAAAGGTATCCATCTTGAGGACGTCAAAATCCCGAAATGCATCATACTTGGTCCAAAATCTCATAAAAAAGGGACATGAAGAGATCTAACAATTAACAAGACAAGGAAGGAACTTGGTTACCAAAATGAGCAGAAAAGAGATGAGTCTCCTGGATACACAACCTTCCTCTTGAAGCCTCAACTCCTTCTTCTCCTTCTAAGCTTCAAGAACACTCAAAATCCTCCAATATTGGCTCACACACTCAAAGAGAGCACTAGGGTTTCATGGGATAACTTCTGGACAATGGGGGCTACAAATGAGGCTGATAGAAGGAGAATTAGATGTTTAAATAGTGCACAAAGTCCCAGATTTAGGTTTTCCCAATACAGAGCGGACTCGCCGAGTCCTCTTTTCCGACTCGCCGAGTCAGTTACTTAATCGATCCCCCGGATCCCGCTCCGACTCGCCGAGTTCCTCCTTGGACTTGACGAGTTGACCCTTTAACTTAGGGTTTTCCTTTCCTTTCTTGGTCTTTCTGATTATGGGTGTTACAACTCTCCCCCACTTAAACTAAACTTCGTCCTCGAAGTTTCTCGACGACTAATCGCACTGCAACTTGCTTTCAACACTCTGCCTGGTAGACCTAACATCCGATGACTATCTTCACTGGCCTTCCGCCCGGTCATTCTGACTAACATTAATCCTTGAGGATAATAACCTCGGGTCAACCTTGACCCTGAACATTCTGGAAACACAACTTACTTAACTGACAATCCTTCTGGTACTCCCCGAGTACTGAAACTGAACCCATAGGGGTTCACCCCCTCTTTTCTTGTGCGTTTTCTGGCCTTCCCAAGGCAACGTTCCAACTACCTCCCTCTGCCAATGTGAAGGTCCTAACCTTCACCTATTCCATTACTCCCGCTACATTCAGTGCGGGTCGTACTGCCAGTACCCACATGATACTTCCTACAACTATAACTTAGTGCTGAGTATCCATCGCAACGAATGTTTCAGATAATCCTTCGAGTAAAGGATTCATCCCTGCAATGGTTAGACTCAAACGAGAGTTGCGCAACAGGGTCAAACCCTTCCCTCTTAGATTATCCAACCCTACTGTGAGATGCATAGCACTCCCGATCAACTAGCTACCATATACCATAGCTTCTTACCAACACTACCACTGACTGAAAATTTCTGTTGTCCCTTATCTACCTTTCGGATGAACCGAGACCACCCTGGTCCCTACTGATATATCAATATCTGGATTACCGGCTCCCACCGGTCGCTAGCTCCAACACAAACTTCTTGTTGCTCCCAGCGACTTCAGAGGAAACTTAGGCTACCCCTGACCACCCCCTCTACTCTGCCATTCTGGCGCTACAAGTCCTAGGATCCTCGATCCCCTAACTTGAACCTAAGGTCCTTACCAGGTCCCACCTATGCTACTAAAACTCACGGGCCTCGCCCACGGGTCTCACCCGACGATACTACTGAGAAACCCTGCTCTCAGGTCTCACCTATACTGCTACACTCATACGGGCCTCGCCCATGGGTCTCACCCAAATACATCCTGGAGTGGCCTCTCCCAAGGTCTCACCTCTCTAGGGCTATGCATGCAGCTCTATACTATTCTCATCCACTACCCATTCCTGATCCCTATCTAATCACTAGGAGATAAGGGCCTCGCCCCAACTCCGCTAACGAAGATACTAGGGAACGCTGCGGCCTACCCGTAGTCTCACAAAACTTCCACCACTGACTGCTAGTGAATGCTACGGCTGCCCCGTAGTCTTACAACACTCCCACCACTGACTCCTAGAGAATGCTACGGCTGCCCCATAGTCTTACAACACCTCCACCACTGACTGCTAGTACGAAAGCATCCCATGCTATCAGTTCTCAAGATCCTCTTCCGACTCACTCGAGTCCTACGTGCGATCCTCCAACCTGAATTCCCACCCATATACCAACCATCTTGATTACATGATCTAACTGTTGGGAAGTTTTCTCAAACTCCCAACCCTGAACTCATCAACCCATCCATCGGTGTGCTACCTTTTTTTTCCTTCTCAGAGGTCGTGTACTCATCCTGAATCTGCGCGCTGTTACCATTGTACACTCGGAGGGTTCTCCCCTACTTCTATGCTATCCCGAAATTGATCTGCTGACAACCCAAGGTTGCCACAACTAGGGATCTAACCAATTCGTTACCTAATAACGCCTTCCTGAATCTAGCGGGACACTATTGAGTCCCACACAAGCATGCTATAGCTACTACATTCTAGGTGACTCGCTCCAATTGGGCACAACCCCTAACTACCATAATATTAACCCAGACATGCAGATGGCATATAACTAAATCAAAAGCAAGCCACACAATTTTGAAATACTTATATCCATAATGATGTTGAACCATAACAATGTAATCATGAACAGAGATAGCAGAAAACGGAAGACACATACCTACAACGTCTGGAGCTGATCGTGTCTCCATGGTAGTCATCTGAAAAGCCCTGCCTCCTACCGCAGGCGCCTCTGCTCGGCCCTGACGGCGATCTGTGATCCTTAAAGTTGCAGGGGCAGGTGCTATCACCCGTCCTGCCGAAAACAAACTAAGGCAATGGGCCTTCTTGTGGCCCCGCTAACTGCAGTGGAAACATATCAAGTCTGATCCATGTGTGGTGCTAGCAGTACAATCGCTGCTAAGATGACCAGTCCGTCTGCACTTTAAGCAGCCTAAATCCCCACCACTACCACTCCTGCACGCACCCTCGTGTGTCCTGCCACACCTCCCGCATCGGCCGCGGCTCTGGTAATCCCTCGATCTCGAATCCGACCCCTTGGGCCTTTTGCCCGAACCCGTGACTGCCTGAACCTCATTCGGCTTCCTCTTCCGGATCTTCTCCAAATCAATCTCCCTCTCTCTAGCTCGTGTGATCATATCCTCCAACGTTGTGCCGCTGGACCTGCTCACAAACTGCCTAATGTCATCCCTCAACATCTCGTGATATTGGGCCTTCTTCTTCTCCTCGTCCGCGACATACTGCGGAACAAGGAGGGCCCTCTCCCTGAACTTGGCGGTGATCTTCGCCACAGTCTTAGTAGTCTGCGTCAAATCCTGAAACTCCCGAGCTAGCTGTTGCACCTCAATAATCGGCAAAAACTCAGCCCTGAACCTGGCTGAGAAATCGCTCCATGTCATCGCGTCCAGCGCGACATCATCACCAATGGCATGACCAAGCTCCTCCCACCAATCCCTCGCTCTGTCCGTCAGAAGACAGGAGGATATTCTAACCTTGTCCACCTCAGGACATCGACTCCTACGGAACGCGTTGGCAACATCGGCCAACCACCTGCTGCTAGCGATGGGGTCCCTAGCCCCATGATAATTTGGCGCTCCGCAAGCTCTAAACTCTTGGAATGTCATAGTACGCGCTCCCATCAAAGCGAATATCTTGGTACGAAACGCTCCCAGCCTCTCATCCAAGATCTTCGGTATACGCTCCTTGACCGTGCCAAAGATCACAGGAGTCTGATCTAGGATACTGCGCGTAACCTCAGCTGATATTAACTCCCTCATCTGCTCCTCGAGCTGCTCGGCCCCTGAACCCGACCATGTTCCCTCTCCGGCGCCTGGTCCGCCCACTGGTCTCTCTCGCAATGTCACCATGCTGAAAACATATCGCAATATCATTAGAATACTCATCACTGCTGAGGGATCATACGCACACACTACAAGTTTCCTGGTCTCATCTCGGCCTTTCTCGAATCGAGTACGAATCCTTTGCTTTTAGTAGTATGGGCCCATACTACCTTCCACATCTATTCGTACTTTCCTAAAGAAATGCTTCGACTCCACGAGGTCCCTTTTCCTACTACTACTGCTCCTAGCACTATCTCATCCTAGGCTTACCCTAAGGAAACCTCTGACTCCACCCAAACCAGCCCTCAGCTGCTGAAAGCCTCATTGTGATGCCAATTATCCATCACCTGAATACCATCACATGTGACGAGGCTCAGATAATCCTTTAAGTAAAAGAATCGTCCCTACAACGATTGGACTCAAACAAGAGCTGCACAATAGGGCCAAATCCAGTACTCTGAGATTATTCAACCCTGATCACATGTGACATGACATATTCAGCTAATGGCTAATGCCCATCACTCAGAATCCCACAATGCAGAAAGCAAGTAGCATTCAGACAAGGGGAAAAAATCTAACCATAACATACTCAAGCAATCACAACCTCATATCAAGAATCTGCACTAGCATGCGGCATAAGCTCATAAACTCAGGCATGACCTAAACAGGCTATCCTACTACTGTCTAATCAGCACTATCATGCAGCTCAAAACACTTATAATAGGCACATAAGGCATCCTCCCTAGATCCTTAGTCCTAATCTATGTGACAACCTGATATTTCGAGACAATATGATAGATCACAAGTCAAATTTAGGTCAAAATTTAACTTTCCTAAAATCTTATTTGGTTTAAATAAAGTGGTAGGAATCGGATCAAGGTTTTCGTACGTATAAAGAACCCAAAAATCCGAGTTATAACGAAGAAGTTATGACCATTCTAAGATTTCCGACAAAACCGGCAACACCGATAAAATGAAAAACGCGAAGTTTCAATAAAATAGTTTTTAGCCTTAAGTATCTAAATGAAAGTTGTAGATAACATTAAACCGTGAGCGTACAAAAAAAAAAGAACGTCCAAATCTGACTTCGTATGAGGAAGTTATGATTTTTCCAAGATCCGGATATAGCAGTAGGCAGCTAAAAACTCGAAATAGAGCTCGAGAGACTTTTGGCCAAAACAACCTAAATAAGAATCGAAGGTCTCAATAATAGTAGCGCAACGGCGAAATGTCTGACGAAAACGGACATCGGATGAAGAAGTTATGGAATTTTAACGGACTTTTCGTGTCCCGGCCCGTTATAAATAAATAATTAAAAATAAATTCAAAATTTTCCGATGAAATCTAAACGAGAGTTGTAGATCATATTTTCAGCTACGCGTGCATATAAAGAACGTCGAAAACGGAGCTCGTACGCAAAAGTTATGGATTTTACAAGTTCGAGGCCCGAAATCCGAGGCTGTCTGGCTTGCCACGACGTGGCACAAGCTTGCCGCGACCTGGCACGTGACTGAGGGCGTCCAATCAATGGAAGAGGATAAGATTTACTACCCATGACGTGGCCATCCCTTGCCACGACGTGGCACATCCCAAAAATACCCCTATAAATAGATTTCAAGGGCTCCGAGTTCCATTGCTCAGTTCCCTTCTTTCTCGAGTCGAAACTTTGCGTTTAAGCCCCGAGACCCTCTCAAACCCCCGGTTTTCACCTTCAAGTCCCAAAGGAAGGTTTTGTGTTCCCGAGATTCCTGAGTATCCCGAGATTTTCCCGCGTTTTCAACTCTTCCTGTCGAAGTTCTGCTCGATTCTTCTCTCGACTACTTCAAATCAACCATTTCAATCAAGTGAGTTCATACCCCTATAATCTACACTTTCCAATGTGTTATAAATGCTTTTTATACACTTTTAAGGGGGGGGGGATACAAGTAAACACACGGTTATCCCCGTGTGAAAGACATAAATATTTGTTATACTTTTTTGTTATGAAATCAATCACATGTGATTTATAACTAACATACAATTGGACTTACTACACTTTTAGCCGTTTAACCAAAGAGAGTACTTCAAATAGCTTTCTCAAACGTTTCTACATGTTAAAACTCTTTTAGAAACTGTCTTACAAACTGTATGTTTCCCTTTTGAATCTGTTATAGTTGTGCAACAAACAAAGGTTTTCTTACACTTAAACTGTCTTGTCAACTGTTTTCGAATCGTTTTATAAACTGACATCAAGTCACAAATTCTTATTTATTAAACTTTTCAAAGGTTTTACAAAACTTCTTTTATGCTTTTATATTATAAATTGCATGCCTCTATATGAATAGTTACATAAATAATGTTTAAAAGACTTAGGAAGGCTATCCACCCTGTTTCCTTTTCCTTGATTTGGATGTGGTCTGGTGGGATATCGGGTACCCGTCCGAAGATCGTTTAAATATTAGTTATATATCATGTGTACATATATAGTCATAAATGTTCCATCAGTTAATTCAGTTCCGACGCTCTTGGGTAGCAAGGGTGTATAAACCTACTTGGACACTCATCAATTACATTCTAGTAAACTATTATAGGAATAGTTTAGGGGATACAAAACATTATCCCTATTACAAGAAATTACACCAGAGTCAGTTCATTCATGAGTCTATACTACATGCTATATGAAGGGATACTCTTACAGAGATTCCTCTTACATGGATATATTTATAGGGATACTCTTATAGAGATTCCGCTTACATGAATACGTTTACAGAGATTCCGCTTACATGAATACGTTTACATAGATACGCTTACATGAATACGTTTACATAGATACGTTTACATAGATACGCTTAGATGAGTACGTTTACGTAGATAATATATGATGAGTTACTATTACATATTATATGTGTAGATACTGTTATATAGTTCTCCTTCTTATCTTTACCTTGTGATACAATCACATCATCGATGAGATAGATTGGACTTTATATCCTAGTACCAAAGGATACTTTGTGGGACTAACCATTCCTATCACCACTATCAGCTACAGAGGTAAATGAACATCTATGGATGTTTTCGGTTGAGAACATTACAGGTATACTTAAGGGACTAACTATTCCTACACCCGGCTGTTAGCAACAGAGGTAAATGCACATCTACGGATGTCTACGGTTGATCCGTTTACGGCGAGTTTCCACGTTGTGAGTATCTTAGTACCAAAGGATACAACATAAGTTATTATATTATTACTTTTATAGTTTTATAATAATACTTAAACAGGGAAAAACCGTCACATTTTCAAGGGATGCGTACTTTCAAAACAGTCAGGTCTTGGTAAAAGACTACTTTCAAAACTTTCAGGTCTTAGTAGAAGACTACTTTTTATACTAGTAGGAAATATGGGATTTTCTAGGGTTTTCATACTTATACTAAATGTTTCATCAAACATTCACCAGTCTTTCATAACAACTTTTCAAAGCAATAACATTAAAATACTTATGAATTCACCAGCTTTATTGCTAATACTCGCTTTCAAAATAACTTGTATTCTCAGGTTACAAATAAACAGGTACCGATGCAAGGTTTAGAGAAGACGGAGCAGTCAAGACTTGTCTTTTATTTTCACTATTCATTATTTTGTTTTATACTATGAAAGAACACACTTGTAAGTAGAATTGTTCTATTAATGCAATGGAGGATGTTGTTGCTTGTTTACTACTTTACATTGTTGTGATACATACATGACGTCCTCCGCCCGAGAACGTTTCCACCGTTCTCGGTTTTGGGGTGTGACAGATTGGTATCAGAGCATTGTTTATAGTGAATTGAGTATATCAACCCATAAAAGATATACTAACTATAAATACAATGGGATTAAAAGTACTCTGACTTAGAGTTTATACTTCTAAATAATAAAATATTTAAGTAAGTATACGGGCCTGCATTCATACAAAAATCGGTGTCACAACGACAAGAAAAAAAGTGTCACGATTGTTGAATATCCCAAGTAAGCTTGGGGATGTATAGTCAGTCTTGGGAGTGGCATAGCCTGATCAACTATGCTGGTCCGAGGAGTGATTAGCATATGCCCAAGAATGGTTGTGATGTAGCAACAATTCTAAAAACTTACCAACATTAACACAATGAGAACATTATAATAGAACCTAAGTCTAAAATACCATTGGGGTGTTTCGGGTTACCATAATTACCTACTTGAGAACTAAAAAGGATCTTCATTGCTATGTTGATAGTTGCTAAGTGGATACACTAAGGCTATATGTACCTAGGATGTTATAGACTTAAAATCGGTGAAATTTTTGCTTTACGCTTATTCCTTGTGAATTTGGAGTTAAGGTCACTTATTCGAAATCCTATCCTGTGTTGATTACATTTGACTAGTATGCACTTTACAAATAGCGGTGTAACTAATGAAGATTTTCTAATAATTATCTAGATAGTTCGTCTAATAATTATTTCCTTACCCCAATTCTCACGTAGATAACATGACTGGACTCCATCCCCACAGCAACCCGTACCTTCCGAACGAAGGCAATGTTGGATGGTTTGAAGAAGAACCCGAGAGTGATCATCCAATCCCTTTGAATGATCACCATGCTGAAAACCTTTCGGATATTGATAACTCCGAACCCGAGGTTGAGAACCTACCCCTGGTAGCTCCATTTCTAAATCCTAACCCTCGTCCCGCTTTTCATGGCCCAATGCCTCCTTGGGTAGAATGCTTGTAAACATAGAGCGAAGAGCAAGATCAACCTATGCTGGTTAATGGAGATCGAAGCTTCTACAACGTAAACGAAGGGAGCTCAGCAGACAGAGTTCTACCAACCCTAATCCGTAGAGTTGCCCGAAACGAAATTCAGGGCAGGACGGCTCTCCAACGTATCGAAGATGTTAATACCAATGCACGAATGCATACCATTCACACCAATCGCCTTGATCACAAGTGAGAGATCTGAGAGAAACCATGAGACCCTGCTGCAAGCATTAGCTGAAAACCCGAGCCGAAGACATAGAGCTCCAAGTACGCCAGAGGGTGTACGAGAGATACCTGCTGGATATGGAACGTCAACTAACCGAACTAAGAGTTCACCATAGGGGTGACCCTCGCCAGTAGGAGATACCTTACTTCATTCTTTGTTTTAAAGAACCGTGTTCCTGTCTATGTTCTGTGTAGTATTTTCTATGAAACTATCTTGTACTGTAAGTACATTTGGTTAGGTCTTTATGATGTCAAGAACTATCTCCTATGGATATGATGTAAGACCTTTTATAAGGTCATTTTCCCGAACTTTTACGTCGTGAATATCAAAGATATTGATAGTCGGCTAACTTCTGTGTCATTCTTTATTCAAGTACTCTTATCATACTTTCATTGGAGTCTATCTGAAACATGCTTTAGTCAAGTCATTGGACTATAGTAATTTAGCTCTGGAAACATTTCCAAGTCTCTTTTAGTGGTTGTATCATGTTATTCACCAACCAACGATACCTCGGCTTGAACGACAAGCGTCTTGAGACCATTCTACAAACACACTTCCACTCAGTACTAGGACTGCATCATAGGGATGTAGGTCAAACCTCCGCAAACATACTTCTAATCCGTACTAGGACAGCATCATAGGGATGTAGGTCAAACTTTCGAGGATATAGTGTAACAACCCGATATTTCAACTCTTTGTAATAACCTAAAAAGTCAAGTATTGTAACCACCTTGGAGTTTATAAAATTAACTTTGATAATAAAATGCCCAAAAAGTATCTATTTAAATTCCTACTATGTTTAATATCAATAAACCGGGATCGTACGTAAAACGGATGCCCAAATCCGGCTTCGTTTATTGAAATTAAGATTTTTCCAAGTTCGGCTTAGCAGCAGACAGCTAAAAACTCGAATCGGAAATCGAGCGACTTTTGGCCGGAATGACCTAAACGAGAATCGAAGGTCTCGACAATGGTATTTCAGCGGCAAAAAGTCTAGCAAAAACTGACGTCAGATAAAGAAGTTATGAATTTTTAAAGAAATTCCTTAATCACGTCATTTTAATAAATAAATAATAAAAATAATTTCATAATTTGCCAACGGAGTCTAAACGAAAGTTGTAGATCTTAGTCTCACCTACGCGTGGATATAAAGACCATCGAAAACAGAGTTCGTATGAGGAAGATATGAATTTTTGAAGTTTATTAAATAAATTATAATTATATTTAAATCAAAAATGCTAGTAATATCCGAAGAGGAGTCAGCGTCCTCATCCGAGGTACGCGCCGCGTAACCCCGTACGCCCTACGTACCCGAGGGCCTTGGCCTCGGACCATCCACGTCGCCCATCTACGAACCTACCGACCCGTCCCATCCGAGCTCCGGGGCAGTCGAGGACTCGCTCATGCGTGACGCACGGGTACGCGCTGCGTACGCCCGTACGCCCCACGTACCGAGGCCTCTTAGCCCCTATAAAAGGGGGGCGAAGGTTTCCGGAAAACTTGCTCATTTCTTCTCATTTCCCCTTGCGTTTTGCCTCGTTTTCCGTGCCCGTTCAAAACCCGAAGCCCTGGTCATTTTTACTCAAGTCCCGAGAGTCGATTTTACTCCCGAGATTCCCGAGAATCCCGAGAAAGATCCACTTCCCGAGACGAAACTATTACTATAATACATACTTAGTTGAGAATCCATGAGATACGTACATCTTCAACTACTACCTTTTTATTAGAATGTATCGCTACAAGTCCTGTCTATAACCAGAGTCTCCCGTTCGGAGAACGTGTCAAATGTGTATAGATCTATACGGGAAGTCATGATCCCGCGCCCTGACTGTTAAGCTACAGTCCTTCCTTTGGGGTGACAGTTTGTCATAACGCTACGACGCCTGAAGAACGTCGCTACAGGCATATTATGTTTAGTATGGTTATAAAACTCTTCGGATATACAATTATTATAGTACTTCTGATTGATGAATGAGTAGCTATTAAAACTATTCTTTATCTAACAAACTGAAATCTTTTGATGGGTTTATTATATAAATCCATGTTCAAAATAGCCTAAAACATGTGGATTGCTTTCAACTTTTTTTTGACTTGGACATTAAACAAACTATTACCTTAGGAAAATAAGGGATTTTCCTGTATACAAACCAAACAACTATTAGGAAAATAAGGGATTTTCTTGGTTCAACTAGCTACATTTTTCAACACAAATACTATCATGCATTTCATATTTTTATTCGAAAATAAGGGATTTTCCTGGAAAATATACACTCATTTTTGGAAGGGCATTCAATGTTTCTAAATCACTTATGAACTCACCAACTTAATTGTTGACACTTTTTCTTTGAAATAACTTGTATTCTCAGGGAACCGTTAAGCAGGTTTGGAACTCAACTTTTGGAGATTAACGCGCTGGCGTTAATTATTTCTTTTGAAAGATGTTTATGCATTTATCTTTTGAGTATGTAATGAATAAAATGATGTAAACATTTTTAAAACCTTTATATATGTATGGTGGTGTGTACTTTCCTTTCTATGAACTGTTATGATACTGAATATGACGTCCTCCGCCCCCGAACGTTTCCGCCGTTCTGGTTTGGGGGTGTGACAGATTGGTATCAGAGCTTTGTTTATAGGGAATTAAGTATATCAAAACCATTTCTTTTTGATATACAACTATAAACTCAACTGGGCAAAAACACTCTGAGAAGATTCATACTTTTGAAATTAAATTTAATTAGTTTTTAAAGTAGGCATGCACTCATTTCATACTAATAACAGTTTCATATCGAATAATTTTAGAAGTATTATAAATAAGTTGTGCATTACAGGTACGCCTTGGGACATGTAATCGGAACTGGGAAGAATATAGCCTGATCAACTATATTTGTCCGAGAGTCGACTAACATGTACCAAGGAGTGTCTGCAGTGGACAACAATTTTAAAACTTACCGAAAGGACAACATTACATAATACTAAGGGAGTTTTTGTGTTGTCGTCAACCATTAAATTTAAGGGTAAATTTCATGTACTCTAACTTATAGTAAATTCTTAACCCTATTCTCGTACAGACTCAATGGCTGGATTCCACCACTCCAATGACCCCTACTTCCCCAACCAAGGTAATGGAGGATGGATCGAAGAAGATCCCGAA
This sequence comes from Lactuca serriola, assembly GCF_051521515.1. Lineage (NCBI taxonomy): Eukaryota > Viridiplantae > Streptophyta > Magnoliopsida > Asterales > Asteraceae > Lactuca > Lactuca serriola. The sequence goes on from NC_136410.1 coordinate 202,276,412, forward strand.
GAAGACGAAGAGCCGATAGAATTGGATGGGGGAGATGACTCTGGCACAGATTCAGAACTAGAGGTTATCAATCCACCGGCCCCACAACCTCCTGTCCATGTGAGGAACTTCCAAGGATCCACTCCTGTGTGGGGAAGTCACCTCCACCATTGGAGCCGACAGCAAAGCTTACGCCCTCCCTACGGCATGTGCCGAGACTTCTATGATGTTAGAGGCGGGGGATCAGCAGACCGAGCACTTCCAGGCATGGTTGGAAAACTAGCCAACCAGTGCTACCAATCCGGAGTTCAAGCCAACCGGATCCGCGAGGTCAATGTGGAAGTGCAAGTGCAAACTTCCGACATCCGCCGGTTGGACAAGTTGCAAGGGTATGGCCTAGACCGCACTAATGCCATCCAAGAACAAATGAATGCAGCAATCGAAGCAATAGCGGAGATAAGGGAACGACAAGCCGCGTTTGATAGGCGCCCCATGGAGTCAAAGCAGTCTGACACGGAGTCAAGTTCCAAGCGCAAACCATGCCGCAAGTAGTACTTGCCCGATTCTCAAATATTGTTATAAATTAGGACTTCGGATAAAAGTATTATTTTCTTTGAAATTTTCTGTAATCGGAGACCTTTAGAAAGGTCAAAAACTTTTGCCTATGACTCAGATGTAACACAACTATATGTTTAATATATATAGGGCATATCTCTTTCTTGTTTTAATTATGTGTAGTTCGTTCAATCCATCAGTACATCTATTCAAACGATATTTGTGAATCAAGCTCAAAGCCCTATGTTGGCCAAACCAAATACTTAAAAGATTAAGGAGAGTTAAATCATTATAGTTCAACTCTGAACTACCAAAACTTATAAATCTTCCATTTTCTTTTTGGCAGCGCGATGCCTCCTCGCCCAAACCTAAGGCCCAGACCCGGCACGGCACCACCTCCACCGCCAACTTATGACCCAGCCATGGTCCAGGTTGCTATCACAGCAGCAGTAACTGCAGCCCTCTCGCAAATTAACTCCAACGGAAATGGAGGGGCAGGAAGCAGCACGAATCATTCCAATCATGGCACTGGTCGTGGTCAAGTAAGAGAATGTACTTACAAGGAGTTCTCTAACGCTAAGCCAAGATCTTTTGATGGAATTGGGGGAGTCATTGCACTAATGCAATGGTTCAACAAGACCAAAACGGTCTTCGAGATCTGCTCATGCCAAGAAACAAGCAAATTCAAGTTTGCTGCTTGCACCTTCATTGACTGAGCCCTCACCTGGTGGAAAAGCCATGTCAATTATGTGACTCTTACTGTCGCCAACGCCATGAGTTGGGAAGATCTGAAGGTTCTACTACTGGAAGAATACTGCCCAAGGGGCGAGATACAGAAACTTGAGCAAGAGCTTTAGAATCTGAAGATGACTGGGTCTGATCTAGTCGCCTACACAGCTAGGTTCAACGACCTCGCTGCTTGTGCCCTACCATGGTCAACCCAGAATCAAAGAAGGTCAAAAGGTACATTTGGGGGTTGTCACCCCAGATTCAAGGGCATGTCCTAGCTTCCAACCCTATTACCTACAACAGCGCTAAACGCCTGGCTCAGCAACTTATCGATCACGGAGTAAAACAGGGTACCATTGCAGCTACCGCCAATCCATCTAAAGAGGCACAGGGCCAGGGAAGGCCTTGGAACAAAAGAAGGGCGCAAACCATACAGGAGAACCCCAAGAAACAACAAGTGGTAGCGACCCACGCTATTAATGTACCTACCACCACTGCTCCCACAAGTTCATACAATGGAAAACTTCTGAAATGTAACCAGTGCAACTTCCACCACCACGGTCTCTGCCGTAACCTTTAATGCACCAGGTGCAATAGGAAGGGTCATACAGCCCGCTACTGCAAAGAGCCAACCCAACAATCCGCCCCCACTGCTAATACCGGAGTAATTCGCGCCTGCTTTGAGTGCGGAGACACGGGGCACTACCGCAGGGACTGCCCGAAGGCAAACAACAGGAATTCCGGCGGAAGGGGCCGAGTTTTCGCAATGGGGCAAGATGAACTCGTTGCGGACGCTACTATTGTTACGGGTACGTTTCTTCTTGATAACTCGTATGCATGCATTTTGTTTGATAGTGGAGCGGAAAGGAGTTTTGTGAGTCACGAATTTAAAGGCATGCTAAAACCAATACCACAATCATTAAGTGAACCGTTCATAGTAGAAATGGCCAACGGGAAAACCGAAGGCACTAAGGAGATATATTTAAACTGCACCCTAACTCTAAACGATAATCCCTTTCCAATCAATCTCATGCCAGTCTCGATTAAGAGGTTCGATGTCATCATTGGCATGGATTGGCTGAGTTCTCATCATGCGGACATTTTATGTTACGATAAGGCCGTTTGCCTTAATCTGCCAACCGGCGAAACTTTCATTGTCTTGGGCGACAAACCCAGTACCACTCTTCGTATCATCTCAAGTATCCAAGCACAGAAGTGCCTACGCAAGGAGTGTCACACGTTTCTGGCACATGTTGTAGATATGAAACGCGAAGTACAGGGTGTCAAGGATGTGCCCGACGTATGCGATTTTCCCAACATTTTTCCCGAGGACCTCCCAGGAATACCACCCGTAAGACAAGTCGAGTTCAGAATCGATCTGGTTCCCGGAGCTACCCCAGTAGCCAAAGCACCATATCGATTAGCCCCGGCAGAGATGCAGGAGCTATCCAGCCAACTGAATGAACTACTTGGAAAAGGATTCATCAGGCCGAGCTTCTCGCCATGGGGAGCACCCATGTTGTTCGTGAAGAAGAAGGATTGATCGTTCAGGATGTGCATCGACTACCGAGAACTCAACAAACTTACCATCAAGAACCGATACCCCTACCCCGAATCGACGACTTATTCGATCAACTCCAAGGAGCCAACTACTTCTCCAAGATCGATCTGAGGTCAGGATATCACTAGCTGCGAGTCCTAGAGAGTGATGTTCCCAAGACGACCTTCCGGACGAGATACGGACATTATGAGTTTATAGTGATGCCGTTCGGTCTAACCAATGCCCCGGCCGTATTCATGGATCTAATGAATCGGGTATGTCGTCCATTCTTGGATAAATTTGTGATAGTATCCATAGATGACATACTCATTTATTCAAAGAATAAAGAAGAACATAGTCAGCACCTGAGGCAAGTCTTAGAGACGTTACGGACTGAGAGACTTTATGCAAAATTCTCAAAATGTGAGTTTTGGATTAGAAAGGTGGACTTCCTCGGTCACATGGTCAGCAAGGAAGGAATCCACGTGGACCCCTCAAAAATCAAGGCTATCGAAAATTGGTCTGCACCAACTACACCAACAGAAATTCACCAATTTTTAGGTCTTGCTGGTTATTATCGAAGGTTCATCCAGAATTTCTCCAGCATCGCAAAGCCTCTTACCGCTTTAACCCAGAAAGGTGTGACCTACAATTGGGGAGAAAAGCAAGATGCTGCATTTCAAACCTTGAAACAAGCCCTTTGCAGTGCACCTATCCTTTCTCTTCCGGAAGGGACCGAAGATTTTGTGGTGTATTGCGACGCTTCGAAGCAAGGGTTGGGCTGTGTGCTAATGCAGAGGGGAAAGGTTATTGCATATGCCTCACGACAACTGAAAACGCATGAGGTCAATTACACCACTCATGACTTAGAACTTGGAGCGGTGGTCTTCGCTCTTAAAATCTGGAGGCACTACCTATACGGTACCAAGTGCACTATCTTTACAGACCACAAGAGCCTCCAACACATCTTCGACCAGAAGGAGTTAAACATGAGACAACGACTTTGGGTCGAATTACTCAACGACTACAAATGTGAGATTCGCTATCATCCAGGAAAGGCGAACGTCGTGGCCGATGCCCTTAGTCGAAAGGAGTACTCTGGCCGGAGAGTGAAGTCATTAGCCATGTCAATCTATTCGCACCTATCAGTGCAAGTCAAGGAAGCTCAAATAGAGGCCTTGAAATCCGACAACATGACAGGTGAGGCCCTTAGGGGAATGGACAAGAACTTAGAAATCAAGAGTGACGGAGCATGCTACCTCATGAACCGGATCTGGACACCCAAGTTTGGTGGATTTAGAGAGGTAATTATGAGCGAGGCACACAGGACTCCATACTCCGTACACCCAGGGTCAGACAAGATGTATCTAGATCTCAAGCAACTCTACTGGTGGCCAAACATGAAAGCGGAGATTGCTACTTATGTGAGCAAGTGTTTGACTTGCGCCAAAATAAAAATAGAACACCAGAAACCTTCAGGCCTACTCCAACAACCTGAAATACCTGAGTGGAAATGGGAGCAGATTTCCATGGACTTCATAACCAAACTGCCCAAAACTCAGAGTGGCCAAGATACTATTTAGGTAATCGTCGACAGATTAACCAAGTCAGCCCATTTCTTACTGATCAAGGAAACTGATAGGATGGAAAAAGTATCAAGAGCCTACATCTGGGAGATCGTACGACTTCATGGCGTACCGATGTCCATCATCTCAGATAGAGACAGCAGATTCACTTCCAGATTTTGGCAATCACTGCAAAAATCCATGGGAACAAGGTTGGATATGAGTACGGCATACCACCCACAAACTGACGGACAGAGTGAGAGGACGATCCAAACCTTGGAAGACATGTTGCAAGCATGTGTAATCGACTTTGGTAAGGCATGGGATGTCCACTTACCTTTGGTCGAGTTCTCTTATAACAATAGTTATCATACTAGTATCAAGACTGCTCCATTTGAAGCCCTTTACGGCCGTAAGTGCAGATCACCCCTGTGCTGGACGGAAGTGGGCGACACGCAATTAGCAAAGGGGCTAGTCCCTAATAGCACCCTCACTGGTCCGGAGATCATCAGAGAAACGACTGAAAAGATCGTGCAAATACGAGAACGACTGAAGTCCTTAAGAGATAGGCAAAAGAGCTATGCCGACAAAAGACGTAAGCCCTTGGAATTCCATATTGGCGACCGTGCACTACTGGAAGGGCATGATACGTTTTGGAAAGCGTGGAAAGCTAAATCCTAGGTATATTGGACCCTTCGAAGTCATTTCAAGAATTAGTGCAGTGGCCTACAAACTCCGACTTCCAATCGAGCTTAACAAAGTCCATCCAGTATTCCACGTATCGAACCTGAAAAAGTGTTTGTCCGACGAAACACTTGTAATTCCACTCGATGAAATCAAACTAAATGAAAATCTTAACTTTGTGGAAGAACCCGTCGAGATCATGGATAGAGAAGTTAAACGAACTAAACAGAGTCGCATTCCAATAGTTAAGGTTCGATGGAATGCTAAGAGAGGACCCGAGTTCACATGGGAACGGGAAGACCAAATGCAACAGAAGTATCTGCATCTCTTCCCCAGCCCCTAAGACCTCTCTTTTGTATTAAAATTTCGGGACGAAATTCCCTCTAACGGGGGGATGATGTAACAACCCGATATTTCAACTCTTTGTAATGACCTAAAAAGTCAAGTATTGTAACCACCTTGGAGTTTATAAAATTAACTTTGATAATAAAATGCCCAAAAAGTATCTATTTAAATTCCTACTATGTTTAATATCAATAAACCGGGATCGTACGTAAAACGGATGCCCAAATCCGGCTTCGTTTATTGAAATTAAGATTTTTCCAAGTTCGGCTTAGCAGCAGACAGCTAAAAACTCGAATCGGAAATCGAGCGACTTTTGGCCGGAATGAACTAAACGAGAATCGAAGGTCTCGACAATGGTATTTCAGCGGTAAAAAGTCTGGCAAAGACCGACGTCAGATAAAGAAGTTATGAATTTTTAAAGAAATTCCTTAATCACATCATTTTAATAAATAAATAATAAAAATAATTTCATAATTTGCCAACAGAGTCTAAAGGAAAGTTGTAGATCTTAGTCTCACCTACGCGTGGATATAAAGACCATCGAAAACGGAGTTTGTATGAGGAATATATGAATTTTTGAAGTTTATTAAATAAATTATAATTATATTTAAATAAAAAATGCTAGTAATATCCGAAGAGGAGTCAGCGTCCTCATCCGAGGTACTCGCCGCGTAACCCCGTACGCCTCGCGTACCCGAGGGCCTTGGCCTCAGACCGTCCACGTCGCCCCTCTACGAACCTACCGACCCGTCCCATCCGAGCTCCGGGGTAGTCGAGGACTCGCTCATGCCCCGCGTACCGAGGCCTCTCAGCCCCTATAAAAGGGGTGCGAGGGTTTCCGAAAAACTTGCTCATTTCTTCTCATTTCCCCTTGCGTTTTTCCTCGTTTTCTGTGCCCGTTCAAAACCCGAAGCCCTGGTCATTTTTACTCAAGTCCCGAGAGTCGATTTTACTCCCGAGATTCCCGAGAATCCCGAGAAAGATCCGCTTCCCGAGACGAAACTCTGCCCGGTTTTCCATCTCGCTATCTTCAAACTTCCAAGTGAGTTCATACCCCCTTCAAACACACTTTAAATATATTTTAAATGCTTTTATACTCTTTTAGGGGGGGGGAATACAAGTAAACATACGGTTATTATCGTGTATTTCATAATATTTCACTTGCTTATTTTTATCAAATGAATCACTTGTGATTTAGTACTGCTATGTGAAAACTCTTGTCATACTTTACATGCATTAAATTCATACAAAGTATTTAGTAATTCCAAAGTATCCTTCATTACTAAACCGTTTTATACATTCTAAAAACTTATGATTTATGCTTTGTCAAACATTGTGAAAAAGGATAAACTTTGCACACAAAACTATTACTATAATACATACTTAGTTGAGAATCCATGAGATACGTACATCTTCAACTACTGCCTTTTTATTAGAAGGTATCGCTACAAGTCCTGTCTATAACCTGAGTCTCCCGTTCGGAGAATGTGTCAAATGTGTATAGATCTATACGGGAAGTCATGATCCCGCGCCCTGATTGTTAAGCTACAGTCCTTCCTTTGGGGTGACAGTTTGTCATAACGCTACGACGCCTGAAGAACGTCGCTACAGGCATATTATGTTTAGTATGGTTATAAAACTCATCGGATATACAATTATTATAGTACTTCTGATTGATGAACGAGTAGCTATTAAAACTATTCTTTATCTAACAAACTGAAATCTTCTGATGGGTTTATTATATAAATCTATGTTCAAAATAGCCTAAAACATGTGGATTGCTTTCAACTTTTTTTTTTGTCTTGGACATTAAACAAACTATTACCTTAGGAAAATAAGGGATTTTCCTGTATACAAACCAAACAACTATTAGGAAAATAAGGGATTTTCTTGGTTCAACTAGCTACATTATTCAACACAAATACTCTCATGCATTTCATACTTTTATTAGAAAATAAGGGATTTTCCTGGAAAATATACACTCATTTTTGGAATGGCATTCAATGTTTCTAAATCACTTATGAACTCACCAACTTAATTGTTGACACTTTTTCTTTGAAATAACTTGTATTCTTAGGGAACCGTTAAGCAGGTTTGGAACTCAACTTTTGGAGATTAACGCGCTGGTGTTAGTTATTTCATTTGAAAGATGTTTATGCATTTATCTTTTGAGTATGTAATGAATACAATGATGTAAACATTTTTAAAACCTTTATATATGTATGGTGGTGTGTACTTTCCTTTCTATGAACTGTTATGATACTGAATATGACGTCCTCCGCCCCCGAACGTTTCCGCCGTTCTGGTTTGGGGGTGTGACATATAGTCTTACTCTTTACTTGAACAATCGAAGTACATCTAGAGTCAACCATAATCGCTCACAAAATCTTTATCTTTCGTGTTACTGTCACACCCCCGAACCGGACGGCGGAAACGTCCGAGGGCTATTGTGACTCAATTGAATACCATCACAATGAATATACATGAAACATAACATCATACAATACCAAGCATTGGAATATTACAACTGGTAGCGTTTACATTCAGTACATTGATCCATAATATTACATCCTCAAAAGTAAATTGTTCGGTACTAATTAAGACAACAGCAAGACGTTACTGAGTACATTTTTCCTTTTAGATTTACCTGTTACCTGAGAATACAAGTATTTTGAAAAACGTCAACATATGAAATGTTGGTGAGTTCATAAGTAATGTTTGAAATATAGTGGTTTGTATTGCTTTGAAAATCACCAGAAAATCCGATATTTTCTGGAAAGAACCTAGTATAAAAAGTGTGAAGATCCGTAAGTGTGCTTGTTTGTTTCTATAAATGTAAAAGTACGATTTGTAAAACTCGGTATGTAACTCGTAGGTGTATTAATTGAAAACCCTAGGAAAACCCGATGTTTTCCTAATACTTTGCATCAAATGATTTATGTCTTGTTATTTAGCTACGACAGGTGTATTCGTTGAGTCCCGGTGACGTTGGATTAATTATGGATTGTGAATTGTTATAAACACACATTAATGAAAATGAGTAGTTTACAACCATACAAACGATCCCTTAGGCGTCGCTCGCACTATTCACTTAATCCAAACACCCGGACTTCATGTAGCCCCACAACCGAGGAGGAAAAGAGGGTGTGAAGCCCCGATATTTTCCGTAAGTCGTTCAAGGCTATCGTGAATGCGAAGGGCCCTTAGCCCGACTCGCATTTGGTGAATTCTCAACTTTACTAGCAGCACCAGAGGGCCCTTGGGGTCCAACAGCACAAAGCCTGTAAAAGTTCTTTTACACGAAATTAGGTCATATAAGACCCAACTACATGTAAGCGAGTTTCTTTCGGGCCTAAAGATCATGTCATTGGGCTAGCTAGGCCCAACAAACACGATTTGAAACTTTTGGGCCCAAAGACGGTGTATCGACGTCTGGTGTATTCTCACGTGTGTATTGACTTCCCGAAATTTCCGCGTGTGTATTGAAGTTTCGCCGTGTTAGTAATTTCGGATTCATTATTGATTCGAGACCGAATCAATTCGTTTGAATACGATTTTTGGTGTTGAAGGTGTATTATAATTTGCCGATAGTCGAGGTGCTAGTATTTCATCATGACGGATTTATTGTTTAAAACATTAGGATGTTTCATTATTGCAGCCCCTTTCTTTTGGATAATTTACACATTTAACCCTTTGTATAAAATAAATTTCTATTTTAGTCCTCAAACCATTTTTCTTGACACTTTAGTATCAAAACTTGTAGAAAAGTTATTTTTCAGCTCAAAGTTATTTGGAAAATAGTTTTAGTCCACCAAATGAAATTTTTCTCGGCTGAAACCCTTATGTTCGCAGTTTTTACACTTTTGGCCCAAAATAGAAAATTTTTGCATTTTTGGTCCCTTTTAAGTATGAAAAGCATTTTTAACCCTTGAAATGGACTTGGAGCATTAGTAGTCCCCTGTTTTACAGAAAATCACAGTTTCAGCCCCTCTAATTTGAAAATCTCGCGTATTGGGCTTTATTGGGCCGAAAAATTCATTTTTGGCCCATTATGCTTAAAAATTTCACATTTAATCCTTCAAAGAGAATATTTCCAGAAAAATACCTTATTGAAACTATTTTGACTCATTTCATCCATCAAAATTTGTATTTTGTCATTTTGGGCCCTTCAACCTTATATTTTCAACATTTTGAGTCCAAAAATGGGATTTTTAGCCCAATGAGTTCATATTAACTAACCTGGTTATTTTTCTAGAAATGATTTGTGTGTAATAATATGTTTAATACTTGTTTCATACATCCTAATGCAAATCTCGATTTTAAGGACTTTTTGACTAGTTTCAACACCATAATCACATAAGAACATGTAAACAAACATAAAAATCATACATAGCATACATATACTCATAGATCTACACATTTGCTTGTATTCCCCCCCCCCCCCACAAAACATATAAAAACCGAAAAATAGGGGGTATGAAGCTCACCTTTGGGTGTGGTTTCGGTTTTGGAGGAGAATGGAAGAAGTTTGATGTTGTTTTCGGCCCTACCAACTTCTTGAGGAGATTTTCGGACTTATATGGTTCTAGGGAGTTAGACCATAAATTTTTATGAGTTAAGATGAGAGGTTTGATAAATCAAGGAACCTAGATCATAGATACAAGTATAAACTTACCTTGGATGGTAGTCCTTGTGAAAAATCTCCTTGGAATAACCTTAAATCTTGAAAATTTAGAAGAATGAGGGAGGAGATGTTCTTCAAAACTTAGAGAGGATGAAATGAATTTTTGTGAGTGTATGTGTGTGTTCGGCCGAGAATGAGAGAGAGGGAGAAGAAGAGAGATCTTGAAGTGATGTACGCATGGATATATGGGACAAGATGCATGGAAGACCCTTGAATAATTGTGAGGTGGCAACAAAGGTCAACTCTTCCTTTTCTTTGGGCTTGGGCTGAGATTGGAGAGGGGAGAAGAGATTTTTTTTTGGGCTTTATTGCCCCTAAGCCCATATAGGAGTTAAGTTGAATGATTGTTGGTCCTGTAAAATATAAGTGTGATTTTTATACTTTGTTGGACTAGTTTAGGTTAATTATGGTTCATAATATTTAATTTATTTCATTCTAGGCCCAATATGGCCCAAAATGTTGAAATAAATGAATGTGGATCCAATTAGAGCCCATTTAAAGGTTCTAATCTCATGATAGTCAAATTGGAAGCTTATTGGTCCATTGAGTCCAATAAGGAAGTCCTAGCCCAAAATGGACCTAACAAGAACTTCTAGGGTTTCCAATTGCTTGTTGACTATTTGTAGTACTTGTATGGTGTATTGGATTGAAGTTTTGTTGTCATAGAGTAAGCATCATACATGCTCTTAAGTTTTTGATTCTACATTTTACTTGAGTGTAGTGATTACAAGACATAAAATTTCTAGTTGTGACAGTTACAGAATCATGTCGTCATCCGAAAACAATCAGCCGAACAATGAAACCCCTATCCTCCATATCGACATCGCTACATTACAAGCCGCAGTAGCAGCTGCTGTGACAACTTTCCTTACACACATCAACTCAGGCAACACAAGCAAGACCGACAAAGGATTCAAGAGTTCCGATGGTAGTACCAAACCGGGAAACCAACAAATGGAAACAGTCATAGACTTGCGAAGCCGTAAGACCGAAAGGAAGAGACGATATCGTCAAGCCCTAAAGGAGTGCAAGAGATCCCAAAGACTTGCCATGCCACAGCAACAAGTGGCAACTCCTGCAGAACGCTTTAGGAAGCAATTTCCAAGGTGGTGTAATGAGGAAGGCACTCGTGTCCACATAACACTGGCTAAACACCTCACTCCCGCCACCAAGGCTAGTACTAGCCAGTGATGCCACCAATGCGGGGAGATAGGGCACCTCAAGAAGGATTGCCCTATAACAAAGAACTCTGGTGCAGATGGTAGGATTCTCAAGACCAGAGTTGCAGGAGAACCTACTCCAAACCCGCGTTAATGTAATTTAGGCGTTTCGTTGTAACAGACTTATAAACCATCCAAAACTAGTGCAACCAGAGTCTTATCTTTTGCGGGATCCCGTCGGTATAGGGATGCTCTTGCTGCGTATACTTGCCTTTTGTAGTATACCTTATTCGCAGCAATAGTCTTGTAGTAGTCTAAAGTACTGTAACTCTATTGATGGTTGCACGGTTGTGTTTTATCTGTAAACATCTTATGTTCAAATCTAATGTCTTTAACTTTCCTTATGATTCTGAAATTATCATACGACTTGATTCAATTTGATCCTCACAAAAACAGCTTCATACGTACATCTCTTTCTTCGAAATCGCCTTTCCAGCGAAGCTGTCATATCAGAACACCAAGTACTCATGAATGGAGTAACTCATAGTTCTTTTCCTTTCCGAAGAAATCCCCGAAGTACCACTCGTCCAGTACGTCAAGTTCAAATCCAAAGATCCATATGGTTGATCTGTCGTTGATGAATGTATACATAGGGGTGATATATAATCAAGGTTCTAGAGGTTTAGAATTGACGATTCCACTTTAACTCCTTTTTCCTCGATGGGATGTGAGCTTAAAGAAGAATCAGTTATTCAACTACCTTTTCAATCTTAATTATATACGACTCGTATACACGAGATTGTGATCGTTGAACCATGTATGAATTCTAATATGAACTTCAGGACGGAGACTGCCTAAGACTACGAGTGATCCTGCTGTCATGCGAATAAAATTAGAAGCCCAACACATGCCCTTTCTGTCGATTGGGACAAGAAAGACAGATAGAACAAAAGTACCTATCCGTTTTCCTTAATTCATGAGTAATCATACTTTCTTTTAGATCTTCACGTCATCTAATCATCCACAAGGTTCTGACTTCATAATCAGTATGAATGGGTTTTGTTCTTATGCAAGAGGAAAGGTCACTACCTATACCTCAAGACAGCTTAAGACACAGGAAGTTAACTATACAATACATGATCTTGAGTCAGGAGCAGTGGTAATTGCTTTGAAGATCTGGAGACACTACTTGTAGGGTACAAGATGTACTATTGTCACAATCCATAAAAACATTCAACATACGTTCGACCAAGAAGAGTTATCATGCCAGTGAAGTCAAACGAAAGAAGCAAAGTCGTATCCCGATAGTGAAAGGTTCGCTGGAATGCCAAGCGAGCAACCGAGTTCACTTAAGCACACGAGAAACAAATAAAACTTCTATCCGTAGCATGATTATCAATTCTGTTTAAACTCAGATTTCGGGACGAAATTCCCTCTAACGGGGGGATGATGTGGCAACCCGATATTTCGAGACAATATGATGGATCACAAGTCAAATTTAGGTCAAAATTTAACTTTCCTAAAATCTTATTTGGGTTAAATAAAGTGGTAGGAATCGGATCAAGGTTTTCGTACGTATAAAGAACCCACAAATCCGAGTTATAACGAAGAAGTTATGACTATTCTAAGATTTCCGACAAAACCGGCAACACCGATAAAACGAAAAACGTGAAGTTTCAATAAAATAGTTTTTAGCCTTAAGTATCTAATGAAAGTTGTAGATAACATTAAACCGTGAGCGTACAAAAAAAAGAACGTCCAAATCTGACTTCGTATGAGGAAGTTATGATTTTTCCAAGATCCGGATATAGCAGTAGGACTCTAAAAACTTGAAATAGAGCTCGAGAGACTTTTTGCCAAAACAACCTAAATGAGAATCGAAGGCCTCAATAATTGTAGCGCAACGGTGAAAAGTCTGACGAAAACGGACATCGGATGAAGAAGTTATGGAATTTTAACGGAGTTTTCGTGTCCTGGCCCGTTATAAATAAATAATTCAAAATAAATTCAAAATTTGCCGATGAAGTCTAAACAAGAGTTGTAGATCATATTTTCAGCTACGCGTGCATATAAAGAACGTCGACAACGGAGCTCGTACGCGAAATTTACAGATTTTACAAGTTTGAGGCCCGAAATCCGAGGCTGTCAGGCTTGCCACGACGTGGCACAAGCTTGCCGCGACCCGGCAAGTGACTGAGGGCGTCCAATCAATGGAAGAGGATAAGTTTGACTCCCCACGACATGGCCATCCCTTGCCACGACGTGGCACACCCCAAAAATGCCCCTATAAATAGATTTCAAGGGCACCGAGTTCCATTGCTCAGTTCCCTTCTTTCTCGAGCCGAAACTCTGCGTTTAAGCCCCGAGACCCTCTCAAACCCCCGGTTTTCACCTTCAAGTCCCAAAGGAAGGTTTTTTGTTCCCGAGATTCCTGAGTATCCCGAGATTTCCCCGCGTTTTCAACTCTTCCTGTCGAAGTTCTGCTCGATTCTTCTCTCGTCTACTTCAAATCAACCATTTCAATCAAGTGAGTTCATACCCCTATAATCTACACTTTCAAATGCGTTATACATGCTTTTTATACACTTTTAAGGGGGGGGGGAATACAAGTAAACACACGGTTATCCCCGCGTGAAAGACATAAATATTTGTTATACTTTTTGGTTATGAAATCAATCACATGTGATTTATAACTTACATACAATTGGACTTACTACACTTTTAGCCGTTTAACCAAACAGAGTACTTCAAATAGCTTTCTCAAACGTTTTTACATGTTAAAACACTTTTAGAAACTGTCTTACAAACTGTATATGAATAGTTATATAAATTGCATGCCTCTATATGAATAGTTATATAAATAATGTTTAAAAGACTTAGGAAGGCTATCCACCCTATTTCCTTTTCCTCGATTTGGATGTGGTCTGGTGGGATATCGGGTACCCGTCCGAAGGTCGTTTAAATATTAGTTATATATCATGTGTACATATATAGTCATAAATGTTCCATCAGTTAATTCAGTTCCGACGCTCTTGGGTAGCAAGGGTGTATAAACCTACTTGGACACTCATCAATTACATTCTAGTAAACTATTATAGGAATAGTTTAGGGGATACAAAACATTATCCCTATTACAAGAAATTACACCAGAGTCAGTTCATTCATGAGTCTATACTACATGCTATATGAAGGGATACTCTTACAGAGATTCCTCTTACATGGATATATTTATAGGGATACTCTTACAGAGATTCCGCTTACATGAATACGTTTACAGAGATTCCGCTTACATGAATACGTTTACATAGATACGCTTACATGAATACGTTTACATAGATACGTTTACATAGATACGCTTAGATGAGTACGTTTACGTAGATAATATATGATGAGTTACTATTACATATTATGTGTAGATACTGTTATATAGTTCTCCTTCTTATCTTTACCTTGTGATACAATCACATCATCGACGAGATAGATTGGACTTTATATCCTAGTACCAAAGGATACTTTGTGGGACTAACCATTCCTATCACCACTGTCAGCTACAGAGGTAAATGAACATCTATGGATGTTTTCGGTTGATACCATTACAGGTATACTTAAGGGACTAACTATTCCTACACCCGGCTGTTAGCAACAGAGGTAAATGCACATCTACGGAGGTCTATGATTGATCCGTTTACGGTGAGTTTCCACGCCGTCTGTATCTTAGTACCAACGGATACAACATAATTTATTATATTATTACTTTTATAGTTTTATAATAATAGTTAAAAAGGGAAAAACCGTCACATTTTCAAGTGATGCGTACTTTCAAAACAGTCAGGTCTTGGTAAAAGACTACTTTCAAAACTTTCGGGTCTTAGTAGAAGACTACTTTTTATACTAGTAGGAAATATGGGATTTTCTAGGGTTTTTATGCTTATACTAAATGTTTCATCAAACATTCACCAGTCTTTCATAACAACTTTTCAAAGCAATAACATTAAAATACTTATGAATTCACCCGCTTTATTGCTGATACTCGCTTTCAAAATAACTTGTATTCTCAGGTTACAAATAAACAGGTACCGATGCAAGGTTTAGAGAAGACGGAGCAGTCAAGACTCGTCTTTTATTTTGAGTAGTCATTATGTTGTTTTATACTATGAAAGAACACACTTGTAAGTAGAATTACTCTATTAATGCAATGGTCCTGTTGTTGCTTGTTTACTACTTTACATTGTTATGATACATACATGACGTCCTCCGCCCTAGAACGTTTCTCCCGTTCTTGGTTTTGGGGTGTGACAGATTGGTATCAGAGCATTGTTTATAGTGAATTGAGTATATCAACCCATAAAAGATATACTAACTATAAATACAATGGGATTAAAAATACTCTGACTTAGAGTTTATACTTCTAAATAATAAAATATTTAAGTAAGTATACGGGCCTGCATTCATACTAAAATTGGTGTCACAACGACAAGAAAAAAAGTATCACGATTGTTGAATATCACAAGTAAGCTTGGGGATGTATAGTCAGTCTTGGGAGTGGCATAGCCTGATCAACTATGCTGGTCCGAGGAGTGATTAGCATATGCCCAAGAATGGTTGTGATGTAGCAACAATTCTAAAAACTTACCAACATTACCACAATGAGAACATTATAACAGAACCTAAGTCTAAAATACCATAGGGGTGTTTTGGGTTACCATAATTACTTACTTGAGAACTAAAAAGTATCTTCATTGCTAAGTTGATAGTTGCTAAGTGGATACACTAAGGCTATATGTACCTAGGATGTTATAGACTTAGAATCGGTGAAATTTTTGCTTTACCCTTATTCCTTGTCAATTTGGAGTTAAGGTCACTTATTCGAAAGCCTATCCTGTGTTGATTACATATGACTGGTATGCACTTTACAAATAGCGGTGTAACTAATGAAGATTTTCTAATAATTATCTAGATAGTTCGTATAATAATTATTTCCTTACCCCAATTCTCGCGTAGATAACATGACTGGACTTCATCCCCACAGTAACCCGTACCTTCCGAATGAAGGAAATGTTGGATGGTTTGAAAAAGAACCCGAGAGTGATCATCCAATCCCTTTGAATGATCACCATGCTAAAAACCTTTCGGATATTGATAACTCTGAACCCGAGGTTGAGAACCTACCCCCGGTAGCTCCATTTTTAAATCCTAACCCTCGTCCCGCTTTTCATGGCCCAATGCCTCCGTGGGTAGAATGCTTGTAAACATAGAGCGAAGAGCAGGATCAACCTATGCCGTTTAATGGAGACCGAAGCTTCTACAACGTAAATGAAGGGAGCTCAGCAGACAGAGTTCTACCAATCCTAATCCGTACAGTTGCCCGAAACGAAATTCTGGGCAGGACGGCTCTCCAACGTATCGAAGATGTTAATACCAATGCACGAATGCATACCATTCACACCAATCGCCTTGATCACAAGTGAGAGATCTGAGAGAAACTATGAGACCCTGTTGCAAGCACTAAATGAAAACCCGAGCCGAAGATATAGAGCTCCAAGTATGCCAGAGGGTGTACGAGAGATACCTGCTGGATATGGAACGTCAACTAACCGAACTAAGGGTTCACCATAAGGGTGACCGTCGCCAGTAGGAGATACCTTACTTCATTCTTTGTTTTAAAGAACCGTGTTCCTGTTTATGTTCTGTGTAGTATTTTCTATGAAACTATCTTGTACTGTAACTACATTTGGTTAGGTCTTTATGATGTCAAGAACTATCTCCTATGGATATGATGTAAGACCTTTTACAAGGTCATTTTCCCGAACTTTTACGTCGTGAATATCAAAGATATTGACAGTCGGCTAACTTCTGTGTCATTCTTTATTCAAGTACTCTTATCATACTTTCATTGGAGTCTATGTGAAACATGCTTTAGTCAAGTCATTAGACTATAGTAATTTAGGTCCGGAAACATTTCCATGTCTCTTTTAGTGGTTGTATCATGTTATTCACCAACCAACGATACCTCGGCTTGAATGACAAGCGTCTTGAGACCATTCTACGAACACACTTCCACTCAGTACTAGGACTGCATCATAGGGATGTAGGTCAAACCTCCGCAAACATACTTCCAATCCGTACTAGGACTGCATCATAGGGATGTAGATCAAACTTCCGAGGACATAGTCTTACTCTTTACTTGAACAATCAAAGTACATCTAGAGTCAACCATAATCGCTCACAAAATCTTTATCTTTCGTGTTACATAATCATGTCGTCATCCGGAAACAATCAGCCGAGCAACGAAACCCCTATCCTCCATCTCGACACCGCTACATTACAAGCCACAGTAGCAGCTGCTGTGACAACTTTCCTTCCACACATCAACTTAGGCAACACAAGCAATACCGACAAAGGAGTCAAGAGCCGATGGTAGTACCAAACCGGGAAACCAACAAATGGCAACAGTCGTAAACTTGCGAAGCCGTAAGACCGAAAGGAAGAGACGATATCGTCAAGCCCTAAAGGAGCGCAAGAGATCCCAAAGACTTTCCATGCCACAGCAACAAGTGGCAACTCCTGCAGAACACTTTAGGAAGCAATTTCCAAGGTGGTGTAATGAGGAAGGCACTCGAGTCCACATAACACTGGCTAAACACCTCACTCCTGCCACCAAGGCTAGTACTAGCCAGTCATGCCACCAATGCGGGGAGATAGGGCACCTCAAGAAGACAAGAAGGATTGCCCCTATAACAAAGAACTCTGGCACAGACGGTAGGATTCTCAGGATCACAGTTGCAGGAGAACCTACTCCAAACCCACGTTAATGCAATTTAGGCGTTTCGTTGTAACAGACTTATAAACCATCCAAAACTAGTGCAACCAGAGTCTTATCTTTTGCGGGATCCCGTCGGTATAGGGATGCTCTTGCTGCGTATACTTGCCTTTTGTAGTATACCTTATTCGCAGCAATAGTCTTGTAGTAGTCTAAAGTACTATAACTCTATTGATGGTTGCACGATTGTGTTTTGTCTGTAAACATCTTATGTTCAAATCTAATGTCTTTAACTTTCCTTATGATTCTGACATTATCATACGACTTGATTCAATTTGATCCTCACAAAAACAGCTTCATACGTACATCTCTTTCTTCGAAATCGCCTTTCCAGCGAAGCCGTCATATCAGAACACCAAGTACTCATGAATGGAGTACCTCATAGTTCTTTTCCTTTCCGAAGAAATCCCCGAAGTACCACTCGTCCAGTACGTCAAGTTCAAATCCAAAGATCCATATGGTTGATCTGTCGCTGATGAATGTATACATAGGAGTGATATATAATCAAGGTTCTAGAGGTTTAGAATTGACGATTCCACTTTAACTCCTTTTTCCTTGATGGGATGTGAGTTTAAAGAAGAATCAGTTATTCAACTACCTTTTCAATCTTAATTATATACGACTCGTATACACGAGATTGTGATCGTTGAACCATGTATGAATTCTAATATGAACTTCAGGACGGAGACTGCCTAAGACTATGAGTGATCGTGCTGCCATGCAAATAAACTTAGAAGCCCAACACATGCCCTTTCTGTCGATTGGGACAAGAAAGACAGATAGAACAAAAGTACCTATCAATTTTCCTTAATTCATGAGTAATCATACTTTCTTTTAGATCTTCATGGCATCTAATCAACCACAAGGTTCTGACTTCATAATCAGTATGAATTGGTATTGTTCTTATGCAAGAGGAATGGTCACTACCTATACCTCAAGACAGCTTAAGACACAGGAAGTTAACTATACAACACATGATCTTGAGTCAGGAGCAGCGGTAATTGCTTTGAAGATCTGGAGACACTACTTGTAGGGTAAAAGATGTACTATTCTCACAATCCACAAAAACATTCAACATACGTTCGACCAAGAAGAGTTATCATGCCAGTGAAGTCAAACGAAAGAAGCAAAGTCGAATCCCGATACTGAAAGGTTCGCTGGAATGCCAAGCGAGCAACCGAGTTCACTTAAGAACATGAAAGAACCAAAGTCGTATCCCGATAGTGAAAGAAGCAAAGTCGTATCCCGATAGTGAAAGGTTCGCTGGAACACGAATATAAACCATTCCTTGGGCACCTGCCCGCTATCATTGGACCTTGGTCCTGAATATCATTCTAGCATACTGCGCCTAGGGCTAACCCTCGAGTCTTCCTACTCATAACTACATGGGTCTGCATTCTGGCCGTAGACCCATTCACACAAAGGGAAACTCACCTGGTACTGCTGAACTTGCTGGTAACCCCTCTGGATGCTGACCGACAAATCCCTGAACCGCTGCTCCATTAGCTCCCCGAGCTACTAACACCAAAACATATAACACTTAGCTTAACTGTTCTCCAAAAGTCAACTAAGTCAACTTTGGTCAAAGTCAACCTTCCAGGTCAACCCTACTCGCCGAGTCTGCCTACTGACTCGGCGAGTTCATTAGCTCAGAATCCTTTCATTCGTGACTCAACTCGCCGAGTCAGCCCCTGACTCGCTGAGTCTACCGATTCCCGAGTCCTGACCTGTCCAGCTCACTGAGTCCCCACTCAACTCACTGATCCGAGTCCTAACTTGAAGGGTTTGGGGTTTCGTGACTTGACTCGCCGAGTCCAAGAACAGACTTACCGAGTCCCATGCAATCTTCAATAGACTCGTCGAGTTGTTCTTCCAACTCGCTGAGTTCCTGTCCAACTTCATCCAACTCGTCGAGTCCACCCATGTGACTCGCCGAGTCTCTCCAGTTCTTAATCCATACAGTGGCTTTTCGAGCCATGTTGGGGCTCCAAACTGTAGATCCACTCTTCCCAAGTCTATTCCTCACGCAAATTTGCGAACTTTACGTGAAACCAAAGAGATATGAGCTTAAAACACTTTAGGACTAGGGCTTGGGGCAAAGATGCTTTACCAACACACCAAGAACTGATAGTTTAAGACTTTCTAGGCTAGAATACACTTAGATCTGAAGGGATCCATTTGAGTACGTCCAAATCCTGAAATGCATCATACTTGGTCCAAAATCTCATAAAAAGGGACATGAAGAGATCTAACAATTAACAAGACAAGGAAGGAACTTGGTTACCAAAATGAGCAGAAAAGAGATGAGTCTTCTGGATCCACAACCTTCCTCTTGAACCATCAACTCCTTCTTCTCCTTCTAAGCTTCAAGAACACTCAAAATCCGCCAATATTGGCTCACACACTCAAAGAGAGCACTAGGTTTTCGTGGGATAACTTCTGGACAATGGGGGCTACAAATGATGCTAATAGAAGCAGAATGAGATGTTTAAATAGTGCACAAAGTCTTGGATTTAGGGTTTCCCAATACAGCCCGGACTCGCCGAGTCCCCTTTTCTGACTCGCCGAGTCGGTTACTTAATAGATCCCCCGGATCCCGCTCCGACTCGCCGAGTTCCTCCTTGGACTCGACGAATTGACCCTCTAACTTTGGGTTTTCCTTTCCTTTCTTGGTCTTTCTGATTATGGGTGTTACAATTTTACTTGTATTCTCCCCCCATAAAACTTGTGAAGACCAAAAATAGATGGGTATGAACTCACCTTTGCTTGTTGTTGTCGGTTTTGAAGAAAGAAATGGAAGAGTTTGATCCTAGCAAGCCTTCTTGGGTGGATTTCGAACTTAGAGTTTTCTAGGTTGATGATCATGAGTTTGTGTGAGTTTAGAAGAGATTCTTGATGAAATAAAGAGACTAGGTTATGGATCCAAGAGAAGACTTACCTAGAATGATGATATTCTCTTTAAAATCATCTTGATACATAAGCAAAACCTCGAGTTTTTTGGAGTGAGAAGGAAGAGAATGCTTGAGAGAGTTTGGAAGAAGTTTAAAGGGGTGTGTGTGTGCTTCCCTTGTGTTCTCGGTCGAAGAAGAAAAGAGAGTGGGAGACAGAAAGGAGTGAAATGACCATTATGGAGATATGTTGGATTATACATGGAAATATGAAGGGTAATAAGGAGGTGCCACATAAAAGTCAACCCTCCTTATTCTTTCTTTCTTTTTATTTGGGCCGAGATAGAGAGAGGAGAGGCAAGATTTGGGCCTTTAGTGCTTGAGTCCATAATATGGGTCCAGTTTGATGGTTTTTGGCCCATTAGGCCTTTTAGAGTAATTCATGGCCCAACATACCTCAAGAGATGAGTTTTATGGCCCATTAGGGCTAATTATATTTGTTTTGGCCCAATAAGACCCATTTAGATAAACTAGCCCATTTTAGGCTTATAAGGCCCAAAAAGGTTAAGTTTCATGAAATTGGGTCCGATTAGGGCCCATTTAAGAGTTCTTAGCCCAACATAGTCAAATTGGAAGTTTATTGATCCATTAGGCCCAATAAGAAAATCCTAGTCCAAAATGGACTTGAACCGGGATTTTTAGGGTTTCCAACCTTTTGTTGACTATTTGAATGTTTGTTTAGAGTATTTGATGGAATTTTGTTGTCATTGAATAAGTACCATACATGTTTTCAAGTTTTAGTTATAATGTTATCCTTGTTAAGGGTTTTACAAAGCATCATAATTCCTAGTTATGACATCATCCCCCCGTTAGAGGGAATTTCGTCCCGAAATTCTTTTCAAAGCATTGATTTAAGAATGCGAGAATAGGTGTGAGTACTTCTGCTTCATCTGGTCTTCGCGTTCCCATGTGAATTCTGGTCCACGTTTCGCGTTCCACCGAACTTTCACGATCGGAATGCGACTTTGCTTAATACGCTTTACTTTCCTGTCCATGATTTCGACTGGTTCTTCGACAAACAAGAGATTCTCATTGATTTCAATTTCTTCTAATGGAATGATGAGGGTTTCGTCGGATAAGCACTTCTTCAAATTGGAAACATGGAACACGGGGTGTACACTGCTGAGCTCAGCGGGTAGCTGCAGTCTATAAGCCACAGGACCGATTCAGGCAAGAATCTCAAAGGGTCCAATGTATAGTGGATTTTGTTTTCCCCATTTCCCGAAACGAATCACCCCTTTCCAGGGAGAGACTTTCAACAACACCCGATCCTCGACTCGAAATTCCAAGGGCTTTCGTCGTTATCAGTGTAACTCTTCTATTGGTCTCGTGATGCTTGAAGTCAATCCCTGATTTGAACTATCTTCTTTGTCGTTTCGCGTATGATTTCTAGTCCTGTTAATGAATTGCTTGGTGTTTGTCCTCTTGCTAGCTGAGTGTCACCTATCTTAGCCCAACACAACGGTGATCTACATTTACGCCCATACAATGCCTCGAATGGAGCAACTTTGATGCTTGAGTGATAATTGTTGTTATACGAGAACCCGATTAAAGGCAAGTGGGTATCCCACGACCTTCCAAAGTCTATCACACGGGCGTGAAGCATATCTTCAAGTGTTTGAATGGTTCGCTCGCTTTGACCATCCGTGTGTGGGTGGTGGGCAGTGCTCATGTCAAGTTGTGTTCCCATAGCTTTTTTGAAGCGATTGCCAAAACCTACTATCTCTATCTGAGATGATAGATATTGGCACTCCATAGAGTCTCACGATTTCCTTGATATAGGTCCTTGTCAATCGTTCCATCTTGTATGACTCTTTTATTGGCAGGAAATGAGCGGATTTTGTCAATCTGTCAACTATTACCCATATAGTATCCAAACCATCAGTTGTCTTGGGTAGTTTGGTCACAAAGTCCATAGTAATCCTTTCCCATTTCCACGCGGGAATTACTGGTTGTTGTAATAATCCTGAGGGCTTCTGATATTCTACCTTTACTTTAGCATAAGTGAGGCACTTGCTAATGTAAGTGGCAATTTATGCCCTCATGTTAGGCCACCAATAATGCTGCTTGATATCCAAGTACATTTTTTTGAACCCGGATGGATGGAGTATCATGTCTTGTGGGCTTCATTCATGATTACTTCTCTGAATTTCCCAAGTTTAGGGATCCAAATTCAGTTCATGAAATAGTATGCTTTGTCTTCCTTCACATCGAAATTCTTTTCCATTCCACGTAACACTTTGCTTATTCTGTTTTCTATCTTCATAGCATCGAACTGGGCTACTTTGATTTGCGTGGACAGATGGGATTGAATGGTTATCGAAAGAGTTTTTACCCGACGATTTGAGTATTCTTTCCTACTCAAGGCATCGGCTACCATGTTAGCCTTACCTGGGTGGTACTTGATTTCGCACTCATAATCGTTTAGCAGTTCAACCCATCTTCGTTGCCTCATGTTTAACTCCTTTTGATTTAAAAGGTGTTGGAGACTCTTGTGGTCCGTGAAAATTGTGCACTTTGTACCATAAAAGGTAGTGCCTCCAAATCTTCAAGGCGAAGATCACAGCTCCCAATTCGAGATCATGGGTGGTATAATTCACCTCATGTGTCTTTAGTTGTTAGGACGCATAAGCTATCACCTTCCCACGCTGCATGAGTACATATCCTAAACCTTGATTCGATGCATCATAGTAAACTACGAAGTCCTCTGAACCCTCTGGTAGTGATAGTACCGGTGCACTGCAGATTGCTTGCTAAAAAGTTCGGAATGCAACTTCTTGCTTATCCGTCCATTCAAAGGGTACACCCTTTTTCGTAAGCATGGTAAGTGGCTTGGCTGTTTTGGAGAAGTTCTTAATGACCCTCTTGTAATAGCCTGCGAGACCTAAAAACTGACGAATTTTTGTGGGTGTCGTTGGGATCGCCCATCCTTCAATGGATTTCACCTTAGAAGGATCCATATGGATCCCTTCTTGACTAACAACATGACCCAAAAAGTTCAAACTACGGAGCCAGAACTCACACTTAGAGAGTTTTGCGTATAAATTTTCAGTTCGTAGGGTTTCCAAGATTTGTCGGAGATGTCGGCCATGATCCTCTTCGCTTTGAGAATAGACTAGGATATCGTCAATGAAAACAATGACAGAATTGTCGAAGAATGGTCGGCAGATTCGATTCATTAGGTCCATGAATGCGGCAGGGGCATTCGTTATACCGAACGACATTACAACAAATTTGTAATGTCCATAACGAGTTCGGAAAGCGGTTTTAGGGATATCCTCTTCCCGGACTTTGAGTTGGTGGTATCCGGATCGCAGATCTATCTTAGAAAAGTAACTTGTTCCTTGGAGCTGGTCAAATAGATCGTCGATCCATGAAAGTAGATAATGATTTTTGATAGTGAGCTTATTTAGTTCCCTGTAGTCAATATACATCCTAAAGGAACCGTCCTTCCTAACAAAGAGAACCGGAGCTCCCCAAGGTGAGAAACTGGGTCGGTTGAATCCTTTGTCCACAAGTTCGCTGAGTTGGCATGGACAGTTCTTGCATCTCTGCAGGAGCCAACCTATAGGGCGATTTGGCGATGGGTGTAGCTCCTGGCACAAGGTCAATTCGGAACTCGACTTGTCTTTCTGGGGGTATCACCGGAAGATCTTGAGGAAAGACATCCGGGAAATCGCAAGCCATTGGGATGTCTCGAATATTGACCTCTTCCTTGGACTTATCCACTATATGAGCCAGAAACGCCAAGTCTTTCTTTCGTAGACACTTTTGTGCCTTAGTGCATGAGATAAGACAAAGGTTCGTGTTGGGTTTATCTCCGTATATAATTAGGGTTTTGTGATTTGGGAGGTGAAGGTGAACAACCTTCTCGTGACACATAATTTCAGCATGGTGGGGGCTTAACCAGTCCATGCCGATAATCACATCGAAACTCCTAATAGTTACAGGCATCAAGTTTATTTGAAAGACGTGATGATTTAGGGTCAGGGTACATCCCATGTAGATTTCCCCAGTTGATTCTGTTTTCCCATTAGCCATTTCTACCGTAAAGGTTTTATTAAGCTTCTGGGGTTGTTGTTTTAACAAGTGTTTGAATTTATTACTCACAAAGCTTCGTTCTGCGCGCCCTGGTATCAAATAGGATGCTTGCATATGTGTGGTTTTGGAGAAACGTACCGGTGACGACAGCGGGATCCTGAATCGCTTCTCCTTGACCCATGGTCAGCACTCTCCCTGCTCCTCCATTCCCAGGGTTGTTGACATTGGGGCAGTTTCGACGGAAATGCCCAGTCTTTCCACATCCATAACAGGTGTGGATTGGCCCCGCGTTGTTGTCGTTTTTGTTGGTGTTGTTGTTGTTGTTGTTGTTGTTTCCCTGCTGCTGGTTCTGGGGAGGATAGGTCCTGCAGTATTTCGCCGTGTGACCCTTTCGATTGCAATTCGTATAATGCAACTCCCTGCATTCGCCATTATGATGGAGACTACACTTGTTGCACTTTGGAAGATTCCCGGAGTACTGCCTGGGGGCACTTGGAGTAGTCATGACTGGAGCATGTGGTGTGGAGGGAACTTGGGTGGTTGCAGCGTTGACTGTCACTATTTGTTGTTTCTTTGACGACTCTGAGCCTTGTCGCCCTTTTCTCTTGTTATTCTTTCCTTTCTTGTTGTCACTCTCCTTTTTGCCTTCAGTTTCCCCTGAGTTCTCGCCCTTCTTGTTGTTGTGGTCGTACAGTTTCTTGGCCAACCTCTTGGCACTGTCGAAGGTTTCGGGATTTGCAGCTATCACATTTTCTTAAATTGGGGAGGTTAATCCTCAAATGAATCATTCGATTTTCTTTCCCTCTGAAGTAATCATGCCAGGGCACAACAGTGACAGTTCGCTAAACCTTGATATGTATGCATCAATGTCGGAGTTTCGGACGGTGAGATTCCATAACTCTTGCTCCATTTTCTGAATTTCTCCACACAGGCAGTATTCAGCCATCAGTATTTCTTTCAACCCCGCCCACGGCATGGCGTTGGCTACGGGGAGAGTCATAGCCTCTATATGTCCATTCCACCGGGTGAGAGCTTGGTCAACGTATGTGCATGCGGCAAATTTCACTTTCATCTCCTCGGGACATTCACATATCTCAAATACCGATTCCCCTTTTCAATCCATTTCTTTAGGGTTATCATTCCCCCTGTGCCATTAAAGGTTCGTGGCTTAGCGTTGGTGAAATCTTTGTAGGAGAATGTCTTGATAGGCCCTTGATTTATTTCGTTGTTCGAACTTCCAGCCCCTTGTCCATTGCCTCCACCATTATTCCCTTGGTGGATTTGTGCCATGGTTTCAGTGACCGCAACAGATACAGCTGCTTGAAATGAAGCTGAGTTGATTTATGGTGGGATTGGCTCAGGGTTTCCATGGGTTGGTCGTTGAGTTATCTTTCTGTCATGGAAGGAAAGATGTTGAGTGCCTAAAATTTTTGTGAGTTTGTGATCCTATAAACTAGGTGTATTGCATGTGCTTAAGTAGTTTCACATATTAACATACAATCATGAAAACATAACAAATAACAACATCATAATAGAACACATATATTTTCCACTAATAATATCCGTAATTTGATACATGAAAATTTGCTCGAAAGATCATACATAAAGGGTGCAAGTCCGGCAGCGTAAAGACTCTATGAGTAGTGTAATCACTTAAACATAGAGTCTATGGTACATAAGAGAACATAGTACTAGTAGGGTAAAGCTAGTCCTAACACTCTCTAAGTGTTGTGCCAACAACTGGGCCATCTCAGTCATTTCTCCAATGACTTCATCTCTTTAGTGTCACACCCCAAAACCGGAACGGTGGAAACGTTCGGGGGTGGAGGATGTCATGTCTAGTATCACGAGATATGTATATGGTAAGCAAGTAATGAACAACCATTTCATTTAGAAAGAAAGTGTTTACAATGTATGTGTTCACAAAACATAGAAGTCATAAACAAATAACAAAACAAGACTTGAAGCTATAATGCTCCATCTTCTTAAGTCCCAGCACGAGCACCTGTCTAACAGTCTCCTGAGAATACAAGTTATTTGAAAGAGTTGATCAGCAATTAAGCTGGTGAGTTCATAAGATTTTAGTGATGTGAGTAAGCTGTAAAAATGTGGTTAAAAATGTATATGCACAGGTGATGTAAGCTGTAAGTTCTGTTTTGAAAAGTTTGTTTGTTCCTCTAGAAAATCATATATTTTCTACTTTAATGGAAGTTAAGTAAAATGACACTACAAGCCTTTCTATGCGTACTAAGTGGGTACAAGTTATATATACTTGGAGTAAACAAACAATCGATTGTGCGCATCTGCCCTCAACTCACAACCCAACGGGGAAATAGTAAGTAAGGCGGATAGCACACATTCCATTGGTTGTTAGATCATTGTCATATATAACCTTGGTGTATTCACTTGTTACTCATGGACTTATATGTAATGGTCCCTTTATATCTAATGGATAGTTCTTTTAAGAAAACCTATATTTCTTATAGTAAAATATTGACTACGGTGATTACTTTTATAATAGCTTTGTTTATACTGCTATATATAACCTGATATCGGGTAGATAGTTAATTGGGGGAATCTGCTCCAAGCCCACATCCAACGGGAACAGGACGTCGGGGGAAAACACACATTTAGCTATCTATCGGATACTAGTTTTATATATAAACATGGTGTATAAACTAAGGTGTTATAGAGTTAACTCACTTAAAGTCTTTAAAACTGTACTGGCTTAATAAAATGGATTAAGCCCTTAGCTGGGAAATCGCTAGTTTTGTATACCAAAAGTACTGACTTTGAAAAGTAAGTTTTGTACTAGAATAACTGTGCATTGACTCTGTGTCATATGACCTGATCCATACCTGGTACCCTTATGATGACTTAATGTATACTAAGCATAGATATATATTGATCCGGGTAGATAATAGATTGGGTAACCTCGGTGGAAGTCCACATCCAACGGGAACAGGACTTACAGCGAAGAACACACATCCTATTAGCTTTCGGAATCTACTAACATATATGTATCCTATATCGTATACATTAAGGAATCATAAAGCTAGCATCATGGTCCTAACTTGTTAAAAGTAGCCTTCTACCAAGACTCGACTACTTTGAAAGTAGCCCTTTTACCAAGACTCGACTGTTTTGAAAGTAGCTTTCTACCAAGACTCGACTGTTCCTTTGTCAAATGTTGTCACACCCCAAAACCGGAACGGCGGAAACGTTCTGGGGTGGATGACGCCATGTCAAGTATCACAACATATGCAGTATAGTAATCAAAGTACAACAACCATTGCATTAATAGTAATAGTTTTACATAATTTACATTTCATAGAAACATCAAAGTAATACAAGTAATAATATAGGTGCAACTTGGTACAAAACTGTCTTCACCAAAAGCTCCTGGAATGTACCTGTCTATTGCTGAGCTGAGAATACAAGTTATTTGAAAGCGAGTATCAGGATTTTTACAAATGCTGGTGAGTTCATAAGTATTTAGTGTCATTTTATTCAAATAACTTTATAAAAATTAGTAGTTTAGAATCAACAGTGTATTAGAGTCCTTTCTAGAAAATCCTATATTTTCTAAATAAAAGTAATCTTCTACCAAGACCCGACAGTTTTATGTTTTAAAGAGAATTTTCCCTGAGATATTATCATTACTAAATTATGGTATTTGACTTTAAAGAAAGTAGGAGAATATTACTAGTTAAGGTACTAAGGGAAAATAACATATGCCTCAGCAGAAGATACTGCTGACTAAGGCAAGGAAATCATAGACTCCAGGAGAGTATCGGATGAACGACACGCCTGGCTCAGTCTAACAAAAGCAGACACAGACCCCAGACGGTATCAAATGTATGATACGGCTAGCAAGGTCTAAAACAAAGAAACACAGACCCCAGACAGTATCAAATGAAAGATACAACTAGCAAGGTCTAAAATAGTGAATACAGACCCCAGACAGTATCAAATGAAAGATACAGCTAGCAAGGTCTAAAACAATGTAATTCTAAGAATGTGTTTCCAGCATACAGTGTTAAACATCGGTACCTTAAGGCCATGAATTATAAGGTAAACATGAAGATACTCGTAACCATACTAATCGACACTAGAGTACTTGACGCCCTGCAAGCATCGGTGTAAGTATGACAATTGTCACCCCTTGGCTTGGTAGGCCGTGGACTGTAGCTAGCAATCAGGGTGCGGGGGTGTCAATCCCATATAGATCTATACACACAATGCCCTCTCTTCCTACAGGAGACTTTAGTTACCAACTCGACAACGGGGAGATCTGTGTCTTGAAGATGCATCTCGGATTCTGAATTCTATTAGAGGCGCTGGAGAAATGGTATAGACTCGCGTGTGAACTGACTCCTGTGGAATTCTCATACTAGAAAGAGTGAATAGAACTTCCTAACTATTCCTACAATAGTTACTAGTGTCTCTGATCTATGAGTGACGAGTGGGAGGCTGCCCTTGCTACCCAAGGCAACATGAACTGGCCGATGTAAACCTTTATGTCTACACATGTATACATGATATATAATTAATGTTTAAACGACCTTCAGACGGATATCCGATACCCAGCAGACCACATCCCAATGAGGAAAAGGAAATAGGGCAAACTAGCCTTCCTAAGTACTTTAAACATTATTTATATAACTATACGAGTACAGGCATGCATTTAACGAAGTAGAAGCGTTTAACGAAGTAGAAGCATTTAACGAAGTAGAAGTATTTAAGCGAAGCAAAAGTATTTAACGAAGAAGAAGTATAGAAGCATAAAAGAAAACTTTAACGAAAACCTTGGAAAACCTTTACACTTAAAAAATTGTGACTTGTTACCCTTTTGTAAAATAAGCTTGAAGACCTCTGGAAATCCTTTGAAAACCTTTCATAAATAAGTATTGAATGTAGTTTTGATAAAACAATATAGGCAGAGAAAACCTTTCTTTAAAATACTGTTGTAACTGGTTTTGAAATAAAACATACAGCATGAGAGATAATTTTGAGAAAAGATTTAAACAAGTAAAAACGTTTTGGAAAACCATTTATAGTATCATACTAGGTAAAACAGCTGACAGTGTAATAAATCCTTGTGCATGCGGGTCTTCAATCACATGTGATTGATATGATATCTGGCATGTTTTAACTTGTATTCCCCCCCTAAAACATGTAAAAACATTTAAAAATGTTCATTAAGGGGTATGAACTCACATGTTGCAAGCGTATCGAACGAAAGTGCCGGTTGGGTGCGCGGTGTCAAGTAAAGACTTGAACACACTTAGTGACCTATTAACATATGATGACATATGTTTACATACAATTAGTAAATATAATACTAATTAAACAAGTATACGCATCCTAAAATGCGGAAAACACTTTGGTCAAGTGCTAGGAGTGTCCCGGGTAACATCTAAGGGTGTGTACGGCCTAGTAAGGGAGTTTACTCTTCAAGAGTAAACTCTTTATAGAGTTTACGGCCCTAAGACCTTATTCCCATGAGTTTACGGTAGTAAACTCATGGATGGTGTGTTCTTTGATGCATTAAGGTCTTATAATGCTTGTGGAATTAGGCTAGGTTCAATTCTAGGGCTTATGAAGGGTTTAAGGCTTCAAAATGGGCCATTTAAGGAGTTTACGGCCTAAGAATTCTCCTTGAGGAGTTTACGACCATAAACACATGAGTTTATGGTAGTAAACTCACGTTGGTCCATTTCTTTTGTTGTGTGGTGGTTCTAACTCATGCATGTAAGGTTCTAGTCACTTTTAGGAGCTTAGGAAGGTGTTTAGGGCACTTGAACACCTTGGAAAGGTGTTTATGGTCTAAGGAGATGTTCTTGGGGAGTTTACTACCTTAAACACATGAGTTTATGATAGTAAACTCATTTTGTCCATGAATCCTATGTTTTGGTGGTTGTAGGTTAAGCATACGAAGTTCTAAGTCCAATTCCAAGCCATACAAAGTGTTAAGGGCACTTTAACACCCTTTGGGGGTGTTTATGGTCTAAGAATAGGTGTTTACGGTCTAACAACCTTCTTGGACTGTAAACTCAAGTGTGACATGATTTTGTATGCTTTGGTGCATCAAACAAAGGATTACAAGGCTCTAAGCACCCATGAAAGCTTTTAGATGTGTTTGAGGGTTGGTTTAACACCTTAAACAAGTGTTTATGGTCCATGCGTATGGGTTTACGGTCTAAGGATATTCTTAGACCGTAAACTCATGTTTACTCCCCTTTTGGTCCGATTTTGGTGCTCAAAATCCTTTCGGGTATGCCTCTAAGCCATTGCTAAGCATGAGAAGTGGTTTGGAAGGGTTTTTGAGCATTAAAACCCCATTATGAGTGTTTACAGTCCATGAAGGTGTTCTTGGACTGTAAATCATGTTCTTGAGGTTTTTGGATGATTAAATCACGAATTTGCAAGCTAGATAAGTTAGATAACAAGCTAGGAAGGTTTACTTACCGATTTGTGGCACGAAAGGGCGATTTTTTACCAAAACCCGTTTGTAGAGAGAGAGTCTAAGGTGGGTAAAAGGTGGGAATGAAACCCACTCAGCCCTTATATAGGGTGGAGTTTATGGCCTGGCTGGGGTTCACCTGACACCAACCGCGAACGGGTTTTTTCGCAACTATTATTAATCACGGCAAATTTTAAAATTATACCGCCTTAATTTTTGTTCGCTTGACGAATGTTATTTAAAATATTCCAACAGGTTTAAATCCGGTCAAAAATATTTTCGGGATAAATTTGGCTAATTTTTGACGTAATTAATTTCGATGTTAATTTCGACGTTAAAACTAACGGAAATTTTTGGGTTGCCACAAATGTAAAGTATATTCTCCCTAGTTTATAACTATCTCGAATAGAAAATAGATTAACCTTCAAGTGTTACCGACACTTTTATGAAAGTATTGGGAGAAGTGAGTACGCTGATGTCGTTTATAATGACATGCGGAGGTACTATTAACCTAAAAACATATTTGTTTTATTACAGTCATAATGTGAAAGCTAGAACCCCTACTAAACGCTCTCAATGTAAAGAGATTGAGGGAACCCAACGCGACCTCAGCAAATCCATGCAGGTCGTGTAATTCACATTAAAGTTATATGATCATGTATACCTAAGATAACTATCACTAATGCGTTAGTGATTCATTGGTATAATTAGATCATGTTTGTGTGTTATCATGCTATAGCAACTTACTTGTTTGTTATGTTCTGTTCTGGTATTGTTTGAATCTCTTCACTGTTTCTTCTGTTCTGGTATTGTTTGATTCTCTTCACTATTTGTTCTGTTCTGGTATTGTTTCTTTGTGTGCTTCATTGTACTAGAAGTAATGAATAGCATTCTCCTAAACTATACCTATAATAGTTTACTAATGCTCTACTTGGACTGTTACTGAAATGACTCCTTTCTCTACTAAGTTATGCTTTAACTTTAATAAAGGAGTTTTGAAACGTGTTGAAAACTTATAATTTACATAAGTAACATTTTGAAGAATGTTTAACAACAAATATTTACACAATTATCATTGTGTTCAACCTATATTCCCCCCCTTAAAACAGTTTAAAATAGTTAAATGATTCATTACGGGGTATGACCTCACCTGATGTGGGTGATTCAAACGGGTATGCGTGTAAGGATGAGAAGTTCCACGAATGAAGTCCCGAGACACAATAAGTCCTAAATGACATATAAGGACATATATTGACATGAATATAGTGTTTACAACAACTATATGAAAGGAAACACCCTCCGGGACTAGGAAACACCTTGACCAAGTGTTGGAATCACATGTGATTCAACATAGGAAGGTATAAAAGCACCCACATGAGTTTACTACCATGAGTTCATGTCCCAAGGGAGTTTACGGCCATAAACTCATGGCTACTCATGTGTGAATGCAAGTTTGAAGGCTAGGGAATGATTTAGGGACATTAGCTATAACCTAGGATGAGAAAAACCACCTTCTTTGGAGTTTTTGAGGAGTTCACGGCCCAAATGAGTTTACTACCATAAACTCATGGCCATTTATGCTTATGAGGGTCCTAAAGGTTATAAGGAAGCATCTTAAATTAATGCCTAAGCCTTAGGAAGTGTTTGTGGCATCAAAACACCCCTAACTTGAGTTTTTGGCCCATGGACCATTTGGTCATAAGCTTGCGGCCGTAAACACCTATAGGTGTTGGTATTTTGGTTGCTTTGAGTCCTAAACACATCATGGTAAAGTTCTAGGCTAGTCTCTTGGCTTATGGAAGGCATTTAGGGCATTTTGGCACCCTAAAATGGAGTTCACGGCCCAAGAACATCCTTGGCCGTGAACTCACTTCTAGCCTTGATTCTTAATGTTTTTGAGGTCTAAACAAGTTTTGGGTAGTCTAAACAAGTTATGGGTAATCTCTAGGTTCATTTCCAAGGTTTGGAGGGGCATTGGGCACACTTTGGCCCTCAAAATTAGTGGTCACGGTCCAAGAAGATCTTGGGTCGTGACACCATTTCCTTGGTGCTTTGGCTGATTTTCCATGTTATCTATGCATATAATACACTTATATACACTTTAGATTGAAATACTTACAATCCGGGGTGATCGGGCGAAGATCTTTGAGAGAGAAATCGGCTTTTCTCTAGCTGGAAATGCAACTAATGAATAAATATGGTCAAGAACCATATATATACCCCAAGGGTTTTTGGCAGAAAATATTTTATTCAAGGATTGAATTCTAATATCAATGAGCTTTGAGAAAAACAAAGTTGCACAATACCCTAGTGCAACCTCTCTCCTGATATCTCCTTAAGTGTAAATCCTGAAATGCTCAAACTTATCTCAAAAGTTTGAAAGTTAGCAGAACAGATTTGACTTCACTTGCTGTGGATGGTTTTACAGAATAGAAACTCTTGGTTTGTCACATTTCGTGGCGAATAACTGTTGCCACAGAGCGGTAATCTCAGCTTCCGAAGAATGATTCTTTCTCCCGGGATTCCCTGGTGGGGCAGGGTGGTTCTGCTACGTCTCGATGGTAGGTGGTGTGACGAAGGCCTCGTCTGTATCTCGTTCTTCCTCCATGTCGTCATCGGTCCCAACAAACTCGTAGTCTGTGTCCGTGTACTCGTCGGGCCCAACACCGTGTGCTCCCTCCTGATCTCCCTCGGGTTCGTCCTCAATCATTTTGTGGGTCACTAACACCTCATGAAACTGAATGCCCTGGTGCTCCCCTTCCATGGTGACTAAGTGGAGGTATATGAATAAACTATTATTACTCCTAAGGTTTATTATTCATATATACATACATATATATATATATATATATAGAGAGAGAGAGAGAGAGAGAGTTAGGTTCAAATGTTTTCACTATCTATTGTGTGCATGTATGACTGATTCTGGACCAATCATTTTAGTTATTTTAAGAAAGTAATTAATGCATATTAAATGCTGAAGATGTAATTAATATTCATTATATCTTCGACATGTAATATGCATTAATTACTTTCTTAAAATAACTAAAATCATTGGTCCAGAATCAGTCATACATGCACACAATAGATAGTAAAAACAAAATAACCTAACCCAATATATATATATATATATATATATATATATATATATATATATATATATATATATAAGGTTAAGTTGATGCGTTCTTCTGGGTAACAAAGGGGTATGTTTTTAAGTTTACCGACCATCGCGATTTCCCCAGGGCCTGTGATAGTTGTACTCTGGAGGAAAAATAGTTGATCAGGCTACATCCACCCCTTAATACAACTATGAACAGTCCCGGCTTAACCGAGATGCCAGTATCATCTTATTTGATTTGGTATTATGTTCTTTTTCCTATATCGGATAAGTAAAGGTGTTTTATCGTATATTTTATTTGTCTTGTTCAGAGTTGATTAGTCCCTCTTTGGTTTATAGTTGCATATCAATGTGTGGTTAGATATGCCAGTTCACTATAAACATAACTCTGATACCAACCTATCACACCCCCGAACCAGACGGCGGAAACGTCTGAGGGCTCGCATGACTTAAATTGAATATCATCACAATGAATATACATGAAACATAACATAAACATCACCATGCATTAATACATCAGAACTGACCTTGTTCATAGCAAGTACTTTGTCAAAATATTACATATCCATAACATAGATTTTTTGAGAGTTTTCAAAATATAACATCCTAACACACCTGGTATTATTCTTCAGCTTATCTGTTACATGAGAATACAATTCAGTTTTCAAAAATGTCAACATTATTGGGTTTTGAGCATTCTAACACTCCTAAGTGTACATGCAACCCTAAATACCTTGGATCTATGTTTTCTCTATTATACATGCAAATATGAACTTTCCAAGGTATTCATCCTAACTAGCATAATAACATTGATTCATATGAATATCTCAAGTTAGAATTACATACCTCTTTGATGTAGAATGCTTTCATGAAGCTTGAGTGCCTAGTGCCCCAAGTGTGACACCTCAAATGGTTCATACAACACCAAATACACTTGTAATAACTTGAGAGAATATACACACTTCATGAAAATCGGCTAGCCCTTTCACATATACTCTAGTGGCCGATTTTGTCAACAATAAAATGCTTATATAGTTAGTGACAATTAGGGTAAACCCTAATTGTCATGGCTTTCCATTTCCTTAGATCCACGGGTTCAAATATACCATGGAGCATCCATGGAGCAACTTATGGGTTTTATCCCAACTTGATAATCCATGGAGTCTTAGCCCACTATACAAGTATGGATGATTTACACAATCAACCCATATATTTAATTACTCTTCGTTTGATCACTTAATTAATTCTAGATTAATTCTTGGTCTAGACTAATTAAATAATCTTATTAATATATTAGAACTTATAATATATTAACCAACTTTAAGTGTTATTTCTCTCATTTTAGTCTATCCAAATGCATGATGCTATGTAACCCAAATGGACCATGCCTGGTCGGGTCAAGTCTTACCAATTATAGTTATGGACATAGACATTAATCCAACAGTCTCCCACTTGGATAAGTCTAAAACTATTATTGCAAGTATGACTTCAAGAACCGACTGGAAATCGTAGCTCTAAAAGCTTCTGTCGAACTCTGACCTTGCTGATGATCTCTGACCTTTGTCAATGACTTGTCCATTAGATAAGGGATCATATATTCCTCCATTCTAGATATCATATGGACTGATACATGGATTATAACCATTCTCTCTGTCCATTTGTTGTTTCCTGATTTCCGATTTATGAAGACTGACTAATAGAACAAATGAAATCAGTCCAGGCCTGGCCGAACACTTACATTTGTCATCACCAAATCATCGAGGGGCCCACAAATATCGATTTTATCCCGAAGGTAAAAGGAATGGATAAACTTCGACTCATATGGCTTGTCCTACTACTTGTTGAATCATACACAAAGGCGCGTTTTATAACATCGAGTTACCAATGCGTTTTCGTGCAATCAATGTATAACCAACTCATAGTAACAACTCATATCTCTAGGTTTGAAGAATATAAGATATTATCGTCTCATGATCACTCGTGATAAAATCCATGAAGTGATTCTAATGAGCGCGGGTTGAATCTAATACTCAGAACTTATGAGCACTCATGAGTGTTGTAGCACCACCTTGTCCAACATCTTAAACCTCTACAAGCCCAACCCATGACAGTCTTGATTCATATCTACTTCCAACATATGACTGACTGTGGATGGTTTGAATAACTTAATCATTCAGGAAGAACAACCTAGTTATTCTGGAAGTCAAAACATGCAAAATGAAACACAAGAATAACTGAATCCAATATGGTCTCAGAACTTATGAATATAAATAAAACACCTTTTATTTATCACCATATGATTACACATTATTCATTGTATAATGTTTCAGCTATCAACTTTATTCTTGAATTAAAACACTAGTTCTCCCATGCTCCAAGCATGTACACTATGTTTTCTAAACACTAGTCATGCCACACACCAAGTTTGCATACTATGTTTGTCTATGATCTTTACTTTATGAAATAGATCAATTGAACATAATGCCAATGATCCTCTTTTCACAGTCCCAAATCCTTACTGCAAATGCAAGAATTCCAAATTCCTGCCACTTACCAAAATCTGTTAGATTTTAAATTAAGGTTTTCTAATCTTACACAGATTGAATAATTTCTAACTTTGAAACATTTCCATATCCATTTTAACTATCACTTCTAAGCAAGAGTTGCCTCCTTACAGATTATGTCAATATGGTCCTTCCATAATTAACATTATACTTCCAACTGTCCTTGAGCAACCAATCTTTGGTAAACCTTAGATTGTCCTCGACAATTGTTTAATCATTTTAGTCATATCCAATTCTAGACTTTTCCCTCTTAATGCTCTGAGCATTTGGAAAATTTTAGAAAGGATGAATATAGCACATGTAATCGATCCTCGATCCGAAGCATATGGGACACGATTCATGATGTCTCACATAAAGGCTAAACCAATCTTTTGCTATAATATTTCCATTTCAATTTGCCAAGTTCTCATAATTCAGATTATGAAAAGGGATGTCGTAATCATAATCGAATTTTAGAACGCAAATAATGGACCCATATATAGAATTTCATTATGTTGAGCCATTCCAACATGAAATTCATATATATATATATATATATCTATATATATATATATATATATATATATATATATATATATATATATATATATCTTGGACAAAATACGATTAAAACCTCAATCTAAGCTTTTAGATTTGAGATGAAGTATAATTTCCTCTCCCTTAATTATAGCAAAACAACTTTTTCCCAATTGAGACCTTTTGTTTTCTATAATCAACATTGCTAACTTGCAACCTTTATCATAATTATCATGCTCCCACTAACATGATGATTATTAGCATAACACTCATGCTCCCACTAGCTTTGATATGTACTCAGAAATCAGCTGAACTTCTAGAAAAACAATACTTTATTGACTTTCTTACCAAAGTTCAGACTTCTGATACTAGATTGCTTTGATAAAACTTTATCAAAATCACACACCTTATCTTAGATAGCTCACAGGTGTGTCTAAACAATTTTAAGAACTATGAAAAGGGATGTCGTAATAATAGTCTCGATTGTTTAGACCTTTTCCACTACTCACAAGTCCATGTTAGTGTGTCGGTTAACCACACATGCTCTACTAACGACTTTGAGAATGCAAATATCACAATTGTTATCTAGCTAAAATCTACTTAGTGAAAGTGTTTCCTCACCATCATTTTCATGAATCGGAGAGAACCCTTATGAAACATAGATTTAATGGTGTATGTGTTCTTATCCATGTGAATTGTCAAAACCATAGTCACAAGACAAGGATAATGACAAATCCAAACTCATATGACAAATCCACAACCATAGCAAACTTTCTTTGTGAGGGTACACTTATTGGCATAGTGCCCTGACTTTCCACACTTGTAACATGTGTTCGCCACCTCACATTTTCCATGATGCTTCTTCTTACATTTGTCGCACCATTTCGCTTCACTTCCACCTCCCCTCGAACCAGACTTCGAGAATTTGTTTTTCTTGTTGGACCCTGAAGTTCCATCGAACTTCCTCTTTTCGCCAACATCAATTATTTCCAGACCCTTTTCCTTCTGCTGGGCCTCCACATTCTTAGCTGCACGAACAGTGGTTTTCAGAGTGGTTGTCATCTTGACTGTCAGACCAAAGTCGGCAGGCAGTCCGTTAGCAAACCTCTCAATTTTGGAGAGTTCTGTTGGCACTAGGTACGGAAACAACTTCATCTTCTCAGTAAATGCAGTAGCATAGTCATCTATGCTCATCTTCCCCTTCTTTAAGTTTTGAAACTCATTGTTCAGATCAATCAGATCTATCTCTGAACAATACTGTACCCTTAACTGTTCCAAGAACTCCTCCCATGACATTTTCAGGGCTTCTCCTCGTGGCATAGTATCTGCCAACAACTTCCACCAACTCAAGACTCCAGTCTTCAGTTGTCTAACCGCAAAGACGGTCTTCTGTTTGTTGCTAAAGTTGCAACTTTCAAATACCATCTCCATCTTGGAGATCCAATCCATTATCTCAACAGGCTTTGGGCTCCCAGAAAGACTTGGCGGTTTGGCGCCCAAGAAGTTCTTGTACATACGCCCATCCTTGTTGTTTCTCCTTTCTGGATCGTTCCTTCGTTCCTCTTGAGTCCCAACTTGACTCATCATGTGACTATTGTTCCCTTCCTCCGATTTCTCGGGAATTAATTCAGGTTCCTCAATAGGTATGATAGGTTCATCCCTATTATTATGCAACATCTGTCGCATCTCCTCCCTTTGTTCGGCTAGCATAGCCCGAATCATGGCTTGCACCACAGCCATTGTTATTGGTTGTGGTGCTGCTGCTACAACAGGTATTTGCTCAATAACTGACGGTTGATTCCTGTTTTCATCCGCGTTTCCAACGCCACTCCTTGTTCTCACCATTTTTGATCTACACACCGAATAATTTCACCTTATTACTCCAAACGATTACATGCTAGTTCTAATATCGTATACATACGCTTAGAATCCTAAGCACATAAACCTTCAGATCCGGTTGGCAACAAACCGTAGATCCGAACAAATAATATCATATATGGCAACATATAACATTTAGCACATAAAAGCATTTTAGGCAACTTTCCTAAAATAAACTAGTGCTCGTGTCGAAAATCCAACAGACACACATCTTAAAATTCCACATAGCATTCTAAGTTTAAGTCTAGAAATCCTACAAATTCCTAGTTCGCTTAAACTAATGCTCTGATACCAACTGTGACATCCCCAAAATCTCGGCCAGAAAAGACCGATTTTCATTTATGCTTTTAAATAATTTCAGAGTAAATCCTTTTGATTTGAAAGAGTTGCGGAATTTGTTCCCAAAACAAAACATGATAAAATAATATTTATCAAAGCATTTCATCAAGAGATGCATTTTCATTATATAATCAAAACTCGGGATGTCATGTTCCGATACAGACCATAAAGCATAAACGATAAACATTACAAGTCATTCAACAAATATATACATATACAGACTTGTAAACAAAACAACAAGATGATCCATCCATCTTACGCCCTTGTGCCACTTCCTGTAATACAAATAAAACTGAGTGGGTCAGGCTTGGGAGCCTGGTGAGCATATAGGGTTTTCAACCCACAATAAATAAGTTATATTTAATTTCACCAACCAATCACTATCCCGATTACCCATTCCCGTTATCCTCACTTTACGTCCCTAAAACAACAACTATCCCAAGGGACCTAATCTAGGATTTTTCATCGGGACGGACATCACTGCGAAGGGGTTTCCTCAACAATAGATATCCTAAAGGAAACCATGAGGGGGATAGAGTACACCGGTGAACACATCGTTAACAACACCTACAAGTTATAAACCTGCTAGCGTTCCACTGGACTGTCTAGAAAGAGTCCGTGGTCGTTATCCATACTCCGCTGAATAACTAGATCAACAACTACAACAACATCGAGGCCTCTCATCTGTTTATTACACACCAACTATCTACCCATGTTCTACCCAACATATTAGTAGATAAAAATATATATTTTCATACATAGTTTAAAACCTGTATATCATTTTCATTCAATATATATTCCACATAACATATGAGGCATACCACATAACACGTATTCCATAGAAAACAATTCAGATCTATGAGATAGAATAAAGTGAATATCCATTCACGCATACAATCACAAAATATACACATAACAAGTATATCATATAAAATACTTCATAGTTACTCGTTAGAAGAAAGTAACTATACCCTTGCACATATAAACCACAATTTACTTAATACACTCAAACCGCACTTGTATTATTATCGTGTTTATGAAAGGTAGTATACACTCACTTGATCAGAAGATGATCGGACAACACTACGACTTGCAGAAGTAGTAATCCACAGCAGATCTGGAAGATCTCC
This sequence comes from Lactuca serriola, assembly GCF_051521515.1. Lineage (NCBI taxonomy): Eukaryota > Viridiplantae > Streptophyta > Magnoliopsida > Asterales > Asteraceae > Lactuca > Lactuca serriola. Next base: position 202,317,473 of record NC_136410.1, read on the forward strand.
ACAAAAATCGAAATTCTCGCGGGCAGAGCTTCGGCTCAGGAACCACACTTCTCGGGATCTTCGGGATCTCGGGACTTGCCTCGGGGCTAGAGAATAATACCGGGGCTTCGGGGTATTTCTGGCACGCAAAACGATTCAAAACGGGAGAGAGAAGAGAAGAAATGGGCAAAATAGCCGGCTGCCTTCGGATCCCTTTTATAGAGGCTGGAACCTCGGAGTACGCGGGGCGTACTGCAGTACGCAGCGCGTACTGCTTCCGAAATCGTCACTGCATGCGTCATCCGAAGTGTCGACACTCTCGGAGTACGCGGGGCGTACTCGCGTACTTGGGGCGTACGTCGGATCGGACTGGTGACTCCCCCTTCGGATAATGCCGGATTTTTGATTTAAAAATAAATACAATTTATTTATCAAACTTTGGAAATTCATATCTTCTTCATACGAACTCCGTTTTCGACGTTCTTTATATCCACGGAAAGGTGAGACTACGCTCTACAACTTTTGTTCAGACTCTGTCGGCTAATTTTGAATTTATTTTTATTATTTATTTTTAATAGGCCACGATAGAAAAACTTCGTTATAAATTCATAACATCTTCGTTTGACGTCCGTTCTCGCCTAACTTTTTATCGCTTCGATACCAACAATGAGATCTTCGATTCTCATTTAGATTGCTTCGGTTAAAAACCGCTCGATCTCAATTCGAGTATTTTCAGGCTGCACACCGCTAAGTCGAAACTTCGATAAATCATAACTTCCTCATACGAAGTCAGATTTGGGCATTCTATATATATTCGAAAACCTCGTTTCAACTACTACAACATTAACCAAAGATATTAAGTTTATTTTACACTTAAATTTTGACGCTTAGTTTTATTCTTAATTAATCAGACCACATAATTAAGCAATTAAGTACAAAACACATAATACTCAAATAATACATTCTTATTATTTCAAAATGGGTTACAAAGGTTAACCTAGACTATTACATTGCTAAATATGGCAAGCCCGGAAACACAGGCGTTACAATTCTCTCCACCTTAGAATGATACTGTCCCCGGAATCACACATCAACAAACAAATGCGGATAGCAACCCATCATGTCACTCTCCGTCTCCCAGGTGAGATTCGGCCCATTCGTGTGTTTCCATCGGACAAGCACTAACCCAACCATCTTGCGTCGCAATTTCTTAGTCTTTCGGTCAACAATTGCCTCTGGTTCTTCAATCAACCTTTTGTTCTCATCAATTCTCAATTCAGAGATTGGAATTATGTCGGGAACTTCTCCCGTGAACTTCCTCAAATAACACACATGAAAAGTGTTATGAATTCCATTCAGTTCTTCTGGTAATTCGAGCTTGTAAGTTTGGTTCCCAATCCTCTGAAGAACTTTAAATGGTCCAATAAACCTTGGACTCAACTTTCCCCTTTTACCAAATCTTATAAGTCCCTTCCACGGCGAGACTTTAAGCAAAACCGAATCCCCAACCTCAAAAGTTATCGGTCTTCGCTTCTTGTCAACATAGCTCTTTTGACGATCCTGAGCTGCTAACATTCTTTCCCTAATTATTTTCAACTTTTCAGCAGTTTGATGAACCATCTCCGGTCCCATAAACTGCTTTTCCCCAGCCTCAAGCCAACAAGACGGCGTACGACACTTCTGTCCATACAAAGCTTGGTAAGGTGCCATCTTAATGCTCTAGTGGAAACTATTATTATAGGAAAATTCTACCAACGGTAAATGTTCATCCCAATTACCTAGGAATTCCAGAGTACATGCTCTTAGCATATCATCAAGTGTTTGTATCATTCCTTTTGCTCTGACCATCAGTCTGCGGATGGTAAGCTGTACTTAAACACAACTTGGTACCCAATTCCTCTTGTAGACTTTTCCAAAATCGTGAGGTGAAACGGCTATCACGATCCGACACAATCGTTAACGGAACACCGTGAAGCCTCACAATTTCCTTCACGTAAGAATTCGCAAGCTTTTCCATAGACCATTTCTTCTTGGGTGCTATGAAATGCGCACTCTTTGTGAATCGATCAACGACCACCCAAATCATGTCGTGACCATTCTTTGTTCTGGGCAGTTTAGTGACAAAATCCATAGCAATGTCTTCCCACTTACCCATAGGCATAGGCAAAGGATCTAAACTCCCGTACGGTTTCTGATGTTGTCTCTTGACTCTCGCGCAAGTCACACACTCGGCCACATACTTTGCAACATCAAGCTTCATCGTCGGCCACCAGTAGTAGGGTTCCAGGTCCCTATACATTTTAGTGCTACCCGGATGAATCGAGTACATGGTCTTGTGAGCTTCTTCCATCAGAAGATCTCTGACTCCTCCTATCTTAGGTATCCAAATCCGATCTTGGAACACCTTCAGTCCATGACTGTTTACACCGAACACCAACGTTTTGCCCAAACGTTCCTCCTTTCTGTCATTCTTCTCAGAAGCTTCGCTCTGAGCTGTCTTTATACTTTCCAAAATAGTCGAGACAACTTCAATTCTCAACGCTCTTGGCCTTTTCCTTTCAAGATTGACTTTCCGACTGAGAGCATCAGCAACAACATTAGCTTTACCGGGGTGGTAAAGTATCTCGCAGTCGTAGTCCTTAAGTAATTCTAGCCAGCGTCGTTGCCTCATATTCAATTCTTTCTGATTAAAGAGATATTGGAGACTCTTATGATCAGTGAAAAGTTTGCACTTCGTGCCATAAAGGTAATGCCTCCATATTTTCAGAGCAAAAACTACCGCTGCCAACTCCAAATCATGAGTCGGGTAGTTCTTTTCATGCTCTTTCAGCTGTCGAGACGCATATGCTATCACCTTTTCTCTTTGGGTCAAAACACAACCCAATCCAACCCCAGACGCATCGCTATAAACAGCGAAGTCTTCAACTCCATCGGGTAGAGAAAGTATCGGTGCCTCGCATAGCTTCTTCTTTAGCTTCTCGAATGCTTCTTTATGCTTCTCACTCCAAGCATAAGTAGCTCCTTTGTGGGTCAAAGCTGTTAATGGAGTAGCGATCGAAGAAAAGCCTTGGATAAACCTTTGGTAATATCCGGCTAATCCTAAAAAGCTTCGAATCTTTGTGGGACTTTTCGGTTGTTCCCACTTCGTTACAGCTTCAATCTTTGCTGGATCAACCATTATCCCTTCTTGGTTGACCATGTGACCCAAGAATTGCACTTCACGAATCCAAAAATCACATTTGGAGAACTTAGCATAAAGCTTCTCCTTCTTCAAAACTTCTAACACTTCACGCAAGTGTCTGCCATGCTCCTCCAGGCTTTTCGAGTAAATCAGAATGTCGTCTATGAACACTATCAAGGATTTATCAAGGAAAGGATTACAAACACTATTCATCAAATCCATGAACGCTGCCGGAGCATTGGTCAGTCCAAACGACATAACCAAGAACTCGTAGTGTCCATATCTAGTTCTGAACGCAGTCTTCTTTATATCCTGCTCTCTTACTTTCAGCTTATGATATCCTGACCTTAGGTCGATCTTCGAGAAATAGCTCGAACCTTGTAGTTGATCGAATAGGTCATCAATCCTCGGCAACGGATATCTATGCTTTATTGTTTCCTTATTCAGCTCTCGGTAATCAATGCACATTCTCATACTTCCATCTTTCTTCTTCACAAATAACACCGGAGCTCCCCAGGGTGATGAACTAGGTCTAATGAAACCTTTTTCCAATAACTCCTGAAGTTGCATCATTAGCTCCTTCATCTCCGTCGGTGCTAATCGATAAGGTGCTTTTGCAATTGGCGTCGTTCCTGGCAACAAGTCAATACGGAATTCCACTTGTCGATCTGGTGGTAATCCAGGAAGATCTTCGGGAAATACTTCCGGATAATCACACACCACTGGAATATTCTGCATCACCTTCTTTTCCTTCTTAGCATCAATCACGAATGCTAAATATGATGTACACCCCTTGGTCAAACACTTTCTGGCTTTCATCAATGAAATGATTCCAGAATTCACTCTGCGTTTATCTCCATACACCATAAACGAATCTTTCCTAGGCGGGTTTACTTTGACTATTTTCTTCTTGCATAAAATTTCGGCGTCGTTGGCGCTAAGCCAATCCATTCCCAATACGATGTCGAAACCATTTAGTTCGATAGGCAATAATTCCTCGTGGAACTTATTCCCATTCAAATCAATTAAGATGTTTTTCATGCGATAGCTAACAGGTACAAACTTGCCACTAGCAACTTTGACTAATAAGGCATTATCTAGTCTAATAACAGGCAAAGCTAGCTTTCTACCAAATTCATGCGATATAAAGGAGTAATTGGCTCCAGAATCAAATAAAATTTGGGCAGGCAATTCGTTAACGAGAAAGGTACCTGAAGCGACATCAGCTTCATCTTTAGCAGCTTCCAGTGTCATCTGGAATGCTATCGCCTTTGGCTTTCGTGGAATGTTGGGTCTAGCTGCCTCCTTCTTCTTCGGGCAGTCCCTCGACATATGACCCTCCTCACCACAACCATAGCAAACTTTCTTTGTGAGGGTACACTCATTGGCATAGTGCCCTGGCTTTCCACACTTGTAACAGGTGTTCGCCACCTCACATTTTCCATGATGCTTCTTCTTACATTTGTCGCACCATTTCGCTTCACTTCCACCTCCCCTCGAACCAGACTTCGCGAATTTGTTTTTCTTGTTGGACCCTGAAGTTCCATCGAACTTCCTCTTTTCGCCAACATCAATTATTTCCAGACCCTTTTCCTTCTGCTTGGCCTCCACATTCTTAGCTGCACGAACAGCTGTTTTCAGAGTGGTTGCCATCTTGACTGTCGGACCAAAGTCGGAAGGCAGTCCGTTAGCAAACCTCTCAATTTTGGAGAGTTCCGTTGGCACTAGGTACGGACAAACCTTCATCTTCTCAGTAAATGCAGTAGCATAGTCATCTATGCTCATCTTCCCCTTCTTTAAGTTTTGAAACTCATTGTTCAGATCAATCAGATCTATCTCTGAACAATACTGTACCCTTAACTGTTCCAAGAACTCCTCCCATGACATTTTCAGGGCTTCTCCTTGTGGCATAGTATCTGCCAACAACTTCCACCAACTCAAGACTCCAGTCTTCAGTTGTCTAACCGCAAAGACGGTCTTCTGTTTGTTGCTACAGTCGCAACTTTCAAATACCATCTCCATCTCAGAGATCCAATCCATTATCTCAACAGGCTTTGGGCTCCCAGAAAGACTTGGCGGTTTGGCGCCCAAGAAGTTCTTGTACATACGCCCATCCTTGTTGTTTCTCCTTTCTGGATCGTTCCTTCGTTCCTCTTGAGTCCCAACTTGACTCATCATGTGACTATTGTTCCCTTCCTCCGATTTCTCGGGAATTAATTCAGGTTCCTCAATAGGTATGATAGGTTCATCCCTATTATTATGCAACATCTGTCGCATCTCCTCCCTTTGTTCGGCTAGCATAGCCCGAATCATGGCTTGCACCGCAGCCATTGTTATTGGTTGTGGTGCTGCTGCTACAACAGGTATTTGCTCAATAACTGGCGGTTGATTCCTGTTTTCATCCGCGTTTCCAACGCCACTCCTTGTTCTCACCATTTTTGATCTACACACCGAATAATTTCACCTTATTACTCCAAACGATTACATGCTAGTTCTAATATCGTATACATACGCTTAGAATCCTAAACACATAAACCTTCAGATCCGGTTGGCAACAAACCGTAGATCCGAACAAATAATATCATATATGGCAACATATAACATTTAGCACATAAAAGCATTTTAGGCAACTTTCCTAAAATAAACTAGTGCTCGTGTCTAAAATCCAACAGACACACATCTTAAAATTCCACATAGCATTCTAAGTTTAAGTCTAGAAATCCTACAAATTCCTAGTTCGCTTAAACTAATGCTCTGATACCAACTGTGACATCCCCAAAATCTCGGCCAGAAATGACCGATTTTCATTTATGCTTTTAAATAATTTCAGAGTAAATCCTTTTGATTTGAAAGAGTTGCGGAATTTGTTCCCAAAACAAAACATGATAAAATAATATTTATCAAAGCATTTCATCAAGAGATGCATTTTCATTATATAATCAAAACTCGGGATGTCATGTTCCGATACAGACCATAAAGCATAAACGATAAACATTACAAGTCATTCAACAAATATATACATATACAGACTTGTAAACAAAACAACAAGATGATCCATCCATCTTACGCCCTTGTGCCACTTCCTGTAATACAAATAAAACTGAGTGGGTCAGGCTTGGGAGCCTGGTGAGCATATAGGGTTTTCAACCCACAATAAATAAGTTATATTTAATTTCACCAACCAATCACTATCCCGATTACCCATTCCCGTTATCCTCACTTTACGTCCCTAAAACAACAACTATCTCAAGGGACCTAATCTAGGATTTTTCATCGGGACGGACATCACTGCGAAGGGGTTTCCTCAACAATAGATATCCTAAAGGAAACCATGAGGGGGATAGAGTACACCGGTGAACACATCGTTAACAACACCTACAGGTTATAAACCTACTAGCGTTCCACTGGACTGTCTAGAAAGAGTCCGTGGTCGTTATCCATACTCCGCTGAATAACTAGATCAACAACAACAACAACATCGAGGCCTCTCATCTGTTTATTACACACCAACTATCTACCCATGTTCTACCCAACATATTAGTAGATAAAAATATATATTTTCATACATAGTTTAAAACCTGTATATCATTTTCATTCAATATATATTCCACATAACATATGAGGCATACCACATAACACGTATTCCATAGAAAACAATTCAGATCTATGAGATAGAATAAAGTGAATATCCATTCACGCATACAATCACAAAATATACACATAACAAGTATATCATATAAAATACTTCATAGTTACTCGTTAGAAGAAAGTAACTATACCCTTGCACATATAAACCACAATTTACTTAATACACTCAAACCGCACTTGTATTATTATCGTGTTTATGAAAGGTAGTATACACTCACTTGATCAGAAGATGATCGGACAGCACTACGACTTGCAGAAGTAGTAATCCACAGCAGATCTGGAAGATCTCCACAAAAATCGAACTTCTCGCGGGCAGAGCTTCGGCTCGGGAACCGCACTTCTCGGGATCTTCGGGATCTCGGGACTTGCCTCGGGTCTAGAGAATAATGCCGGGGCTTCGGGGTATTTCTGGCACGCAAAACGATGCAAAACGGGAGAGAGAAGAGAAGAAATGGGCAAAATAGTCGGCTGCCTTCGGATCCCTTTTATAGAGGCTGGAACCTCGGAGTACGCGGGGCGTACTGCAGTACGCAGCGCGTACTGCTTCCGAAATCGTCACTGCATGCGTCATCCGAAGTGTCGACACTCTCGGAGTACGCGGGGCGTACTCGCGTACTTGGGGCGTACGTCGGATCGGATTGGTGACTCCCCCTTCGGATAATGCCGGATTTTTGATTTAAAAATAAATTCAATTTATTTATCAAACTTCGGAAATTCATATCTTCTTCATACGAACTCCGTTTTCGACGTTCTTTATATCCACGGAAAGGTGAGACTACGCTCTACAACTTTCGTTTAGACTCCGTCGGCTAATTTTTATTTTATTTTTATTATTTATTTTTAATAGGCCGCGACAGAAAAACTTCGTTATAAATTCATAACATCTTCGTTTGACGTCCGTTCTCGCCTAACTTTTTATCGCTTCGATACCAACAATGAGATCTTCGATTCTCATTTAGATTGCTTCGGTTAAAAACCGCTCGATCTCAATTCGAGTATTTTCAGTAGGGGTGAGCGCGGTGCGGTTCGGTGCGGTTATTAGCCAAAACCTCACCACTAACCGCAAATGCGGTTAATCCATTTTCAAAACCGCATGGTGCGGTTATTTTTTTGGTGCGGTTAGGCGGTTATTTTTGCGGTGCGGTTTTATTTTTTTTGTGTTGTGGTTATTAACTGCATGGATTTGGTGCGGTTATTTTATGTGGTTTTTAACCTCAATTTAGAGCTCAAATAGTTTTAAGACTTCAAACATATTACTTGTAATAAAAAAAAACCATAAGGTATAAGACAATTAACTATTTAACTTAAACCACAAACAACTAATATCTTAAAAACGTCAAATCAATAATAACTAACAATAAATGTCTTAAAATTGTCTAGTTTCATCATTTTTCAAAGTTAAACATAAGAAAAAAACTAACACGTTTGTTTTCTACTATTTTATCCGTCTTTCATTCATGAAATTTGTCTTATTTTTAATATTTAATAAACTAATAATTGATAAAAAAATTGTATATAATATATGCGGTGCGGTGCGGTTTTTTTTGCGGTTTTTAAAAACAAATAACCGCACCGCACCGCAAATTTGCAGTTTTTGAAAAACAGAAAACCTCACCATCGGTTTTTATTGCTGTTGCGGTTTATCTGGTTTTTGCGGTAAATTTTAGTTGCGGTGCGGTTTTTGCTCACCCCTAATTTTCAGGCTGCACACCGCTAAGTCGAAACTTCGATAAATCATAAATTCCTCATACGAAGTCAGATTTGGGCATTCTATATATATTCGAAAACCTCGTTTCAACTACTACAACATTAACCAAAGATATTAAGTTTATTTTACACTTAAATTTTGACGCTTATTTTTATTTTTAATTAATCAGACCACATAATTAAGCAATTAAGCACAAAACACATAATACTCAAATAATACATTCTTATTATTTCAAAATGGGTTACAAAGGTTAACCTAGACTATTACATTGCTAAAAATGGCAAGCCCGGAAACACAGGCGTTACAATATGACAGCACGATAGGTTATAAACCTCAAGTCGTGCGCTAGTGAAGAACTTCAGGTTTTATTCTTGATTAGTTCTTGAGACTTTCAAGATCTTTAAGACTCCCACTGTCGTCTTGACATATAAGACCTTCTTGTCAGATATTCAAGAGATAGTGTGGATTCTAATCAAGACAAAAACTTCACACAATTGGCCTTTGTTGGTCTTTGTTTTATCCAAAACATCACAACTTACCAATTTCACATGTACAAGAGTAGAAAACTTTTACTCTTACACTTGACAAGTGTTTTAAACCTTCTTTAAGACATGTCACTTAAGTTACAATCTTAGAGTATAACTCTAAGAATTGTTTTTGGAACGAAGTATGAATCATCCTCTTGATTTAACCACTTCAACAATTCATAACTCCTCTTCTTAACTATCAAAATCCACTTAGAGGATGAATTGTGATAAGGTCTCAAAATCATTAAGATGGTCTTAAAACATGATACTAAAGTACTATGCCATATTCTCAGATTTGAGAAACTTTTATCTTTCTGTCTAAGTTGATTTTTCTTATTCGTTCTGCCATACATTGGAACCTTTTCCAATGTCTCAGAATTACACTTAAGCTTGTAAGTATGACCATATTTACTGAGCTATAGTAAATTATGACGAATAGTCTTATCGATCTTTGTGGTGGAATTAACCAGTGCACAAGAATGTGTACTCGATCCCTTAGTCCTTTACTTGACTGACATATCCATCTACGCGATTAGAGTCAGCATATTCTTTCTTTAAGTTTCTTCACTTCTCTTTGATTCTTAAAACATCAACATGTGACCCAGTCACATCATGTATCAAGAATCTCAGAATAGAAACTAAGTAGAGTTACATAGTGGACTTTACCTGAAGTAGAGTCAAACTTATTGACTTTAACATCCTTAGGTAAAATTGGCAGCTTCGCAACTAATGCCCCTTCCTTTGGAAATATAAACATATGGACCCTTTGGTAATGGTATGCAGGACTATCGCAGACTTAGCTTTTCTCATTACCATTTGGTCAACTGAGTAGACTATGGCCGATCCCTTTCCATTGGGAAGCGAATGCTTTTTCTGGATTTCTAGTGTCATCATTGTCAATGTCCATAAAGTTTTAGGAAGTTGATCTTAGCAAATAGATAAGATCATTAAGGGTCTTGTCATATTATGTTTCATAGGAGTCCCAAAGGAACTCACAATGTGACTTAGAAAGTAGTTGAGCCACCAACTTTCTCAAGACTTTGACACCCAACTCTCCCGGCTTGTCAATATGTGACTACATCTCCAAGATGTGATCACACATAGACCTTTTCTTGCCAATAGGGATTGAGTGACCTTAAACTTTCCAAGAACTTGTGGGTTAGGGAGAATAATTGGAGGAGGTGAAAGAAGTATGATTTCCATGGGACATCATCTTCATTTAGGAAAGCTTGTTTCAAGAGATTTGGGAAGATCATAAATGTCTAAACCAGACATCTTTTGGGAGATATTCAAGATAGTTGATTTAAAGTCCTTAATATAACACCCAATATGAAATATTAAGGCTAGGACCCAACACAATACTTTTATAACTTGGAAGAGGGATGCCGTAATCCAAGCTATAAAATATTTGAAGGTAGGTGAATGACGATTCACCAATTTCCTCCAAGATAAACGAAATATATTATTAGGTTTTAATTGGTTTTGAAACTCCTAGATTCTTTTGAGATTCATTGAAATTTTCAATGGCATGTTTCAATCTCGATTGTGCCCTTCAGGTTTTGTGACTGGGATGCCGAGGATCACAAAACAAGGTGTGAGGTAACCATGCAAATTACTTGGTACTCTTAAGTGTTTACCCCTCAATCGATGTGCCGGTTAACCATACACGCTCCATCGATACTATGATAAACATTAAGTTACCCTTTGCCTGCCTTGTTAAATACGAGTTAGTGTGCCGGTTAACCACACACGCTCCACTAACTGACTTAAACAAAGTGCAAAGTGTAATTTCATGGATTAGCACCTTATTCAAATTTTCCTAAGTAACTAAGATTGGGTATTTATAAAAGGTTTAGTTACTTAGTATTTATCATTAATACTTTTAATGAAGGGAGAATTCTAGTCCTTGTCCTACCCGTTCGGCTAACGACCCTCCACAAGTCAAGGAAGCGGTGGGTGAGAGTGGACACCCATTAAACTGCCATTTTATAGGCAGTAACCTTATACCCCCTTATAGACTAGCTTCGTGAATGAGGCCTACTAACGGTAAGACTGACTTGCTCTTATATATATATATATATATATATATATATATATATATATTATTAACTTATAATATTATAAAGTATAAGGGTTGAATTTTAACTTTTAAAATTCTAAGGGCTAACTTGGAATTAAAGTATTCATATGTGTAAACATTTCAAATTCCAAAACTTGAGGGCAAGTTTTGAAACTATTCAAAACTAATTAATTCCATAACCTATGCGTTTAAACTAGTTTTAATTAAACAAAAAAAAATCTTCAAGTTCCATAACTTAAGGACAAGCTATGGAAGACTTTAAACTATTAAAGAATGTAACTCTTCTTCTTTGTAACTTATGAAACTAATTAAGGTTACACATTCTTATTATTTAGTGAAGTGACTCTTGAACCTCCATAACTTGAGGACAAGTTATGGAGTCATAAAACCATTTAATGAGAACAAGACTCTTCATCTTTTAACCTTTGCCAACTTTTATGAGTCTTAAGAAACTTAAATGTGACCTTTCATGTAACTTGAGGACAAGTTTCACAAACACATTTTATAATCATCTCTTAGATTAAAATGGATTGAAAACACATAATCAATTAACTTATCTATTAATCTAAGAAACTCATATGAACAAAGATAATTCACATCAAACTTTTTCATGTAATTAGCATAACTTTTAAACTAATACCAAACATGAATCTATTGATAGTTATCTTTGAAATTGGATTAGCATGAACATTACCACATCAAAAACAAGTTTATAAGTCCAAAAACATCTTAGGGTAATGTTCCTAGTCCAATTCCAGCCAAAACAGTCGAGTGCGCGAACCAACTCGGCGAGTTGGATGATTTTTGCCTTGGAATCAGCGAGTCCATCAGTGGACTCGACGAGTCTGCTTTGCGGACAGCACCAAAATTCGATTTTTCAGCTAATTTTGCAAGTATAACAAGAAAACAAGCCTAGGCTCTAATACCATTGTTGGGTTTTGAGCATTCTAACACTCCTAAGTGTACATGCAACCCTAAATACTTTGGATCTATGTTTTCTCTATTATACATGCAAATATGAACTTTCAAGTTCCATAACTTGATCTAAGTCCATAATTATAATTGGTAAGACTTGACCCGACCTGGCATGGTCCATTTGGGTTGCATGGCATCATGCATTTGGATAGACTAAAATGAGAGAAATAACACTTAAGGTTGGTTAATATATTATAAGTTCTAATATATTAATAAGATTGTTTAATTAGTATTGATCAAAAATTAATCTAGAATGAATTAAGTGATCAAACGAAGACTAATTAAATATATGGGTTGATTGTGTAAATCATCCATACTTGTATAGTGGGCTAAGACTCAATTGATTATCAAGTTGGGCTAAAACCCATAAGATGCTCCATGGATGCTCCATGGTATATTTGAACCCATGGATCCAAGGAAATGAAAAGCCATGACAATTAGGGTTTCCCTAATTGTCACTAACTATATAAGCATCTTATTGTTGACAAAATCGGCCACTAGAGTATATGTGAAAGGGCTAGCCGATTTTCATGAAGTGTGTATATTCTCTCAAGTTATTCCAAGTGTATTTGGTGTTGTGTGAACCATTTTAGGTGTCACACTTGGGGCACTAGGCACTCAAGCTTCATGAAGACATTCTACATCAAAGAGGTATGTAATTCTAACTTGAGATATTCATATTAATCAATGTTATTATGCTAGTTAGGATGAATACCTTGGAAAGTTCATATTTGCATGTATAATAGAGAAAACATAGATCCAAGGTATTTAGGGTTGCATGTACACTTAGGAGTGTTAGAATGCTCAAAACCCAACAAACATGTGGAATGTTGGTGAGTTCATAAGCAGGGTTGTTATGAAAATGTTTTGTGCATTTTATAAAAGCTAGAAAACCTGATATTTTCTGAAAAGACAATTGTTTATACTAGAGTGTGAAGATCCATAGGTTTATGCATGAATGATTTCAAAGCGTGTATAAATGAGAAGTTTTGTATTATAGTTATTGAAAATACAAGTGAATGGTGTTGATTTCCACGAAAAAACCGATGTTTTCCGATACAATATTATGATTGTTTCGAAGTATTATACCGTTCCAACGAATGATTATGAATTCCCTTGATTACTCGGATAGTATTGGATTTATTATGTGAATAGCTATAACCATGCATGATAATGACTAGTTCGTCTGTCTTGGCATTCTAGTGAACGTCGGAACTGATCGTAATATTTTTTCACCCTAGACTAGCCGAGTCTAACTGTAGCGAACAACTGAGGTGTGGGGGAGTCACCCCCGTATAGATCTATACACAAACTCTCACTCTCCCTCCAGGAGACTTTGATTATAACTACAAACTACGACCGAAACTTAAAGGTGTCGCCCATTATTACTCACTTAATCCAAACGAATTTGATTACCATTGATTAACGACCTGAATTTGTTTACTTGAATTGAAGGTAACCCTAACAGACGAGGAGAAGAGGATTACGAGGTCCTACTAATTACGTATTTTATTTAAGGCTGTTGGGTATACGTAGCACGCGTTGGCCCATTTCGCATATGGTTTATTTGGACCTTACTAGCAATGCTAATGGGCCACTGAGGCCCAATAGCACGTAAAATCCATTAAGAGTCCCTTTAGCATGAAATTGGGTCGCAGGAGGCCCAATAGACATATATTAATATTGTTAGGCCCAAAAGTCATGTTAATGGGTCACGAAGTCCCAATAGACATGATTAGAATCTTTCAAGCCTAACAACTTAAATATTTACTTGTTTTAGGTATAGCATAATTGTCGGAAGGCCTGATTGTTCAATTGTTAAATCGCAAAGGCACGAAGGTTGTCGATTGTTTATAACGACTTTTGAAAATATATGTATATTTTTCATTCTATTTTCATAAGTTATAATTAGGTATTCTTGACCCAAATATCTTAAGAATAAAATAATTGACTCAAAAATATTGGTTTGACCTATTAAGCCCTTCTTTAATAAAAATGACAATCTTAGTCCCTTTTTATAAAAAAAAATGACATTTTAGGCCCTTAAACTATTTTTCTTGACATTTTGGCCCATAGACTTATTTAAATAATGTTTTTAACCCAAAATTTTCTTTTTGGCAGTTTCAACCCCTTTAGTAAAAGATTTTCAGTTAAAGTCCAAACTTTTCGCAACTTTTACAATTTTGATCCAAAATTCAAAAAGTTCACATTTTTGATCCTTTTTGGCAAAAAAGTCATTTTAACCCCTGAAATAGATTTATTTACCCTTTTACCCACTATTTTGAGAAATTTACCATTTCAATCCCTTAAAACACAATTTTTTTCGCAATTTTGGACCTATGGGCTGAAAAGCCCAAAAATTGGCCCATTAGGCTACAATTTTCCTTTCTAGTCCTTTGAAGAACATAATATTCATAAAAACATCTATTTTAACTGTTTTGACCCTTTTGGTCCTTATGAAAAATCGTGAATGACAACCTTTAACCCAACTTTTGTTTATTTGACAAATATAGCCCAAAAATGAGTTTATGTTTAATATGTAATTTTTCTTGACTTGTTTAATGTAATATATCATAGATCACTTTTATTTTCCTCCTTGAGCTATAGATCTCGAGATTTCTTTCCTTTTTGGCACATATTTACCACATAAACACATGAAATCACACATAACATACACATACACATAGATCTACACATTTTACTTGTATTCTCCCCCATAAAACTTGTGAAAACCGAGAATAGAGGGGTATGAACTCACCTTTGCTTGTTGTTGTCGGTTTTGAAGAAAGAAATGGAAGAGTTTGATCCTAGCAAGCCTTCTTGGGTGGATTTCGAACTTAGAGTTTTCTAGGTTGATGATCATGAGTTTGTGTGAGTTTAGAAGAGATTCTTGATGAAATAAAGAGACTAGGTTATGGATCCAAGTGAAGACTTACCAAGAATGATGATATTCTCTTGAAAATCCTCTTGATACACAAACAAAACCTCGAGATTTTTGGAGTGAGAATGAAGAGAATGCTTAAGAGAGTCTGGAAGAAGTTTGAAGGGGGGTGTGTGTGTTCCCCTTGTGTTCTAGGCCGAAGAAGAAAAGAGAGGGGGAGAGAGAAAGGAGTGAAATGACCATTATGGATATAGGTTGGATTATGCATGGAAATATGAAGGGTAATAAGGAGGTGGCACATAAAAGTAAACCCTCCTTATTCTTTCTTTTTTTTATTTGGGCCGAGATATAGAGAGGAGAGGCAAGATTTGGGCCTTTAGTGCTTGAGTCCATAATATGGGTCCAATTTGATGGTTTTTGGCCCATTGGTCCTTTTAGAGTAATTCACGGCCCAACATAGCTCAAGGGATGATTTTTATGGCCCATTAGGGCTAATTAGATCTGTTCTGGCCCAATAAGGCCCATTTAGATAAACTAGCCCATTTTAGGCTTATAAGGCCCAAAATGGTTAAGTTTCATGAAAGTGGGTCCAATTAGGGGCCATTTAAGAGTTCTTAGCCCAACATAGTCAAATGGGTAGTTTATTGATCCATTAGGCCTAATAAGAAAATCCTAGTCCAAAATGGACTTGAACCGGGATTTTTAGGGTTTCCAACCTTTTGTTGACTATTTGAATGTTTGTATAGAGTATTTGATGGAATTTTGTTGTCATTGAATAAGTACCATACACGTTTTCAAGTTTTAGTTACAATGTTATGCTTGTTAAGGGTTTTACAAAGCATCAGAATTCCTAGTTGTGACACCTACCAAAACAAATACTCTAACCACTGAACCCTGAGGATTACTAGAGAGCTAACTCGTTCAATCCTTACCATATACCTTTCACACAAATCCCCTGAACCGATCTCAACCAAACCCAAAATATCAACCGAACATATTGGAACCCACTACACAAGATTACTAATAATTCATGGCATGCAACATATATAAATCAATTCGAAAATATGCTCCACCGATATCAGAGCAATAAACCGAAGATAACGCTTACCCAAATCAATATCAAATCCCAAGCAACAAGAATACTGATAATAACCGAAAAGAACGCAAAAGGTAACATGCCCGCAAAATCACCTGACAAAGCATGGACCTCCCTTGTATGGCACTGCAATGACCGACTCTTCTCTGTTGGGGCTCCTTCCTTACCCTCACGACTATCAGAGATTCGAAAAATAGCAGAGTAGGCACACTCACTGCACCTCCCCCTTCTCCTCGAACAGGCGGCCTTCTTGTGGTCCACTTAGTCGCAGAGAAAACATAATGGGCTTGCCTCTTAGGACAATCCCTACTGACATGATCAATCCTGATACACTTATAGCAACTCATACCCCTGGAACGACAAACTCCATCATGTACTTTCCCGCACGTGATGCACTGATCCCGATCATGTTGGCCCCTCAATCGATGATCTGAAGTCTTAGGTCTCTTCCTAGGACCCTCCCCTGCCTGCACCAGATCTGACCCCCTCTTCCCCTGGTGCTCCAAATCGATCTCCGATCACAGAGCTCGGAAGATAGCCATAACCTCAGCATGGAACGCTCCCAAACGCTCATCCAAGATCTTTAAAAATCCATCCTTGATCAAACCAAAAATCATAGGAGTCTTCTCCAAAACACTGTAGGTAGTCTCCGATGAGATGAATTCCCACATCTGCTCACTAATCGGCTCAGTACCTTCACCTGAGCCAGAACCTGAACCTGAACCTCCTTTCTGGGGGCTTATCACCAAACTGATATTCAACATGCAAAAGATCATAACATATTCAAGAATCCTCTTCCCACAAGCTTCTTAGACTTTCCAAGACTCTCCCCGATTCGAGTATGGATCTTGTGCTTTCAGTAGTACGAGCCTAATACTACCTTCCACACCTATCCATACTTTCCTTGAGAATCATCCTGAATCCTCTAAGTCACCTCCTCAATATTATGCCCCCGAAAATTCACTAAACAACGCAACAAAACCTACTGAAGTAGTCCTAGGTTTTCCTAGGTTCCCGACATCACCCTGCCATTAGTTGTTGAGGAACTCCCCATAATGCTAGTCATCCACCTCTTAAATACTATCATATTCACTTAGTAGCTGACTCCCATCATCTAAGAGTTCCACAAAGCATGAAGCAGGCAACATTCGTGCAGTAACGCTCGAATCCATAAAACTATTATATAACATTCAACCCACACACGTCCACTTATGCTAGAAATTCCTCCCTAACTGTCGGTTGTCTTATGCATGCAAATTATACACATAACATGATCATTTAGACTATCGAATAACATACTCTACCGTAGAACTACAACCTGACAAGGAAGAGGAAATAAGGCCAAATCAATTATTATAGGGCTATAAGTTCCTAACCATATACAATTTTTAAAGCATACACCTAGCAATAACTTATTCCAATAAATATCCCCATCTCAGCATAACATCCAATTCACCCAATGCAACAAGGTATCACATATAGACATAAACATAAGATAACATCCAATTCACCCAATGCAACAAGGTATCACATAGACATACTACCTTCCACACATACCCATATTTGTCTCAAATATCACCACAACATCCTAACAATAGACATAAACATAGCGAGCGCTCAACCCTCACTCCTAGAGGAATGTTAAACTATCTCATAACTGGCCTTACGGCTTCTCATGACCCACTCATCCATGAAACTTCCACCAACCCTGAAGCACAAGTGTATGCTAGTCACACATAACATTGGACCCAATAGACTTTCGAATATCCAATCCTACCCTAAGGTCAAATCAAACATTCTCAGGCTATAAGATCTTGATTAGGCACAGCCGTGATGCATACACTAGACAACTACAACAATGATGTAAATCCCATATAAAAGAACCCTAGGCTGGTAGGCATCATATAATCAGGCAAGTCCGTCATGCAATTCCTGAAGATCCCTAGCCTAGCACTAGCATGTTATTCTAACATATCATAATATCAAATAGCTTCATTGTATTTTGGGGTCTACTTACAGGCTCCGGTTGATTGTATACTCCGCATCCTCCATCCTTTATTTTGAAAACCATTTTAGAATCTATTCTTAAAATTTCCTTGATTTGAGACTGGATTCACACGAGTGTTCCTCCAATTCACTCAAACCAAGGCTCTGATACCAACTTGTAACATCCAAAAATTTTAAGCCAAATTTAAACTTTTTCAACATAAAAACCAAATACTGTTTTTACAAAATGTTTTCAAAATATTATTCATCGGAGTGTCCCAGCAACAAAATCATATGGATGAGGAGCGGTATGGTCACTCAATAATAGCTCGGGATGATATCTTCCACTCCTCTAGATATAGCTCCAACCACCTCGCTTGTACCCATAAGTGGTCCACTCAATAATTACTCAAATTACCAAAATGCCCTTGGGGAGGCACAAGACACTCCCTAGTCAAAGTCAAAGCTACTTGGTCCATAGTCAACAGTCCATGTCGACTTAGTTGCTGAGTACAATTTTCCCTTTCATCAAGTCCCTTCTGGTCCAAGAATTCCCAACTCGACATGCCGAGTTCCTAACATACTCGCCAAGTCGATACGCGACTCAGTGTTTGGAAACCCCACTGACTCGTTGGGTCATCTCCCAGACGTCGTCGAGTCCAAGCGGGACCAACTTGGGAAAAACCCTCCTCGACTCGCCAAGTCATCTCCCAGACTCGCCGAGTCCATACGAACACTCTCATAATCAAGCGATTATGAACTATCTCTTCGTTCCAAACATTAGATCTACGTCCCTAGAATGCATTAGCAACGTAAAGTTGCTACCTTTACGTATTTGGATGACTAAAAATCCAAATCTAAGCTTGAAATGGAACTTTACTCATAAGCAAGGGTTCTTTCATGACCATATTAAGAACTTTATGAACTTAGGGCTCAAAGGAGGTTCAGATCTGAAGTTTCAACTTCAGATCTAGCTCCCACACGATAATCCCTTCAAGAATAGCTAAAGAAAGCCTTAATCTTTACACATGAAAGATTCTAGAAGAAAAGAGATCAAGGTAACAGCTTGTTACCTCCAAAACGTGCCCAAACTGAAGTAGACTTTGGATCCACACGAATTCCTTGATGCTAGCCTCTTGATCTACACGTTTCCTCCACAAAATCACTTTCCAAAGCTCCAAAACACTCACAAGGCTCACACACACGAAATTTAGGGTTTTTGGCCCTCAAGGAGTGATAGAGGACAGTGGGAGGCGCTAATGGTCCAATATATAGGGTGCAAAAACCTTGAAATTTAGGGTTCCCCCTGCCAGCTCCTACTCGTCGAGTCCTCCTCCCGATTTGGCGAGTCAATCATTAAATGACGTGTCTCATCCGGCTGATACTCGACGAGTTATAGCGTCGGCTCGTCGAGTAGGACTTAAAACATGAAATCTAAATTGGATATTAATGATACCTGACAATTAGGATGTTACACTCTCCCCATGATCTTTATCTAATATACCATAGGATCCCTCATTGTAACAGCACGAAATCCAGGTTAGCATTATAACCCATTTTATTTTGCAGAATTGGCTAGTTAGTCCCTTATAGTGGAAGGTGTAGTGGGTGAGTACGATGGGCGTACTCGGGGTACGCCGCACGTACTCGCGTGCTTAATTTGTACGCTGGGCGTACCCAAGGTTACACCGGGCGTAACCGGCCCAGATGCAAAACCCTAAGTGATGGCCTTGCACTATAAAAGGAACGTGTAGTCCTTAGCCCTAGGCACCATACATCCTTGAGAGAGTCCTTGAAGAGGTGAGATTCGTGCTTTAGCTTGTGTGTGAGTTTCTGAGCTTGAGGTTGTCTTTTAAAGGTGAAGAAGGAGAAGAAGGAGAAGAAGGAGCCCTTGTTGGAGCTAGAAGTTGAAGAGCAAGTGTAGATCCGAGTTCTTCTATGGTTGGAGATCCTTCCTTAGGTAAAAAGCTCAAAGCTTTCCTTGTTATTCATGAGTTTTGCTTTTTTGACCATTTTAGGATTTTTTGGTTCAAAGTTGGAGACTTTTTGTGCAAAGAGTCTCCATGAGCTTAGATCTGACCTTTTCTAGTGTATTACATGTTGAGGAGTCATAAAAATCAAGTCTTGGACGTGGATCTTGTGGCATGCATGAGTTATAGTCTCATTATGGAAAGAGGAAAGGTTTTTTGAGCTCAAAGTGACCTTTACAACAATGCAAAGGCTTAAAGGCTTCAACTTTATGGATTAAGTCATATTAGAAGGATCAGATCTGAATTTTGGATGAATGTCTTAACCGTTTAAGACCTATATGGGCTGGATGTGGAAACTGGGCATTACGATAGGCGTAACCCAGTACGCAACGCGTAAAAGGCTGCGTACCTCATTTCTGGAATGCAAGAGTACGCCCCGCGTACAAAAGCTGGTACGCCCCGCGTACTGCTTGCTGTTCACTTTTAGGGTTTGGTCAACTTAAGTACAAATGAGTCTAGTAAGGGGTAAAATCGTCTTTTACCTCCCTTGAGAGTGATTTGAGGAAAAGGTCTAGCTTTGGGAATTATGTTGATGACATGAGATATTTCATATGATTAGGCGGAGGCTAGGTCTTATTTCTTAGAGTTCGAGGATTTCGGGTTACCGAGTTACACGAGGTGAGTCTTCTCACTATACGTTACCTAGAATGGTATTATATGTTGACCAGAGGGTCTTATATGTTATGTATGTGATTATGTGCTATATGTTATATGTATGTTGTATGATGTTATAGACCGGGCCGGAGGGTCCAACGATACAGACCGGGCCAAAGGATACAACGAGCTATAACCGGACCAGAGGGTCCAAAGAGCTACGGGACTGGAGGGTCCCGCTGAGACACATCGACCGGAGGGTCGTATTATAGCCTCAAGTGGTGTATGTGTTGTATGCGGTATTTTGGGGAACTCACTAAGCATTTATGCTTACAGTTGTTGTGTTATGTGTTTCAGGTACTAGCGAGGACCGTGGAAAGGCACCAGCGTGACCCGTACACACTAGAGAGAGGATTTGATTTTATGATCTTGGGATATGTTATGTTTCAATAACTACTGTTGGATATTTTTTAGAACATTTTTATGTGAATTTGGTTGATGAAAAATGAAAATTTTGTTTTGAAAATTACGTTCTTACAAGTTGGTATCAGAGCCTTGGTTTGAGGGACTCGGTTGCACCTTTGGGTGTATCTGAACTCAAACTGAGGATTTGAGAAATTTTCAACAATAAAAACAAAATTTTCTAAAAGAGCAAGGGGTTTTGAGACAACCAGAACAGAGCAGTGTGTACGGTCAGCCAGCACCGGAACGGTGAATCCCCAAAGTACCCTTACATTGTGTGTTGTGAGATATGCTATGTTATATTATGCATGCTAGAGTAGGCTAGGTATTCATATTAGGACTAGAGTGGCCTGATTTGTGATGCCTTAGCGTAGGAGACTTCTTCTACTGAGTTGCTTTGAGAGTGAGTAGATGGAAGTTAGGAGCTCATGGGAGGTCTATCGGAGGGTAGCCAATGCATAGTGAGAGTAGAGTACTTGTGATCCGGGATCCAAGGAAGAGGACTTGGGGTGAATGCTGATGCGGTATGGTCAGCAGTATAGGGCCCGTACTACTGAAGACACCGGATCAGTGGGCAGTCCAAGTAAGAATCCTTTGGACAGCGGAGGACGAGTATGGTTGCGTCATTGAGTATGAGTATGCTCGACTGAGTCTCTGATATTTATTGTTGTATCTCAGAGGCATCATGGTTGGGACTCGACACACACCTGAGAGCAGTGGTGTCAGCGACGAGGAGATCCGTCCATTGATTCATGAGGAGGTGGTTGCTGCCATCCGAGCTGAGATTCCAGAGATGTTTGGGGACATCAAGACCATGTTGATTGAGACCTTTGATGAGCGGTATGCAGCAGTGACTGAGGTTGCGGCAACTGTAGCTACGGCTGTTGTTGCTGCTGCCAGACATCAGGGAGGTGACTCGTTGTTGTTTCGGGAGTTCAGCAACACGAAGCCACCAGAGTTCGATGGGACGCAGGACCCAATTGCTGCAATGAGATGGATCTCTGATATCGAGGGATGTTTCTATACGTGTTCTTGTCCAGAGCACTTGAGGGTACGGTTCGCTCTGAACCAGCTCCGCTTGGGAGCGAAGGATTAGTGGAAGTTCGTGACGGCGAGCTTCACTTTGGCAGAGATTTCTCAGGTGACCTGGGAGAGGTTCACCGCTATGTTAAGAGACGAGTATGTTCCCCTCGGTGGAGAGGGAACGGTTGATTCAGGAGTTCTTGACCCTCAAGCAGGGTACTAATTTGGTTGCAGTGATCACCATGAAGTTTCATGAGAGGGCGATGTTTTGCCCTGAGCAGGTGTCTTCTGAGCAGGCTCGTATGAGCCATTATCTGAGTGTTCTAAGAAGAGATATTCGAGAGTTCGTGGCGAACTCGACTTACTGGACATTTGTTGAGCTCCACGCAAATGCCCGGAAGAGGGAGATTGAGTTGGAGACTCAGGCCAAGGAGGAAGCCGAGTCATAGAGGATGGATTGGCGACCGGCTCAATCTCAGCCGGCAGCCAAGCAGGCTAGACTCGCTTATTCGAGATCTGGGGGCGCGAAGGGCTGCACTTATGGGAAGTGTGGGAAGAGTCACGAGGGGTCGTGCAGGGCTGGAGTATGCTGTAAGTGCAGAAAGGAGGGGCATATCGCAAGGGATTGCTCCAAGGGATTTTCGGTTTGCTTTCATTGCAACCAGACTGACCATCGGAAGGCTGAGTGCCCTCAGCTACTTCGGGAATCTGCGCCGGGATTAGCGCAAGGATCTGCTCCCGCTGCTAGGGAAACCGAGGTTCGGCCAGTGAAGGCCGAGGCATCGAAGGCTCATGGGAGAGCTTTCCAATTGACTGCGGAGGAGGTCCGCGCAGCACCCGATGTTGTGGCTGTTATGTATTCTATATTCATCTTTTATTTGAGTTGAGTTATTATGCTTATATGATGATGTGCGTAGGTACTTTTCTTATAAGTTCTGTACCTTCTATGGTATTATTTGACTCGGGTGCGAGTCGGTCGTTTGTTTCCGTAGCATTTAGCCAGCACATTAGTGTCCGTCGAGAAGCGTTGGGTCGACCTCTGCGAGTTTCCATAGCGGATGAGCGAGTAGTGTATGCTACAGATATGATTCGAGGATGTGTCCATGAGATTTTCGGTGTGGAGTTTCCGATAGATCTGGTTCCGATTGCGATGGGGGATGTGTGTGTTATAGTGGGCATGGATTGGTTGAGCCGATATGGAGCTGTGATAGACTGCGAGCGTCAGTTGGTGACGATACGAGACCCTAGTGGGGGAGTACTTACACTGTTCGGTAAGCGAACCCGATGTGGGTCAGCGTTTTGTTCGGCCGCCAGGGCGAGACAGAGTTTGCAGCAAGGCTGCAGTGGATTCGTAGCCTATGTGTCAGACACACGAGTGGCTGTTGGGAGGCCAAGTTCGATTGATGAGGTTCCGATAGTGTGTGAGTTTCCGGATGTTTTTCCCAAGGAACTGCCAGGTGTGCCTCCCGAGAGGCAAGTGGAGTTCCGTATCGATTTGGTTCTGGGAGCAGCTCCTATCGCCAAGGCGCTTTATCGCCTCGCGCCGCCAGAGATGCAGGAGTTATCCTCGCAGCTTCAGGAGCTGTTGGGGAAGGGGTTTATTCGACCGAGCAGCTCACCTTGGGGAGCGCCGATCCTTTTTGTCAAGAAGAAGGATGGTTCACACCGGATGTGTATTGATTACCAAGAGTTGAACAAGTTGACGGTCAAAAACCGTTATCCGTTGCCGAGGATCGATGATCTATTCGATCAATTGCAGGGGGCGTCTTGGTTCTCCAAGATAGACTTGAGGTCGGATTATCATCAGATGAGGGTTCGGGATGAGGATATCCAGAAGACAGCGTTCAGAACTCGTTATGGGCATTACGAGTTCGTGGTGATGCCTTTTGGGCTCACCAATGCCCCATCTGCGTTCATGGATCTCATGAATAGGGTGTGCAGGCTGATGTTGGATCGGTCGGTGATCGTATTCATTGATGATATTTTGGTATATTCGAGGTCTAGAGAACAGCACGAGGAGTATTTGAGGGAGATCCTTGGAGTTCTAAGATCGGAGAGGCTTTATGCCAATTTCTCCAAATGTGATTTCTGGTTACGAGAGGTTCAGTTTTTGGGACACCTCGTCAACCAGAATCGGATATTGGTTGATCCTGCCAAGATTGAGGCATTCATGAGGTAGAGGTGTCGAGATCAGCCACCGAGATCAGGAGCTTTCTAGGTTTGGCCGGCTATTATCGGAGATTTATTAAGGACATCTCCAAGATCGCCGTGCCACTCACCAAGTTGACCCAGAAGGGTGTTGCATTTTCTTGGGGTCTGGAGCAGTAGACCTCGTTCGAGACACTTCGCCAGAAATTATGCGAAGCCCCAGTGTTAGCCCTTCCGGAAGGGATGGAGGATTTCGTGCTATATTGTGATGCATCGATATCCGGATTGGGAGCGGTGCTTATGCATAGTGGGCATGTGATAGCATATGCATCGAGGTAGCTTAAGCCTCATGAGTCGAGGTATCCCACTCATGATCTGGAATTGGGAGCGGTAGTGTTCGCTCTCAAGATCTGGCATCACTATCTGTATGGTGTTCGGTGTACGATATACACGGACCACAAGAGCTTGAAGTATTTGATGGATCAGCCCAACCTGAATATGCGCCAGAGGAGGTGGTTGGATGTGGTAAAGGATTATGATTGTGAGATCCTGTACCATCTGGGAAAGGCTAATGTTGTAGCTGACGCTTTGAACCGTAGGACAGAGAGCGCCCCGTTTCAAGACGTTTGTTTGAGGTTGACAGTGATGACTTCGGTGTTGGACACCATTCGTGGGGCCCAGGCGGAGGCCGTGAGACCGGAGAATCGCAAAAGAGAGCGGGTGATCGGGTAGATATCGGAGTTTGTTACCGATAGTCGAGGACTTATGACCTTCCAGGGTCGGGTTTGGTTACTAGTTGTGGGCGGAACGCGTACCGTCTTCATGGAGGAGGCGCATAAGTCGAAGTTCTCGATCCACCTCGGGGCCACTAAGATGTATTTGGACCTGAAGAAGGAGTATTGGTGGCCCTGTATGAAGAGGGATGTTGCATGGTTCGTAGAGAGATGCTTGACCTGTTGCAAGGTTAAGGCCGAGCACCAGCATCCACATGGTAAGTTGCAGCTATTAGAGGTTCCCGAGTGGAAGTGGGAGCAGATTACCATGGACTTTATCACCAAATTGCCAAGGACTGCTAGAGGTGTCGACGCAATTTGGGTGATTGTGGACAGGTTGACGAAGAGCGCTCACTTTCTTGCTATCAGTGAGAGCTCTTCTACTGAGAGGCTGGCAGAGGTGTATGTGAGGGAGGTTGGTATCACGGCATGGAGTTCTGATATCGATTGTTTCAGATCGAGATGTGTGATTTACTTCCAGGTTTTGGAAGAAGTTTCATCAGGAGTTGGGTACGAGGTTGCATTTCAGTACCGCATACAACCCACAGACGGACGGGCAGAGTGACCCTACGATTCAGACACTCGAAGACATGCTTCGGGCGTGTGTATTGGATTTCAACGGAAGTTGGGACACGTATTTGCCCTTAACTGAGTTTTCCTACAATAACAACCATCATTCGAGCATTGGTATGCCACCTTTTGAGCTATTGTATGGGAGGAGGTGTCGGACCCCCATATGTTGGGGAGAAGTAGGGCAACACGTGATGGGTAGTACGGAGATTGTACTTCAGACATCAGAGCAGATCCAGCAGGTCAGGCAGAGGTTGTTGACCGCTCACAGTCGCCAGAAGAGTTATGCGGACAGACGACGATCTGAGCTCGAGTTCCAGGTCGACGATTTCGTGCTCCTGAAGGTATCTCCTTGGAAAGGAGTGATCCGATTCAGGAAGACGGGCAAGCTGGGACCCCGGTATATTGGGCCATTTAGGGTGATCGCAAGGGTGGGAAAGGTAGGGTATCGCTTGGAGCTACCTACAGAATTGGACTAGATTCATGATACCTTCCACGTGTCGCAGCTGAGGAAGTGTATTGCCGATGAGTCGGCAGTGGTACCGTTAGAGGATATCCAGGTGGACGCAAGTCTGAATTATGCTGAGAAGCTGATCGCAATCTTGGATCGAAGGATCAGGGTTTTGAGGAACAAGGAAGTGCCTCTGGTTCAAGTCCAGTGGCAACATCGAAAGGGTCTGAGCTGACCTGGGAGTCGGAGTCGGAGATGCGGGAGCAGCATCCGGAGCTGTTCACAGCAAGAGACTTCGAGGGCGAAGTCTGGTTCTAGTGTGGGAGAATTGTAACAGCATGAAATCCAGGTTAGCATTATAACCCTTTTTATTTTGGAGAATTGGCTAGTTAGTCCCTTATAGTGGAAGGTGTAGTGGGTGAGTATGCTGGGCGTACTGGGGGTACGCCGCGCGTACTCGCGCACTTAATTTCTACGCAGGTCATCCGGGTACGCTGGGCGTACCCAAGCTTACGTCGGGCGTAACCGACCCAGATGCAAAACCCTAAGTGATGGCCTTGCACTATAAAAGGAACGTGTAGTTCTTTGCCCTAGCCACCATACACCCTTGAGAGAGTCCTTGAAGAGCTGAGATTCGTTGTTTAGCTTGTGTGTGAGTTTTTGAGCTTGAGGTTGTCTTTTAAAGGTGAAGAAGGAGAAGAAGGAGCCCTTGTTGGAGCTTGAAGTTGAAGAGCAAGTGTAGATCCGAGTTCTTCTGTAGTTGGAGATCCTTCCTGAGGTAAAAAGCTCAAAGCTTTCCTTGTTCTTCATGAGTTTTGCTTTTTGGACCATTTTAGGATTTTTTGGTTCAAAGTTGGAGACTTTTTGTGCAAAGAGTCTCCATGAGCTTAGATCTGACCTTTTCTAGTGTATTACATGTTGAGGAGTCATAAAAATCGAGTCTTGGACGTGGATCTTGTGGCATGCATGAGTTATAGTCTCATTATGGAAAGAGGAAAGGTGTTTTGAGCTCAAAGTGA
Organism: Lactuca serriola; assembly: GCF_051521515.1. Lineage (NCBI taxonomy): Eukaryota > Viridiplantae > Streptophyta > Magnoliopsida > Asterales > Asteraceae > Lactuca > Lactuca serriola. Next base: position 202,344,604 of record NC_136410.1, read on the forward strand.
CCTTTACAACAATGAAAAGGCTTAAAGGCTTCAACTTTATGGATTAAGTCATATTAGAAGGGTCAGATCTGAATTTTGGATGAATGTCTTAACCATTTAAGACCTATATGGGCTGGATGTGGAAACTGGGCATTACGTTGGGCGTAGTCCCAGTACGTGACGTGTAAGGGGCTGCGTACCCCGTTTCTGGAATGCAAGAGTACGCCCCGCGTACAAGAGCTGGTACGCCCCGCGTACTGCTTGCTGTTGACTTTTAGGGTTTGGTCAACTTAAGTGCAAATGAGTCTAGTAAGGGGTAAAATCGTCTTTTACCTCCCTTGAGAGTGATTTGAGGAAAAGGTCTAACTCTGGGAATTATGTTGATGACATGAGATATTTCATATGATTAGGCGGAGGCTAGGTCTTATTTCCTAGAGTTCGAGGATTTTGGGTTACCGAGTTACACGAGGTGAGTCTTCTCACTATACGTTACCTAGAATGGTATTATATGTTGACCAGAGGGTCTTATGTGTTATGTATGCGATTATGTGCTATATGTTATATGTATGTTGTATGATGTTATAGACCGGGCCGAAGGGTCCAACGATACAGACCGGGCCGGAGGATCCAACAAGCTATGACCGGACCAGAGGATCCAAAGAGCTACGGGACTGGAGGGTCCCGCTAAGACACATCGACCGGAGGGTCGTATTATAGCCTTTGAGTGTCGTATGTGTTGTATGCGGTATTTTGGGGAACTCACTAAGCATTTTATGCTTACACTTGTTGTGTTATGTGTTTCAGGTACTAGCGAGGACCGTGGAAAGGCACCAGCGTGACCCGTACACACTAGAGAGAGGATTTGATTTTATGATCTTGGGATATGTTATGTTTCGATAACTACTGTTGGATATTTTTGAGAACATTTTTATGTGAATTTGGTTGATGAAAAATGAAAACTTTGTTTTGAAAATTACGTTCTTACAAGTTGGTATCAGAGCCTTGGTTTGAGGGACTCGGTTGCACCTTTGGGTGTATCTGAACTCAAACTGAGGATTTGAGAAATTTTCAACAATAAAAACAAAATTTTCTAAAAGAGCAAGGGGTTTTGAGACAACCAGAACAGAGCAGTGTGTACGGTCAGCCAGCACCGGAACGGTGAATCCCCAAAGTACCCTTACATTGTGTGTTGTGAGATATGCTATGTTATATTATGCATGCTAGAGTAGGCTAGGTATTCATATTAGGACTAGAGTGGCCTGATTTGTGATGCCTTAGCGTAGGAGACTTCTTCTACTGAGTTGCTTTGAGAGTGAGTAGATGGAAGTTAGGAGCTCATGGGAGGTCTATCGGAGGGTAGCCAATGCATAGTGAGAGTAGAGTACTTGTGATCCGGGATCCAAGGAAGAGGACTTGGGGTGAATGCTGATGCGGTGTGGTCAGCAGTATAGGGCCCATACTACTGAAGACACCGGATCAGTGGGCAGTCCAAGTAAGAATCCTTTGGACAGCGGAGGACGAGTATGGTTGCGTCATTGAGTATGAGTATGCTCGATTGAGTCTCTGATATTTATTGTTGTATCTCAGAGGTATCATGGTTGGGACTCGACACACACCTGAGAGCAGTGGTGTCTGCGACGAGGAGATCCGTCGATTGATTCATAAGGAGGTGGCTGCTGCCATCCGAGCAGAGATTCTAGAGATGTTTGGGGACATCAAGACCACGTTGATTGAGACCTTTGATGAGCGGTACACAGCAGTGACTGAGGCTACGGAAACTGCAGCTACGGCTGTTGTTGCTGCTGCCAGACATCAGGGAGGTGACTCGTTGTTGTTTCGGGAGTTCAGCAGCACGAAGCCACCAGAAATCGATGGGACGCAGGACCCAATTGCTGCAATGAGATGGATCTCTAAGATCGAGGGATGTTTCTATACGTGTTCTTGTCTAGAGGACTTGAGGGTACGGTTCGCTCTGAACAAGCTCCGCTTGGGAGCGAAGGATTAGTGGAAGTTCGTGACGGCGAGCTTCCCTTTGGCAGAGATTTCTCAGGTGACCTGGGAGACGTTCACCACTATGTTCAGAGACGAGTATGTTCTCCTCGGTGGAAAGGGAACGGCTGATTCAGGAGTTCTTGACCCTCAAGCAGGGTACTGATTTGGTTGCAGTGATCACCAGGAAGTTTCATGATAGGGAGATGTTTTGCCCTTAGCAGGTGTCTTCTGAGCAGGCTCGTATGAGCCGTTATCTGAGTGTTCTGAGAAGAGATATTTGAGAGTTCGTGGTGAACTCGACTTACTGGACATTTGCTGAGCTCCAGGCAAATGCCCGGAAGAGGGAGACTGAGTTGGAGACTTAGGCCAGGGAGGAGGCCGAGTCACAGAGGATGGATCGGCGACCGACTCAGTCTCAGCCGGCAGCCAAGCGGGCTAGACCCGCTGATTTGAGATCTGGGGGCGCGAAGGGCCGCACTTGTGGGAAGTGCGGCAAGAGTCACGAGGGGTCGTGCAGGGCTGGAGTATGTTGTAGGTGCAGAAAGGAGGGGCATATCGCAAGGGATTGCTCCAAGGGATTTTCGGTTTGCTTTCATTGCAACCAGACCGGCCATCGGAAGGCCGAGTGCCCTCAGCTACTTCGGGGATCAGCGCAGGGATCTGCTCCCGCTGCTAGGGAAACCGAGGTTCGGCCAGTGAAGGCCGAGGCATCGAAGGCTCATGGGAGAGCTTTCCAATTGACTACGGAAGAGGTCCGTGTAGCGCCCGATGTTGTGGCTGGTATGTATTCTATATTCATCTTTTATTTGAGTTGAGTTATTGTGCTTATATGATGATGTGTGTAGGTACTTTTCTTGTAAGTTTTGTACCTGCTTTGGTATTATTTGACTCGTTTGTTTTCGTAGCATTTAGCCAGCACATTAGTGTCCGTTGAGAGGCGTTGGGTCGACCTCTGCGAGTTTCCATAGAGGATGAGCGAGCAGTGTATGCTACGAATATGATTCGAGGATGTGTCCATGAGATTTTTGGTGTGGAGTTTTCGATAGATCTGGTTCCGATTGCGATGGAGGATGTGTGTGTTATGGTGGGAATGGATTGGTTGAGCCGATATGGAGCTGTGATAGACTGCGAGCGTCAGTTGGTGACGATACGAGACCCTAGTGGGGGAGTACTTACATTGTTCGGTAAGGGAACCCGATGTGGGTCAGCGTTTTGTTTGGCCGCCAGGGCGAGGCAGAGTTTGCAACAAGGCTGCAGTGGATTCGTAGCCTATGTGTCAGACACACGAGTGGCCGTTGGGAGGCCAAGTTCGATTGATGAGGTTCCGATAGTATGTGAGTTTCCGGATGTTTTTCCCGAGGAACTGCCAGGTGTGCCTCCCGAGAGGCAAGTGGAGTTCCGTATCGATTTGGTTCTGGGAGCAGCTCCTATCGCCAAGGTGCCTTATCGCCTCGCACCGCAAGAGATGCAGAAGTTATCCTCGCAGCTTCAGGAGATGTTGGGGAAGGGGTTTATTCGACCGAGCAGCTCACCTTGGGGAGCGCCGATCCTTTTTTTCAAGAAGAAGGATGGTTCACACCGGATGTGTATTGATTACCAGGAGTTGAACAAGTTGACGGTCAAAAACCGTTATCCATTGCCGAGGATCGATGATCTATTCGATCAATTGCAGGGGGCGTCTTGGTTCTCCAAGATAGACTTGAGGTCGGGTTATCATCAAATGAGGGTTCGGGATGAGGATATCCAGAAGACAGCGTTCAGAACTCGTTATGGGTATTACGAGTTCGTGGTGATGCCTTTTGGGCTCACCAATACCCCAGCTGCGTTCATGGATCTCATGAACAGGGTGTGCAGGCCGATGCTGGATCGGTCGATGATCGTATTCATTGATGATATTTTGGTATATTCGAGGTCTAGAGAACAACACGAGGAGTATTTGAGGGAGATCCTTGGAGTTCTAAGATCGGAGAGGCTTAAAGCCAAGTTCTCCAAATGTGATTTCTGGTTACGAGAGGTTCAGTTTTTGGGACACCTCGTCAACCAGAATGGGATATTGGTCGATCCTGCCAAGATTGAGGCAGTCATGAGGTAGAGGTGTCGAGATCACCCACCGAGATCAGGAGCTTTCTGGGTTTGGCCGGCTATTATCGGAGATTTATTAAGGACATCTCCAAGATCGCCGTGCCACTCACCAAGTTGACCCGGAAGGGTGTTGCATTTTCTTGGGGTCCGGAGCAGCAGACCTCGTTCGAGACACTTCGCCAGAAATTATGCGAAGCCCCAGTGTTAGCCCTTCGGATATTGTGATGCATTGATATCCGAATTGGGAGCGGTGCTTATGCAGAGGGGGCATGTGATAGCATATGCATCGAGGCAGCTTAAGCCTCATGAGTCGAGGTATCCCACTCATGATTTGGAATTGGGAGCGATAGTGTTCGCTCTCAAGATCTGGTGTCACTATCTGTATGGGGTTCGGTGTACGATATACACGGACCACAAGAGCTTAAAGTATTTGATGGATCAGCCCAACCTGAATATGCGCCAGAGGAGGTGGTTGGATGTGGTAAAGGATTATGATTGTGAGATCCTGTACCATCTGGGAAAGGCTAATGTTGTAGCTGACGCTTTGAACCGTAGGGCGGAGAGCGCCCCGTTTCGAGACGTTTGTTTGAGGTTGACAGTGATGACTTCGGTGTTGGACACCATTCGTGGGGCCCAGGCGGAGGCCGTGAGACCGGAGAACCGCAAAAGAGAGCGGGTGATCGGGCAGATATCAGAGTTTGTTACCGATAGTCGAGGACTTATGACCTTCCAGGGTCGGGTTTGGGTACCATTTGTGGCGGAACGCATACCGTCTTGATGGAGGAGGCGCATAAGTCGAAGTTCTCGATCCACCCCGGGGCCACTAAGATGTATTTGGACCTGAAGAAGGAGTATTGGTGGCCCTGTATGAAGAGGGATGTTGCATGGTTCGTAGAGAGATGCTTGACCTGTCGCAAGGTTAAGGCCGAGCACCAACATCCGCATGGTAAGCTGCAGCTATTAGAGGTTCCCGAGTGGAAGTGGAAGTAGATTACCATGGACTTTATCACCAAATTTTCCAAGGACTGCTAGAGGTGTCGACGCAATTTGGGTGATTGTGGACAGGTTGACGAAGAGCGCTCACTTTCTTGCTATCAGTGAGAGCTCTACTACTGAGAGGCTAGCAGGGCTGTATGTGAGGGAGGTGGTATCACGACATGGAGTTCCGATCTCGATGGTTTCAGATCGAGATGTGCGATTTACTTCCAGGTTTTGGAAGAAGTTTCATGAGGAGTTGGGTACGAGGCTGCATTTCAGTACCGCATACAACCCACAGACGGACGGGCAGAGTGACCCTACGATTCAGACACTCGAAGACATGCTTCGGGCGTGTGTATTGGATTTCGATGGAAGTTGGGACACGTATTTGCCCTTATATGAGTTTTCCTACAATAACAACCATCATTCGAGCATTGGTATGCCACCTTTTGAGCTGTTGTATGGGAGGAGGTGTCGGACCCCCATATGCTGGGGAGAAGTAGGGCAACACGTGATGGGTAGTACGGAGATTGTTCTTCAGACGTCAGAGCAGATCCAGCAGGTCAGGCAGAGGTTTTTGATCGCTCAGAGTTGCCAAAAGAGTTATGCGGACAGGCGACGATCTGAGCTTGAGTTCTAGGTCAGCGATTTCGTGCTCCTGAAGATATCTCCTTGGAAAGGAGTGACCCGATTCAGGAAGAGGGGCAAGCTGGGACCCTGGTATATTGGGCCATTTAGGGTGATCGCAAGGGTAGGCAAGGTAGCGTATCGCTTGGAGCTACCTACAGAATTGGACTAGATTCATGATACCTTCCACGTGTCGCAGCTGAGGAAGTGTATTGCCGATGAGTCGGCAGTGGTACCGTTAGAGGATATCCAGGTGGACGCAAGTCTGAATTATGTTGAGAAGCTGATCGCAATCTTGGATCGAAGGATCAGGGTTTTGAGGAACAAGGAAGTGCCTCTGGTTCAAGTCCAGTGGCAACATCGAAAGGGTCTGAGCTGACCTGGGAGCCGGAGTCGGAGATGCGGGAGCAGCATCCGGAGCTGTTCACAGCAAGAGACTTCGAGGGCGAAGTCTGGTTCTAGTGTGGGAGAATTGTAACAGTATGAAATCCAGGTTAGCATTATAACCCTTTTTATTTTGGAGAATTGGCTAGTTAGTCCCTTATAGTGGAAGGTGTAGTGGGTGAGTATGCTGGGCGTACTGGGGGTACGCCGCGCGTACTCGCGCACTTAATTTCTACGCAGGTCATCCGGGTACGCTGGGCGTACCCAAGCTTACGTCGGGCGTAACCGACCCAGATGCAAAACCCTAAGTGATGGCCTTGCACTATAAAAGGAACGTGTAGTTCTTTGCCCTAGCCACCATACACCCTTGAGAGAGTCCTTGAAGAGCTGAGATTCGTTGTTTAGCTTGTGTGTGAGTTTTTGAGCTTGAGGTTGTCTTTTAAAGGTGAAGAAGGAGAAGAAGGAGCCCTTGTTGGAGCTTGAAGTTGAAGAGCAAGTGTAGATCCGAGTTCTTCTGTAGTTGGAGATCCTTCCTGAGGTAAAAAGCTCAAAGCTTTCCTTGTTCTTCATGAGTTTTGCTTTTTGGACCATTTTAGGATTTTTTGGTTCAAAGTTGGAGACTTTTTGTGCAAAGAGTCTCCATGAGCTTAGATCTGACCTTTTCTAGTGTATTACATGTTGAGGAGTCATAAAAATCGAGTCTTGGACGTGGATCTTGTGGCATGCATGAGTTATAGTCTCATTATGGAAAGAGGAAAGGTGTTTTGAGCTCAAAGTGACCTTTACAACAATGCAAAGGCTTAAAGGCTTCAACTTTATGGATTAAGTCATATTAGAAGGGTCAGATCTGAATTTTGGATGAATGTCTTAACCATTTAAGACCTATATGGGCTGGATGTGGAAACTGGGCATTACGTTGGGCGTAGTCCCAGTACGTGACGTGTAAGGGGCTGCGTACCCCGTTTCTGGAATGCAAGAGTACGCCCCGCGTACTGCTTGCTGTTGACTTTTAGGGTTTGGTCAACTTAAGTGCAAATGAGTCTAGTAAGGGGTAAAATCGTCTTTTACCTCCCTTGAGAGTGATTTGAGGAAATGGTCTAGCTCTGGGAATTATGTTGATGACATGAGATATTTCATATGATTAGGCGGAGGCTAGGTCTTATTTCCTAGAGTTCGAGGATTTTGGGTTACCGAGTTACACGAGGTGAGTCTTCTCACTATACGTTACCTAGAATGGTATTATATGTTGACCAGAGGGTCTTATGTGTTATGTATGCGATTATGTGCTATATGTTATATGTATGTTGTATGATGTTATAGACCGGGCCGAAGGGTCCAACGATACAGACCGGGCCGGAGGATCCAACAAGCTATGACCGGACCAGAGGGTCCAAAGAGCTACGGGACTGGAGGGTCCCGCTAAGACACATCGACCGGAGGGTCGTATTATAGCCTTTGAGTGTCGTATGTGTTGTATGCGGTATTTTGGGGAACTCACTAAGCATTTTATGCTTACACTTGTTGTGTTATGTGTTTCAGGTACTAGCGAGGACCGTGGAAAGGCACCAGCGTGACCCGTACACACTAGAGAGAGGATTTGATTTTATGATCTTGGGATATGTTATGTTTCGATAACTACTGTTGGATATTTTTGAGAACATTTTTATGTGAATTTGGTTGATGAAAAATGAAAACTTTGTTTTGAAAATTACGTTCTTACAAGTTGGTATCAGAGCCTTGGTTTGAGGGACTCGGTTGCACCTTTGGGTGTATCTGAACTCAAACTGAGGATTTGAGAAATTTTCAACAATAAAAACAAAATTTTCTAAAAGAGCAAGGGATTTTGAGACAACCAGAACAGAGCAGTGTGTACGGTCAGCCAGCACCCGAACGGTGAATCCCCAAAGTACCCTTACATTGTGTGTTGTGAGATATGCTATGTTATATTATGCATGCTAGAGTAGGCTAGGTATTCATATTAGGACTAGAGTGGCCTGATTTGTGATGCCTTAGCGTAGGAGACTTCTTCTACTGAGTTGCTTTGAGAGTGAGTAGATGGAAGTTAGGAGCTCATGGGAGGTCTATCGGAGGGTAGCCAATGCATAGTGAGAGTAGAGTACTTGTGATCCGGGATCCAAGGAAGAGGACTTGGGGTGAATGCTGATGCGGTGTGGTCAGCAGTATAGGGCCCGTACTACTGAAGACACCGGATCAGTGGGCAGTCCAAGTAAGAATCCTTTGGACAGCGGAGGACGAGTATGGTTGCGTCATTGAGTATGAGTATGCTCGATTGAGTCTCTGATATTTATTGTTGTATCTCAGAGGTTTTATGGTTGGGACTCGACACACACCTGAGAGCAGTGGTGTCAGCGACGAGGAGATCCGTCGATTGATTCATAAGGAGGTGGCTGCTGCCATCCGAGCAGAGATTCTAGAGATGTTTGGGGACATCAAGACCACGTTGATTGAGACCTTTGATGAGCGGTACGCAGCAGTGACTGAGGCTACGGAAACTGCAGCTACGGCTGTTGTTGCTGCTGCCAGACATCAGGGAGGTGACTCGTTGTTGTTTCGGGAGTTCAGCAACACGAAGCCACCAGAGTTCGATGGGACGCAGGACCCAATTGCTGCAATGAGATGGATCTCTAAGATCGAGGGATGTTTCTATACGTGTTCTTGTCTAGAGGACTTGAGGGTACGGTTCGCTCTGAACAAGCTCCGCTTGGGAGCGAAGGATTAGTGGAAGTTCGTGACGGCGAGCTTCCCTTTGGCAGAGATTTCTCAGGTGACCTGGGAGACGTTCACCACTATGTTCAGAGACGAGTATGTTCTCCTCGGTGGAAAGGGAACGGCTGATTCAGGAGTTCTTGACCCTCAAGCAGGGTACTGATTTGGTTGCAGTGATCACCAGGAAGTTTCATGATAGGGAGATGTTTTGCCCTTAGCAGGTGTCTTCTGAGCAGGCTCGTATGAGCCGTTATCTGAGTGTTCTGAGAAGAGATATTTGAGAGTTCGTGGTGAACTCGACTTACTGGACATTTGCTGAGCTCCAGGAAAATGCCCAGAAGAGGGAGACTGAGTTGGAGACTTAGGCCAGGGAGGAGGCCGAGTCACAGAGGATGGATCGGCGACCGATTCAGTCTCAGCCGGCAGCCAAGCGGGCTAGACCCGCTGATTTGAGATCTGGGGGCGCGAAGGGCCGCACTTGTGGGAAGTGCGGCAAGAGTCACGAGGGGTCGTGTAGGGCTGGAGTATGCTGCAGGTGCAGAAAGGAGGGGCATATCGCAAGGGATTGCTCCAAGGGATTTTCGGTTTGCTTTCATTGCAACCAGACCGGCCATCGGAAGGCCGAGTGCCCTCAGCTACTTCGGGGATCAGCGCAGGGATCTGCTCCCGCTGCTAGGGAAACCGAGGTTCGGCCAGTGAAGGCCGAGGCATCGAAGGCTCATGGGAGAGCTTTCCAATTGACTACGGAAGAGGTCCGTGTAGCGCCCGATGTTGTGGCTGGTATGTATTCTATATTCATCTTTTATTTGAGTTGAGTTATTGTGCTTATATGATGATGTGCGTAGGTACTTTTCTTGTAAGTTTTGTACCTGCTTTGGTATTATTTGACTCGTTTGTTTTCGTAGCATTTAGCCAGCACATTAGTGTCCGTTGAGAGGCGTTGGGTCGACCTCTGCGAGTTTCCATAGCGGATGAGCGAGCAGTGTATGCTACGAATGTGATTCGAGGATGTGTCCATGAGATTTTTGGTGTGGAGTTTCCGATAGATCTGGTTCCGATTGCGATGGGGGATGTGTGTGTTATGGTGGGAATGGATTGGTTGAGCCGATATGGAGCTGTGATAGACTGCGAGCGTCAGTTGGTGACGATACGAGACCCTAGTGGGGGAGTACTTACATTGTTCGGTAAGGGAACCCGATGTGGGTCAGCGTTTTGTTTGGCCGCCAGGGCGAGGCAGAGTTTGCAGCAAGGCTGCAGTGGATTCGTAGCCTATGTGTCAGACACACGAGTGGCCGTTGGGAGGCCAAGTTCGATTGATGAGGTTCCGATAGTATGTGAGTTTCCGGATGTTTTTCCCGAGGAACTGCCAGGTGTGCCTCCCGAGAGGCAAGTGGAGTTCCGTATCGATTTGGTTCTGGGAGCAGCTCCTATCGCCAAGGTGCTTTATCGCCTCCCACCGCCAGAGATGCAGAAGTTATCCTCCCAGCTTCAGGAGCTGTTGGGGAAGGGGTTTATTCGACCGAGCAGCTCACCTTGGGGAGCGCCGATCCTTTTTTTCAAGAAGAAGGATGGTTCACACCGGATGTGTATTGATTACCGGGAGTTGAACAAGTTGTCGGTCAAAACCGTTATCCATTGCCGAGGATCGATGATCTATTCGATCAATTGCAGGGGGGCGTCTTGGTTCTCCAAGATAGACTTGAGGTCGGGTTATCATCAAATGAGGGTTCGGGATGAGGATATCCAGAAGACAGCGTTCAGAACTCGTTATGGGCATTACGAGTTCGTGGTGATGCCTTTTGGGCTCACCAATACCCCAGCTGCGTTCATGGATCTCATGAACAGGGTGTGTAGGCCGATGCTGGATCGGTCGATGATCGTATTCATTGATGATATTTTGGTATATTCGAGGTCTAGAGAACAACACGGGGAGTATTTGAGGGAGATCCTTGGAGTTCTAAGATCGGAGAGGCTTAAAGCCAAGTTCTCCAAATGTGATTTCTGGTTACGAGAGGTTCAGTTTTTGGGACACCTCGTCAACCAGAATGGGATATTGGTCGATCCTGCCAAGATTGAGGCAGTCATGAGGTAGAGGTGTCGAGATCACCCACCGAGATCAGGAGCTTTCTGGGTTTGGCCGGCTATTATCGGAGATTTATTAAGGACATCTCCAAGATCGCCGTGCCACTCACCAAGTTGACCCGGAAGGGTGTTGCATTTTCTTGGGGTCCGGAGCAGCAGACCTCGTTCGAGACACTTCGCCAGAAATTATGCGAAGCCCCAGTGTTAGCCCTTCGGATATTGTGATGCATTGATATCCGAATTGGGAGCGGTGCTTATGCAGAGGGGGCATGTGATAGCATATGCATCGAGGCAGCTTAAGCCTCATGAGTCGAGGTATCCCACTCATGATTTGGAATTGGGAGCGATAGTGTTCGCTCTCAAGATCTGGTGTCACTATCTGTATGGGGTTCGGTGTACGATATACACGGACCACAAGAGCTTAAAGTATTTGATGGATCAGCCCAACCTGAATATGCGCCAGAGGAGGTGGTTGGATGTGGTAAAGGATTATGATTGTGAGATCCTGTACCATCTGGGAAAGGCTAATGTTGTAGCTGACGCTTTGAACCGTAGGGCGGAGAGCGCCCCGTTTCGAGACGTTTGTTTGAGGTTGACAGTGATGACTTCGGTGTTGGACACCATTCGTGGGGCCCAGGCGGAGGCCGTGAGACCGGAGAACCGCAAAAGAGAGCGGGTGATCGGGCAGATATCAGAGTTTGTTACCGATAGTCGAGGACTTATGACCTTCCAGGGTCGGGTTTGGGTACCATTTGTGGCGGAACGCATACCGTCTTGATGGAGGAGGCGCATAAGTCGAAGTTCTCGATCCACCCCGGGGCCACTAAGATGTATTTGGACCTGAAGAAGGAGTATTGGTGGCCCTGTATGAAGAGGGATGTTGCATGGTTCGTAGAGAGATGCTTGACCTGTCGCAAGGTTAAGGCCGAGCACCAACATCCGCATGGTAAGCTGCAGCTATTAGAGGTTCCCGAGTGGAAGTGGAAGTAGATTACCATGGACTTTATCACCAAATTTTCCAAGGACTGCTAGAGGTGTCGACGCAATTTGGGTGATTGTGGACAGGTTGACGAAGAGCGCTCACTTTCTTGCTATCAGTGAGAGCTCTACTACTGAGAGGCTAGCAGGGCTGTATGTGAGGGAGGTGGTATCACGACATGGAGTTCCGATCTCGATGGTTTCAGATCGAGATGTGCGATTTACTTCCAGGTTTTGGAAGAAGTTTCATGAGGAGTTGGGTACGAGGCTGCATTTCAGTACCGCATACAACCCACAGACGGACGGGCAGAGTGACCCTACGATTCAGACACTCGAAGACATGCTTCGGGCGTGTGTATTGGATTTCGATGGAAGTTGGGACACGTATTTGCCCTTATATGAGTTTTCCTACAATAACAACCATCATTCGAGCATTGGTATGCCACCTTTTGAGCTGTTGTATGGGAGGAGGTGTCGGACCCCCATATGCTGGGGAGAAGTAGGGCAACACGTGATGGGTAGTACGGAGATTGTTCTTCAGACGTCAGAGCAGATCCAGCAGGTCAGGCAGAGGTTTTTGATCGCTCAGAGTTGCCAAAAGAGTTATGCGGACAGGCGACGATCTGAGCTTGAGTTCTAGGTCAGCGATTTCGTGCTCCTGAAGGTATCTCCTTGGAAAGGAGTGACCCGATTCAGGAAGAGGGGCAAGCTGGGACCCTGGTATATTGGGCCATTTAGGGTGATCGCAAGGGTAGGCAAGGTAGCGTATCGCTTGGAGCTACCTACAGAATTGGACTAGATTCATGATACCTTCCACGTGTCGCAGCTGAGGAAGTGTATTGCTGATGAGTCGGCAGTGGTACCGTTAGAGGATATCCAGGTGGACGCAAGTCTGAATTATGTTGAGAAGCTGATCGCAATCTTGGATCGAAGGATCAGGGTTTTGAGGAACAAGGAAGTGCCTCTGGTTCAAGTCCAGTGGCAACATCGAAAGGGTCTGAGCTGACCTGGGAGCCGGAGTCGGAGATGCGGGAGCAGCATCCGGAGCTGTTCACAGCAAGAGACTTCGAGGGCGAAGTCTGGTTCTAGTGTGGGAGAATTGTAACAGCATGAAATCCAGGTTAGCATTATAACCCTTTTTATTTTGGAGAATTGGCTAGTTAGTCCCTTATAGTGGAAGGTGTAGTGGGTGAGTATGCTGGGCGTACTGGGGGTACGCCGCGCGTACTCGCGCACTTAATTTCTACGCAGGTCATCCGGGTACGCTGGGCGTACCCAAGCTTACGTCGGGCGTAACCGACCCAGATGCAAAACCCTAAGTGATGGCCTTGCACTATAAAAGGAACGTGTAGTTCTTTGCCCTAGCCACCATACACCCTTGAGAGAGTCCTTGAAGAGCTGAGATTCGTTGTTTAGCTTGTGTGTGAGTTTTTGAGCTTGAGGTTGTCTTTTAAAGGTGAAGAAGGAGAAGAAGGAGCCCTTGTTGGAGCTTGAAGTTGAAGAGCAAGTGTAGATCCGAGTTCTTCTGTAGTTGGAGATCCTTCCTGAGGTAAAAAGCTCAAAGCTTTCCTTGTTCTTCATGAGTTTTGCTTTTTGGACCATTTTAGGATTTTTTGGTTCAAAGTTGGAGACTTTTTGTGCAAAGAGTCTCCATGAGCTTAGATCTGACCTTTTCTAGTGTATTACATGTTGAGGAGTCATAAAAATCGAGTCTTGGACGTGGATCTTGTGGCATGCATGAGTTATAGTCTCATTATGGAAAGAGGAAAGGTGTTTTGAGCTCAAAGTGACCTTTACAACAATGCAAAGGCTTAAAGGCTTCAACTTTATGGATTAAGTCATATTAGAAGGGTCAGATCTGAATTTTGGATGAATGTCTTAACCATTTAAGACCTATATGGGCTGGATGTGGAAACTGGGCATTACGTTGGGCGTAGTCCCAGTACGTGACGTGTAAGGGGCTGCGTACCCCGTTTCTGGAATGCAAGAGTACGCCCCGCGTACTGCTTGCTGTTGACTTTTAGGGTTTGGTCAACTTAAGTGCAAATGAGTCTAGTAAGGGGTAAAATCGTCTTTTACCTCCCTTGAGAGTGATTTGAGGAAAAGGTCTAGCTCTGGGAATTATGTTGATGACATGAGATATTTCATATGATTAGGCGGAGGCTAGGTCTTATTTCCTAGAGTTCGAGGATTTTGGGTTACCGAGTTACACGAGGTGAGTCTTCTCACTATACGTTACCTAGAATGGTATTATATGTTGACCAGAGGGTCTTATGTGTTATGTATGCGATTATGTGCTATATGTTATATGTATGTTGTATGATGTTATAGACCGGGCCGAAGGGTCCAACGATACAGACCGGGCCGGAGGATCCAACAAGCTATGACCGGACCAGAGGGTCCAAAGAGCTACGGGACTGGAGGGTCCCGCTAAGACACATCGACCGGAGGGTCGTATTATAGCCTTTGAGTGTCGTATGTGTTGTATGCGGTATTTTGGGGAACTCACTAAGCATTTTATGCTTACACTTGTTGTGTTATGTGTTTCAGGTACTAGCGAGGACCGTGGAAAGGCACCAGCGTGACCCGTACACACTAGAGAGAGGATTTGATTTTATGATCTTGGGATATGTTATGTTTCGATAACTACTGTTGGATATTTTTGAGAACATTTCTATGTGAATTTGGTTGATGAAAAATGAAAACTTTGTTTTGAAAATTACGTTCTTACAAGTTGGTATCAGAGCCTTGGTTTGAGGGACTCGGTTGCACCTTTGGGTGTATCTGAACTCAAACTGAGGATTTGAGAAATTTTCAACAATAAAAACAAAATTTTCTAAAAGAGCAAGGGATTTTGAGACAACCAGAACAGAGCAGTGTGTACGGTCAGCCAGCACCCGAACGGTGAATCCCCAAAGTACCCTTACATTGTGTGTTGTGAGATATGCTATGTTATATTATGCATGCTAGAGTAGGCTAGGTATTCATATTAGGACTAGAGTGGCCTGATTTGTGATGCCTTAGCGTAGGAGACTTCTTCTACTGAGTTGCTTTGAGAGTGAGTAGATGGAAGTTAGGAGCTCATGGGAGGTCTATCGGAGGGTAGCCAATGCATAGTGAGAGTAGAGTACTTGTGATCCGGGATCCAAGGAAGAGGACTTGGGGTGAATGCTGATGCGGTGTGGTCAGCAGTATAGGGCCCGTACTACTGAAGACACCGGATCAGTGGGCAGTCCAAGTAAGAATCCTTTGGACAGTGGAGGACGAGTATGGTTGCGTCATTGAGTATGAGTATGCTCGATTGAGTCTCTGATATTTATTGTTGTATCTCAGAGGTATCATGGTTGGGACTCGACACACACCTGAGAGCAGTGGTGTCAGCGACGAGGAGATCCGTCGATTGATTCATAAGGAGGTGGCTGCTGCCATCCAAGCAGAGATTCTAGAGATGTTTGGGGACATCAAGACCACGTTGATTGAGACCTTTGATGAGCGGTACGCAGCAGTGACTGAGGCTACGGAAACTGCAGCTACGGCTGTTGTTGCTGCTGCCAGACATCAGGGAGGTGACTCGTTGTTGTTTCGGGAGTTCAGCAACACGAAGCCACCAGAGTTCGATGGGACGCAGGACCCAATTGCTGCAATGAGATGGATCTCTAAGATCGAGGGATGTTTCTATACGTGTTCTTGTCTAGAGGACTTGAGGGTACGGTTCGCTCTGAACAAGCTCCGCTTGGGAGCGAAGGATTAGTGGAAGTTCGTGACGGCGAGCTTCCCTTTGGCAGAGATTTCTCAGGTGACCTGGGAGACGTTCACCACTATGTTCAGAGACGAGTATGTTCTCCTCGGTGGAAAGGGAACGGCTGATTCAGGAGTTCTTGACCCTCAAGCAGGGTACTGATTTGGTTGCAGTGATCACCAGGAAGTTTCATGATAGGGAGATGTTTTGCCCTTAGCAGGTGTCTTCTGAGCAGGCTCGTATGAGCCGTTATCTGAGTGTTCTGAGAAGAGATATTTGAGAGTTCGTGGTGAACTCGACTTACTGGACATTTGCTGAGCTCCAGGCAAATGCCCAGAAGAGGGAGACTGAGTTGGAGACTTAGGCCAGGGAGGAGGCCGAGTCACAGAGGATGGATCGGCGACCGATTCAGTCTCAGCCGGCAGCCAAGCGGGCTAGACCCGCTGATTTGAGATCTGGGGGCGCGAAGGGCCGCACTTGTGGGAAGTGCGGCAAGAGTCACGAGGGGTCGTGCAGGGCTGGAGTATGCTGCAGGTGCAGAAAGGAGGGGCATATCGCAAGGGATTGCTCCAAGGGATTTTCGGTTTGCTTTCATTGCAACCAGACCGGCCATCGGAAGGCCGAGTGCCCTCAGCTACTTCGGGGATCAGCGCAGGGATCTGCTCCTTCTGCTAGGGAAACCGAGGTTCGGCCAGTGAAGGCCGAGGCATCGAAGGCTCATGGGAGAGCTTTCCAATTGACTACGGAAGAGGTCCGTGTAGTGCCCGATGTTCTGGCTGGTATGTATTCTATATTCATCTTTTATTTGAGTTGAGTTATTGTGCTTATATGATGATGTGCGTAGGTACTTTTCTTGTAAGTTTTGTACCTGCTTTGGTATTATTTGACTCGTTTGTTTTCGTAGCATTTAGCCAGCACATTAGTGTCCGTTGAGAGGCGTTGGGTCGACCTCTGCGAGTTTCCATAGCGGATGAGCGAGCAGTGTATGCTACGAATGTGATTCGAGGATGTGTCCATGAGATTTTTGGTGTGGAGTTTCCGATAGATCTGGTTCGGATTGCGATGGGGGATGTGTGTGTTATGGTGGGAATGGATTGGTTGAGCCGATATGGAGCTGTGATAGACTGCGAGCGTCAGTTGGTGACGATACGAGACCCTAGTGGGGGAGTACTTACATTGTTCGGTAAGGGAACCCGATGTGGGTCAGCGTTTTGTTTGGCCGCCAGGGTGAGGCAGAGTTTGCAGCAAGGCTGCAGTGGATTCGTAGCCTATGTGTCAGACACACGAGTGGCCGTTGGGAGGCCAAGTTCGATTGATGAGGTTCCGATAGTATGTGAGTTTCCGGATGTTTTTCCCGAGGAACTGCCAGGTGTGCCTCCCGAGAGGCAAGTGGAGTTCCGTATCGATTTGGTTCTGGGAGCAGCTCCTCTCGCCAAGGTGCCTTATCGCCTCGCACCGCCAGAGATGCAGAAGTTATCCTCGCAGCTTCAGGAGCTGTTGGGGAAGGGGTTTATTCGACCGAGCAGCTCACCTTGGGGAGCGCCGATCCTTTTTTTCAAGAAGAAGGATGGTTCACACCGGATGTGTATTGATTACCGGGAGTTGAACAAGTTGACGGTCAAAAACCGTTATCCATTGCCGAGGATCGATGATCTATTCGATCAATTGCAGGGGGCGTCTTGGTTCTCCAAGATAGACTTGAGGTCGGGTTATCATCAAATGAGGGTTCGGGATGAGGATATCCAGAAGACAGCGTTCAGAACTCGTTATGGGCATTACGAGTTCGTGGTGATGCCTTTTGGGCTCACCAATACCCCAGCTGCGTTCATGGATCTCATGAACAGGGTGTGTAGGCCGATGCTGGATCGGTCGATGATCGTATTCATTGATGATATTTTGGTATATTCGAGGTCTAGAGAACAACACGAGGAGTATTTGAGGGAGATCCTTGGAGTTCTAAGATCGGAGAGGCTTAAAGCCAAGTTCTCCAAATGTGATTTCTGGTTACGAGAGTACGCTAGGCGTACTGGGGGTACGCCGCGTGTACTCGCGCGCTTAATTTGTACGCAGGTCATCCGGGTACGCTAGGCGTACCCAAGCTTACGCCGGGCGTAATCGGTCCAGATGCAAAACCCTAAGTGATGGCCTTGCACTATAAAAGGAACGTGTAGTCCTTTGCCCTAGCCACCATACACCATTGAGAGAGTCCTTGAAGAGCTGAGATTCGTGCTTTAGCTTGTGTGTGAGTTTTTGAGCTTGAGGTTGTCTTTTCAAGGTGAAGAAGGAGAAGAAGGAGCCCTTGTTGGAGCTAGAAGTTGAAGAGCAAGTGTAGATCCGAGTTCTTCTGTGGTTGGAGATCCTTCCTGAGGTAAAAAGCTCAAAGTTTTCCTTGTTCTTCATGAGTTTTGCTTTTTGGACCATTTTAGGTTTTTTTGGTTCAAAGTTGGAGACTTTTTGTGCAAAGAGTCTCCATGAGCTTAGATCTGACCTTTTCTAGTGTATTACATGTTGAGGAGTCATAAAAATCGAGTCTTGGACGTGGATCTTGTGGCATGCATGAGTTATAGTCTCATTATGGAAAGAGGAAAGGTGTTTTGAGCTCAAAGTGACCTTTACAGCCATGCAAAGGCTTAAAGGCTTCAACTTTATGGATTAAGTCATATTAGAAGGGTCAGATCTGAATTTTGGATGAAAGTCTTAACCGTTTAAGACCTATATGAGATGGATGTGGAAACTGAGCATTACGCTAATCCCAGTACGCGTCGTGTAAGGGGCTGCGTACCCCATTTCTGGAATGCAAAAGTACGCCCTGCGTACTACTTTCTGTTGACTTTTGTTGACTTTTAGGGTTTGGTTAACTTAAGTGCAAATAAGTCTAGTAAGGGGTAAAATCGTCTTTTACCTCCCTTGAGAGTGATTTGAGGAAAAGGTCTAGCCCTAGGGATTATGTTGATGACATGAGATTATCTCATATGACTAGGCGGAGGCTAGGTCTTATTTCGCTGAGTTCGAGGATTTCGGGTTACTGAGTTACACGAGGTGAGTCTTCTCACGATACGTTACCTAGAATGGTATTATATGTTGACCATAGGGTCTTATGTGTTATGTATGAGATTATGTGCTATATGTTATATGTATGTTGTATGATGTTATAGACTGGGCCGAAGGATCCAACGAGCTATGACCGGACCAGAGGGTCCAAAGAGCTACGGGACTGGAGGGTCCTGCTGAGACACATCGACCGGAGGGTCGTATTATAGCCTCGAGTGGTGTATGTATTGTATGCGATATTTTTGGGAACTCACTAAGCATTTATGCTTACAGTTGTTGTGTTATGTGTTTCAAGTACTAGCGATGACCGTGGAAAGGCACCGGCGTGACTCGTACACCCTAGAGAGAGGATTTGATTTTATGATCTTGGGATATGTTATGTTTTAATAACTACTGTTGGATATTTTTGAGAACATTTTTATGTGAATTTGGTTGATGAAAAATGAAAAATTTGTTTTGAAAATTACGTTGTTACACTGATGGTCTTTATATGGAATGCCATGCGCTCCCCCTATGGTCTGACATCTAATTGTCGTGGGCTCCCCCCGGGGTCTTCCATGCAAGTATCATAGAGACAAATATCATACCACATAACACATAATGCGCTGGAATTGGTGCCTTCGACCCATGGATATAGTGAGAAGACTCACCTCGCGCTACTGAATCATACATAAACACTCTTGGCTGCTGGCTGGCAGATCCACGAACTGTCAATAGCAAAACAACACCCAATTAACAATTGGGTTACAATCCATAACCATAACTCCATACCTGGGGTGAAAAGACCATTTTAGCCTAACCTAGCCTTGCCCAAATCTAAGACCCAAACTAACAATCTAAAAGGCCTAAAGGCCAATTAATCAACCAATGGCCTAATTTTCCAAATTGGGCCCAAACCCCTTACATTGGGCTTACCATAAGGACCAACCATTCATTCTAGTCCAAAACACTTTGTATTCCAATGGCCGATTAATAACTTAAACACTCAAGCCCAAAACATAAAAAACTACTCGTGGCCCAAATTATGGCCCAAGTTTCCAAATTGGGCCCAATGCCCTTCGCGGGCCTTCTCAAACTCACAATCAGACCAAAACCTGATGGCCCAATAGGATCCAAGACAAATAAGCCCAACAGATGGCCCATACTGACATGATCTGATTAATGATGTTTTGTTCGACATATTTAGGCATGCTAGATTTTTGCCAAAAAAGAGGCACCTATGAACTTTCCAACTGACCCACTAGAAGGAAGATTAACACTTAAACCAACTTATGTTTTAGTTTTAGATGAGATGGAGGGAAGCATGCATGCGTGGCTCTAATAGAGGTTTCCCTTCTTGTAGGTTTAAGTGGTGGGGTTTTCATTGTGAGGCAAGCTGCTTTAATAGATACATCATGGAAAGTGACAAAACATGAGAAAACGTGCATGAAAAATCAACACATATTTATACCTTTTTCATTTGACACTTTTCTGTTTCCTTATGTTAGATGCTGTAGAGCTCTTCAATAGAATCTAACGAGTCATGTATTTTAATATTATGACCCCAAGATCTATGGATCTTGTTGTTGTTGTTGTTTATTGTTTTGTCATCCAAAAAGGAGTTGTAACACAACTTGTTGCTCGTTTAACCGCTACGTCTATGTAAAACTTTTATTAGAATTAGTAAATATCTTTGGAGTATGTAATTAAAAAAAAAGTTAAAAGATGTATAAAAAATTAACACTAAAAGGGTGTTTGACAAAACTTATTTAAAATAACTTTAACCTTTTAATTTATAGCGGTAAGGGTGAGCATGGTGCGGTTTGGTGCGGTTTTAAGGCCAAACCGAACCGCAAACCGTATGGTGTGGTTTTTACCTTCTTAAAACCGTTGGGTGCGGTTTTGCAGCGGTTCGGTTTTAAGGTTTTTAAATGCGGTTTCGGTTTTAAACCATGTCTAAACTTTGATGCAATTTTTTATGTTTATTGGTACGTTTTTTTTAAAGCGTAAGAACATGTGACTACTCTCACAAACTAATTAACAATCGAAGGTTGGTTAACTTTGTCTTAATTTGTTACAATCTTATTACACATATCGATTAGTACGTTTGGTTAACAATAGAAAATTTGTTTTGCACCCCATATAGTCTTACACAAAAACAAAGTAAACATATAATAAATATATTATCGTTTATAAGTATTTTAAATAACATGTATATAATATATATTAATTGATTTATTAATATACATGCTTGCGGTGCGGTTCGGTTTTGATGGACCAGTTTTTTGAATAAAAACCGCACCGCACCGTTGACCTTCGGTTTTTGCAAAAATTAAATCCGCACCATTGGTTTTTGCATCGGTTTCGGTTTTTCGGTTGCGGTTTTACCGGTTTTTCTTTAGTCGGTTCGGTTTTTGTTCACCCCTATATAATGGTATCAAAACGGAGTTTTTAAAAAATGATTGACTAAGTTTATCTGGTATCAAATCACTATAAACTTATTAACTTATAGCATATTTTGTGTCGATATAGGTTTAGGTTAAAGGATATATTTATCAATTTTTCTGAATGGTGAAATAAATAGTTTTTGATAAGTAAATGACAAGTGATTTATCAAAAAAATGACTTGTTAAAGGTTCCAAATAGCTATAGACTCTTTTTTAAAAAGCTTTTACAAAAACATTTTTTTTGACTCATATCCATATAAACCCGATAATAAATTAAAAAACTCATTTTTTACAGTTTTGTGGAACACCCTTTAATAATAATAAAAAATTAAAATTTAAACAGAACAAAGACCAAAAGAAATATATACAATTTAGTCGTTTTCTAATGTAAACTTAATTAATCAATTATTTGGAGATTGAAAGAAACTATTAAGCTTCCGGGCAGACGGGCAGAAGTCATAACCGTCAGGCTGTCCAATGGCAAATAGCCACGTCATCAGGAAACTCCGATTTGTAGACTGTAGGTTTGAGTGGTCTCCTCATTTATCTATTCATTGTACTAAGTCAACTAATTTAATGGGAATGAGGTGCCAATGCACACTTTTACTTTTTGCAAGTGTCCAACTCCACCTCCTTCTTTTATCTTCAAAACACTATGGCGATTCCTTACCTATTGGAGACCTGATTCCTCTTTTCTTGTATAAATTCCCTTAAATTAAGTTGCGTTTCAATTAGAAATCACATATTCTATCGCGTTTTTTGTGGAATTGTTTCTAGATATGGAAGATGAATATGCAAAACTTATCAGGAGGATGAATCCACCAAGGTACTGCAAATATACACTTACTTTCTCTTCTAATTTCAATAAAATTGTTCTCGAATTTTGATTGCTCAATCTGGATCTTGTATATTTGTTTGGTGATTACGTAATTGAATCACTTGCTACGAGAATTTCTCTGAGATTGTACCTCCTTGGTTGTTTTTCTGTTATTTTATTATATATGCAGATGATTCTAGCGTGTGATTTGAGTTTACATGCTAAGTTTGTCTGTATTTAACTATTGGAACACATTAACAGAATGATTTTGTAAATTTACTTAATTAAGTTTTCTTGATTTGACCCCTATTAGATCTGAAGTGTTAGTTTTCCGTGTGAGTGAGTGCGTGTCTCTTCCTAATTTAAGTTCATATATTGTTATCGCAGAGTTACAATCGACAACAACTCTTCTCCGGATGCAACAGTTATCCAGGTATGTGACTAGTTTGTTGTACGATACTTTCAGTTTCAGAAACCCTCGACTCGATTCAACTCTTTCAAGTTATTCCTCTCCATGCTCTGTATGTTAGGTCGAAAGTGTTAATAAGCATGGTATTCTACTCGAAGTTGTCCAAGTTCTTTCAGATTTAGATCTCGTCATCACAAAAGCCTACATCTCATCAGATGGAGGATGGTTCATGGATGGTACGTTATTTTTTATTCTTCTTCACGTCACTGCATCAAATTAGAATCTGAATAACTTTTTACGCCATTTCCATCTGGATTCTCTTTCTCCCTACAGTATCTGATCCTATTTCTTTGATTTTGACAATCCACAGTTTTCAATGTTATTAACCCTGACGGAAGCAAAATTAAAGATGAAGGTGTTGTCAACTACATAAAAAAGGTAAGCATCTTTTCTACTTCTACCCCTTCTAAAGCCACTTGTATATATAATATATCAAGTATCTTGGAATAAAAGCTCACTATGTAATGCTTCTTCCATTACAGGTGCTTGAAAGTGATGCTTTTTATGTCCCTTCATTAACTGGTTCAGTTGGATTAAAGCCTTCTGAAGATTACACAGTAATAGAACTAGCTGGAATAGACAGACCTGGACTATTATCAGAAGTATCTGCAGTTCTCACAAATCTTGGATGTAATGTAGTCAATGCTGAAATATGGACTCACAATGCAAGAGCTGCAGCTGTTGTACATGTCACAGATGAGAAAACAAAAACTGCAGTTGAAGATCCTAAAAGACTCTCAACTATTAAGAAACTTCTGTGTAATGTTCTTAAGGGGAACAATGACTTGAAGACTGGTAAAATGACGCTTTCGACCCCGGGGTTTACGCATAGGGAGAGAAGATTGCATCAGATTATGTTTGCTGAGAGGGATTATGAGAATGTTGGAAGGGTAGAACAGGAAGAAAAGGAGAATAGATGGAGGCCACAGGTTAGTGTGTTGGATTGTGCTGAGAAGGATTACACGGTTATTACTATGAGGTGTAGGGATCGACCAAAGCTTTTGTTTGATATAATCTGCACGTTGACTGATATGCAATATGTTGTGTTTCATGGAGTAGTTCATACAGGGAAAATGGAGGCTTATCAGGTATTTTAGTTTCTTTTTGGGTTTTATTTGTTATGTTTGTGAATTGTGAGCATAATACATGATTAGATGAGCCAAATGTTTACAATAAGGTTAAATTCAAGAAATAGCAACGTACTTTCATATATTTATTTTTGAACTATGGTAGCATATCCTAATTTCATTTCTTTCTATTGCACAAAATTTTTTTGACTAGCATAATTGGGTGGATTTTTCAAAGTTAAATTATGTTTAATCTCGTAAAAGACCTTATATTTTGTGTTTTTTCCAGATTAAACCTCCGATTTATTTTTTGACAGAAAAATACCTTGTACTTTTTCATTTTGCCGATCTGGAGTAGTCATTTTTTTCAAAGAATATTGTGAAGTGTGAGGGTTTTTCAAGAAAAAATGAAAAAGTTGAGGGCTTATTTGGAAGTAGTTAGAAGGTTGAGGTTTTTTTTTTTTTTCAAATAAAAAAGACAAAGTTGAGGGTTTTTTCGGAAAAAATGAAAAAAATACAAGGTCTTTTTCAGGCAAAAAATAAAGTTGAGGTTTAATCTGGTAGAAATCACAAAATATAAGGTCTTTTATGAGATTAACTCGTAAAATAACCTAATAAGTATAATGGTATAGTTGGGTAGATTTTTTCAAGATACAATATCTTAATAAGATTTTTTTTTTGAAAAGTACAATGTTATAATACAAGGTTTTTTTTTTTTTTTGGAAAAATGATGTTTAAAAGATATTTGAGAAAAAAACGACAGACTTGGAAAAAATAAGTGTAAAAAGTTGGGATTTAATTGCATTAAATAAATAAGAATCATGCATATGTAAAAAAATAAAATAACCTTCATATGCAATTCATGTCTTGATTTCCTTTTCTAGTTTTTTAAAAAAGTGGAGTTTTGTTTTATTAAATGGATGTAATTAATGTAGGAATATTATATTAGACACATCGATGGAAGCCCAGTAAGCTCAGAAGCAGAGCGAGAGCGTGTTATGCAATGTCTCGAAGCTGCAATCGAGAGGAGGACTTCTACTTCTGAGGTATTATTTTTTTTACACTTAATACAAAAATCAATATTTTTAATATTATTTTTTTCTAACACAATTTAATTGTTTGTGGTTAACTTACTCAGGCGCTAGAGCTAGAACTACACACAGCAGATCGTATTGGGCTTCTATCCGATATAACAAGGATATTTAGGGAAAACAGTTTATGTATAAAAAGAGCCGAAATTTCAACAACCCAAGGTGGAAAAGTCAAAGACATATTTTACGTTACAGACATGACCGGAAATACCCCTGTTGACCAAAAAACCATTGATTCAATTCAAACACAAATCGGTCAACAAGCGTCACTCCATGTTAGATGGAACTCTAACCAATCACCCGAACCACCACCCGAAGAAACACGAATGAGCTTTCTCTTTGGAAATCTCTTCAAAACCCGACCATTTCACACTCTTAAATTGGCCTAATCATAGTGACTGGAAACACTGTACATTTTAGGGTTTCCAGCTGATATTATATGATATGATATGAATATGATACCACACAAAGTAGAAAGAAAAGATAGATACAAAGTAGCGTATGAAGGGATCGGAGGACCTTGTAAATAGATAGCTGTCCTCTCTTTCTTCCATCATATAAGTTGTTGATATTGTAAATAATAAGGTAAACAAATGGTGATCTATTACTATGTACATAGATAGATATCATCAAGATTATATGTATATGGTATATTGTAAAGAGTGTGGTTTGTATATACAAGTCTACTATTTTTTTTTTATTTTTTATTTTTTTTTTAATTTTTAAATCTTGGTAAAGTGGCTAATTGTACACATATAAACCCAATTCAAAGCCCATATGGAGGTCAGTTACCAAATACTAACAATATTTTGGGTGTTTCAAGATTTGAACATTTTCTCCTAACTACTTTCATATAAAAACAGTGTAACACTCATTAGTATATTAATGATATTATTATTCTAGTAACTCCTTTCATATAGTCACAATGATATTAATGATATCACTATTCTCGTAACTCCTTTTATATAGTCACACCGATACTAATGATATTATTAAAATTGACAAGCAGTGTAAACTTTGTTTCCGTTGTGTTTTGAAAAACAAAGTCTACACTAATTATCAATTTTAATATTATTATTAGTATCGGTGTAAGTGATGATACGAGAGAAGTTAGGAGTAAAAATGATTCGGTTTTTAGATTTTAACATATTCACTTTGTTTATTTAGATTAAGTGAGAATCATCCTATATAGATGTCAAAAATAATTGCTTAAACTCATTAAACTATTAAAAAAGGAAAACTATTGGTTTAAACTCATTAGTCAAGTTAAAAATGAAAACTATTGCAAACATCCTAATGAGTAATGAGAGGCCACATCCCACAAAGAAAAGAAAAGTCAAGTTTGGGGTTCTATGACAGCACATGTCACTAGATAAATGAAAAATAACAAAGATTTGATTTCTTAAAGAAAATCTAAGTGAGATCTGGTAGAAATCCATATGATGTGATACAATACACGTAAACAGGTTTTGTAACGCTCATTTGGTTTTTGGATTTGTATTATTTCAAACAAAGATACTTATCGTATTTTAGCTGTCATGTAAAGGACCATTTTTAAGGTTTAACTCATATGCCTTGTATATCGATCATACTAAATAATTACTTTTTAGGAATATTCATGTGACCATATATATATATATATATATATATATATATATATATATATATATATATATATATATATATATATATATATATATATATATATATATATAACACCAATATTTTGTGAAACCGTGAGACACATTTATTTATTTATTTATTATTTTTTTTATTTTTTTACTTAATTCAAGTTATGAAAATAATATTTAAAAAAAGAATTTTTGGATTTTTCCATTTATTTTGCATTTTAAAATTATTTTTTAGAATATGTACAATTAATATTCTATTAGAATATTTTACGTATTTTTCAAAAAAAAATGGAATTTATTTTTATTTTTTTTAGTTAATTAAAGTTCCGAAAATAATATTTAAATTTTTTTTTAGATTTTTCCATTTATTCTGCATTTTAAAATTATTTTTTAGATTATGTCAGTGTAATATTCTATTAGAATATATTACGTATTTTTCAAAAAAAAATGGAATTTATTTTTATTTTTATTTTTTATTTTTTTTAGTTAATTCAAGTTCCGAAAATAATATTTAAAAAAAGAACTTTTAGATTTTTCCATTTATTCTGCATTTTAAAATTATTTTTTAGAATATGTACAGTGTAATATTCTATTATAATATTTCCCGTATTTTTCAAAAAAAAAAACGGAATTTATTTTTATTTATTTTTTATTTTTTTTAGTTAATTCAAGTTCCAAAAATAATATTTAAAAAAATAATTTTTGGATTTTTCCATTTATTTTGCATTTTAAAATTATTTTTAGATTTGGTCTCACGGTCTCACAAAATTAGAATGGTCTCAAATGAACCTGAATATATATATATATATATATATATATATATATATATATATATATATATATATATATATATATATATATATATATATATATATATAGGGTGAGGTTCAATAGAGAACCATAATTAACCAAGAAACCAATCTTTTTTTTCAACTTTTAGAACTTATTTTTTATCAAAAAAAAAATATATATAGAAATTCATAACTTTTTATCCTTTTTCCAATGATATAAAATTCGATTTTTTTTACGTTAAATTCACAATGTGAATCTTCGAAAATTCACAACGTGAATCCAGATTCACACGGTGAATCCGAAAAATATTTTTCACATTCACAATGTTAATATATGAATTTAGATATTTTTAGATTTTTTTTTCGATAAAGAATAAGCTCTAGAAATTGAAAAAAAGATTTGGTTCCTTGAAGAACCCTTAATTATGGTTCTTTATTGAACTTTTCCCTATATATATATATATATATATATATATATATATATATATATATATATATATATATATATATATATATAGGTTCAGGTTCATTTAAGATCATTCTAATTTTGTGAGACCGTGAGACCAAATCTATAATAATTTTAAAATGCAAAATAAATGAAAAAGTCCAAAAATTATTTTTTTAAATATTATTTTCGGAACTTGAATTAACTAAAAAAAATAAATAAAAATTTAAAAAAAAATCCCGTTTTTTTTAAATAAATATTCTAATAGAATATTACAATGTACATATTCTAAAAAATAATTTTAAAATGCAAAATAAATGGAAAAATCAAAAAATTATTTTTTTAAATATTATTTTCGAAACTTGAATTAACTAAAAAAAATAAAAAAATAAAAAAATCTTATATATATATATATATATATATATATATATATATATATATATATAAGGTTGAGTTCATTTGAGACAATGATATTTTGTGAGATATAGGGACAATATCTGGACCATTCATCTACCATGATCTATGGATGGGATTAAATCAAATTAGAACAATATAGAGGCGGTGGCATTTTTAAATCCTATTAAACTTTGGGATTAATGAAAGACATAGAGGGGTAGAGGGATAGTATCGTAACTTTGGTTTTAATTGATCTGCAATCGTGAGTCAAACATATTCATTCATTCTTCACGCACCAGAAAACTCTTGCCCTCCAACAAACCCTAAAAAAACATCCTTTTTCCTGATCTGTAATCTTGATTGAAGAACTTACTTGGATTCGATCTCCTTTCATTTTGATTCTGCTTCACATTGTTCTTCCTAAAATCACTGAATCAATTTGATTTTGATTATGAAATGTTTCTTCAAAAACCCTAAGAATCGATTATGATTCATTCTCATTTTGATTTTTAGTGTTCTGATTCAAATTCTAAATCATGATTACATTTTTCTTTCATCAATTCAAAGTCCGTTCACAGTAAAATTTTATTTCAAATCTCTCAAGAATAACCTGAAGAAACTGATTCTGATCTCATTCTGATTTCTGAAAACCTCAATTTCATTCTACTAAAAATCAAAGCTCGGATACATCTGATTTTGAATATCTTGATTCCGATTTTGATCATATAGCTCAACAATCAGGTTAGATGACACTAATATCTCGTTTAGTTTGTTTTTATGATTCTGATTTCAATTCTGATTCTGGATATTATATGATAATGATTTATAAAACGCTATTGTGAAATTATGTACTATAGTAATTTACTTGTTTACTACACTTATGGTTAGCATTTGATCCAACTTATTGTAGCTAGGGTTAGCAATCAATTTCAAAATTTCAGAATCTTTGATACCAAATGTCTTATATAACTTTAATGTAGTCAAAGTTATCAATAAACTTGTTTATTGTAGGTAGGTTTATAGTTTTTGTTATAAAATTTATTTACTACAACTAGGTTTATTTTGATTGTTATGATGTTGTTCTAAGTGATAATGTTTGTTGTCAACTTAAGATATTTTATAAAAGAATATTTACTTATTAATGTTTTAGCTTGCTGTAATTGTTTGAAATTTACTGTTAACTTAAGATACTTTATAATAAGTATAGTAGTTTAAAAAATATATATATTACTCTATTGTAGAATAAATTAGTTGATAACGTTACGAGTGATTGATGTTTGTTATTCTAAACTTGTTTAAGATAATTTGTAACATAATTTTCTTAATCAAAACAGAGGCTTGTTAGTGAACTTTACAATCTTCTTAATCAAGTGAACTCTGTAGAAGTCCAAGAGGATGTAAAGCTCCCTGATAACTTCACACATCTTGTCACAGAATTGAAAAGCAACAAGTATGATGCAAATGAATTTGCTTTTATATTGACAGGAATGGTATGTCTACTCACCATTTATCCATGTTTTTGGCTTATGTTATCATTGGCTTGTTTCTGGGCATTTTTGTAATGAAGTGTACTTGGTAATGTAATGTAATGTTTGTTATAAAAAAATGATTTTTATGTGCTGTTTAGAATTTAAGTCGTAATTCAAGCTAAATTTTATAAGTAGCATGTATGATGTTTAAAAATATTGGAATTATTTTTAGGTATTATGTTTTCAAGTACCAGTAATCAAGAAAATGAAAAAGAGTGGGTTGGATTTAAAGAAAATCATAAACAAGGAACATCGGAAAGGGTTGAAAGCTGAAGATGGCGACCAAGTGAGTAATTTTGATTTTGTTGATGTAGGTTGATAAACTAAAGAATTGAAGCAAGGGATGCACTGGAAAGGAGTGAAAATTAGAATTGTTGCAAGTTTGAATGTTTGGAAATATGGTTATCTAACATGAAATCATTTTCTTCTTTTATTGTGTATTGAATAAATTAGATATTAATGATTGCTTAATGTTTTGTAAATCAATTGGTATGGTTGATTATATGATGACTACTTAATTATATGTTTGGTAATATGATGACTGCTTAATAGAATGGTTGGAAATATGATTAGTTCTAATCTACATGTATATTATTCTAAAACAAATAATATACATGTTTTCTATACATATAGATTGTTCTTACATAATAATATTATAGGCTAATTGTTAACATGTATAAAATTAGAATATTCTAAAAGAATAAAATATGTATATATAGAATATTTTTACAAAATAATGTTATAATTTGACTACTAACATGTATAGAACTACAATTAGAATATTCAATGTAACGCCCCATTCCTGGTACGTATTTATTTTGATTAAATGTTCTTTTGGGAAGAACTACTCGGCGAGTTGTAGCCCTAACTCGCCGAGTAGATGTCGAGTGGATGCGGGCTTTAAGTGATCTACTCGGCGAGTCCACGCCTGGACTCGGCGAGTAGGCCAATCAGGAGGAGACCTTAATCCTTAGGGTTTGCACCCTATTTAAATGTCCTTACAACCCCATCTCAGCCCCCATCACCCTCAGAGCATTCCTAATCGAAAACCCTAGCCTCCATTGATAAGTTTGAGTGATTGTTGCCTTGTGAAGGGACTTTTGGTGCACCTTGGAGCAAGTGGAAGAAGGGAAAGGTTGAAGAGGTCAAGGAGGGGGACTTAGATCCAGAACACATTCATTTGTGGTCATCCATTCTGGTAATAAAGTTTCCATCTTGGTTATTGATCTATTAGATCTTGTTTGTCCTTAAATTGTTGCTTTTAAGCCCTAAAACCCCAAATCCTTGAAGAGAAACCTTATGGTTGGGTTATACTTCAGATCTGGACTCTCATTACCTTCTTGAAGTGTTAAGTTTCAGTCATATTGGTGATTAAGGTCCCCCTTGAGCTTAGAACCCCATTAAGAGCTTAGTTTGGACATTTGAAGCCTCTAAAGCTATGCATGCACGTAAAGTTTGCAACTTTACGTGATAAGCATGCCCTAGAAGCCTAGATATGTGGTTTGGAGCCGCTGCATGGCTCAAATCAGGTATGTATAGAAAAAGGACTGAATGAACTCGGCGAGTAGAACGATGGACTCGGCGGGTCCTATGAAGTTAGCCGTGGACTCGGCGAGTTGGATGAGCAACTCGGCGAGTCCGATGAAGATTGCCTTAGACTCGACGAGTTGTTCTTCAACTCGGCGAGTCAGATGAACTTGGACTTAGTATGTATGCATCGAGGAAGAACGCATCGAGTCTTCGCTAAGCTCGACGAGTAGAAACGGGTGTAGAACTAGAACAGATGGAAGGGACTCGGCGAGTTGGCGAGCCAACTCGGCGAGTCCGGTCAACCAGGAAGTTGACTTTGACCAGGATGTTGACTTTGACAGGGGGTAAAATAGTCATTTTACCCTAAGATTAGTTATCAGTATCTGACTTAGTGTTTATGGAAATTGTAGCCGGGGAGTTCCGGTTCAACAGTCAGGCGCTCAGCAAGCAGACTTTCAGCAGCTACTTCGAGGTGAGTTTCCTTCCAGTAGGAACGGGTCTAAGGCACCAAGGCCGGCCCGTATAGACGATATGATAGTGTCGGAGTGTGGGCAGAGCCCGTATCTCTTAGTTGAGTCTGATGATGCTATATGCTAGCGTGGTAGAATTGTTTATACTCGTTGTCTGTGTGATACTTGTATATTATGGTTTAGTAGTGGAGTGTGGGCGAGGCCCGTATCTCCTAGATAGCGGAGTGTGGGCGAGGCCCGTATCTCCTAGATAGCGGAGGGTGGGCGACGCCCGTATCTCCTAGATAGCGGAGTGTGGGCGAGGCCCGTATCTCCCAGTTAGCGGAGTGTGGGTGAGGCCCGTATCTCCTTGAGTGTGGGCGAGGCCCGTATCTCCTAGCTGTTCATTATATGATTGTATGGTATGTGGTATTATGGGGGAACTCACTAAGCTTCGTGCTTACAGTTTTCAGTTTTGGTTTCAGGTACCTCTTCTTCGAAGGGGAAGGAGCTGGCGTGGTAGCGGCCCATCACACACATGCCTTGTATTCCGCACTATGAGATCTTCTTGGGAATTTGTGCTCTGATGATATTATGTTTTTATAAAATGTTTTTCAAGACATGCGATAAGTTTTACGAAATGATATGATCGGTGAACGTTATATTTCTAATGGTTGCTAAGCATATGCTTTATAAATGAAATTTTTGGCTCGTATTTTTGGGACGTTACAAGTTGGTATCAGAGCCCTGGTTTGAGGGATTCGGACACACATTCGGGGGTGTTTGAACTCAAATCGAGGGATTAAAGATTTTGAAAAAAAGAAAATGTTTTCTAAAAGGCTATGTAAAGGGTTTTAAGAAAGAACAAAGTGTGTGATGTGCGCGACCGGCCAATCTCAAGTAAGTATTCCCCAAAGTACCCATACAAGCTTATGTTATGTTTATCAGTTTCAGTAGAACAACATGCTAGAATAGGACTAAGGATCTAGGAGTGATGCCTTATGTGCCTGCTTTATGTGCTTCAGTGTATGAAAAACTGCATGCTAGAATTGAGTAGACAACAGTAGGATAGCCTGTTTAGGTTATGCCTGATAGTACGAGTTTAGCATTGTATGCTAGTTCAGTTTCTCTTTACGAGGATAAAGTTGCTTGAGATTTTTTCCTTTTGTCCAAATGCTGCTTGCTTTGTGCTATGTGGGCTTTGAGTGATGGGAGTTAGTTGTTAGGTGAATACATTAAAGTCACATGTGATCAGGGTTAAATAATATCAGAGTGTTGGATTTGACCCTATTGCGTAGCTCTTGTTTGAGTCCTAACCGTTGTAGGGATGAGTCCCTTACTCGAAGGATTATCCGAGCCTCGTCGCATGTGATTGTATTCAGGTAATAGCTAATTGGCATCACAAAGAGACCTTCAGCAGCTGAGGACTGGGTTAGGTGGAGTAAGAGGTTTCCTAGGGTAAGCCTAGGATAAGAGTAGCAGAGATCAGCGGTAGCGAAAGGGATCTGGTGGAGTCAAGGCAGTCCTTGGAGAAGGTACGGATAGATGTGGAAGGTAGTATGGGCCCGTACTACTGAAAGCAGAGGATTCGTACCCGAACCGAGGAAGGCCAAGATAAGACCAGGGAACTTGTAGTAGGTGTGATCCCTCCAGAGGTATCAGTATCACTAACAGTTATTATTTATGTATTTCAAAATGGTGGTACTACACTCGAGGCCAGCAGTTGGCAGTACAGGAGAGGGATCGGGTTCGGGATCAGGTTCCAAGCCAGTAGATGAGGGGCTATGCGATTTCATCGCGTCAGAGATCACCAGAGGCATCCTTGAGTCGACCCCCATTATCTTCGGGTCGATCAAGGAAGGGATATTGGAGCTGATGGAGGATCGCCTCCGGGCATTCAGGAGCGACATGGCATCTGGCCAGTCGGGATCTCGCACACTGTCCTTCAAGGACTTCCGGGGCAGTGGTGTGCCGGATTTTCACGGGGCGAAGGACCCCATAGATGCCAGGCGATGGATTGCAGGCATTGAGTCTGCGCAGTTGACTAACTTCTGCCCTGAGGGGTCGAAGGTGAAATATGCAGCAGGATGTTTGCGAGATCGAGCTAGGGATTGGTGGGAGTCCATTGATGACTCACTGGGAGCCTCGGCTGTCGAGGCTATGACCTGGTCAGACTTCATGACCAGGTTTAGGGTAGAGTTTGCGCCGGCTGTCGAGCTTTAACAGCTGGCCAGAGAGTTCATAGACATGAGACAGACGATGGAGACTGTGGCGGAGATCACCGCCAAGTTCTGGGAGATAGCATTGTTGGTGCCCCAGTACGCGGGTGATGAGGACATGAGGAGGACCCACTATCATGACATGCTCCGAGCTGATATTCGGGAGCATGTTAGTTTATCAGCTCGCCCCACCTTGGACTCTATGATTGCCAGGGCAAGGGAGAGGGAGATAGATCTGGATCACATCCGGAAGAGGAAGACAGAGGAGGGACAGGCAGGAGGGGCTTCAGGGAAGAAGCCCAGGGGATCAGATGGTAGGCTGAAAGGCCAAAGAGGACCAGGTCGCTGTGGGAAATGCGGCAGGTCACACGAGGGAGCATGTAGATTGGGATCGTCGGGCTGCTACAAGTGCGGCAAGACGGGACACTTTAGCAGGGATTGTACTACCCCTGCACTTGTGGTTTACACATCAGAGTTGCTGTGTTTCCACTACAACCAGAGGGGCCACAAGAAGGCCAATTGCCCCCAGTTGACAGCATCAGCGCCGGTTAAGGCGCCAGCTCCAGCGACCCTGCGGATCACTGATGGCCGACAGGGCAAGGCAGAGGCTCCAATGGTGAGGAGCCGGGCATTTTAACTGACTACCGAGGAGGCACGCGCCACACCCGATGTTGTGACGGGTATGATTCTTCCCTTTATCTTATTTTATATGATGTTATGTTATTGATGTGTGCTCTGTGTTTATGCATTAGGATCGTTCCATGTGAACGGTATCCTAGTTCAGGTGTTGTTTGACTCGGGTGTCACCCGGTCATTTGTTTCCCTTGCGCTTAGCAAGAGGTTTACTGAGTCTTCAAGCATGTTGGATTGCCCTTTAGAGGTGGAGATTGCCGATGATCGATCGGTGCGAGCGACAACAGTATTCAGGGATTGTGTCCTAAGGTTATTTGAGGAGCGATATTTAGTGGATTTGGTTCCCATCCCATTGCGGGGGAACAAGGTGATTATAGGCATGGATTGGTTGAGCCCTAATGGGGCGGTGATAGATTGCGCACAACAGTTAGTGCGGATTAGGACCCCAAGTGGGGGAGAGTTGGTGATCCACGGAGAGAGGCCACAGTGTGGACCTGCAGTATGTTCAGCAACGAGAGCTAGGCACTACCTTCAGCAGGGTTGCGCGGGATATATCGTGTATGTTTTGGATACCCGGGAGATGGGTAAGGCGACAGTGAGCGAGGTTCCAGTGGTGTGAGACTACACTGATGTGTTCCCGGAGGAGCTTCCTGGAATACCTCCGGAGCGTCAGGTAGAGTTCAGGATTGACCTAGTTCCTAGTGCGGCTCCGATAGCCAAGGCACCGTATCGGTTGGCTCCTCCTGAGATGCAGGAGTTTTCTACACAACTGCAGGAGCTGTTAGACAAGGGATTCATTCGGCCGAGCAGTTCACCCTGGGGAGCCCCGATCCTGTTTGTGAGGAAGAAGGACGGGTCGCATCGGATGTGTATAGATTACCGGGAGCTGAATAAGGCAACGGTGAAGAACCGTTACCCACTCCCTAGGATTGATGACCTCTTTGATCAGTTGCAGGGAGCATCTTGGTTATCCAAGATCGATTTGCATTCAGGTTATCATCAGATGAGGGTCAGAGAGGAGGATGTATAGAAGACTGCGTTTCGGACGCGTTATGGCCATTATGAGTTCGTGGTGATGCCGTTTGGGCTCACCAATGCTCCTGCCGCGTTTATGGATCTCATGAACCGTGTGTGTAGACCGATGCTGGATCGGTCTATGATAGTTTTCATTGATGACGTCTTGGTTTATTCCAAGACGCAGGAGGAGCACGAGGAGCATCTGAGAGAGGTTTTGGAGACCTTGAGGAGGGTGAGCTTGTATGCCAAGTTCTCCAAATGTGAGTTTTGGTTGCGCGAGGTGCAGTTTCTTGGGCACCTCGTCAACCAGAACGGGATTTCAGTAGACCCGGCCAAGGTGGAGGCCGTGATGAGATGGGAGGTTCCGAAGTCTCCATCCGAGATTTGGAGTTTCCTAGGATTAGCAGGCTACTATCGGAGATTCATTCAGGATTTCTCCAAGATAGCCGTACCCCTGACACGGTTGACTAAGAAATTCGTAGTCTTTCGATGGGGGCTTGAGCAATAGGCAGCATTCGAGGCTCTGAGACAGAGATTGTGCAAGGCGCCAATCTTAGCCCTGCCAGAGGGCGTAGAGGATTTTGTGGTATATTGTGACACATCCATTTCGGGGTTGGGCGCGGTGCTGATGCAGAGAGGGCACGTCATAGCCTACGCTTCGAGGTAGCTGAAGCCTCACGAGGCGAACTACCCGATGTATGATTTAGAGTTGGGGGAGGTGGTCTTCGCCCTCAAGATTTGGCGACATTACCTCTACGGGGTTCGGTGTACCATTTACACGGACCACAAGAATTTGAGGTGCCTCATGGATCAGCCGAATTTAAACATGAGGCAGCGTCAGTGGCTTGATGTGGTGAAGGATTATGATTGTGAGATCCTTTACCACCCGGGGAAGGCCAATGTGGTGGCCGATGCGCTTAGCCGTAAGGCGGCGCCGATCAGGGATATTTGCATGCGGATGACAGTGGTGACTTCGCTTTTGGAACGGATTCGGGAGGCCCAGCAGGAGGCTATGAAGGAGGAATATCGGAAGTGTGAGCGAATAGTGGGTCAAGTCACCTCCTTCGATTATGATAGCCAAGGATTATTAACTTTACACCTTAGGGTATGGGTGCCATACCTCGGAGGCGTGCGTCAGATTTTGATGGAGGAGGCGCACAAATCCTGATTCTCCATTCATCCCGGGGCGACGAAGATGTATAGGGATCTTCGTCTGGACTATTAGTGGCCCTGCATGAAGTGAGATGTGGCTTGGTACATCGAGCGGTGCTTGACCTGCAGGAAGGTCAAGGCTGAGCATTAGAGACCGTACGACAAGATGCAGCCGTTGGAAATCTCGTTGTGGAAGTGGGAGGATATTACGATGGATTTTATCACGAAGATTCCCAGGACCGCGCGAGGAGCAGATTCTATCTGGGTCATCGTGGATCGATTGACCAAGAGCGCCCATTTTATTTCAATCCAGGAGAGCATCTCGGCCGAGAAGTTGGCCGACATTTATATCAGGGAGATAGTGGTGCGGCACGAGGTGCCAGTGTCAGTGATTTTAGACAGAGATGTGCGTTTTACTTCCAGGTTTTGGAAGAAGTTTCATGATGAGTTGGGCACTCGTCTACATCTTAGCACTGCCTTCCACCCGCAGACGGATGGTCAGAGTGAGCGGACCATCTAGACTCTTGAGGATCATCCAGACTCTTGAGGATATGTTACGGGCATGCGTGCTAGATTTCGGCGGCAGTTGGGATACGTATCTTCCGTTAGCAGAATTTTCGTATAACAACAGTTACCATGCGAGTATTGACCACCCTCCTTTCGAGATGCTCTACGGGAGAAAGTGCAGGACCCCGATTTGTTGGGGCGAGGTCGGTCAGCATGTCATTGGGAGCACCAAAGTGGTGCTCAAGACGATAGAGTTGATCCAATAGGTTCGTAGTAGACTGCTGACTACGCAGAGTCGGCAGAAGAGTTATGCCGACAGGAGGCATTCAGACTTGGAGTTTCAGGTGGGTGACATGGTCATCCTGAAGGTATCACCCTGGAAGGGTGTCACTAGGTTCCGGAAGAGGGGCAAGTTGGGCCCCAGGTTCATTGGTCCTTTAAGGGTTTTGCCCAGGTGGGTCGGGCTGCCTATCGATTGGATCTTCCAGCAGAGCTTAGCCAGATCCACAACACTTTTCATGTTTCTCAGTTGAGAAAGTGTTTGGTGGACGAGTCAGCAGTTGTACCCTTGGAGGATATTCAGGTTGCTAGCAACCTGAATTATATCGAGAGACCAGTTGCGATCTTAGATCGAAAGGCGAAGACCTTGAGGAACAAGGTGGTTCAGTTGGTGAAGGTGCAGTGGCAGCACTGGAAGGGTTCGGAGTGGACATGGGAGGCGGATGAGGAGATGAGGGAGCACTACCCCGAGTTGTTTCTGGAGTCAGCAGACTTCGAGGACGAAGTCTAAGATAAGCGGGGGAGAATTGTAACACCCCGTTCCTGGTACATATTTATTTTGATTAAATGTTCTTTTGGGAAGAGCTACTCGGCGAGTTGTAGCTCTAACTCGCCGAGTAGATGTCGAGTGGATGCGGGCTTTAAATGATTTACTCGGCGAGTCCACGCCTGGACTCGGCGAGTAGGCCAATAAGGAGGAGACCCTAATCCTTAGGGTTTGCACCCTATTTAAACGTCCTTACAGCCCCATCTCATCCCCCATCACCCTCAGAGCATTCCTTATCGAAAACCCTAGCCTCCATTGATAAGTTTGAGTGATTGTTGCCTTGTGAAGGGACTTTTGGTGCACCTTGGAGCAAGTGGAAGAAGGGAGAGGTTGAAGAGGTCAAGGAGGGGGACTTAGATCCAGAACACATTCATTTGTGGTCATCCATTCTGGTAATAAAGTTTCCATCTTGGTTATTGATCTATTAGATCTTGTTTGTCCTTAAATTGTTGCTTTTAAGCCCTAAAACCCCAAATCCTTGAAGAGAAACCTTATGGTTGGGTTATACTTCAGATCTGGACTCTCATTACCTTCTTGAAGTGTTAAGTTTCAGTCATATTGGTGATTAAGGTCCCCCTTGAGCTTAGAACCCCATTAAGAGCTTAGTTTGGACATTTGAAGCCTCTAAAGCTATGCATGCACGTAAAGTTTGCAACTTTACGTGATAAGCATGCCCTAGAAGCCTAGATATGTGGTTTGGAGCCGCTGCATGGCTCAAATCAGGTATGTATAGAAAAAGGACTGAATGAACTCGGCGAGTAGAACGATGGACTCGGCGGGTCCTATGAAGTTAGCCGTGGACTCGGCGAGTTGGATGAGCAACTCGGCGAGTCCGATGAAGATTGCCTTAGACTCGACGAGTTGTTCTTCAACTCGGCGAGTCAGATGAACTTGGACTTAGTATGTATGCATCGAGGAAGAACGCATCGAGTCTTCGCTAAGCTCGACGATATGCATGTTGAATGTATATATATATATATATATATATATATATATATATATATATATATAATATTCTTGTAGAATAATTAATGTTATAGGTTGAGTACTAACATGAATAGAAGTATAATATTATAATTAGAATACTCTGATTTGCGAAAGGTGAATTGTTTTAAGTTGATTATTCTGAATATTATGATTTCATTTAAATTTATATGTACTGTTAATAAGACATAATTATTGTGTATATGTAGAATATTCTAATTGAATAATTTTGTACTTTGTCTGTTCATTTAAAATAATATGCATAATGTTCTAAGATAATCTAAGTTATATGTGAAATATTCTAATAAAATAATGTCTTACTAAATTTAGGTTTTTTTTAACACTCATTGACGTGTTATAATTCTAGTTATTCTAGATGTTCAACATTTAATATTGTATTGTTAATATTTAATATTATGAAATTGTGTGATTTGATATTAAAGTGTAATATTCTAAACTTAGGTTCTACTGTGTAAAATAAACTTATATTATATAAAATATTAATAGTATATGTAATATTCTAAATTTAAAACTTATAATGTAACGCGAATATCTAGAATGATTTATAGGAAATCCAAATAATTAACATATATTTTTTCTAATTTTAATGTATAATATTACAAAATTATGTATAATATTATGATATTAATGCGTAATATTATGAAATTATATTATAAGATGTGATATTCTAGTATATGGTGTAATATTCTAATTCGAAATCGATGATGAATTGCAGAAAATAAATGTTAAAATCTAGAAATTCCTTATGTAATATTCTAGCCATTCTGTTTAGTATCATGCTCATTCTCATTTTTATCATGAATTGTTGAAGATCGATTGTAGATGAGTTGATAATCTTATGTAACAGCAGAGTTTATGATAAAATTTTACATTGTTGAAAATTGAACGTTGCTTATAATCCTTCAGTAATAGCAAAATTATTTGATGATGAATTGCTAAAAATCGATGTTCTGATATGAAATTATATAGAATCTATAGGTAATCAATCATTTATGATAATCCTTCAGTAGTAGAGAAATTGAAGATGAATCATTGAAAATTAATGTTGAAATATCGAAATTCCTTATCGATGTTTGTAATAGAGAAACTGATGATGAATTTTAGAACATTGATGTTTAGTACAATATTTTAGTCATTTTGATTTTATATATCATATTATTCTAGTCATTTTTATTTGTGTAGTAAGATATTCTAGGAATTATTTTTTATAAATTAGCTTTTAGTAGAATATTCTAGCCTTTCTGATTTAGTATATTAGAGTTAGCATCCTATTCATTCCCATTTTAATAATGCATTGCTGAAAATCAACCCTTCTTGATAATCCTTTAGTAATAGCAAAATTATGTGATGATGAATTGTTGGAAACTGATGTTGTGATATGGAATATACAAAATAGATGTCTGTAATGGAGAAATTGATGATGATTTATCTAAAAATTGATGTCTACATGGCTAATCGATGGAAGATGTAAGTATCATACCTTCAAACCAGTTATCTCTATAATTAGGTTAATTATTCTCAATATTCTAAGGATATAAATTTGTTTTAAATTATTTATTCCAAATATTCTAAGAAACTGCAAATCCTTTGTTCTGTTGTCATTTAGCGGTTGTAGGCTGAATGTGAGTATCTAATTAAACTTGCTAAACCTCATATGGAGAACTCATTTTTAACTGATAATATCAAGATGTAATATAACACTTATTATCACATTACAAGGTTCAAGTTACATTTTGCTTATATTGGTTAGGAAATGAAAGTATGTTGATATAATGAGTAAGAAGTATAGTACATTGTTTATAGTAGTAGAAAGATTAAAGTATGTTGCCATTTTCTGTAATTCTAGATATTCTGATATGACATGCTTATGGTTCATAATTGATATTCTACTATTCTGATATGATATATCGTATGTTACTTCATAACTTATTATTCAAATGAATATTATGATTTCATTTAATAAGTTATACTTATAATTCTAGTGCCTTATTGTTTTTCAGGAACATGAAGAAATGTTTGAAAAGGTCTTCAAGAAAGTTTTTGTAGAAAAAGAGAATATGGAAGAAATTGTTTCTAATTATATATCGATGTTTCCAAATGAAAATAGAACATGGAATTGGAAAAGAAGTTCAATAACATGTTTTCGGGTACTATTTTTTTGAAGTACTAATGCTAGAAAATGAAAAAGCGCAAGTTGGAGTTGAAGAAACTCAAAAAAAATGGACAAAAGAAAGGGTTCAAATCGAAGATGGTGAAATGGAGGAGAATGATCAAAGTTCTTAAAATCAACATTTATGGATACCTTTGTGAAATTAAATGGGAAACTCACTTTGGAGCATAATTTTTTTTGTCAAATTCTAATTTGTAAGGTCCTGGAAACGGATCTTAACTAGTGATCAAGCAATCAATCAATAGACAATAATAAGAATTGAAGTAGTAGAAGAAGAAGAAGAAGAAACAAGCTTGCACACGTTTATATCAGAAAAACGTCTAGTACAACTTGTGAGCACTCTGGCCGCAAATACTAAATGATCAACAACTACAAAAGACCTTGACCGACCCTATATATAGAAGACTTCGGCCGTAAACAGGGTTTACGGCCGTAAACACCCAAACAACCCTGAAAATACATAAAATGACTCAAAAGACCTTTTTGAATGGAAAGCCTAGACCAAACCAGAAACTGGACCCTTCAATCTCCCCCTTGGTTTGGGACTAGCTCAACTCAATCTTTGTCGACAAGAAGAACATATGATTTGCCCATAGCCCCATTCCACATCCTTTTGTTGATGATATCAGCAACCATAGAAGTATACTCTTTAGCAGCCAGCTCGAAAATATCTTCTGCAACCTTGATTTGATGAAGGTTCAGCTGATGAATATCCCATCTTCCAAATTGAAACAGATCTCTTTTGTCATACAATCGAATGCATCCATCTTGAAGTTTTATGACAGCAGAGGCTGTAGTTTCATCAAAAACCCAGTAGAGCATGGACGAAAATGATCCATCTAGATAATTCTAAAGCACATGAATCTGTTTTACTTGGCTGGTGGCAGGCCACATCACAGTTTGAAAAGGAAGATTGGTCTTGGGATCAAGTACATTGGGGTATTATTTGATGATTGACTCTACAATCTTCATTAAAGGAAAAACCTTCCTCAATTGATCCTCCAAATAAAGCTTGAAATGTGTTGCCTTGGGATCATGTGAAGGATTTGAAAAAGGAGCCTTCGATAATTCTGAGAGATCAACCCTGGTTCAGGAATGGAAATCATGAAAATCTTTATAGAACTTTGTGTTACCACTCTTCCGTCTCACGAGCCACATATTTAGCGTATCATGAAAGCCACATGAGACAATTCATGACCTATCACCATATACGTCTCTAAAACGTTTCACTTCAAGGTCTGTAACAGTGATTTTGGGCTGATCTCCAGGAGAGTTTTGATCTGAGCTCCTTTTAAACAAAAGTTGTCCTTTCTCAACAGATTTGGCCAATTTGGCACGTTTCAGAGCAAAAACATTTGGAGCTTGAGCTGGTTCCTTTTCAAATCGATCCACAACTCGAGATGTTTGTACAGGTGGTGGTATGACAGGGGGAGCTAGAGAAGGCATATACATTCTTGATTCATCAACAAATGATTTAAACTTGTCTCCAAATTCCTCTTCCAACTTCTTCTTCAGATCAAAATAGCTGGCTGTGAGGAGACCAAAATGAGTATGAAGATCAGTGATCTGATTTGTCTTTAGAGTCTTGTCCTTTTCAAGATCAGCAACTTGAATTTTGAGCTTGGTATTTTCAGTCATAAGATCAGCTACCCGAATGTCAAGCTCAATATTTTTCTGATTAAGCACATTTATCTCCTTTTGAAGCCCAAGGATAGTGGGATTATCTTCTCCTGAGTGGCCTTCCCCAATAGAAATTCCTTTAACTCGGGGAGAAGGCACTGAGCTTTGTTGTTTAGCCAAATGCATAGCAAGCCTCACAGAGGCAACACCATGATCAGGCATAGGAGGAGAAAAATTCGCTGGTGCTGAAGAACCACCAACATCAAAGGTGGTGCTCGGTCCTTCAAGAGATGGTCCAGATGAGTCAGCAGTAAGAATAGGTGTTGGATGAATTTGAAGGCCTTGAGATTGATCAGAGATCAGCACACCAGGTCTTGGATCAAGCCTTCTTCTTTTAACAGGAGGCGAGGAGATCAGAGTTGTTATAGGATCACTCTCAGGTGGCTCTGTGGTAGGAAAAACATTATAAAGGGGAGGAATCCCTGAAACTATCTCCTTATGAATTGAATCACCAGCCATCTGATTGGAGGTAGGATGCATGGTTTCGAGAACATCTTCAG
This sequence comes from Lactuca serriola, assembly GCF_051521515.1. Taxonomy (NCBI): domain Eukaryota; kingdom Viridiplantae; phylum Streptophyta; class Magnoliopsida; order Asterales; family Asteraceae; genus Lactuca; species Lactuca serriola. Next base: position 202,387,573 of record NC_136410.1, read on the forward strand.
TTTCCCGTATCTCCGTTGCTGGATGAGCAACATCATGGATACTGTCAAAGAACAAGTCGAGGTTTTCATTGGACAACATATTTTCATTTCTTCCAAAATTCAGGGGAATATCATCCTTGCCATAGCCAGTAAGATCGAGATCCTCGAATGTATCATGAGCATCTTCAGTGTTTGCAGATGCAGTTACCTTAGTTCCCTCACTATAGTCACTTTGAACAAGCGCATATGTCATATCATGTTCTTCTGCCACAAAGGCACTAGGAAGAGTATCTTCCTTTTCATGATCTGGAATAGTTATGACATTATCTTCTGAAGATACCTGCTTTGAAGATACATGCTCAGAAGATATTTCGTCAGAAGACCCATGAGATTCAAATGCTTCATTTGGCTCAGCAAACTTTCCAAATTTAACCAAGGGAAACTTTCCTTGAAAGGCGACTTTTCCCTTGCGATTTTGTTTGATCAGTCCAACAGTGTGTGGACCAAGAGATTTCATATCCAGGATTTCTCCTTCTTTGACCATCTCTGTGAATTGCACATCAATAAACCTCTGAATGAACCTGGGATACATCAAGAATGTGTCCCGTGTCTTTGCTTCGATATTCACCACAAATTCATCTGGGATAAATTTTGAAAAGTTGAAGTTGATTCCTACAGCAAGTGCGGTAATAGCTCTTGTATTTCTCAAGGAAATCTCGTCAGCACCAGTTCTTCTGCCAGATATGCAACTCACAAAGATGTGAGCCAAAAATCTCCAGTAAGGTGGCAGTAGTTTCTTCACAGTGGGAGGAAAATTGCCTTCATACCTCATCTTGACAAGTATTGCATGAACGTCATTGATTCCAATCTCAGTAGGAAATGAAGATTAATCATCAATCAAAAGAACCTCTCTAATACATTGCTCTGTTATGACAACAACACTGCATCCTTTCACGTCAGCTTCAATAGTGACAACTCCATTATTTCCCTTCTGCAGCTTAGTAGTTTTCCAGAAATCTCTGATGATGCGTTGATGAACAACAGGATTTATTGTGAGAGCAGTAGACAAACAACACTCCCATACCAATGAATCATTGATTTGAACTCTCCATGAGCAACAAGAGGTTCCGCCAGTAGGATTGCCAGATTGTGACTGTTAGCGAATTTGAGGTTTATCATTTAAACAACACAAACAGGCCAAGTGAGAAAACAAAATATTTAAACAATATAAAGTTTATGTTTTTCTCAATTAAACAATTTATTTTGGCCTTTTATAAAAGAAAATAATTTTATTTGACCAAAAAGGAGGTTTACGGCCGTAAATAGCCTGGCCGTAAACGGCTGGGCCGTAAATGCTGACAGTTGTTTTTCTTCGATTAAGTCCTTAATATCCGTCGATTTGATGTAACAATTACATATCAGTGGTCGGTTTTAGCATACCTACAAGAATCACAGATCAATTTCTCGAAAAATCACAAATTTTTTTTGAAGGAGAGAGTGCACAATGGAGTTTACGACCTAGAATTTAGAAGATGAATTGGTGGAGTAGATTTCGGCTGTAAACCCACTTATATACCCTGTTAAAAAGTTGTGCTGCAATCCACACTATGTAAAACGAAGTCCAATACTTAAAAATTTGTTTTTTTTAAATAAAACATTTTGAGGATAAAAATTAAAATTTAAAAATAAAACTAAAAATAAAAATAAAAATAATTTCTAAAGTTTAAAAAACTTTAGATGGAAATTAAATTTAGACAATAAAAAAATAAAAAATAAAAAAAAATAAAAATAAAAATAAAATGAAAATAAAAATTAAAAATTAAAAAAATAAAACATACTTGATTTATCTCAACTAACACTAAACATAATTTTATGATATTGGGATCTAAGTTATTAGACATCCTTAATCCACTTATCGGTACCTTTACCTTCATGTCTATGCCTGGCCGATCGCTGGTATTGTGGTCCACTTAAACATAAAAGATTTGTGATAAAATTTAGGACAGGCTATTAGAGACAAGTCATTTAATCCTGTGAACTTAGATATTTTTCCTAAAAGACCATTTAGCTGACAACGACCAAGAATATTGTTGTCCACCTAAATCAAGCAGCGAGATCTACAGACAACCTCTAAATGATTCGATTTTAGTTGCACTAGAATGTGTTCCCCACTTCCCGATATACCCTGGTTATCAAGAACTTCCAAAGAACTCCTTACTTTAGGTGAGTAAAAAATTATTAAGGGGGAAGTCAGATTTAGAGATAGATGCATATGTTGTGTCCTAGGTCGGATATATTTGAATCACACAGAGGGGACAACATATGGCTAACTAGGATAGAGGGATTGAGAGGTAAAATGTTGCATATGCTGTGTCCCAGGTTGGATCTTCCGATCACGCAGAGGGGACAACATATGGCTAATAGATAGAAATAGTTTCATAGATAAGAAGGTGTTTAGAAATAGAGTTGCATAGGTTGCATTCCAGGTCGGATCTTCGGATCACACAGAGGAAGCAACATATGGCTGACTGACAGAAAGCAAGAATGTAATTTCCTATAGACCTATTTTATCAGAACCCCCCAGTCGCCCTATCAGAACTAGAATTAAGGACATAAATCCGTACATCAAGGAAAATTTGAACCACTATTCTAGATGCGTATTAATTTAGTGTATCTGTAGATTCCCGTGTATATCTTTATGCTCAACCTATCAAAGCGTCGTATTGTCAGACTCATTAGAACTATCTAGGTTAAAGTTTGTCAAGTCTCTAAAATTCTTAAGCTCATCTGATCCTAGTCAAGTCCATTTAAAAATCCTTCATGTCTACCGGTGCATCAAACACAGAGCACAGACAATTCGACTTAGTCACCTTACGCAGATTCAGATTATCTATTATCACATGATTATATCACCTCCCAATAAACAAAAATGAAAAAAGCATATATATTTTTTCATTTTATGATTTTCTAATGTTTTTGGATTTTCTGAAAAAAAAACATAAATAACACTATTTTTTGGATTTTCTGAAAAAAATAAAACATAAATAACACTATTTTTGGATTTTTGATTTACTAATTTTTGTTTGGTTTTGATTATTTCTCCCCCTAAATTTATGCATGGGTGAGAATGAAATTAAAATGCGCAAATTTAAACTAACGTAAAACAAAAATTAATCCTCAAAACGAATCATTTTCAAAAAGCTCACAAGCACATCGAATCGAGCTTTGTTAAAGGCTTTGTGAATAGATCCTCCATATTATTAGCAGTGGGGACCTGTTCCATCCGAAGCAGTCTCTGATAAAATGAATTTTGATATCAATGTGCTTCGTTTTGTAATGTTGGACATGATTTTTTGTTATCTGAATTGCAACCTCATTATCACAGAAGATAGGGGTTTCTAAATAGTTCAAACCGTAATCCAACAGCTGATGTTGGATCCATATGACTTAAGAACAACAAGTAGAGGCAGCAACATATTCCGCTTTTGCTGTTGAGGTTGAGACAGTGTGTTGTTTCTTGCACTGCCATGATACCAGCCGATCACCAAGGAATTAACAACCTCCTGATGTACATTTCCTGTCAAGCTCACAACCTCTATAATTACTGTCAGCAAATGCATATAAATTAAATTCAGAATTTTTCGGGTGCCAAAGACCCAATTTTGGGCTGCCTTTGATATACCGAAAGATTTTTTGACAACAATAAGACGTGAAAGTTTTGGATTAGCCTGATAACGTGCGCATTGACAAACTACAAACATGATGTCTGAGCGGCTTGCAGTTAGATACATCAACGATCCGATCATCGATCTGTAGTGTGTCTGATCTACAGATTTGCCATCAGTATCCGGATTTAGCAGGGGTCTTTCGACCATCGGTGTCGATGCATGTTTTACGTCTTGAAACCCGAACTTCTCAAGTATATCCTCCACATACTTTGCTTGATGGAGCAAAATTCCGGTTGACTTCTGTTGGACCTGAAGCCACAAAAACATGGTCATTTCACCTAACAAACTCATCTCAAACCTCTTTTTCATCACTCCTTCTAACTCTTTGCATAGCTGCAGACTGGTAGACCCGAAGATAATGTCGTCAACATAGATCTGGACTAGAATCTGATCATTACCCACATGCTTGATGAATAAAGTTTGATCAATAGTGCCACGAGAGTATCCATGTTCGAACAAGTACTTTGTGAGGGTTGCATACCACGCTCGAGGAGCTTGATGTAGTCTATACAACGCCTTGTCCAACTTGTAGACATGATTAGGAAACTTTGAGTTAACAAACCTAGGGGGTTGATCAACATAGATTTCTTCCTTTACCTTGCCATACAAGAAGGCTGTCTTGACATCCATCTGATAAACTGTGAATTCATGTAAGAAGCATATGCAAGGAAGATACGGATAGCCTCCAAGCGAGCTACCGGAGCATAAACTTCAGTGTAGTCAAGACCCTCGATCTATCTAAACCCGCAAACCACCAATCTTGCCTTATTGTGCACTATGACTCCAGAATCATCCTGCTTATTGCGGTATACCCAGCGCATGTCAAGAGACTTTTTGCCCTTAGGAAGTTCAACCAACGTCTAAACCCCGAGTTTTTAAAATTGATTTAACACTTCGTGCAGAGCATCTACCCAGCTGGGCTCATTCAAAGCCATTTCAACGTTCTTTGGCTCTATTTGAGAGATAAAGCAAGAATAGAGACATGTGTTTACATCTCCACTCTGACTTCTTGTTTTAACACCATCACCCAGCTGGCCAATGACATTCTTGATCGGATGATCGCGTTGAATTCATGAGGGTATCTCCTGGATGATGTCATTAGGGGATACGGAAAGATTGTGAATGTTGATAACTCCATCATTTGCTGAATGTTCCACATCAGATGAACCTATCTCATTAGATGGATCTGCTACAAAATCATCAACAATTCATTCAGGAAAGAGTATTTCCATGTAAGTTGGAGTAACAACGGAAGCATCTCTAGACATAAACTCTCTTTCAACAGGAGTAAGAGGTGTAGCATCAGCATCTAGAGAATCATGTTGAGCGTGGACGGATGACTCCCCCGTAGGAATTAATGAGGATACCGTTGGAGGTCGGTAAACAACTTCTTCATCTTCATCTTCAGGAACGATCTTCGAATCAGAGGAAGAACCGGACGAACCATCTGAATACATATTGAACGACTTGAACAAAGATCTGTAATTAAATAGCCAATCAGGACCCACTCTAGCATCCGTATCATTCTCCTCCAACCAGCGCACGTTAAAAGATTCAAAAATCTGCTTCGTCTTCTTATTGTAAACCGTATACGCCGTGCGAGCAGCATACCCCACGAAGTAACAGTCATCGGCTTTGGCATTAAATTTTGGGTTGGAATCCAGGTGAAGAAGCGTGCAGGGGAAGCCAAATACACGGAAGTGACTGACTGAAGGCATATGACCATAAAGAATTCCGTACAGAGTCTTCCTCTGGGCTTTGTTGATCAAAACACGATTCTTAACGTAGCAAGCAGTGCTAATCGCCTCTACCCAAAAGAAAACAGGTAACTTGGAGTCACAAAGCATCGTCCTTGCAGCGTCTTTCAATGTTCGATTTCTCCACTCTGACACACCATTTTGTTGAGGAGTGCGAACATAGCTGTAGTGACGCACAATTCCCTTTTCTGTGCAAAAGTGATCAAGAACTGCATTCTTGAATTCTGTTCCATTATCAGTTCGAAGCGCCTTCACCGAGTTATTAGTTTGGTTCTCAATAATCACAATGAACTTCTTTATCAGATCAGCAATCCCAACTTTGTTGGATAAGAAGAAGACCCATGTAAAACGAGAGAAATCATTGATCACAGCCAGACAATATGAGTTTTTGTTGATGCTTAGGACATTGACCGGACCAAATAAGTCCATGTGCAATAATTGGAGCAACTGGCTGATTGAATTGACCTATTTTGGCTGGTGTGGTTTTCTATGATGCTTTCCCTGGGCGCATGACACACACTTCTCAAAAGTTATAAAGTCTCTGACAGGTAAGCCACGTACCATCTCAATTTTAGCAAGACGATTCAGATTCTTAGCATTCGCATGACCGAGTCGTCGGTGCCATAACATAGCATTTTGTTCTGAGACCTTTGAAAAGAGGCAGGTGACTTGTTCAGGAATGTTACTGTTCATGTCAGTTATATAAGCATTTCCATCCCACTTTGATTTGACAAGGATCCACTCTTTCGGGATGATAATGCCTGGCTTAAGGATCATGCACTCTTTATCAGTAAACTTTGTCACAAATCAGTGAAACACTCAACAAGCTATGTTTTAACTCGGGAGCAAAATTAACATTCTCGAAACTCAGCACTCCATTTTTCACGGTTCCTATCTAAGTGATTTTTCCACCTTCTCCGTCCGCAAAGGAAACATACCCCCCATTAAAAGATTGAATGTTGCTTAATTGGGAGATGTCTCCAGTCATATGCTGGGAGCAGCCGGTGTCGACATACCAAGGTCTGGCGACATTCCTCCGCAACTGTCCCTGCAAAATGAGCGAAATCATTTAGATTTGGGGACCCAGGTCATTACTTTCCTGGGTTGACCCTTTACAATCACAGAGTTATCTTTTAAAACCTTTAACTTGGGATCATCATTTAAAACACTTTCAGTGGGTAACGATGATTGGTTGGAAGTTAATTTGGGCATCCATTGATATTTAGGTTTCTTAATAATCACAGGTGATTTTGAAACATTTTTCTTTTCAGTTTGCATTGAGCATCTGGATTTTCTACCAGAAGTGGTTGAATACCCATATCCGCTTTTTGACGAAACCGATCTCGGCGGAGCCTTGTTCGATTTTGGCAAACTATTTGTGACTTTGTTATTAAAAACCTATTTATTGTTTTGAAAAACTTCCCTTTTCTTGTTTTGATCATCCTTCCAATCATCATCTCAAGAACGAGTTATTGATGAATTTCTAATTAAAGACCTTCCTCTAGACTCGTTCTCTCCTCTTGGTGACAGAAAATGCACAAAAGCTCGATTGGGACAATTCCTAGCAATATGACCGCCAGTACCACAATTAAAACAAATATGTTTATTGTTATTGAAATTGGTACTGCCCTTTTCTGATTTATTTTCTTTAATGACACCCTTACTTTTCCCATAAGAACATGTGTAAGAAACAGATTGTGCGATAAGTGAGGGTGCATCAGATTGTGTGACTTGTGGAGTGGGTGTGCTTGTAACAGAAACATCAAGAGCATCAGGATTATCAAACAAGTCATCAAATATGTGAAAAAAAAATTCAACTCAACATGATCTGATGCAGAAGCATCACAAGATGTATCATCAATTTTAACATTAGAAACACTAAAGTTTTCATTCGAAACAGAAATAGCTGGTTCAGACACAATTTTATTATCAGGTCCAGACATAGTTTTATTATCAGAAATATATCCTTCAGCTTCTTGCTTTGACTGAGTTAAGGATTGATCTGCAGGGGAAGTAGAAACATTAGTACTTTCAATATTAATAATTCCTCCTGAAACAAAACCAATTGGTTTACCATAAACCATTAATGGTTCGTTGGCAATCTCCTCTTCAGTCACAAAGGTGATACTGATAATTATGATTGAAAGGAGGAGGCACTTTATCGTATCCTAAACCCTTTTGCTGGTTATGTTTAAATTGCAAGCAATGGTCTATCATGTTGGCAACTACTTCGCTTGACACATCAAATTTTCTAAAATCAAGATTTGCAGTTTCAAATTTGCCTTTTAATGTGTCAAGCTCAGTAGTCAATTCAGCAAGTTGTCTCTTAACATAGTCATAATTTTCACATTTGTTGCTATAGTCTTCCTGAAGTCTCCTAAAGTCTTTGATTCTTGCTTCTAATTGAGCCTTTAGGGGTTTTTGTCCTTTCCTGAGTTGATAACCTTCGTATTTTAGGTCCTCGACTTCCCTACGTAATGATTCTATTTCCTCACGAAGAATTTTAACATAATCAATGCAAGCTTGAGAACAAGAAGATAAACTTACCTCATTCTAGTTGGATTCTGAGGTAGAAGATACCATTAGTGCAAATTGCAATTCCATCATCTTTTCTTCTGGATCAGCCTCAACATTCTTCATAGGAACATCATCATTGATCTGGGCTAAGTGAGCATTTTCAGATCCTGAAATATTCAGGGCCTGAATCTGGTCCTCCCAGTCAAAAGACTGAGCAACCATTGCAGTATCACTGTTGACAGCAACACCTCCATGATTATTTCCCATAGTAATCATCGTTCGATCACTGTTCATCCTTCTATCTGGTTTCGGGCACTCACGAGCAAAATGACATGGCTCGTGACTATTGAAGTAGCGCAACTTTCCTTTGTTAAACCCTACCTTCTTGTCGGCATTCATTCCCCAGTTGTTCTTTCCCGTCTTCTTTGCAAATTGCTTCGCCCTGAACACTGCCATAGCTATCTGCCATGTAATATCCATCTCTTCCACATCTTCTGGATGAATTTTATCCAGGTCAGCAAATGAGAGTTGAAGTGGAAGTTCTCTAGCTACGAAGGCATTATAACCTGTTGACAAGTCCAATTGCAAGAGCAATATTTTCATCACTTTCCTTGGAGTTTGAAGAAGAAGCCACAACTGGTACATTGGGGGAGGAAACAACTTGTGGAACATACGACTAACTGTGTGAGTGAGGCATGGATGATGCAGCAGTAAAAGATGTTGCTGATGGAGTAACAAAAGTTTGTCTCTGAGGTTGTTGAGCAACAAACGCTTGACTTGGAGAGGAGATGAGTGATTAAAGAGCATTGTTTGAAGAAATCCCAAGATTTGCAGTCAAGTAGGAATTCACATGGTTAATCTCTCACTGCTTATCATCAAGATCACAGGCTTTGATAATCACCATTGTTTCAGCAAGACTGAGACGATTTAGATCTTTTGTCTTCTTGATGACAGCCACGTTCATATCCCACGACTTCGGAAGTGCATTCAGTAGCTTTTTGTTTATCTCGAACTTAGTCAAGAAGATCCCAGCTATATTCATCTCAGTAGTGAGTGTGGTAAATCGTTGCAGCTGAGCTTCCAGGGTTTCTCCAGGGATATAATTGAACATGTTGAATTTTTGTCTTAGCATATCCTGACGGCTTTCTTTCATGTCTTCATTTCCCTCGTACACATCGATCAAGGCTTCCCACAATGCTTTGGATGAAGTATATTCTCTGAAACCTTAAGCTATATCAGGAGATAAAGCCATGGTCGAGTGGCTAAAGCCCTTTCATGTTCTTCAACTTTCTCAAAATCCTCATCAATATAGTTTTCAACTACTTTGTGAACCGGTTTTCCCGCAATAGTGGTAGTAATTCTAATTGGACCTTTGATAATGTTGTGCCAAACCTTGAAGTCTTTCATCTTGATGTATTTTTCAATTCGGTATTTCCATTCAGGAAACCCATCTGTAGATAGCAATCTTGGAATACGCGTGGTTGTTCCCATAACTGAATCTAGTTCATGATGATGTGCTTGACTTTGAGAATCCATTTTTTTTAATTTTTAAAAATTTTAATTTTTAATAAAAAAGGATTAAAAACAAGAAAATGTCAAATAGTAGTTTGCGGTCAAGGGTTTACGGCCGTAAACAAAGTTTACGGTCAGGGAGATTACGGTCTTTGAAGATTCACTGTTTACGGTCTTTGAAGATGCTCAGTTTACGGTCTTAAAATGAGTATACGGTTATTGAAGATGCTTGAGTTTACGGCCATAAATAGGGGTTTACGGCTATAATCTCTTGGCCGTAAACTCACAGAAGTTGATGAAAACTCGAATTTTGAGTAGTTTTGATATCCTTTAGTCACGTAACCACCAAAAACAGTCTCGAACAATGATGAATATAAGTTTCTTTGACTGGAAACTTGATTGAGAGATGATTTGACACCAGTTTTGCTCTGATACCAATTGTAAGGTCCTAGAAACGGATCTTAACCAGTGATCAAGCAATCAATCAATCAACAATAATAAGAATTGAAGTAGTAGAAGAAGAAAGAAGCTTACACACGTTTATATCAGAAAAACGTCTGGTACAACTTGTGAGCACTCTGGCCGCAAATACTAAACGATCAACAACTACAAAAGACCTTGACCAAACCAATATATAGAAGACTCCGACCGTAAACAGGGTTTACGGCCGTAAACCTATTTACGGCCGTAAACACATGACCTGGCTGTAAACACCCAAACAACCCTGAAAATACATAAAATGACTCAAAAGACCTTTTACAATGGAAAGCCCAGACCAAACCATAAACTGGACCCTTCATAATTAGATGTCGAAAGGATAAAAACATAATGTAATTAGATGTACACATCATTGTTTAATTATTCTAGTATGAAAAAAAAAAAAATATACAGAAAACATTGTGCAAACTATTCCTTGAAAATTTTGTTCATTGTTAATGATTTCCTTGTATCATGACCTTACACGCCACAAATTTTGCATGATCTTGATTTCTGTTGACCTTGAACAGTAGTCTTCTCCAGGATAATCTTTAACCATCTTTCGGTTCCACAACCTTTATTCCTCATTTCATGCAGATTTTCTTCATTGTGATGAATAACTACTAGATAATAACACGATGTAATGAAATGAGTGACGGTATATAATAATTATAATCAGGATAATATGCATGTATAGATAACATAACCTTTAATTCCTGAATGTTTATATTTATTGTGATTAATCCTTGAATTATACATATATACAATCGTAATTAATGTTACTGTATGTATGTACAATATTCTATAAGAATAATACACAATGTTTCATGTCCATATTGAACTAGTGATTTCCTTAATTATGATGAATCTCTGATAGATACTCACACAGTGTAATGACATATAGGTAATGATATACGATTAATATAATCAGAAGGATTTCATTACAAAATAAGATTTAAACAAAACCTTGTCATTGTATTAAAGATTGGTTTCTATAAAAGATCAGATAAAAGAAAAATGAAAAACATTAAACATAATTTTCACTAATTGTGACTCATATTTTGGAAATATACTCAAATTCTTAAAGAAGAATTTAGTCATGAGAAGGGGTGATACATTTGACTCTTTTTTCATTCAGGACTTTCATCAAACAGTTAGAATGCATGTATAGATTAAGTGAATTTGTTGAATAACAATAATTACTTTGCACATACCTTGTCAATTTTACAAAACACATTGCTTGAAAAGTGTTGAAAATAAAACCTTAAAAGTGATCAAACTCAAACCTTGACAAATTGTAAGAATCATAAATCTGATAAATAGAAATTAAATCTAGAAAGTGCTCAAAATAGATGTAAAACAACTAAACGAATGTGATTTGATGAATACTTGTTGAAATTAAAGATCAACGAAGAAAAACTAACCCTCTTTGTTGAAAGTGGATGACTATGGTGCTAAAAATCGATTAGATTTTGACGGTGATATATGTGGTTTGATGAAGTATATTGTTGAAAATAACCACTATCTGATGATCACCCCCAGATGTCGATAGATGAAAATCAACTCCCAGATGTCGATAGATGAATTTCAACCCCAATCAATCCGATAATCAATTGCAGATGTAGAAGAATGAAGAAGATGAACTCGAAAAACACAAAAATCAAGAATTTAGAAGCTATGATTTAGATAGGATACGATCATTCTTCGATCAATCAATCTCAAAATTAGATGATGATATGGTTGAAATAAGTGAAGATTTAAGTATATATATATATATATATATATATATATATATATATATATATATATATCATTGAAAATGATCAACATTTTATGTTTCTACCGAAATAATGTTTTACTCCAAAATTGGATCATTTCGAAACGGAGTAACTAGGTATATAGAGAGCCAAAACATTGGATATAGGGATACAAAAATAGTTAGAAATTCAAAATAATATTTACATTAAAATTTTTAGTATTTAAAGTAATATCTAGGGGTGGGAATCGGTTCGGTTTCTTTGAATCGGTTTCATAGGTTTGAAATTTTTTTTGGTACAATTTGAAAACCGAATCAATCAAATTCAAATTATCTAGACCAAACCGCAAACCGAATTAATTCGGTTTGGTTTGGTTTGAAAACCTAGGAAACCAAATATAAACATAAAAAACTTTTAAACATAAATTAAAATGTTTTTAACATAGAAACTTAAATTCGTTAACAGGAATATCTAAAGTTTCGTATAAAATGATACAAAGAGTAAATGAGTCAAAGTGATTTTTACTTTATAATTAATATATACTTTCATTTAATATAAAATACAAAATATTTTTTTTAATTAATTAATTTATGAAATTCGGTTTTTTCGGTTCAGTTTGGTTTAAACTTCATGAAACCGAAACTCCAACCAAAAACCAAATTCACAATTCGCTTTGGTTTTGAACCAAACCGAAAATCAAATTTGAATATGGTTTGGTTTGAAATTGATTACGGTTCGATTTGATTTTCGGGTTTTTCGTTTCTGAACCAAATAATTCTCATCCCTAGTCATATCCCAAAATCATAACATAAATAAAAATTACGATAGAGCCAAAAAATTGGATATATGGACACAAAATTAGTTAGAAATTCAAAATAATATTTAGACTAAAATTTTCAATATATAAAGTCATATTCCAAAATCATAATATAAATAAAATTTACAATAGATTTACTTATTATTTCGACAAAACTGCAAAAATGGTCCCTGTGGTTTTTTATTTTATGTGGTTACGGTCCAAACGTTTGAAAAGTTGCAAATTTGGTCCTTTTCAACAAGTTTTGTTGTGGTTTTGGTCCCTCATCCGTTAAGTTCCTTAAAATGACAATTTTACCCCCAGGGACCATTTTCACAGTTTTGTCTTTTACTATACTATAAGGACCATTTTTGCATATATTCTTTCTTATTTTAATGAAGTATTATATATTAATAGATATTATGTTTAATATATAATATTATATATTAATAAATATTTTTTTATTGCATTATTAATTTATTTTACTTGATTTTTTTAAAAAAATTGTTGGAGTAATTCTTTTTTATTAAATTAGTATATATCAATATATATAGTTTTTAATATATGATATTTATATCATAATAAATATTATATTATTGGATTATTAATTTTTTTAGTTAATTTTTGTAATTTTAGTTAATTTTTGTAATTTTTAATTATTTTTTTATTGTATTATTACTTTTAATTTATTATTTTCTTCATATACTAAATGTTGTTTTATTGGATTATTAATTTATTTTAGTTAATTATTTTTTTTAAAATTTTTTTGTCGGAGTAATTCTTTTTTATTGAATTATTATATATCATTACATATAGTTTTTAATATATAATAATTATATCATAATAGATATTATATTATTGGATTGTTACATATTACGAAATATTATTTTATTGGGTTATTAATTTATTTTAGTTGACTCTTTTTATAATTTCTTTTTGTTGGAGCAATTCTTTTTTATTAGATTATTATATATCAACAAATATTATTTTTAATATATAATATTTACATCATAATAAATAATACATTATTAGATTATTAATTTTTGTAATTTTTTTTTGAATTATTAATTTATTGAAATATTACTTTTAATTTATTATTATTTTAATATAATAAATATTATCTTATTGGATTATTATTTTATTTTGAATGTATACTATTAATTGTTTTTAATTTTTTTAGTTTCACCACAAAGTCGCCGAAATACGTAAAAATATCGCTTATCATCGTAAAAAATTATCAGGATCACCTCCAAACACCTTCATCGGAGGTTCAATAGATATCATACCCTATTCCACCCAGCGTTGTTGGTAGCTACTTGCAACAACTTCTTCATAATCCACTAGAATCCTTCATATCCCACATAATGCGTGTTGGTGATTTGTTATCATCAATATTATTTAAGTGTAATGAGATTACTTTATTGACCAAAGGTGATCTTGATAAATATTAAACAAGTAAGGAAGGTATGGAGTCCACACTTGTTTAAGTTTGATCAAGTTTTCAAAGTACATTGTCATTTAGGGGCGAAGCCCCTAAATGAACGGGGGTCCGGGGGCAGCACCCCTGGGAGAGGGGTCCAAGGGGCAGAGCCCCTGGTTGGGGTCGAGCTGCGAAATTTTTTTATATAGGGTATGTTGCTATATCAAAAAATGCATCAGAAAATCGTATTTTCAGAGAATTGACCATTATTTGACCCTTATCAAAACTTCCGTTTTATTTCGGTTTTTATAGTTTATGACAATTTGAAACTGTCATATGACAATTTTTAGACAAAGATCATAAATTCGGTTTTGGTCTCATTTTTCTGGTACAGACGAAACTATCATCAAAGCATTCTAATTCTTGTCTCTCTGAGTCTTATCCGATTAAAGAATATTGTGAGTACCACCCAAATGCTTTAATCTGAAAGTGTTTTACACTATTCTTAGAATTCCAAGCCTTACTATACCCTAATTTCTAATAATGCGCAACAAACCCCGATAACATTTATAAGTGGTGGTGGTGACCGAGTGATGGTGGTGGTATTTTCCCAATGGTTTCTCATTATAAGCTAGATGAAATTAAAATGTTTGGCAACGATCCTAACGATTTCGATGATGAGAGATGACGATTTTTCATATCCCATGACTTTGTGGTGGAACCAATAAAATTAACAGGAACTATTATTATAATCCGATAAAATAATATTTAGTATATGAAGAAATAATAAATTAAAAGTAATAATCTAATAAAAAATAGTTTAAAAAAATTACAAAAATTAACTAAAAGATAATAATAATCCAATAATATAATATTTATTATGATATAAATATTATATATTAAAAACTATATGCATTGATATATAATAATTCAATAAAAAATAATTACTTCGACATTTTTTTTAAAAATAATTAACTAAAATAAATTAATAATCCAATAAAATGATATTTAGTATATGAAGAAAATAATAAATTAAAAGAAATAAAAGAAATAATCCAATAAAAAGAATTAAAAAAAAGAATTAAAAATATTAACTAAAAGAAATTAATAATACAATAATATAATATTTATTATGATATAAATATTATATATTAAAAACTATATGTATTGATATATAATAACTCAATAAAAAGAATTACTCTAACAAAAAAAATCAACTATAATAAATTAATAATCCAATAAAACAATATTTATTAATATATAATATTATATATTAAAAATAATCTTTATTAATACATAATACTTCAATAAAATAAATAAGAATGTATGCAAAAATGGTCCTTATGGTATGGTAAAAGACAAAACTGCGAAAATGCTCCCTGAGGGTAAAATTGTCATTTTAAAAAAATTAACAACCAACCAGTTAAACTTAACGGATGAGGGACCAAAACCACAATAAAACTTGTTGAAAAGGACCAAATCTGCAACTTTTCAAACGTTTGGACCATAACCACATAAAATAGAAAACCACCGGGACCATTTTTGCAATTTTGTCTATTATTTCAAACGATGCCCTTGTTATTTCAAACCATGCCTTTTTTTTGGAAACTGCTAAAATATTATTAAGGGAACAAAACCTAACATGAAACTAGACAAAACCCAACAACAAAACAAAAGCAATGAAACATAGAAGAGTTTGACCGAATTACAATAAAAAAGATATGCCCCAATCACAAAATCTAATAGTACCCATCGAGCCCCTATGATAGAAGTCAATCAATTACAAGCATCAACTTTAAACAATAATAAATCAATTACAAACATCCACTTTATCACATAAAAGGCCTAAAACGGTAAACCATTAATGATAAAAACCTATTGACCAAGAAACATATCTCATATTTAATAACATCGTATATGTTAAAAGTAAAGAGGTTAATGTAAAGTAATCATTTTAAACAAATATTGTGAAATTCAGGTAACAAAATTTATAGTTCTATAAATCAAGTTTAATGTTTCAAATCACGAGGATATCCAATCATATTATAACAAGAGTTTAAAATGAACCGCTACAATGTTGTGATCTTCTAAAATGTCCAAGATAAATCTTCTATGCTTGGTCCTCTAATAGGAATACCGAATACATATCAAAATACTAAGGGCGGGCTTTAGGAAAATCTTATAAGTAAACACGGAATTAGACTTTGGACAAAAATGGATAATGATATTAATCTAATTTTTAATTCATAATTCCCAAAAATATTAAAAAATTTATGAGTGTAATACATATGGTTAAGAAGCACACAGAATAATCATTTCAAAAATCATTTCAATGCAATGCATATACTTCTAGAATCCTAACACGAGTTCTCTACTCTCAAACAAAGTCTCTTTTGTGCTAGGGTCCACATGTTCTAGAGGCTTTAACCGAGTAGAAGCTACTCGCTTAAACCTGTTGTCATTGACTTTATAGTAGAAACATCATACCAATTCCATTAAGGGTCAACTTTGCCTATAAAGGTCAAGAACCATAGCTAATAATTTAATATTTAAAGAATCATGTAACCATCAATATGATTCCAATGGAATGGGTTCCAAAGTCCAAATCCTAAGTATTGTGCTTATTAAACCAATAATGGTTTTCCATAAGGACCAGAAATGTCAAACCCATTCTTTAATAACAAATCCTTAAAATTCATGAAAAACATTCAAGTCAACCTATCTTAAGTGATATGCACAAGTAAGATACATAAACAAGTTTTCAATTAACATTTGTATTCTCAAGTGAAAACATTTATAAAATAGGTTTCATGTAATGCACAAACATACCATAATGGTCATATAGCATACATAGATACTTATTATATAATGTTATTCTAAAATATTTAGCAAATATAGTGATAGAGACATGTAATTTTCGTATTTACTCACCTCAAAGGATCTTCCTTACATGATCTCTTAGTATTTTACAATGTCAATAGTTAACCTATAAGCTATAATATTCCAATATAAGACATAAAACATTTACATAAAACAATCTTAATTTTTATTATAAAATATGGTACATACAAATGTACATTGCTTATTTTACATTTGTATACTCTACGTGTACATGTGTACACTTATTGCTTATAGTTGTACTGTTTGAAACGACTATTCGAAAAACAATGTACAACGTCACAATGTTGTGCATAATTGTATGCCCCCCAAGTGTACACTTATTTTCCTACATGTTTGCAAGACAAATAGTGAATGCCCGATCAAGTGTACATGCATGTGAAATGGCATGTGTATCTGTGTAAACAATATGTATAAAGTTCTCTTGAAAATTATGCGTTGATCTGCCTAATTTCAATATATAAACACAACTAATCATCTAAGGAACCAATTTCAATGATTTGGGATTATTAATTAGGGGTAAAAGCTGAGTTTAAAACCTAATTACATTCTAAATAAGATTGTTAACATGATCGATTCATCTCTTAAAGAAATTACCATCCTTATTTTTTCATTTAAGCTTTAAAACACTAATCATGATTTTTGCATTAGAATTTCTTCAATGATTTTAACAAAGAACACTAGGACCTATATCTAATGCAATGATTTTAATGGGTCACAACTAAGGTATGATATATAGATAAGAAAAGTAAAATCTATTGATTGGTCACAACTAAGGTATGATATATAGATGACCATGCCTCCTATGCTTGGACTAACAAGATCTTCCAAAAGATATCTACTAGTAAGTAAATATATGTACTTTCTTCTTTGGTGTAGAAAAAGACAAAAGGGGCTTCAGACTTCACATAGTCACCTTACCCACTTCTTTGTATAATAGAAATCCAATCTTCACATCACCATCAACAAACATTACTTCATATATTCACTATGAAGCTTCACATCCAAAAGAACTTAACCAAATTCCTTAGCTGCCAAGCGTCACTTCATGCACCAAAAGTTTTCCCCTCAGTGACCTCGTAGTGATCTCTTCACTTGTCAAGTTTAAGGAAGTTAGCCAACACCTTCCAGAATTTTCTCACTACAAGCCATCATTTCACCCTTTCCCTCACAATTTCCTTCACTTCTTCAATCGTATAGTTCGATTTATCAATAACCTTCATAATTCCTTCAAGCTGACTATTGGTACATTTGTGAAACGAGGATGCAGGAAGGAAAGTTTCTCTTTGTGGCCTTGCCTAACTGAAATATTATTCCAAGATCTAGAAAGTTGCTAGCTCCACTCGTTATTTGTTGAATTCCACCTATTACCATTATCACATTATCAAATGGAGATAACTCAACGAAATTATCAAGCATTGAATGAAGCTTAAAATAAATGACGGAGAAATCAAAGACAAGTGATTATAGATAATTACGAACTTTAGCATATGGAGCTTTAATGTTATGGTGCTTTTTTGATTTTCTGGATGAACACCGTTGTGATGGAAAATACTTCTTAAGGATTCATGTTCACAAAATCAGCTTGTGTTCTGTCATACTCCTTTCCATTTTGCATAAAGTGTACTGAAAGAAGGGATACCTTTTCAATGATCTTTGCTTAAAGATCTTGTCATGATGTAGTATTTATTTAGAACAAATTTTATTGATGTATTTTCCATGTTTGTTTTAGAATTGACAAAGTTGATCAAACTCGAAATAAAGTCTTTTGTTTTCTAGGATCTAATGATCAAGTTCGTCAAACACATGGAAGAACTTCCTATTACGAGACAAAAGAATGTCCTAATAGGTGAGATCATTATGAGCTGCATATAATATATGTAACACATAATCTTTGTCCACCAGTCTTCAAATTGTATTGATGCATGATTGAACTAAGATCTCATCCAGATCGACCTCTATCCTGAATTATTGCAAAATTTATTGTTGCAGCCTTGTAGTCCTCCAATCTACTTTCTTCTACATGGCGATTGGGGAGTCTTCATATTTTATCGAATAGTAGAAGCTTTCTTCTGATTTTCTTCTAGGTAGGGGAGGACCTTGGAGGTGATTTTGGAGAGGTAATTAATCGTTTTTGGTGGATAGCGAGGAGGAGAGTTTTGTCTTGGGGGAGATGATTTTGGTGGGGATTTGGAAGGAGACTTTGTGTTTGGGGTGAAATTGAGGTGGTATATTTTGATTATTTTCTTTGGTTTGAGAACCTGAATTGGATTTGGAACTGGAATTTGTCATCGCAGGAGAATTTTTATGGAGGAGGGTTTGAGAACCCTTGAGTGTTTTCAATAAAATATATAATATGCACATTGGCTATAATGCTTGCAACAAAAACAACCATTCGTCTGTCACCTCCTTGAACTTTTCCTTATGTTCTTGAATAGTTTGACTCTTTGCTTTTCTTTCTCTTATTGTTTTTTGAAACTTATCAAATCATGCAAGAGCTTATTTTGTTGGTGGTTTGTACTTACTCCAACTGTCACCTGAAACATTATCAGAACCAGTAACCACCGAGGGTGTCCCCCAAGTTTATAGATCCTTGCACATTTTATGCTCCTTGTGCCTTAGTTGCTTGTATGTAATGTTGACAAAGTAGGTTTTCCAGGACTTCCTCAGTTCCTTGGTCTAAAACCAAGTTTAGTCTCGGTCCTAATCTGGAAAAGGTCTATGAAAAAGGACTTTGCAGTCTGTTTGTGTTTGAAGTGTATGTGTAACAAAACGAAGAGCAAAGGCAAGGTCCTCAGGGGGTAAAGAAGTGCACATTGAGGTTACTTTTGTAATATTTGTGTGGGATTGTTTCCTAATGTATTGTAGAAAGTATTCCAATAGTAATGTTCCCAAATCAACTTGTTCACCAGTAAACATAGTCCAAATGATGTCTAATAATGGATTGCTCATCTGATCGGTTCCTCCAATTCTTCCTGATGGACATCTGATGATGTGATTGCACATGTATTGCCATATAGCTGGTAACTTGCTGTTTCTGAAATCTGCAACGCCTTTGAGTTTAGTCTGGTAGCCCATCTTGTACAAAACACTAAAAACTTATTGATTTGAAGTATTATTGAACTATGAAGCCATAATTGTTCTTAGTTCAACTACATTGATGAGATTTTCTTTGGTGAAGGTGGATATGGAGTCGTTTCCTAACAAAAATCTAAATTGATTGAGATCTTCCTTGGGAAGATAGGTAGAAAACACAAATTTGAGCATGATTGATAGGGAAATAACTTCAGTAATTGCATCGAAAGGACCAAATAGAGGGTGTTTTTGCAGATAGCGGATCATCAACTTGATTGCGAAGTCGTATTTGTCGCTTGGGGCGGACACAATACAATATTTGCTGGATGCAATCAATAGACCGTTCGCCTTCATAGTAGAGGTGCAACCTCCTTCTCCTTTCGATTATTTATTTGAGACACTCTATCTCACCATTGTTATAGGTTTTTAAGAAACTCCTTTGAAAGAGGTTTTTGTGGGTGGAGGAAGAAGAGATAGTTCATCGGAGTTTGAAGAAAGCGTAAAGCTTTTCTTGGAATGGAAGATTACCTTATATAGTCCTGAATTTGAAAATTGTTTTAAATTAATTAACATTTTGATAGCCCTTGATATGAAAGGTTTTTTCTTATTGGGATTTTATGGATAAAATCTAATTTGATTAGAGAGACATTAAATTTACGTATGGGGCACATTTAATGAAATCGATCATTTGGGCTAAAAACATGGTTTAGTGGGATGTGAAGGTCTGGCATTTGATATGTAATTGGTAAGATTAAATAAAAGTTGATGAAAAAGATTTATCTGAAAAGGTCTCTTATTTTTATTAGATAGAATGTGGGCACGACACTTGTGCAAGATAGTTTTTTTAAAAGAACAAAATGATTTTTTTTTCAATGAATTGGAATAAAACATTTCTTTTGAAATCTTAGTGAGTTGATCATGATTCATTAAATACCACATCATTTTCTAACTTTATTTATTGCTAAATAGGAAAGATAATTTTGTTGTTCTGAAGGAAGAACTGCGATATGAAATTATATTTGTGATGATTGTTTTGTAACTGAAATGAGAACTTAAGATGCAAGGTTAAACACAAAAATAATAAAATGTCCAAGATAGTAAAAAAGTCATAAATAAATTACTGAGGAATAATATATGAAATTTATGCATAATATATAGTAAAACTTAAAATTTAGACAAATATATGCACTTCAAATGATTTGAGAATCACCTTTGGTGAATCAAAGATTCATGTGATTCATCATAAAGCACCAGTGTTCGAATGGATTTAAATTAATCAAGATTATTGAAATGAATATATTTGTTAGTTGCAAAGACTTGCTAAAACTTAGTCTACAAAGTTATCTATTTAAGAGAAACTGTGGTTCAGGATTCATCATTCCTAATGATAGTTCCATATTTATACATATTTTCAGGAATTATTTTCATAAATTTTAAGCTATATTTTTGTTAAATGCAAAGGTATTTGGTACTTATTGAGTTGAATTACATTTTGCAGTTAAAAAGGACAATCTTAAAGAAAAAAAGACCGAAACCGACAAAAAGCTGGAACCTGGAAGGACTAGAGCTGAAGTTGGGAGCTTGTGGAGCTTAAAAGGAAGAAAAATCAAGCAAAAACACTCCCCACGACGTGGCTTGAAAGTACCATGTCATGACTCATAGAAAAATCTCAACTATGCACGTAAACTAGAAGCTCATGATGTGAGCCTTGACTATTCACGTGCGAGAATGATCATTCCAGAAGATAACTATGCGGAGATCAAGATTCCTTTCTGAATACGGATTTATACTGATCTCACAAAGTGAGACCTTATTTCTCATGACGTGAGATGTGATATTAGGAAACTATAAATATCCTTAGACATATCAACTTTAAAGGATTTGGAGACATATTTTGGATATCTAGTCAGTTTTAGAAGCTAGAAAACTTCGAAAAATAACCTTTGGGAGGAGAAGTCGTTTGGATATTAGAGATTTGAAGATCATAAAAAGAATTCGCATTACACAATCGGTTTGCATTAGATTGATCATGTCTAGCTTGAATTCTTATGTGTTTTGTGTTTATTTTTTTCCATGTGTAGCTAAATCATTAGGCTTTCATTTAGTGCAGATGAACCCTAATAATATGTATTAGTTTCTGTCTTTTCATGGATTTTATGAAGTAGGTTTAATCTTATGTTTGATTATCATAACCTAGCATGCTATAGTTTTAATCTTTGTTGCTTTGATTCAAGTTAAGTGTAGCTGAATGACCATTTAAATTGCATGAACTTGGTTACCTAGTAGTTTATGATCATTAAATTGCTAGAGCTAGGATTGGCCCAATCTTCGATTAGGTAATAAAGGTAATATTTTTAATTGTGCTAGAGAACACAATTTGATCATAATTGTGTTTGGTAATTTGTCTTAATCATATATAATTATCTTAGATATATCTTATATAGAGAAGTTATCTTTAATAATCAATTTTGTGTTTGCTTGTGTATGATCATTACATAGTAGTACATAAATTGGTGAAAATATTAGGAGATCGGATCAAGACTGCTAATTATATATATATATATATATATATATATATATATATATATATATATATATATATATATATATATATTGGTAACCAAATGAATAAATCCATGTTTAGAAACTATCCATAGGAAAAAGGGGGATTCAAAGCTAAACAGAAGTGTTTTCTTAATCTTGATACCAATCGTTCTTGGTTAAGTTGTTTGCTTAGTTTTCAATTAATTGAGTAGTTAAGTTAATCTGAACTTGAAAAATGAGATAAAAACCCCAATTGGGTTATTATTTTTAGATTAATTTTTAGTAATTATGTTACTAGCTAAATTCCGTTACATGTGTTCGATACCCATCTTACTTTACTATACTGTAAGCTGACTAGGTACGCTGCCTATAGTGCATAGTAGATAAGTAATTAGGTTATAAATTTAAAACTTGGTAGGTATACTTTTATGCACATCACCTAACATTTCTAAAAATCCATTAAGTTTTGTGGAGTCAAGTACGTTGGTAAAAAAATTGGCTATTTCTTCATGCGAAGGAACCAAAATACCTTTGAGGATATGATTATTGATGAAGTTATACTTTAATTCAAATTTCTTTTTCTTGGAGTGTTGACATGTATTATGAGAGATTGAAATTGCACTCTTAGAATCAAAATAATGGGTATGCGAAGCATTCTATAGTCGTGATCCATGAGTTGGTGTTTCATCTATAAGAATTATGATCTACAACTGGCCACTACAACATATTTAACTTCTATGGTGGATAATGAAACATAGTTCTTTTTTTAGGATGACCAACTTACCAATATTCTACTGAGGAATTGGCATCCTCCAGATGTACTTTTTTCTATCTAATATACATCCTACATGGTCTGTATATATGGAATCCTACAAACTAAAGTCATTTCTTGATGGGGACCAAAGTCCTACGGCTTTTCTCCCTTTGAGATATCTGAAGATCTGCTTAACTATGGTCAAATGAGATACCTTGTGATCAGCCTGATACCTAGCACACAAACCTGTTGCAATGACAATATATGGTCTACTTGCAGTCAAGTAGAGTAGTGAACTAATTATTCATAGGTAAATCTTTTGATCAACTAATTCATCAATGGCATTAACTGAGATTTTGTGTAACACTCTTGTTAGAACAAAGTTCTTTTAGGATAGTATGATTCTAAGCAGGATATTAAATAAGAACGTAACAAAGAACACAAGTATGACATTGAATATGTCGTATGATTAATGTGATAACACCTCAGAAGAGCTCGATAAAGAACTTCAATCTGTAGAGGTGTTTAGGGTTACAAGAATCTACGTAATTAACCATCGTTCTCAATATACACATACATGCATGCATATATATATATATATATATATATATATATATATATATATATATATATATATATACTATAACCCTAACAGCTAATCTAGATAACAACGAAACTAATCTAGATAGACACGGATGGATAGGCCCAATCCGGATACAAAATATATGGGGCCCAAGACGCAACACAAATGGACTCAACAATCTCCCCCTTTGCGTCCTTGGAGCCGAAACGTCATTCCTTTTTAACAGCAGGAGGCTTCTTCACAGTTTTGAACACCTTCGGTATAATAGTTATCATATGATGGAGAAAAGTAATATACCAACGAAGCATGTTAGTAAAGTTCTTCTTGTCAGCCGCTGAGTTCTGCTTGCATCGGTGTATGATATTGATGATATGCTCCAAACAGTCTGTTGAAAACAGATGCTTATCAGCCAGAGCAAACAGAAACTTGAGTCCTTCTCCTTTCGTGAACATGACATTTAGATTTGCTGAATCTATCTATCCCAATTTCATCATGTTTACATCACCAGGTTTAGGCGTCGGCTTCACAGTCGGTTTTTTATTCATCACCTTTGCTATTTCCTGATCCATCGTTGCAAGCTCATGGATATAGGAAGCCAACATTCTCTTAAGATGATCTAAAATCGGCTCATACTCCCTAGGATCAAAGAGCAGAATGTTGTATAGCAGAATCCAGTCATGAGGATTGAGATTAGGAAGATCTGCTAGAGAGATTATAGACACCATGTTTGCTGAACCATGGGTGATTTTGAAATTAACATTTACGAATCTCCTAGCAGGTGAAGGTTTCAGTACCTTAACTTTTATAATCTTCTGTGTACTCCATGTTAAGTACTGCGGTTGACCATACTTCAAGTAAAAATCGATCAATTCCCTGTCAACCTTCGGGTGTGGATGTGGAAACTCAACAGTCGGCTCAAAGCAGTGAAATGTAAAAGCTTTTCTGGTAATAAGCATATCAAACTGCGAGTCTTTAGAGTTATCACAATCAAACGAAGCAACTGGTTCCAACCAATAAACAGAAGGAAATTCAATCGCTTTATTGATAAGTGTGTCTCTGTTCCACTCAGGAAACAAAGCCTTCTTGCATTGCAAGACATCCTCTTCTTCCTTGTTTCTCTTTTCCTGCTCCTCTGCTTCACTAACCACTTTCATCGTTTCATCAAGCTCTCTGTTTCTTTTCTTTCGTATTAGAGCTTCGGCTATAGTTTCTTCAACATCACTCTCACTGTCATCATTAATCCCTTTCTGCTTTGATTGAGAACCAGAACCCGAAGCTAAATTAACCTTCGGTTCTGTTGTGACTTTCGGTTGTTCATCTTCTGTCTTCACAATCGATCTCGGTTTAACAAAATAACGAGCGCTACTCTCTCCCCCTTGTTTTGGAGGTACAACCCCCTCCGAAACACCTTTCATTTCACTTAAAATTGCAATGGCAGGAAGGAGTTTGGATTGAAGATGATTCCGAATAGTCAGAGTTAAGATCGGATCATGCGCTTCAAGCAGATTAGTCAGCAAATCTTTCACATCACCTGCACAACTTTTATAAACAGCCCTCTGAGTTTTCAACAAGGAAATTTCTTTTTCCGCCTGGGCTAGCTGCACTTTCTAAACATCAATTGTTGCTTGCTTTTTAGCCAAATCCTCCTTCAAGGCACTCTCTGTTGCAAGATTAGCAGCCAGAGCATCAAAATGAGAATCCACTGAGTTTAAGAAAGAAGTGGTTTCTGTTTTAAGCTCAGAGCGTACAACCTCAAACTTAGTAGTTTCATCGTGAAGGGACTTAGAAAGGGAGTCCACAGAGGATTGATAGTGTGCTGCATGGGTATCAACATGAGACTTTAACGACTCAAGAAAAATCTGAGTTGTATGAACAATCTCAGAAATGTCTTTGGTAGCCTGCTTATAGGTGGAGGTAGATTCATTAACTGCCTTCATAGAATTATCAATTGCCATAGTATACTGCTCAGTGGCTGTCTCCAGAAATGCTTTAAGAACAACACCACCATAGGCTTTGCTGTTGGCAAGCAATCGATCCAACTTCTCATGAATGCCCTGTATTTGTTGACTTGAGAGGAGCATCGGTCTCATCATCGGTTTGAAGTCAATAAGGACTGTAGTAGATCGAGTCAAATTACTCATCGTCTCCCCCAAGAGTAGCACCAGAATCAGAGGATGGGGTTGGTGAAGGTAGTTTGGTAGTGATTGGAGTTTCAGTCACAATGGTAGCCCCTGTATCAGATACATTGACTTCCATAGTGGATTTGGGAATGGTAGTGGTTGCTGATTCGGTTATAAGTGGAGAAGATAAGGGTATAGTAGAAATAGGAACTGAAGTAATTGGTGGTGGGGTTGTCAAAGTTGTTGCTTGAGTAGTAAGGGGTGTAGTAACAGTGGGAACAGAAAGTGGAATAGTCTGTTTCAGTGATGGGTTTGGAGTTGGAACTCTGTTGTGATTTGGAGATTCTGGTGGAGTAGGAGATCGTGGAGGAGTGGGCTCTCGGGGTGAGACATGACGAACCTCTTCTTCCTCACTTTGCTCATCTGCATGATCTGTGCTTGGAGGAGTGTTCCCTCTAGGTCTGTGAGCCATCTTCTTTATCTTCTTCGGTTTCGGTTGAGAAGTATCTCCTTCACCAGACTTGCGTTTAGAGGACTTGGACTTACGTTCCTCAGGATCCTCTTTCTTTGAAACCCTCTTTCCTTGTTGGTAGGCTTTTCTAGTGCATCCAAAGCTGCTTGCTGCTCTGGAGATAGATCTCTCGTTCCGATAGGAGGAAGTTTCCTATAGTCAGCCAAGACATTGCTCTTTTCTGCAACACCACGATACATGGTTTCAGGAATCATTCCATAATGAGGAAACTTGAGCGGATCAGAAAGAATTATCTTCTTTGTATGGAATGTGGCAATAGAAGCAAGTAGAGCATCCTGCATGGTCGGAATCTCTAAAGAATTGATTGCCTTCCTTGTAATCAGGGTCCAAAAACGCCCACACGAAACTTCAGAATGTCGTGTCGATGTATTGAGACTCTGCACCACCTGAGACCAGATTATAGAGCCATAATCAAGATTGATCCCGTTGTAGAGGCCGTAAAGAATGGCGAGAAAACCTTTGCTTGTAGTATCGGAACCACCACATCGTTCTGCCAAACCCTTAATCAGTAGAGTGAGCAAGCCATTCCACTGAGAGGGTAAACAAGATTTCTTCACTTTGGTGATGGTAGTCAGCACATCTGTATACCCCATCTCGTACATCATTGAAAATAGCTGAGATGTGGTGATAAAGTCTGGAGAGATGATAGAAGAATCTACTGCAAGATTCAAAATCGAACAAAACTTCAACTTTGAAACGGAAGACTTCTTGTCGTGGATGGAAAAATAGATACGATCTTTGTTTTTGTCATAAGTCGCCGTGGAATAAACCTGTGATAACAGCAACATTGGGACTGCTTCAACCTGGGTTAGGGCTAAAACCAGGGGGAATATTTTAAACATTCCACAACCTGCAGCATATATGAGTCATTGATGAGTTCAAAACTCTTTGATCGATTAGATCTTTGTAACAGGTAAATAAACAAAACAGAAACAGTAATGTAAAACACACAAGTATGGATCTGAATGTGTCGAATGATTTGATTAACTCAATCCTCAGCAGAGCTCGATGAAGAACTTCCGCTGTAGAGGATTCTAGGGTTACAAAAGATAAGAACTTGTACGCTATCAAATCTCTATCAAATCTTACGTTAAGAATGCATGCAAGCATCTATATATAATAAACCCTAAACAAAACTCACGGATGGACAGGCCCATACCGGAGACAAAACTTGGACTAGCTAACGAGCCCAAAGGACGCAACACTAAACTGGACCTAACAATCTCCCCCTTTGCGTCAATTTGGAGCGAGACTATCATTTCTTCTTGCTTGGACCAGCTGCTGGAACCTTCTTGGCTGTATCAAACAGACGAGAGATAAGTGCAAGAATAGTCTGTCTGAAGCGAATGTACCATTGAATCATATCATCAAAGTACTGCTTTTCATCCGCAGAATTCTGCTTGCATCGATGAATGATGCCTAAGACATTTTTGTATAGAGATGTTTGTCTGCCAAAGCGAACAGACATTTTTGGCCTTCGTTTCTGGTAAACATAACGGAGTTTCTCTTCGGGTCTATCTTTCCCATCTACATCATGTTTAGGTCACTTGCTGAGCCAACAGGAGATATGGTAGGATTTTTCTTGAATACATTCGCTATCTCCTGATCCATCTTGGCGACTTCCATAATGTAACAAACAAGCATCCTCTTGAAGTGGTCGATGATCGGACCATATTCTGCTTCATTAGTAAGAAGGATGTTGTTCAAGATGATCCAGTCGTGTGGATTCAAGTTGGGAAGATCAGCAAGCGAGATGGCATGTTCAGTCTTGGAAGATCCTCTCAGCACCTTAAACCGAACGTTGGTAAAGTTTCCTTCCTTATACGGCTTTAGAACCCAAACATTGACAATCTTCTGAGCGCTCCATGTTTGGTACTGTGGTTGAGCGGCCCTCAGATAGAAATCGACTAAGTCCCTGTCAACCTTTGGATGAGGATGAGGGAACTCAGCGATGTTGTCAAAGGCATGGAATACGAACGCCTTTCGGGTCAGTGGCATGTCGAACTGAGAATCGACAGTATTATCACGATCAAGAGAGATCACCGGTTCTAGCCACAAGATGCTTGGAGTTTCTATGGCTTCTTTCAGCAACTTCTCAAGTGTCCAAGGAGGAAAAAGAGTTTTCCTGATCTCGAGAAGGTCGTGAGCTTCTTTCTGTCTTCTTTCGGCTTCTTTAGCCTCTCTAGCCACACGAGCGCTGATGTCAGCATCTTTATCTCGACCTTGCTTCTTCAGAAGGTCGGCAGTGGTCTCCTTATCTACATCATCGCTCTCCTCAGCAATTTGCTTGCCCCTGTCTTTAACACCCGAACCCGAGGCTTGGCCTGTAGGAGGAGGTTCGGTTGTTTTGGTTGCTATTGAAGTAGGAGGCGGTTGAGACACATTTTCTTTTTCTCCCCCTTGTTTCGGAATGGACACGAAATCAAGGAGCCCTTCAATCTTGCCCAGGAGAGAAAGGGCAGGAGCAAGTTTTTCTGCAAGAGTTCGCCTCACAGAATAGTTGAGTATCGGGTCATGTGCATCCAGGATGTTTGAAATGGATGCGTGGACATCCGAAACACACGATGAAATCACCTCTCTTTCAGATCGAAGAGACTCAATCTCCTTTTGAGAATTGGAGAGTTGAAGACTCTTGACCTTCAGAGCGGTTGTTTTTCTGGCAAGAGCATCCATGCATGAGTTTTCAGCAGCAAGGTCCTCATGGAGCTTAGTCAATCGTTCATCAATCGTCGCTTTAAACACTGAATTGTCGTCGGAGAGAGTCTGACGAAGAGAAGCAAAAGACTTCAGTTCTGATGCAACTGAGGTAGCCAGCTGGTTGACAATGGGTTCCAACTTCGTTTTGGCAGCCTCAGCAGATTCCTGTAAAGATTGTAACAGAGAAGAAGCATCAGTGAATAGTTTATCGACTTTTTCGGTCACTGCCTCACAGGCTTTGGTTGAGGCATCAATGGCTGCAGTGGCTGAGTCTAGAGAGACTTGATGAGCTTGGGAAAAAGCATCAACAAGTTTCTGAATGGCAGCTTCAGAGAGGGTAGACTAAGATGAAGAAGAGGAGGCGATGAGCGAATCAATTTTATCATGAAGCTCCTTGAGATGCCTCTTGGTAACGGGAGTATCATCATCGTCGTCACTCTGTACCTGAAACGGACTGTAATAGACCAAATCAAATGTCATATCCTCCCCGCCGAGGAATGGTTCTTCATCCTTTGCTGCCTGAGCAGGAGATGATGGTGAAGGTGAGGGTGGAGGCTCGGTAGTTGTAGTAGTTTCGGGTTGGGTTATATATTCGGTAGTTGGTGGGGGTTTGGGTGCGTCAGTAGGAACCCCTGTATCAGATACATTGGTTCTTACTTCTGTGGTGGTGGTGGTTGCTTCGGTAAAGATGGGAGGGGGTACTGAGATGGAGGTGGATGGTATTTGAGTGGTGGAGGTTATGGGGGGAATGGTAATAGGTGGAGAAGAGATTGGAGAAGTGGAAAAGTGAACTTCAGGAGAAGGCGATCGTGGTGGAGTGTTACCACGAGGAGATCCGTCAGAGGCAGAATTCTCTTCCTCAGATTCGCTTGAGGAGGAAGCGATTATCAGCTTTCGCCTTGGTTGAGTTTTTCTCTTCTTCAGCGGAGGAGACTGAACAGTCTGTGTAGTTTTACGCTTCTTGGGAGAAGGGCCTTAAGCTCCCTTACCAACTTGCTTGTCTTTGCCTTTGTCAGTTTTTCCCCTTATCGCAGGCTTGTCAGCTTCATGGATGGACTTGAGCATTTCAGGAGTAATCTCTCTCGGACCAGAGCGTCGAAACTCCTTGTAGGTTCGAATGATCCGGCTGTCGGCAGGAACATCTCCATACATCGTCTCAGGAATAGAGCCAATGAATTGAAATTTTGAGGCATCGGAGACAATGATCTTCGTGGTATGGAAAGTACCAATCGAAGACATTGGAGAACCAGCAACAATGGGGACTTGGTACTAGTCCATCACCCATTTTGTAATCAGAGTCCAAAATCGAGCATAGGAAATCTCGGAATGCCGAGATCTAGAAGACAGACTCTGAATGAGCTGTTGCCGTAGGACCTACCCGTAGTCCAAGTTGATACCGTTGTAGATCCCGTACAGAATTGTGATGAACAGACGACTTGCTCCGTCTGATCCAGCACTGCGTTCAGAATGCCCCTTGAACAGCACTGTAAACAACCCATTCCACTGAGGAGGCAGGCACGATTTCTTGAACTTCGTAACCATTGTCAGCACCTCAGTATACCCCATGTTGTAGAACATAGAGAACGTGTGACCCACCGGAATCGATTCAGGGTTAACCCTAGTTGAATCAGATTCAAACCCTAAAATTGAGCAAAACCTCTACTTGGAAATTGATGCCTTGTGATCGATCACGTCGAAGAAGATCCTGTTGACTGCCTTTTCATAATGAGCAGCGGCGAAAATCTGAGATAAGAACTCCATAGGAACTGCTTCAACCTTGGTGAGAGCAGGAGCAATCGGTGAGTACTTGAGGCATTCGATTATCGGGAACATGAAAGCATCATAGACCTGAGGAGTAAGATCAATGATCAAACTCTGTTGGGGACGAATCGGGAGGATGTGGGAAGTGGCATGAACTGATGATGAATCCGCCATTGTTGTGAAGAAGATGGGAGAGATGATGAACAGTAGAATACTTGAAGGTTTTCTTGCTCTCTGAAAAATATGGGTGCAGTAAAGAGGTAAACAATGGTTTACGTTACCTTTTATACTGTGGGTAGAGGAGAGAGAAGAATCTGTCCCAAATCTTCAAGGGAAATACGAAGGGTTTTTCGGAAGTAATGGATGCGTGACAGTTGGTAGCACCGATGATTACGCAAGAGAGAGAGTGTCAATCCCGATTCACACGCCTTCCCATCAGGCACCGTTTTTAAACGAAACGGTTCCTCTTCGCACGCCTGGCTGTCAAGCGCCATTTGAAAATCAAATCGATTGGACTCCCGTCTTGATGAGTTTTGGTCATAAGACATCCTATGTGCTCATACAAACCGTAATGCTTGGATCTAGGTTTCTCTATTGTACATGCAAGTTATCCAAGGCTATAAACCCTAATTCTAGCATACAGAAATCGATATTAACATATAATTAGGTTTAAGATATTCCCTTGATTGTTATGTAGTAATAACAATCCCAATTCCTCCTTGAATTGACTTTGGAAGGCTTAGAGTCACAAGTGTCACTCCTCTAATGGTTCACAAACACCATAAGCAAGAGGATGAAGAGGAGAGTGGATGGAGGCTACCAAAACTCGTGTGAAACCCTAGGAGAAGTCTTCGCCCCGTTTTTGGTCCTTAAGGGATCTATATATAGTGAGGCAATTAGGGTTATCTAACAAGGAAACCCTAATTTAGTTGCTTAAGCCCTAAGCAACCCATGGAGCCCTTTCCATAAGGCCTTGGACGATTGCATATGGGCTTCCCCCATAGAATTCATCCACCTTATAATAAAAGGCAATCCATGGCCCAAATTGCAATTATCTTATAATTACAATTCCAGTCCCTTAAGTTTAATTAATCTCTTTTAGTCACAAAAGTAATTACCA
The DNA here is from genome assembly GCF_051521515.1 of Lactuca serriola. Taxonomy (NCBI): domain Eukaryota; kingdom Viridiplantae; phylum Streptophyta; class Magnoliopsida; order Asterales; family Asteraceae; genus Lactuca; species Lactuca serriola. The sequence goes on from NC_136410.1 coordinate 202,419,600, forward strand.
ATTAATTATTGACTAATATTAATTAAACAATATGATTTCTCCTTTAATATATTATTCCCATAATATATTAATAAATCATATTTAATCCTTTCTCTCCATAATTCATCCTATCAAGTTGCTTTGGTGAAGGCAACCCAAAAGGACCATGCACCATTGGGTCAAGTACATACCAAAATAGTTATGGACTTAGACACTAATCCAACAGTCTCCCACATGGATAAGTCTAATAACTATTATGCGTATGACTTCAGATCCCGATCTGCAATCGTAGCTTTCCAAAGCCGCTATCAACTCTGATCCTATCAGATACGCGTGTCCTTAGATAAGGGATCATATATTCCTCCATTCTAGATATCGTATGAGACATGATTTCAAATCATTCTCTTTGTACTATATCTCGATTCCCGATTTATGACGACTGACTAATTGTAGAAATCAAATTAACCCTAGCCCGGCCGAGCATTTACGTTTGTCATCACTAAATCATCGAGGGGCCCAAAGATATCGCTCTTATCCTACTTTGGATAAAAGGAACGTGTTGAAAAATGTTCTTATGTAACCTAGTATGTGACCATCACTGAAATAAGATGAACTGTTTTTATACAATCTAACAAATATTATCAGTTATTTCAGGTTGCACAAATGCGTGATAAAACGGAAAATACGAAAACACGCGAATGACGAAAACACATATGTGTGACTAAACAATTTCAATAATATATCTATATATATATATATATATATATATATATATATATATATATATATATATATATATATTTATATATATATATATGTGTGTGTGTGTGTATTATATACATATGTATGTATTATATATGTATATATGTATTATATATGTATATATGTTGAATAGTCTACAAGAAATGGTCAACAAAGTCAAGGAAATGAGAAGCAAAAGAACCCCCACGTTTTTGCCTCCTACTCTACATCAACTTGCAGCCAACTCTCCATATACTCAAGTGCACTAGAAGATATTTGTTTCATGCATATATGTATACATGAGTTTGTGTGTGTTCTTTTAGTAATTTTTGTAACACTTCTACAAACTACAAACTCTCCCAAGAACATCAACCATCTTCATCCTCCTCAAGAACAAAGACAAATCCCTGGAGAAAATGAAGAACACCAAGATCAAACAACAATGAAGTGAAGAACACCAAGATCATCAACAAGCTAAATGAAGAACACCATCAACCATCTTCATCTTCTTCATTGAAACTCAAGGTTCTTCATCTTCACTATCCTTGTTCATCACACCATTTACCACCAAACACCTCCCTTATATTAACCTCCTTCCAATCTCAAAATAATCTCCAAACACCCTCCAAATACCCTCCTTAAACCTCCTCCAAAAACCCTTTCAAATCACCACAACCATCACCACCTTGCTGTTTTTCGACATCAGAATCTTCAAGTCAACAACGAAGAAAACTGGGCTCGTTACAAGCACAAAAAGACTAGGGAGATTTTCACCATCAATTCTTCAGGACCTTACCTACATCTAGAAATTTTCGTGGACGATTTTGACCACGGGAAACCCCAAAGAGACGCGAGAGAGAATTGGCTATCCAGAGAGATTTCTGTTTTCAAGTTCAGAATCTGCATGTTAGAAAACAGAAAACCGAGCACAACACAGCCAAAATAAGACTAGGGAGATTTTCATCACAAATTCTTTAGAACCTTACCTTCATCTAGGAATTTTCGTGGACGATTTTGACCACAGGAAACCCCAGAGAGACGCGAGAGAGAAATGGCTATCCAGAGAGATTTTCCGAAAACTAAAGGTTTTTAATCTGTGTATGCAAGGATCTGCGCGAACACGACCCGTGTTCAGGATTTTGACCTTTAAAACCTTCTAAAAACCTCCTACACGACCCGTGTCACTTGTGCCTTATCTTATACGACCCGTGTGCATGTTTTTACCCAAAAATACTTCAAATACAAATACATAAACCCATGTATTTTGTACCCTTTTGTAAACACTTGTTTTACATAAAATCGAGCTTTAAATGAACTTTTGTTACTTATCCAATGCCGGATTGATCTTTGAACTAATATAGACCAGTCGCTCCAAGAGTCCCAATATCGACCAGTCCATTCAAAGAACAAATATCGACCAGTCGCTTCATGAGTCCGGTTCAGTCAATTTATTGACGAACCTACTTGATATATATTTATATATTTATATACTTTATTATAGCTTTACGTCATTTAAATATAGTCATTTATATTATTTATAGCTTTATGTCATTTAAATACAGTCATTTATATTATTTATAGCTTAACGTCATTTAAATACAGTCATTTATATTATTATAGCTTTCAGTCATTTACAGCTTTCATATTTATATTTATTCCGCAATTCTTATTCTTTATATATATATATATCTATCTTATATCTTAAACTAATATATCTGTCACACAGTAACTGGTAACCGAGCCTTTTGTTGTGGTGATCAGATTGTTATATTTCTAACAAATCGGTATCTGAGCTGATATATAAAAGGAATAATATCCAACAATTGGTATCAGAGCTTGTGTGATTTATCTTGAAATTTTTGTCGAAAAACTTTTGGTTATAGCGTTTATAAACCTTCCATAAGTTTTTCTTTAAAAATTTTTCATTTTAATATCACTTGTTCGAAATCCTTTATAAAAAAAAAAAAAAAAAAAAAAAACAAAAAAAAAAAAACAAACAAAAAAAAATCAAAAAAATGTCTTTAGCAAATTACTCCAACATGAACTCTGTGTCCATTGCAAATAGCTTAGGATCTGGTTCACGGGCACCCATACTTATTCCTGAAGAGTATAATTCGTGGGTTGGCCGTATGAATCTTCATCTTAACGCTATAAATGAAGATATCTGGAAGTGTGTAGAAGGAACATATGTTACTCCAGAAAATATGGCTACTCTTGCTACGAATCAAGCCACTCAAACCGATATCATAAGAAAGTTGGAACTCCAAGCCAAAAAGGAACTTGTGTCTGGAATACCTCACAGTATTCTAAGTCAAATGGATGACATTATGATGTTAACCGCAAATCAAATTTGGGAAAATTTGAAAAATCGTTTTTGTGGAAATAAAAGAATTATCGGAAACAAAAGAACATCTGTTTTGAATGAATTCGATAATTTCAAAATGCTTTCATCAGAAACTATCCATGATGCTCATGATAGGTTCAATTTGATTATGGTTAAAATGAACAATTTGGGTATCAAAAAGACACAACACGAGATAAATCTCAAGTTTTTAAACAATCTTTTCGAAAGCTGGAAAATGGTTAAACTCATTATTCAGGGAAATCCAGCTATTCATACCGAATCTTTGTACAATTTGTATGGAGAACTTCAATCGTATGAATCCTCGATTGACCCACCAACCATTGCAGCTTCTGGAGGACCACTTGCTCTTGTGTCCACAACTTCTCAAAACCAAACACCTTACAATGATCAAAACTTTAATCATTTTAATCAGACTACATCTTTTCAAAACCAATCCTTCCAGTCTGATTCAAATGATGAAGCAGATTATCAACAACTGTGTGCTTTGGTTGCAAACACAAATCTCCAGAGATTTATCCCAAATCATGGTCAATCAAATTTTAAACCAAATTTTCAAACAAGACCATCTTTTGGACAAAATAACTCAAGTTTTCAACCAAGACCGTCTTTTGGACAAAATAACTCAGGTTTTCAACCAAGACCTTACTTTGGACAAAATTCTCAAAGACCGTCTTTCCAAAATAACTCAAACCAAGGTTTTCAAAACCAGGGATTTCAAAACGATCCCAACTCAGGTCATAATCACAATCCAAACAACAGTTTTCAAAATCAAAATAGAGGTTTCCAAAATCAAGGTTACAACAATCAAAACAATGGTTTTCAAAACAACCAAAATTTTGGATTCCAACAAAACCATTCTCAACCTTCCCAACAAGCCCAAACTCAAACACCTGAAAGACTTCCGATTAAAAGTCAAAAGGATGATAGTGATGAAGAAGTGATCATTTGTCACAACTGCAAAGGAACAAATCACTATGCCAGAGAATGTCGAGCCAAAAACAAAACCAAAATCAAAGACTCAGCATACTATGCTCAAAGAGCCGATGAATTGAAGAAACTGGAAAACCAAGAAAAGCAAAGAGCATTGATGGCAATCCATGAACCAAGTGTGGAATACTGGCCAACTTCTGATGACGAAGCTGAACACGAACCAACACAATCAAACTTTTGCTTCGTAGCTGGTGCTGAAATACCTTCAAGAGCTCCAAACGTCATAGAACAGGTATGGTCTATGATCTCAGAACTTGGTTTTTCCAAAACAATTTTTGAGTCTCACATAACCAAAATTGAGACTAGTCTGGAAGTTGATCTCAAAACATATCATGACACAATGGTCAATTATGATATTTGCAAATCTGAGTTACAAACCTTGCAACTCAAATTTGGAGAATCAACAAGAACGAAAAGCAAATTGGAAAGAGACGTTGAAAGAAAATCAGAAGATTATAATCACGTCTTGGAACAATTAAATCAGTCCCTAATTCAGAAAAGGGATTTGGAACTAAAAAATCAGTCAGTCATTTCTTCTGAAATAAAAGATGTTTTAGAAATGGAAATCCTTCAGTTGAAACAAGACTTTCAAGAATCAACTGACAAATACAATGTTTTAAATGAAAAGCTGACTGATTCTTTAAAACAAATCAATTCTCTTGAAACCGAGAATAAAAGACTGATATGGAATATGGATTCTATCAAAGTTGCCAGAAAACTAAGTGATGATATTTTCACCAAGGCAAACACCTTGGGAACTGGCAAAATTGATACGAATTATAGACCAGGAATTGGAAGAGAATCCTTTGAAATTGAACAAGCAAAACAGAAAAACATGACGAATTGTGAAAACTCTGAATCTACTCTACATAATCTTTTCACATCTGTTAATGAGGAAGATTCAGATGACGAAACAGTTATCAACTGTAGTCCAGATGATACTGCTTTCAGTGTTTCCAAAAAGTCTTTCAAAAGAGTTGTAAATTCTGAAACAGACTCTGCAAGTTCTTTAACTCACCAAATCAAAAATACTGATGGAACCACTAAACTCAAAAACTTTTTGAATGGAGAAAATTCCTCTTATGAGGATGGTAGTACTTCTATACCAACTGTTTTTCCTACAATGACTTCATCAATTGTTGGAAAAACTAGTCTGGGACAAAAATACTCCAAGAAACAACAAACAAGCAAAAAATCCATTCAAGTCACCAAAACCCCAATTATCATGCCAAACATTTTTGAAAACCAACCAAAGAAACCAGTTAAACCCTACGTCATACCTCATAAACAGGTTTCCAAACAAAAACCAAAACCTTTTCCAAAACCTTTTGAAAACCGCTTTCAAGATATCACTTTTAATCATTCAAGGAACTTTCAAAAACCATCACATCAGAAAGTTTCACACCATCATCATCAAAAAGCTTTTCAAAACCGCCCATCACATCCCAGATATGAAGAAAACTTTTCAAACAAACCTTCACATCTAGGATATCTTTCACCAAATCACAGATCTTATCAACCCACAGGCTTTCAAAAACAAATCACATTTTGGGTAAACTTAATAGATCAAATCAAACCTCAACCATTCCATTGTCATAAACCAAACCATTACAATAATGTGAAGTCAAATGATAAAAGAAATTCATCAAGCAAAGCACCCAAAATAACAACTGACAAACCAGGACCCATTCAGATTTGGGTACCTAAACTTTCTGTCTGATTGTAGGTACTTAATGCTGGAGAACCCAATGATGATACATGGTATATTGATAGTGGCTGCTCCAAGCATATGACAGGAAACCGGAACTACTTACGTGACTTCAAACCTATACAAACCAATCAAGATGTTACCTTCGGAAACAACATGAAAGCAAAAATCAAAGGTTATGGAAACATAACAAATGGTAATTTTACCATAAAGAAAGTTGCCTTCGTCGATGACCTGAAACACAACCTCATCAGTGTTTCTCAACTGTGTGATAACAATCTTGAAGTTCTTTTCACCAAACAACGAAGCTTGATCATGGACGCCAAAACCAAAGATGTTATAGTTGATTCTGACCGTGCCGGAAATATGTATCCACTTGACATGGATCTTATCTACGGTAAACCCGATATATGTCTGCTATCTAAAGCCCCAACAGATATTAGTTGGTTATGGCACCGTCGCCTTTCCCATCTAAACTTTGGGTACATCAACAAATTAATCGGCGATGATCTTGTTCGAGGGCTACCACTTCTGAAGCTTGATAACGAAACTCTTTGTGCCGCATGTGAAAAAGGAAAACTTTCCAGATCCACTCACAAAAGCATCTCAGAATCTAGTGTATCCGAACCACTAGAATTGTTGCACATAGACCTTTGTGGCCCTGCCAAAACCCAAACCATTCAAGGGAAGAAGTACATTCTTGTTGTCGTTGATGGTTTCTCGCGCTTTACTTGGGTCTTTTTCTTAAGACTAAAATCAGAAGCACCTGAAGAGATGATCAACTTCATCAAACAAATCGAGCTGAAGTTGAAACGACCTGTTCGAAGAATCCGAAGTGATAATGGTTTAGAGTTCAAAAACAATACTCTAGATTCATTTCTCAAAGACAAAGGAATTGAACACAACTTCTCAGCCCCATACACTCCACAACAGAACGGTGTTGTCGAAAGAAGGAACCGAACTCTATGTGAAGCTGCAAGATCAATGCTTATCTTCGCTGATCTGCCACAATACTTCTGGGCAGAAGCAATAGCCACAGCTTGCTATACTCAAAATCGTTCCTTAATCCATAAACATCTTCATAAAACACCATATGAAGTCATTAACAACCGAAAACCAAACATCAAATTTTTCCATATTTTCGGTTGTCGATGCTTCGTAAAGAATAATAAAGATCACCTTTCAAAATTTGAATCAAGGTCGGACGAAGGAATTTTCCTTGGTTACTCTTTTTCTTCAGCTGCTTATCGAGTACTGAATAAACGTACTAGAGTAATTGAAGAAAGTACCGATGTTCATTTCGATGAATTTTATGTTAGGAAATTGGATCGTGAACATTTTGGTTCAAAAATGATTGAAAATATTTTTCAAAATCCAATTCAACAAACACCTTCTCCTGACATAGACATTGAAATCGATCTTGATTTGCTTTTTGAACAACCAAAAACCGCTTACAATTCTGAACTTCTAACTACTTTAATTGACCCTACAGGAACACCCAGTGAAGTAATTCCACAAACAAACCAAAATGATGCAAATCAATTCGAGGGGGAACCACCAACACATACTTCCTCTTTGGAACAAACACCAAATCCTCCTTTAAACACCCGAACCCCAAATAGCCAAAACAATCCCGATGCATCATTTATGGGGGAACCTTCAAACCTATTCCAAGATGAAACGCCCGGAGAAGAACAATGGGATACTGAAACTCCAATTATTATAGCGGAAGAGAATCGCTTAATAAAGTGGACCAGAAATCATCCAACAGACCAAATCATCGGAGATCCCAACATAGGCATTCAGACTAGAGGCGCATCCACAAATGAATGTTTATTTGGAGCCTTCTTATCCATGACTGAACCCAAAACCATACATTCTGCTATAAAAGATCCAGATTGGGTAAAAGCTATGCAAGAAGAGCTAGCAGAATTTGAAAGAAACGACGTATGGAATCTTGTTCCTACTCCACCCGATGTTACTGTTATAGGTTCAAGATGGGTATACAGAAACAAGACTGACGATCAAGGAGTCATTTGTCGAAACAAGGCACGTCTTGTAGTCAAAGGATATTCACAACAAGAGGGAATCGACTACGATGAAACATATGCTCCAGTTGCCCGAATTGAAGCAATTCGCATCTTTCTTGCATATGCTGCACATAAGAATTTCAAAGTATTCCAAATGGATGTTAAATGTGCATTCCTACATGGAGAGATAGATCGCGAAGTATACATCCAACAACCACCAGGTTTCGAAGATCCCAAATTTCCAGATCACAGCTTTAAATTGCAGAAAGCTGTCTACGGCTTGAAACAAGCACCTCGAGCTTGGTATGCCACGTTGTCAACTTTTCTCGAAGAATCAGGTTTTAAAAGAGGTTCAATTGATCAAACACTCTTTCGTAAAATCTTTAATAAACATCTGTTAATCGTACAAATATATGTTGATGACATTATTTTCGGTTCTACTGATGAATCTTTAAGTGTTAAGTTTGCAGATCTAATGAAGAGCAAATTTGAAATGAGCATGATTGGGGAGATGACTACTTTTCTCGGACTTCAAATCAAACAGTCAACTGATGGCATTTTCATCAACCAAGAGAATTATGTCAAAAACCTACTCACTCGTTTTTCAATGGAAAAATCCAATACCGCAAAAACCCCAATGGCTTTTGGATACAAAATTGATGCAGACTTAAATGGCAAACCCGTTGACCAGAAAAGATATCGTGGAATGATCGGATCACTCTTGTACCTCATTGCCAGCAGACCTGACATCATGTTTTCTACATGTGTTTGTGCTAGATACCAAGCAAATCCTATGGAATCCCATGTAGTTGCTGTGAAACGTATCTTCAAATACCTTAAAGGCACTCCCAAACTTGGCCTTTGGTATCCAGCTAAATCTGATTTTCAGCTGAACGCTTTCACCGACTCAGACTACGGAGGATGCAAGCTAGATAGGAAGAGTACATCTGGTAGCTGTCAATTCCTAGGAGGTAGACTAGTGAGTTGGACTTCAAAGAAACAGACTTGTGTATCCACATCAACAGCAGAAGCTGAATATGTCGCTGCTGCCAGCTGTTGCTCACAAGTCATATGGATGCAAACTCAATTGCATGACTATGGCTTCAAAATCTCACAAATTCCCATATTTTGTGACTCAACCAGTGCAATTGCCATTTCTCACAATCCCGTTCACCATTCCATGACAAAGCACATCGACATTCGATATCACTTTATCAAAGACAACATTCAAAAGGGTCATATCGAACTACACTTCATCAACTCCGAAGATCAAATTGCCGATGTCTTCACTAAGGCTCTCGATGAAACGAAGTTTCAATACTTCCTAGGCCGTCTAGGAATGTTAAATCCAGATAACATCCATCCTTAAACTTTTACTTTTTGTTTGTACAAAAGTGTGTTTACTTTCATTCAAAAAGAAAATTCAAAAACATTTGAAAACTGCTTTCTTTTCAAAAAAACCAAAAACATTGAAATAACCAATATTTCCAAAAACATTCAGAAAAACAAATCTTCAAAAATAGAATAAAATACTTGCCATAATAAGCTTTTATAGAACCTTGTGATTAATCGTCTTTTGACTTAATTTTCAGATGCTTATGCTCGATGAAGATTTTAAGTCATATTGATTCTCAATTGGAGTGAAGGTTCAAATCTCCTACTTTTCATAATGTACATAACTTTATTTCCTTCAATTTTATTTCATTATTGATGATTTTAAAAAGGGACATAAGGTTAGGAGGTTCAGATGAAAACAAAAACCCATGTGAGAATTTGTCCCTCATCAATCTGAATCATTGTGGAATTCATTTCTTGTGAGCTTAGGTGTGTCACTATTGCTTATAAGGTATATCCGATTATACCTTGTCACGGTCTCATTTTTGCTTAGATATCAAAATGACCAGGGACGATACATTCATTTCATACATACTAGACAAACTGTCTTTTATGCCACTAATCCCTACCTAGATATAAGCCAACCAAAAATGATGTCTTGAGATCCCGTGATCCATCAACAAGAAAAGACGAAACAAGATAAAAAGGAATCAACAAGAAAGCCAAATCATTCACCGAAGAAATACCAAACAAAACAAAAAAAAACTCTACATTTGGTATTTTCAAACAAAGTTCAATCAAATGGTTATTTCAAAGCAAACATCAAAAGATCTCGTGATCTGTTTTTAACCATTTTTCACAAAAAGGGATATCTTAATCCCGCAAGATAGATACTCTCAAAAATCCCAATTTTCTCAAATGTAGCAAATTCTCGATGCTAAAACAAAATATCCTTTTACAACAAAAAGGATATTGATCAACAAAAAGGATACCATCAAAGAAAAAGCTGCAACAACAAAGGATTTCCCGGGATACTGTAGCCTTCATCAATGAAAGTTCTTAGTTGCAAACTGCACTATGAAAATTGCTAAACCCCTCTACATGTATTTCCCGACGGAGAGAGAGAGAAAGTTAATGGCATGAATGAAGAAACCCGCTGAGTAATGCCGAAACCAGTCTTATGTGATTGATTATCTAATAATGAGACTAAGTGACCTTTCAAGAAAAGCATAGTTGAACACCTCCAATATGAGTGTGAGTCGTCAGAGAGAGATATCACTCATTTTTAGTGATCATTAACTTGTTCTGCTGCCAGAACAACTAAACACCCAAGTGAAGTGTGAGCTATACCTATGAGCGTTCATCTGAATCGACCTGTTAAACCACTTGTCGTCATTAATAATGCTATACAATCTTAAGAAATTTCTTTAGATACATATATGGCTACCCTTTGATAACCGAACCCGAGACTTTGATTCGGAAACAAATTTCTGAAAATCTTTTACATAAGATATGTTAAACCAAGTCACAAACTTTCAAATCAATTGCTATGGTTTTTTATATATCTTATCTATTGACAAATCTTTTATCTCGAATCTTCAAAAGTTAAACTGTCAATATGATTATACCTGTCCTTATTTCAGCAATGATCACATAGGGGGAAATTGTTGAAAAATGTTCTTATGTAACCTAGTATGTGACCATCACTGAAATAAGATGAACTGTTTTTATACAATCTAACAAATATTATCAGTTATTTCAGGTTGCACAAATGCGTGATAAAACGGAAAATACGAAAACACGCGAATGACGAAAACACATATGTGTGACTAAACAATTTCAATAATATATCTATATATATATATATATATATATATATATATATATATATATATATATATATATATATATTATATATATATATATGTGTGTGTGTGTGTATTATATACATATGTATGTATTATATATGTATATATGTATTATATATGTATATATGTTGAATAGTCTACAAGAAATGGTCAACAAAGTCAAGGAAATGAGAAGCAAAAGAACCCCCACGTTTTTGCCTCCTACTCTACATCAACTTGCAGCCAACTCTCCATATACTCAAGTGCACTAGAAGATATTTGTTTCATGCATATATGTATACATGAGTTTGTGTGTGTTCTTTTAGTAATTTTTGTAACACTTCTACAAACTACAAACTCTCCCAAGAACATCAACCATCTTCATCCTCCTCAAGAACAAAGACAAATCCCTGGAGAAAATGAAGAACACCAAGATCAAACAACAATGAAGTGAAGAACACCAAGATCATCAACAAGCTAAATGAAGAACACCATCAACCATCTTCATCTTCTTCATTGAAACTCAAGGTTCTTCATCTTCACTATCCTTGTTCATCACACCATTTACCACCAAACACCTCCCTTATATTAACCTCCTTCCAATCTCAAAATAATCTCCAAACACCCTCCAAATACCCTCCTTAAACCTCCTCCAAAAACCCTTTCAAATCACCACAACCATCACCACCTTGCTGTTTTTCGACATCAGAATCTTCAAGTCAACAACGAAGAAAACTGGGCTCGTTACAAGCACAAAAAGACTAGGGAGATTTTCACCATCAATTCTTCAGGACCTTACCTACATCTAGAAATTTTCGTGGACGATTTTGACCACGGGAAACCCCAAAGAGACGCGAGAGAGAATTGGCTATCCAGAGAGATTTCTGTTTTCAAGTTCAGAATCTGCATGTTAGAAAACAGAAAACCGAGCACAACACAGCCAAAATAAGACTAGGGAGATTTTCATCACAAATTCTTTAGAACCTTACCTTCATCTAGGAATTTTCGTGGACGATTTTGACCACAGGAAACCCCAGAGAGACGCGAGAGAGAAATGGCTATCCAGAGAGATTTTCCGAAAACTAAAGGTTTTTAATCTGTGTATGCAAGGATCTGCGCGAACACGACCCGTGTTCAGGATTTTGACCTTTAAAACCTTCTAAAAACCTCCTACACGACCCGTGTCACTTGTGCCTTATCTTATACGACCCGTGTGCATGTTTTTACCCAAAAATACTTCAAATACAAATACATAAACCCATGTATTTTGTACCCTTTTGTAAACACTTGTTTTACATAAAATCGAGCTTTAAATGAACTTTTGTTACTTATCCAATGCCGGATTGATCTTTGAACTAATATAGACCAGTCGCTCCAAGAGTCCCAATATCGACCAGTCCATTCAAAGAACAAATATCGACCAGTCGCTTCATGAGTCCGGTTCAGTCAATTTATTGACGAACCTACTTGATATATATTTATATATTTATATACTTTATTATAGCTTTACGTCATTTAAATATAGTCATTTATATTATTTATAGCTTTATGTCATTTAAATACAGTCATTTATATTATTTATAGCTTAACGTCATTTAAATACAGTCATTTATATTATTATAGCTTTCAGTCATTTACAGCTTTCATATTTATATTTATTCCGCAATTCTTATTCTTTATATATATATATATCTATCTTATATCTTAAACTAATATATCTGTCACACAGTAACTGGTAACCGAGCCTTTTGTTGTGGTGATCAGATTGTTATATTTCTAACAAATCGGTATCTGAGCTGATATATAAAAGGAATAATATCCAACAGAACGGATAAACTTTGATACAATGCTTGCTTGCACTCACTCACCAAATTACACACAACAATATGTTTTATAACACCAAGTTACTAGTGCGTTTACATATTATCAATGTGCAACCGATTTGCAAGATACAACTCACACATCTTGGTTTCAAGAATATAAGATGTTATCATCTCACCAATCACTCGTGATACAATTCATGGAGCGATCCAAGTGAGCATGGGTTTAATCCAATGCTCAAATCACATTCATAAGCACTCATGAACGTTGCAGCAAACATTTGCTTATGTCTAATACTCTTTTAGACAATCCACACACCAATTCACGACAGTCTTCATTCATATCTACTTCCAACATATGAACGAATGTGGCCCGTTCGAATAATTCGATTATTCTTAATAAATTCAATTATTTTGGAAGTCAAAACATGCAAATGTGAAACACAAGAATAATACTAATCCCATATGGCCTCAAACCTTTGAGTATAAATAAAACTCCTTTTATTTATCACCATATCGATTACTCATTATTTGTCATTTCGGGTAATCAACTTCTTACTTGAATTACTACACTTGTCCCATGCTCTTAGCATGCACACAATGTTTACCTATGGTTCTTACTTTTGTGAAATAGATCAAATTGAAAACATTTCCAATCATTCTCATTTCACAACTCCAAATCCTTTTTCATAAGTGTGAGAATATCAAATTCTTGTTACTTATAAAATATGCTAGATTCTAACATTCTATGCAATGATTCTTTCGTAATGTCACTGCACCAAAGTCACAAAGACTATTGCCAATGATATTACAAAGTCCTCTATCGGACATTGTTACAAGACAATTCCTTAGATATGATGTCTCTCACTCAAAGTACATTCCCTTGAACATCCTTTTGCATAAAAGTTTCTAATCTAGACATAGATTTTCAATATTCAATTCCCAATATGGACACGCTTCCATATTTTCCATATGACAACTCATTCTTAATAGAATCTTATCTATTCGTAATGATGTTGATATGGTCCATCCAATATGGAAACATTTCCATAATTTCCATATGACAACTTATTCTTAATAGAATCTTTTCTATTCATAATAATGTCGATATGGTCCATCCAATACCATGCTTCCAACTACTCACAAGAAACCAATCCTCGTCGAACTTTGGATTGTCCTTTGATAGTTGTTTAATTATTTTAGTCAAAACCAATTCTAGTCCTTTTCCCTCTAAATGCGCTAGACATTTGGAAAATTTTAGAATGGTCAAACATTAAAGCATTTGCAATCGATCCTATACCCGAAGCGTATGGGACACGATGCATAATGTTTTATTTGCTATGTTCTCAAAATTCGAATTGTGAAGAGGAATGCCGTAATCATAATCGGAATTTTAAGAACACACTATGTACCCTTGACTAAATTTATTAACATTTCTCAACCTAATCCTTTAGATTTGAAATGAAGCATAATATTCTCTCCCTTAATTATAGCAAAACAACTTTACAACCCTTATGACTTTGCAAGGTATAACTCTTGTTTTCTATAATTAATATTGTCAACTTGCAATACGTGCCTTAATAATCATACAATCATAACATTTATTTTCCCACTATCATGATGATTATTATAAAACATAACACTTATGCTCCCACTAGCTTCGACATGTATTCATAAACATCTTAACTTCCAGAAAGACAATAGCTATTGAATTTCTTAAGTCCATGTTTCTAATACTTAATGCTTTGATAATCTTTTATCAAGGCCTCTTAAACTTATACACCTTTGCCTTAGATAGTTCATATGTGTGTCTAAACAATTAAGACTAATTGTCAAACCTCACAATTCAAATCATGGAAAGGGATACCGTAACCATAATCGAATTCGAGAATGCAATTTTACAATCACTATCTTCTTAAAATCTTTCTTAGTGAAAGCATTTCCTCACAATAATTTTCATGAAGGAGGAAATCTTATGACACTTAGATTTAAACGGTGTATGTGTTCCTATCCATGTGAATTTGTTAAAACCAAGGTTTACGACAAATTCAAACCCATATGGACCGAACTTTCTTAATCTCGATTTCTTGCCTTATGGTAGCACAGCTGCCCACCACGTCTTCCAAGTAGTTAAGCAGTTCACCCTTTCCTATCAATGTACCTTTCATTGATTAAGGTGCCTTGCCTTTTATGCGTTCAAAATGAGAACTCATAGAACTCACATGCATAATTAACTCAATTTGAACAGCACAGAAACAAAATAACGTCAACACGATAGGTTGTAAACCTCAACTCGTGTGCTAGTGACGATTGATAAGGTTTATTTGATTTGTTCTTGAAACCTTTCAAGACCATTAAGACTCCCACTGACTCCTTGACATATAAGATTCTCTTGTCAAAACATTTCTTGACAAACAAATATTCAAGAGTTAGTGTAGCTTTTATCAAAACTCTTCATAAATTGGTCCTAGTTGGTCTTTGTCTTATCCAAAACATCACAACTTTCCACATTTGATGAATGTTATAAACCTTCTTAATACTTGTCACTCATTGTCACAATCTTAACTTTAAGACTTGTTATTGGAATGAAGTATGATTAACTTCTTGATTTAACCATTTCTTCAATCCTTTATTCCTCTTCTTAGACATACAATTGTACTAAGACTCACTTAGAGGATCAATTGAGATATGGTTCTTAATCATTAAGGCCTATCATAAAGCATAAAAGGTACTCTCCCTTCTTCTTAGAATTGAGAAACTTTTATCTTTCTGCCTACTTGATTCTTCTTATTCGTTCTGCTATTGATTTAAACCTTTTTCAATCAATTTAGAATTACACTTAATCTTATAAGTATAATCATATTTACTAAACCTTTAGTAAATCATGACGAATATCTTTGTTACTCTTATGGTGGACTTGATCAACACACAACTTTGTGTACTCGATCTCCTAGTCCTTCACTTGACACTTTGTCAATGAATTAGTCTAATTTCCAAATACGAAATTTCTCATTCATCGTGCAACCAAGTTGCATGATTCCAAGTTTCTGTCCAATTGAAACTTGGGCGATGAGAAACTCTCCCTATTTGGTAAATTCTCGACTTTCCATAAATAACATAAATAAGAACCAAATCCATTATTGCTAATAATAGAAACATTCAAACACCAATTTTTCATATATGCCATTGCAAGGATAAATAAATAATATAAAATCAAAATTTATTTTATTGCGGAAAAATTTTGTCCTTACAATGCAATTCATTGAAAAACTATGCTAATACATCTTTCTTAGCAATCTAATTCTAACTCTAAGTAGTAGCTCAATAATCTAATCTTCGAGAAATGCGATCGAAATCCATTCCTTCACGGTTAGATTCTGCTCACTTCTTCCCTTAAGCTTTCTTTCTTTTCTTCGATCCTACAAAACATCAATTGTAATCTTATCACATTATGTATTAAGAATCTAGAATAGAAGCTTAAAAGAGTTAGTTAATGGATTTTACCTATATTAGAGCCATACGTTTTGACTCTCCCATCTCTTAGATCCCTTAGGTAAATGAGGTAGCTTCGTCTCCAATGCCCTTTCTTTTGGCAATAAAAGCAAATTGACTCCTTTGGAACATGACATGGAACTACTTTAGACATTGCCTTTCTCTTATGATCAAACCTTTCGATCATAGCATGTCTTTCGTTGTCATTGTCTATATCCATAGAGGTCTTGAAGGCAGATTCACCAATCAACTTTGCTTTTCTATTGCGCCAAACCATTGCTGATTCAGCAACAATAAGCATATAGGTGAGATCTATAAGGGTCACGTCGCGGTTCATCATATAGTATCTCTTATGAACTCACTATATGAGTTAGGAAGTGACTGAAGAACCCAATCAACAGCCATTTCCTCACAGACAACGGATCCCAACATTCTTAACCTATCAATGTGTGACTTCATCCCTAGGAAGTGTGCACACACCGACTTTCCTTCTTTATGTTTACTTGCCAAAAGGGCTTGAGTGAGCTTGAACTTTTCAAGCCTTCGAACTTGTGGGTTAGGGAGAATAATTGGAGGAGGTGGAGGAAGTGAAGGATGATTTCTTGTTCCTCGATCGAATCGTGGAATATCATCTTCATGTGGAAAGCTTGTTCCACGGGATTTGGGAAGACCATAGTTGTCAAACTTTGACATCTACAAACGGGAGAAAACGAATTCAAGTTAGTTGATTGATTGAGTCCTTAGTAAATCACCCAAATGAGATACTAAGGCTAGGACCCAACACAATATTCTACAACTCGGGAGAGGGATGCCGTAACCCAAATTGCAGAACATTTGAAGGTAAGTGAATGACGATTCACTAATTTCCACCATGAAAAACGAAAAAGAAATTTAAGTTTTAAATCTATGAAAACTCCTAGATCCTTTGAGATTCATTGAACTTTCAATGGCATGTTTAAATCTCGATATGCCCCTCTTGTTTGTGACTGGGATGTCGAGGATCACAAAGCGGGTGTGAATAACCATGCAAACTTACACGGTGCCCTCACATGTTACAGTCACCTATTCGATGTGCCGGTAAACCACACACGCTCCACCGAACTATGACTAACATTGAGTCACCCTTTGCTACCTTTTCTTAGAACCATTTAGTGTGCCGGTAAACCACACACGCTCCACTAACGTCTTTGCAAGGGCACAAAGTGTAATTTCATGGAATTGCATCAATTCACTTTTGCCTAAGTAACTAAGATTGGGAATTTTATGAAAACATTTAGTTACTTTAATAATTCATTATACTTATAATGGAAGGTTTCGTCCTATCCTACCCGTTCGGCTAACGACCCTCCACTAGTCAAGAGTGCGGTGGGTAAGAGTGGATACCCATTCAATCGCCATTTTATAGACAATTTCCTTAAACACCCCTTGTAGACCAGCTTCGTGAGTGAGGCCTACTAACGGTAAGACTGACTTTTACTCATACATATATATAATGTTAGACTTTTAATGTTATATATATAGTATAGGGTGTATTTTACACTTTGAAAATATTAGGTGGTCAAATTTAACAATTATACTTTTAATTCAATTAAATTTTAAACCTAAACTTTTATGGATTTATTAAACCTCTTTTAATTATACACCTTAATTAATTAATAAAACCATAAGGGTGTGATTTGAACTTTTTCAAAACAATACAAGGGTTTTAGAATTTAACAATCCTAATTAAACTTTTAATCAACTTTTAAATTCCAAAACTTGAGAACAAGTTTTGAAACATTTCAAAACATTAGGGTTTCAACTATTTAAATTTCAAAACAACAAAACTTTTGGATTCAAATTTAAACTATAAAACGTAAAGGGGAAAATATGAAACTTTTCATAACAACAAGGATAAAATAACAAATAATCTAAATTAACATTTAATTACATAATTATCCATATTTGATTTATTTAATGATTTCTTGCAAAACAATTTATCAATTGATAAATATCTTCAATTAGATCAAGAATATAGTCAAGTATATCATAAAATCGGATTTATATTGATCTAATATGATAAGGTAACTATCCCAAAGCAAAAACATCAAGAAATCGCGAAGATATCTCCATCTGACGAGTTGACTCGTCGAGTCAAGCTTGGACTCGTCGAGTCTGCATGGACTCGGCGAGTTCAGCTATGGACTCGGCGAGTCCAGCCTCCAGAAGATCAAAAATCGAATTTTTCTAACATGTAATGCATCAATACAATTGAAACCAGTCTAGGCTCTGATACCACTGATGGGTTTTAGTCATAAGACATCCTATGTGCTCATACAAACCCTAATGCTTGGATCTAGGTTTCTCTATTGTACATGCAAGTTATCCAAGGCTATAAACCCTAATTTTAGCATATGGAAATCGATATTAACATATAATTAGGTTTAAGATATTACCTTGATTGTTATGTAGTAATAACAATCCCAATTCCTCCTTGAATTGACTTTGGAAGGCTTAGAGTCACAAGTGTCACTCCTCTAATGGTTCACAAACACCATAAGCAAGAGGATGAAGAGGAGAGTGGATGGAGGCTACCAAAACTCATGTGAAACCCTAGGAGAAGTCTTCGCCCCGTTTTTGGTCCTCAAGGGATCTATATATAGTGAGGCAATTAGGGTTATCTAACAAGGAAACCCTAATTTAGTTGCTTAAGCCCTAAGCAACCCATGGAGCCCTTTCCATAAGGCCTTGGACGATTTCATATGGGCTTCTCCCATAGAATTCGTCCACCTTATAATAAAAGGCAATCCATGGCCCAAATTGCAATTATCTTATAATTACAATTCCAGTCCCTTAAGTTTAATTAATCTCTTTTAGTCACAAAAGTAATTACCAATTAATTATTGACTAATATTAATTAAACAATATGATTTCTCCTTTAATATATTATTCCCATAATATATTAATAAATCATATTTAATCCTTTCTCTCCATAATTCATCCTATCAAGTTGCTTTGGTGAAGGCAACCCAAAAGGACCATGCACCATCGAGTCAAGTACATACCAAAATAGTTATGGACTTAGACACTAATCCAACACGCCCGAGTCAACATCTTATCCTTTTAGATTAAACATCATCCTTAAGCAAAATTGACCACGTGGATCAATATTAACCACAACTCCCGTATAACTGCAAATCCCATTTGAAATTATGCCTTGTAACTAATGAAACCAGAATTTTGGAAAATCAAAAAGATTTTCGTGCTTAGTGTGGAAAAGAAAAAGAAATAAAGCAACACATATGAGGGATTTTGTGATGTCGGTAAAGACACGAAACAAAGGATCTCGGGCACGAATCTCTTCCTTCGAAGCCAAGAGAGACTTTAAAGTGTTTGTGTGGTTTCCCGTTGAATAATGATCAGACACTTATTGAGAAGTGTTGAAAGGCTTCTTTTAATCAGGCTAATTTGGGTGGCTCTCGCTTCAATTTAGAATTCCTGATCTTGATATAAGACAGAAATCGAACGAAGTACTTGTGAGACCAATGCAGTCTGTTGAACAAGTAGGTTTGAAATAATTTAAGTGGCTAGATAAAATAGTTTATGTAAAATCTCAAAAAAAATTTAAAACTGCATTCCAAGGGAAGAAATGTTATAGGACTTAACAATTTCATAGGAATCACTCAAAAGAAAATTAGAGATTTGACTTTCCATTTTCATTGATAAATCCGTCAATTGGTTAGTGATTGCTAGAACAAAGTTGTTTGTTCACCGTCAAAGCATAGTAGGTATTGAATTGTGGGTTTCACTTAGTTCGTAGTGACACGAAGCTAAGATCATAAACACAGAAATTGTGTAACCATAAACCTCAGTGGTAATTTCTGAGAGTCTCAAGGGTTACGTTTGTGAAGCGAATGAGATGGAGAAAAGTAGTGTAGATGGTGTAAAGAAACCAAAGTACCTCTGCTATTAAAATAAGGACCAAGCAGAAAACTCTTATCTCATGTGAGAAGAGAGTCAGGTAGCTCATGATTAAAATAAATATGAAAGCCTAATTGGGAAGACAAGGTTTGTATGTACCAAGTCAGTAAGGCTATTATTCAGAATCAGGTGAGGTTTTGGAGACATACAACAACATGCTTCTAGGGACACTTAACTAGTGAAATGATTTCCCCACAAATAGACACACAAAAAGATAAGACACAAAACAAAACAAAATAATAGAAAAAATAATAAAAAATATTTTTGGAGTTTTTGAATTCACGAAAAGAAAATAAGACAAAAAATATTTTTGGAATTTTTGATTTAAAGACACAAAAAAATTGGAACCGAACCCGAGCGTTCGGTCTATTTCGGCTAAAAAAAATTTGGAACCGAACCCGAGCGTTCGGTCTATTTCGGTTGCAAAAAAATAAGTTTAAAAAAGAAAAGAACTTTGAAAGTAAGTGAAATGAATTTGAGAAAATAATGCAAAATGTTTACAACCAAAGAAACTACCTTTGAGTGATAAGCAAAGATAAGATGATAGGACCGGACCCGAGCGTTCGGTTCATTTCGGTATACTTGAACAAGACCCGAACCCGAGCGTTCGGTTCATTTCACTTCCAACTATTAATTTTGAGAAGTAGTCTTTGGTACTGACTCCGATTCCATCATTCCTAGCCCTTGTAGAATTTTATACAAAGATGCTTCAGGAAGAGCTTTGGTGAAGATGTCAGCCAATTGATCAGTGGTTCGAACAAAGTGAATTTCGACGTTCCCATCTTCCACATGATACTTAATAAAGTGATACCTCAGTGCTATATGCTTGGTCTTGGAATGTTGCACTGGGTTATGACAGATCCTAATTGCACTTTCTGAATCGCAATATAGTGGGATCTTTTTCATATTGAGTCCATAGTCCCGGAGCTGGCTTTGGATCCAAATCACTTGAGATGTACAGGAGGCGGCTGCGATGTACTCTGCTTCGGCTATAGACAGAGATACACATGTTTGTTTCTTTGATTGCCAGCTAACCAACTTCCCGTCTAGGAATTGGCAGCCTCCAGTGGTTCTTTTCCTGTCTAAACCACAACCTCCAAGGTCTGCATCTGAGTAGGCTTGAAAGAAGAAACCTGAGTTTGATGGATACCATAAACCGAGAGAGGTGGTTTGTTTCAGATACCAGAGTATGTTTTTCACTGCAAGCATATGTGGTTCACGAGGATTCACCTGAAATCTAGCACAGTAACACACAAAAAACATTATATCAGGCCTGCTAGCAGTGAGGTACATCAAAGAACCAATCATCTGGCGATATAACGTAATATCGACTGCTGGTTTTTCCAAGGATGGTGTGAGCTTGGTGCCGAATGCCATTGGAACTTTAACCTTTGAGTCTCCCATCATGCCAAATTTAGCAAGAAGAGTCTTGGTGTAAGCTTCCTGGTTGATAAAGATGCCTTCGGGTCCCTGTCTAATATTTAAACCAAGGAAAAATTTAATCGAACCCATTGAGCTCATTTCAAATTTTGTCTCCATCAGCTTTCTGAATTCAACTGTTAAGCTAAGATTCGTTGAGCCAAAGATGATATCATCGACATAGATTTGAACAATCATAAGGTGGTTACCTTCCCTCTTACGAAAGAAGGTTGGGTCAACCGAACCTTGTTTGAATTTTGACATCTTTAAAAACTTGGTTAGTGTTTCATACCATGCCCTAGGTGCTTGCTTCAGACCGTAAACCACCTTGTCCAGAATATAACAGTGATTGGGGTACTTTTCATTAACAAATCCAGGAGGTTGCTCCACGTAAACTGTTTCTTCAAGTTCTCCATTCAGAAAGGCACATTTCACGTTCATTTGGTAGACCTCAAAGTTCTTGTGTGCAACATAGGAAAGAAATATTCGAACAGATTCCAGCCTCGCTACCGGAGCAAAAGTTTCCTCATAATCAATTCCTTCCTCCTAGCAGTATCCTTTCACCACGAGACGAGCTTTGTTTCGAATCACATTGCCCTCCTTGTCCATTTTATTTCGGAATTCCCATTTGAGACCAACAACTGAGGCGTCTTTAGGAGTTGGAATGAGGCGCCAAACCTTATTTCTTTCAAACTCATTTCGTTCATCTTGCATAGCTTGAACCCAGTCAGAGTGATCAAGAGCAGTATTTACTGTCTTCGGTTCAACTTTTGAGACGAAAGAATTATACATGCAGAACTCTACTTTGGAGAAAAGAGATGTTTGCTTTGCCTTCAGTTGAGATCGGGTCAGGACCTTTTCAGAGACATTACCAACTACCTGGGATACATGATGATCTCTGGTCCACTTAACAAGAGGAGGGTAATTTGGATCATAGGATGGATCCAATTCAGCATTCACCATTTCTTCCAATTCAGATTGACTATCGTCGTCGTAGAACATATCGACATTCTCTCCCTCGACTGATGAGCTTTCAGGTGTAGCTAGACTTTCTGGTGCTACAGGACTTTCTGGTGTTGTCGAGCTTTCGGGAGCTGAAGGGCTTTCGGGTGCAGTTGAGCTTTCAGGTGGAACTGGAATAGAATTCTCCCCCTCAACTTGTGAGCTCGGTTGTTTTGATGAAGATGGATTCTCCCCCTCAACTGAAGCACCATGCTTAGGAGGTTCGTTTGAAACTTGTTCTCCTTCACCCATTCGTTTGGTGGCATCTTCGACAATTTGCTTCAGATGGTCGACTTTGTTGTCTGCTGCCTTGGCCTCCGAGAGAGTAGCTTTCTTAGGTTCATCGAATAGTTCCACAAACTGATCGAACAGATTAGCAATCAAAGCCGTAACTTGACCAGTTTGAGTAAAAATCTCTCCAATTGCTTCTTCAGTAGCCTTTAGCTTTTTAACGTAGTTATCATCGAAAGTCACATAATATGTTTCTTCGATCTTCCTAGAGCGATTATTTAAGACCCTGTAAGCTTTTGAAGTAAGAGAGTATCCCAGAAAAATTCCTTCATCAGCTTTAACGTCAAACTTGTTACGATGGTCTTTGGAGTTGAAGATGAAGCATCGTGAGCCGAACACATGGAAGAATTTTACGTTCGACTTTCTGTTATTAATGATCTCATAGGGAGTAAGAGAAAAGTGCTTGTTGAGATAAGACCTATTTTGCGTGAAACATGTTGCAGCAATAGTGTCAGCCCAGAAATATAAAGGAAGAGAAGCGAAACTTAGCATCGTTCGGGCCGCCTCACACAAGGATCGGTTTCGTCTTTCGACAATTCTGTTCTGTTGAGGCGTATAGGGAGCTGAGAAGTTGTGACTGGTTCCTTTTTCTGCCAAAAAGTCTTCAAATTCTTTATTCTTGAACTCCAGTCCATTATTGCTCCTGATGTTGCGAACGACTTTTCTCAGTTGCACTTCAACCTGCTTAATAAACATCTTTAGCTTAGGAGTAGCCTCATATTTGTGCTTCAGAAAGAACACCCATGTAAAACGTGAGAAATCATCAACAATAACAAGAATATACTTGCTACCGCCAATGCTTTCGATAGATGATGGACCACACAAGTCAATGTGAAGCAACTCAAGTGGTTCAACAACTTTTGTGTTTATAATGGATGGGTGACTTTGACGACTTTGCTTCCCCATTTCACACGCAGCACACAAATGTTCTCAATCAAACTTGAGAAATGGGAGACCCCGAACATGACCTCCTGTGACAAGCTTGTTGATGTCCTTGAAGTTGAGATGTGAGAGCCTTCGGTGCCACAACCAGCTTTCGTCAGAATGAGCTTTGGATAATAGGCATATAGCTGGATTTCCTTTGATTGGTTTGAGATTGAGAGGAAACATTTTTCCTTTGCGTTCTGATTTTAGAATTACCCTTTTTGATTTCTTCTCTATGATTTCTGAACCTTCATCATCAAATGAAACTTTGAGACCGGTGCCTCCTACTTTCGGTCTTCCTGGACAGAGGAAATCTTCGATTTTATTGGTAAACACTTTGATTTTGTTAGGATTAGCAACAATAGGTTTGGTTTCAGGTTTTGGTGTTTGGGCTTTAGACTTCTTTCGGTCTTCCTGGACAGAGGAAATCTTCGATTTTCCTTTCAGGTTCGTTGATGATTTAGAATGTTGAGCAGGAACAGAATTGGGTTTAGAAGAGAATTGAGAACTAGAATAATTAGAATGGGAATTTCTTCTGACTTGCGGTTCGATATGACCCTTTTGTTTTTGATCATTGGAAGGATCGAACCTGGACGTTCAGTAGCTATTGCTTTCGGGACAGAACCTGTCCTTTCGGTTGCTGTTTGAACTGAACCTGTCCTTTCGGTTATGTTCCTCATGTGGCCTGGAATCCTTTTTCTCTTGCTTTGAATTCTTATCGTGATAGGAGAAATGGGCGTTTTGAGATCGCCAAAACTGCTTTCGCTCTGAGAGGTTCTTTTTGTATCTCAGATTCCTCTGCTACTGTTGATCTTTCAGTTGTTTTGGCTGTTTGTGGATGTTAGCCTTTTGCTTCTGCTTCTTGTCAGCCGGTTCATTTTTCACAGATGATGTTTCGCTTGTGGAAGTGACTTCTTCTATAAGAACTTCTTTTGTACCACTAATGCTTGGCACATCGAAGTTGTCAGGCTTGTTCAGTGGCTCTGGTACATATCTGCCTTTGGTTTTCCAGGACGTCCACTCTGACAGACCAACAGTTTCGTCGGCATTATCTATAGGAGCAGACTAGAAAAACTCATCACAACCATCTGCGTTATCTTCATTCACTATGGCAGTGAGTTCGGCTGTTTGATGCTCGGTTACTCCTGTGACCTTATACACCTGATTTGGTGTTGTTCTCACCTTTTGGTACACAACAGTCGACTACATCCTCTACAGAGATTTCACTCATATCATCGTCCTCAAAAAGTTCAGATGCGTTTTCAACATCAATTTTATTTTCTGAACTTAAATTGGCACTTAACGAGTCAAATTTTTGTAAAGTTTCAGTCCTTAGTTTCAGCTTATCGTTTTCGTCCAAAAGGTTTTTCAGCATGTCCTTATGGTCCTTGGACTTTATGAAAGATTCTATTTTGTCCAGACCATACATGTAAGTGGGATTCACATCATCAGACAATACAACACTTTCGCAGTTATATGCTTCAGCATCGATTTCATCCTCCTTAAACTCAAGGAACGGCATAATCATGCGATGAATTTTCTGCCCTATTTCACAATTCAGATGTAGTTGAGTGATGTTATCATAAAGACGTTTAGCAATCAAACAAAAAACATTTCTCTGTTTTAAAAGTTTTAAATTTTCTCTTTGTAAATAAATGTTTTCATCCTTAGACTTTATCGGCTCCGACTCTTTTTGCTCTATCCACATCCTTCGCTCCTCACTCTTGGAAGACACCCTGCTTATTTGGTCAGTTAGGTTTGAATTGGTGACCCGTGTTTGAGTTAAACAACTATCCAGATTTGAGATTCTTGAATTTAAGCTATTTAATTCTTTTTCATATGATTTTTGTGGGACTTTGAATGAAACAAAGAGAGATTGTACCTTCTTGATCAATTCATCAAGCTCATTGATCTGCACACTAAGAGGTTTTGCTGTGAAGCATAAGTCCTCTCGCTCCTTGGTGTCCTCGTTTCCACCATCAGTATTGTATCCCCTTATGTGAGATACATCAGTCACCACAAAACACTTTCCACTGCTTTCGTCACCTTTTTCAACATATGCCTTTCCATGTGAATGCTTTCTCACTTCATCATCCTCTAAGTCGGTTGACCATACGTGCACGCCACCGAACTCGTCATCCTTTTCCGAACCTTGTACAATAAGAGCATTCATAGAAGGGTTAGTAGCAGCTTTCTTCCTCTTGATCTCTTCCAGCTTTTTCATCAAGACAACCTCTTCATCTTTTTCCTCATCTTTCTATGCCATTTTCTTCAGAACACAATCTTTAGCATAATGGTTCTTTCCTCCACAGTAATAGCAGCTAACGCCAGAATCTCCTTCAACCTTCGCCTCTTTTTAATTGGTTCCTCTATCTTCGGCTCCTACCTTACCTTTTCAGAACTATAGCTTCCCTGCCAATTTCTATTTTTATTGGTAGGAAACCTCTTCTTGATGAACCTCTTGGGATTGGATACCATCATAGCATAATCTTCTGACGTAAGATCATAGTCCTCTAGGTTCAGATCTTCGTCTTCCACTGCATTCTTGCCTTTTGATAGGAGGGCCAAGAACCCCAAACTTGAGACCACATTCTTTTCTTGCATGACAATCTTTTCTTGGGATTTCAGAATTCCCACCAGCTTTGCCAATGAATATGACTTGAACTGCTCATGAGCTTTAACTGTAGACACGACAGCTCTCCATTCAGATCTTAGGCCATTCAAAAAGGTGACCTTTTGTTCAATCAACTTCCTTTCTATATCATGTTTGATCATCTTGCTAAGAAGATGATTGAAGCGATCAAACGTCTGAGTGACAGTTTCATCAGAATTCTGCTTAAATTCACCGAACTCAGACAAAAGCAAGGTCTGAATAGAATGCTCCAAATCTTCATTTGTGGAATATAGCTCTCGCAACCTATCCCAGATTTCTTTAGCGGTACTGCAGGAACTCACCAACCTAAACGTGTCATATTGAAGAGCGAATCGGATCAGTCTCAATGCTTTGATGTTGCACTGAAACTTCTCATTTTCGTCTTGAGCAACGTCTTTAACATCTTTTAACAGATCATTATATTCTTTCTGAGTTTTAATGATCTTGGACGTTCCTGAGTGAGCAAATGGTCCAGACACAATGGCTTCCCAAATAAGATACCCATTATCTTCAGATCCGATGACATAATCTTCAAAATGATGAGCCCAAACTTCGTAATCTTGGGTGTATAGAATAGGAATCTTCGTCGTTTCTGAGTTTTGATGTTGCTCTGATACCAATTGATGAGCTCAAAACTCTTTGATCGATTAGATCTTTCTAATAGGTAAATAAACAAAATAGAAACAGTAATGTAAAATACACAAGTATGGATCTGAATGTGTCGAATGATTTGATTAACTCAATCCTCAGCAGAGCTCGATGAAGAACTTCCGCTGTTTGAGATGTTGATAGGATTAGATTGAGAATCGTCTATGCTTGATCGTTTAACCTGTTTGAAAGATCAGACTTCTAATATGTAATATTAGGGCAAACGAATAAATAAAGAGATACGTCAATTATGGAGTGACGGCTCAGTAAATATCAGTTAATGCGGAATAACTCTAATTGCTTCTTTCACAGAAAAGATGTGTATGAATTACACAACCTCCTGCTCTGATACCAATTGATGAGTTCAAAACTCTTTGATCGATTAAATCTTTGTAACAGGTAAATAAACAAAACAGAAATAGTAATGTAAAATACACAAGTATGGATCTGAATTTGTTGAATGATTTGATTAACTCAATCCTCAGCAGAGCTCGATGAAGAACTTTCGCTGTAGAGGATTATAGGGTTACAAAAGATAAGAACTTGTTGTTGGATTAATGTCTAAGTCCATAACTATAATTGGTAAGACTTGACCAGACCCGACATGGTCCATTTGGGTTGCATGGCATCATGCACTTGGATAGACTATAATGAGAGAAATAAGACACTTATGGTTATTAATATATTATAAGTTCTAGTATATTAATAATAAGAATAATAAGATTATTTAATTAGTATTGATCAAGAATTAATCTAGGATTAATTAAGTGATCAAAAGAAGACTAATTAAATATATGGGTTGATTGTGTAAATCATCCATACTTGTATAGTGGGCTAATGCTCCATGGATAATCAAGTTGGGCTAAAACCCATAGGATGGTCCATGGATGCTCCATGGTGTATTTGAACCGATGGATCCAAGGAAATGGAAATTCATGACAATTAGGGTTTACCCTAATTGTAACACTATATAAAGATCTTATTCTTGACAAAATCTGTGACTAGTATCATCTAGAGAGGGCTAGCCGATTTTCATGAAGTGTAGAATTCTCTCAAGTTATTCCAAGTGTATTTGGTGTTGTGTGAACCATTTGAGGTGTCACACTTGGGGCACTAGGCACTCAAGCTTCATGAAGACTTTCTACATCAAAGAGGTATGTATTCTATCTTGTTATATTTATTGTTTTGTATGTTAGATTAGGATAATACCTTGGAAGTTCTTATTTGCATGTATAATAGAGAAAACATAGATCTAAGGTGTTTAGGGTTGCATGTACACTTAGGAGTGTTAGAATGCTCAAAACCCAACAGTGGTATCAGAGCCTAGGCTTGTTTTCTTGTTATACTTGCAAAAAGAAGCTGGAAAATCGAGTTTTGATGCTGTCTGCCCAGCAGACTCGCCGAGTCCAAGGCAAAAAGCATTCAACTCGCCGAGTTTGTTCGTGCACTCGACGAGTTGGATCCCCAGACAGCATAAATTTGACTTTTTTGGCTGGAATTGGACTAGGAACATTACCCTAAGATGTTTTTGAACTTATAAACTTGTTTTTGATGTGGTAATGTTCATGCTAATCCAATTTCAAAGATAATTGTCAATAGATTCATGTTTTGTATTAGTTTAAGGTTTAGACTAATTACATGAAAAAGTTTGATTTGAATTATCTTATTCTTATGAGTTGCTTAGATTAATAGAAAAGTTGAGTGAAATAGTTGTTTTCAATCCAAATTAATCTAAGAGTTGATTCTAAAATGTGTTTTTGTAACTTGTCCTCAAGTTATATGAAAAGTCACATTTAAGTTTCATAAAACTCATAAAAGTTGGCAAAGGTTACAAAATGAAGAGTCTAGTTCTAATTAAATGGTGTTATGACTCCATAATTTGTCCTCAAGTTATGGAGGACCAAGAGTCTCTTCATTAAATAATAAATTAAAAAAAAGTGTAACCTTAATTAATTCCATAAGTTATAAAATAAAGAAAAGTTAATTCTTTTATTAGTTTAAAGTCTTCCATAACTTGTCCTCAAGTTATGGAACTTGAAGAGTTTTTGGATTAAAACTACTTTAAACACATAAGTTATGGAATTAATTAGTTTTGAATAGTTTCAAAACTTGCCCTCAAGTTTTGGAATTTGTAAAGTTTTCTCTTATGAATACTTTAATTCCAAGTTAGCCCTTAGAATTTTAAAGAGTTAAAATTCAACCCTTATACTTTATAATATTAGAAGTTAATAATATATATATATATATATATATATATATATATATATATATATATATATATGTATAAGAGTAAAGTCAGTCTTACCGCTAGTACGCCTCATTCACGAAGCCGGTCTATAAGGTGGGTATAAGGTTGTTGCCTATAAAATGACAACTTAATGGGTGTCCACTCTCACCCACCGCTTGCTTGACTGGTGGAGGGTCGTTAGCCGAACGGGTTTGATAGGACTAGAATTCTCCCTTCATTAAAAGTATTAATGATAGATACTAAGTAACTAAACTCTTAATAATACCCAATCTTAGTTACTTAGGAAAATGTGAATAAGGTGCTAATCCATGAAATTACACTTTGCACTTTGTTTAAGTCGGTTAGTGGAGCGTGTGTGGTTAACCGGAACACTAACTCGTATTTAACAAGGTAGGCAAAGGGTAACTTAATGTTTATCATAGTATCGATGGAGCGTGTGTGGTTAACCGGCACATCGATTGAGGGGTAAACACTTAAGGGTACCAAGTAATTTGCATGGTTACTTCACACCTTGTTTTGTGATCCTCGGCATCGCAGTCACAAAACCTGAAGGGCACACTCGAGATTGAAACATGCCATTGAACAGTTCAATGAATCTCAAAAGATCTAGGAGTTTCAAAACCAATTAAAACCTAATAATACATTTCGTTTATCTTGGTGGAAATTGGTGAATCGTCATTCACCTACCTTCAAATATTTTATAGCTTGGATTACGACATACCTCTTCTAAGTTATAAAATAGTTTGTTGGGTCCTAGCCTTATTATTTCATATTGGGTGTCATATTAAGGACTTAAGATCAACTATCTTGAATATCTCCCAAAAGATATCTGGTTTAGACATTTATGATCTTCCCAAATCTCTTGAAACAAGCTTTCCTAATGAAGATGATGTCCCATGGATATCATACTTCTTCACCTCTTCAAATTATTCTCCCTAACCCACAAGTTCTTGAAAAGTTTAAGGTCACTCAGGCCCTATTGGCAAGGCAAGGTCTAGGTGTGGTCACATCTTGGAGATGTAGTCACATATTGACAAGCCGAGAGAGTTGGGTGTCAAAGTCTTGAGAAAGTTGGTGGTTCAACTACTTTCTAAGTCACATAGTGAGTTCCTTTGGGACACCTATGAACCAGACTATGACAAGACCCTTAATGATCTTATATATTTGTTAAGATCAACTTCCTTAAAACTTGATGGACATTGACAATAGTGGCACATGAAATCCAGAAAAGCATTCTCTTCCCAATGGAAAGGGATCGGCCATAGTCAACTCGGTTGACCAAATGGTAAAGAGAAAAGCTAAGTCTGTGATAGTCCCGTGTACCATTATCAAAAGGTCCATATGTTTATATTGCCAAAGAAAGGGGCATTGGTTGCGAAGCTGCCAAATTTACCTAAGGATGTTAAAGTCAATAATTTTGACTCTACTTCGGGTAAAGTCCACTATCTAACTCTGTTAAGTTTCCATTCTGAGATTCTTGATACATGATGTGACTGGGTCACATGGTGATGTTTTATGAATCAAAGAAAAGTAAAGGAACTTAAAGAAAGAATATGCTGAATCTGATCGCATAGATGGATATCTATCGCGTAGTTTGAAGATCGGATTCTTGAGCTACTTCTTAGGAGTTATGAGATATTGCTTAGGAATAGATAACAACAAGTTTTCATATGGATTGTAAGGATAATCTTTTTTCCGCAAAGTTTTAAAATAAAAGAAAAATTTTGATTTTATTTATTTTAAAATATCCTTACAATGACATTTGAGGAAAAATTGTTGCTTATATGATTCCATTAATAGCAAGAGTGGAAATATGAAATTGATTCTTTCATTTGTGGTAATGTCTAAATTTACCAAATAAGGAAAGATTCCCATCACCCAAGTTTCAATTGGACCGGAACTTGGAATCATGCAAGTTGTATAGCATGATGAATGAGAACTTTCAAGTATTGGAAAAATTAAGACTAATTACTTGTTCACATGGATGTGTGAGTCAAGTGAAGGACTAAGGGATCGAGTACACATTCTTGTGCACTGATTAAGTCCACCACAAAAGATTGATAAGACTATTTGTCATGATTTACTTAATTTCAGTAAATATGATTATACTTACAAGCTTAAGTGTAACTCTGAGTCATTGGAAAAGGTTCCAATGTAAGGCAGAGCGAATAAGAAGAATCAACTTAGGCAGAAAGATAAAAGTTTCTCAAATCTGAAAAGATGGGAGAGTACTTTAGTATCAGTTTTTGTGATCATCTTAATGATGAAGAAACCATATCAAAATTATTTCTCTAAGGAAATCTTAGTGCATTCTTATGACTAAGAAGAAGAACTTGAATTGTTGAAATGGTTAAATCAAGAAGATGAGTCATACTTTGTTCCAAAAAACAATTCTTAGAGTTATACTCTAAGATTGTACCTTGAGTGACATGACTTAAAGAAGGTTTAAAACACTTGTCAAATGTAAGAGTAAAAGTTTTCTACTCTTGTACATTTGAAATTGGTAAGTTGTGATGTTTTGGATAAAACAAAGACCAACTAAGGCCAATTGTGTGAAGTATTTGTCTTGATTAGAATCCACACTATCCTTTGAATATTTGACAAGGAAGTCTTATATGTCAAGAGGACAGTGGGAGTCTTAAAGGTCTTGAAAGTCTCAAGAACTAATCAACAATAGAACCTGAAGTTCTTCACTAGCACACGACTTGAGGTTTATAACCTATCGTGTTGACATATTATGTACCCATTCCAGTTAAAGTTGGCTTTGCATATGAGTTCTTAGAGTTTTCAATGTGTTGCACAATAACTTTGAAGCTATGGAAGGCCCTTGAGCTGCCAGGTGGCAAGAAGTTAAGATTGAGTTCAATCTATATGAGTTTGGATTTGTCATTATCCCTGTCTTGTAACTATGGTTTTGACAATTCACATGGATAAGAACACATACACCAGTAAATCTAAGTGTCATAAGGTTTCTCTCTGATTCATGAAAATGATGGTGAGGAAACACTTTCACTAAGTAGATTTTAGCTAAATAACAATTGTGATATTTGCATTCTCAAAGTCGTTAGTGGAGCGTGTGTGGTTTACCGACACACTAACCTGGACTTGTGAAAAGTGGCAAAAAAGTCTAACCATTATGATTACGACATCCCTCTTCATAATTGTTTAGACACACAAGTGTGCTATGTAAGGGAAGGTGTATGATTTTGATAAAGTTTTATCAAAACAATCTAGTATCAGAAATCTGAACTTTGGTAAGGAAGTCAGCTGATTTCTGAGTACATGTCAAAGCTAGTGGGAGCATAAGTGTTATGCTAATAATCATCATGTAAGTGGGAGCATGATAATTATGATAAGTATTGCAAGTTAGCAATGTTAATTATAGAAAACAAAAGTTTCAATTGGGAAAGAGTTGTTTTGCTATTATTAAGGGAGAGGAAATTATACTTCATCTCAAATCTATAAGCTTCGATCGTGAGGTTATTATACTTCATCTCAAATATATAAGCTTAGATCGTGAGGTTTTAATCATTTAGTCATGAATATATATATATATATATATATATATATATATATATATATATATATATATATATATATATATATATATATATATGAATTTCATGTTGGAATGGCTCAACATAAGGAAATTCTGTATATGGGTCCATTATTTGCGTTCTAGAATTCGATTATGATTACGACATCCCTTTTCATAATCTGAATTATGAGAACTTGGCAAATAGAAATGGAAATGTTATAGCAAAATACTGGTTTAGTCTTTATGTGAGACATCATGAATCGTGTCCCATATGCTTCGGATATAGGATCGATTACTTGTGCTATATTCATCCTTTCTAAAATTTTCCAAATGCCTGGGGCATTAAGAAGGGAAAAGGTTTAGAACTAGATATGACTAAAAGGATTAAACAATTGTCGAGGACAATCTAAGGTTTACCAAAGATTGGGTGCTCAAGGACAGTTGGAAGTATAGTGATAATTTTGGAAGGAACATATTGACATAATCTGTAAGGAGGCAACTCCTGTTCAGAAATGATAGTCAAAATGGAATATGGAAATGTTTCAAAGTTAGAAATTATTCAATCTGTGTAAGACTAAGAAACTTAATGCAAGAAGGATGTTTCCAAGGAGCTGATCTCCTTTGGAATACTCTGTAATGATTGTTGTCAAGTCTTTCTGACTTTGTGCATAATCATTACAAGACGATCAATGCATATAAGTTTAGAATATAACATATTTCAGTAAATGACATGAATTTGGAATTCTTGTATTTGCAGTAAGGATTTGGGAGTGTGAAAAGAGAATCATTGAAGTTATGTTCAATGGATCTAGTTCACAAAGTAAAGATCATAGACAAACATAGTATGCATACTTGGTGTATGACATGACTAGTGTTTAGAAAACATAGTGGACATGCTTGGAGCATGGGACAACTATTGTTTTAAATTCAAGAATAAAGTTGATAGCACAATGAATAATGTGTAATCATATGGTGATAAATAAAAGGTGTTTTATTTATGTTCATAGGTTTTGATACCATATTGGATTCAATTATTATTGTGTTTCACTTTGCATGTTTTGACTTCCCGAATAAATTGGGTTATTCTTCTGGAATGACTAAGTTATTCAAACCATCCACAGTCGGTCATATGTTGGAAGTAGATATGAATTAAGACTGTCATGGGTTGGCTTGTAGAGGTCTAAGATGTTGGACAAAGGGCTACAACACTCATGAGTGCTCTTAAGTTCTGAGTATTGGATTCAACCCGCGCTCATTGGAATCACTTCATGGATTTTATCACGAGTGATCATGAGACGATAATATCTTATATTCTTCAAACCTAGAGATATGAGTTGGTTGTACATTGATTTCACGAAAACGCATTTGGTAACTCGGTGCTATAAAACGTGCCTTTGTCTATGATTCAACAAGTAGTAGAACAAGCCATATGAGTCGAAGTTTATCCATTCCTTTTACCTTCGGGATAAAAGCGATATATGTGGGCCCCTCGATGATTTGATGATGACAAATGGAAGTGCTCGGCCGGGCCAGTACTGATTTGAATTGTTCAATTAGGCAGTCGTCATAAATCAGAAATCGGGAAACAAAAAATTTACATAGAGAATGATTATAATCCATGTCTCAGTCCATATGATATCTAGAATGGAGGAATATATGATCCCTTATCTAATGGATAAGTCACTGACAAAGGTCAAAGTTCATCTACAAGGTCAGAGTTCGACAGAAGCTTTTGAGAGTTACGATTGCCAGTCGGTTCCTGAAGTCATACACAATATTAGTTTTAGACTTATCCAAGTGGGAGACTGTTGGATTAATGTCTAAGTCCATAACTATAATTGGTAAGACTTGACCCGACCCGGCATGGTCCATTTGGGTTGCATGGCATCATGCACTTGGATAGACTATAATGAGAGAAATAAGACACTTATGGTTATTAATATATTATAAGTTCTAGTATATTAATAATAAGAATAATAAGATTATTTAATTAGTATTGATCAAGAATTAATCTAGGATTAATTATGTGATCAAAAGAAGACTAATTAAATATATGGGTTGATTGTGTAAATCATCCATACTTGTATAGTGGGCTAATGCTCCATGGATAGTCAAGTTGGGCTAAAACCCATAAGATGGTCCATGGATGCTCCATGGTGTATTTGAACCCATGGATCCAAGGAAATGGAAATTCATGACAATTAGGGTTTACCCTAATTGTAACATTATATAAAGATCTTATTCTTGACAAAATTTGTGACTAGTATCATCTAGAGAGGGCTAGCCGATTTTCATGAAGTGTAGAATTCTCTCAAGTTATTCCAAGTGTATTTGGTGTTGTGTGAACCATTTGAGGTGTCACACTTGGGGCACTAGGCACTCAAGCTTCATGAAGACTTTCTACATCAAAGATGTATGTATTCTATCTTGTTATACTTATTGTTTTGTATGCTAGATTAGGATAATACCTTGGAAGTTCTTATTTGCATGTATAATAGAGAAAACATAGATCCAATGTATTTAGGGTTGCATGTACACTTAGGAGTGTTAGAATGCTCAAAACCCAACAGTGGTATTAGAGCCTAGGCTTGTTTTCTTGTTGTACTTGCAAAAAGAAGCTGGAAAATCGAGTTTGGATGCTGTCTGCCCTGCAGACTCGCCGAGTCCAAGGCAAGCATCTATATATAATAAACCCTAAACAAAACTCACGGATGGACAAGCCCATACCGGAGACAAAACTTGGAATAGCTAACGAGCCCAAAGGACGCAACACTAAACTGGACCTAACAGTCATATAAGAACGGATTAAGTTCAATGATCATATTTTGGTTAGGTCTAGTGGTGAGCAAGGATGATGATGCCGTGTGTTCATGTACTGAAGAGGAAGTCGCCATTGATGAATGAAGAAGATGATGAACACTGTTTACTCGTCGTTTGAGAGACTTGAATGCTGGTAAGTCTGAGAGAATTGAATGCTGATAAAAGACAAATAAGATGTTCAACCCTTTATATACCATTGCTTGGAGAGAGAAAACCGTGATGATTATGATGAGATCACTAAACGTCGCCTGAAAAAACACGATGTGATAGTGTGGTTACTCCCAGATATACGTCAGCACGCATGGCTTTAGAAACCATTCAAATTCACGCGCCTAAATCTTATCTTCAATCGTCGTTTAAAATTCCACATTAGCCCCTCGTTTGGTTACAATTAATAACCCAAAACTCAAACCAAACAGTAACCAAAATGTTGGAAAATATAAATTTTCGTGCATAAGAGTGACAAAGATAACGAAATAAATCAAATGTGTATGGGATGTGAGTGATGTCTTATAATTAGATAGAAAGCAGAGGATTCCGGGCAAGAATCACTTCCTTCAAAGTCAAGAGAGACTTGAAGTGCTTGTGTGGTTTCCCGAAAAATACGATCAACTGTTTGTTAATAAACATTGAAAGGTTTCTTTTAATCATAGTCTTGGGGTAGCTTATCTTCAACCGAACTTCGAGTTTCAACATAAAACCGAACGTTGGAAGAAATACCTGTGAGACCAATGTGGTCTGTAGAACAGGTAGGTGGGTTTTATTGTTTTTGTGACTATAGAGGAATCAGAAATCTCAAAAAAAAATTAAATTGGATCTCATTGGGAAGAAATGCCTTGGTATTAGACAATTTCATAAAAGATCACACAAAAATAAAAAGAGAGATTTCTTCAGGTAACCAGTAAGTTCTTGAATGTATAATTCACCGTCAATTCAATTTTGGTGTTGGATATTGGGTTTCACTCAGCACGTGGTAAACGTATCTAAGATCACAAACACAGATGTTGTGTAACCATAAACCTCAGTGGTAAAGACCGAGAGTCTTAAGGGTTACGTTGGTGAACCGAAAGTAGATGGAGAATATAAGGAGGTGGCTAAAGAACCGAATGTACCTTCTGCTAGATAATCATGACAAAGCAGAGAAACTCTTTACTCATATGAGAAGAGTAAGGTAGCTCTAGACCGAGTAATATATATTAGCCTGATTTGGAAGAAACGATGGGTGTTAATCGAATCATTAAGGCTTGCTCAAGATCGTAGAGGCTTAAGACAACATGCAGCAGCATGCTTCTAGGGACCCTTAACTAGTTCATTTTGAAATTGAATCTTACCTTCCTTAGATCCACAGTCGATTATATGGGTATTCATATCACCTATGAAAAGTAAAGAAACACACCAAACAAGCCAAACAGACAAACATACGAGATAAAAAAAATAAAAAAATAAGAAAAATAAAACAGAAAGATAAAATATTTTTGAAAATTTTGAAATGTTCTGAAAAAGAATAAAAACAGAAAGATAAAATATTTTTGGAATTTTTGAAATTTTCTGAAAAAGAATAAAAACAAAAAGATAAAATATTTTTGGAATTTTTGAAATTTTCTGAAAAAGAATAAAAAGAGAAAGATAAAATAATTAAGTTTAAATCAAATGAGTGATATGCACAAAATATACAACCGAAACCTTATTTTAAATGAGTGAAGCAAAATAGACCGAGCGTTCGGTTCATTTTGGTTCCAGAAAATTACGGAGCCGAGATAGACCGAGCGGTCTGTCCATTTTGGTTCCCTAAAAGTCTAGAGCCGAAATAGACCGAGCGGTCTGTCCATTTCGGTTGTCTAATTTTAATGAGAGTTTAGAGGATTCGGTACTGACTCTCCTTTCATCATGCCCAAGCCATGTAAGATTTTGTTAAAGGTTGCTTCTGGTAAGGCTTTAGTAAAGATGTCAGCCAGTTGATCAGCAGATCGTACAAAGTGTACTTCCACGTTCCCATCTTCTACATGATCCTTGATGAAATGATACCGAAGTGCAATATGCTTGGTTTTTGAGTGTTGCACTGGATTATGACAAATCATAATTGCACTTTCAGAGTCGCAATAGAGAGGAAGCTTCTTCATACTTAGCCCATAATCTCTTAGTTGACTTTGAATCCAAACCACTTGGGACGTGCACGATGCTACAACAATATATTCAGCTTCGGCTGTGGATAACGAAACACAGGTTTGTTTCTTGGACTGCCAACTAACAAGTTTCCCGTCAAGAAATTGGCATCCACCTGTAGTACTCTTTCTATCCAGTCCACATCCTCCTAGATCAACATCAGAGAAGGCTTGGATGAAGAATCCAGATCTTGCAGGATACCAGAGACCGAGAGATGAAGTTTTCTTCAGATATCAAAAAACGTTATTCACAGCAAGCATGTGAGGTTCTCTTGGATTGGCTTGAAACCTGGCACAGTAACAAACAGAAAACATAATATCTGGCCTACTAGGTATTAGATACATAAGGGAACCGATCATTTGACGATAAAGTGTTATATCCACAGCAGGTTTTTCCAAAGATGGGGTTAGCTTAGTGCCAAATGTCATAGGAACCTTCACTTTTGAGTCACCCTTCATTCCAAATTTTGTCAGTAAGTTCTTGGTGTATGCTTCCTGGTTTATAAAAATACATTCTGGTCCCTGTCTAATATTCAAACCAAGGAAAAAGTTAATTGGACCGATTGTGCTCATTTCAAATTTAGTCTCCATCAACTTCCTGAATTCAGCTGTTAAGCTAGGATTCGTGGAGCCGAAGATGATATCATCAACATAAATTTGAACAATCATCAAATGTTCGCCTTCCTTCTTACGAAAGAAGGTTGGGTCATCCGAACCTTGTTTAAATTTTAACAATTTCAAGAAGTGAGTTAGCGTTTCATACCAGGCTCTCGGTTCTTGTTTTAGCCCATAGACAGCTTTATCCAGGACATAGCAATGATCAGGGTATTTTTCATTCACAAAACCAGGCGGTTGCTCAACATAAACGATTTCTTCTAATTCTCCATTTAAGAAAGCGCATTTGACATCCATTTGGAAAACTTCGAAGTTGTTGTGAGCAGCATATGCAAGAAAGATTCTGACAGATTCTAACCTTGCTACTGGAGCAAAGGTTTCTTCATAATCTATCCCTTCTTCTTGACAATAACCTTTTACAACCAACCGAGCCTTGTTACGAATGACATTCCCTTCTTTGTACAGCTTATTTCTAAACAACCATTTCAGGCCGACAACAGACGCATCTTTCGGTGTAGGAATCAGCCTCCAAACTCTGTTGCGTTCGAACTCATGGAGCTCATCCTGCATTGCTTGAACCCACTCTGAATGATCAAGTGCAACATTTACAGTTTTCTACTTTAGAGAATAATGCAGTTTGTTTTGCCTTCAGTTGGGATCGAGTAAGAACACTTTCTGAGGTCTCACCAATAATTTGTTGTTTGGGATGGTCTTTTGTCCATTTTACTAATGGAGGATAGCTTGGATCATATTCTGGATTCAATTCCGCTTCTACTTCTATGTCAACATCTGACAGATCATCCTCACCTTCGTCAGTAGAACTATCACTTTCTTTCTCCTTCCCCCCCTCGACTGGCGAAGTGATATCTCTCTCAGCATCAGAGTCTGTATTTCTTGTGGAAGTTGGTTTCTCCCCCTCGATTTGACTATCGCTAGTTTGTTTTGGATTAGTGTTTTCCCTATCATCTGAACCTTTAGATGTAGGAGATGAACTTGGATTCTCCCCCTCAACAAAAACTTTGGTTGTCTTAGAAGTGGTAGTGCTCTCCCCCTGGAACGTTGAATCTTTATTTGGAGAGCCTGTTGAGGACTTAGTACTTGGGGGTTCGCTTTCCATCTCTTTAGTAGCTTCGTCTATGATCTTTTTGAGATTATCGAGTTTGTTATCTGCTGCCGTTGCCTCTGAATGAATTGCCTTTTCTGGTTCATCGAATAGCCGGATGTATTCCTCAAACAGGTTGGATATTGGAACCGAGACCTGTCCAGATTCTGGGAATATGTCTCCTAAGGCACTTTCAGTCCTTTGAACCTTCTGCATATAATTTGTTAGGTCCAGTTAGTGTTGCGTCTTGGGCTCGTTAGCTAGTCCAGTTAATCTCCGGTATGGGCCTGTCCATCCGTGAGTTATTTTGTAGGGTTTATTATTTATAGATGCTTGCATGCATTCTTGAACGTAAGATTTTGATAGAGTTTTTCATGGCGTTCACAGTTCTTATCTTTTGTAACCCTAATATCCTCTACAACGGAAGTTCTTCATCGAGCTCTGCTGAGGATTGAGTTAATTGAATCATTCGACTCTTTCAGATCCATTCTTGTGTTTTTATCTTACTGTTATTACTTTCTTGATAAGCCTGTTATAAGATCTAATCGATCAAAAGTTTAATAAACTTATCAATTAGTATTAGAGCAGGAGGCTGTGTAATTCATACACATCTCTTCTGTGAAAGAAGTGATTAGGGTTTGTTCCGCATTAACTGATATTTATTGAGCCGTCACTCCATAATTGACGTATCTCATTATTTATTCATTTTACCCTAATATTACATATTACAAGTCTGATCTTGCAACAGGTTAAACGATCAAGCACAAACGATTCTCAATCTAATCCTATCAACATCTCAAACAGTATTGGATCTACAACAAAAATTCCAATTCTTTACACTCAAGATTACGAGGTTTGGGCGCATCATTTCGACGACTACGTCATCGCATCTGAAGATAATGGGTATGTAATATGGGAAGCCATTGTGTCTGGACCAATTGCTCATTCAGGAACATCCAGAATTATTAAAACTCAGAAAGAATATAATGATCTGTTAAAAGATGTGAAAGACGTTGCTCAAGATGAAAAGGAGAAGTTTCAGTGCAACATCAAAGCATTGAGACTGATCCGATTCGCTCTTCAGTCTGACACGTTTAGGTTGGTGAGTTCCTGCAGTACAGCTAAAGAAATCTGGGATCGGCTGCGAGAGATGTATTCTACAGATGAAGATTTGGAACACTCAATTCAGACCTTTCTTTTGTTTGAGTTTGGTGAGTTCAAGCAAAACTCTGATGAGTCTGTTACACAGACGTTTGATTGATTCAATCATCTTCTCAGCAAGATGATCAAACATGATATCGAAAGGAAGCTGATTGAACAGAAGGTCACCTTTCCGAATGGCTTAAGATCCGAATGGAGAGCTGTTATGTCTATAGTTAAAGCTCACGAGCAGTTCAAGTCATATTCGCTGGCGAAACTGGTGGGAATTCTGAAATCCCAAGAAAAGATAGTGATGCAAGAGAAGAGTGTGGTTTCAAATTTGGGGTCCTTGGCCCTCCTATCTAAAAGCAAGAATGTAGTAGAAGATGAAGATCTGAACCTGGAGGACTATGATCTAACTTCAGAAGATTATGCTATGATGGTGTCCAATCCCAAGAGATTCATCAAGAAGAAGTTTCCTACCAATAAAAACAGAAATTGGCAGGGAAGCTACAATTCAGAAAAAGTAAGGGAGGAGCCGAAGACTGAAGAACCAAAGAAAGAGGTGAAGGTTGAAGCAGATTCTGGTGTCAGCTGCTATTACTGTGGAGGAAAGAATCATTATGCCAAAGACTGTGTTTTAAAGAAAATGGCAGAGAAAGATGAGGAGAAAGATGAAGAAGCAATCCTGATGAAAAAAGCTAGAAGAGATTAAGAGAAAGAAAGATGCTACTAATCCTTCTATGAATGCTCTTATTGTACAGGGTTCGGCAGAGGATGACGAGTTTGGTGGCATACAGGTGTGGTCGACCGACTCAGAAGATGATGAGGTGAGAAAGCCTTCTCATGGAAAAGCGTATGTAGCAAGAGGTGGTGAAAGTAGTGGAAAGTGTCTGATGGTGACTGACGTATCTCACATGAGGGGATACAATACAGATGGTGGAAATGAGGACACCAAGGAGCGAGAGGACTTATGCTTCACAGCAAAACCTCTCAGTGTGCAGATTAATGAACTTGATGAATTGATCAAGAAGGTACAATCTCTTTTTATTTCGTTCAAAATTCCACAGAAATCATATGAAAAGGAATTAAATAACTTAAATTCAAGAATCTCAAATCTGGATAGTTGTTTAACTCAAACACGGGTCACCAATTCTAACCTAACTGACCAACTAAGCAGGGTGTCATCCAAGAGTGAGGAGCGAAGGATGTGGATTGAGCAGAGGAGTCGGAGTTGATTAAGTCTAAGGATGAAAACATTTATTTGCAAAGAGACAATTTGAAACTTTTAAAACAAAGAAATGATTTTTGTTTGATTGCTAAAAGACTTTATGCTAACATTACTCAACTGCATCTGAACTGTGAAATAGGGCAGAAAATACATCGCATGATTTTACCCTTCCTTGAGTTTAAGGAGGATTGAATCGATGCTAAAGCATACAACTGTGAAAGTGTTGTATCATCTGATGATGTGAATCCTACTTATATGCACGGTCTGGACAAAATAGAATATTTTATAAAGTCCAAAGACCATAAGGACATGCTGAAAAATCTTTTGGATGAAAACGATAAGCTGAAACTAAGGACCGAAACCATACAAAAATTCGACTCATTGAGTGCCAATTTAAGTTCAGAAAATAAAATTGATGTTGAAAACGCATCTGAACTGAATGAGGACGATGATATGAGTGAAATTTCTGTAGAGGTTGAAGTTGACTGTTCTGAGTTTGTCAAGAGCGAACCCGAAAATCACAAAAATCTAATTTCTGAAAA
Organism: Lactuca serriola; assembly: GCF_051521515.1. NCBI lineage: Eukaryota > Viridiplantae > Streptophyta > Magnoliopsida > Asterales > Asteraceae > Lactuca > Lactuca serriola. Next base: position 202,462,202 of record NC_136410.1, read on the forward strand.
TTCTGTGGAATTCGCTCGTTTGTCAAAAAATAAGTCCCCGGTCCTCAAAGACAAAGCTCTTGTGTTTCAGAAGGTGAGAACTACTCCAAATCAGGTATATAAAGTCACACGAGTAACCGAACATCAAACAGCCGAACTCACTACCATAGTGAACGAAGATAACGTAGATGGCTGTGATGATTTCTTCTGGTCAGCTCCTATAGATAATGCAGACGAAACGGCGGGTCTGTCAGAGCGAACGTCATGGAAAACCAAAAGAAGATATGTACCAGAGCCGCTGAATAAGCCTGGCAATTTTGACGTGCCAAGTACAAGTGCCACAAAAGAAATACCTGTAGAAGAAGTCACTTCCACAAGCGAAACCTCATCTATGAAGAGTGAACCGGCTGTCAAGAAAATAAAACAAAAGGCTAATATCCATAGACAACCGAAACAGGTGAAAAATCAAAAGCAACAAAGAAACCTAAGATACAAAAAGAATCTCTCAGAGCGAAAGCAGTTTTGGCGCTCTCAAAACACTCATTTCTCTTATCCTGATAAAAATTCAAAGTCAGACAAAAAGGCTTTCAGGACGCATGAGGAACAGAACCGAAAGGACAAGTTCGGTCCCGAGAGCAACAGCAACCGAAATGATAGGTTCGGTTCCGAAGGCAAAAGCTACCGAGGTCCAGGTTCGGTCCCTCAAATGACCAAAAACAAAAGGGTCATTTAGAACCTCAAGCCAAGAAAAACTCCCGGTCTAAATTCACTCGTTCTGATTCCTCTCATTCTCAATTCTCTTCTAAACCCAATTCTGTTCCTGCACAAAATTCAAAATCATCAACGAACTTGAAAGGAAAATCGAAGATTTCCTCAGTCCAGGAAGACCGAAAGCAAACTAATGCTCAAACACCAAAATCTGAAACCAAAACGTCTGTAACTAACACTAACAAAATCAAAGTTTTCACTATTAAGAGGAAAGATGAAACAACATTAATAAAAAGAACATATCTTTTTGATATTTCTCTTACTATTCCTGTTCCTGTGAAAGGCTCACGTGGACCCAAGAAACTTTGGGTTCCTAAATCTGCTTAATTTTTGCAGGTTATAAGTGACGAGCAGTTCGACGAAGAATGGTACATTGACAGTGACTGCTCACGTCACATGATAGGAAGGAAGGAAGAGCTAAGGGAGTTTCGATCTCTTCAAAATGGTGGGAATGTCAAGTTCGGCAACAAGTCTTATGGAATGATAAAGGGTTATGTGATGATAACCAATGGAGACTTTACAATAAGAAAGGTGGCGTACGTTGAAGGGTTGCAGCACAATCTCATCAGTGTATCTCAACTGGTGGGCGGTACCGGTCTCAAGGTTTCATTCGACGACGAAGGTTCAGAGATTATAGAGAAGAAATCCAACAAGGTCATTCTCAAATCAGACCGAAAAGGAGAAATGTTTCCTCTCAATCTCAAACCAATCAAAGGAAATCTAGCTATATGTCTTTTGTCCAAAGCTCATTCTGACGAAAGCTGGTTGTGGCACCGAAGGCTTTCACATCTCAACTTCAAAGACATCAACAAGCTTGTCACCGGAGGTCATGTTCGGGGTCTTCCATTGCTCAACTTTGATCGAGAACACTTGTGCACTACATGTGAAATGGGGAAACAAAGTCGTCAAAGTCACCCATCAATCATAAACACAAAAGTTTTTGAACCACTTGAGTTGCTTCACATTGACTTGTGTGGTCCATCATCAATCGAAAGCATTAGTGGCAGCAAGTATATTCTTGTTATTGTTGATGATTCCTCACGTTTTACATGGGTGTTCTTTCTGAAGCACAAATCTGAGGCTACTCCTAAGCTAAAGATGTTCATCAAGCAGGTTGAAGTGCAACTGAGAAAAGCCGTTCGCAACATTAGGAGCGACAATGGATTGGAGTTCAAGAACAGATAATTTGAAGACTTTTTGGCAGAAAAAGGAACCAGTCACAACTTCTCAGCCCCCTACACGCCTCAACAGAACGGAATTGTCGAAAGACGAAACCGATCCTTGTGTGAGGCGGCCCGAACTATGCTAAGTTTTGCTTCTCTTCCTTTATATTTCTGGGTTGATGCTATTGCTGCAACATGTTTTACGCAGAACAGGTCTTATCTCAACAAGCATTTCTCTCTTACTCCTTATGAGATCATCAATAACAGGAAGCCGAACGTAAAATTCTTCCATGTGTTCGGCTCACAATGTTTCATCTTCAACTCCAAAGAACATCGTAACAAGTTTGACGTTAAAGCTGATGAAGGAATTTTTCTGGGATATTCTCTTACTTCATAAGCATACAGGGTCTTAAATAGGCGTTCTAGGAAGATCGAAGAAATATATTATGTGAATTTCGATGATAACTACGTCAAGAAGCTAAAGGCTACTGAAGAAGCAATTGGAGAGATTTTCTCTCAAACAGGTCAGGTCACGACCACCATTGCTAATTTGTTTGATCAGTTTGTGGAATTATTCGATGAACCTGAGAAAGCTACTCTCTCGGAAGCCAAGGCAGCAGACAACAAAATCGACCATCTAAAGCAAATCGTCAAAGATGCAGCCAAACAAATGGGTGAAGGAGAACAAGTTCCAAACGAACCTCCTCAGCAAGGTACTTCAGTCGAGGGGGAGAATCCATTTCCTTCAAATCAACCGAACTCACACTTTCAGGGGGAGAATTCTATTCATGCTACACCCGAAAGTCCTGTAGCACCCAAAAGCTATGCTACACCCGAAAGTTTTGTAGCACCAGAAAGTCCAGCCACACCTGAGAGTTCTGTTGCACCCGAAGGTATGAACCAACCTGAATACCAAAGAGATTCATCAGTCGAGGGGGAGAATTCCGACATGTTTTACGATGACGACAGTCAATCTGAAATGGAAGAAATGGTCAACGCTGAATTGGATCCATCTTATGATCCAAATTATCCTCCTCTTATTAAATGGACCAGAGATCATCCTGTATCTCAGATAGTGGGTAATGTCTCTGAAAAGGTCCTGACCCGATCTCAACTGAAGACAAAGCAATCATCTCTATTCTCCAAAGTAGAGTTCTGCATGTATTCTTCTTTCGTATCCAAAATTGAGCCTAAGACTGTTAACACAACTATTGATCATTCCGATTGGGTACAAGCTATGCAAGATGAACTCAATGAGTTTGAAAGAAACAAAGTATGGCGCCTTATTCCAACTCCTAAAGATGCCTCAGTCGTTGGTCTCAAATGGGTTTTCAGAAACAAAATGGACAAGGAAGGCAATGTAATACGAAACAAAGCTCGTCTCGTGGTAAAAGGATACTGCCAGGAAGAAGGAATTGATTATGAAGAAACTTTTACTTTGGTAGCTAGGCTGGAATCTGTTCGAATATTTCTGGCCTATGTTGCACACAAGAACTTCGAGGTCTACCAAATGGACGTAAAATGCGCCTTTCTGAATGGAGAACTTGAAGAAACGGTTTACGTAGAGCAACCTCCAGGTTTTGTCAATGAAAAGTACCCAAATCACTGTTATATTCTGGACAAAGCAGTTTATGGTCTGAAACAAGCACCTAGGGCATGGTATGAAACGGTAATTAAGTTCTTAAAGATGTCAAAATTCAAACAAGGTTCGGTTGACCCAACCTTCTTTCGTAAGAAGGAAGGTAACCACCTTATGATAGTTCAAATATATGACGATGATATCATCTTTGGCTCAACGAATCCTAGCTTAACAGCTGAATTCAGAAAGCTGATGGAGACTAAATTTGAAATGAGCTCAATGGGTCCGATTAACTTTTTCCTTGGTTTAAATATTAGACAGGGACCCGAAGGCATCTTTATCAACCAAGAAGCATACACCAAGACTCTTCTTGCAAAATTTGGCATGATGGGAGACTCAAAGGTTAAAGTTCCAATGGCGTTTGGTACCAAGCTCACACCATCCTTGGAAAAACCGGCAGTCGATATAATGTTATACCGCCAGATGATTGGGTCCTTAATGTACCTCACTGCTAGCAGGCCTGATATAATGTTCTCTGTGTGTTACTGTCCTAGGTTTCAGGCGAATCCTCGTGAACCACATATGCTTGCAGTGAAAAACATACTTCGGTATCTGAAACGAACCACCTCCCTCGGTCTATGGTATCCATCAAACTCAGGTTTCTTCGTTCAAGCCTACTCCGATACAGACCTTGGAGGATGTGGTTTAGACAGGAAAAGCACCACTGGAGGCTACCAATTCCTATACGGGAAGTTGGTTAGCTGGCAATCAAAGAAACAGACATGTGTTTCTCTGTCTACAGCCGAAGCAGAGTACATTGCAGCTGCCTCCTGTACATCTCAAGTGATTTGGATCTAAAGCTAGCTTTGTGATTATGGACTCAATATGAAAAAGATCCCACTTTATTGTGATTCAGAAAGTGCAATTAGGATCTGTCATAACCCAGTGCAACACTCCAAGACCAAGCATATAGCACTGAGGTATCACTTTATAATGGATCATGTGGAAGATGGAAACGTCGAAATTCACTTTGTTCGAACCACTGATCAACTGGCCGATATCTTCACCAAAGCTCTTCCTGAAGCGAGTTTCAATAAAATTTTACAAGGGCTAGGAATGATGGAATCGGAGTCAGTACCAAAAACTACTTCTCAAAACTAAAAGTTGGAAGCGAAATGAACCGAACGTTCGGGTTCGGTCCTATTCTCTTATCTTCGCTTATCACTCAAAGGTAGTTTCTTTGGCTATAAACCTTTTGTATCTTTTTCAAATTTCATCTCTCTTATTTTCAAAGTTCTTTTCTTTTTCAAATTTTTTTTTCAACCGAAATAGACCGAACGCTCGGGTTCGGCTCCACATTTTTTTTCTCATTTTTTTTCTTTCTCTCTTTAAATAAAAAATTCCAAAATCTTTTTCTTATTTTTTTAAAAATCAAAAACTCCAAAAACCATTTTTTTATTTTTTTATTTTTATTTGTACGATATTTTTTTTGATCTCATAGTTTTGTGTGGCTATTTGTGTGGAAATTCTTTCATTAGTTAAGTGTCCCTAGAAGCATGCTGCTGTATGTGTCCAAAGCCTCACCCGATTCTGAATAATAGCCTTACTGACTTGGTATATACAAACCTTGTCTTCCCAATTAGGCTTTTATATTTCTTCTAATCATGAGCTACCTTACTCTGTTCTCACATGAGATAAGAGTTTTCTGCTTGGTCCTTATTTTAATAGGAGAGGTACTTTGGTTTCTTTACACCATCTACACTACTTTTCTCCATCTCATTCGCTTCATAAACATAACCCTTTAGACTCTTAGAAATTACCACTGAGGTTTATGGTTACATAATTTCTGTATTCATGATCTTAGCTTCGTGCCACTACGTGCTAAGTGAAATCCACAATTCAATGCCTACTATGCATTGACGGTGAACAATCAACTTTGTTCTAGCTTTAACTAACTTATCCATGGGGATGTACCATGAAATCTCTAATTTCTTTTTGTGTGATTCCTATGAAATTGTTAAATCCCATAACATTTCTTCCCTTGGAATCCAGTTTTATTTTTCTTTGAGATTTCACATAAATATTTTCACGATGCCCACTTAGATTCTTTTCAAACCTACTTGTTCAACAGACTACATTGGTCTCATAAGTACTTCGGTAGATTTCTGTCTTATGTCAAGATCAGGAATTCTAAACTGAAGAGAAAACCACCCAAATTAGCCTGATTAAAAGAAGTCTTTCAACACTTCTCAATAAGTGTCTGATCGTTATTCAACGGGAAACCAAAAAAACACTTTAAGGTCTCTCTTGACTTTGAACGAAGCGATTCGTGCCCGGGATCTATTGTTTTGTGTCTTTATTGACATCACAATTTCCCACATATGTGTTGCTTTATTTCTTTTTCTTTTACACACTAAGCACGAAAATCTTTTTGATTTTCCATAATTCTGGTTTCATTACTTACAATGCAATTTTTTTTGAAAGAGGTGTCGCTCACATTCTTACACGTGGTCATTTTGCTTTAAGATGGCGTTCCCACTAAAGGGATAAGATGCTGACTCAGGCGGGAGTCCAATCGCTTTGATTTTCAAACGGCGCTTGAATGACAGGCGTGCAAAGTGGAACTATTTTTTTTCAAACGGCGCTTGAATGACAGTTCTTCTCTCTCCTGCGTAATCATCGGGGCTACCAACTGTCACACATCAATCACCTCCGAAAAACACTTCGTATTTCCTTCGAAGATTTGGGAACGGATTCTTTTCTCTCCTTTCGCCACAGTATAAAAGGTAACTTCGACCATTATTTACCTCTTTGCTGCACCCAAAATTCAAAGAGCAAGAAACGCTTTGAGTATTCTACTGTTCATCATCTCTCCCAACTTCTTCACTTCAATGGCATATTCATCTTCTGTTCATGCCACTTCCCACATCCTGCCGATTTGTCCTCAACAGAGTCTGATCATCGATCTTACTCCACATGTTTATCATGCCTTCATGTTCCCGATCATCGAATGCCTCAAATACTCGCCGCTTGCTCCCGCTCTCACCAAAGCTGAAGCTGTTCCAATGTATTGTTTATCCCAAATCTTTTCCACTACTCATTATCATAAGTTTGTCGACAGAATTTTATTCGACATTCTTGATCACAAGGCATCCATCTCCAAGCAGCGATTCTGTTCGCTTTTAGGGTTTGAACCTGATTCATCTAGGGTTAACCTTGAATCCATTCCAATGGGTCACTTGTTTTCCATGTTCTATAACATGGGGTATACAGAGGTTCTGACGACGGTCACCAAGTTCAAGAAATCGTGCTTGCCTCCTCAATGGAACGAGTTATTTACCGTGTTATTCAAGGGGTTATCAGAACGCAGTGCCGGTTCAGACGGAGCGAGTCGTCTGTTCATCACGATTCTTCATGGGGTATACAACGGTATCAACCTCGACTATGGGTCGGTGTTATGGCAGCAGCTGATTCAGAGTCTTGCCTCCACACCTCGACACTCAGAGATTTCCTACGCTCGCTTCTGGACTCTAGTTACAAAATGGGTGATGGACAAGTATCACGTCCCCATTGTTGCTGATTCTCCACTCTCTTCAATAGGTACTTTCCATACCACAAAGATAATAGTCTTCGATGCATCAAAATTTCAGTTTATTGGCTCCATCCATGAGTCAATGTTTGGAGACGTTCCTGCTGAAAGCCGTATCATTCGCACTTACAAGGAGTTTCGTCGCTCTGGTCCTAGAGAGCTCACTCCTGATATGATCAAATCCATCCACGAAGCTGATAAGCCCGCTCCAAGGGGAAAGAAAAATGAAAAGGGCAAAGACAAGCAAGTTGGCAAGGGAGCAAAAGGCCCTTCTCCGAAGAAATGAAAACCCACCAAGGCTGCTCAATCTCCTCCACTGAAGAAGATGAAAACCCAACCTAGGCGAAAGCTGATACTTGCTTCCTCCTCAAGCGAATCTGAGGAAGAAAATTCAGACTCCGACGAGTCTCCCCGCGGTAACACTCCTCCACGATCGCCTACCCCAGAAGTACATTTTTCCAGTTCACCTGTCTCTTCTCCACCAATCACCATTCCTGTTTCCATTCCCCTCATAACCTCCACCACTCAAATACCTCCTACCTGATGAGTTAAAAACTAACTTGAAGATCGATTAGATCTTTAAAACAGGTAAAATAATAAACGAGTAAACAGCAAGAACACAATATTGGATCAAAGAGTGTCGAATGATTAATCAATAATCCTCAGCAGAGCTCGATAAAGAACTTCTACTATAGAGGATTTAGGGTTTACAAGAACGATGAAGTAATAATCTGTGATCTATCATAATCGCTATTGTCTTCTAGATCGTTAACCTAATATGCATGCAAGCACATTAATTTATACTAAACCCTATCAGCTCACGGTTGGACAGGCCCAAACCGGAATAACAAAACTTGGACTATTAACCGAGCCCAATGGACGCAATACATCAAAACTGCAACGCTACGCTACCCAACAATCTCCCCCTTTGCGTCAAATTGGAGCGAGATTACTTCTTCTTCATGCTTGGGCCAGTAGCGGGAACCTTCTTCTTTACAGTTTCAAACAGACGTGAGATAAGGGCGAGGATTGTCTGTCTGAACCGGATGTACCACTGTATCATATCGTCAAAATATTTGATATCATCCGCTGTATTTTCCTTGCATCTGTGGATGATCCCCAGCACATGCTCTAGACAAGCAGTGGTATAAAGATGTTTATCAGCTAAGGCAAAGAGACATTTCTGTCCTTCACTCCTAGTGAACATGACTGAGTTTCTCCTCGGGTCAATTTTTCCCATCTTCATCTGGTTTAGATCACTGGCTGAGCCAACAGGAGCAATCTTCGGTTTCTTCTTGAAGACGGTTGCAATCTCCTGATCCATCAGTGCGACCTCCATGATATAGCACTCCAACATCCTCTTGAGATGGTAAATGATCGGACCATATTCAGCTTCATTAGTTAGAAGGATGTTGTGCAGGACGATCCAATCATGAGGATTGAGGTTCGGTAGATCTGCTAAAGAAATGGCATGTTTGGTTTTTGCAGATCCCCTGAGCACCTTGAAACGAACATTGATAAACCTCCCTTCAGTATATGGTTTCAGGACCCGAACGTTGATGATCTTCTGAGCGCTCCAGGTTTGGTATTGGGGTTGAGCAGCCTTCAGATAGAATTCAATCAATTCCCGATCAACCTTCGGATGAGGATGAGGGAACTCGGCAACGTTGGCGAAGGCGTGAAAGATGAACGCCTTTCGGGTAAGTGGCATGTCGAACTGAGAGTTGACAGAATTGTAACAATCAAATGAGATGACTGGTTCAAGCCACAAGATGCTCGGGGTGTCGATTGCCTCCTTTATCATTCTCTCTCGAGTCCAAGCAGGAAAAAGAGTTTTCCTACTCTCGAGGAGGCCGTGGGCTTCTTTCTTTTTGCGTTCAGCTTCTTCAGCTTCTCTTGCCACACGAACATTATCATCTTCATCATTGCGTCGACTTTTGCGTTTCAGCAAGTCAGCAATGGTTTTGTTGTCTTCTTCCTCTTCTTCCTCAGCAATTTTCTTGCCTTTGTCTTTCACACCCGAACCAGATGCTTGGCCTACAGGAGGAGGTTCGGTTGTGTGAGTTGCCTTTGAGGAATGAGGTGGTTGCGATCCAGACTCCTTTTCTCCCCCTTGTTTCGGATTGGACAAGAAATCGGGTAGCCCTTCAATTTTGCTTAACAGATCCAGGGCAGGAGCGAGCTTTTCTGCAAGGGTACGCCTCACAGAATGATTAAGGATCGGATCATGTGCTTCGAGGATGTTAGATATTGCTGAGTGGACATCCAAAACACACGTCTTGATGACCTCCCTTTCGGACCGAAGAGTTTCAAGTTGTTGTTGAGAATTGGAGAGTTGAGCACTCTTGACTTTCAGGGTCTTCTTTGCCAAAACATCCATCAACGAGTTCTCAGCAGCCAGATCCTCTTGGAGTTTAGAGAGGCGCTCGTCAATAGAGGCACGGAGGGCAGAGTTGTCGTCTGTCAGAGATTGACGAAGTGTGGCAAAGGACTTCAACTCTGTAGAGACAAACGTGGCCAACTGTTGAACAATTGGTTCCAACGTAGTTTTGGTGGCATCAGCACTCTCCTCTAAGGACTTTAACAGGGTAGAGGCATCAGAGAATAGTTTATCGACTTTTTCGGTCGCAGCCTCACAGGCTTTCGTTGAGGCATCAATGGCGGTGGTTGCAGAAGCGACCGAATCTTGCTGAGCCCTTGAGAAGGCATCAACAATCTTCTGAAGAGAGGCTTTAGAGAGGGATGATTGAGAGGTGGAAGAAGAAGCAATGAGCAAGTCGACCTTGTCATGTAGCTCCTTAAGATGCTTCTTTGTGACCGGAGCGTCATCGTCATCGTCACTCTGCACTTGAAACGGACTGTAATAGACCGAATCAAATGTCATGTTTTCCCTGCCAAGGAAAGGGTTATCTCCGTCAGAGGCATGACCGGGAGATGGTGGTGGTGGTGAAGCTGGGGGTGTAGTGGTATGAGTAGGTTCAGGTTGGGTGGTTTCGGGTGTAGGTGTAGGTGTGGGTGTAGGTTCGGTTTGTTTTTGAGTAGGGGTAGGTTCGGGTGCTATTTAGGTTTCGGTTGTGTGTATGGTTTCGGGTGCTGGTGGTGGTTCGGTTGCATCAGTATGAACCCCCGTATCAGATACGTTGGCTCTAACATCTGCAGTGGATGTTGTTGTAGCATCGGTGAAAATAGGTGGTGGCATAGGGATTGAGGTGTTTGGAATGTGGGTAAAGGGGTTTATGGTGGGAATGGAAGTAGGAATTGTTTGAGTAGGAGAGGGAATTGGAGAAGTATGGATTTTCATGTCAGGGGTAGGTGATCTGGGTGGTGTGTTGCCCCTTGGAGGTGTGTTGCCTCTTGGAGAGTCGTCAGAATCCGAACTCTCACCCTCCGACTCACTTGAAGAGGAAGCGATAATCAGCTTTCGCTTTGGTTGTGTCTTTCGCCTCTTCTGCTGCGGGGACTGAGCAGCTTTAGTGGGTTTCCTCTTCCTAGGAGAAGGGCCTTTAGCCCCTTTGGCCACCTGTTTCCCTTTGTCTGCCTTCTTGCCTCTAGGAACAGGCTTATCGGCATCGTGAATTGATTTCAGCATCCCCGGCGTGAGATCCCTCGGACCAGACTGCTTGAACTCTTTGTAGGTCCGGATGATCCTGCTGTCAGCTGGAACGTCAGCGTACATGGTTTCCGGAATGGAACCATTGAATGGGAATTTTGAAGCATCTGAGACGATGATCTTCGTGGTATGAAAGGTACCAATCGAAGACATCGGTGCGCCGGCGACAGTGGGGATATTGTACTTGTCCATCCCCCACTTCGTGATCAAGGTCCAAAACCTAGCATACGACACCTCTGAATGCCGTGAAGAAGAAGATAAACTTTGGATGAGTTGTTGCCAGAGAACAAACCCATAGTCGACATTAATGCCATTGTAGACCCCATATAAGATGGACAGGAACAGTCGACTGGAACCATCTGAGCCAGAGCTCCTTTCAGAGAGACCTTTGAATAGCACAGTGAACATCCCGTTCCACTGTGGCGGCAGGCGTGACTTCTTGAACTTGGCGACAGAAGTAAGCACCTCTGTGTAACCCATATTGTAGAACATGTTGAACAGATGCCCCAATGGAATCGTCTCTGGATTAACCCTTGTTGGATCAACTTTAAACCCTAACAGAGAGCAAAAGTGTTGCTTGGAGATAGATGCTTTATGATGAGAAACGTCAAAGAAGATCCTATCGACCACTTTGTCGTAATGAGCAGTCGTATAGATCTGCGACAGGAATTCCATGGGCACAGATTCCACCCGTGATAGTGCAGGAGAAATTGGCGAATACTTCAAGCACTCGATGATAGTAAACATGTAGGAATCATAGACATGAGGGGTTAGATCGATAATGAGGCACTGTTGAGGGCGAATGGGAAGAATGTGGGAAGTAGCGTGCACAGAGGATGAATCTGCCATTGTTGAAGAGAGTGAAGAAGATGATGAACAGTTAGGGTTCAGAGAATTCTTGTGCTCTAGGATTCTTGATTGTAGTAAAGAGGTAAATGGTAGATGATGTCGCCTTTTATACTAGGGTTTAAGGAGAGAGAAAAAATCTTCCCAAATCTTCTATCGAAATACGAAGGGTTTTCCCGGAATTTGACTGATGCGTGACAGTTAAGGTAAGCGATGATCATGCATGAGAGAGAGTGTCAGATTCCTTAGAACACGCCTCCCATCAAGCGCCGGTTGGATAGAAATCGTTTCAGATTCACACGCGCCCTTTCTGTGCTTTTTAGAGAAGAACCGATTCAAATTCGCACACGCGTCTGCGACGTCATTTGAAGATTGGGCGTTTCAAATTCGCATGCGTTCCCTTTTTACCGCCGTTTGAAATCAAATCAATTAGACTCCCGCCTGAATCAGCAACCCTTCATCTTATCCCTTGAAAGTGTAACGGCATCTTTTGAATAATACGCCCACGTGGATGAAAATTGACCACATCTTATAATTAACCACCAATCCAATGAAAAAGCCTGTAATTATTAGAACCAGAATATTGGAAAATCAAAGATTTTCGTGCTAAGGGTGTAAAAGAAAAAGAAATAAAAAAATCTTTTTAGGAAAAATTGTGATGTCAATAAAGACACGAAACAAATGATCCTGGGCACGAATCTCTTCCTTCAAAGTCAAGAGAGACCTTAAAGTGTAAATGTGGTTTCCCGTAGAATAACGATCAAACACCTTTTTAAGAAGTGTTGAAAGGCTTCTTTGAATTAAGCTTTTTAGGGTGGCTTAGCTTTGATTCAACAGTCCTAATCTTGAAATAAGATAGAAAGTGAACAAAGTACTTGTGAGACCGGTGTAGTCTATTGAACAAGTAGGTTTGAAATAATTTTAAAGTGGCTGGTAAATATAAAATCTCAACAAAAAAATAAAAATTGGATCCCAAGGGAAGAAATGTTATGGTTATTAACAATTTCATAGGAATCACACAAAAGAAAATTTTGAGACTTCATAAAGATACGTCCGTCAATTCATTAGTGAAAACTAGAGCAAATTAATTGTTCACCGTCAATTCAGATTGGGTATCGAATTTTGGGTTTCACTCAGCTCGGAGTGGCACGAAACTAAGATCATAAACGCAGTTTTTGAGTAACCATAAGCCTCAGTGGTAATTTCTGAGAGTCTCGAGGGTTACGTTTGTGAAACGAATTTAATGGAGAAATGCAATAGAGATGGTGTAAAAAATTAAAGTACCTCTGCTATAAAAAAAAATAGGCCCAAGCAGAAAACTCTTATCTCATGTGAGAAGAGATTTAGGTAGCTCACGATTAGAATAAATGGGATAGCCTAATTGGGAAGACAGGGTTTGTATATACCAAGTTATTAAGGCTATTATTTAGAATCTGATGAGACTTTGGGCACATACAGCAGCATGCTTCTAGGGACACTTAACTAATGCAACCATTTCCCCACACAAATAAAGTAAAAAAAAAATAAAGAACAAAATATTTTTGGAGTTTTTGATATTAAAAGAAATATTTTTGGAGTTTGTGATAATAAAAAAAATTATAAATAAAAATAATAAAAAAAATAAGACTGAAAAAGAAAAAAATAAAATAAAAAAAACTTTGGAACCGAACTCGAGCGTTCGGTTGATTTCGGTTGAGAAAAATTTTGAAAAACTGAACCTGAGCGTTCGGTTGGTTTCGGTTTTGAAAAATTGTGAAAAACCGAACCCGAGCGTTCGGTTGGTTTCGGTTTTGAAAAATTTTGAAAAACTGAACCCGAGCGTACCGATGGTTTCGGTTTTGAAAAATTTTGAAAAACCGAACCCGAGCGTTCGGTTGATTTCGGTTTTGAAAAATTTTGGAAAACCGAACCCGAACCTTCGGTTGATTTCGGTTTTGAAAAATTTTGGAAAACCAAGGAATTTAGACTTTCAAAAAGGAAATACCTTTGACAATAAGATAAACAATTTTGTAAAACAATTGTACATGAAATTTACAACCAAGAAAACTACCTTTAGTTGATGAGCGAGAGGCAGATGATCCAACCGAACCCGAACGTTCGGTCTATTTCGCTTTCTTACGATTGAGGTTGAGAGGTAGTTTGTGGTACTGACTCTGATTCCATCATACCAAGCCCTTGTAGAATTTTATTGAACGACGCTTCAGGAAGGGCTTTGGTGAAGACATCAGCCAGTTGATCAGTGGTTCGAACAAAGTGAATTTCAACGTTTCCATCTTCCACATGATCTTTAATGAAGTGATACCTCAATGCTATGTGCTTAGTCTTGGAGTGTTGCACTGGGTTATGACAAATCCTAATTGCACTTTCAGAGTCACAATATAGTGGGATCTTTTTCAAATTGAGTCCATAGTCTCGGAGTTGACTGTGGATCTAAATCACTTGAGAAGTACAGGATGCAGCTGCAATGTATTCTGCTTCAACTGTAGACAAAGATACACACGTTTGTTTCTTTGATTGCCAGCTAACCAACTTCCCGTCAAGGAATTGGCAGCCGCCTGTGGTGCTTTTCCTGTCTAATCCACAACCTCCAAGGTCTGCATTTGAGTAGGCTTGAACGAAGAAGCCCGAGTTGGATGGATACCATAGACCTAAAGAGGTAGTTTGCTTGAGATATTGTAGAATGTTCTTTACTGCAAGCATGTGAGGTTCGCGTGGGTTTGCCTGAAATCTAGCACAATAACAAACATAGAACATTATGTTAGGCCTGCTAGCAGTAAGATACATCAGTGAACCAATCATCTGGCGATACAGCGTAATATCAACTGTCGGTTTATCCAAGGATGGAGTGAGTTTTGTGCCGAACGCCATTGGAACTTTGACCTTTGAATCTCCCATCATGCCAAATTTTTCTAGAAGAGTCTTCGTGTAAGCCTCCTGATTAATAAAGATGCCTTCGGGTCCCTGTCTAATATTTAAACCAAGGAAAAAGTTAATTGGACCCATTGAGCTCATTTCAAATTTAGTCTCCATCACCTTTCTGAATTCAGCTGTTAAGTTGGGATTCGTAGAGCCAAAGATGATATCATCGACGTAAATTTGAACAATCATAAGGTGGTTACCTTCCTTCTTACGAAAGAAGGTTGGGTCAACCGAACCTTGTTTGAATTTGGACATCTTTAAAAACTTTGTCAGCGTTTCATACCAGCCTCTCGGAGCTTGTTTCAGTCCATACACGGCTTTGACCAAAATATAACAATGATTAGGATACCTTTCGTTTACGAATCCAGGAGGTTGCTCCACGTACACTGTTTCTTCGAGTTTACCATTGAGAAATGCACACTTGACATCCATTTGGTAGACTTCAAAGTTTTTGTGTGCAGCATAGGCGAGAAAGATTCTGACCGATTCCAGCCTAGCTACAGGAGCAAAAGTCTCTTCATAGTCAATTCCTTCCTCCTGACAGTATCCTTTTACTACCAGACGTGCTTTGTTTTGTATCACGTTCCCTTCTTTGTCCATTTTATTCCTGAAGACCCATTTGAGACCAACAACTGAGGCATCTGGAGGAGTTGGAATAAGTCGCCAAACTTTGTTCCTTTCGAATTCATTCAGTTCGTCTTGCATAGCTTGAACCCAATCGGAGTGATCAAGAGCAGTGTTAACTGTCTTTGGTTCAACTTTTGAGACGAAGGAGTTGAACATACAGAATTCTACTTGTGAAAACAAGGAAGTTTGTTTTGCCTTGAGTTGTGATCGGGTCAGAACCTTTTCAGATACATCCCCAACGACTTGAGTGACAGGATGATCTCTGGTCCATTTGACGAGAGGAGGGTAGTTTGGATCAAAGGATGGATCCAATTCAGCATTTATCATCTCTTCTGGTTCGGATGGACTTTCATCGTCATAAAGCATATCAGCATGCTCCCCCTCGACAGATAAGCTTTCAGGAATGTCTTGAGAGTCTTGTGCTACAGAGGTTTCTGCTGGTGCTGAGCTTTCGGGTGTTGATGCACCTTCGGGTGATGAGGCACTTTCGGTTGGTGTGGTACTTTCGGTTGATAAAGTGCGTTCGGGAGCAGCTTGAGAACGGTTCTCCCCCTCAACATGTGAGCTTGGCTGTGATGATGATGGTGGATCCTCCCCCTCGACTGAGGCATTGTGTTGTGGAGGGTCGTCAGAACTTGATCCTCCTTCATTCATTCTCTTTGCAGCATCTTCGACAATTTGCTTCATATGATCTACCTTGTTGTCAGCTGCGTTGGCTTCTGAGAGAGTTGCCTTCTCTGGTTCATCAAATAACTCGACGAACTTCTCAAAGAGGTTTGCGATAGAGGCGGTGACTTGGCCAGTTTGAGGAAAAATTTCTCCAGCTGTGTCTTCATTGGCCTTTAGCTTTTTGACATAACTATCATCAAATGTCACGTAATAAGTTTCTTCTATTTTTCTCGAGCGCTTGTTTAATACCCTGTACGCTTTAGAAGTTAGAGAATAGCCCAGAAATATCCCTTCGTCAGCTTTGACGTCAAACTTGTTGCGGTGTTCTTTAGAATTGAAGATGAAACACCGTGAAACGAACACATGGAAAAACTTGACGTTTGGCTTCCTGTTGTTGAGGATCTCATAAGGAGTGAGAGTGAAGCGCTTGTTGAGATATGACCTGTTCTGTGTAAAACAAGCAGCAGAAATAGCATCAGCCCAAAAATATAAGGGTAAGGAAGCGAAACTTACCATGGTTCGGGCTGCTTCACACAAAGACCTGTTTCGTCTTTCGACAATCCCGTTTTGTTGAGGTGTGTAGGGAGCTGAGAAGTTGTGACTAATTCCCTTTTCTGCCAGGAATTCTTCGAATTCTTTATTTTTGAATCCAGTCCATTGTCGCTTCTGATGTTGCGAATGACTTTCTTCAGCTGTACTTCAATTTGCTTGATGAACCCCTTTAGCTTGTGAGGCGCTTCAGATTTAAGCATCAGAAAGAACACCCATGTAAAACGTGAAAAGTCATCAACAATAACAAGAATGTACTTGCTACCACCGATACTTTCGATAGATGATGGAGCACACAAATCAATATGAAGTAATTCTAGTGGTTCAACAAATTTAGTGTTTATTATAGATGGATGACTTTGACGACTCTGCTTCCCCATTTCACATGCAGCACATAAATGTTCTCTATCATACTTGAGCAATGGAAGACCTCGAACATGACCTCCAGTGACAAGTTTGTTGATATCTTTAAAGTTGAGATGAGAGAGCCTTCGGTGCCACAACCAGCTTTCGTCAGATTGTGCTTTGGATAACAGGCAGATAGCTGGGTTCCATTTGATAGGTTTGAGGTTCAGGGGAAACATCTCACCTTTACGCTCCGATTTGAGAATAACTCTTTTCGTCTTCTTCTCAATGATTTCAGAGTCCTCATCGTCAAATGAAACTTTGAGACCGGTACCTCCAACAAGTTGAGATACACTGATGAGGTTGTGTTGTAATCCTTCCACATATGCAACCTTCTGTATCGTGAAATCACCGTTTGTAATCATTCCATAGCCTTTTATGGTGCCGAAGGAGTTGTTCCCGAATTTGACATTTCCACCATTTGAAAGAGACCTGTATTCTCTTAGCTCTTCCTTCCTTCCTGTCATGTGACGCGAGCAGCCACTATCAATGTACCATTCTTCGTCAAACTGCTCGTCACTGATAACCTGCAAAAATTAAACAAATTTAGGAACCCAAAGTTTCTTGGGTCCTCGTGTGCCTTTCACAGGAACAGGAATAGTAAGAGAGATGTCAACAAGGTATGTTCTTTTTATTAGTGTTGTTTCATCTTTCTTTTTGATGGTGAAAACTTTAATTTTATTGGGATTTGTTGCTTTTGGTTTGGACTCTGGTTTAACTGATGAAACCTTTGATTTTCCTTTCGGTTCAGTTGATGATTGAGGTTTTTGAGAGTGAACAGAATGGAATTTAGAATGAGATGGAGAGGAATTAGAAGCATTTGAAGAATTAGAGGACTTAGATTGAGATGACTTCTTGGCTGGAGATTCTAGGTGACCCTTTTGCTTTTGATCATTAGTGGGACCGACCCTAGAATTTTGATCTCTTTTGTTCTCAGAACCGAACCTCTGCTTTCGGTTGATGTTTTTCTCTGAACCGAACTTCTGCTTTCGGTTGTTGTTGACTTCTGAACCGAACCTCTGCTTTCGGTTGTTGTTGTTTTCTGAACCGAACCTCTGCTTTCGGTTGTTGTTTCTTTCTTGTGATTCAACAGGATTTTTCTCTGACTTTAAGTTCCTGTCATGATGTGAGAAATAGGCATTTTGAGATCGCCAAAACTGTTTTCTCACAGAGAGATTCTTCTTGTATCTCTGATTCCTTTGTTGTTTTTGATTTCTTATCTGCTTCGGTTGATGATGAATATTGGCTTTCGGTTTCGGTTTTCCTTTAGCTGGTTCACTCTGAACTGATGATGTTTCGCTTAAAGGAGTGACTTCTTTTGCAGGAATTCCTTTTTCTTGAGGAATATCTTTTGTACCACTAGTACTTGGCACATCGAAGCTGTCAGGCTTATTTAAAGGTTCTGGCACATATCTGCCTTTGCTTTTCCATGAAGTTCTTTCAGACAGACCTATGGTTTCATCAGCATTGTCAATTGGAGCTGACCAGAAGAATTCGTCGCATGCATCAGCATTGTCTTCGTTTACAATGGCTGTGAGTTCAGCAGTCTGATGTTCGGTTACACCTGTGACCTTATACACCTGATTTGGAGTGGTCCTGATATTTTGATATAATACTGCCTTCTCTGCAAGAATCGGGGACTTTTGTTGGGACATACGAGCGAACTCCACTGAATTTTCTGAAATGAGATTCTTGTGGTTTTTAGGTTCGCTCTTGACAAATTCTGAACAATCAACTGTGTCCTCTACAAAAATTTCACTCATATTGTCGTCCTCATTAAGCTCAGATGCATTTTCAACATCAATTTTATTTTCTGAGCTCAAGTTGGCATTCAATGAGTCAAATTTTTGTATGGTTTCAGTACTCAGTTTCAGTTTATCATTTTCATCCAAAAGGTTTTTAAGCATGTCCTTATGGTCCTTGGACTTAATAAAAGATTCGATTTTGTCCAGTCCATACATATATGTCGGATTAACTACTTCAGATGAAATAACACTTTCACAATTATACGCTTCAGCATCAATTTCATCCTCCTTAAACTCAAGGAAGGGTAAAATCATACGATGAATCTTTTGTCCTATTTCACAATCCAAATGAAGCTGAGTGATATTAGTGTAAAGACGTTTAGCAATCAAACAAAAAACATTTCGCTGTTTTAAAAGCTTTAAATTGTCTCTTTGCAAATAAATGTTTTCATCTTTTGTTTTGATTAACTCCGACTCCTTCAATTCGATCCACATCCTTCGTTCCTCACTCTTCGAAGACACCCTGCTTATTTGGTCAGTCAGGTTAGAATTGGTGACTCGAGTTTGAGTTAAACTACTATCTAGATGAGAGATTCTTGAATTAACACTTTTTAATTCTTTTTCGTATGAGCATTGTGGGACTTTGAATGAAACAAAAATGGATTGTACCTTCTTGATCAGTTCATCAAGCTCGTTGAACTGTACGCTGAGTGGTTTTGCAGTGAAGCACAAGTCCTCTCGCTCCTTTGCGTCTTCAATCCCACCATCCGTGTTATATCCCCTCATCTGAGACACGTCTGTCACCATCAAGCATTTGCCACCGCTGCTCTCATCTTTCGCCACATAAGCCTTTCCATGAGAAGGCTTCCTTACTTCATCATCCTCAGAGTCGGTTGACCAGACCTCCACGCCACCGAACTCATCATTCGCTACCGAACCCTGCACAATTAAAGCATTCATAGAAGGGTTAGCAGTAGATTTCTTCTTTCTGATTTCATCCAACTTTTTCAGCAACAAAGTTTCTTCATCCTTTTCATCATCCTTTTCTTCCATTTTCTTGAGGACGCAATCTTTTGCATAGTGGTTCTTTCCTCCACAGTAATAGCAGCTCACTCCCAAATCTCCTTCAGCTTTCGGTTCCTTCCTTGATTCTTCTGCCTTCGGTTCATCTTTGACCTTTTCAGAACTATAACTCCCCTGCCAATTTCGGTTCTTGTTTGTGGGGAATCTCTTCTTGATGAACCTCTTGGGGTTGGACACCATCATAGCATAGTCTTCAGAAGTGAGGTCATAGTCCTCCAAGTTGAGGTCTTCTTCTTCCATCACTGCTTTGCTTTTGGACAGGATGCTTGCATGCATTCTTGAACGTAAGATTTTGATAGAGTTTTTCATAGCGTTCACAGTTCTTATCTTTTGTAACCCTAATATCCTCTACAGTGGAAGTTCTTCATCGAGCTCTGCTGAGGATTGAGTTAATTGAATCATTCGACTCTTTCATATCCATTCTTGTGTTTTTATCTTACTGTTATTACTTTCTTGATTTGCCTGTTATAAGATCTAATCGATCAAAAGTTTAATAAACTTATCATAATTGTCATCAAAGGTGACATGATAAGTCTCTTCAATTGTTTTGGAACGCTTATTCAACACCCTGTATGCTTTTGATGACAGAGAGTAACCCAGAAATATGCCCTCGTCGGCTTTAACATCAAACTTATTTCGGTTCTCTTTGGAATTAAAAATGAAGCACCTTGAACCGAAGATATGGAAAATTTTGACATTCGGCTGCCTATGGTTTATGATCTCATAAGGAGTTATGGAGAATCTCTTGTTGAGCAAGGACCGATTCTGAGTATAGCATGCAGCGGCAATTGCATCAGCCCAGAAGTATAAAGGTAGGGACGCGAAACTTAACATGGTTCTGGCTGCTTCACATAACGAACGGTTTCGTCTTTCAACAATCCCATTCTGCTTTGGTGTATAAGGGGCCGGAAAATTATGAGTTATCCCCTTATCAGCCAGAAAGTCCTCAAAATCCTTGTTCTTGAATTCCAGACCATTGTCACTTCTGATGTTTCTGACCGTTTTCTTTAGTTGTACTTCTATTTTCTTGATGAATGCCTTTAGCTTGGGAGTAGCATCTGATTTCTGCTTAAGAAAGAAAACCCAAGTGAAGCGAGAAAAATCATCTACAATAATAAGAATGTACTTACTTCTACCGATACTCTCTATAGCAGAAGGTCCACATAAATCAATGTGTAATAGTTCAAGTGCTTCCACTATCTTAGTATTGATGCGTGTAGGGTGGCTTCTTCTTCTCTGTTTACTCATCTCACATGCTGCACATAAATGCTCCTTTTCGAACTTGAGAAGAGGAAGGCCTCGAACGTGATCACCAATCACTAATTTGTTGATGTCTTTGAAATTCAGGTGTGATAGACGTCTATGCCATAACCAGATTTCATCGGTGTTTGCCTTTGACAACAGACAAATAGCTGGTGTCCCTCGGATTGGGTTAAGATTCAGAGGGTACATCTCTCCCTTTCGTGCAGATTTCAGCAGTACCTTCTTGGATTGTTTTTCCACTATCTCAGACCCTTCATCATCGAATGATACCTTCAAACCCGTGCCAACAACTAATTGTGACACGTTGATGAGATTGTGTTGCAATCCTTCTACATAAGCCACCTTTCTGATAGAGAAGTCTCCATTAGTTATCATGTCGTATCCTTTGATTGTTCCATAGGAATTGTTTCCAAACTTCACAGACCCACCATCTTTCAGGGACCGAAACTCTCTTAGCTCTTCCTTCCTCCCTGTCATGTGACGCAAGCAGCCACTATCTATATACCATTCGTCGTCAAACTGCTCGTCACTGATTACCTGCAAATTCAAGCAGATTTAGGAACCCAAAGTTTATTGGGTCCTGGTGAGTTTATCACAGAGAAAGGAATAACTGCAGAAACATTAACTTAAAAGGTTTGTTTAATGAGAGTGGTTTGATCTTTTCTTTTAATGGTATACACCTTGATTTTTATTTTATCTTCTTTAAATTTTAGTGTATCAGTTGGGGTTGTTTTTGATGG
Source organism: Lactuca serriola (assembly GCF_051521515.1). NCBI lineage: Eukaryota > Viridiplantae > Streptophyta > Magnoliopsida > Asterales > Asteraceae > Lactuca > Lactuca serriola. Next base: position 202,483,736 of record NC_136410.1, read on the forward strand.
TTTAGGATTTTTCGTTTGATTCCTAGGATTTTTCCTCTCAAAGTCTGATTCCAGCTTTCCTTTTCCTTTGATGTCCTTTAAAGAATTTGTTTCAACTTGGGACTTAGAGGATCCATTACTAGGATTGGGACCGAATCTGGTTTGAGGACCGAATCTAGGTCGAAGTCCAAAAGTGGGTTCAGGATCGAGACATGACTTTTGGTTCTGGGATTTGGAATAGTAAGAATTTGGACTGAAATTTTCCTTCAACTTTTCCTTTCCCTTGTCCATGGATCCTTTCCTGAAAGGCTCATAGTTGGGATTTTGAGAATTCCAATGCTTTTTCCTTTCATTCAGATTCGTGGCATATCTCTGATTTCTCAAGCGTTTCTGTTCAGCTAGCTCCTTCTGAGATTTGTGAATATTGAAGTTGGACTTTGGTTTCTCCTTCTGAGTTGCAGTTGTCTTACCTTTATTTTTAGATTCTGTACTCTTCTTAGTTTGAGCTTTCGGTTCTTCCCTTTTGATTGGAACATCAGGTTCAACCACTGGTTCCTCAGGAACATCTTTGGTTCCACTTGAGCTTGGAATATCGAAACTGGAGGGTTTATTGATGGGCTCTGGTTTGTATCTACCTTTGACTCTCCATGTGGTTTTATCAGATAGTCCCACAGTTTCGTCTGTGTTGTCAATAGGAGCAGACTAAAAATAGTCTTCGCATCCTTCAGCGTTATCTTCGTCAACTAAGATTCTTAATTCCGCCGTTTGCCTTTGAGTGACCCCAGTCACAACATAAACCTGATTTGGCACGGTCTGAACCTTTTGATAGACCAAAGCCTTTTCCTTGAGTTTTGGTTTTTGTTCTTTTGACAGACGAGCAAACTCAACGGAGTTTTCTGATATAAGAGGTTTTTCATTCTCGGTTTCATGGTTCATAAACTTCGAGCAATCAACTTCATCTTCTACTGAGATTTCACTCATCTCGCTTTCCGCATCACATTCAGACGAATTATCTAAGTTTATTTTATTATCTTCAACAATTTTGGCATTTGACAGATCGAAAGTTTGTATAGTTTCAGTTTTAATCTTTTGCCTATCATTTTCATCTAAGATATTTTTTAACATACTCTTATGTTCCTTAGAATCGATGAAGGTTTCTATCTTATCCAAACCTAGCGTATACGAATTTGATGTCTCTTCAGAGGACACCTCTGATTCACATTCTGCTATAACTTCATCTTCCTTAAATTCAAGAAAGGGCAAAATCATTTTATGATTTTTCTTGCCAATTTCACAGCTTAAATGTAATTGAGAAATGTTAGTATAAAGACGCTTCGCAATTAAACAGAAAACATTTCTTTGTTTTAATAACTTTAAATTGTCTCTTTGCAAATAAATACATTCATCCCTAGTTCTAACTAACTCCACTTCCTTCAGCTTAATCCACATTCTCCTTTCCTCACTTTTTGAAGACACCCTGCCGAGTTGGTCAGTTAGGTTAGAATTTGATAAGCGGGTTTGCATGAGGCTACTACTTAGGTTAGAAAATTTAAAGTTTAATTCACTTAATTCTTCTTGATAATCAGTTTTTGAGATTTTAAGAGACTCAAGAATAGAATGTACCTTTTTGATCAATCGATGGCAGTCATTGATCTTCTCACTCACCGGCTTGGCCGCAAAACACTTGTCTTCTGTCAGGTTCGGTTCCGTATCTGCACTTTCGGTTGATGGACCAGCAGTGACGATAAAGCACTTTCCACCCAAACCATCATTCTTTGTCAAATATGCCTTTCCATGAGTGGGTCTTCTAACCTCTTCATCTTCAGAATCGGTTGACCAGACTTCTACGCTACCAAACTCATCTCCCCCAGCATTCTCCTGTACGATTAAGGCATTCATTGAGTTGTTGGACGCCTTTTTCTTCTTTACCTCTTCTAATTTTCGCATATAATACACCTCATCATCTTCACCCTCTCTTTTCTCAACCATCTTTCTCAACATGCAATCTTTGGCAAAATGGTTCTTGCCGTGACAATAGTTGCAGTCGTATCCAGAGTCTCCCGCAAGCTTGCTATCCTTTTTCTCTTCATCCTTTTGAGAGGAGACTTTCGGTTCATCCTTCATCTTTTCAGAACTATAACTTCCCTGCCAGTTTCGGTTCTTGCTGACGGGAAATTTTCTCCTTGCAAATTTCTTTGGATTTGTGACCATCAAGGCATACTCCTCACTTGTAAGGTCGCATTCTGACATGTCTGTCTCTTCTTCTTCTTCTGCAGTACCTTTTCCTTTAAAAACAAGAGCCAACGATCCCACAACAGATATCACTTTCGCTTCCTTGGTTACAACACTTTCATGAGACTTTAGTATACCTACTAGTTTCGCCAGTGAGTATGTTTTGAACTGTTCATGCGCATTCATAGTGGAAACCACAGCCATCCATTCTGGTCTCAGCCCGTTCATGAACGTTACTTTCTGCTCGATCAGATTTCTCTCTATCCCATGCTTGATCATCTTCCTGAGGAGATGATTGAACCGATCAAAGGTCTATACAAGCTTCTCTTCAAGTTTCTGTTCGAAAACTCCAAATTCTGACAGCAACAGAGTTTGAATGGAGTGTTCCAGGTCTTCATCAGTTGAGTAAAGTTCCTTCAACCTATCCCAGATCTCTTTAGCAGTTGTGCATGAACCTACTAGCCGAAAGGTGTCAGATTGCAGGGCAAATCTTATCATTCACATGGCTTTAACGTTACACAAGAGCTTGTCCTTCTCATCCTGTGGAATCTTCTCAACATCTGTCACCAGCTTGTTGTATTCCGTTTGCGACTTAACAGTCGTGTTTGTCCCCGAATGTACAAACGGTCCACGAGTGATAGCTTCCCAGATGAGATAGCCATTGTCTTCAGATCTAACCACGTAATCTTCAAAGCGATGAGCCCATAATTCGTAGTCTTGAGTATAGAGTATGGGTACTCTGGTTGTTGATCCGATGCTGTTTGAGATGTTTATGGGGTTTGTATGCGAATCATCGTGAAACATGGTGAGCTGCTAGAATCAAACCTATAAACTTGAGATTAGGGTTTTATCAAAAACAGAGTTGTCGTTGATATGAAGACGACGACTTCTATTTCTACGATAAAATAGGAAACCCTAAAGTATTATGAATACAGAAGTAATGTGTATTGATCACACAATCTCCTGCTCTGATACCAATTGTTAGAACAAAGTTCTTTTAGGATCGTATGATTCTAAGCAGGATATTAAATAAGAACGTAACAAAGAACACAAGTATGGCACTGAATATGTCGTATGATTAATGTGATAACACCTCAGAAGAGCTCGATAAAGAACTTCAATCTGTAGAGGTGTTTAGGGTTACAAGAATCTACACAATTAACCACCATTCTCAATATACGCATACATGCATGCATATATATACTATAACCCTAACATCTAATCTAGATAACAAAGAAACTAATCTAGATAGACACGGATGGACAGGCCCAATCCGGATACAAAATATATGTGGCCCAAGACGCAACACAAATGGACTCAACAACTCTAAACTTTCAAATAAAATTTTCAATTTTAATTCCACACAAAACACAGTTTAACATCTCACATAATCAATTTATAATTGTGTTAAAATACAAAACATAAAAACTATTTGTCACATATCCCATAATCCTCAAAAACATAAGTCAACAAGCTGGTGCGTACAATCATGCCGACGCCTTCCCGCGATCCTGAGATGTACCTGAAACACATTTCACACAACAGTGTAAGCACAAAGCTTAGTGAGTTCCCTAAGATACCACACACAAAATTTGCCTCTCATGGCTATATCTTAAATAAGCACCCTCCAGTCATGTGTCTCAGTGAAGATCCTCCGGTCTCACGACTCGGGTTGGACCCTCCAGTGCTGTGTCTCAGTGAAGAACCTCCAATCTCACAACTCAGTTTGGAATCCTGGTTCCATCTCAATAAATACTCAGAATAATATACAGCGTAGATCACAAAGACAAGATGCATAATATCACATAACTCAGTATAAGAAAATAAGACCCTCCGGTTAATAACATAGATAAGATCCTCTTGTCGCACAGTAATTACCAATTAGTTAAATATAGTGAGAAGACTCACCTCGTAAGTAAATTAAGTATGTCACGCACTCGAACTGTCGGCCTAGATTCTGACTAACATATATCACAATCATCTCTAATTAACAATTTATATTAACAACCCAAAAGATGATAGGCTAACCCCTCTACTAAATCTCGAAAAGGGTGAAAGATCATTTTTCCCCTCCATGGTCTCCAAAGTCCACAGCTTGACCAAACCCTAAAAGTGAACAGACGTCAACACTCAAGTGAACATTCCATCTTGACTCAACTCATCAAGTTCCTTCTGTTCTCAGAAAATCAGGAAAAATCCGAGTCAACTCGCCAAGTTGTCTCACTAACTCATCGAGTTTGTATAGTGTCCAGAATATTGGGGAAAACCCTAACCAACTCGTCGAGTTGACTAACCAACTCGTCGAGTTCCTTTAGCCCTTTCTCTCATTCAGACGCTTTGAAGCGAGACCAAGGATCCAAACTCTAGATCTAGCCTTCTAGGGCTGGGATACCACGTAAAGCTGCAAGCTTTACGTCCATGCATGTCATTTAGGGGCTAACTCTGCCAAAACAAGGCTCAACAAGGGGTTTAAGGCATGAAGGTTGGCCAAAGCTTGATAAAGCTTGAGTCCTTTGGCCTAAAGGGCCTAGTAGTGTCTAGATCTGAAGTCTTAGCTTCAAAGCATGCTCAAAACCAATAATGACTAAAGAAGAAGCTAGAAATGGCCATAAACTCTCTAATGGAGAGATCTAACAAACAAGTGATCCAGGTAATGGATTTTTACCTTCATATGGTTGCTACAACTGAAAGGATGTTGGATCTATAGACTCCCTTGGGTTCCAAGCTATTTACTCTTCAAGAAATGCACCAAAAAACACACATTTAGCCTTACACACTCTCAAAATGGAAGGTAACTCGATTAGGGTATGTATCTGGATGATAAGGTGACGAGGGAGGCGACATAGAGGACTTAAGGTCCTTTAAATAGGGTGAAAATCCTAAAAATTAGGGGTTTCACCCTCATCTCCAACTCGTTGAGTTGGGTCCTCCAACTCGTCGAGTTGGTTTTAAATCACGCGGCCATCTCATTCTCTACTCGACGAGTTGGGGCCTACAACTCGTCGAGTTTCCCTACCAAAATGAATATGATAAACATTTAAATTCATACTTGGGAGTTGGGATGTTACAATTCTCCCCCACTAGAATCAGACTTCTCCCTCAAAGTCATTCTCTGGAAACAGCTCTGGGTGCTGCTCACGCATCTCAGACTCCGGTGCCCAAGTCCACTCTGATCCCCTCCGATGCTACCATTGAACCTTAACCAAGGGCACCTCCTTATTTCTCAATGTAGTTGAGGCGATCATCAACCTGAATGTCCTCAAAAGGGACCACTGATGTCTCGTCGGCTGCACACTTCCTCAGCTGGGATACATGGAAGGTGCCATGAATTTGGCTGAACTCCGTAGGTAGCTCTAACCAATAAGCTACCTTCCCCACTCGAGCAGTAACTCTAAAGGAACCAATGTATCTAGGGCCAAGCTTGCCCTTCTTCCTGAATCAGATCACCCCTTTCCATAGGAATACCTTCAGGAGGACTAAATCACCGACCTGGAACTCTATCTCGGAACGTCTCTAATTTGCGTAACTCTTCTGACGACTCTGGGCGGTCCGCAACCTCTGTCTAACCTATTGGATTTTCTCTGTCGTCTTAATCACTATCTTAGTGCTCCCCATCACTCTCTGCCCAACCTCCCCCAACAGATGGGAGTCCGGTACCTCCTCCTGTATAACAGCTCAAAGGGAGGCATCCCAATACTGGAATGATGGTTGTTATTGTATGAAAGCTCAATCAAGGGCAAGGAGGAATCCAAACTCCCACCAAAATCCAACTCCTCATGAAATTTCTTCCAAAACCTGGAAGTAAAATGGACATCATGATCTCACACTATCGATGTTGGCATCCCATGTCGTGCCACTGCCTCTCAAACGTAGACCTCGACCACTTTCTCTACAGAAGAGTTCTCAATTATAGCCAAGAAGTGAGCACTCTTTTTCAACCGATCTACAATCACCCATATCGCATCGACACCCCTTGCAATCCTCGGTAATTTGGTAATAAAATCCATGGAGATCTGTTCCTACTTCCACAGGGGAATCTCCAAAGGTTGCAATTCGTCATGGGGACGCCGGTGCTCTGCCTTGACCTGACGATAGGTCAAACATCTCTCGACTACCCATACCACATCTCTCTTCATTCAGGGCCACTAATAATCCTTTTCCAAGTCCAAATACATTTTGGTGGCCCGAGGATGGATCGAGAATCTGCACCTATGGGCCTCCTCCATAAAAATCCGTTGGGCTCCACCTGTATATGGCACCTATACTCACCCATGAAAAGTAGTAAGCCCCTGACTATCCATCTCAAACTCAGAAATCTGCCCGATCACCCGTACTCTTTTGTAGTTTTCTGGTCTGATAGCCACCACTTGGGCCTCTCGGATGGTATCCAGGATGGGATTCATCACCGTCATCCTGATACACACATCCCTAATCGGAGGACTCACCGCTCTACGACTCAGGGCATTAACTAGCACATTAGCTTTGCACGGATGATACAACATTTCACAGTCGTAGTCTTTCACTACATCCAACCACCTCCTCTGTCTCATATTCAGGTTGGGCTGATCCATAAGGTATCTCAAGCTCTTATGGCCTGTGTATATGGTACATCGGACACCATAAAGATAGTGGCGCCAAATCTTGAGGGTGAATACCACTACCCCCAACTCCAAATCATGGGTGGGATATCTCGTAGCATGAGGCTTCAGCTGCCTCGACGCTTATGCTATAACGTGCCCTCCCTGCATCAACACAACACCCATTCCCAATATCTATGCATCACAGTAGACTACGAAGTCTTCTACTCCCTCCAGAAGGGCTAACACTGGAGATTCACATAATCTATGGCGAAGTGTCTCCAATGATGCCTGCTGCTCAAGCCCCCATGCAAAGATAACACCCTTCCTGGTCAATTTGGTGAGAGGAACAACAATCTTGGAGAAATCCACTACTAGAAAAACAGCCTTTTACGACGCTCATTGCGCGTCGTAAAATGCTTAGACGACGCGCAAATGCACGTCAAGGAAGGCCCTGTCATAACGAAAGACGACGCGCATTTACGACGCGCATTTATGACACGCAATGCATATCATTAAAGCCGATGTCAAGAAAGGCCATGTCATAAATGAAGATGACACACATTTTTGCGTATCGTAATTTTTTTTTAAATTATTTATATATTTACTAATTTTCAAATTAAATTTGCATTTCATGTCTCATAATAGAAAATAAATTACCATATACAAAAAATACAATCCATTGCACAAAAGTTAATGTTATACAAAATACAAAATAAAATACAATAAATACGAAAGATAATTCATTGGACTAACATGTCAAATACAAATAATCATCCCTAACTATATAACCTAATACTACATTGCTATTAAGGGACATCATCATAACTCATTGAAGGTCTTGGAACAATGTTCTCGTCATCAACTCATACACCAACCTTGCTTTAGTAGATGTTGTTGGAACAATGTTCTCGTCATCAACTTGTATATCTGCCAAAAACTTGAAAAAACAACAACTATTTAATGTTTATATATATAACAAGAACATATTGAATACATAAAATAACAAGAGCTAATAGAAAGTCATAATATAAAAGGTCAAAATGCAACTTTCATGGTTTGATTGGGAAAAAGAAAAGTATTAGTGGTTCTCTTGTAGCCTACTCATAAAAGTACAAGTTAATTAATGTTTATGATAAATACATAAAGTATTAAAGTACCTTGCCTTCAACCTCTCTAGGACTTTGATGGTTACAAGTTGTGAGGCCATGCAAGCATCGAGATTTACAAATATCAGACAGTTTCCACAGAAAACATCACACGAAAGTGTATGTATGTATCTCTCACCTGTGACTTCTTTATGAGCATGTGTCCTTTTTTAGTGTTGGACCAAATTCTTCGATGAGGTGTGTAGAAATAATTACTTGAACAGTGAATGAGGTATCCCAAAGTTGACTGCCATTGTAACCCTGTATTAGATAATAAAAAATCATATACATATGCACTCTGATACTAATATGTGCACACAAAAGAAATCAAATAAAATGAAAGAAAGATGGGAAAGTGTCATCTTAAAACCTGCATTTTCATTCCATATTCAGCAAACCAAAGATAATCATGTATCCTTGGGAGGTGTAGCTTGAAAGCCTCTGAGTTTGGATCTTCTGCCTAACAGCAAAGCATATTTAAAACCTGAAGAAAAGGTTTTGGTTTAGACTATAGAAAGGGAATGCTTCAGATATAGGATATGAACTTTTCCATTTTCCAATATAAGGATTAGATAGATTATAATGGTATTGTTTACCATGTTTACAGGCCCTATGCATATATAGCGAGTATTATCATCCTCATAATGGATGTGTTCCATGGCAGTGCTAAGAGCCTTCTCTCTTTACTTCTTCCTAGGCCATCTCATCAGTATAAGAATAATAAAAAAAACTAAAAATATAATTTAAGAACTAACATTAACCCCCCATTGAAGTATGGCCTTTTCTGTTGGTGATCCAGAAACCTCAATTTCTTGTCCTCCCTATTAAACACCAACCATAATCAGGTATCATTTAATGATAATTATTATAGAAAAAGATTTACTATATTTGAAAATACCTACCTCATGTAAAAAGACATTGCCAGTTGTATTTTGAGCTACGTACACTTCACCAATAAGATACATCATCTCTCTTTCTTCCTTAACTACCCTTTCAGCAACCTCTTTACTAACAACCAAAACTATCCCAATTCCCATATTAAAAGTCCTCTTCATTTCACCATCTTCAACCCTTCCGGCCTAAAAAGGGGCAAACCTGGAAACATCATTAGAAAAAAACAAATAACCAACTTTTTATTAGTGCTATAATGAACTTCTACGCTCAAAAGTATACCATTTGTGAATAGGATCACATAATTTACAAAAGAATGGTCTAGAAGAAGGAAAAAGACATCTACTCAGGGACTCAACAAGACAAACAAACAGTCTAAATTTAACAACAAGAATACGTAAGAGAAAACACAGACTACAATAAACAGTAAATGGAATTACTATGAGAAGTAACTTTGCCCCAAATACAGAGGATCATTAATGAAAAATAAACCAAGATTTGAGAAGGTGAAGTGATTCGCTGTTTACCTAATTGAATTTTGGAGAAGATAAAGATGAACACAGATAACTGAGAGATAAGAGACCAGATGCAGTTTGTGCAGAAGTTTACGAAGAGATAATGTCAACATGTGTTCTTATTAAGGCGTTTAATCGGGATGAAATCCTTTGTTGATTCCATGGCAATAGGAAAAGGAAATGAATATTTAATGGGTAGCAACATAGAGCCGACCAAGCAAAACCAAGCCATCCACAACTCCCAGATCAAGACGATGACAAACCTGGTGGGCGGTGGAGGCGCTGCTTAAGGCGACGACTTAGGGTGTCCACCGGAAGGGTTTTTTTTACTGGCGGGAAGGGTTTTTGACCGACTTAGGGTGTCAACACGTGCACACATAGAAACACACTTCTTCCTTCCTTGTAGAATTCCTGATGGGATGTCACCATTAACATCGTCGCAATTATGCTCCAGTGAGTCAACACCACTCCTTTGCTTAATCCGGTTGTACCGGAAGAATAAAGTATCGCAGTGTCATCGGATTGAGAAACAGAGGGAGACAGAGCGGCATGGTTACACAATTTCTCTATCAAATCTGAGAAGTTTCGCAGATCAATTATCGATAGATTGAAGCCATTGACCTTAGAGAATGGTTGTTCAACCCTGATAATCAGCTTAGGTTTTGAATCGTTGATTTGGTGGGAAAGTATAGGGGATTAGCGGTGGTAGCGATGGCGCCAATGGATGTAACGGTGAGAAAGGCAAGGCTATAGTGAAGAGGATGGATTTTAAGTTATAAAGAGAGAAAGGAAGACGAAGACCCTAGGCTTCTTTCTTTCTGATTGGAAGGGGGTTTAATTTTTCACATAGGCGGGGTTTTAATTTTTGGGGATTTCATTTCCCGCTCAAAACGCGTGTTTCATTAAAACAATATAAAGCGACACACTTACATGACACCCATTTTATAATATGCGTCCTCCGTATTTCTTTTTCTTTTTTGTTTTCAGACACTAATTCCAGGGCACGCACAAATGCGTGTCCTCTATCCTTCAAATTTTATAAGAGATGGCATTATTTTTGGACGGACGCTTTTGTGTATCGTAAATCACTGTGTGTCATTGTTTGCGCGTCATTAAAGGTTGTTTTTTCTAGTAGTGATCTATGATAAACCTCCGATAGTAGCCTGCCAGACCCAAAAAACTCCTGATCTTAGATGGGGACCTCGGCACCTCCCACTACATAACTGCCTCAATCTTGGCCGGGTTGACCAAAATCCCATTCGGGTTAACGAGGTGTCCCAAAAACTGGACACCTCGTAACCAGAAATCAAACTTGGAAAATTTGGCATAAAGCCTCTCCATCCTCAATACCCCAAGAACCTCTCGAAGATGCTACTTGTGTTGTTCCCTAGACCTCGAGTATACCAAGATATCATTGACGAATACGATCACCGACCAATCCAACATGGGCCTACACACCCGGTTCATGAGATCCATGAACGCTACCGGTGCATTGGTGAGTCGGAAAGGCATTACCACAAACTCATAATGCCCATAAAGGGTCCGAAAGGCCGTCTTCTAGATATCCTCCTCGTAGACCCTCATATGATGATACCCATATCTCAAAACCAAGATGCTCCCTACAGCCGATCAAACAAATCGTCGGTCTACGGTAGTGGATAACGGTTTTTGACCGTCAACTTGTCCAAGTCCTGGTAGTCGATGCACATCCAGTGTGAACCATCATTTTTCTTGATAAAAGGATCGACGCTCCCTATGGAGAACTACTTGGTCTAATGAAACCCTTCCCCAACAGCTCCTGGAGTTGCAAGGATAACTCCTGCTTCTCGAGTGGCGCAAGACGATATGGTGCCTTGGCAATAGGCACCGCCCCCGAAATCAGATTGATCTAGAACTATACCTATCTCTCAGAAGGAACACCCGAAAATTCCTCAGGGAAAACATCCTGGAACTCACATACCACTAGAACATCGGATACAAAAATCAACCTCTCAGTGACAACATGCATATCCACCGCATATGCTAAAAAGCCCATGCATACTTGCTGTAGACTCTGCCTTGCCCTAGCGGTAGAGCAGAAAGTTAATCCCGATCTAGTCCCCTCACCATAGACTATAAGCACTCCCCCACTAGGATCTCTAATCATCACCATCTGACGCTTGCAGTCAATCACGACTCCAAACCGGATCAACCAATCCATGCGCACTATGACACATACATCTCCTATCACGATCGGCACCAGATCTATCGGAAATTCAATTCTGAAAATCTCCAAAACACATCACCAGAAAACATCAGTGGCAAAAACTACATGCTCATCGGCAATAGAAACCCTCAACGGTCGACTCAAAGCCTCACGTCTAACACTAATGCGACGAAAAAAGGATAAAAACACGAAGGATCGATACACACCCAAGTCGAATAACACCAAAGCAGGAACATAATTCACAAGAAAAGTACCAATATGAAACATAGTATAAGCATAAAAAAAATCTCAAAATAATATGAATAAGGAGATACAAACCAGCAACAAAGTCAGGTGTTACATGGAGCTCCTCCGCAGTCAGCTGGAAGGCTCTACCACGAGCTCTCGGAGCCTCGGCCTTCCTCGACCGGCCGTTAGTAATGCGTAGAGAAGCAAGAGCAGAAGCCTGGGTTGGTCCCTGAGTGAGTTGAGGACACTCAGCCTTCCGGTGGCCAATCTGGTTGCAATGAAAGCAAACCAAAAATCCCTTGGGGCGGTCCTTCACCATATGCCCTTGCTTGCTGCATTTGTAGCAAATCCCATATCGACAAGATCCATCATGAATCTTGCCACACTTGGCACAAGTGCGACCCTTCTAGCCTCCTACTCTCATATCAGCAGGCTTAGCCCGCTTGGTCGCCGGCTAGAACTGCACTGGTCTGCTGTCTCTCCCCTGAGACTCTCCCTTATCTCTAGTCTGTATCTCCAGCTCAATCTCCCTCCTACTATCATTAGACTATAGATCCGCCGATGTCCAATATGATGAGATCACCACTAACTCCCAAATATCTCGCCTTAAAATGCTCAAATACCGGCTCGCACGTGCCTGCTTTGTAGACACGTACTTAGGGCAGAACAACTCCCTTTCATGAAACATCATCATAATGCCTGTCATTGTTTCTTTCTTCTGCTTGAGAGATAGAAACTCCTGGGCTAATCATTCCCTCTCCACCTGGGGAACGTACTCATCTTAGAATAACTGGGTAAACCTCTCCCAAGTCATTGCAGCATGGTCTGCAGGAGAATAATCAGTCGTTACAAACTTCCACCAGTCCTTCGCTCCCAAGTAAAGCTGGTTCAGCGTAAATCGAACCCTTAGGTTATCAGGGCACGAAAAAGTATAGAAACACCCCTCGATATCAAAAATCTATCTCATAATAGAAATCAGGTCCCGGGTCCCGTCAAGCTACGGTGGATTCGTGTTGCTGAACTCTCAAAACAATAACAAATCACCCCCTGTGGCCTCGTAGCTGCAAGTACTGCGGTGGTTGCGGCAGCAATAGCCTCTGTGACAGTAGCTTAATGCTCATCAAAAGTCTCAATCAACATGGTATTAATAGACCCGAACATCTATGAATGGCCTCCCTGATAGCTATGACCACCTCCTCAACAATGATCCTACATATCTCCTCGTCACTGGTACCCCACCCCTGAGGGTTGCTGCGGGTAATAACCATAGTCTCTCTGAAACACAAAACATAAACCATCAGGGACTGGTTAAAGAGCATACACAATTACCCACCCATACATGCTTCTTAGTATCCTAAGGTTCTTACTTGGGTTGCGTATAGATCCGGTGCTTTTAGTAGTACGGTCCCAATACTACCTTCCACACTAACCCGTAGTTCTCTCAAGTCCTCCCCTCAGGAACCAAATTCACAAGTACTTTATCCCTCATGGATATCTAACTACTCTCTTAGCAGATTTCTCAAAATGAACATCTAGGTATCCTTCCTAGATTACTTGTCAACTAAAATCTATCTCTTAAAGATTTCCTGCCATGTACCCCTACTCATCACACTCACAGAGAAAATAGTAGATAATATCAATCAATAACATCCTCCTAGGCTAAGGCATCATGAACCAGGAAACTCTTGCTCTAAATTCCTGAAATAACTAGCCTACCGTCTAACATGCAGCGCTAATATCTCAAAAGTATCTCATCACATAATATAAACAAAAAAAGGGTATTTTGGGAAATCACTGTTTGCGCTCTGGCTAATTGTACACACTACTTTGTCTCGTTTCCTTTTAAAATCTTTTTCACATTTAGAAAATTATTTTTCGTTGAAAATTTTCTCAAACCCTCAGTTGAGTCCAGACATCCTCGAGGGTACATCCGAATCCCTTAAACCAAGGCTCTGATACCAACTTGTAACACTCTAAATTTTCAAATAAAATTTCATTTTTAATTCCACACAAAACACAGTTTAACATCTCACATACTCGATTTATAATTGTCTCAAAGCACAAAACATAAAAACTATTTGTCATATATCCCAAAATCCTCAAAAACATAAGTCAACAAGCTGGTGTGTATAATCATGTCGGCGCCTTCCTGCGATCCTGAGATGTACCTGAAACACATTTCACACAACAGTGTAAGCACAAAGCTTAGTGAGTTCCCAAAGATACCACACACACAAAATTTGCCTCTCATGGCTATATCTCAAATAAGGACCCTCCGGTCATGTGTCTCAGTGAAGACCCTCCAGTCTCATGGCTCGGGTTGGACCCTCCAGTCCTGTGTCTCAGTGAAGACCTTCCGTTCTCACAATTCGGTTTGGACCCTCCGGTCGTATCTCAATAAATACTCATAATATTATACAACATAGATCAGAAAGACAAGATGCACAATATAACATTACTCAGGTAAGTATAGTTAGAAGAATCACCTCGTAAGTAAAGCAAGTATGTCGCGCACTTGAACTATCGGCCTAGACTCCAACTAACATATAACACAATCATCTCTAATTAACAATTTATATTAACAACCCAAAAGATGATAGGCTAACCCCTCTACTAAATCTCGGAAAGGGTGAAAGATCATTTACCCCTCTATGGTCTCCGAAGTCCACATTAAGACCAAACCCTAAAAGTCAACAGAAGTCAACACTCAGGTCAGCAATCCATGTTGACTCAACTCGTCGAGTGCATCTATAGGACTCATAGAGTTCCTTCTGTTCTTAGAAAATCGGGAAAAATCCGAGTCAACTCGCCAAGTTGTCTCACCAACTCATCGAGTTTGTATAGTGTCCAGAATATTGGGGAAAACCCTAACCAACTCGTCGAGTTGGCTAACCAACTCATCAAGTTCCTTGCGCCCTTTCTCTCATTCAGATGCTTTTAAGCGAGACCAAGGCTCCAAACTCTATATCTAGCCTTCTAGGGCTGGGATACCACGTAAAGCTGCAAGCTTTACGTCCATGCTTGTCATTTAGGGGCTAACTCTGCCAAAACAAGGCTCAACAAGGGGTTTAAGGCATGAAGGCTGGCCAAAGCTTGATAAATCTTGAGTCCTATGGTCTAAAGGGCCTAGTAGTGTCCATATCTGAAGTCTTAGCTTCAAAGCATGCTCAAAACCAATAATGACTCAAGAAGAAGCTAGAAATGGCCATACACTCTCTAATGGGGAGATCTAACAAACAAGTGATTAAGGTATTGGCTTTTTACCTTCAAATGGCTACTACAACTGAATGGATGCCGGATCTATAGACTCCCTCTGGTTCCAAGCTCTTTACTCTTCAAGGAATGCATCAAAACACACACTTTTAGCCTTACCCGCTCTCAAAAAATGAAAGTTAACTCGATTAGGGTTTGTCTCTGGATGATTAGGTGATGAGGGAGGTGGGATAGAGGACTTAAGGTCCTCAAAATAGGGTCCAAACCCTAAAAATTAAGGTTTTTACACTCAGCTCCAACTCATCGAGTTGGTTCAAATGATTGAAGATTACTTAAGTGAATTATTTGATTTTTTTATCCTAGAATGAAACTGATCGCTCTATTCATACTCATTTGAAACTTGCTTGTGATAAGCTTTGGGAAGTCGCCTACCATAACATGATCTATTGAATCGAAGATAATGTCGTCCACGTATATTTTCTCAAGCATTAAAAACTTTTCACTCAACCATTTGAAGAGGGTTGGTTCAATAACCCTACACTTGAATTCAGAGTTGATAAGAAATGTCGAGAGATTTTCATACCAAGCTCTGGGAGCCTGTTTTTGTAACCATAAATAGATTTCTCCAATTTATAGCAGTAATAGGGGAGCTCAATATTTTCAAATCTTGGAGGTTTATGTAAATATACCTCTTCTTTTAGCTCGCCATTGAGGAAAGCACTTTTGACATCCATTTTATGTACTGTAACATTATTGTGTGCCGCATATAATAGAAAGATGCGTATGGCCTCTAGCCTCGCAATTGGAGTATATGTTTTGCCGTCTCTAATTCTTCCTAATTGACTGTATCCTTTAGCTATCATTCGGCCTTTGCTTTTGATTACTACACATGTATCATCCAATTTGTTGTAAAATGCCCAACTAGTTCCAACTATATTATGTCCCTTTGGCTTTGGAACAAGTTTCCAAAATTTAATTCTCTCGAAATTTTCAAGCTTGTCTTGCATTGCAAAAATCCAGTTATCTTAGAGTAGTGCATCTTGGATCATTTTGGTTCAATGGACGACATGAATGATACACAGTGAAATTGTTTGGTCGGATCGTCAGATGATCAAGTTTGAATAACAGCAGAAGGAAGAATCGTTTGGTGCTTATGCTTATGTTCTGAACAAAATAAGTTGTTGCAACTGCTGCGGTCCAAAAGTAGAGAGGCAAGTTTGAAAAGATAAGCATATATCTCATATCTTCTACTACAGTCCTAGTTCTTCTTTCCACCATACCATTCTGCTGTGACATGTAGGGTGCCAAGAACTTGTGATTGATGCCTTTGGACACCAGGAAGTCATTCAGGAGTGAATTAGTGAACTCCATTCCATCATTGCTTTATATATATATATATATATATATATATATATATATATATTTGAAGCTTGATTAGTAGCTCAATTTCCTTGATGAAGTTTATCAATGTCTGCAGTGTCTTTGATTTCTATCTTAAACAGAAAACCCATGTGAAATGGTGTAGTCATCAACGATGACTAGGATATACTTTTTGTGATGAAGGCTTGCAACAGTTGATGGAATGCACAATTCAACATGAATGAGTTCTAAGGGTTGGAGAATTGAGGGTTCTATGATTAGAAGATTACTTCACCTTACTTGTCTTCCACACTCACAAGCAAGGCATAAAATGTCATTGCCAAATTTGAGGAGATGCAATCCTTGAACCATCTCTCTAGTAACCAGGTTGTTGATGTACGAAAAGTTGAGGATAACAAGTTTCTGTTGCCATAGCCAACTAACCTTGAAAGCTGCTTTTGACAAAAAACAAAGTTGTAGCTTTCCAGTGACTAGACAGATATCCAAGGGAAAATCATTTCGACAACTTTGGATTTGATAAGACATCTCTCCTATCTTTCCTCATGATTTATCTATATTCATAATGAAAATCTACGTGATGACCAGCTTTGTAGAGTTTCCCAACACTTATTAAGTTGTGTTTTTAACCTTCCACATAGGAAACTCTTAAGATTAATAAGTTCCTATTAGTAAGAACACTATAGCCTTGAGTTGTTTCCAAAAGTTACATGTCCAAAACTTGTGATTTCCATATGGTCAAGAAGGTATTCTAACTTCCCGTCATGTGCAAGGAACATGCACTATCATTTAACCATTTAATTTCATGATCTTCCTTTCACATTTATTGCATAATCACTCAGTTAATTTGGGTACCCAACCTTTTTTTGGGGCCCTCAATAAAGTAAAAAATTTCCTAACAAATCTATGATAAGAGTATGCATTTTTGGGTGTTGTTATGGTGTACATGCTCCTAGTTTTTGATGTCAATGTGTTCTTAACTATTCTGGGATTCCAAACGATTTTTAATTTAGATTCTAAGGATTTTAGTTTTTGTTTTGATTCGACCTTAGATCCAGGGACATTTTTCTTCACAGGAGGGTAAAATCCAAAAGTAAGTTTCTTTTCATTTATCCACATGACATATGTTGGTTTGGTTTTTGGAGCATGGTCAACAAACTTTGTAAGATTTTTATTTATTTGAAGTTTTTCATTTGTCTTACATTGAAGAAGGAAAACTACAATGTTCTATGTTTTAGTGACTTTCATACTTTTAGTCTTTTGTTATGTTTCAACTGTTTGTAGAAATTTTATCCGCAAGGAGTTTTCTAAAAACTTAATCTTTCTCGAAAATTTAGATATTTTGTTCTCTGTGGTTTCGTTTTGGGTCTAGACTCACTATTCCTGATTTTTTACGCGAGATTTGATTTCTTCTTTCAAGACTTTTCTTGTTTCATCCTTGGGTGATAGGATGTCACAAGTTTTCAACTTTGGTCTTATGCTTTTGAAAAGTTTACTTTTTTTGAGAAATAGGTATAGGAGATGATTCACCCTAACTGTAATGTTCATGACATCTTGAGTATTGTCCAATTTCAAAGTTGTCAATTCTTACTCCTTTAGAAGAGTTTTAGTCGCTTTAGAAATGGGTATAAGTTTGTTTTTAACTGAATTCATAGAGGATACGTTGGTTTTGGACAAAGTATGAGACATTTCAATTGATGAAAATGCGACATATTATAATAGTGACAATTTTTGGGAATAAATATAGACTTTCTATAATAGTTTTTTCTAATATTCATATCATGATCCAATAATTTGTATTAACTGATGATTTTTAGAGACTGCCGGTGTTTCTGGGATAATCTCTTCAATCACACACTTGTTTCTTAATCCATGCAATTTACCAAGGTGACATTGAATATCTTCTGGACATGTTCTGTTATTGATTGGAAAGAAGTAGGGTCTATTTGGTGGGACATAGGGATAGTCGACATCAAACCTCTGTGGAGATTTCGCTCTGGTGTTGAAACCATTTAACCAACCCTAGTTATAGGTATTATTAGTGGACTCATTATTAACAAGATTTTTTATTACTTCGCTTTTAGTGAAAAAAATTTCTATTAAAAGATCTAAACGCATATTTTTGCTTTTGGGAAAAATCCCGTTGATTGAACGCAACATCTAATTTAATTTCATTAAGTAACCTAACATATTTTTCCTAAACACTGTAACCTTAAGCTTCTTGTCTTCTAGATGGCCTCTCAAGTGATACAATTCTTTGTCGGTATGTTCTTTTCATCTAAGGATTTTTTTATAATTAGAAAGGATGTCAACACACATTTAAGAAATTTTTTCTAGGTGTGGTTCAAAATCTTTCAAATTATAAGGGTTCGATGAGATCATGAATTTTACAAGTTTAGTGCTGCCGGTGCTTCCTTCTATCACCATGAAGCAATAATTCCTATTCAACTTTGTTGATCCATCTTCGATATCATGTACTTTCCTCACAAACAAAAACATTTTTCCTCTATTCCTTTGTTATCATATTCATCATCTTCATCCTACGAAGATCAAACGTAGTGGTATCGTTGCACATGAGCAACAAATGCTTTCTCTTTCTCCCTATACTTTGCCTGCTAAGCCATTATCAGATATTATTCCATAGAATTCACCATGTTGACTTTGAAATCCCTTTCAAAGGGGTTTTCATTGTCACATTTGTGACATATGATAATGACGTATTTCTTCTCTTCAGCAGTGATCGAATAATCTGAAGGTTTGTCATCATGTGAGACTTTATTGGAGTTTGTGAGAATTAAGGGTGTTTTTGATATTGAGGTTTATAGAGTGCGTTTCTTGGGTATTTGGTGGGTTGAGTAAAGTGATGATATGTGTTGTTTTGTGGGTTGTAGTTTATATTGAAGGGAGGTCGTGCAAACTGCTGATTTTTATGGTAAGCGAGAGGATGGAGTCGGCTGAACTATTAACTTATGAGGGCTAGGGCTTTTTAAAAAGCTTGTTTATCATCTATATCCATCTCTTTTCATATGATAGCTGAGAGTTGTCATATGAAGGCTGATATGGGAGTTGATATTAGGATTCATCAGTAGGAGGATTTATGAAATCGAGGTTTCGTTTCATTGATTAAGTAAATATTTTGTTCTTGAAATTTGATTACAGAGAATGGAGTAAAACCTCCGATAAATAGAAAGGGACTTAAAAAGGGAAAAACATAAATTAAGGCAATAAATCAGGAGATAAAAAAGGAGGGGATAATATCGAATATTGAAAACCAATACTCCCCCTCAAGGTGGAGCATGTAAATTAACAATGCCCAGCTTGTCAAGAAGGAAACGAAGTTGAGCAGGTCCGAGACCCTTCGTAAGAAGATCAGCAAGTTAAAGCTTCGAGTTGATCGGCATAGGGCAAATTTCTTTCGATTCAACACGTTCACAAACGAAGTAGCAATCCATTTCAACATGCTTAGTGCGTTCGTGAAAGACGGGATTATTAGCAATGTGTCGAGCTGCTGGATTGTCACAGAAAATTATGGTGGATGCAAGTTGGGGAAAGCCGAGTTCCTTCAAGATCCATCACATCCAAATAAGTTCGCTAACGGTGGCAGCCATGGCCCGATATTCGGCCTCAGCGGAATAGCGTGAAACAACGGACTGCTTCTTTTCCAAGAAATGGGGGCGCCACCGAGAAGAAGCAAGTAACCCGTTCGAGAGCGCCGTGTGAGAGGACAACCAAGCCAATCTGAGTCAGAGTAGGCAACTAAATTCACGCCACCTTCTTTTGGTAAAAGAATACCTTGACCGGGTGTAGCCTTGAGGTATTGTAAAATTCTGAACAAGGCATCCATATGATTTTTGCGAGGATCTGAAACGAATTGACTGAGGATGTTAACCGAGTAAGCAATGTCTGGACGGGTGGCCTGAAGATAGAGTAATCGGCCAATGAGTCGTCGGTAATGAGTGGCATCGACCTTGGGATCTTTGTCATCCATAGCAAGTTTAATGTTTTGTTCGATGGGAAAAGAGCTCGGGCGACACCCTTCCATGCCACAATCCTCCAAAATGTCAAGAGTGTACTTTCGTTGGCTCAAAACAAGACCACTCAAAGTCTTTGCGACTTCAATCCCAATGAAATACTTTAACTCACCGAGATCTTTTATGCTAAACTGGTCATGCATGCTTTGTTTGATTTCTTGTATCTTTTTAGAATCATTTCCCGTAATGATGACATCATCAACGTATATGAGGCTAGCATTGAAAATGCCATCTTTTCGGTAGATAAAAAGGGAATGATCTGATTTGGATGAACAAAAACCAAGACCAAGAAGAGCGGTGGTGAACTTTTGATACCAGTTTCGAGAGGCTTGTTTGAGGCCGTAGAGAGATTTTCGTAGCCGACATACCCGAGTCTCGTTTTCCTTGGAAAAACCTTGCGGTATTTTCATGTATACTTCTTCGTGTAGGTCGCCGTGTAGAAAGGCGTTGTTGACATCGAGTTAGTGGATGAGCCAATTGTTCTTGGTGGCCACGGCAAGTAACGTACGAACAGTGACGAGTTTTGCTACCGGAGCAAACATGTCATGAAAATCTTCTCCTTCAATTTGCATAAATCCCTTAGCCATGAGTCTTGCCTTGTATCTTTCGATATCTCCATTTGGTTTGTATTTGATTTTGTAGACCCATTTTTAGTCTATGGCTCGTTTTCCCTTCGGCAGCGTCTCGAGGGTCCACGTGTCGTTTTGTTCAAGAGCTTGGATTTCCTTCTTCATGGCTTCAATCCATTTTGGATCTTGTATAGCTTGCTTGAAGTGTTTCGGCTCATCACTTGTAGTGATGGCCACTAAAAAAACTTTATGAGCATTAGAAAAATTATCGTAAGAAAGATAATTTGTAATGGGATGTACCGTTGAGGTGTCTTGAGTTGGTGGGGTGTGTGCATGGTCGACCGAAGGGGGAAGGTTGACGACGTAATCATTTAATCGCTTGGGTTGACATCGGTCCCTTTTTGGTCGTGAGTTTTGGGATTCACGATTTTGGTGGAGATTATCTCCATTTTGATTAAAAAATTCCTCACTGTTGGTCGTTTCCCCATTTTCATTATTGTTTTCTTGTGGTTCATTCCCATTATTATTATCAAAATCTTGTGGACTAGAATTAGCCTCACTGTTTGTTGTTTTATGCAAAGTGTCATGGGCTTCATGATAAGGACTTTCGACACTTTGGTTTGGAATGGGACTAAAAATATCTTGATCAATTTGAGTTTGTGGAGAACCCGAGAAAGGAAAATTGTCTTCATAAAATTTGACATCCCGTGACACAACGATTTTTTTGTTTTCGATGTCAAATATTTTTTAACCCTTTTTTCCGTGGCGATACCCCAAGAAAACCCCGGGTCTCCCCCTCACTTCAAATTTATCACCCTTCGTTTCGATGCTCCAAAAGTACGTTAAGCAACTGAAAACCATTATATGATCATATTCGGGTTTTTGATTGTATAACAACTCATATGGAGTTTTATGGCCGAGGATTTTAGAAGGCAATCGATTTATGATGTAGGCTGCCGTGAGAACACATTCCCCCCAAAACATCTTGGGAAGATTGGCTTCAAAACGTAAGGCACGAGCCGTGTCAAGTAAGTGCCTATGCTTATGCTCAACGACTCCATTTTGTTGGGGTGTGTGTGGACACGTTGTTTCCAACAAAATGCCTTGCTTGGCATAAAAATCAATCATGAGGTTGGAAGTAAATTCTCCACCGTTGTCACATCTTATTCTCTTGACGGTTTTACTAAATTGATTTTGTATCATTTTGCAAAAATTGACAAAGTAGGTACTAGCATCACTTTTGTGTTTAATGAAAAAATCCAAGCAGTTCTACTAAAATCATCTACAACAGTCAAAAAATAATTGGCTCCAGAAAAAGATGGAAAACGATATTTGCCCCACACATCACAATGTAATAATTCAAAACATCATTTTGTTTTAATGTCACTTAAAAGAAAAGGTGACCTTGTATGTTTTGCCTTTGAACAAGAATCACAGAACGTGTCTCTAATATTAAAAGAAACTCACTTAAGAAAGTCAACTTTAGCAAGTTTCTCTTGAGATGTGTGACCTAACCTCTTGTGCCATCTTCCGATAGTAACTGCCATAACCTTTCTTCCCTTTTCAGAGAGCCTTATTCGGTATAGACCTCTTTTGCACTCACTCGCACCAATCAAGGTCCTCGTACGAAGATCCTGCATAACACAGAAATCCGGAAAAAAAATTATGGGAGATTGAAGCTTTTTAGTTAATCGGCTAACAGATAGAAGGTTGCATTTAAACTTGGGAACGTGCAATATTCCTTCTATTTTAATTCCTCCAGGCAAGGTACAGTCACCCCTTCCCTCGACTGGAATGACATCACCATTGGGGATGATAACAGATGGTTCATAAAGGCTTTTCCTTTTGTTCACAAGGATATCGGCACGATAAGTTGTGTGTTCGGTAGCTCCCGTATCCACAACCCAATCGTCCTCGTCATAATTGTTACCTGTCATGTTAGCAACACGTTTTCTTCCTTCATCACCTGTAGTAATGCCATCTTCAAAGTGCTTCAAGAATGCGTTGTATTGGTCCACTGTGAGACCCGGAACAGGACTCGACCCACCTTCGACACATGAAGCTTTCGGTTTGCCTTTATCACTTTTGGTTTTTCCTGGCCACCATTCAGGGTAACCAACCAGTTTGAAGCAACCGTCCCGATTGTGTCCACCTCTATCGCAAAAGGTGAAATGTTGAGCCTCTTCCTCTCGTTTCGGGGTCTTTGAATGTGTCTTCGCCTTCTGCTGGTTCGAGGAGAGGTTTTCACGTTTTGGAACGAAGGCTTTAAATGCAGCGGCTTCCATGGTGGGTTTCTTCCCCTCTGTTATCATTCTCTGTCGTTCATCTTCTGCAACAAGATGGTAGGCGGTCCCGAGACCTGGTGTCGGTTTGGTGGCGAGGATCTGAGTTTTGATAACCCCAAAATCATTGTCGAGATCCATGAGGAACTCATACATCTTCTCTTTCTCTTGATGCTCAACGAGTCTCTTACCAATGTCACAAGTGCACCCGTTACATGTGCACCGTGGCATAGGAAAAATCGATTGAATTTCATCCCACAGAGAATGAAGTTTTGTGTAGTAGGCTGAAACAGTAGTACCGTTTTGGTGTGAAGCAACGATTTTGTTCTTTAACTCGTACCCCCTTGGTGCACTTTCTTTTCCGAATCTTTCACGAAGATCTAACCACATCTCCGATGCCGTGCTTGCATACTTCACACTGCTTCGTATTTCCTTCTCCATGGCAGTAGTAAGCCATCCCTTAATCATAGCATCCACCCTCATCCAAGCCATGTAATCCTTGGATGACTTGTCTGGTTTTTCAATGGATCCATCGATGAACCCAACTTTATTCTTTGCAAACAGGAAATTCTCCATCTCTTGAACCCAATCCGAATAGTTTTTGTCAGACAATGCATCGTTAACCTGCATTTGTCTAGGATAATCAGATGGGTGAAGATAATATGGTGAGTTGTGGTCGACGACGTTGCCGCCGTCCTTCGCCGGTTGATCTGCAACTTCGGCCATGGTTTTATGTCGAGCAGTAGGATCACTGCTCTGATACCATTATGAAATCGAGGTTTCGTTTCATTGATTAAGTAAATATTTTGTTCTTCAAATTTGATTATAAAGAATGGAGTAAAACCTCCGATAAATAGAAAAGGACTTAAAAAGGGAAAAACATAAATTAAGGCAATAAATCAGGAGATAAAAAAGGAGGGGATAATATCGAATATTGAAAACCAATAGGATTCTATGGTGGTTTGCTAATAGATTGCGGTGAATGAGCAACCAAAGCTAGTAGTCCGCCAAGATCCATGCAGTCTTTCATCACTATAGACGTTGGAGCTTGATGTTCACCATATAGTTTTTACAAATAGAGAGTTTTGATTTTTCTGTCACCTTGAACAGTTATATTTTCCATTGTCCATTGGCTTCATAGACCATTCAAAAACTAAAGATTAGTTTCATGATTATTGTGAATGGTATATGCATTTGAGAGATTGGTGATGATTAGATTAAATATTTTGAAGGAATCATCAAGACTTTCACCAAGAGTATTTTTGATGTTGTTGAAGTCGTTTAGAACAATGCTTAGCTTCTTGTCTTGTGCTGGTTTTGTTCCCTCGTACAAAATTTTGAGAATATACCAAATTTCTTTCTCTGATTGACAGTTAATGATAAGATCATAAGTATTAGGTGGAACACCATAAGATATTTTATGCAAAGCGATTTCATCTTTTCCATTATTTTGATATCACTGACAGTTGGTTTGGAGATGGTGGCTCCACCACCAAGTCTAATTTGATTTTCATCAATGACAGGTGTGAGAACTAGAACGTGAGGTCCTTCAGTAGATTTCCAAACTTATTTTCTAAGTCTTTTTATATTTCTTTCCATGCTTTAATACCAATGATGTTACTTACTTGGATATGTTTAAAGAGTAATATTGTGACATATTTCTGTAAATTTTTTGAAAGATGAGCTGAGTGGTGTAGAAGGCTTTTTCAATCATAATTTTTCTAAAAAACATTTAGCAATTTCCAAACACATTAAAAAGTAACCACTATGGATCTAATAAAAATTGTTGAGAGAAGAACTTATGGAAATATTAAGTTGCAAAATTAGTTAATCTTGAGGATCTTCTGTAGCTCAACAATAATTATTATGTAGAATTTAAGAATATATTATATATAGATATTAGAAAAACATAAATTAAATAAACATAAAGTAAGTAAAGAAATTTTGTTTTTGAATCTTAACAAAGCTTGCTTGAAAGTTTGAAGTTAATGAGCGATAAACAACAAGAGCATAAATGGATAAAGATACTTGTATTCGTATAAGTTTTTATTACAAGATATATATTAGATACTTCCAGAAACACTTTTAAACATACACTAAAGCCATTTATTTATAGATGAGAAAAGTACAATCTATTGACCGATCACAAATAAGGTATGGTGTATAGACGACCATGCCTCCGACACTGGGAGTGAAAAGATCTCGTAAAGATATCTTTGATAAAATAGATATGTACTTTCTTCTTTGGCGTAGAACAAGACACAAAGGGCTTCAGACTTCACATAGTCTCCCTATCCACTTCTTCGCGTAGCACAAATTCAATCTTCGCATCACCATAAATGAACATTACTTCGCATCTCCACTATCAAGCTTCACATAGAAATGCACTTAACGAAATTCCTTAGATGGAGAGGGTTACTTCAAGTATCACTAAAATCTAGCACATAACTCAATTTAATCATGGATTTCCTCCTATTTCAGATTTGGGTGTGAATTCCAACATCTAGAGCTCTAACAAACTAACTTGAAGATATATTATACCTTCCCAGCTCCCTATTTATCACGATAAACTTTATTTTTCTCTTAATTATTTATAGAAATCCATAGATCTGAAACTCTTCTTCAAAAATCGTTCTCCATCCTTTCTTTATAGTCAATCCATGTTCATAAAGAAGAAGGGAATTGGGTATTATTTCCTAATTTTGAGTGTGTAATTTGTGGCACCTAACTTTTGAGTTTCATGCTAATGAAACTATTCAACCCTTTAAAAGTGTTAAAAATTTATATTATTTCACTATAAATTCAAGAGATCAACTTAGAGTTTTCAAATTTGGCTTGTAAATAAGGGTTTCTAAAATTCACTCTAATTTTGAAAATATGATTTTTTGACATAAAGAAACCTAAAAAGATAGCTTTATCAAAATTTTCAAACCTGTTTAAAATTTAAACTCGCTTGGATTTCCAAGAATCTATTCTCTGACATAAAGTTATTTTGAAAATTATGTTTTTTGGAAGTTTCGAACATAATACTTACTTTTGAGATTTTTTTTTTTGGATAAAATGGTTCAGAATTTTCAAACATATCCATTTTTTTAAATATTTTTAGTCTTTTTGAGTTTAGATTTTCAGTATATTTATGAGTAGATTTTATGTGATCCAATGATCATCCTAAATTTCTCATGTGTATAAGTGGCCATCAAAATGTTCTACGTGATGTTTTGGGATGTAGAATAATTGTTTTTCAAATTTCTCCACTAAGAGATTATCAAAATATGATAATGCATCATGTCAAAAAGAGAGGCAACATGTTGTTGCATGTCAATGACACACAACACGTGGTCTGTAATATCTAAATCATGATCTATAATGTGAATTCTTGGACTGTAAGAAACTCAGTCAAATGAGTAGGTTGTGTAGAATTAAGATTTATGACTCGGTTCTTACCTGTTATCTTAGAAAGGAAAATTATTTTTGGTTTTGGTAAAAAGTAGCTTAATCTTGGCAGATGGCAGAAGATATAACATCAATAAAAAAGATTTAGGAATTTATATCTACTTATTAGTCCGATTCAATCAGGTGACAATGTATCAACGCGTAATATTTTATGCAATTTGTCATCATCCAAAAAGTAGCTATGTGTTCATATAATTTTGAAAAAATATTTTTAAGAAAATAGTGCAGATATTCATTTCAATTTGTAATTTGTACGCAAGCATTGCATTAATGGTTTAATATAGTTTTTGTGAGCTATCATTTCTGATATTTGAAGGGAATACAACCATTGTATAATCGTATTTTATATAAAAAAGTTTTTATTTATAAAAAACTTTCATTATATAACAAATTCCCAATATAATAGATAGTATGCTTTAAAGAAACTAGTAATGCAATCTTTCATTATACAATACATTGCCCATATAATGGATATTATGCTTCAAAGAAACTAGTAATGCATTTTATCTCTTTTTCGAAAAATCTTCACATGGAAGTATAATATTCTGCACACCCAACAAAAACCAAATGATTTCTTCCATTCTGGTAATGTAACCAAGTTCCATGTTTGGTTCTTTTGTAATGTTACCATTTTGTCATATACTGCATCGGTTCGATTTTGATCTTTGAAGGCACCCTCCATGTCTCCTGGAAGTACATCAAGTGAAACTTTTTGTACAAAAGCTCCAGAGTCTTTTGGAAACTGGTTAATTGATACATTTTTGACAAATAGGTACTTTGATTTCCTTTTATATATCTCCAGTTAGTAGCGATTTAAAAGGCTTTCCATGATTAGATCCAGCAGGAAAGTTATAAGAACTACATATATTTATATCGTTTAGAACAATTGAGCTATCATGAGTACATATATCATGAATATGTTTAAGATAAGATCGTTTGAGTGGAACTGTTGAACAGGGAAAGGTTATATTAGCATTTGTACTAGCTGGTAGAATTTATTGATTGTTAGTGATTACAGTTTAGCCCCAAGCTTCTAAGGGTTTATCCATTAGGGTTTAGGTATTATATATATATATATATATATATATATATATATATATATATATATATATATATATATATATATATCAGGCGATCGGAAAATAAAGAAATGGTTAATCTATTCAAGATAATAATCAATTGGGCCTTGTAATAATTCTTAGCAGACAAAAAGTAATTTTTTTTAAAATATTGTTTCTTTCATTCTTGTATTGGATTTCACCAAATGAAAAAGACTCATTTAATTTTAAGAAATTATTATAAAATATATATATATATATATATATATATATATATATATATATATATATATATATATATATATATAGTTTCCTTTTGAGTAATCAAGCAATTCATTATCTTACATGGTTTCAGAGCTCTAGGTTAAAAATATATTGCTAACCACAACCCACAATCACCACCCTCTACCTTTAGCAACCTTCTCCAATAGTCATTGAAGGTGCCTTCATTATGTTTAGTATTTTTCCCTTTCATCTTTCTTGTAATGTCCCAAATTTCAAACCAATTTTTTATTTTTGAAAAGACTTAAACAAATTTTCCAAAACCGTTTTTCATAAGGCACTAAGGTAACGAAACAATTTGACAACATCACACCATATTATAAAATGTATCGGACTCATCATAAAAACAACAACATTATACATTATGAAATTAACAACGATGCATGTGCAGTACAATTAAGTCAGGCCCTTCAATCTAATAGTGGAAGTACCTGAAAATATTTAATCCATAAATGTAAACACACATCTTAGCGAGTTCCTTAAAAGACCACATATTGCAATAGTCATACAATGTATACAAACAAACGCTCTCGGCTCTAGTGTTGATCCACCTGAACAGACGACAACTAACAACTCTGGTGCATGTCTAGTCATCAAAAATGATCTAGTTCACGTCTACTCATAAATATGAGTATTCTAGGATCTTGTATCTAGTTCTGATCTACCCTCAACTCCTCAATCTAAGATATCAACATCCCATATAATCAAGCAATAAACATAAAACAGACTATGCTAGCCTACTTGTATAATCAACATGCTATAGTGCAACTGAATACTATCATGCAAATGATATATATATATATATATATATATATATATATATATATATATTGTAAGATATATTATAGTGAGGCAACTCCCTTAAGTGATATAGTGGAAAAAGGTTTGATTTTATAATCTTCAAATAAAAATTCGGTTTTAAATTTTTAAAATCGAATAATCCAAACTAAAACTATCTACACCATACAATGTACCTGATCATAATTTGGGTAAGTAAGGGTGTTTAATACATGGAGAATAGATATGTACATGCTATTACTAAATCTATTTATTAATCAACCTTAGGATAAAGAAATTTAAAGGATACTAAAAAGTTCCGCTTAATTTAGCAATCAAATAAACTAGCGATTAAATAAACAAAAAAGGATAACTATATCGGTACCGGATCTAAAGGTACTCATATTTGTATTTAATCATACCTCATAATAGTAATCATTTCATTAAATGTATATTGATATGATATTTACTGATTCCTAAATTAATTAGATCACATAGTCAAGTCATTAATCCTATGATTCTAAGTTCTCTACCAAAAATGATAGCTCCCTTAAATTGATTAGATCAGATAGTCAAGTCATTAATCCTATGATTTGTATTATGAAATACTTAATTAGTATGATCAGTCGTAGGGTTGGTAATGACTTTTTAGACTATCTAACCCAATAGCACAATCATGGACATTAAATCAATATTATTCTGCTTTACCTAGGGAAGACTTTACTATTCATATGTTCCTAGGCCTCAACTAGTCAAGTTTCTAATATCCCAATTATTAACTACAGTTAATTCGAGCAACAAAATATGGACCTAATCTTAGATCATGCACTCATCTACATAAACATAATAACACTAATATTAACACACATGGATATTTAATGAAGCAATCATAATAAACTAAACAACTTTTAATAACCAATAAAATTTGGGTTTCCTAAATATCAAATACCCACAAAGGGTTTGATCTTAAATCTTAACAATAACACTTAAGAAATCAAAGAGTTGACTAACTATAGACAAAAAAGTAAACAAATAGATAACCTAATAACTTTTTACTTGATATTCATTTATATCAGTCTTATAGTTGATATAACCTTTAGACCATCAAAACGACCTCATTTGCTCTGGATATTATATATTCTTCTTCTTGTATGATATGTTCTTGCTCTGGACAAATGGGGGGGGGGGGGTTCTATTTATACTTTTTCAGAACCGAGTTAAATCTTGCCAAGATTTAAAAATTGTCAGCGCAAAATAAATTTTTGGTATTTATCTATAGAATCGTTAGATTTCTTTGCATGCTTAAATCCAATCATCTTTCTTGTTCAATTCTTCATGAAACTATGTCCAAAATGGTCATTTTCAGCTACAAAATAAAAACATAAAGCACTTAAGCAAATTTTGCTCTATTTTAGTGGTAAAAATGCCTAGAAAAGTATCTAAAATGTCCCATAAAATATGTATAATTTAGGACATATCAAAATACCTCGCACTTAGCTTTTTCTGTTCCCCAAGCAAAACTTTAATCATTTAATTTTATTTATATTCTTATCAGACCGATCATTAAATGAACAATGTATAAAACAATAGCTATCCATAATGTTCAAAAATCAATAATACAAATACAAATATTTTCAATAACCCAAGTATACATTTTCATCGTAAAATATTAAACTTTTAGATAGGACACAAATTATATTTACATAATTTTATTACTATACCCCTTATCTATTTCCTAACTTCAAGGACATGTCGTTAAGTTTCCAAGTTCTTTGATAGTATCCCATAGGGATGAGCATATGGACCGGGGAACCGGCCTGAACCGGCACCGGAACCGTAACCCGATGGAACCGGTCGGGCCGGGACCGGGATGTTATTTTTGTGGATTTTTGGAACCGGGACCTATATAACCGGAACCGGTAGAACCGGCAAAAACCGGAACCATATGATGCTATTTTTCGGGACCGGTTCCAACATTTGAAGACAAGACAAGAACCGGTAAGAACCGGGAACCGGTAGAACCGCCGGGCCGGTTCGGTTCTTTATTTTGGCCAAAGCCAGTTCTCGGGTCGGGTCCGGTTTGGGCCGGTTCCGGCCGGTTCGTTCCTTTTGCTCATCCCTAGTATCCCAAAATGAATGTGATGGAAACATAGTGTTGAAGATCGAGTTTCAAAAACATAAAACTTTTGATTTGGCAACGGAAGACTTAAAAAAAATCTGGAATAACATAAAATCTGACAATTGATCACATTACATGAACATTTAAGATTTAAAAAAACCATAGAAGGGAACTAGATATACAACCTTTGCATTCCTTTGTTCCTATATGGAGGTTGATCGTTGATGATGAAGGAAAAAAACCCAAAAGAGAGTTCCTATAGAGATAGTCCACCAAAAAGCTTAGATGACACTTGCTTGGAGGCTAGTCCCTCTCTTGTATTCTTTTAGTTCTTAAGGTTAACAAGAGACAAAACAAATTTCCCTTCTAAGAGAACTCTGAAGTCAGTTTTCTTCTAATCCGTTAAAGAGAGAAAAAAACTAACATAATTTGTTTATGAATGTCTTCTCTTCTTTTGTGAACATCTCCAACATGAAAAAAAACTATAATTACACTTTGAAATGCATTAGGTAGACTTCCCAAGGAGTAATGATGATGGTGGTGTTATGAATTAGAGAGAGAAAGAAAGAGAGATAGAGAGAGAGAGGAATAGTGTCATAAATACTTTTTGCTCTCGACATATGCTAGTGACCTTTTATAAAACATATCTTTTATATTTTATAAAACTTCAACATGTTATATATATATATATATATATATATATATATATATTTATCCATGTACTTTACATTTATATATGTATATATAATTTTTATTTTATTTATATATTTAAATAAATAAATAAACTTTACAAAAAATAATATTTAATTCATACAATATGATTTATTTATTATTTTCTCATGAAATAATAAACACAATATATATAATATTTTTATATGAATGAAATCATATGTACTAAATTATTAATTTTAGTTTCTACTTGTTATTGGCGTGACCCTGTAGGATCATACTTTATTGGCATTATTATTTTCTAATCATTCGTGAGCATATAGAACAAACAATCTCCCACTTGCGCAAGATTGAATCGTAGAATGACATAGACAGTGGTGAATGTTTAGCAATATTTCGCTGCCCCCAATAACATATTCCGAAGTGCCATTCACCATCATCACATTTCCAAAACTCATAGCTTCAATTGACATAACTAGGTGACATAATAGTTATCCCTTTGTTTCGGATATCGTATTAAGCATGAGTCATGGATCATAATTATTCTCATTTGATGTTCAACTTTAGCCAGACGCCTTAGATGTATCACTGTGAACACATAATAGGAACAAATCTCACTTTGATTAGATATGCCTTTTATGCTAATCATATTGTAGCTAATGATGGCCTTATGATTTTCTGGTTAAAGAGTAGGGAAGAACCATATTAAAGCATAATACTCCTCATACTTGAGTCCCTAATATGTATCTCAGGTCTAAGGATACAAATATACTAACTTGTTCAAGAGTTACTCATGAAAATGACCCACGAAGTGATCTTGAAGTGGGTAATGTCCAACACTTGTTCCCCAATAGGTACCTATGAATTTGGTTGCAACACTTTTTGCAAATTTCATCTTGTGAAATTCAACTAATCGAATTCATATTAGTTTTCCTTCATATTGTTCCCACAAGTATGATCAACTGTGGACCTGTTAGAATAATTAGTTTTATTCAAGGATTAAACATGCTTATATAGAACACAACAAATATTAGTGAAAGTATCATATCTCCATATATACATCTCTTTACATAATTGTTTCTTAGAATGTTCCAACATCCAAACACTAAATTCAAATCAAATCCATTCACTAGAAAAATAAAGCCCTATAGTTCTATCCTGATGCTCATGCTTGGTTGGTAGTAGTGGCTTTGTGAATGGGTCCACCACATTTTAATCTATATGAACTTTGTGAATACAAACATCACACTCTTCAACGATATTTCGAATGTAGTTCAATCTCCATGGGATGTGCCTAGTTTTCTTATGCGATCTGGGTTCCTTAGATAAAGTGAATTTACCCTTATTTTCACAAAATATCTCTAGGGGATCCTAAATGGAAGGGATAATCCCTAGATTTTCAATGAATTTCTTTATCTAGGCTGCTTCATGTGATACTTCTAAAGGGACAATGTATTCTGACTTTGTAGTGGATTGTGTGACTACACTTAGCTTGGTCCTCTTCCAAGAAATCACCCCTCTATTCATAATGAAGACAAAACCATATTGCAGTTTAGAATCATGTACACATGTTTGGAAACTAGCATCAATGTAACACTTTACACTAATATCTTCTTCCAAACCTCTATAGATAAGGAACATTTATTTACTTCTTCATAAGTACTTCAAAAAGTTTTTAATAGCAATCCAATGAGCTTCTCCTAGATTTTGTTGGTATCTACTTGTCATTCTCAAAGAATATAATATATCTGCTATTGTGCATAATGATGGATCCAATTGTAGAAGAATATGAAATTCCATTCATTCTCTCCAGCTCAACTTTTATGCTAGGGCATTCAGACGGGATGTATATAGATCCATGTGGTATTAGATCGAGTTGCGTAAGTTCTTCGCGTCAAAATCAAGCCATACACTCCATGTGAAGGAGTCTACGGCCGTATACATGTCTGTGCAGCCATACACCCATGTTGGCCATACACCCCCTCCCTAAGTATGATATCCTTCCATTTCCAAGTCATTCCTCCAGTTTCCAAGTCAAGAACATCGATTTCTCTCTCAACTATCATCACGTTTCTCATCTTGATCTTCAAAAGTGGTAAGTGATTCTTCCATCTTTCTTGATATCCTTCCTAGTCTTGTAATCATCTCATGATTCATCCAAGAAAACATCTCTTTTGGCTAGATCTTCAAATCTTCATCCATTTCACCAAGAACACCAAGAACACACACTTGTTCTTGGTGATTGTGAACCCTTTTGAGCCTCCAAAACATAAGTACTCATTCCCTAGTACATGTTAGGATCACTGGATTAACACCCTAAAAACGCCCAGAACACAAGAACATAAGGAGTGTACAGCCGTACACCCATGTGTGTTCATACACCCCTCAAAACACCCCTAAAGGGTCTTCAAAATGCAAATCTAGCTTCAAGACTTGATGAGCAATAGTCCCACAAACTTCCCCCCATTCAAACACACTTTTGTGCACTTGTTACCATGAGTGTACAGCCGTACACTCCCTGGCCGTACACCCATGGCTGCACACTCCATTTTGTGGCCGCACACTCCCTTTAGATGAATCACATGTGATTCTAACACTTGGTCCAAGTGTTTCCTAGTCCCTAAAGGTGTTTCATTGCATGTGGTTGCTTCTAAGCACTATATTCATTCCAATATATGTCATTATATGTCATTTAGGACTCGTTTGTGTCTCGGGACTTCATTCCTGGAGCTTCTCATCCTTACGCACATATTCCTTTGAATCACCCACATAAGGTGAGTTCATACCCCTATAATCAATCTTTTAACTGATTTTAATGCTTTTAAGGGGGGGGGGGATACAAGTTGAACACAATTGATAATTGTGTAAATATTTTATATAAACATCTTCCAAAGGTTGCTTATGTTTTTATAAGTGATCAAAACATTTCAAAAACTTATTTTAAGTTATGTTACTTTCTAGATTACAAAACTCTGTTTTTGGAGTATAATCATAACTTAGTAGATAAAATGAGTCTTTTCTTCAAGTCAGTATCAGTTCAAGTAAACATACTAGTAAACTATAATATGTATAGTTTAGGGGTTCAGTTCATACTATAACAAGTAAAGGGATGACCATACTATAGCAAATACAGGGAGGAACATACTATAACAAGTACAGGGAGGAATATACTATAACAATAACAGACGAACAATTCAAGAATTACACACTTATACGATGTTCCTAGTACTCTAGGAACACATCGTATCGTTAACTCATTGTTCGTAACAAATTAAGGTGTCACACCCCAAAACCAAGAACGGCGGAAACGTTTTGGGGCGGAGGACGTCATGTACAGTATCACAACACAGTAAATGTGAATAAGCAAACAACATCATCCATTGCATTAAATATATAATTTTAATACAAGCGTGTTCCGTACAGTTTTAGACACCAAAAATATAATGTAAATCAAAATAATATGATGAGTCTTGAATGCGCTCCATCTTCTCAAAAGCTGGCATCGGTACCTGTCTACTGATGACCTGAGAATACAAGTTATTTTGAAAGAGTTTATCAGCGTTAAGCTAGTGAGTTCATAAGTATTTTAGTGTCGGTGTTTGTTATCAAAACGTTTGAACGTGTCTCAAGTATAAGTTTGTAAAATGTATGTAAGTGTTTGTAAAAGTTTGAATCTCTCAGAAAAACCTATATTTTCTATTAAAGTAGCCTTCTACCAAGGCTTAACTGTTTTGTATGCTCGTTTGTTGTAAAAGTGTGTAATTTCCCAAGTGTAACTATCATTTAACAAATATAGTTTGTACATTAATGTTTAAGTGAGGTTATCACTAAAAATATGTAATGGGTAAATCATTGTAGTACTGTAGTTTTGTATTATAGGAACTACTGCTGTACTAACTACCTTAAACCGGATTTATATTAAGGTATAATGTGATAATTGCACCATACTATCGATTGGTAACAACGACATACGAATGGTCGTAATAACGGAATGACGTTTGGCACCCGCAGACCTGCAGGTCCGGCTGTAGCTAGCAGCAAGGTGTAGGATAGTCAATCCAGTGATTAATCACATGTGATTAATGCGATCACATGTGATTGATTTCAATAACTATAAGCATTGAACTTGTATCCCCCCATAAAGTATTTAAAACATTTAAAAGCATTTCAAAGGTTAATTAAAGGGGTATGAACTCACTTGTGGTGAGTGGATTGGATTGTAGTGTCGGATACCGTGCTAGGTGGCAAACGGAGACTTGTTCACACGCACGAGCCTAGTTATCATATAATAAGCATATATATATAACTAATTAGCCAAATAATAACTTAATGAAATAAGTTGGGACACTTAGGAACATGTAAACACTTTGTATAAGTGTTATAGGTCCTAATGGTTGCATCTAAGTGTTATGGGACAAGGCTAAAGGGGTTTAATGCACTAAAGGACCTTGTATAGGAGTTTACTACCCATAAAACCCCACAAAAGGAGTTTATGGTCGTAAACCCTTGAGTGTACGACCGTGAACTCCACTCTTGGTGGTTTTGGGTGTTTTAAGGTGCTAAATGAATTCTAGAATAAGCCTAGCTTGGTGGTTTAATCCTTTGGGTAGTTTAGGGCATAGATAACACTCCTTTGAGGAGTTTACGGCCTAAAGACCATACCCCTTAGAGTTTACGGCCGTAAATTCTCATGGGGTGGATGTTTTAATTCTTTTAAGTCTCTTGCACAAGTAGGATAATTTCTAGGCTTTTGATTTAGGCTAAGGGGAACCCTAGGCACACTTTGGTGCCTTTACTTGGAGTTTACGACCCAAGAGCATTTCTTGGCCGCCAACTCCCTTTTAGGGATGATTTTGATGTGTTTTAGTCCCCATTTTAGCTACAAGTATTTAAGGGTAATAGTCTAAAGCCTTAAGGGGTGATTAGGGCTCTTTTTGCCCTTGAAAATGGTGTTTACGGTCCAAGAAATTCTTGGGCCGTAAACTCCTAAGATTTGGTGTTCTTGAATGATTTCTAGCCTCAAATGATTCTACATATTATGCTAAACTAGTTTTCTAACAAGGAATTGGGACTAGATAGCCTTAAAGCTCCATTTTGGAGTTTACTCCCCAAGAACGTTCTTGGGCGGTAAACTCCCGGATCTCATGTAATAGACATGTAATCTATGTTAATAAGAATAAAACAAACATTATAACACAACTAGAGAAGTGTACTCACGATTTGGGATGAAAACCCGAAGATCCGTGAGAGAGAATATGGCTTTTCTCTAGTTGGAAATGTGAATAACGAATGAATTTAGTTCAGAAATCTATTTATAGTCCTGAAATATTTTGGCAGAAAATATTTTTATTCTGGAATTGGACTCTAACATTATGAAGTGTTGGTATTCTCAAGTTTCACAAACCCAAGAGCATCCACTCTCCTGATACCTCCTTAAATGTAAACCCTACTGTACACAAACTTATTCGGAAAACTCTGAAGTTCATTGAAACTGGACTAGCTTCTATTGAATAGTTAATGTTCGTACAAAATGGAAATTTCGGGTTGTCACATCATCACCCCGTTAGAAGGAATTTCGTCCCGAAATTAGAATTTAAGCAAACAAGAAGTTACAAACAATTAAGCGAAAAGATGAGGGTATTTCAGTTTCATCTGATCCTCGCGTTCCCAAGTGAATTTCGGTCCTCGCTTGGCGTTCCAGTGGACCTTCACGATAGGGATACGACTTTGCTTCGTCTGCTTGACCTCACGGTCCATGATCTCTACCGGTTCTTCCACGAAGTTGAGGCTCTCGTTGATCTCGATCTCGTCGAGTGGGATTACAAGAGTCTCGTCGGACAGACCCTTGGCTTCTAAATTCTTGTCCATTCCTCTAAGGGATTCACTCGTCACATTTTTAGGTTTCATGGCTTCAAGTTGGGCCGCCTGAATTTGCATAGACAAGTGTGAATGGATGGTTATCGACAATGAATTGACTTTGCGACCAGAATATTCTTTCCGACTTAGGGCGTCTGCTACTACGTTGGCTTTACCCGGATGATAACGAATATCGCATTCGTAGTCACTGAATAGCTCGACCCACCATTGTTGTCTCATGTTGAGCTCTTTCTGATCGAAAATGTGTTGTAAACTCTTGTGGTCGGTAAAGATAGTGCTTTTCGTTCCGTACAAGTAATGTCTCTAGATCTTCAGAGCAAACACCACTGCTCCCAGTTCAAGATCGTGGGTCGTGTAGTTAACCTCGTGTGTCTTCAACTGTCTCGAGGCGTAGGCAATGACCTTACCTCGCTGCATCAGAACACACCTGAGCCCTTGATTCGATGCATCACAATAGACTACGAAGTCTTCTATCCCCTCGGGGAGGGACAATATTGGCGTGGTGCATAAGGCTCGTTTGAGCATTTGAAACGCTCTCTCTTGTTTCTCTTCCCAGTCAAAGGCCATGCCTTTCTGGTTCAGGGTTGTAAGGGGTTTCGCTATTCGGGAGAAGTTCTGAATGAATCTGTGGTAGTAGCCAGCGAGGCCTAGAAATTGACGAATTTCAGTAGGCGTCTTCGGTGCTGACTAGTTCTCAATGGCTTTAATTTTGGATGGGTCCACGTGGATTCCCTCTTCGCTTACCACGTGTCCTAATAATTCGACTCTTCGGATCCAAAATTCACATTTTGAGAACTTCGCATAAAGTTTCTCCTTTCGTAATGTCCCTAGAACTTGTCGCAGGTGATCGCCATGTTCTTCCTTACTTCGGGAGTAGATCAGGATGTCGTCAATGAAAAGGATGACGAACTGATCCAAGTAAGGTCGGCATACTCTATTCATCAGATCCATGAAGACTACGGGCGCATTGGTCAATCCAAATGGCATCACCACGAACTCGTAATGTTCGTAACGAGTTCGGAAGGCTGTCTTCGGCACATCCTCCTCTAGTACTCGTAACTGGTGATATCCGGATATCAGATCAATTTTGGAAAAATAGTTCGCCCCTTGCAGTTGGTCAAAAAGATCGTCTATGCGAGGCAGAGGGTAACGATTCTTGACCGTCAGTTTGTTGAGTTCTCTGTAGTCAATACACATACGGAATGATCCGTCTTTCTTCTTAACAAACAAAACCGGTGCTCCCCAAGGTGAGAAGCCCGGCCTTATAAAGCCCTTACTGAGCAGTTCATTAAGTTGACCAGAGAGTTCCTGCATCTCAGCTGGTGCTAAGCGGTAGGGCGACTTGGCTACTGGGGTAGCTCCTGGGACTAAGTCGATTCGGAACTCGACCTGCCGTTGCGGAGGTAAACCAGGTAGCTCTTCTGGGAAAATGTCGGGGAAGTCGCTCACTACTGGGATGTTCTTTAGTTCTTTCGTTTCGAGGCTCGTGTCGACGACGTGAGCAAGGAATGCATGGTATTCTTTACGTAGATACTTCTGTGCTTGAATACTTGATATAATGCGAAGATTCGTACTAGGTTTGTCGCCGTAGACTATAAGAGTTTCGTTAGATGGAAGGTTTAGACGGACTGCTTTCTCGTAGCACATGATGTCGGCGCGATGAAGACTTAACCAATCCATGCCGATGATAACGTTGAAGCTTTTTATTGAGACTGGCATGAGGTCGATTGGGAATGAATGGTTATCTAGAGTTAGGGTACAACCTAAGTATATGCTATTCGTACTTTCAGTTTTTCGATTAGCCATTTCTACTGTGAATAGTTCTTTTAGTGCGTGTGGTGGTTGTTTAAGCATGCGAGCAAATTTATGGTTTACGAAGCTTCGCTCCGCTCCACTATCGAACAGAATGCATGCATAGGAGTTATCGAGGAGGAACGTACCAGTCACCACTGTCGAGTTAGCAACTGCTTCCCCGTGGCCTATAGCTAGTACCCTCCCTGCTCCACCAGCATTCTTTGCTTTGGGGCAGTCCCTCTTATAGTGGCCTGCTTCGCCACATCCATAGCAGGTCGGGCTCGCGCCAAAGCCAGGGACCTGGGTGATCGGTTGTGCCGGGAACTTACAGAAACGGACGGTGTGTCCTTTCCTATTGCAGTTAGAGCACTGCATTTCACGGCAGGGGCCGTTGTGGTGGAAGTTGCATTTGTTGCACTTAGGCAAACTTCCAGCATACTGTTTCCCCGGAGCAGTAGCAGCATTAGGGGTTACCGTGGCATGCACTGCCACAATTTGCTGCTTTTTGGCAGCTTTCTGCTTCTTCTTTTCATCCCAGAATTTCCACTTAGTGTCAGCGGGTTTGGAGGGTTCCGGGATGGTTAGGGTGGTTGTTGTTGCAGGGGTTTTGACTCCATGGTCAATGAGTCGATGTGCCAGTCGCTTGGCACTGTCGAAGGTAGCGGGGTTTGATGCTAGGACATTCCCCTGATATGGAGGCACTAGCCCCCATATGTACCTTTCGATCTTTTTCCCCTCAGTGGGAACCATATTGGGGCAGAGGGCCACCAGCTCGCTGAATCGGGCAGTATAAGCGATTACGTTGGTGCCCTTCATAGTCAGGCTCCAAAGTTCCTGCTCCAATTTCTGGACTTCTCCCCTCGCGCAGTATTCCTCAATCATGAGGTCTTTCATCGTTTCCCAGCCCATGTCGTTGGCTATGACGAGGGTTAGTGCCTTAACGTGGCCGTTCCACCACGTCAGGGCTTTTCCTTCAAAGGTGCATGCGGCATATTTGACTTTGCTCGTAGCAGGGCATAAACAGATTTTGAAGACTGATTCAGTCTTCTCGAACCATTGCGAGAGGGCAATGACTCCGCCGATGCCATAGAAAGGCTTCGGCTTACAATTGGTGAAATCCTTGTAGGAGCACTCTCTCGAGCGCACAGGGGTTTCAACCGGAATTGATTCCACAGGGGTTCCACCTCTGCTGGCATCAGATGAGTGATACTGAGCCATGGCAGTTGCCACTGCTGCAGTTACGACAACATTCAGGGCTGCAGTATCGATGACCGGAGGCGGAGGAGGCGGTGGAGGTGCAGGGTTATTCCTGGGAGATTTGCGAGGAGGCATCTTTAAGCTATAAGTTTATAAAGATAAGAAAGATGGTAAAAATCAATTTGTAAGCAACGCGAGAGTGACACATGGACTAACTAACCATAGCCCAACAGTTGAATGAGTGTTTGAGATCACAACAAAGAATATTAGTAGGAAACACAAATGTACAGATTTTTCCCACAGATTCGATAGATGTCAATAATACTGGTATTACTGATGTAATAAGTTCAGGGAAAAGCGACCTAACAGTAGGTCTTACATCATACCATACAGAAAAGTTTGATAGTTCTAGATTCCTAATTAGAGTACTCAAAGTTAGAAATATTTTACAGACAAGTGCTACATAGAGAACAGATGTTAAAGGCTATTCCTTAACCAAAAGAAAGAGATGTACTAGACATCATCTAACGGCGATGGGAATTTCTCGGGCAAGCCCTGAGGTCGGACACTTGACGAAACACCTCTTGAAGGTGTCGTTCCTGAGTCCTCTGGCAGGCTCGAAGTTCTAAGACTTCAGCTCGTGAGGCAGCCAGACTTCAGCTCGTGAGGCAGCCAACTGTTGCTGCAGGGTTTCATTGGTTCTCCGGGTCTGTTCCATGTCTTCTTCAAGACGGCGGATGCGGACTGTGTTGACACCAGAGTTGGCATCAATCTCCATGACCCGGTCGATGGCTGCTCGACCTTGCTCAACATTACGAGCTATTCTGCGGATAATGATGGGCAAAGCTCGGTCAGCAGAACCACCTTCACTGACGTTGTAAAAGCTTCGGTCCCCAAAGTATGGTAAGGGTTGACCCTGTTCGACACTCCAGCGATTCAAGTTGGTTGCCCACAAGGGTGTAGGACCTGGAAAAGCTGGTCGGGGGTTGTTGTTCGGGGCTTGACCTACTAGCGGTAGGTTGTTGACTTCAGGCTCTGAGTCAGATCCATCAGAAAAGCCTTCTGAGAGGTGATCATCCAAAGGGATTGGATGCTCATCTTCGGGCTCTTCTTCGATCCACCCAGCATTGCCTTCATTTGGGAAGTACGGTTCGCCATGATGGAATCCAGCCATTTAAATCTACGCGAGAAGAGAGATATAAGAATCTAGTGTATAAATAGCTTGTAGTAGCACAAAATACCCCAATAGTATTTTAAGTTTAGGTTCTCCTGTTCTCCTTGTGGTATTGTTGGTAAGTTTTTAGACTTGTTAACATATCACAACCATTCTAGGGCATATGCTACTCACTCCTCGGACCAGCATAGTTGATCAGGCTATTGACGGGTTTTGAGCATTCTAACACTTCCTAAGTGTACATGCAACCCTAATAACCTTGGATCTATGTTTGTCTAATTATCATGCAAAGTTGAATTCCAAGGTTATATTCCTATCTAGCATACATGGGGAACAATTTTAACTTGAATCATAGATAGAATAACTTACCTTGTTGTTGCTTGAGTTCCTTGAAACCTTGTGAGCCTAGCACCCCAAGTGTGATGCCTCAAATGCTTCACACAACACCAAATGCTCTTGGAAAGACTCTTGAGATAACACACACTTCTCAAAATCGGCCAAGCCCTCTAGTTTCTTAGTGTTCAACTTGTGTAGCCAATTTTGTGGAGAATGGGACTCTTATATAGTGTTGACACATCTAGGGTTACACCATGTAAACCCTAATGTGTCATGACTCTTCATTTCCATGACCCATGGGTTTGTAACTCCCATGGAGCATCCATGGAGCATCCTATGGGTAGAACCCAACTTGATAATCCATGGAGCCTCTTAGCCCACTATACAAGATATGGATGATTTACATAATCAACCCATATATTTAATTAGTTATCCTTTGATCACTTAATTAATTCCAAATTAATTCTTTGATCAACTAATCAAATAATATTATTAATATATTAGAACTTATAATATATTAATAATCTCCAAGTGTTATTTCTCTCATTTAGTCTATCCAATTGCATGGTGCCATGCAACCCAAATGGACCATGCCGGGTCGGGTCAAGTACAAGCCCGAAATAGTTATGGACTTAGACACCTTATCCAACAGTCTCCCACTTGGATAAGTCTAATAACTATATCTCTAGTACTTCAGGAACCGACCGGCAATCGTAGCTCTTTCAAGGTCTCTTGGAACTAAGAAGATGATGATACGCCATTTAAGATAAGTGATCATATAATCCTCTGTTCTAGATATCAGCCGGACAAATACATGGAACATGTCTTGCTTATTGTCTAGCATTTGTTTCCCGATTTTCGATTTGTTTGACATAGAACTTAATTGAACACATCAACTTAGTTCTGACCGGGCCCGGTACATGGGTCAAACCAAAATCATCGAGGGGCCCAGATATCAGCTTCTAATCCAAGAAGGAACAGATAAACTTCGACTCATATGTTTGTTCTACCACTCATTGAATTACACACAAAAGTACGTTTTATAACATCGAGTTACCAATGCGGTTTTCGTACAGTCAATGCATAACCAACTTGTAAGTAACAAATCATATCTCTAGGTTTGAAGACTTATATGAT
Organism: Lactuca serriola; assembly: GCF_051521515.1. NCBI lineage: Eukaryota > Viridiplantae > Streptophyta > Magnoliopsida > Asterales > Asteraceae > Lactuca > Lactuca serriola. The sequence goes on from NC_136410.1 coordinate 202,526,857, forward strand.
ATTACCGTCTCACGATCACTCGAGATAAAATTCCATGAAGTGATTCCAGTGAGCGTGGGTTGAGTCCAATGCTCAGAACTTATGAGCACTCATGATTGTTGTAGCCTTGTCCAAGACCTCTACAACCAAACATGACAGTCTTGATTCATATCTACTTCCAACATATGACCGACTGTGGAGGTTTGAATAATATGTTATACCAAACAAAATTATTCTGGAAGTCAAAACATGCAAAAGAAATATAGTAAACGATTGACAAGAGATAGCAACACTTTACTCATAAATAAAACATTTTTATTCATCATCTAATGTCAATTACACTTTACAAATTTCGAGATTATCTAACTACTAAATCTAATATCATCCTTCAGCCCTATGCTCCGAGCATGCTGAAGATGCTTAACCCGAGTCAATCCCTTTGTGAGGGGATCTACCGGATTCTCATCTGATAATACCCTCTTTGCCACGAGGTGTCCTTCTTCGATCCGATGTCTGATGAAATGGTATTTTCTGTCGATGTGTCTGGATCTCCCGTGATCCCTTGGTTCCTTGGCTAAGGCAACAGCACTTTCACTATCACAGAAAATTTCCATTGGCTCTTTAATAGCTGGTACAACTCCAAGGTCTCCAATGAAGTTCTTCAGCCATATCGCCTCCTTTGCTGCTTCACTAGCTGCAATATACTCTGATTCACAAGTAGAATCTGCCACTGTCTCTTGCTTGGAACTCTTCCAAGAAATTGCTCCTCCGTTTAGGGTAAAGACCCAGCCTGACTAAGAGCGGAAATTATCCCTATCAGTCTGGAAGCTAGCATCACTATACCCTACAACTCTCAAGTCATCACTCCCACCGAGGGTAAGAACCCAGTCCTTAGTCCTCCGCAGGTACTTGAGGATATTCTTTACCGCAGTCCAGTGTGCCTTGCCAGGGTTCGCCTGATATCTGCTAACCATGCTCAAGGCAAAAGCTACATCGGGTCGAGTACACGTCATAGCATACATGATCGATCCTACAGCCGAAGCGTAAGGTGTTCGACTCATTTCTGCTATCTCAGCCTCAGTGCTAGGGCTTTGTGTCTTACTCAATCTGGTGTTACTCTGGATGGGTAACTCTCCTTTCTTGGAATCCTGCATGCTGAATCTCTTCAGCACCTTATCCAAGTAGGTACTCTGACTAAGTCCAATTAGTCTTTTACTCCGATCTCTCAAGATTCTTATCCCTAGAATATAGGCAGCTTCATCAAGGTCCTTCATAGCGAAACACTTCCCAAGCCAGGACTTTACTTCCTGCAGGGTTGGAATGTCGTTTCCTATGAGTAGTATGTCATCCACATACAATACCAAAAAGCTAACTATACTCCCACTAGCCTTGACATACACACAAGATTCATCTTCACTCCTAGAAAAGCCAAATTCCTTGACCTTTTCATCAAAGCAAAGATTCCATCTGCGAGGTGCTTGCTTCAATCCATAAATGGATTTCTCAAGCTTACACACTCTATTAGGGTACTCATTGCTGACAAAACCCTCTGGCTGACTCATGTAAACATCTTCAGCCAACTTTCCATTAAGGAAAGCGGTTTTGACATCCATTTGCCATATTTCATAGTCATGAAATGTAACTATGGCTAACAGAACCCGAATAGACTTAATCTTGGCTACCGGAGAAAAGGTCTCATCATAATCCACTCTAGGAATTTGAGAGAAGCCCTTTGCAACCAGTCTAGCCTTATAAGTGTGTACTTTACCATCCATGTCGGTCTTCTTCTTGAAGACCCATTTGCACCCTATTGTCTTACGACCTGGTACATTTTCAACCAAGTTCCAAACTTGATTGTCATACATGGATTGTATCTCGCTATCCATAGCCTCTTTCCATTTAGCAGACTCGAGGCCTGCCATGGCTTCCTCGTAGCTGTTAGGGTCATCTTGACTTACTAGTGTCTCATCACTAATAGGTGTCTCACCTTCTGCAGTAATATGGAATCCATAGTAATGCTCAGGTGCACTCCTAACTCTCATGGAACGTCTCAGAGGTACAGATTTGTCAATTGGCTCAACAGGAGTTTCCTCCTCAAGTTGAGGGCTAGAGTTTGAAGTTCCTTCACCGCTTGATTCTTGAATTTCTTCAAGATCAATTTGCCTCCCACTGTCTCCTTGGCTTATAAATTCTCTCTCTCGAAAGACTCCTCTTCTTGCTACAAAGACCACATTGTCACTAGGTCTGTAGAAGAGGTAACCAAAGGATCGCTGTGGGTAACCGATGAAAATACACCTCTCGCTTCGAGGTTCGAGCTTATCATGAGTCTCGCGTCTCACGAAAGTCTCGCAACCCCAAATCTTGATGTGGTCTAGTTTAGGTACTTTACCAGTCCACATCTCGTGAGGAGTTTTGGCAACTTTCTTTGTAGGGACTAGATTAAGAATATGGGCGGTAGTCTCCAAGGCATACCCCCAGAATGAGATTGGTAGCGTAGCTCGACTCATCATGGAACGAACCATATCTAGCAAGGTTCGATTACGCCTCTCAGCCACATCATTCAACTGTGGTGTCCTGGGAGGTGTCAATTGTGAGACTATCCCACATTCCCTTAGATAGTCGAGGAACTCTGAACTAAGATACTCACCACCACGATCGGATCGAAGCATCTTAATGTTCCTGCCCAATTGATTCTCGACTTCCTGTTTAAATTCCTTAAACCTCTCGAAAGTCTCTGACTTATGCTTGATCAAGTAGACATATCCATATCTACTATAATCATCAGTAAAAGTCAAATAATAACGATTAGCATCCCTTGTGGCATGTTTGAATGGTCCACACACATCCGTGTGTATAAGGTCCAACAAAGCTTCACCCCTCTCACACGAACCTGTGAAGGGTGACTTTGTCATTTTTCCAAGTAAGCATGATTCGCAACTATCATCTGACTTTAGGTCAAACGACTCCAAGACTCCATCCTTTTGGAGTTGGCCTATGCGTATCTTGCTTATATGTCCAAGACGACAATGCCATAAAGATGCTTTATCCAAGTTATTATTAGTAGAATCAATACACAGAACATTATTTCCTAAGTTATCTACAACAGATACAGCTTCATACACACCATCACAAGGTAATGCTTTAAAATAAAGAACATTATTAAAGAAAGCATCAATAGAACCAACTTCATTATTAAATGAAAAGGTAAACCCTTGTTTGTACAAAGCATGAAAGGAAATAATATTTCTTGCCATTCCTGGCGAATAACAACACTTATTCAAATCTAAACTAAACCCACTACTTAGCGATAAAGTATAAACTCCAATCTTGGTAACAGGTATAGCTTTCCTATTCCCCATGATCAAGTTTATCCTTCCTTGCTCCACATCCTCACTTCTTCTTAGTCCCTGCAAGTCACAACAAATATGAATACCACACCCGGTATCAAGGACCCAAGAATTAGAATGGGGTGAGTTATTAGAAATGATAGTGTAAATACCTGCATGGTTGGGTTTAACTTTCCCATCCTTCACATCTTGCTGGTATTTTGGGCAGTTCCGCTTCCAATGAGCTTTTTCATGGCAATAGAAGCATTCAGCCTCTTTTGGGTCAGAAGAAGGAGTAATGAAACCTTTCTTGGTTCCACTTGAAGAAGAGCCATCAAGGGTCCGAGCCTTGGTACCCTTAGAAGAGCTCTTTCTCTTCCTCCCTCGACTTTTCCCGATTGCCAAAACCGGAGTAGAGTTTTGAGTAGGAGTGATAGCAACCGACTTCCCCTTAAGACCTGATTCTGCAGTCTTGAGAAGTCCCTGAAGTTTGCTGAGGGTGACTTCTTCCTTGTTCATGTGATATGTCATGCGAAATTGATCATAGCACGATGGTAAGGAATGCAAAATAATATCTATTGCAAGATCCTCCGGGAAGTTCACATTAAGCTTCAGCAAACGATCCACATACCTTTGCATTTTCTGCATGTGGCTCGTGAAGGATTCCCCGTCCTTCATCATGGTTGTTATCATGGAGCAGATGATTTCATACCTCTCTTGTCTTGCACTTTGATGGTATCTTTCCATCAAATCTTGGTGCATGTCATAAGGGTAGAAATCCTCATAAGACTTTTGGAGTTCCGCTGTCATCGTGGCCATCATGATGCAAGCTACTTTCGTAGCATCCCTTTCATGTGCCCGAAATTCAGCGATCTCCTGAGGAGTTGCAGTGGACTCTTCAATCTCCTTAAGCTCCTTGTCAAGGACATATTCTTTGTCCTCGTAGCGGGTAATCATCCTGATGTTTCTGATCCACTCATTGAAGTTGGATCCATCAAAGGTGACTTTCCCACACAAGTTCATAAGGGTAAAGGAGCCATTAGGATTAGAGCCAGAAGCATTGTTGAAAGACATCTGAAGAAAAGAGGACAAGATTAGTTTAGATAAGAGAGTCCTTAATAAAACACCCAAATGTAATATTAAGGCTAGGATCCAATCACAATATAATATAACTTAGAAGAGGTATGCCGTAATCTAAGCTATATCATATTTGAAAGGTAGGTGAATGACGATTCACCAATTTCCACCACGAAAACCGCAATATTTTAGTATTAGGTTTTTGAATGGTTCTTAGAAATTCCTAGATTCTTTGAGATTCAATGAACTTTTCAAAGGCATGTTTCAATCTCGAGTGTGCCCTCCAAGTTTTGTGACTGGGATACCGAGGATCACAAAACGAGGTGTGAAGTAACCATGCAAATCACTTAGTACCCTTAAAGTTTATCACTCAATCGATGTGCCGGTTAACCACACACGCTCCATCGATACTATAATAAACCCTAAGTCACCCTTTACCTACCTTGTTAAGTCCAAGTTAGTGTGCCGGTTAACCACACACGCTCCACCAACGACTTAATCAAAGTGTAAAGTGTAATTTCATGGAATAGCACCTTATTCACATTTTTCCTAAAGTAACTAAGATTGGGAATTTAATAAAACATTTAGTTACTTTATAATATTCATCATACTTTGAATGAGAATTAATAAGTCCTTGTCTTACCCGTTCGGCTAACGACCCTCCACCGATCAAGCAAGCGGTGGGTGAGAGTGGACACCCATTAAGTCACCATTTTATAGGCAACAACCTTATACCCACCTTATAGACCGGCTTCGTGAATGAGGCGTACTAGCGGTAAGACGACTTTGTTCTTATACATATATATATAATTATTAAATCATAATAATATAAGTATAAGGGTTGAATTTTAACTTTTAAAATTCTAGGGGTTGGAACTAAAGTTTTAACTTAACTTTACTTGTTCCAAAACTTGAGGGCAAGTTTTGTAAACTTTCAAAAGTTTTCATTTCTTGTAACTTATGAGTTTAATAGAGTAATAAAATGAGGACTTTTCATTTTTCCTAACTCTTGTGTTCTTTTAATGGTTTTTAATCCAAGAGACTTTTGGTTTTCCATAACTTGAGGACAAGTTATGGACTCCATTAAAACACATTATGATCATGAATTAATCTACCACAAAAGTTACAAATAATTCCTATGATCATCTAAACATCATAAGAACAAGAATATGAATATGAACACTTTCAAGAATCAAAATCACATTTAATCTTTGTAATTTTGATAACAAGTTGTTGTAAATGAGTTAGAAAAGACATTACACCTTCTAAAATAAGTTTTCAAGTACCAAAACATTTTAGGGTAATGATTCTAATCCATTTCCAGCAACTCAAGTCGAAATTCTGCACTCTGTCGACCCTACTCGCCGAGTGCATAAACCTACTCGCCGAGTAGGTTGAAGATACACATGAACTCGACGAGTCCTCCCCATGGACTCGCCGAGTCCATCAGTCAGACAGCAGAAATTTCGACTTTCTTCAACTTTTAAGCACAAATAACAAACAAACAAAACCAGGCTCTGATACCACTGATGGGTTTTGAGCATTCTAACACTTCCTAAGTGTACATGCAACCCTAATAACCTTGGATCTATGTTTGTCTAATTATCATGCAAAGTTGAATTCCAAGGTTATATTCCTATCTAGCATACATGGGGAACAATTTTAACTTGAATCATAGATAGAATAACTTACCTTGTTGTTTCTTGAGTTCCTTGAAACCTTGTGAGCCTAGCACCCCAAGTGTGATGCCTCAAATGCTTCACACAACACCAAATGCTCTTGTAAAGACTCTTGAGATAACACAAACTTCTCAAAATCGGCCAAGCCCTCTAGTTTCTTAGTGTTCAACTTGTGTAGCCAATTTTGTGGAGAATGGGACTCTTATATAGTGTTGACACATCTAGGGTTACACCATGTAAACCCTAATGTGTCATGACTCTTCATTTCCATGACCCATGGGTTTGTAACTCCCATGGAGCATCCATGGAGCATCCTATGGGTAGAACCCAACTTGATAATCCATGGAGCCTCTTAGCCCACTATACAAGATATGGATGATTTACATAATCAACCCATATATTTAATTAGTTATCCTTTGATCACTTAATTAATTCCAAATTAATTCTTTGATCAACTAATCAAATAATATTATTAATATATTAGAACTTATAATATATTAATAATCTCCAAGTGTTATTTCTCTCATTTAGTCTATCCAATTGCATGGTGCCATGCAACCCAAATGGACCATGCCGGGTCGGGTCAAGTACAAGCCCGAAATAGTTATGGACTTAGACACCTTATCCAACAGCTATGCCATTCCCAGGACTGACCATACATCCCCGAGCTCACTTGTGATATTTAACAATCATAATACTTTTGTTCTTGTCATTGTGACACTGATTTTAGTATGAATGCACACTAGTATACTTAATTAAATATTTTAATATTTAAAGTATAGAATCTGGGTCAGAGTGCTTTAATCCCTAATGGGTTTATAGTTTAATCCTTAATGGCGGAAACGTTCTGGGGCGGAGGACGTCATGTACAGTATCACAACACAGTAAATGTAAATAAGCAAACAACATCATCCATTGCATTAAATATATAATTTTAATACAAGCGTGTTCCGTACAGTTTTAGACACCAAAAATATAATGTAAATCAAAATAATATGATGACTCTTGAATGCGCTCCATCTTCTCAAAAGCTGGCATCAGTACCTGTCTACTGATGACCTGAGAATACAAGTTATTTTGAAAGAGTTTATCAGCATTAAGCTGGTGAGTTCATAAGTATTTTAGTGTCGGTGTTTGTTATCAAAACGTTTGAACGTGTCTCAAGTATAAGTTTGTAAAATGTATGTAAGTGTTTGTAAAAGTTTGAATCTCTCAGAAAAACCTATATTTTCTATTAAAGTAGCCTTCTACCAAGGATTAACTGTTTTGTATGCTCGTTTGTTGTAAAAGTGTGTAATTTCCAAAGTGTAACTATCATTTAACAAATATAGTTTGTACATTAATGTTTAAGTGAGGTTATCACTAAAAATATGTAATGGGTAAATCATTGGAGTACTGTAATTTTGTATTATAGGAACTACTGTTGTACTAACTACCTTAAACCGGATTTATATTAAGGTATAATGTGATAATTGCACCATACTATCGACTGGTAACAACGACATACGAATGGTCGTAATAACGGAATGACGTTTGGCACCCGCAGACCTGCAGGTCCAGCTGTAGCTAGCAGCAAGGTGTAGGATAGTCAATCCAGTATAGATCTATACGCAAACTCACGCTCTCCCTCCAAGAGAATTCTGGCTACAACTCGGGCCATGACATTTAAGGCATGCTCCGATCCAGTGGATCACAATTGTTAACGTATTCTTGTATATGTAGTGTAATGTTTCTCGTTCTAGTATAGTTGTATATGTTCTCTTCCTAGTATAGTTGTATATGTTCTCTTTCTAGTATAGTTGTATGTGTTCTCTTCCTAGTATAGTTTTATATGTTCTCTTTCTAGTATAGTTGTATATGTTCTCGTAGTAATGTAATGTACAGACTCATGAATGAACTGACTCATTGATCTAGAAGTTGTAGTAGTATGATCCTGTGTTACCCCGATGGTAACTTACTAGTGATGTGAATAGTACGCATGAATATGGAAGTACTTTTATTTCTATATATGTATATTTGATATATAATTAATATTGAAACGACCTTCGGATGGTCACCCGAAATCCCACCAGACCACATCCAAATCGAGAAAAATGAAATAGGGTGGATGGCCTTCCTAAGCCCTTTAAACATTTCTTATATATCTATACATATATGGGCATGCAATTTATAAGAAGTATAACAAGGTTTAAATAAAAGTATTTGATAAGTAAAAGAGTTTGTAAAACATTTTGAAGTAAAGCAGTTTGATAAACAGTTTGAACAGTGATAAAATCATTGGTTTTCTAGTTATTAATCACATGTGATTAATGCGATCACATGTGATTGATTTCAATAACTATAAGCATTGAACTTGTATCCCCCCCATAAAGTATTTAAAACATTTAAAAGCATTTCAAAGGTTAATTAAAGGGGTATGAACTCACTTTTGGTGAGTGGATTGGATTGTAGTGTCGGATACCGTGCTAGGTGGCAAACGGAGACTTGTTCACACCCACGAGCCTAGTTATCATATAATAAGCATATATATAACTAATTAGCCAAATAATAACTTAATGAAATAAGTTGGGACACTTAGGAACATGTAAACACTTTGTATAAGTGTTATAGGTCCTAATGGTTGCATCTAAGTGTTATGGGACAAGGCTAAAGGGGTTTAATGCACTAAAGGACCTTGTATAGGAGTTTACTACCCATAAAACCCCACACAAGGAGTTTACGGTCGTAAACCCTTGAGTTTACGGCCGTGAACTCCACTCTTGGTGGTTTTGGGTGTTTTAAGGTGCTAAATGAATTCTAGAATAAGCCTAGCTTGGTGGTTTAATCCTTTAGGTAGTTTAGGGCATAGATCACACTCCTTTGAGGAGTTTACGGCCTAAAGACCATACCCCTTAGAGTTTACGGCCGTAAACTCTCATGGGGTGGATGTTTTAATTCTTTTAAGTCTCTTGCACAAGTAGGATAATTTATAGGCTTTTGATTTAGGCTAAGGGGAACCCTAGGCACACTTTGGTGCCTTTACTTGGAGTTTACGGCCCAAGAGCATTTCTTGGCCGTAAACTCCCTTTTAGGGATGATTTTGATGTGTTTTAGTCCCCATTTTAGCTACAAGTATTTGAGGGTAATAGTCTAAAGCCTTAAGGGGTGATTAGGGCTCATTTTGCCCTTGAAAATGGTGTTTACGGTCCAAGAAATTCTTGGGCCATAAACTCCTAAAATTTGGTGTTCTTGAATGATTTCTAGCCTCAAATGATTCTACATATTATGCTAAACTAGTTTTCTAACAAGGAATTGGGACTAGATAGCCTTAAAGCTCCATTTTGGAGTTTACTCCCCAAGAACGTTCTTGGGCGGTAAACTCCCGGATCTCATGTAATAGACATGTAATCTATGTTAATAAGAATAAAACAAACATTATAACACAACTAGAGAAGTCTACTCATGATTTGGGATGAAAACCCGAAGATCCGTGAGAGAGAATATGGCTTTTCTCTAGTTGGAAATGTGAATAATGAATGAATTTAGTTCAGAAATCTATTTATAGTCCTGAAATATTTTGGCAGAAAATATTTTTATTCTGGAATTGGACTCTAACATTATGAAGTGTTGATATGCTCAAGTTTCACAAACCCAAGAGCATCCACTCTCCTGATACCTCCTTAAATGTAAACCCTAGTGTACACAAACTTATTCGGAAAAGTCTGAAGTTCATTGAAACTGGACTAGCTTCTATTGAATAGTTAATGTTCGTACAAAATGGAAATTTCGGGTTGTCACATAAGGTGTTAATATATCTTTCCAGGTTTGCATTTAAACTAGTACGATTACACGTACCCGGGTAAGTAGGCACGATGTGATAAAACATAATAATATATGTTTCCGAGTTTGTGTTAACACTGGTATGATTTCACGTACCTGGGTTAGCAGGCGCGAGGTGATAAAACACAATAATATATCTTCCTGGGGTTGCATTAACACTAGTACGATTACACGTACCTAGGTTAGTAGGCACAAGGTGATAATACATATTAATATATCTTTCCGAGTTTGCGTTAACACTAGTACGCTTACACGTACCAGGGTTAGCAGGCACGAGGTGATAAAATATATTGAATCGAAGTTATTTATACATAGTATCTTTGTAAATTACCTAACAATAATAAATAAAATACATAACTTATTCGTAACATGAACATTAAGTAGAAAGGGACCTATAATGCTAACTTTATGATTCTTTAGTGTATACATCAAGGATATATATTAATCGGGTCTAGGAGATAGTAGGACGTGTGCTTTCCGCATTATTTCTTGCTCCTTGTTTGGTTGTGGGCTTAGGGAAGACGCACCCAGTCTACAATCTATCCAATCTTAGTTATATGTGTGTATATATATATATATATATATATATATATATATATACTGTATACACCAACTTACTAGTAAAGGGTTTAATATATTTTATTAAACCAGTATAACTTAAAGGACCTTAGGTGGTTAATACTATAATACCTTAATTTATACATTAGGGTTATATATTATTAATACCCGATAGGTAGTTGGATGTGTGCTTTCCGCCTCATTTCCTGTTCTTTGTTTGGTTGCGGGCTTAGGACATATTCACACAATTAACTATCCGTTCGATATTAGATTATATATAACTAGTATAAACTAAGTGATTATAGAAGAAACCATTGTGGTTACCATTTTTACTAAAAGAAATAAGATTTTTCTTAAAGAATGTTTTCATCAAATATAAAGGAACCGTTATAGTTAACTCCGTGAGTACCAAGTGATTACGCCAGGGTTATATACAACGATGATCTAACAAACAATGGGAGGTGTGCCTTCCACCTCATTTGTTGTTCCTTGTTTGGTTGTGGGCTTATGGCAGATACACACAATCGATTGTTTTTTTACTCTGGATTTTATATAACTTGTATCCATTTAGTACTCATAGAAAGGATTGTAGAGTCATTTTTACTTATCTTTCATCAAAGCAGGAGATATAGGATTTTCTGGAGGAACAGGAGAACTTTTCTATAAAAAAACTTTCAACTTACTTACATCACTAAAATCTTATGAACTCACCATCTTAAATGCTGATCAACACTTTCAAAATAACTTGTATTCTCAGGAAACGAGTAGACAGGTATGCGTACTGGGATTCAGAAGATGGAGCCGTATAGCTTCATGTCTTTTTGTTATTTACTTTGTAGTCTATGTTATGTGAACCACATACTTTTAAAACACTTTCTTTCTAATGAAATGGTTTTTTATTTCTTTGATTACTATGATGCATGTCTTGTGATACTAAACATGATGTCCTCCACCCCCGAACGTTTCCGTCGTTCCGGTTTTGGGGTGTGAAAGTTTTTGTTACCAAACTTATAAAGTCTCAAGGTTTTTAAAATATACAAAGGCTCATATTACGTAATTTACATGCATATAAATTATAATGGGTATAGTTTGTGGAACTTATGGACTATTTTAGTAAGTAAGGAAAATGATATGAGAACACGCATATAATTTATAATAGGTATAAATTATGGGTCTGTTCACAATATAAATCGTCTTAAACTTGTATATGGAAAAATTACAACTTTATTTATTAAAAGGTTTTTGAACGGTAATACTCGTGAACTCGTTGAAGCAATAAATTTTGAGACACTTCTTCATGTACTTACCTAAGTATGACCGTAAGCCCTGACTTATTAACCACAATCTCCTGGAGGGAGAGCGTGAATTTATGTATAGATTTATACGAGGTTCAACACTTATTTATAAACTTGTATAGCCTAAGGGACTCTTATTTGTTAATTCTATGATTTCTTAGCTTATACATCAGAGTTATATATAAGGAAGAACCGATAGACGAGGGAATGTATGATTTCCGCCTTACTTCCTTTTCCTTATTTGGATGTGGACATAAGGAATAACCACACAATCGACCCTCCGTCCGTTTTTGATTATATATAACATGTATAAACGAAGAAATCATTGAAGGAACTGGTATGGTTACAATTCTTATTAAGAAAATATAGAATTTTATGGAAACACTCACGAACATTCTCAAATAACAAAGAATATACTTTATATAAAAAAATGTTTATGAACTCACCAAATTCAATGTTGAAACTTTTTAAACCACTTGTATTCTCAAGAAAGTTAGTAGACAGGTACCTCCTCAGGCGTTTGGAAGACGGAGCATAGTAACATCACGTCTTATCTTTTGCTATAGTCTTAATGTTTATCAAGTAATGTTTTGAACACAATGTAAATACTATGTTATCAATATAATGGTTATTGTTACTTTGATTACTATTATACACTTTATTGTAATACTGTACATGACGTCCTTCGCCCCCGAACGTTTCTGCTGTTCCTGTTTGGGGGTATGACAGATTGGTATTAGAGCATTGTTTATAGTGAACTCAGTATATCAACCCATAAAAGATATACAATTATCAATACAATGGGATAAAAACACTCTGAACAAGAGTTATACTTTTAAAATATAATAATATTTTTATGAAAGTATACTTACATGCGTATATAAATATACTAGAACAAGTATCACAAGAAGAACAAAACAAAAGTATTTAGATGTTGGACTCTACAGTCAAAACTTGTAATCATATCTGGAAAAAATATAGCCTGATCAACTATATTTATTTGAGATACTACCAACATGTGTTTGGGAGTGATAGTGGTGTCGCAACAAGTCTAAAACTTGCCAACCCTACATGTAAAGGAACATTAGAACCAACCAATAAGTTTAAAATACTGTAGGAGTATTTTATGATGTTATACAATAACAAGTCTAAAAACTTACCAAGTTCATGTACTAAGAAACTCTAGAATCAAACACAAAACTAAAATACTATAGGAGTATTTTGATGTACTATAAATAACAATGTGAAAATTTAAAAGACCCTTACTGGTAGGTCTATAATTGCAGAGTGTATACTCCCAAGGTTATATATAATTAAGATCTTATAGACATAGAATTTGTGGTTTCGCTTTACTTTCTTTTCCTTATTTTGATGTGGATATAGAGTAGGATCACTTATTCGAAGGTCTATTAGATGTAAGGTATATTTAACTTGTATACACTATGTGATTATAGAAGGACCCGATAGGGTTCATGCCATAAATATTTCTTTAGGAACGTTTTATTTAATCTCATAGATTCTTTAGACCCCCCATTCTCGTACAAACCACTTAGATAGATGTACCCACTTCATTACAACAACCAATAGAGGAGTAAAGGAAGAACAAGAAGGGGTTCATTTGAAGAACTCTGAGAAGGGATCAGATGAAGAGAAAGAAACTATAAAAATCACCAAGTACCTTTACCTTATCAGGAGGATACATGAGAAGTTCGCATGAACTTTCGGGGTTCAAACTCTCCATTATGAAGCAATGGGGATCAGTGACAAAACCTGAAGCATGACAAAATGGAGATTCAACACATCTACGAAGAACAAGGACACCATAGGAAGATAAGGAGACGAAAAATCATTGCCGCCAAGAGTAGGACAAAGAACAGAGGAAACCACACGTGAGACATGTGAGGTGGCAGAGTATCTTATGTGTCACACTAATAACTAAAAAACTAATATAACTTAGTGAGTTGGTGGTTACACTACTCACACTATGTGTTAAGTGTTGGGTTTTGAGCATTCTAACACTCCTAAGTGTACATGCAACCCTAAATACCTTGGATCTATGTTTTCTCTATTATACATGCAAATATGAACTTTCCAAGGTATTCATCCTAACTAGCATAATAACATTGATTCATATGAATATAACAAGTTAGAATTACATACCTCTTTGATGTAGAATGTCTTCATGAAGCTTGAGTGCCTAGTGCCCCAAGTGTGACACCTCAAATGGTTCACACATCACCAAATACACTTGGAGTAGATTAGAGAGAAATCCACACTTCATAAAAATCGGCTAGCCCTTTCACATATACTCTAGTCGCCGATTTTCTCAACAATAATATGCTTATATAGTTAGTGACAATTAGGGTAAACCCTAATTGTCATGGTTTTCCATTTCCTTGGATCCATGGGTTCAAATATACCATGGAGCATCTTATAGGTTTTAGCCCAACTTGACAATCCATGAACCATTAGCCCACTATACAAGTATGGATGATTTACACAATCAACCCATATCTTTAATTAGTCTTCTTTTGATCACTTAATTAATCCTAGATTAATTCTTGATCAATACTAATTAAATAATCTTATTAATATATTAGAACTTATAGTATATTAACAAACCTTAAGTGTTATTTCTCTCATTATAGTCTATCCAAATGCATGATGCCATGCAACCCAAATGGACCATGCCGGGTCGGGTCAAGTCTTACCAATTATAGTTATGGACTTAGACATTAATCCACCAGTCTCCCACTTGGATAAGTCTAAAACTATTATTGCAAGTATGACTTCAAAAACCGACCGGCAATCGTAGCTCTCAAAAGCTTCTGTCGAACTCTGACCTTGCCGATGATCTCTGACCTTTGTCAATGACTTGTCCATTAGATAAGGGATAATATATTCTTCCATTCTAGATATCGTATAGATTGAGACATGGATTATAATCATTCTCTCTGTCCATTTGTCGTTTCCCGATTTCCGATTTATGACGACTAACTAATTGAACAAATCAAATCAGTCCAGGCCCGACCGAGCACTTACATTTGTCATCACCAAATCATCGAGGGGCCCACAGATATCGCTTTTATCCCAAAGGTAAAAGGAATGGATAAACTTCGACTCATATGGCTTGTTCTACTACTTGTTGAATCATACACAAAGGCAAGTTTTATAACATCGAGTTACCAATGCGTTTTCGTGCAATCAATATATAACCAACTCATAGTAACAACTCATATCTCTAGGTTTGAAGAATTTAAGATATTATCGTCCCATGATCACTCGTGATAAAATCCATGAACTTATGTAGCACCACTTTGTCCAACAACTTAGACCTCTACAAGCCAACCCAAGACAGTCTTGATTCATATCTACTTCCAACATATGACCGGCTGTGGATGGTTTGAATAACTTAGTCATTTGGAAGAGTGACCTAGTTTATTCTGGAAGTCAAAACATGCAAAATGATACACAATAATAATATATTCCAATATGGTCTCAGAACTTATGAATATAAATAAAACACCTTTTTATTTATCACCATATGATTACACGTTATTCATTACATACTGTTTCAACTATCAACTTTATTCTTGTATTAAAACAATAGTTGTCCCATGCTCCAAGCATGTACACTATGTTTTTCTAAACACTAGTCCTGACATACACCAAGTATGCACACTATGTTTGTCTATGATCTTTACATTGTGAAATAAACCAATTGAACCATGATTCTAATTTCACACTCCCAATTCCTTATTGCAAATGCAAGAATTCCAAACTCATGCCATTTACTGAAATCTGTTAGATTCTAAACTTATATGCATTGATCCTCTTGTAATGATTATGCACAAAGTCACAGACTTGATAAAAAACATTACAGGGCATTCCAAAGGAGATCAACTCCTTGGAAACATCCTTCTTGCATTAAGTTTCCTAATCTTAAACATATTTATTGATCAACTTCCACCTACGGGATCATTTCCATATTCTCCTTTTCACTATCACTTCTGAACAAGAGTTGCCTTTTTTCAGAATATGTCAATATGGTCCTTCCAATAATTAACACTATACTTCCAACTGTCCTTGAGCAACCAATCTTTAGTAAACCGTAGATTGTCCTCAACAGTTGCTTAATCAATTTAGTCATATCCAATTCTAGACTTTTCCCTCTTGATGCTCTAAGCATTTGAAAAATTTAGAAAGGTTGAATATTTTAGCACATGATTTGCCAAGTTCTCATAATTCAAATTATGAAAAAGGATGCCGTAATCAGAATAGAATTTTAGAACGCAAATAATGGACCCATATATAGAATTTTCTTATGTTGAGCCATTCCAACATAACATTCATATATATACTTGACTAAATACGATTAAAACCTCAATCTAAGCTTTTAGATTTGAGATGAAGTATAATTTCCTCTCCCTTAATTATAGCAAAACAACTCTTTCCCAACTGAAACCTTTTGTTTTCTATTATTAACATTGCTAACTTGCAACCTTTATCATAATTATCATGCTCCCAGTAACATGATGATTACTAGCATAACACTTATGCTCCCACTAGCTTTGACATGTACTCAGAAATCAGTTGGACTTCTAGAAATCAATACTTTATTGACTTTCTTACCAAAGTTCAGATTTCTGATACTAGATTGCTTTGATAAAACTTTATCAATATCATACACCCTATCTTAGATAGCTCACAAGTGTGTCTATACAATTTTAAGAACTATGAAAAGGGATGTCGTAATCATAGTCTCGATTGTTTAGACCTTTGCCACTTCTCAAAAGTCCATGTTAGTGTGCCAGTTAACCACACATGCTCCACTAACGACTTTGAGAATGCAAATATGACAATTGCTATCTAGCTAAAATCTACTTAGTAAAAGTGTTTCTTCACCATCATTTTCATGAATCGGAGAAAAACCTTATGACACTTAGATTTAATGGTGTATGTGTTCTTATCCATGTGAATTGTCAAAACCATAGTCACAAGACAAGGATAATGACAAATCCAAACTCATACGGACTGAACTCAGTCTTAATTTCTTGCCATCTGGCAGCTCAAGGGCCTGCCATTGCTTCCAAATTGTGCAACCAATTGAGAACTATGAGAACTCATATGCAAAGCTAACTTTAATTGGAATGGGCACATAATATGTCAACATGAAAGGTTATAAACCTCAAGTCGTGTGCTAGTGAAGAACTTCAGGTTTTATTCTTGATTAGTTCTTGAGACTTTCAAGAACTTTAAGACTCCCATTGTACTCTTGACATATAAGAATTTCTTGTCAGATATTCAAGAGATAGTGTGGATTCTAATCAAGACAAACACTTCACACAATTGGCCTTAGTTGGTCTTTGTTTTATCCAAAACATCACAACTTACCAATTTCAAATGTACAAGAGTAGAAAACTTTTACTCTTACATTTGACAAGTGTTTTAAACCTTCTTTAAGACATGTCACTCAAGTTACAATCTTAGAGTATAACTCTAAGAATTGTTTTTGGAACGAAGTATGAATCATCTTCTTGATTTAACCACTTCAACAATTCATAACTCCTCTTCTTAACTATCAGAATGCACTTAGAGGATGAATTTGGATAAGGTCTCAAAATCATTAAGATGGTCTTAAAACATGATACTAAAGTACTCTCCCATCTTTTCAGATTTGAGAAACTTTTATCTTTCTGCCTAAGTTGATTCTTCTTATTCGCTCTGCAATACATTGGAACCTTTTCCAATGTCTCAGAATTACACTTAAGCTTGTAAGTATAACCATATTTACTGAGCTATTATAAATTATGATGAATAGTCTTATCGATCTTTTGTGGTGGACTTAACCAATACACAAGAATGTGTACTCGATCCCTTAGTCCTTTACTTGACTCACACATCCATGTGAACAAGTAGTTAGTCTTAAATTTTCCAATGCTTGAAAGTTCTCATTCATCAGGCTATACAACTTGCATGATTCCAAGTTTCTATCCAACTGAAACTTGGGTGATGAGAATCTTTCCATATTTGGTAAATTTAGACACTACCACAAATGAATGAATCAAATTCATATTTCCACTCTTGCTCTTAATGGAATCTTATAAGCAACACATTTTTTTCACAAATGCCATTGTAAGGATATTTTTAAAATAAATAAAATCAATTTTTTTTCTTTTGTTTTAAAAGCTTTGCGGAAAAACTATCCTTACAGTGCCAAAGCACATGAAAACTTTGTTGTTATGATAACTCCTAAGAAGTATCTCAAGAACCCGGTCTTCAAACTATGCGATAGAAATCCATCTACACGATCAGCTTCAGCATATTCTTTCTTTAAGTTTCTTCAGTTTTCTTTGATTCTTAAAACATCAACATGTGACCCAGTCACATCATTTATCAAGAATCTCAGAATAGAAACTTAGCAGAGTTAGATATTGGACTTTACCTGAAGTAGATTCAAATTATTGACTTTAACATCCTTAGGTAAAATTGGCAGCTTCGCAATTAATGCCCCTTCCTTTGGTAATATAAACATATGGACCCTTCGGTAATGGTATACAGGACTATCACAGACTTAGCTTTTCTCTTTACCATTTGGTCAACCGAGTTGACTATGGCCGATCCCTTTCCATTGGGAAGAGAATGCTTTTTCTGGCTATCCAATGTCATTATTGTCAATGTCCATAAAGTTTTGGAAGTTAATCTTAGCAAATAGATAAGATCATTAAGGGTCTTGTCATAGCTTGTTTCATAGGAGTCCCAAAGGAACTCACTATGTGACTTAGAAAGTAGTTGACCCACCAACTTTCTCAAGACTTTGACACCCAACTCTCCCGTCTTGTTAACATGTGACTACATCTCCAAGATGTGATCACACATAGACCTTTTCTTGCCAATAGGGCTTGAGTGACCTTAAACTTTTCAAGAGCTTTTGGGTTAGGGAGAATAATTGGAGGAGGTGAAAGAAGTATGATTTCCATGGGACATCATCTTCATTTAGGAAAACTTGTTTCAAGAGATTTGGGAAGATCATAAGTGTCTAAACCAGACATCTTTTGGGAGATATTCAAGATAGTTGATTTAAAGTCCCTAATATAACACCCAATATGAAATATTAAGGCTAGGACCCAACAAACTATTTTATAACTTGGAAGTGGGATGCCATAATCCAAGCTAAAAAATATTTGAAGGAAGGTGAATGACGATTCACCAATTTCCACGAAGATAAACGAAATGTATTATTAGGTTTGATTTGGTTTTTGAAACTCCTAGATTCTTTTCAGATTCATTGAACTTTTCAATGGCATGTTTCAGTCTCGAGTGTGCCCTTCAGGTTTTGTGACTGGGATGCCGAGGATCACAAAACAAGGTGTGAATAACCATGCAAATATACTTGGTACCCTTAATATTTACCCATCAATCGATGTGCTGGTTAACCACATGCGCTCCACCGATACTATGATAAAAATTAAGTTACCCATTTGCCTACCTTGTTAAATACGAGTTAGTGTGCCGGTTAACCACACACGCTCCACTACTTGACTTAAACATAGTGCAAAGTGTAATTTCAAGGATTAGCACCTTATTCACATTTTCCTAAGTAACTAAGACTGGGTATTTCTAAAAGGTTTAGTTACTTAGTATTTATCATTAATACTTTTAATGAAGGGAGAATTCTAGTCCTTGTCCTACCCGTTTGGCTAACGACCCTCTACCGATCAAGGAAGCAGTGGGTGAGAGTGGACACCCATTAAACTACCATTTTATAGGCAGTAACCTTATACTCCCCCTTATAGACCGGCTTCGTGAATGAGGCCTACTAAAGGTAAGACTGACTTTACTCTTATACATATATATATATATATATATATATATATATATATATATATATATAAATATTATTAACTTAAAATATTATAAAGTACAAGGGTTGAATTTTAACTTTTCAAATTCTAAGGGCTATCTTGGAATTAAAGTATTCATAAGTGAAAACTTTTCAAATTCCAAAACTAGAGGGCAAGTTTTAAAACTATTCAAAACTAATTAATTTCATAACTTATGTGTTTAAAGTAGTTTTAATTAAAAGACTCTTCAAGTTCCATAACTTAAGGACAAGTTATGGAAGACTTTAAACTAATAAAAGAATGTAACTTTTCTTTATTTTGTAACTAATGGAATTAATTAAGGTTACACATTTTATTACTTAATGAAGTGACTCTTGAACCTCCATAACTTGTGGACAAGTTATGGAGTCATAAAACCATTTAATGAGAACAAGACTCTTCATTTTTGTAACCTTTGCCAACTTTTATGAGTTTTAAGAAACTTAAATGTGACCTTTCGTGTAACTTGAGGACAAGTTACATAAACACGTTTTAGAATCATCTCTTAGATTAAAATTGATTGAAAACACATAATCAATTAACTTATCTGTTAATCTAAGCAACTCATATGAACAAAGATAGTACACATCAAACTTTTTCATGTAATTAGCATAACTTTTAAACTAATACAAAACATGAATCTATTGATAATTATCTTTGAAATTGGATTAGCATGAACATTACCCCATCAAAAACAAGTTTATAAGTCCAAAAATAGCTTAGGGTAATGTTCATGGACCATTTCTAGCCAAAACAGTTGAATTTATGTTGTTTGGGGTCCAACTCGTCGAGTGCACGAACCAACTTGGCGAGTTGGATGATTTTAGCCTTCGATTCTGCTGTGCAGACAGAACCAAAATTTGATTTTTAAGCCAATTTTGCAAGTATAACAAGAAAACAAGCCTAGGCTCTGATACCACTGTTTGGTTTTGAGCATTCTAACACTCCTAAGTATGCATGCAACCCTAAATACCTTGGACCTATGTTTTCTCTATTATACATGAAAATATGAACTTTCAAAGGTATTCATCCTAACTAGCATAATAACATTGATTCATATGAATATAACAAGTTAGAATTACATACCTCTTTGATGTAGAATGTCTTCATGAAGCTTGAGTGCCTAGTGCCCCAAGCGTGACACCTCAAATCACAGAACACCAAATACACTTGGAATAGATTAGAGAGAAATCCACACTTCATAAAAATTGGCTAGCCCTTTCACATATACTCTAGTCGCCAATTTTGTCAACAATAAGATGCTTATATAGTTAGTGAAAATTAGGGTAAACCCTAATTGTCATGGCTTTCCATTTCCTTGGATCAATGGGTTCAAATATACCATGGAGCATCTTATGGGTTTTAGCCCAACTTGACAATCCATGAAGCATTAGCCCACTATACAAGTATGGATGATTTACACAATCAACCCATATATTTAATTAGTCTTCTTTTGATCGCTTAATTAATCCTAGATTAATTCTTTATCAATACTACTTAAATAATCTTGTTAATATATTAGAACTTATAATATATTAACAAACCTTAAGTGTTATTTCTCTCATTATAGTATATCCAAATGCATGATTCCATGCAACCCAACTGGACCATGCCGGATCGTGTCAAGTCCTACCAGTTATAATTATGGACTTAGACATTAATCCAACATTAATTTTATCACCTTTTCCGTCGCAACTAATAACAGTAAATCGAATCATGAAATCTCATTTGAGAGTGTTTACTACTAAAAATTCATAATTTTATTTTATATTGACCCCTGTTATGAATTGTTTACAAACCTTTTTGAAAGTTGGAACATGATACCCACCAATCTAAGATAATTTAGTTTGGACGACATTCGATTTATAACCATTACTAAAGATTTAAACCCATTTCATCCTTTAAAAACATTATGATAGAAAAGATGCCTCCCTGTAGACTTAGAAGGTGCTTCCTCAACAACATGATAACAAATCCACCATTGTACGACATTGTTGTCTTTCAAACTACGATAACAAGTGACATGACTCAAATCCACACAAGTGGTATCAATTGTTCGATTTATGATGTTAACCATTCTAAAGGGTGTTGTTATTCGCACCTAGAAATCGAGTCAAAACCACCGTTTCTAAAGTCAAAAACACCATTTTGGTTAAAAACCCAAATTAAAAAGACATGTCATATAATCTTAAATAATATTATATATTAAACTTTATTAGATTATTTTATTATCCGACTACAAAATCTCTTATTTTACGTTTCTTTTCTATTTTTATGTTCTAATATATATATATATATATATATATATATATATATATATATATATATATATATATATATATATATATATATATATATGTTCCGTTGAGATAAAAAATAAAATAAAGATCTTGAGATTCAACCTCAGCCATGTATTTCACATCTGCCGAATAACGCTCCGGCGTACCAGCACGACATGTCTGCTATAATCATAAATGATTATACAGCGTTACCCATTCCTTTCTCCTCCGCCACCATCCCCACCACCATAACCGCCACCGCCACCACCACCTCTGACACCAGCCGACCCCACCACTGTCACCTCTGTCACTTATACCACCGCCACCCCTGTCACCACCTATTCTGCCACCAACTATCATAATCATATATGATTACTCAAACTGTGAACATACATATATGTGTAATCATTTGTGATTAGGCATATACATACAAACATATATGATTATACATATCTTCTATATAATCATTTATGATTAGGCATAACTCGCTGTTGTCGGTACGCTGGAGCGTTAGAGCGGCAAATGAGAATATGTGGCTGATGTTGAATCTCAAGATCTCTATTTTTTTTGAATCTCAAATGAACCGTTTCATATATATATATATATATATATATATATATATATATATATATATATATATAATACACACAAACCTATAAACAAACGTAATACGTAATGCTATTTTACATTTTCTTTTATTTTGCATTCTTTATATATATTTTTTATATCATTTAAATACAACGTAACAATATTAGGCAAAATTGATGCGTTTAAATAAATATACCAAAAATAAAGTTCCAAGCTTATTTTAGTACACAAGATCCTATATCTAACATATCACTACATCATAGCAATATACAGTGGAACATCCCAAAAATACGGGCCAAAAATTTTGTTTTTAATTAAGCGATTTGAAAAAAAAACATTTGTAACAAAACATCATACGGTCATAATATTTAATAAAACATGTCTCGTGGCCATAAACTAAAACACAAAACATAAAAATGTCAGAGTACAAAATCCCGAAATGTCTCTTGGTGCGGAAATCAAAAGAGTGTGTGTGATGCGCCGCTACCATGCCAACTCATTCCCCTTGATAGAAGAGGTACCTGAAACAATAACTGAAATCCGTAAGTACAAAGCTTAGTGAGTTCCCCCACTGTACCACATACCATATAATCACATAGCATACATACTGCCATGCAATTTTGGGGTGCCCGACCTACCCGATACGGCCATTCTGGGGTGCCGACCTACCCATGCGGCCATTCTGGGGTGCCGTCCTACCCGTGTCAAGCCATTCTGGGGTGCTGACTACCCTTCGGTCCTAACGACCGAACCTCGGGGACTTCTCCCCTCCTACTACCTCTAACACATATAACAGATCATACCGGCATGTAAACATATCATCACATACTGTCAGACATAGCTGGGGTGTCTGACCTACCCTTCGGTCCTAACGACCGAACTCTACTACTATCACATATCATGCCATCATATAACATAACAGGTAGTAGCGAACCTAGATGATATCACAAAGACAATCATCTAACATACATCTCCTACTGGTGGGCTGACATTATGGCTGTAGACCCACCGCTACTGGAAGGTAACTCACCTCGAATGTAGCTGCTGAAGTCTGCTTGCAAAGCACCTGACAGCTGGATCGGAAATCCTCCGGCTATAGATCATAAACATAGGTTAGCCTCTCATACACACCCTTAGGTCAGATGACTGACCCTCCCTTGGTCCAAGGTCAACTCCTTAGTCAAGGTCAACTTCCAGTTGACTGGACTCGCCGATTCACGGCACCGACTCGCCGAGTGCTTCTCCCACTAACCCGGCCCCACTCT
Organism: Lactuca serriola; assembly: GCF_051521515.1. Taxonomy (NCBI): domain Eukaryota; kingdom Viridiplantae; phylum Streptophyta; class Magnoliopsida; order Asterales; family Asteraceae; genus Lactuca; species Lactuca serriola. The sequence goes on from NC_136410.1 coordinate 202,550,605, forward strand.
ACAAGTCCCCTTTTCCCACTCACTGAGTCGCCCTTAACTCACTACTCGGGACAATAGGACCGGATCGTGATCCGACTCGCCAAGTCCAAGCGAGCAGACTTCCCACTCGCTTCCAGATCCTCATCCGAACATCCTTCATGAGAATTTGGGTTTCTCGGACTATCATAACACTTTAGATTGCTAATTCTACGTGCAAACACGAAGGGTTGGACTTCCAACACTTAAAGCCTTCGTACTCAGTAACAGTTCATACGACTCGCCGAGTTTGAAGAACAACTCGTCGAGTACCAGGCAATCTTCATAGGACTCGCCGAGTCTAAGGTCATCTTCATAGAACACGCCGAGTTCCACTTTGGGACTCGCCGAGTCCCTTGACCCACGTTCCATATAAGCCGAATCAGAGACATGCAAAACTTCAAAACCACAGATCCATGATCCTAGGGCATGCTTAACACGTAAAGTTGCAACCTTTACGTGCATGCATGTCCCTATAAGCTCAAAAATGCAATTCCAAGCTCTTTAAGAGGTCATGCACTCAATGGGGTCCTCAATCACTTCAACCATAACAACTTTATGCTTCTAACACGTCCATAAGGTCTAGATCTGAAGTCATGCACTCAATGGGGACTAGGGACTCTCACTACAACTCTCTGGAAGTGTTAAGGACAAGGGGCCGAGTTAATGTGATTAAATAGAGTGACAATACTCGGGTTAGGGTTTTTGCCCAAACAGGGCCTAATCGCCGAGTCAGGGAACCGACTCGCCGAGTCCAAGGCTCGAACCCCGCGTCTCATCCCGCTCCTACTCGGCAAGTTGGTCCTTCAACTCGCCGAGTCCAATGCAAAAATGCAAGAATTATGGATTTTAAATTACAAGAAATATGTACCGGGAATCAGGTGCTACATATAGTAAACTAAGATATCAATCCAATGGGCTGACCTTGGTGCGTTCGACCCGTTGTGTACGGTGAGGAAAACTCACCTTACAGTCGGAATGCAATCTGAATAACTCCCAGCTCCGACAACCGGCACAACCCAAATCCTAATTGTCAAAACATTTCCCAAAATGACACAAACTTCATGGACAACTTAGATCTATGCAAAGATTCATCAATAATATGTTGTTTATGATTCTATGTGTATTGCTGTGAGTATGGGTATTTTGGGGAAACCCACTAAGCTTTCGTGCTTACAGTTTTAGTTTATTGTTTCAAGTACATAGGGGGATCGCGGCAAGGCAAATGCGTGATCGTATAGCTCCTCACATTTTGTTATGGTTTCTGGGAAAACTCTGATATAGATTATTTTGGAAACAAAGTTGTAATAACTATTGATTTAAAGTGTTTTTGAAAAGTTTAAAATTGGCTTGAATTTTGTGGGTGTTACAACTAAAGACAAAATGAAGGTTGGATGTTGAAGAGGGAATGAAGAATGAAGAGTTAATGATGCTTATGTATGGACAAAACCCTAAAAATTAGGGTTTGGAGTTTCTCCACGTACGCCCTGCGTACTTGGTGTACGCCCAACGTACTAGGGTCCACCCTAGTATGCTCAATGTACACAACATACGCCTAACATACTTCCCCTTTTTCCAAAATCACTAAAATGCCACTATGGGTCATTTTGCACTATTTCTTGTACTCAAGGACTAAAATGCGATATTTATTCATACATATGGTTAAAATTGAAAATACCTCGACATCGGGATGTTAGAATAAATAAACATAAACAAATACAAATTAGATAAACAAACACAAGCACAAACACAAATGAAAGAGGGGAACACGTATCAACATAAAGGACCACAAACACAATAAAATTCGAATATCCTAACAATGGTAGAACTACAGAGGGAGAGGCGGGGGGGATTATATGCAACACTTAATAATTGAAATATTCATATTATTAATGTCCCTTATAATTTATACATTATTAATACTATATATTTTGTTGTTAATATTAATGTATGCATAATAAACTTAAATATAACTATAATTAACAAAATGATGGTAAATGAAAAATGTATTTATTTGTTATTATAGTTGTGTTTGGTTAAAAATAGTTGTAATTATACATTTTTAATATGTTTTGGCTTGACGTTAATAATAACATAAAACAAAAAGACTAGGTCTCGCCAATATAATGAATATCATAATATTACTATTTACGTATATAGAGATTAATCAACTAGGCTTGGACGGAACGACCACCTATTGTTTACGGAATAATAAGAGATTAATGCGAGCTTACTCAAATAATGAAAATAAGAAGAAAAAATATTAATACGAGACTAATCAAACATAAATAAATAAACAATAATTATGATAGATTATGACAAATATATTTTTTATTATAAGAAAATTAATTTTAATTTTAAATATATATATATATATATATATATATATATATATATATATATATATATATATATATATATATAATGAAATCTTTAGGATAATAGTTAACAACTGAAATTATAATATTATAAACAGTTATATAAAAAAGAATATTTTAAATAAATGGTGAAAGTAGTTTAAAAGAAGCGGACGCAATCCTATATTCATTAAACCATAATTATTTATTTATTTAATAGTTTTTTTGTTGACTTAATTACGAATGGTATTGACTCATTTATGAGTGGTTTTTCTTATGGTGCCTTTAGAATTCCCCCATTCTAAACCACGGGAAAACCATGAACACTCATATTCTATGCTAGTGAACTAAACACTTGTACAATATCTACTTCTAGATACTACCATAAATACATCGCCAGGACATGGACGAAACATCAAGAATTGTACAGCCAAATGTGAAAATTTATATGTATATATAAATAGATAAAATACAACTAGAAACAACCGTTGTTACTCATGAGCTCGTTTTCTCACCATGCAACAAAATTATGCCTCCAAAAAGACATAACCAACCCACCGGCGAAACACCAATCCTACAGATAGATTTTATTACTTTTCAAGCTGCGATCACAACCGTCGTGACAGCCGTCATGGCACACATTAATGCTAACAACACAAATGAAAGTGGAAATGTTATCGACAATTCCAACCACAATGATAACCAAGTACACCAAATGTTATCGACAATTCCAACCACAGTGATAACCAAGTACACCAACGAGTGCCTATCTGTAAGGACACTCCAAATTTCAAACCAAAGATCATGAATTGAAAGTTCGAGAACGAGAAAGGGAGTAGTTGAACTCAAGGACCTACCAAAAAGCAACAAGTTGGGGCAGTCCATACTCCCACTAACCCTACTACCTCAACACTGACAAAATCGTATTTAGGAAACCTCCCACAAACAAGTGCAACTACCATCATTATGGAGTCTGTCGGGAGTTGTATTGCAATAGGTGCAACATGAGAGGGCACACCGCCCGCTTCTGTAGGACTCTAGTTGAACACATCACTTCAACCACCAATGTCATAGTAAGTCAAATATCCCATTTATGTTGTGAAACGAGACATTTCAGGAGAGACTGTCCAACCGAGAGGAATGACAGGGGAGCGGGAGGAGTTTAACAACAGAACATGCATAAGCAATGAGGAACCCTACTATGATATTCGTACGTTTCCAAATAGCAATAATTAAACACCTAATTTTCAATAAAACTGTTGCCAATTATATCATAATTTTTAAAAACACTTTCTCTCTTGTCCGAACAACATCACAACATTTGCAGGTGAGAATGATGGCTTAGTGTATACATTAGGGTAATTTATAATTAAGATTTGTAGACTTAGAGTGCGTGATCCCACCTTATTTCCTTCTCCCTGTCTGGTTGTGGATTTAGGGCAGAGTCACTCGGCTGACTGTCTTCCCAATCTTAATTACACAAGACTTTTATACACCAAGCGATTATAGATGAACCTGGTAGGGATTGTATTATAAAGTTCATCATTTCCAATTATCAGAACCCTCATATTGCTAATACTCGCTAAATGTAGTACCAAGGGTTCGCAGTAGTAATAACAATAATAAAACTGAGAGCACTATCGCTCTAACAAAGACTTTTCCAAATCGGCTTAACACCTGTTACAATAAGAAGTTCTGACGTCGTCATTCGACATGAGTGGACTTGATCCTCACCGTACCAATTCCATGTGCTAAGAAAAGACTCTTCGCCTTAACCGACTGATTAGTGAAACCTTTTTCAATCGATATCGACAAACTTGACACAGACCTCCGAATCGTCACTCGTTTCAAAAACTCTGAAGTACCCATACGAGGAGTACTATACCTTCAGTAACCTTCCCGAAGTATTCCCAGCAGATCTCCCAGGATTACCACTCACACATCAAGTCGAGTTCAATAATGAAGATCAAGGACCTATACGGCTAACTTATCACTATTAAGTGTATACGCAAGAGTGGTAAATAATTAAGGTTCTACAGGCTTAGAATTGATGATTCTGCTTTAACTCATTTTCCTTGTTTGGATGTGGTCTTAAAAAAGAATCATTTATTCGACTGCCTTTTCAGTCTTAATTATATATGATTCGTATACACGAGACTGTGATAGATGGATCAGGTATGAGTTCTATCAAGAACTTCAGGACGAAAGCTACCCAGGAAAACAAGTGGACTTGGTACCATTCGAATAAATGTAGACATGTAAGACAAACCCACACAACCTCCAACGATTAGGACAACAGATGCAAAAGTGAAGATCCACTGGAACACCAAGCGAGGATCTTAATTCACTTGAGAACGAGAAAATCACATGGAACCGAAGTACCCACCTCATTTCCAAATTCATGAGTAACCAATTAGAATTCTGAATTTCGAGAAGAAATTCCCTTTAATGGGGGGATATTGTGACAACCTATTATTTTCTAGCCTTTGAAGTCAATAAAAGTCAACCCAAGGTCTACAAAAGTCAAACAAGGTAAATAAAAGTCAATTTTGTTGTTTTGTTAAAATTATTGAAGTTGAATTAATGATTTTGATAAGAATAAACCTTTAATAAAAAGTGTGCAAAAATTAAAGGATAAAGGAGCTAAAACCGAGAAGTCTCCCATATATCTTTTAAGCCTCGGACCGAAAACCTCGGACTGCCTTAACCCTTCAGGCCAAAAACCCTTTTCGGCCGTAAACCCTCTCCTAAACGTAAACATGTGAAGCTGGGAAGCGTTATCGGCCGAAAACGTGTGAAGTTTCTCGGATAGAGTTCCTGACCGCAAACCCTTCGGTTAAAACTTATCTTCGGTCAAGCCTTGTCTTCTCGGTTAGTGTTCTTGGCCGAAAACCCATATATATATATATATATATATATATATATATATATATATATATATATATATATATGTTGCCCAAAAACTTTCCTTATTCTTGTATCTTTCAACTGAAAACCTCAATTTTCTCTCAAGAAACACCAACCGAAATTCACTCTTTTCTCTTTCAACTATCATGCAAAATCACCTCTTTTCCTATCAATAGATATCCAAAAACACTTGAATCTTCTTAGGATTTGACTCAAATCATCAAGTGTTCTTAATTTCATCCAAAAACACCATCCAATCTTCATATCTTGGGTCGAAAACACTTCAATCTCCTTAGTTAACACCAAGAACACCTACAAACTAATCCAAGACTTATTATAAGTTTTCTTACAATAATTAAGTGTTTTTAACACTTTATCTTAGTATTTAAATAATTACTTTTGATTTAAATATGATATTATATATTAAAATTGTTAGGTTACGATTTTATATACGGGTTCTAACTCGGGGAAAACTACGCAACCAAGATACAACAACTTGAGAACTCGCACATAAGATGAGTTCATACCCCTACACTTTTCCAAACTTTTCCATGTTTTTAAGAGGGGGTGGGGGGTGGGATACAAGTAAAAACACAAGTAATATTGTGTTTAAATTACAAATTGTTTATTTCGCTCTTTTATATACTTTATAAATATGGTATGTAAAAATACTAACTAAAACGTTTATGTTAGCAAACTTATAAAGTCTCAAGGTTTTTAAAATACAAAAGGCTCATATTACGTAATTTACATGCATATAAACTATTATGGGTATAGTTTATGGAACTTATGGACTATTTTACTAAGCAAGCAAAACGATATGAAAACACACATATAAATTATAATAGGTATAAATTATGGGTCTATTCACAATATCAATCATCTTAAACTTGTATATGGAAAAATTACAACTTTATTTATTAAAAGGTTTTTCCACTGTATTACTCGTGAACTCGTTGAAGCAATAAATTTGTGAGACACATCTTCGTGTACTTACTTAAGTACGACCGTAAACCTTGACTTATTAACCAGAATCTCCTGGAGGGAGAGTGTGAATTTGTGTATAGATCTATACGGGACCGACAATCCCGCACCTTAACTGTTCGCTACAGTTAGGCCAACAGGCCTAAGGTGACAAATGTCATTATGTAACGACCAAAATTTCAAAACAATTAAAACTTTTCAAAAACCACCCATTTTAATAACATTGTTACAAAAAGGTTTTCAATACATTATTTAACAGAGTATTTTCCCAGGTTCATATCATAAAACACCAACGCGAGGAACGGTACGATCACGCCTTTGCCTTGCCACAGACTCCTGAGAACCTGAAACATAAAACCACAACTATAAGCCCGAAGGCTTAGTGAGATACCCCCAATATACCAACCACATATACGCCTTTCCAGGCCACGACCTTCCGGTCCAAAACATATTGCCTTCCGGCCCATAACATTTTGCCTTCCGGTCCATAACATTTTGCCTTCCGGCCCATAACATAAAAGCATACATATCATAACAGAACATAGAACGACCCTGCATACCGGGTCACACCCCAGACCTAGCGATCATGCACATAACACATAATCATATAACAGTTCACAGTCAGCAATCGATCAACAGACCACATAACATAGCATTACTCTATTCAAGATACCGGCCTAGCCGGTCACTAGCATAACATCACCCTACGAATCAGTCAACATACTAAATGCACACATACGCCTTTCCAGTCCATGACCTTCCGGTCCACATAGCAATGCCTTCCGGCCCACAACATATAACGCCTTCTGGCCCATAACATAATAACTGACAACTACCCGGATTTCCATCCGATAAAAAGGCTGGCCTTGGTGCCATAAACCCTAGCGATATAGTGAGGATAACTCACCTCGAAACTGCCGACTGAACAGATAGCTCCAGCTGCTCCGATCACTGATACGATCTCCATCTCTGGACAGCCACCAATGCACTGAACTTACACAATAATCAACAATTACCAAAATGCCCCTGGAACCACTGGTCAACCCTTGGTCAAAGACAGGGTCAAAGTCAACCCCTGACTGACCCTACTCGCCGAGTCAACCCGATGACTCGCCGAGTCCCCATACTCAGAACTTCACTCAATCCGCGATCTAACTCGCCGAGTCACCCCGAGACTCGCCGAGTTCAACAACTCTGAGTCCACTCGCCCTCAACTCACCGAGTCATCCCTTGACTCACCGATTCTCGACTCAACCAGAGAATATCGGGACTCTTCGACAAGACTCGCCGAGTCTAAGAACAGACTCGCCGAGTCTATGGCTATCTTCAATCTACTCGCCGATTTGTTCATACAACTCGCCGAGTTCCAAGTCATCTTCATCTAACTCGCCGAGTTGTTCTTCCAACTCGTCGAGTCCCAGCTCATCTTCAAGCAACTCGTCGAGTTCACCCATGTGACTCGCCGAGTACCACCGATCTGAATCCATACAGAAGCATCCCAGACCATGCAATTGATCCAAAACATAGATCCAACCTCCTACAACTCATCCATCACGTAAAGTGGCAAACTTTACGTGAATCCATAGAGATCTAGGCCATATTCACTCATAACCAGGGTTTGGGACTTGCAAGCTTCACTAAACATTCCAGCACAGGGACTTTCATGCTCTCTGATTCTCCTCTACTCCAGATCTGAGGTAGCAACCTCAGATCTACCCTCTAGACTTCCAATTACATCCAAAGGCAAGATCCCACAAACCCCAAAATGAAGAAACAACATACAATCAGACCAAGAACGAGAATTACCTCCAATGGACACCCCCAACTGCAATGAAGTTGATTCCAAGCAAAGCCCCTTGCCCCAAGCCTTCAATTCCCACAAAATTCCTTCAATGATTACTTCTCCAAGCTTCAATCCACTCAACAATGGAGCTCCTTTGCGATTTAGGGTTTCTAGAACTCAAGAAGGAAGTAAAGAAACTGGGGAAGGAACATAATGTTCCTTATATAGGGCTCAACCCCGAGAATTAGGGTTTTCTCCACCCAGCGCCTACTCGCCGAGTCCATCTCATCGACTCGCCAAGTCGGCTACTTATCACGCGGCCAAGACGCGACTCTACTCGCCGAGTCCAGCCCTGGACTCGCCGAGTCACTCTTTCCCAAATAACACTTTTAGCCCTTCAACTCTACCCTCGCTATTTCGGGATGTTACACATTATCATTCCGACGCCTGAAGAATGTCGCATTAGGCATATCCATCATATTAGTATGGTTCTAAGAACTCACATGGAGAAAACAACGATTCATTTACGTACTAACATACTTCTTTTAAAATAATAAGAAAAGGTATTTACATCATATCTATTTTACAGGCCAAATATACCTTCAGTTAGTTTTACTAATGAATAAAACTACATATCATGAAATTAAGTATGGCAATTATACTTGTACTTTTTGGTTTTGGAATGTTTAAAACTACAAATCGGTATTATGGAAAATATAGGATTTTACAGGATAAACATCATTATTTTACAAGCAAACCATTTACAAATCAACTCTCTGGAAATGAATACGATTTCTTATCAAAAGCAATACTTCACCATAGATCAGGTGGAACTAGGAACGTATTCATAAAAGGTTCAACACTTATTTCTAAACTCGTATAACCTAAGGGACTCTTATTTGTTAATTCTATGATTTCTTAGTTTACACCTCAGAGTTATATATAAGGAAGAACTGATAGACGGGGGAATGTATGATTTTCGCCTTAGTTCGTTTTCCTTGTGTGGATGTGGACATAAGGAGGAACCACACAATCGACCGTCCATCCGTTTTTGATTATATATAACATGTATAAACTAATAAATCATTAAAGGAACTGGTCTGGTTACAATTCTTATTAAGAAAATATAGAATTTTCTGGAAGCACTCACGAACATTCTCAAATATCAAAGAGTATAATTTATATAACAAAAATTCTTATGAAGTCACCAAGTTTAATGTTGACACTTTTTCTAACCATTTGTATTCTCAGGAAAGTTAGTAGACAGATACCTCCTCAGGCGTTTAGAGGATGGAGCATAGTAGCATCACGTCTTATCTTTTTCTATAGTCTTAATTTTTATCAAGTTATGTTTTGAAAACAATGTAAATACTATGTTATCAATATAATGGTTTTTGTTACTATGATTACTAGTATACACTTGTTGTGATATTATACATGACGTCCTGCGCCACCGAGCGCTTCCACCGTTCCGGTTTGGGGGTGTGACACCAGATGATCCTCACATCATGGCCATCCTTTGGCCACGTCTAGGCTACATCAGGACACAAGAATCAAACAGATTACATGTCACTACGTCGTGGTAACCAACCCACCACGTTGTGGAAACCTCTTAGATCAACATAATGCATTAAGTTCTTAATCCTTTACGCCACTCATTCATACTTTCCAAAAGGCTTTCGTACTCTCACTACTTCATAAAAATAATTATGTTATATACATGCATGTCCAATGCATGTCTTGAGCTTAAGTAAGGGTAAAATGGTGAAAATAAGGCTATGATCTCATGCATGGAACCCATATCCCAACAAATCTTCAGATATGGGATAAGTGACCACAAATAAGCCTTAAAGACCCATAAAGTTGCCAACTTTATGGAATCCATACCCTCAAAACATGCCAAATATGGAAGAAAATGGACAAAAACCTAGATCTAGCATGCTTGAAAAGCAAAGGTAGAAGCTTAAGCAATTAAAAGAATCCATATATAGCACAAGATGATGAGGAGGAGATTTTCTTATTAGAAAAAAGCACCAAAGATACCCTCTTCTTTTTTAAGGGATCAAAAACCACCAAAAAAGCTCACAAGGTTAACAATGGAAGCTAGAGTTTTCTTTAGGTTGAAAGGGAGGTGATAGAGGTTGAGGGTGTGTAAACCCTAGCCATCACATACCTTAAAGAAGGCACAAAAGCCAAAAAATTAGGGTTTTGCATATTGGCTGCCTCCACGTCGTGGTGCACACCGATGTTGCGCGTTTCATTTGGCCATAACCATGTCATGGTGTATCTTTCTCCACGTCATGGATGATGGGATTTATAGGTAACAAAACTATATGCTTGCGTAATTTCACTTAACACTTAAGGGCACATGCAACCTAATGGATCTATGTCATAACATGTTGAATATAACATACAATGAACAACAAAAATAACATGAAACCTAATGAAACCATAGTATATAATAAAAATACAATAATTAGGGTTACATACCTTTGATTTGTTGTAGTAAACAAATCACGTCAATCCCTTGTAGTTGTTGGACTTAGAAAGCTTAGCACTAAAAGGATGATGCCTCTAATGGATCACACCCAAACCCCATAACTAGAAGACTAGAGAGGAGAGAGGAGGAAAACATGAGATATTCATAATTATCTAGGAAAAAGGTCTGGCTGAAAATCAAAGGGGTATACCCTTATTTATAGCTAGTAGAAAACCCAAGAAACCCTAAATTTGAACATATAATAATATATTTCAAATTAGGTAATCATCTAGCTTCCTAATTATCATTTAGAGGTTTCTAGAGACCCAATTTGGGTTCTCAAAACCATCAATATGATGGATGTTTCTAGATCCATTCATTCGTTCAATTGTCGAACAATTACAGCTGAGTCCTTGCACCTTTAGTTAATTCTAATTAATCACAAATAATTCCAGATTAGTTTTGATTAATAATTAATCAATTGTTATATATATTTCACATTAAAAATTAAAAAATCAATTGTTTAACAATTGATCTCACATTAACCACATAATAAATCAATAAATCAACTATCTATTTCTAATTAATATATTTATCGCATAATATATTAACAAATCATTTATTACAACTTATTAATCATAAAACAAATTAATAAATTTACCCTCGCTCTATAGATGTCATTCTAACCATGTTGTAGCTATGAGGGCCACCCAAAAAAGACTTTGCTTCTAACTATAAGAATATACCAATTTAGTTATGAGCTTAGAATCCAACAGTATCCCACTTGGATAAGTCTATAATTATAATTGCAAGTATAAACTTGAACTAAACATCAAAGTTTACTTTTCAAAGCCACTGTCAAACTCTGATTCGGATCAAACGTTGGCCCTTAGATAAGTGATCAACTATTCCTTTGTTTTACAAGATATCGTTTGAACAGATTCATGGATTAGATGATGAACCTCACGTTCCTTTATTCTATTTCCCAATTTACCGATTTGTGATCAAATTCAGTCTACAAAATTGAACATACCAATTTAGTCTGGACCAGTCCTGGCTCTTATAAATCAACTCAAATCACCAAAGGGCCCATTGATATCACTTTTCCTGTTAGGGAAAAAGGAACAAATAAATTTTAACTACATAATTGTAACATTTACTCATCTAATTGTACATGACACTACGTTTTATAGCATCAAGTTAGTGATGCGTTTACGTAATACCATCGAACAATTGACTTGCAAATTACAACTTATGTATTTCAGTTTGAAGAATAGTAGATGTTGTTGTATTAGAATTACTCATGATTGAATCCATAAAAGTAATATCTATGCCTGAGTTTATCTAATACTTCAAATTTGCATTTATAAGTACTTATGAATATTGTAGCAATCCCATGCAATTTCCAATCTCTATGGAACTTCTACAATAAATTCATGATAGTCTTAATTCACTACTTACTTCCAAAAGTATGAACGAATGTGGAATTTTGAATAATAAAATTATTCAGGAAGTAAAACTTGCAAAGTGAAACACAATAATAAATTAACTAACTATGGTATCATTCCAATTGAACATAAAAAAATCCCTATTATTTAATCCTTATTATAAAATCACCATAACTAACTATGTTTCGAGTAATCAACTAACCATTTGAATTCGATAACATCGGCCATTCCATGTTACAAACATTCATACTATGCCTCTCGATGGACCTTGCTTTGTGAACATATCGACTGAACATTACACCAACGATGCTCATTTCACAATAACAAATTTTTATCATTATCTGACATGTGGTGGAATTCCAATTTTACATGCATTGACCTTTTTTGATGCCGAGGTTCTAAAGTCACGAACACTAAGCCTTTGATATTATAGAACGTTTCACTTGAACTTGTTACTAGAAACAATTCCATGGTTATGAAGTCTCAAATTCAAGGTACACTCCTTTAATACTTCTCTTTCATTATAGTTTCAAGCTCACATGTGGACTCACAAGCATCTCCCATTATGGAAACATTTCCACATTCCCATATGACCATCAATTCTGACCAAGAATCATCTTAATCCAAAATGTGTCACTATGGTCCTTCCCAATAATATCATACCTTTAGCCGTCCACAAGCAACCAGCCTTTGGTAAAACCTTAGAATGTTCTTGATAGTTGTTTAAAAACGTTAGTCACATAAAATTCTAATACTTTCTCACAATGCCCAAGGCATTTAAAATATTAGAATAAGCGAATATTATACATGTGATCCATCCTATATCCGAAGCAATTGGGACTTGATTTATTATAACCTACATAAATACTTGATATCTATTCAATCTCTTGCTATAATATTTCCATATATAGAATCTACTATGTTGAAATATTTCAACATGATACTCATATATATCTTTGACTAATATCTATTAAACCATACAATCTAAATCTTTAGAGCTGAAATAAAGTATGAGGGCCCTCTCCCTTGAGTCAATTATAGTGAAACGTTTCCCAAAACTTTGTAATTTGCAAATTAGGGACATTGATCCCTACAAATAGCATTATAAAAATACAATACCAACATAAGAATTATGCCTCACTAGCTTTGACATGTATCTAGAAATCAGTTTGACTCTTAGAAATCAATACCCTTTGACTTTCTTAAGGAAGTGCATATATCTATTACATAATGCTTCGATAAGTCTCCAACTAGACTTCTTAAGCTTATACACCTTATTTGGATAGTGTGTGTGTATGTGTGTGTGTGTGTTTAAGCTCTTCAAGACAGAGAAATATATCTCTTAAAAGTTCAAACAATTCCTTGCCATTCCTCACAATTCAAAATATTAAGAGGGATGCCATAATCATATCGCGAATTTGAGAATACAACTATCAAAACAATATCAACATATATCTTTATCATATCTTAAAAATCTATTTGTAAAAGTATTTTCTCATATTCATTTTCATAAATTAAAGCGAAACCTTTTTGTCACCTAGATTTCATGGTGCATACGTTCCTATCCATGTGAATATATCATTTTCAACCTATAGTCATAAGACAAGCTTTAGGACAAACCAAATCCAAATTTAGTTTTCCTTCAAGGACTGAACTTCGCTATATTTTTTTTGAATTTCTTCCTTTTTGGCAGCTCAAGGGCCTACTAATGCTTCCTTGTTGTTAGCATCTCACCCATATTGATCATTGTAATTTCACTAACCAATGTTCTTTCCTTTTCCAGTTAAATGAAGAACATAGAACTCATAATCACAGCTAACCCAACTGGAAGTTCACAAAAATAAGAATATGTCAATTAAACACAACAGTTTATCAACCCTAGGTGGCATGCTAGTGATAACTAAAAGGATCATTGTCGGTTGAGTTTTGTAACTCTCAAGATCAATATAACTCTTACTGAATTCTGAACATATGAGTTTTTTCTCGAGAACATTTCTTGATTAGCTAAAACATATATTGAATAGCTTGTGTGGATTCCCAACAAGAAAACACTTCGTAGAATATGACTCGATTTATCTTTTATTTATCGATTAAGGAAAACATCACAATTATAATTCTAAATGTGATGGAGTAAGGAAAGCATTCTTACTCCATATATTACGAGGTCTTCTAAACCTTTTTAGTTTGAAATTAGTTTCAAGATACGATTTGTAGTTACTAGAGCGTCGACCTAAAACTTGATTAGAACAAAGTATGACTCATATATGATCGAACCATTCACAACAATGTTCGATTCGTCCTCTTAGTCATACAATTGCACTAAGATGTTCTTTGGGGATTAATCATGATACAATTCCATAATTACTAGGTTGATCATAAAACATGATACTAAAATACTCTCCTTTCTTTTCAAATTAGAGAATCTTTTTATCTTTCTGTCAAATAGATTCTTCTATTCGTTCTACTACTCTTTGAACCTTTCCAAAATTATTAAAATTCTGTTTAATATTATAAACATATTCATGTTTGCTGCAAGACCAGTAAATCATGACAAATAAAGTTATTGTCCCTTGTGGTGGATGTGAAGAGTCCATATCAACATGTACTAGATCCATTAGTCTTTCACTTGTATCACATAAACATTTAACAACAAATTAGTCATAATTTCCAATGAACAAGATTCACACACATCATGCAATTTGAATTATATGACTCTAAGTTTCTATCTAATTGAAACTTGATGATGAGATTTCTTTTCACTTTGTCAAAAATGTTATGCCACAAGCACGTTCTAGAAGAATCAAATACACATTTAATATTTCTATTATTAGAAACATGACCAACGCTTTTATAAATGCCATTGGAAGTAAATACAATATAAGGGTAACAAAACTTCATTTTATTGATAAAAAAGAAAATTGGAACTTGTACTTACAATGCATAAAATGAAAAATTATATTTCTAGATATCTACAAAGAGTAATATAAATCTATTAAAACTATCCTAACTCCTTATTAGTAGCTCCAGATTCTAATCATTGAACTATGCGTCAAAAGTCCATTTCCAATGATCAGATTTAGCTCACTTTTGCTTAAACTTCATTCTTTCTTTTAATTCTCGCAATATCATCGAAATACAATAATCATATCATGTATTAAGAGTCTATGAATAAGAACTTATAATAGATTTAGATAATGGATATACCAAAAGTAGAGTAACACGAATTGACATTACCATCTTTAAGATCCTTTAGGTATTTTGGGCATATTCGCTTCCAATGTCCCTTCAATTGGTATTAGAAACAAATGGACTCATTGGGTTCAACATTTGGAATGATCTTAGAATTTCCATCTTGATGTTTACATGCCAATATGGATTGAGTAGTCTTATATCTTTAAAATTGAGGAGCACATGATGTTGGGTGAGTCAATGGAGGAGGAGGTGGAAGGTTTGAATAGATAAAATCTCCACTTCCACCAATTCCTAAAGAAGAGAAAACAATTTCACCTTGAATCGAATGTGGAAGACCATCTCCAGAAGATTAGGGAAAACCATTTCCATAAGAACGAGGAACACCATTATTATCTTGGTTTGACATCTAAAAATGGGAAAAGAGAAAATTCAAGTTAGTTGATTTTAATACTTAATTATTATTAATACCCATAAATTAAATTAAGTCTAGGATCCATATTTTCATTGCGTAACAGAAAGAGGGTTGTTGTAGTCATATCACGAAACTATTTTAGATAGGTAGAAACATTTCACCAATTTTAATCACATGAAAATCCTAGGTCTTTTGATATTTTCGTTGAAACATCAATGGTAAGTTTAATCTCGGAGTATGCACTTATGAATTGTGAATCAAATGCTAAGCATCAGAATTAAGATTTGAATAATCATGCAAACCCGCTCAAACACCCCTGACTGATTTATAATCTCCTATTAATGAGCCAGGTAACCGAACACAGTCCATCAACAATTGTAAACATGATTTGTTTCATCATTTCATCTTTATAGTCCGAATTTAGTGTGTCGGTTAACCATGCACACTCCACTAACGACTCATAAAGAAATGATGTGTGTTTTCATGGATTAGTATACAATTTCACATTTTTCCTAAAGTAACTAGAGTGTGATTTTATAAGAATGTTATAGTACTTTATATATTATACTTTTAATCTTTTATGTCCTATCAAACCCGTTCGACAAACGACCCTCCATCACACAAATGAGTGGTGGGTGAAAAGGACACCCATTCAACGGTCATTTCATAAGTCGTTTCCTTATACCGCTCTTATAGCATGGCTTCGTGAACGATATATACTATTGATTTGAGTGAATTTTCTTGTACATATAGTATTAAACATTTAATAAATATATACGTGTATATTTTAAAACCTTTTAAAACACATGGTTATAAATTTTAATTATCTAAATTAATCATATAATTAGTTAATCAATTTAAACATTTAATAAATATATATAAGGGTAGATTTTTAAACCTTTTAAAACACATGGTTTAAATATATAGGATGGATTTATAATTATCTTTTAATTTATTTTATAATTAAACTAACTATTAAATCCATACAGATAAATCAATTTAATTAATCATATCATTAAATGTTATCTATTCAAGACTATCTCTTAATATTTAGGGTTTAATTTTAATTATCTAAGACATGCAAAAATCAGATTTTAGCAGCATTTAAATTAGATAATCACCAGAATTAACCACATGCATCAAATTAGGCAAAACATCCTTAAATTTTGTTTTTGAGTTGAGCTCATGTCTTGAAAGAGACTCTATCACAACGTGAGAACATGTAACATCCCAAAATTTCAGTCCAAAAATTTCATTTTTAAATAAGTTATTACATAAAACCATCAGTATAAAAACATTCATTATAATATCCCATGAGAAACCAATGTGTCGATAATCAAAACATATTATCATAAAACCATATCAGAGTGTAATCCCAAAGAACTCATGTGCGGAAAACATAGTGTGATGCGCTGCAATCGAGCCGACTCCTTTCCTTGAAAACAAAGTACCTGAAACGAAAACTGAAAACCGTAAGCATGAAGCTTAGTGAGTTCCCCATATACCACATACCATACAACCCAACTGATCCATACATGCCATACATAGCCAAGAGCCATACATAACCAACATATCTATAATCAAGTAAGGTGCTATGTGCCAAACATAGTCTTGCTATGGTGTTATGTGCCAAACATAGTCTTACTAAGGTGTTATGTGCCAACATAGTCTTACTAAGGTGCTATGTGCCAAACATAGTCTTGTGGTTATGCCACGGGCCGCACGTGGTCTTCCTAGTCAAGCCTTGGGCCACTCCCTGGGTCTTACAGACAGGTGCCAAGGGCCACCCCTAGTCTTTCATGCAAGTATCACAAAGACAACTATACATACTACTCTACTAGGCTACTCCGCATATAGTGTACCAGGAGCCACCTCCTGGTCTTTCATACATAATGGCATACAGTGCGCCAGGAGCCAACTCCTGGTCTTTCATACATATTGCCTAGGGCTAACCCCCGGGTCTTCTTATCATACATAAACTAAATGGGTCGGCATTAGTGCCTTAGACCCATAGAAACAGTGAGGAGACTCACCTCGCACTGCTGAACTTTGCTGATGATCCTCTGGCTGCTGACCGACAACTCTCTGAGTCGCTGCTCCACTAGCTACACCAGCTAATAATATCAACATAACACTTAGTTCCAAACTGTACTCTGGAAGCCAAGCTAAGTCAACTCTAGTCAAAGTCAACCTTCCAGTTGACTCGACTCGCCGAGTCAACTCATAGACTCGCCGAGTTCTTAAACCTAAACACTCTCAACATACTACTCAACTTGCCGAGTCACCCCGAGACTCGTCGAGTCAGCAATCTCTGAGTCCCACCCTATCCAACTCACTCAGTCACCATTCAACTCACTGATCTGAGACTTAACCAGAAGGGTTTGGGGTTTCGCGACCTGACTCGCCGAGTCCAAGAACATACTCGCCGAGTCTAAGGCTATCTTCAACAGGGTCGCCGAGTTGTTCTTCCAACTCATCGAGTTCCTGCCCATCCTCATACAAATCGCCGAGTCTACCCATGTGACTCGCCGAGTTACTACGCGACTTAAGTCTGATATCTAGCCCGACTCGCCGAGTCATCTCCCAGACTCGCCGAGTCCATACGTGCATTCCCATAATGTCGAGTCACAGAGCTTCTTCTTTGTTCTAAACAATAGATTTGGTCTTCTAAGACTACCTGAACACGTAAAGTTGCTAACTTTACGTGTGTCTATGATGCAATGAAGCCAAAACACTACAAATTAACTATTAAGGAGGCTAACTAGGCTAGAACAAGGTCATGGCTACCAAAAGATGTCTTTCTTGAGCTCCTGGAGCTCAAGGATGTCTAGATCTACAATATGAACCGATATAACTGCTTCATCATTACGAATTTATGGTTTTTGATCTCAAAACCATCCATTTGGGGTCAAACTAGATCTAGAAGTACAATAGCCAAGGTGAGAGCTTTATTACCAGAAAGTGATGAGGTTGAGAAGCTAATCCTGGACCAACAAGCTTCTCCTTGGACCTCCCAACTCCTTCTCCTTCTTCTTCTTCTTCAAAGCTTGCAAATTACTTCTCCAAGGCTAGACCTTGCTCCAAGAAAAGGATATGGTGGCTAGGGTTTGGGGTTCTGGACTATAGGGGCCGCAAATGAGCTCAGGGGAAGAGAATAAGGTGCTTAAATAGGGTACCAAGTCCCGGAATTAGGGTTTCCGAACCCAGAACAGACTCGCCGAGTCCACTTGCCGACTCACCGAGTCGGTCACTTACTTTACACCCGGATCCCGCTCCGACTCGCCGAGTTCCTCCCTGGACTCGAGGAGTCGACCCTCTCTAACTTATGGTTTTCCTTTCCTTTCTTGACCTTTCTGATTTCGGGTGTTACAACTCTCCCCCACTTAAACTAAACTTCATCCTCGAAGTTCTCTATGGTCAACTACCTTACCATCTGGTCACCATTTTACTACTAGATACACCTTCCGCCCATCCGATCCAAAACTTGAAGATGTCGCCTTCAGAATAAACCGTTCCTTACTACCTTCGAGTGCAACACTTTTATCCAACCGGTAATCATACCGATACTCCTGTTACATGTACCCTTGATTCACAAGGGGTTTACCCTTTTACTCTACACTGACACTGGCCTTTCTAAGGTACTTTCCACAAGCAACAACCTTCGAGGACCTATCCTATGCTGAAACTGCAATTCCGGCCACTCCCAGTGTCGGCCATCATACAAATACTCATGGAATAACCTCCATACAATGCTCCAATACTAAAAACTCCACCCAATCGTGAGAATTCAGACAATCCTTTGGGTAGCATATCCCTCTTTGTTATGTTTAAGGCTCAGACAAGAACGGCGTCACCGAGCCAAATCCTTTACTATGAGATCATTCGATCCCGCGGTGGGCAGCTTAGCATCATCCGAATAGCTCACGGCTTTTCACTGAATTCCTGTTGACTCCCATCCGCCGACCGGATGAACTGAGACTGCCCTGGTCCCAACTGATCTACCATTACCCGGAATACTGGTTTCCCCCATGCTACCTCGGAGATACGGGCCCCTCACCCACTCTCCGCGAACCAAGCTACCAATGAAAGCTACGGATACCCGCAGACTTACACCACTCCTGGTCTTCAATGACCTAGCGTCTCCCGGATCCAAACATAATGTGGCCCACTAACATCCGGGCGGCTGCCCTGCCCTGAACTTAACTATCTGAGAAACCCGGCCAATGAATCACACACCTGATATATTCACACCAGTGAATAGGGACCGAGGAATGCTATGGGACACCTCGTAGTCTCACTATACTCACTCTGCAAACTAGCGAATGCTATGGGCCACCCACATAGTCTTGCAACACTTCAGCACTACCAGCCATCTAAAGCTATGGGCCACCCCGCAGTCTTGCTATACCAGTGCTACGGACCACACCGCAGTCTTACTAAACTTGTGCCATGGGCCACACCGCAGTCTTATTAAACTAATCCTTTGGGCCACACCGCAGTCTTACTAAACTAGTGTTATGGGCCACACTGCAGTCTTACTAAACTAATGCTACGGGTCACACCGCAGTCTTACTAAACTAGTGCTATGGGCCACACCGTAGTCTTACCACACTCCTCTTACTATCTGACCACTGGTGAATGCTGCGGCCATCCGGTAGTCTGATAACACCTTTCCACACTGACTGGCTGCCAATGGATGCTACGACTAACCCATAGTCGAGCATATCAGCACAATCTAGTACCACCGAGTTGTACGCATGTCCTATCTGAAACCCCTAACCGATTCTTCTGCAATCGGTTATCGGGCAACCCGAGAATGCGATCTCACAATTGGCAGGTTTTTCGAACTTCCAGTTAACACTTTCCTCAATTCACACAGCCACCTGGGCCGTCCTCCTTCCCGATAGAGCAAAACTTATCCCGGTTCCAAAACAACTACTGCTCCCATAACATGATTGCTTCTCCCCTCACTTAGCTTTGGCTAAGTCTTTACTGCACGCGAAAAGCCCGAGGATTTCCATTCCTTCCTCCCTTGCACAATAGGCATGATAACTACCATCGCCTTGATGTCGCTAGCGATTCACCACTAGCCCATTCCAAATACCATATGATTACCGAATACTAGATGAACACCTCCTACATCCCAATACTGATAATCCCTTGGGCTCCAACTAATGCCCTTAATGTCCGAATAACTAATGCTCAGAGCAACTCCATCAGTGATAGACCACTTCCCTTGATGCTTCCCAAAGCTATCCCAAGTACCAACACCAGAGCCACCAAACCCTGATAATGGTGGTGGGCTACTCCCTGTACCCTGCACATCGTCCTCAACTCAACGCTCCTGAACCACTTTTGGTCATAATCGAGATAATACTAGACATTTCATACCCGAGGTGAGAGATGACCATGCACTAGCTACTAATAGTTCGAGGTGAGAGACAACTCATACATACTATCACCAGAGTTCGGGGTAAGAACAACCCTAATACATGTGGAATCCAAAAGGCCATAGATATATACCTGCAACATTCCCTGTTGTGATCCAGATCTCCCTTATCTGTCGTTGCAAAGCCCTACCCTCTCACCCATCCGCAATCCTCGAAGTTGTCGGGGAAGACGCACTCCCTGCTCCTCCCCTCGCCGTCGGATAGTTGGCCTTCTTGTAACCCACCTTATTGCAGTGAAAACATAACGGGCTTGCCCCCTATGGGCAGTCTGTGCTGACGTGACCATCACTGCCACACTTGTAGCAGCCTGAACCCCTGGAATAACAAACTCCCTCGTGCCATTTCCCACACGTACTGCACTGACTTCGGCTCTGCCGGTCTGCTATCCGCTAATCTCAAGTCTTGGGTCTCTTCCCGGGACCCTCCAAAGTATACATCTGATCTGACTTCCGCTTCGAAATATGCTCCAAATCAATCTCCCGTTCCCGTGCCCTAGCAATCATAGAGTCCAAGGTCAGGCATGCCGAGAAGCTGACATGCTCCCAAATATCCGCTCTCAACATATCATTATAGCGGGTCCTCTGCATCTCATCATCCCCTGCATACTGAGGCACCAATAAGGTCCTCTCCCGAAACTTGGCGGTAATCTCTGCCACCGACTCTATCGTCTATCTCGTGTCTAGGAACTCTCTGGCCAACTACTGAAGCTCCACCGCCAGTGCAAACTCCGCCCTAAACCTGGTCACAAAGTCGGGCCAGGTCATAGCCTCAATGGTTGAGGCTCCCAAGGAATCAGCAAATGACTCCCACCAATTTCTGGCTCTGACTCTCAGACATCCCGCCGCAAAGCAGACCTTCAACCCCTCCAGGAAGAAGCTCGTCAGCTACGCAGACTCAATGTCTACAATCCATCTCCTAGCAGCAATGGGGTTCTTCACCCCGTGAAAATTTGGCACACCACTCCCTCTGAAGTCCTTGAAGGACAGTATACGTGTACTCGCCTGGCTAGACGCCAAATCGCTCCTGAAAGCTCGGAGGCGATCCTCCATCAGCTCAATGATCCCTTCCTTGATCAACCCGAAGATAACCGGCGTCGCATCAAGGATACCTCTTGTGATCCCGGACGTGATGAACTCACGTAACCCATCATCCACATGCTCGGAACCTGCACCCGAGCCCAATCCTGACCTAGATCCTGAAGCCCCCGCTCCATGTCGCGTGACCACCATTCTGAAATGAACAAACAGTTGTCAGGGTCTCATATACCTTCCAAGATTCCTGGTTCCATCTCAGCCCTCCTTGACTCGAGTACAGATCCTCTGCTTCTAGTAGTACGAGCCCATACTACCTTCCACATCTATCCATACTTTCCTCAAGGGTTGCTTCAACTTCACCAAGTCCCTTTCACTACTACTAACACTGCTCCCAACACTACTCTCATCCTAGGCTTGCCCTAGGGAAAACTCTGACTCAACTCAAACCAGTCCTCAGCTGCTGAAGGCCTCCTTGTGATGCCAATTAACCACCACCTGAATACCATCACATGTGACGAGGCTCAGATAATCCTTCGAGTAGAAGACTCGTCCCTACAACGGTTAGACTCAGACGAGAGCTGCGCAATAGGGCCAAATCCAGCAATCTGAGATTATTCAACCCTGATCACATGTGACGTGACGTATTCACCTAATGGTTAACTACCATCACTCAGAATCCCACAATGCACAAAGCAAGCAGCATTCGGAAAAGGGAAAAATCTAACCATAACATACTCAACAATCATAATCTCATATCAAGAATTTGTACTCGCATGCGACATAAGCTCATAAACTCAGGCATAACCTAAACAGTCTATCCTACTACTGTCTAATCATCACTATCATGCAGCTCAATCATATTTAAAAGGCACATAAGGCGTCCTCCCTAGATCCTTAGCCCTAATCTAGCATGCAGTTTTCATAATCATATCATATTAAAACATATCACAACATGTATAGGTATCTTGGGAAAACTTACTTGAGCTCGGCCGGTCACGCACATCACACACTTTGTTCTTTCTTAAAACTTTTTACTTAATCTTTTAGAAAACCTTTTCTTTTTCGAAATCCTTTAATCCCTCGATATGAGTTCAGACACCCCCGAAGGTGCGTCCGAATCCCTCAAACCAGGGCTCTGATACCAACTTGTAACATCCCAAAATTTCAGGCCAAAAATTTCATTTTTAAATAAGTTATTACATAAAACCATCAGTATAAAAACATTCATTATAATATCTCGTGACAAACCAAAGTGTCGATAATCAAAACATATTATCATAAAACCATATCAGAGTGTAATCCCAAAGATCTCATGTGCGGAAAACATAGTATGATGCGCTGCGATCGAGCCGGCTCCTTTCCTTGAAAACAAAGTACCTGAAACCAAAACGGAAAATCGTAAGCACGAAGCTTAGTGAGTTCCGCAGATACCACATACCATACAACCCAACTGATCCATACATGCCATACATAGCCAAGAGCCATACATAACCAACATATCCATAATCAAGAAAGGTGCTATGTGCCAAACATAGTCTTGCTAAGGTGCTATGTGCCAAACATAGTCTTACTAAGGTGCTATGTGCCAACATAGTCTTACTAAGGTGCTATGTGCCAAACATAGTCTTGTGGTTATGCCATGGGCCGCACGTGGTCTTCTTGGTCAAGCCTTGGGCCACTCTCTGGGTCTTACAGACAGGTGCCAAGGGCCACCCCCTGGTCTTTCATGCAAGTATCACAAAGACAACTTTACATACTTTCTACTAGGCTACTCCGCATATAATGTGCCAGGAGCCACCTCCTGGTCTTTCATACACAATGGCATACAGTGCGCCAGGAGCCACCTCCTGGTTTTTCAAACATATTTCTTAGGGCTAACCCCTGGGTCTTCTTATCATACATAAACTAAATGGGTCGGCATTGGTGCCTTGGACCATACAAATAGTGAGGAGACTCACCTCGCACTGCTGAACTTTGCTGATGATCCTCTGGCTGCTGACCGACAACTCTCTGAGTCACTACTCCACTAGCTCCACCAGCTACTAATATCAACATAACACTTAGTTCCAAACTGAACTCTGGAAGCCAAGCTAAGTCAACTCTGGTCAAAGTCAACCTTCCAGTTGACTCGACTCACCGAGTCAACTCATAGACTCGCCGAGTTCTTAAACCTAGACACTCTCAACATACTACTCAACTCGCCGAGTCACCCCGAGACTCATCGAGTCAACGATCACTGAGTCCCATCCTGTACAACTCACTGAGTCACCATTCAACTCACTGATCTGAGCCTTTACCAGAAGGGTTTGGGGTTTCGCGACCTGACTCGCCGAGTCCAAGAACATACTCGCCGAGTCTAAGGCTAACTTCAACAGGCTCGCCGATTTCTTCTTCCAAATCGTCGAGTTCCTGCCCATCCTCATACAACTCGCCGAGTCTACCCATGTGACTCGCCGAGTTACTACGCGACTCAAGTCTGATATCTAGCCCGACTCGCCGAGTCATCTCCCAGACTCGCCGAGTCCATATGTGCATTCCCATAATATCGAGTCACAGAGGTTCTCCCTTGCTCCAAACAATAGATATGGTCTTCTAAGACTATCTGAACACCTAAAGTTGCTAACTTTACGTGTGTCTATGATGCAATGAAGCCAAAACACTACAAATTAACTATTAAGGAGGCTAATTGGGCTAGAACAAGGTCATGGCTACCAAAAGATGTCTTTCTTGATCTCCTGGAGCTCAAGGATGTCTAGATCTACAATATGAACCGATATAACTGCTTCATCATTATTAATTTATGGTTTTCGAGCTCAAAACCATCCATTTGGGGGCAAACTAGATCTAGAAGTACAATAGCCATGGTGAGAGCTTTATTACCAAAAGTGATGAGGTTGAGAAGCTAATCCTGGACCAACAAGCTTCTCCTTGGACCTCCCAACTCCTTCTTCTTCTTCTTCTTCTTCTTCTTCTTCTTCTTCAATGCTTGAAAATTACTTCTCCAAGGCTAGACCTTGCTCCAAGAAAAGGATATGGTGGCTAGGGTTTGGGGTTCTGGACTATAGGGGCCGCAAATGAGCCCTGGGGAAGAGAATAAGGTGCTTAAGTAGGGTACAAAGTCCTGGAATTAGGGTTTCCCAACCCAGACCAGACTCGCCGAGTCCACTTGCCGACTCGCCGAGTCGGTCACTTACTTTACAAACAGATCCCGCTCCGAATCGCTGAGTTCCTCCCTGGACTCAACGAGTCGACCCTCTCTAACTTATGGTTTTCCTTTCCTTTCTTGACCTTTCTGATTTCGGGTGGTATAGAACATATATTAAAAAAAAAACTTGTTCGATTTTACGCACTTTCAATGTTGGACACACAAAGGCTCATGTACCACTGATGAGATTTATAGGTTACAAAATTACATGCTTGCAAAATTCACTTAACACTTGAGGGAACATGCAACCTAATGAATCTATATCATAACACTTTGAATGTAACATGCAATGAACAAGAAAATTAACATGAATCCTAATGAAACCCTGATGTAATCAAAATCAAGAATTAGGGTTACATACATTTGATTTATTGTAGTAAACAATTTGCTTCAATCTCTTCTAGTTGTTGGATTTGGAAAGCTTAGCACCAAAATGATGATTCCTCAACTGGCTCACACCTAAACCTTAGAACTATAAGACAAGAAAGGAAATAAGAGGAAAGCATGATAAATTAATATCTATCTAGGCAAAAGGATTGGATGAAAATCAAAGGGTTATACCCTTATTTATAGCTGCTAGAAAACCCTAGAAACCCTAAATTTGAATATTTATATATTTCAATTTCAGTAATTATCTGGTATCCTAATTATCATTTTCAGTCTTCTAGATACCCTAACTGGGTCCTCAAAACCATCCACGTGATGGAGGTTTCTAGATCCTCTCATCTGTTCAACTATTGAACAATTATAGCTTAGTCCATGCACCTTTAATTAATTTCAAATAATCCCAAATTAATTCTAGCTTAATTCTAATTAATAATTAATCAATTCTTATTTATTTCATATTAATTCGTTAATCGTATAAATTATAAAATCATTTCTTTAACAACTGATCTCGTATTAATTACATAATAAATCAACAAATCAACTATCTATTTCCAATTAATATATTAATCACATAATATATTTACAAATCATTTATTATGATTTCTTAAACACATAATAAACTAATTAAATTATCTTGTCTCTAAAAATGTCATTCTATCCATGCTCTAGTTATAAAGGCAATCCAAAAAGGACTTTGTTTCTAATTACAATAATATACCGATTTAGATATGAGCTTAGACATCCTAATCCAACAGTGGGCACTACAAACCTACACTTTAATTCTTTAATTTCAAAAAACATAAATGAACTATTTACATGGAATAGGTGTTACAAGCGAGTTGTGCGATAATCCCACGACTCTTTAGAAAAGTTAAGAATTAATCATTTAGATACTCTACCATTCTATCAAAACGAAAATTTTTAATGGTTTTATTGATTTGATTTTCAACATCACTTTGAAATAGTTTGAACATTTCAAATTCTTCATGTTTATTTTTCATCAAATAAACATAACCATAACGACTTAACTCGTCAGTGAAGGTGATGAAGTATCATTCACCATTTCTAGACATGGTCTTGAAAGGTCTACATACCTTAGTATGTATGATCCTTAAAGAATACTTAGCTCTTTGACTTGAATCAGTGAAAGAAGATGTAGTCATCTTACCATATAAACAAAACTCGTATACATCAAATGAATCAAGCTCATTTTCCTTTAAAATACTACTCTTTTAAAGTTGGTAACTTGTTTCTTATTTATATATCCAAGACGACAATGCCATAGATAAGAGTCACTCAAATCATGTTTGAGTTTCTTGGTGCTAGTATGGAATATAGAACTATTTTTTGATGAATTATCCAAGTTTACTTCACATATCCCATCAAGATGTCTAGCCTCAAAGTAAAATATATCATTTTGATAAACATGAATAATACAAAATTGTTTTAAATGTGCAACTAAAATTATATTCCTAGTCATTCTAAGTGCATAAATGCATAAACAACATTATTTATTGTCAAATATAGGCCATTAAGTAAAATTACATCATAATATCCTAAAGCTTGAGGTTGAAATCTTGCTCCATTTCCCACGTGGATTATGATTTTGCCTATCTTTAGTTGTCTGCTCCTTCTGAACCCTTGTAACGAATTATAAATATGAGTTCCACACCTAGTATAAAATACCCAATTGTTAGATGAAAAAGTAAATAGATCTAATCTTATCACATAGATACCTGAAGTTTTTGCCTCGACCTTCTTCTTCTTCTTTATCTCCGAAAGGTAGGTAGGACAATTCCTTATCCAATGTACAACAATTCCACACTCAAATAATGTTTCTTCTTTGGTCACCTTTTAATTCTTCTTTTTAGGATGTAGGGTTTAGCCAACCTTTTTGCCATTACCCTTACCAAACTTAGCCATAGATTTCTTAACTTCGGATTTCTTGCTTCCTCCTTTCCAGATTTAGAGAACATGAGTGGCTTTGTTGTCAATGTTATTCTTAGTAGTTTTCAACATCACGTGCAACTATGATATAGGATTTTCCTAGCCATTCATGTTATAGTTCATGATGAAGGTATCATATGATTTTGACAATGAGTTGAGAATCAAGTCCGTAGCTAACTCACTGGAAATGAAAGAATCAAGTCTCTATAGATTATCAATATGACTATTCATCTTAAGTACATGCGAGCTCATATTCTTTCCTTCTCCTATCTTATACATGTGTACTGCTCTGACAGCCTCAAAGCATTCCATAATTGTGACAACCCGAAATTTCCATTGTACGAACCTCATCTATTCAATAGAAACTAGTTCAGTTTCAGTGATTTTCAAGCTTTTCCGAACAAGTTTGTGTACATTAGGATTATGTTTTAGATGATATCAGGAGAGTGGATACTCTTGGTTTTGTGAAACTTGGGCATTTCAAGTTTCATACTGTTACAATCCAACATCAGGAATAAAAACATTTTCTGTCCAAAATATTCCAGGACTATAAATAGTTTTATGAATTAAAATAATTCATTATTCACAATTCCAAATAGAGAAAAGCCATATTCTCTCTGACGGATCTTCGGGTTTTCATCCCAGATTGTGAGTCTACTTTTCTGTATGTGTTTCAATACTTGTTTAATGCTTGTTAACATCAATAACATGTTTAGATTACAAAATCCGGGAGTTTACCGCCCAAGATCGTTCTTGGGGAGTAAACTCCAAAATGGAACATTATGGCTTCCTAGTCCCGCTTCCTTGTTAGACAACTTGTTTAGGAGATAGGGTATGATCTTTATAGGCCAAAAAGCATCCAAGAAACACAAGTTCTAGGATTTTACGGCCAAGGAACTCCCTTGGGCCGTAAACCCCTTTTTAAGGGCAATTAGTGCCCTAAACTCCCCTCTAATGCTTAAAGACCTTTACCCTAAATTGCTTGTGCTTATTTTAGGCATCAAAAGACATCAAATACATAAGTTTCTAGGAGTTTACGGCCAAGGAACTCCCTTGGGCCGTAAACCCCTTTTCAAGGGCTTAAGTGCCCTAAAACTTTCCCCAAATGCTTAAGGACGTTAACTACTAGTACTTGTGCTTGTTTAGAACACCAAAAGCTCATCAAAATCACAAGTTAGTAGGAGTTTACGGCCAAGAACTCCTCTTGGGCCGTAAACCCCTTTTTGTGGGACAAAAATCATTCCAAGCTACCCTTAAGCCTTTAGACAAATTACCTTGCACCTTTGGGACTAGAATGGAGAGTAGAACACATAGAAATCACTCCTTGAAAGGAGTTTACGGCCAAGGAACATGACTTGGGCCGTAAACTCCAAGTGAAGGCACCAAAGTGTGCCTCTTGTCCCCATTAGCCTTAGATAAATTCATGGATGCCATTCTTGATGTTTAAGTGCCTCAAATCAATTAAATTCCTAGAGTTTACGGCCGTAAACTCTAAGGTGAAGGACCTTAGGCCGTAAACTCCCTTATGGAGTGTTCTAGAGCCTTAAAACTACTTCATGTGTTATTCCAACAAAGCTAGGAGTGTTCTTGATGCAAGATAACACCACAAAACACCCAAAAACACCATTTGAGGAGTTCACGGCCATAAACCTATGAGTTTACGGCCGTAAACTCCAAAGGGTGGGGTTGTTGGGTGGTGAACTCCTATACAAGGCCCTTTGATGTTTCAAACCCTTTTGCCTTGTCCCGTAGCAACTTAGATGCAACCATTTGAACCTTAAACACTCATAAAAGTGTTTAGATGTTTTCTAAGTGTCTTAACTTATTTATTTAAGTTATTATATGTCTAATTAGTTATATATATGTTTATTATATGATAACTAGGCTCGTGCGTGTAAACCAGTCTCCGTTTGTCACCTAGCACGGTAGCCGACACTGCAATTCAAACGACTCACCACAAGTGAGTTCATACCCCCTTGAATCAACCTTTGAAATGATTTTAAGTGTTTTAAATACTTTATGGGGGGGGGGAATACAAGTCAAATACTTATAGTTATTGCTTCAATCACATGTGATTGCATTTAATCACATGTGATTAATAACTAGGAAAACAACGATTTTTACCACTGTTCAAACTGTTTTCAATTGCTTTACTATTGAAATGTTTTACAAACTGTTTTACTATCCAAACTTACTTATAGACTGTGATTCAATCAAATGCTTCTTATACTTAAACTGTTTTATCAACTTATGCCTTCAAAATGTTTTATAGATCGACATCAAGTCGATCTTCTCTTGAAATTATATTACTGCTTCAAATGTTTTATGAAAAACTTATTTATGCTTTTATATATCCAATTGCATGCCCATATATGTATAGATATATAAATAATGTTTAAAGGGCTTAGGAAGGCCATCCGCCCTATTTCCTTTTCCTCGATTTGGATGTGGTCTGGTGGGATTTCGGGTGACCATCCGAAGGTCGTTTCCATATTACTTATATATCATATATACATGTATAGACATAAAGGTACTTCCATATTCATACTCATCAGTACATCATTAGCTGGTTACCATCGGGGTAACGCAGGATCATACATATATACAGAAATACAAGAAACAATACATATACAGAAATACTAGAAACAATACATATACAGATATACTAGAAACAATACATATACAGAAATACTAGAAACAATACATATACAGAAATACTAGAAACAATACATATACAGATATACTAGAAACAATACATATACAGATATACGAGAAACAATACATATACAAATATACGAGAAACAATACATATACAGATATATGAGAAACAATACATATACAAACACTTTCAAACATTTACTTACATTTTTACAACTTATACATTGAGTCAGGTTCAAACGTTTTTACAAGATACATTGACACTAAAATACTTATGAACTCACCAGCTTAATGCTGATAAACTCTTTCAAAATAACTTGTATTCTCAGGTCATCAGTAGATAGGTACCGAGGCCAGCTTTTGAGAAGATGGAGTGCATTCAAGACTCATCTCATATTATTTTGTGTTTCATTATTTTTGGTGTCTATAACTGTATTCAACACGCTTATATTGAAATTATATATTTAATGCAATGAATGATGTTGTTTGCTTATTTACATATACAAATACAAACACTTTCAAACATATACAGATATACGAGAAACAATACATATACAAATATACGAGAAACAATACATATACAGATATATGAGAAACAATACATATACAAACACTTTCAAACATTTACTTACATTTTTACAACTTATACATTGAGTCAGGTTCAAACGTTTTTACAAGATACATTGACACTAAAATACTTATGAACTCACCAGCTTAATGCTGATAAACTCTTTCAAAATAACTTGTATTCTCAGGTCATCAGTAGATAGGTACCGAGGCCAGCTTTTGAGAAGATGGAGTGCATTCAAGACTCATCTCATATTATTTTGTGTTTCATTATTTTTGGTGTCTATAACTGTATTCAACACGCTTATATTGAAATTATATATTTAATGCAATGAATGATGT
Organism: Lactuca serriola; assembly: GCF_051521515.1. Classification (NCBI taxonomy): domain Eukaryota; kingdom Viridiplantae; phylum Streptophyta; class Magnoliopsida; order Asterales; family Asteraceae; genus Lactuca; species Lactuca serriola. The sequence goes on from NC_136410.1 coordinate 202,581,772, forward strand.
TGTTTGCTTATTTACATATACAAATACAAACACTTTCAAACATATACAGATATACGAGAAACAATACATATACAAATATACGAGAAACAATACATATACAGATATATGAGAAACAATACATATACAAACACTTTCAAACATTTACTTACATTTTTACAACTTATACATTGAGTCAGGTTCAAACGTTTTTACAAGATACATTGACACTAAAATACTTATGAACTCACCAGCTTAATGCTGATAAACTCTTTCAAAATAACTTGTATTCTCAGGTCATCAGTAGATAGGTACCGAGGCCAGCTTTTGAGAAGATGGAGTGCATTCAAGACTCATCTCATATTATTTTGTGTTTCATTATTTTTGGTGTCTATAACTGTATTCAACACGCTTATATTGAAATTATATATTTAATGCAATGAATGATGTTGTTTGCTTATTTACATTTACTGTGTTGTGAGACTGTACATGACGTCCTCCACCCCGGAACGTTTCCGCCGTTCTTGGTTTTGGGGTGTGACAGATTGGTATCAGAGCATTGTTTATAGTGAATCAAGTATATCAACCCATAAAAGATATACTAATCTATAAACCCAAATGGGATTAAAACACTCGGACCAAGAGTCTATACTTTAAATAATAAAATATTTAATTAAGTATACTAGTCTACATTCATACTAAAATCAGTGTCACAATGACAAGAACAAAATTATTATGATTGTTGAATATCACAATTGAGCTCGGGGATGTATGGTCAGTCCTGGGAATGGCATAGCCTGATCAACTATGCTGGTCCTAGGAGTGATTAGCATATGCCCTAGAATGGTTGTGATATGTTAACAAGTCTAAAAACTTACCAACAATACCACAAGAAGATCAGTAGAACTTAGAACTTAAAATACTATAGGAGTATTTTGTGCTACTAGTTACACGTATACAATATTCTTATATCTCTCTTCTCGCGTAGATCTAAATGGCTGGATTCCATCATGGCGACCCGTACTTTCCCAATGAAGGCAATGCCGGGTGGATCGATGAAGAGCCCGAAGATGACCATCCAATCCCTTTGGATGATCACCTCACAGAAGGCTTTTCGGATGGATCCGACTCCGAGCCTGAAGTCAACAACCTACCGATTGTAGGTCAAGCCCTGAACAACAACCCTCGACCAGCGTTTCCAGGTCCTACTCCCATGTGGGCAAACAATCTGAATCGCTGGAGTGATGAACAGGGTCAGCCCTTGCCATACTTTGGGGACCGAACCTTCTACAACATCAGCGATGGTGGCTCTGCTGACAGAGCTCTGCCGGTAATCATCCGCATAATAGCTCGTAATGTCGAGCAAGGTCGAGCAGCCATCGACCGGGTCATGGAGATTGATGCCAATTCAGGCGTCAATACAGTCCGCATCCTCCGTCTTGAAGAAGACATGGAACGGACCCGGAGAACCAACGAAACTCTGCAGCAACAGCTGGCTGCCTCACGTGCTGAAGTCTTAGAACTTCGAGCTCGTCAAAGAGCTCAGGACCGACACCTTCAAGAGGTGTTTCGCCAAGTATCCGACCTCAGGGATCGCCCGAGGAATTCCCATCGCCATTAGATGATGTCTAGTACATCTCTGTCTTTTGATTTAGGGATAGCCTTGAACTTATGTGTTCTAAGTGGCACTTGTCTGTAAAATATTCCTAACTTTCGGTACTCTAATTAGGAATCTAGGAATGTCAGTATTGTCCTTATGGTATGATGTAAGACCTACTGTTAGGTCGATTTTTCCTTGAACTTATTGCATCAGTAATACCCGTACTATTGAAATCTATATAATATGTGGAAAAAGTTGTACACTTGTGTATTCCTACTAATATTTCTTATGTGATTTCAAACACTCATTCAAACGGTTGGGCTATGGTTATTTAGTCCATGGGTCACTCTCACTTTGCTTACAAATTGATTCTTATCATCCTTCTTGTTTTTATAAACTTATAGCTGAAGGATGCCTCCTCGCAAATCTCCCCGGAATAGGAATAATCCTGTACCTCCACCGCCTCCACCACCTGCAGTCATCGATACTGTAGCTCTGAATGCTGCCGTAGCGGCAGCAGTGGCAACTGCCATGGCTCAGTATCACTCATCGGATGCTAGCAGAGGTGGAACCCCTGTTGAATCTATCCCAGTTGAAATCCCGGTGCGCTCCAGGGAGTGCTCTTACAAGGATTTCACAAACTGCAAGCCGAAGCCTTTCTATGGCACCGGCGGAGTCATTGCTCTCTCGCAATGGTTCGAGAAGACTGAATCAGTCTTCGAAATCTTTTCGTGCCTTGCAGCATTCAAAGTGAAATATGCCGCATGCACCTTCGAAGATAAAGCCCTAACGTGGTGGAACGGCCACGTCAAAGCCCTAACTCTCGTCGTCGCTAACGACATGGGCTGGGAAACGATGAAGGACCTCATGACTGAGGAGTATTGCCCGAGGGGCGAAGTCCAGAAGTTAGAGCATGAACTCTGGAATCTGACCATGAAGGGCACCAATGTGATCGCTTACACTGCCCGCTTTAGCGAATTGGTGGCCCTATGCCCCAACATGGTTCCCACTGAAGGGAAAAAGATTGAACGGTATGTATGGGGGCTAGTGCCTCCGTACCAGGGAAACATCTTAGCATCCAACCCTGCTACTTTCGACAGTGCCAAGCGATTGGCACAAAGACTTATTGACCATGGAGTCAAGACCCCTGCAACTACAACCACCCTAGCCATCCCAGAACCCTCCAAACCCGCTGGCAACAAGCGGAAGTTTTGGGATGAGAAGAAGAAGTAGCGTGCTTCAAAGAAACAGCAAATCGTAGCAGTACATGCTGCGGTAGCCCCTACTGCTGTTACTGCTCCGGGGAAGCAGTACTCTGGAAGTTTGCCGAAGTGCAATAAATGCAGCTTCCACCACAACGGCGCCTGCCGTGAAATGCAGTGTAACAACTGCCACAGAAAAGGACACACCGTCCGATTGTGTAAGTTCCTGGTGCAACCGATCTCTCAAGTTCCTGGCTCAGGCGCGAGCCCAACTTGCTATGGATGTGGCGAAACAGGCCACTTTAAAAGGGACTGCCCTAAGGCGAGGAATACTGGAGGAGCAGGGAGGGTACTAGCAATAGGCCACGGGGATGCAGTTGCTGACCCGACAGTGGTGACTGGTACGTTCCTCCTTGATAACTCCTATGCATGCATTCTGTTCGATAGTGGAGCGGAGCGAAGCTTCGTAAACCAAAAATTTGCTCGCATGCTTAAGCAACAACCACACGCACTTAATGAACAATTCACAGTAGAAATGGCCAATGGGAAAACTGAAAGTACTAATAGCATATACTTAGGTTGTCTTCTAACCTTAGATAACCATTCATTCCCAATTGACCTTATGCCGGTCTCGATAAAAAGTTTCGACGTTATTATAGGCATGGATTGGTTAAGTCTTCATCGCGCCGACATCATGTGCTACGAAAAAGTAGTCCGACTAAACCTCCCATCTAACGAAACGCTTATAGTCTACGGCGACAAACCTGGTGCGAGTCTTCGCATTATATCTAGTATTCAAGCACAAAAATATCTGCGCAAAGAATACCACGCATTTCTTGCTCACGTCGTCGACACGAACCTAGAAACGAAAGAACTAAAGAACCTCCCTGTAGTGAGCGACTTCCCCGACATTTTCCCAGAGGAACTACCCGGGTTACCTCCGCAACGACAAGTCGAGTTCAGAATCGACTTAGTCCCAGGAGCTACCCCAGTAGCCAAGTCGCCCTACCGTTTAGCACCAGCCGAGATGCAAGAACTCTCTGGTCAACTTAACGAACTGCTCAGCAAGGGCTTTATAAGACCAAGTTTCTCACCTTGGGGAGCCCCGGTCTTGTTCGTTAAGAAGAAAGACGGATCATTCCGTATGTATATTGACTACAGAGAACTCAACAAATTGACGATAAAGAATCGTTACCCTCTGCCACGCATAGATGATCTATTCGATCAACTGCAAGGGGCGAGCTATTTTTCCAAGATTGATCTGAGATCCGGATATCACCAGTTACGAGTGCTAGAAGAGGATGTCCCAAAGACAGCCTTCCGAACTCGTTACGGACACTACGAGTTCGTGGTGATGCCATTCGGATTGACCAATGCGCCCGCAGTCTTCATGGATCTGATGAATAGAGTATGCCGACCTTACTTAGATCAGTTCGTCATCGTTTTCATTGACGACATTTTGATCTACTCTAGAAGTAAGAAGGAGCATAGTGATCATCTGCGACAAGTTCTAGAGACACTACAGAAAGAGAAACTTTATGCGAAGTTCTCGAAATGTGAATTTTGGATCCGCAGAGTCGAATTTTTAGGACACGTGGTGAGTGAAGAAGGAATCCACGTGGACCCATCCAAAATAAAAGCCATTGAGAACTGGTCAGCACCAAAGACGCCTACAGAAATTCGTCAATTTCTAGGTCTCGCTGGCTACTATCGCAGGTTCATTCAGAACTTCTCACGAATAGCAAAGCCTCTTACGACCCTGACCCAGAAAGGCGTGGCCTTTGACTGGGAAGAGAAGCAAGAAAGAGCGTTCCAAACGCTCAAACGAGCCTTGTGCACCGCACCGATACTATCCCTTCCAGAAGGAATAGAAGACTTCGTAGTCTATTGCGATGCATCCAATCAAGGACTCGGATGTGTTCTGATGCAGCGAGGTAAGGTCATCGCCTACGCCTCGAGACAGTTGAAGACACATGAGGTTAACTACACGACCCACGATCTTGAACTAGGAGCAATAGTGTTTGCTCTGAAGATCTGGAGACATTACTTGTATGGAACGAAGAGCACTATCTTTACCGACCACAAGAGTTTACAGCACATTTTCGATCAGAAGGAACTCAACATGAGACAACGACGGTGGGTCGAGCTACTCAGTGACTACGAATGCGATATTCGTTATCATCCGGGTAAAGCCAACGTAGTAGCAGACGCCCTAAGTCGGAAGGAATATTCTGGTCGCAAAGTCAAGTCATTATCAATAACCATCCATTCACACCTGACTAAGCAAATTCAGGCGGCTCAACTTGAGGCCATGAAACCTGAAAATGTGTCGAGTGAATCCCTTAGGGGAATGGACAAGAACTTCGAAGCCAAGGGTGACGGAGCTTTATATTTCATGGATCGGATCTGGACACCGAAACACGGTGGTTTCCGAGACGTAGTCATGACCGAGGCTCACCACACTCGGTATTCCGTCCACCCAGGTTCAGATAAGATGTATCTGGATCTTAAAAAGCTATACTGGTGGCCTAATATGAAAGCAGAGATTGCTACCTTCGTAAGTAAATGCCTTACTTGCGCAAAGGTTAAGGTCGAGTACCAGAAGCCCTCTGGTTTACTGCAACAACCAGAGATCCCAGAATGGAAGTAGGAGCGGATCACTATGGATTTCATAACCAAGTTGCCCAACACAACGGGTGGACTTGACACCATATGGGTCATCGTTGATAGATTGACCAAGTCTGCACACTTCCTGCCTATCAAAGAAACCGACAAGATGGAGAAACTTACGAGAACATACATTAGGGAAATTGTACGGTTGCATGGTGTACCTATTTCCATTATCTCCGATAGAGATAGTAGGTTCACTTCAAGATTTTGGCAATCCCTACAACATTCCCTAGGAACAAGGCTGGACATGAGCACAGCCTACCATCCACAAACCGACGGACAGAGTGAGAGGACCATCCAAACATTGGAAGATATGTTGCGAGCCTGTGTGATTGATTTTGGGAAGGCATGGGATACTCATTTACCCCTTGTCGAATTTTCCTATAATAACAGTTATCACACCAGCATCAAGGCTGCTCCATTCGAAGCTCTCTACGGCCACAAGTGCAGATCCCCTCTGTGCTGGGCTGAGGTTGGTGATACCCAATTAGCAAGAGGGCAAGCTTCCGACAGTACTCTCACTGGTCCAGAAATCATTCGGGAAACGACAGAGAAGATCATTCAAATCCGTGAACGATTGAAAGCCTCTAGAGACCGACAGAAGAGCTACGCCGATAAACGAAGAAAACCTTTGGAATTTCAGGTGGGAGACCGAGTCCTTCTCAAAGTCTCACCCTGGAAAGGCTTGATACGCTTCGGCAAGCGTGGAAAGCTTAATCCGAGGTACATAGGGCCTTTCGAGATTCTTGCCAGAGTCGGCCCCGTAGCTTACAAACTTGATCTACCCGACACACTGCGTAACGTACATTCTACATTCCACGTATCTAACTTGAAAAGGTGTCTGTCCGACGAGACTCTCGTAATCCCACTCGACGAGATCGAGATCAACGAGAGCCTCAACTTCGTGGAAGAACCTGTAGAGATCATGGACCGTGAGGTCAAGCAGACGAAACAAAGCCGTATCCCTATCGTGAAGGTTCGCTGGAACGCCAAGCGAGGACCGGAATTCACTTGGGAACGCGAGGATCAAATGAAGTTGAAATACCCTCATCTTTTCTCTTAATTGTTTGTAACTTTTATTTGCTTAAATTCTAATTTCGGGACGAAATTCCCTCTAACAGGGGGATGATGTGACAACCCGAAATTTCCATTGTACGAACCTCATCTATTCAATAGAAACTAGTTCAGTTTCAGTGATTTTCAAGCTTTTACGAACAAGTTTGTGTACATTAGGATTATGTTTTAGATGATATCAGGAGAGTGGATACTCTTGGTTTTGTGAAACTTGGGCATTTCAAGTTTCATACTGTTACAGTCCAACATTAGGAATAAAAACATTTTCTGTCCAAAATATTCCAGGACTATAAATAGTTTTATGAATTAAATAATTCATTATTCACAATTCCAAATAGAGAAAAGCCATATTCTCTCTGACGGATCTTCGGGTTTTCATCCCAGATTGTGAGTCTACTTTTCTGTATGTGTTTCAATACTTGTTTAATGCTTGTTAACATCAATAACATGTTTAGATTACAAGATCTGGGAGTTTACCGCCCAAGATCGTTCTTGGGGAGTAAACTCCAAAATGGAACATTATGGCTTCCTAGTCCCGCTTCCTTGTTAGACAACTTGTTTAGGAGATAGGGTATGATCTTTATAGGCCAAAAAGCATCCAAGAAACACAAGTTCTAGGAGTTTACGACCAAGGAACTCCCTTGGGCCGTAAACCCCTTTTTAAGGGCAATTAGTGCCCTAAACTCCCCTCTAATGCTTAAAGACCTTTACCCTAAATTGCTTGTGCTTATTTTAGGCATCAAAATACATCAAATACATAAGTTTCTAGGAGTTTACGGCCAAGGAACTCCCTTGGGCCGTAAACCCCTTTTCAAGGGCTTAAGTGCCCTAAAACTTTCCCCAAATGCTTAAGGACCTTAACTACTAGTACTTGTGCTTGTTTAGAACACCAAAAGCTCATCAAAATCACAAGTTAGTAGGAGTTTACGGCCAAGAACTCCTCTTGGGCCGTAAACCCCTTTTTGTGGGACAAAAATCATTCCAAGCTACCCTTAAGCCTTTAGACAAATTACCTTGCACCTTTGGGACTAGAATGGAGAGTAGAACACATAGAAATCACTCCTTGAAAGGAGTTTACGGCCAAGGAACATGACTTGGGCCGTAAACTCCAAGTGAAGGTACCAAAGTGTGCCTCTTGTCCCCATTAGCCTTAGATAAATTCATGGATGCCATTCTTGATGTTTAAGTGCCTCAAATCAATTAAATTCCTAGAGTTTACGGCCGTAAACTCTAAGGTGAAGGACCTTAGGCCGTAAACTCCCTTATGGAGTGTTCTAGAGCCTTAAAACTACTTCATGTGTTATTCCAACAAAGCTAGGAGTGTTCTTGATGCAAGATAACACCACAAAACACCCAAAAACACCATTTGAGGAGTTCACGGCCATAAAACTATGAGTTTACGGCCGTAAACTCCAAAGGGTGGGGTTGTTGGGTGGTGAACTCCTATACAAGGCCCTTTGATGTTTCAAACCCTTTTGCCTTGTCCCGTAGCAACTTAGATGCAACCATTTGAACCTTAAACACTCATAAAAGTGTTTAGATGTTTTCTAAGTGTCTTAACTTATTTATTTAAGTTATTATATGTCTAATTAGTTATATATATGTTTATTATATGATAACTAGGCTCGTGCGTGTAAACCAGTCTCCGTTTGTCACCTAGCACGGTAGCCGACACTGCAATTCAAACAACTCACCACAAGTGAGTTCATACCCCCTTGAATCAACCTTTGAAATGATTTTAAGTGTTTTAAATACTTTATGGGGGGGGGGAATACAAGTCAAATACTTATAGTTATTGCTTCAATCACATGTGATTGCATTTAATCACATGTGATTAATAACTAGGAAAACAGCGATTTTTACCACTGTTCAAACTGTTTTCAACTGCTTTACTATTGAAATGTTTTACAAACTGTTTTACTATCCAAACTTACTTATAGACTGTGATTCAATCAAATGCTTCTTATACTTAAACTGTTTTATCAACTTATGCCTTCAAAATGTTTTATAGATCGACATCAAGTCGATCTTCTCTTGAAATTATATTACTGCTTCAAATGTTTTATGAAAAACTTATTTATGCTTTTATATATCCAATTGCATGCCCATATATGTATAGATATATAAATAATGTTTAAAGGGCTTAGGAAGGCCATCCGCCCTATTTCCTTTTCCTCGATTTGGATGTGGTCTGGTGGGATTTCGGGTGACCATCCGAAGGTCGTTTCCATATTACTTATATATCATATATACATGTATAGACATAAAGGTACTTCCATATTCATACTCATCAGTACATCATTAACTGGTTACCATCGGGGTAACGCAGGATCATACATATACAGAAATACTAGAAACAATACATATACAGAAATACTAGAAACAATACATATACAGATATACTAGAAACAATACATATACAGAAATACTAGAAACAATACATATACAGAAATACTAGAAACAATACATATACAGATATACTAGAAACAATACATATACAGATATACTAGAAACAATACATATACAGATATACGAGAAACAATACATATACAAATATACGAGAAACAATACATATACAGATATACGAGAAACAATACATATACATGAATACTTAACAATTGTGATCCACTGTATCGGGCATGCCTTAAATGTCATGGCCCGAGTTGTAGCCAGAATTCTCTTGGAGGGAGAGCGTGAGTTTGCGTATAGATCTATACTGGATTGACTATCCTACACCTTGCTGCTAGCTACAGCCGGACCTACAGGTCTGCGGGTGCCAAACGTCATTTCTTTATTACGACCATTCATTATGTCGTTGATTTCTAGTCGATAGCATGGTGCAATTTATCACAATAAACCTTAATATAAATCCGGTTTAAGGTAGTAGTATTTAGTACAGCAGTAGTCTTATTATACAAAGCTACAGTACTACAATGATTTGCCCATTACATATTTTAGTGATAACCTCACTTAAGCATTAATGTACAAACTATATTTTTAACAAGTGTTTGTTATATTTGGGTAATCACACACTTTTACAACAGGAAAGTTTACAAAACAGTCTAGCCTTGGTAGAAGGTTACTTTTATAGAAAATATAGGATTTTCTGAGTGATTCAAACTTTTACAAACACTTTCAAACATTTACTTACATTTTTACAACTTATACATTGAGTCAGGTTCAAACGTTTTTACAAGATACATTGACACTAAAATACTTATGAACTCACTAGCTTAATGCTGATAAACTCTTTCAAAATAACTTGTATTCTCAAGTCATCAGTAGACAGGTACCGAGACCAGCTTTTGAGAAGATGGAGTGCATTCAAGACTCATCTCATATTATTTTGTGTTTCATTATTTTTGGTGTCTATAACTATATTCAACACGCTTATATTGAAATTATATATTTAATGCAATGGATGATGTTGTTTGCTTATTTACATTTACTGTGTTGTGATACTGTACATGACGTCCTCCGCCCCGGAACGTTTCCGCCGTTCTTGGTTTTGGGGTGTGACAATAATCTCTTACTGTTGGAACATTTCCTTCAAATGGGTGATGATTTCATATGATGTGATATGTTCTAGATCCTTCTAGACGTCAGGAATCATAATAGTTAGCATATGTATAGCAATCTCGATTGAATCATCTATATATTTCAACCAAGCATTGTAAGGAGCTCTAGAATTAGGAGTAGGCTTGTCGAGGATAGACACATCAACCACTACACTTCTTTTTGTGGCATGAGGACAATTCTTAAAATTTGGTGCAAATTAAGAAAGTTCATATGGTTAAGTTTCTCCTTTTCGAGTAGTGATATATGGTAATTGTTATGGTGGTTTTCATTTTGGGCCATCTACAAAACTTAATAAAGTTCATTTAGTACTTTTGTTATTTTAAATCATTAATAAGGTAGGTAGCATATATCGATTACAACCAAATGTAATTCATAGTTGCATGAGGCCCTTAATAACCTTTTGTTTATTGGCATGTTTGATCCCATTTATGCCTTGAGTTTCTAATGTTTAGGAGACCTTTATCACAAAATATTCCCCATCAAATCATGAATCTTAAAAGGCATGTAGAATCGGCACAAAACTCATGGTTAGGTGAATAAATCAAGGTGGTTAAGTGTCTTTTATCCCACAAGGACCATACACCTGATGAGTGAGTGTCATTTAAGAGGACGTAATAGACTTGCATTTTAAAGGGATTTATATGTTTTATAATTCTATTTTAAAAATATATTGTATCTTGTATATTGCTTGCATCCAATAGTACATGGCACATTTTAGAAAAAAAAATCATATTTTATTATGTTAGTTCATATTAGTTCGCCTTACAATATTTTGTATTAACTTTTGAGTTTGTGTGCTTGGAACAAATTTTAATCCTTTAATAACCCTTTATTGTTTTAGACTTGGAGTTTGTAATGAGTTTTAAAATCTATATTTTATCTTATTTTACCAATTTCAAATTTGTAGACTTTAAGAATAAACTCCAATTTTATTTTAAAAACCAATTTTAGCATCTTATGTATAAAATAATTTTTTGAAATAACAAACTCCATTATGATATGTGTTTAGTTATTTGGTTGTCTAGCATGCAAAATTCTAATTTCATCCACACAAACAAAATAACAATTTAAAATCATCACACACAAATGTGGGTGCCCAAACCAATCTATAACTATGTGACATTTCATGTGAGCCATACATGAAATATCAAGTCCTTCTCCTAAGGGACAATAGAGAGCAAAATCTTCAACAAATGTTTTTGGTGAATCTCTTACTTGCAAAAACATCCAATATATGAAAGATGATGAATACTCTATTAATTGTAAATCGTTCGAGTAACATGCAACACTTCACATAAAAGGTTGTATTTGGGACTATTGCTTCAGCTTGATAGAATCTGATGCAACAATTCAGCAACACTTTACGGAAAAAGGTTGTGTTTTCCACTGCTATTAAAATTAATAAATTCGAATGTTTTTTGATCTTCAAAATGGATCCCTCTTCATTTCTTGTTACATTTTAAAGTACTTATACTAGATTAGAAACTAGTATAATACTTACAAAAAGAATAAAATGAAGAAATTATTGCTTACGATTACAAACCATTTGAATAAATAAATAATACAACTATATTGAAAAGGTCCAGTAACATTCAACACATGGTACATGGCTTGTTTACGCACATATAATTATAAAAACATATCAAATAACATCTTGTTTTTCTAAGGCAACATCAATGTGATCAAATGCATGTAGTTATAAGAAAACTTTGATTAATTTTCTAAAAACTAGCATTACATGTTGTCAAAGAAGCCATGCATGAACTTTTCATACATCATGAAAATCGTCCATGGCTTCCAAAAACCAAATATTTGAAAAATCTAATATGATAAAGATTCATATTAAACTGATTTTTCTAATTAACATATGATAGTAATGGGTCACACTAACAACTTAATATAATTGATTATTTACTAGAAATTGGTTTTAATAAATATTCAATAAACTCTTATAATTAATGGAAATTATTTATTTCTAGAAAATAATAATTTTCATTAGCAGGTAGCATTACATAATTCATATGACATGAATAATTAAGTCATGTATAATATTTTTGACCATGAGGACTTTTTTTCTTTTACCAAAAGGTTAAAGTTTATATTTTATAAAAGGGTTTATAAAAACTTAACAAGTTTGACTACTTTTTTATATGTAAAACCATGGGCATGTTTGTATGATGCAATTGATGGCTTTTTATTATTTAAAGGAAATGAATACATGGCTTAAGGGGAATGTGAAACAATTAGGCTTTAGGAGACATAATGTTCTTAAAGTTTTCAGGGCTTATGATTCAAAGATTCACATATGCATATAAGAGATGAGGTTTTCACTCATTCTTTCCTTCCTTGATTCAATTTCTGAATCCTCCCCTCTCCATGCATACTCTCTTGTTTTTGGTTAAACACCTAGATTTTACTGGCATTCTTTTCTCTCTTAAACTTCATACTTTAGTTATGAACTTTAAGCTTAAGAGATTAAGAGTTTTCTTACAAAGACTAGCATCTTTACATCAAGTTGAGTTTTTGTTGGTGCCTCAAAGGTTCCACACTCTCCATCAACTTCGAAGCCTTCTAAGACAATCCAAAGAACTACAAAGCTTGTTTTTTCTATAAAAGTGTTTAATCGAGTATGAGATTCAAATCAGAGTAAAAGTATATAATATGAACACACGATGTAAATAAGATCTGGTTTAGCTCATATTACTTTCAATGAACACGAGTACAAAACTGATAGGAATAAGTGTTGGGAAAACTCTACCTATCAACTCTATGTTCAGCTTCTATTTATAGAAGACTGAAAGTACAAAAAATACTAAGTCTAAACATTCAACTTTGAAATAAAAGATGCCTTAGAAAATACATAGAAAATGTACGAAACTAACGTATACACAGACTTCGACATATTACAATATATTTTGACTCTACAATCTCCCCCTTTGTAATCATGTCGAACTTCTCAATTTGTGAGAATCTGTGCAGCAAAATGCATCATCCTTCGAACCTCTGAATACCATGTCAAAATTTTCCTTAACTCATTTTTAGCCCCCTGGTTATTTTTCGAGCAATTATTCACACGAACAATGAAGTTCGTATATTGGGATGTAGTATATCTTTGCACTTCGCATGCTTGAAACAAAAATCTCTTCTCTTTACCATTCTTGTCTTTCCCAGCAAAGACCAATCCAAAAGGTTTTAAACAAATCTCCCCATCAGCATACTTCTTCAACTCAGCTTGGGTCTTCGTAGCTTCCATAGCAACATTCCCTTCCTTTCCCAATGATGATGCCAATTCCACATCAGTTAATGCTAGACAATCATAGTAATTGTCTATGAAGATTTTGATATGTGCAAGACCAAGCCTCAAAACATCTTTATTAGTTCCTCGAAGTTGCGAAACCTTCATATCTTTTAGAATTAATGCAACTTGAATCAGGTCATTCAAGTTTAGCAGTGGAAAATCAACAACTGAGAAATCACAAACTTGATTGTTCTCCCTTACAACATGATACCGAAAATTATGTACCATATTCTCGAACAACGCATCTTTTGTTATACTGATCACCTTCTTAATCTTCACCAATGACCATATTTCTTCTGGTTCTTTCCCAAGAACCGCATGAAACCTAAGTTTCATATGAATGTAATCATCTTCATTATCAAACTTCTCCACAATGTTGTACTGAGCCATGATGAACATCATTTCGTTCACTGGAAAATCAAACTAATTTATATCAGTGTTAGTGATAGAATAGCTTTTTTTTGGCTTTTTCTCAAATGCATACATATGATTGAAAGCAACTCTAGCTTCAATACTTTCATAGCTATAAACCTTCTTGGGATCTCATTTATCCATACCCAATGGATCATTTTCATGAAGTCTTAAAATGCCTTGTATTTTCCTTTGTTTATCCATTTCAGCTTCGACTTCAGCCTTCAACTCTTCTTTTGTCTTTTCAATCAAAATCCCTTTCCCTTTTCTATCATCTTCTGAAGCTTTTGGTTTAGATGAACTTGAACTTCCTCCTTCAGTAGTAGAACCAATAAAAATTCCCTTTAGAATAGGTCTTGTTGTTGTCTTGATGGCTTCTGTTCTATGCACCTTCGAAACTATAGGTATTGGGATTTGAGTAGATACAACCTTCGTTTCTTCACCAGTGGTTACAATCTTCTCAATCGTCCTCATCCTTTCAACTCCTTGAATTTTCTTTCCTCCCCCTTGAATCCCTATGACTGTAGGAGGGGCGCTTGTTGGTAAAAGATTGAGAATTCGGGACAGTGGTGCCAACTGCTTGTGAAGAACTGATTCAAACAACATAAATTTCTAGGATAAAAATTATGGTGTAATCAGTAGAGATAAGCTTGGCTTAGAGAGTAATACTTTCAACTCATTTAACAACATTGTTATCTGCATGAAGTTTTTACTGTCATCAGTAGATAGTTGAGTAAGTTGTGGACTCAATGCTTCGTATAATTTGACAAACTTCGTTACGACATCAACAATAATATCCATCTTTTGATTGAGAGATGCATAATCATGTTGTGCAATAGCAATCTCTTTTTTCATGTCATCACGAAGTTCCTGAATCTTCAAATTAACATCCTCCCTCACCTTTTTAACATCTTGCACAAACAGAACATGGCGTTCTTTTGCAAATGTTTTGAAATATTTGACTTCGTTATTGAATGTAGCTGACCGAGATTGAATCCTGAGCTCAATATTCTTATCATTGGTATCCACCTTCTCTATGATACGAGATTAAGATGCACTAATCGTATTTTAAAATTTTGTTGAACAAACGAGCTTCCTGTGTTTTAAGCATAACATCCACTTCAAGACTAGACACTGAATTACTTACCCCTGCATCAGCTTGGGATTGAAGGATTGAGTTAAGCTTTTTGTTCAGAATCTTTAACTGTTTTCCTGACATCAACATGTGATCAGGAATATCTTCTTCTTCTGGATCAAATAGAAAATCATCAAATGTTCCTCAGAAACTTCCTTCATCTGTTTCATCATCGGAATTTGGTTTTGGTGGATTGTGATTGGAACATTGTAGTGATGGGTTGTTGTAAGATTTGATTAAAAGTGAGTGAAGTAGTAGTAGTTAAAATGTGTTAAAGAAAAGGTGGAAGTGAAACAAAAGTACTTGAGATAGGTTCGGAAGAAGTTGCAGTAGGAGTACCGTGAGATGAATGAGCAACAGTCACCGAAACATGTGCACCCAGATCAGATACATTTGCAACAATGTTAGAAATTGGAACCTCCTCAGAAACTGATTTGGTTAGAACAATTTCGAGTGGAACTATTGTGGTTGGTAATGAGACTGGTGTAAGGATGAGTGGTTGTGAGGGTTTTGGGGAATTCAAACCCAAAGTTGTTTCTGGAATTATCTCACTGTCTGTTGACTCTTCATGAACCACCAACTTTCAAGTCTTTCTCTTCTTTGGAATATGTTTAGCCATATCCTCAGCTCTGCACTTCTTTGAGTATGGAGAAATTGGTGCAAGATTTTCACGAACTTTCACTCAGTGAGCTTTACGAACAGAAGGAGATTGATCGTCGGATGAAGTTCGTTTCTTATGAGATAATTTCCTCAACCGCTTTAATAAACCAGATTTCTAAGAAATGATTTCTTTCGAAGTTTCAGCAACAACCTTTTCCTCAGGTTTCTCTATTTCAATTGTAAGCTTCTTAGGAGATGTAGTCTTAACTTGTTTCTTGGGGCTTTCGTGAGCAATATCATCAGCTCCCTTCTTCTATTTCTTAACTTTCTTGGATGATCCTTCACCACTTACTTTCATCAAAATCCCAGTTTCTACTGAAGGATTAACATATTTTAAGTATTCCACCAGTATTGAATTTGTTGGATCAACTTTCTTCAGCATCCCATCAAGAATTCGAGCAATAGTTGGGAATACTTCAGAATCATCTTCAACAGTCTTTGGAAAATGATACTTCATGAACTCTGCCTTAGCCTCATCTTCAGGAATTGGAATACCTTCTTTCTGATAGACAGACTGAAGAATCATACTCCGGTAACGTGCACATGAAATTCCTTTGACCACATTTGTGTTTTCTAGGCTCTTTATGAACTTTTTCCAAATCTGAGTGGCATAATCAACATTGAGATCATGGTATAACCTTGCTACCATAGCATAAACTTCCATTCATCCCTTGTCAAGCCCTACACTTTGCCCAATTAAGCAACAAAGGTAAATTTTGAATAAGAAATTCCATAAGCTAGGAAGTCCAGACTTCTTAAAGGTACTGATCTTGACAAGTGGTGGCCGATGGCCCATTTCATTAAACATAAACATAACTTGAGCACTTGTAGGTTGAAAGAATGGAGAAGAATTTGGAATAGCCAACATTTGAGTGAACATCATTTTCGTAAGTCGAATTCTATTTACATTCACCAGATTGAATGTGATGACATCAGTGGCTTTGCTGTAAGAAGCAGTAGAACTAGCCATCGATAACCAAGAAATTGGAACTTCAAATGCATTAAACATTGCCATAGCAAGACCTGAATGTTGAAGAGAAACGATCAGCATCTTGAGTTCTTCAGGATACGATGAGACATCTCCTTCAACCTGATAGTTCGTGCTTTGAATCTTCATAATCGGTTTTGATACAACTTCTTCAGTACTGGTATTTTGAGTAGCGGCCATTGTTGAAAAACTGAAAGTAATTTTGAAGAACATAGAACTAGGGCTTTTTGATCTTTTAATTTTTTGAATGCGTAATTATAATAGGATATAAGAGTATCCTTTAATATGTATCTCTTGCATGTAACACCGTGAATTTCAAAATAATTTTTCGCATAATATAAAAACATTTTCATTTAATTTTCATAAAACATCAAGTTTAAAACTCCAATCCATATCATACAAAATCCCAATATCGCATATCATAAAAATCCCATGTGTGTGTACAGATCAAGCCGGCGCCTTCCCACGGTCATCACTAGTACCTGAAACAACCAACACTAACACTGTAAGCACAAAGCTTAGTGAGTTCCCCAAAATACCACACATAACACATATTAGCCACTCGAGGCTATAACTATGTGGGTCCGTAGACCCTACTCTGTGAACCCACTGGTTCTAACTCTGGGAACCTTCCGGTTCCAACTCTATAAACATGCACAGCATAAATCACATAGAAATAATGCAGTACAACACATAACATACATATAGCATACAAATACTCTGTCACATAACTCTGATTACCTACTCAAGGTAAAGTATAGTGAGAAGACTCTCCTCGCGTATCTCGATAACTCGCAAATCCCAGAAATCACTCGCGCTCGATCCTCCAAGCTATAATCCTCCTATAACACAATATACCTCTAATTAACATTTTCTCAACTAAGGTTGACTACCCCCATCAAGTCAACACTGGTCAACTCTGGTCAACGGTCAACAGTCAACTTTGACCGGACTCGGCGAGTGAACTAGAGAGACTCGGCGAGTCTATATGTGTTCACTGACTCCCTAGGATCCTCTTTTGACACGTCGAGTACTCCACTGACTTGACAAGTTCCACCTGGCATGAATCGCGGGGCTACCACGACTCAACTCGCCGAGTCTCAAGAACAACTCGGCGAGTTCCAGCTCGACTCAGTCCACCTGTCAACCCTCTCTAACTCTCCCTGACTCACTGAGTCAACCCTTAACTCGGCAAGACCACTCGCTGAGTGGTTAAGGAAAATCTACATGCTACTCGCCGAGTCTGTTCTTCGGACTCGGTTTAGTCCATGCCATGCATCAACTCAATCTCGCTTCTGAGGTCAGATCCGCTCCAGCAACTCATAGATCTAGCCTTTCCAAGCACATTCATTACGTAAAGTCACAGTCTTGGCTACCATGCAACGTCTACAAGGCTTCTTTTGAAGAAATGACCTCTAAAATGGCAACCTAAGTCTCCAACTCAAAAGGAAAGGCATAAAGCATGGCATTTGGGACTCTTTGGACCTACTAAGGTCCAGATCTAGGTACCATATCCCCATGGGACCTCTCACACTCCAAATACAAGGCAAACAAGGCATGAAGAAACCCTAGATTTGACCATATCAAGAAAAACATGAGAATAAGCTCTGAATGTTACCTCAAATAGCTTCTTCTGCCGAAATGGGAGTAGATACAAGCTCCCCAACTCTTGTAGTTTGACCTTCCTCTTCCTTTCTTGCAATTACACACAAAAATAGTGAATAATGGCCTCTTATCTCACTCACAAGAACTCTCAGCTGCTCTGGTGCTCTCAAGGTCGAAGGTAGCTGCAATGGAGGGGTTTAAGGTCCTTTAAATAGGGCTCAAGGCCGGGAAATTAGGGTTTCATTAAAGAGCGCGAACTCGCCGAGTCCAGGCGCGAACCCGCGTCCAAATCCGCGATCATACTTGGCGAGTCTAGGCTCCAACTCGCCGAGTCTCCTCACAAATTAACAAAATAAATAAATGAATAATACCTGGGAATCCGGGCTATTACATTGCATTTGAAAATGAAACGGTATTAGCATTAAATGAGATCCGACGTGGTTCCTTGAAACCCGCACCCAATAGCCGATAAACTAGCCACGCGTGAAAAAGCAACCATCACATCTCCTTGAAACCCGGAAGGAATACAAAGCGTCTTGTCAAACAACCTGTTTGTACATTTCAATAGAATAGTAACTGTCACTTGCCTTTAGGATAGAAGTAGGGCTCTTTCACTTTTAGGTTGAAAAGCGAAGTCATATGCCAAACTTTCAAAATCATCAGCCTGAGTTGGTAGTACTCAGAACCTCAAGGATTCCATGAGTGCAGTGTGCTAATAGAATAAGATAAGAAGAAAAATTACCAAAAATTTGGGATCTGTGATGTCGAAAAATATAATTTCAACACAAAAGCAGTTAAACCCTATACAAAGGTTGCTTCGTTAATCATCAAGAGAGATGACCAACTGCTTGTGTAGTTTCCCATGAATTACAATTGAATACTTGTATAGAAGTATCGAAGGGCTTCTTTTGCAAGGCTTCGTGGGTGGCTTAAGAATTTCGTTACATATCATCCTAAATATAAGATGAGTAATTGTAATAGAAATTACTTGTGTGACCAGTGTAGTCAGTGACAAGTATGCTTTGGATTAATTTGAAAGTGACAATTGAAAGAATTGCTCACACGGAAATCATATTCAAAGAAAAATAATGTTTAGCTGGATCTTGTTGGGTAACAAATGTTATGGGCTTCAAACATTTGATGAAGACCACTCATAACGAAAGAATATGATTTGGAGCATTGAAAATTTGGTACTGAAACAAAAGTTTCATGAAAATCTGGAACATAGTTCTCTGTCAATTCCTTAAAAGTTTAGAAAATTGGGTTTCACTTTCATCACGGCCTCATGAATCAAGATCATAAACACAAAGTTTTGTTATGTCTAAGTCATGATTGGTTTGATTAATGACCTCTTGGACATATGTCATTGTGTGTGAACTGTGTTAGATTTTTGAGATGAAAAAGATTGTTTCACGAATTCACTTGCACCTCTGTTATTGTTGGACTAAACAGAAAACTATTAACTCATTTGAGAAGAGTTAGGTAGCTCAGTAGACTAATGTGAATGCAAGCCTGATTGGGAAGAAATTTTCGTATTGAAAGATTTCATTAAGGCTTTCGAAATCACACATTGATTCAATGGAGGCTTGAGTCTACATGTTGCAGCATGATTCTAGGGACATCCTAACTAGTACAAAGTTTCGAAAGTATACCTTGCTCTAGAAATGCTAGCATGGTGCTTGTAAGATATTCTTGATATCTCCACATTTGAAAGAAAAAAAAAATACAAAATATCAAAATCCTAAAAAATCTTTTTGGTCTTTTATATTTTTGATAAGAAAAAAAAATACAAAATAAACGAAAACTTAAAAATGTACCAAACTATCTAAACTTTTCTTTCTCGAATGTCGAAAATGAAGTGTATCGAAGCGTTGACTATGAACAGTAACCTTTGACTTTGACAGCTGTCCATTTTCTCTATTCTTTCGAATCATTCTTACAAACAGAACCCCCTTTGATCATTCCTAGTCCTATCAAAATTCTAACAAATGATTTTTCGTCCAATGCTATCGTAAAAATATCAGCAAGCTGATCAGTTGTTTTTACAAAATGAACTTCAATATTACCATCTTCAACATGATCTTTTATGAAGTGATAACGAAGTGCAACATGTTTGGTTTTAGAATGTTGTACTGGATTATGACAAATGCGTATAGCACTTTGTGAATCACAATACAATGGAATCTTTTTCATATTAATTGCATAGTCACGTAATTGACTTTGGATCCATATGATTTGCGAAGTGCAAGCGGCAGTTGCAAGATACTCAGCTTCAGCAGTTGAAATTGCAACACATATTTGCTTTTTCATTTTCCAACTTACATGCTTCCCATCTAACAATTGACATACCCCACTTGTACTTCTGTCAAGAGTACATTCTCCCAAATATGCATCTGAAAATGCTTGAATGAAAGATCTAGATTTCAAAGGATACCACAATCCTAACAAAATTCCTCCCTTGAGATAACGAAAAATATTTTTCACTGCACTCAAATGTGGTTCTCTTGGATTTTCTTGATACCTAGCACAATTACATACAGAAAACATGATATCATGTCGACTTTCTGTAAGATAAAGCAATGAACCTATCATACTCCTATATAAAGTAAGATCAACATCAAGTGTGTCTAACCTGGAGGTTGTTCGACATAAACTGTTTCTTCGAGATCACCATTAAGAAAAGCACACTTCACATCCATTTGATAAATATCAAAATCTTTGTGAGCTGCGTAAGCTAAAAATATTCGAACAGCCTCGAGTCTTGCGACAGGGGCAAAGGTTTCTTCATAATCGATACCTTCTTGTTACGAATATCCTTTAACAACTAGTCGTGCTTTATTTCGAACAATATTTCCATCTTTGTCAGTTTTGTTTTTGAAAATCCATTTTAATCCGACAATTGAAACATTTTCAGGTTTAGGAATTAACCTCCAAACCTTGTTTCTTTCGAACTCAACTAGTTCAGATTGTATTGCTATAACCCAATCTGAGTGTTCCATTGCAACCTTAACGGTATTTGGTTCTATTTTCGAAATGAAAACATTAAACATGTAAAATTCTTGATGAGCATTTAGTACCTCATTCTTTGCACGAATTTGAGCTCTAGTCAAAACTCCGACTTGTGGATTTCCAATGACTTGTTCTTTTGGATGATTTCTTGTCCATTTTTCCAAAGGTGGATATGTTGAATCAAAGTGCAATGGTGCATCTTCATATATTTCTTCATTATCAGATCCTCTAACAGAATCATTAGCATTTAGTTCATGAAATTCATCATTTTGATCAATATATATGGTTTCAGTATCATTATGCTCCCCCTCAACATAATTGTCACTTTTATTTCCACTGCTATTCTCCCCCTCGAAAGGATGCTCCCCCTCAACATTTGAAGGTATATTCAAGTGCTCCCCCTCCACTGGTGCATCTAGCATACTTTCGCCATAAGTAGTTGTATTTGATGTAATTGTAGAATCATCAGTATGTTTCAAAGATTTAGGAGTTTGATTATCAGCAACATGTACTTCAGCATCAACAACCATGTCTGGAACACCAAAAATTAAGTCATAATCAAAATCAGATGAATTATAGCTTTCAGACTCATCATTTGATTCATTAAGAATTGGGTTTTGTTCGAAACATTTTTCAACTTGTTTCACATAGTAATCATCAAAAGTAATAGTAAACGTCTCTTCAACTTTTCTTATTCGTTTATTTAATACTCTATATGCAACCGAGTTATTTGAATATCCCAAGAAAATTCATTCATCAGCCTTAGCTTGAAATTTGAAAAGATTATCTTTGAGATTCATGATAAAACACCTGCAACCAACGACATGAAAGAATTTGACATTAGGTTTTCGGTTATTTATGATTTCATACGGAGTTATATTGAAACGACGATGAATAAAGGATCAATTTTGAGTAAAACATGCTGTTGAAACTGCTTCTACCCACAGATATTGAGGAAGATTCGCATATGTCAACATGGTTCTTACTGCTTCGCAAAGAGGACTATTCATCCTTCAACCACATCATTTTGTTATGGTGTATATGGTGATGAGAAATTATAAAAAATTCCTTTATCATTTAAAAACGAATCAAGCACATTGTTTTTAAACTCATAACCATTATCACTTTTCATTTTTCAAACTTTCTTCTTTAGGCTCATTTCAATTTTCTTGATAAATTCGATCATTGTTTGAGTGACTTCAGATTTTAACTTGATAAAATACACCCAAGTGAATCATGAAAAATCATCAACAATAACCAAAATGTATCGTTTCTTGTTGAGAGTCTCAACAGTTGATGGTCGACAAAGGTCAATATGAAGAAGTTCCAACAGTTCAACAATTTTCGAATCTATGACAATTGGATGTCCTTTTCGATGTTGTTTTCCTTGTTCGCAAGCTGCACATAAAGTATCATTGTCAAACTTTAAAACTGGTAAACCTCGAGCAAGATATTCAACTACCAACTTATTTAAATTATGAAAGTTTAAATGTGATAAACGTCGATGCCACAACTAGCTAACATCAGATGGAGCTTTCCAAAGTAAACAAACTGAAGGTTTCCCAACAATAGGTTTTATGTCAAGAGTAAACATATCGCCATATCGTTTTGATTTCAACAACACTTCGTTCGTTTCAACATTGGAAATGATACTTCCTTCTTCGTTAAACACAACTTGATTGCCAGTGCCCACAACAAGTTGTGAAACACTTATCAAATTATGTTGAAGACCTTCGACATAAGCAACCTGATTTACAGTAAACTGTCCATTCGTTACTTTGTCATATCCTTTTACTTGACATTTATGATTGTTCCCGAACTTCACAACACCAGCATTTTCCAAACTTCTAAAATCTCTCAAATTCTCCTTTCTTCCAGTCATGTGACGTGAGCAACCACTATCAATGTACCATTTCTCATCATATTGCTCGTCACACAATACCTGCAATCATTAAAAGAATTTAGGTACCCAAGGTTGTTTGGGTCCTTGGTTATTAGTTTGAAAAAAGTGAATGAAGTTTAGGACCTAAAGCCCAATTTTGAAATTTTGTTTTGAAAGTATCAATTAAGTCAACATCATCAGTTAAAGGTATCGAAACATAATTTTTCGATAGTTTTGAAGATAAACTTCCATATGAAGTATCACTCAAATAATGTGTATAGGCCTTCTGGATTTGATGTTGAGAAAACTTTCCTGATTGATACTTTTTCCCTTTCTTCTCAAGCCAATGATTAATTCTTTCCACCTTAGATGAACCTTTTGTGTATGAAACTTTATTAGCTTGTTTTGCAGATGGATTTGGAAAATTCGGTTTTTGTGGAATAAACTTTGCATATGTTTTGAATTTATCATTCACAAATGTCTGATTGTCTGCAAACTTTCGAACATTCTTAAATTTTCGAATATTATCAAACTTTCGAACATTCTCAAATTTTCGAACATTATCAAATTTTCGAACATTCTCAAATTTTCGAACATTATCAAATTTTCGAACATTATCAAACTTTTGAACATTCGCAAATTTTCTAGTGTTCTCAAATTTTTGAACATTTTTCGAATTGACGAACATTTTCAGATGAATTTGATATTGAAAACTTCTATTGGCTTTTTGAATGAAAATTCTTGTGTGGAAGATTTGTTTGAAAAATCTTTGAAGATGATGATTTTGAAAATTTCATTGAAGTGTTTTGAGAATCAGACGAAATTGGTTGAGCAGGATTTTTCACTGGTTTAGACAACTCATTTTTAGACATTTTCTTTGTGGTTATTTTTTATTGTTTTTCATTTGACACAACTTCCCAAAAAAATTTCATTCTTTCCTGTCTTTTCGAAATTCCTTTTTCCTTTGAAAAATTTTCAACAAGATTCTTAAATTCTTGTGAATTAATTTTTACACTCTCATTTGTTTCATTAAATTCTTGTTTCAAAGTTTCTTTTATACTTTCTTGTTTTTCAACCCATTTTCGTTGTGGTTTTTGCCTTTGAAAAACATATGAATTCTTTGTTAGATTATTTTTGATTGTGCTTTGATTTGAAAAGAATCCTTCGTCTGATGCTTTCTTGTTATTTTCTTCAATTATTTTATTGAACCCGTGTTTGATATTTTCAACATTCCCAGTAGTGACAAACACCTGATTCGGGAATACAACATCATCTATGCACTTAAATTTTGGATACACCACAGTGTTTGTTTCCAAAAAATGAGCATCTTTTTCAAATAACACTTTGTTGAACTGTTCAATGTCTCCAAACACTTGATCAACAACAATTTGTTAACGGTTGTTTCGTTTGAAATATTATTTTCTGTTTCAGAATTGTTTGACCCTTCGTCCTCATTCTCATCATCAATACTATTTGTTTGACTGTCTCGTACACTCACATGATCAAAGTCAAAAACATTTGAAGTAGAGGGTCTATCGGTGTCATCCTCAACCATCGAATCATTACATATTTCTTTACCTTTTGACTTAGATGTGATGTTAATGACAGATAACTGAGAACAATTAATACTTTCCTCCTCCTCAATTTCACTGATTTCGCTAAAACTATCAGAATTATCATCGATATCAGTAAAATTAGATTTAGAGTCAAGTTTCGAGTTCTCAGCTCTTTTCAAAATTTTGAGTTGTTCACTTTTGGTTAAAGTATCATTCATTATTTAAACAAGTTCATCAGCATTCAAATATTCATCAATCTTAACAATACCATAAGCAAATCGATTATCAGGCACTTTATCGACTTCTGCTATGGTTTTCTCACAGTCATAGGACAAACTATCAA
Organism: Lactuca serriola; assembly: GCF_051521515.1. Classification (NCBI taxonomy): domain Eukaryota; kingdom Viridiplantae; phylum Streptophyta; class Magnoliopsida; order Asterales; family Asteraceae; genus Lactuca; species Lactuca serriola. The sequence goes on from NC_136410.1 coordinate 202,606,760, forward strand.
CTTTTTCTCTTTCGAAAACAAGAAAACATAGTAACTTCCTATGTTGTTCTTTGCTTATTTCAGACGAATGATGCAATGAAGTCAATTTAGCATATAGTCTTTTTGCTGAGTTATAGTAAATGTTTCTCTGAGCAAGTAAAATTCAAACATCCTTATTTAGACATTCCCTATCATTATTCACATTATTCAATTGCAATTCCAGATACTCTATCCTACTTCGTTTCGAATCTAGCAATTTTTGGATCTCTAGCGACTGGATGTTTAGTTTCTTAGCTTCAGTACTAGCAGACACCACAATTGTATCAAAGTAAGCAACAATATCATCAAATGCAATTATTTCAGAATCATAAGCTTGTAAAGGAATGTTAAAAGATTGAAGAATAGAACGTACCTTCGTAGTCATCAATGATTTGTCTCTAGAATTGGTCATCAAACAACGACCAGTCACAATTTCGTCCTCATTCTCTTCAAATTGTGCAAACATGGCACCATGCGTCAGATTACGCATCTCTTCGTCATGAGATCTTGAAGAGCAGATCTGATACGTGTCATCTTCCTCGCCTTCTCCTTTTGCAACCAATGACATCCATTTTTCTTTTGTTCGAACCTCTTCCAGTTTCTCTACATAGTATGCTTCGTCCTTGATTTTATTCTTTTTCTCTTCCATCTTACGAAGCATGCAATCATTAGCCAAATGATTTGCTCTGTTGCAGTAATGACAGTCAATGCCGGAATCTCCCTTAAGTTTCTTCTCAATTTTGGCTTCAGATGTCTTCACCTCATTCTTCTTCTCCTCACCCACAGACTTATTGACGAAACTACCTTTCACATCACTCTGCTTCATCTTGGAATTGAAAGGTTTCTTGAAAAACTTTTTAACTCGGTTGTTCGAGTAAAAAGCAATCGCTTCATCATCAAAATTCATTATAAGTCTTCTTCATCATAATCAACTTTTTCAACTACTTATTTCTCAGAAACTTTCGAGACAAGAGCTAAAGGACCTCCCAAGCTAAGTTTCAACTCTTCAGCCATCTCATTCACTTCACTTTCGTGTGTTTTCAATTGGTTATACAAATCATTCAGAGATGAATTATTTAAGCTTTGTTGATTCTTCACCATCATGCTGACACTCCTCCACACCTTACGAAGTCCCATCACAAAAGTGAGATTGAACTCCATTGATGACCTTGTGATTCCATAACGATTGCATCTATAGATCAGTTCATTAAGACGGTCATAGTAAACTTCAATCGTTTCATTCTCTTTTTATCTGAACTCTTTAATCTCCATAAGACACTGCTTAACAGAATTTATCTTAGTCTTCTCACTTCCCTGATATTTTTCTTTAAGAGTATTCCAAATATCCTTTGCAGTTTTACAATCATAGATGTAATTGTAAACAATAGGTGGCAATGAGTCTCGCAATTCTCTCAAACAATGTTTTTCGTAGTTCTTCAGCTTGGTGTTTTGATCAGTAACAGCAGGTGTTGATCCAGATGATCCAATATTTTGAACATTTGATGGAGGTTGAGCAGTTCTTGTAATGCAGCTCCAGACTTCTTCGTCCAATCCATTCAAATAATCCTCCATTCGATCAGCCCACTGATCATAGTATTCTGGAATCAACATAGTAATCTTCGTAGAAGATCCTAACAGATGAGAAAATGAAGTCATCGTGTTCTTGTTGAAATTTGCCATGAACGTATGTATGAGATTTTTCAGAAAAACTTGAAGAAATTTGAAATTGGATGAATGAATTGATCAGAAACTCAAAATCGATTACTTGGTTACACAATTTAAATGCAGAATCAAATCAAAACTATAGATCAGAGATGATTTTCTGAATCAAACAGTGCAGAAACTTTTGAGACAAACTTGTGACTCAAAAACGAGAGATTCAAATGAAAATCAGATCCTTGTAGTAATGATTCCTGCTCTGATACTAATTGTAGAAGTGTTTAATCAAGTATAAGATTCAAATTAGAGTAAAACTATATAATATGAACACACGATGTAAATAAGATCTGGTTTAACTCATATTACTTTCAATGAACACGAGTACAAAACTGATAGGAATAACTGTTGGGAAAACTCTACCTATCAACTCTATGTTCAACTTCTATTTATAGAAAACTGAAAGTACAAAAAATACTAAGGTTAAACGCTTAGCTTCGAAATAAAAGATGCCTTAGCAAATACATAAAAAACATACGAAACTAACATATACACAGACTTTGACATATTACAAGATATTTCGACTCTACACTTTCGTCATTTTTTTCTTCTTTGGTGCTTGTTTTCCTTTCAAACTTTACAAGAAGATATGTGGTTGGTTATAAACTTGTTTTATGTGTTCAAAATCAAAGTCTCTCGTTGGTAAATCTTATGTTTTTTAAACTAATTTTTGAATAAAAACCCAATAATTGGTATCATAGCTAAGTTTGCAAGTTTGGTTAGATTTTATGATTTTGGAAATCTTAGTTTTTGGAAAATATGGATAACTTGACTTTATAAGAAAATGAGTTCATACATATTTTCTTTAACAACTTTATAATTGTTATTTTTGTGACAAAAGTTTTCATGCATCTTTTGTCATTTAAAGTTGTCTTAGAAAAACAAAGGTTGTTCTATGTGTATGTTGATATGTATGATGTGCATAAACTAGCCAGTGACCAATGTGTTCTTGTATTTATTCATATGGTATGTAATAAACTAAATATATTAGTTTTCTTGGTTTGTTTTTGTAAGTAATAGATTGGTTTTTAGAAATAATTTATTTGTACAAAAATGTAACAAAAAATGAATTTGGAGCCTTTTTTGAAGACAAAAGGGGTAATTTTCTTAGTTAAAAGCATGTTGGGAAGTTGGTGACAGTTTCTGAAAAGTGTCACTAAAGTTGGTGATAGTTGCTGAAATACTACACTCAAGATATTTTTCCAATCTTTTGCAAGCAATTGGTGTTTTATCAAGTGAGAGATTCTAAATCAACATTAAAAGAAGTTTTGTTGGTACCTTTAAATGTCCCTTTAGGAATGAACTTGACATCTTTTGTGTTGGCTCACAAAAATGTCATTAGTTACTTATGTTTATGCACATATGTTTATATGCATGTTAGCATTATTTATTTTATCGAATTATTATTTGTGGTTGAAAAATTAGTTTTTCACATGCTAAAATAACTTTGAACAAAATAAACATCACATGTAGTTTGGTTTTCAAAATTTATATTGTGAATATAAAATGTAACAAGTTATTGATTTGAAATAAAACCGGTTTTATAAAAACGTTAATAATGGAAAATTTTGAAATACTCAATTATAATTTTTAAAATGGTGATTTTTGTAACTTATACAAACTCCAAATATATAAGTAATAAAATGAACTTTTATTAAAGATATAAAAGGTTCAGATGCGCTCAAACTCAAAATTAATATCGGTTATTAAATTTAAAATTGAATCGCGTCAAATTATATAAAAACTAGTTTTTATATAGAACCTTTAAAAGTGATTTTCTTTTGAAAATTGGTACCATGACTTATTATATGCATGTAATAACCATGATATCATATGTTTTTAAAACTAGGTTTATAAAACATATAAACGGTCCCTTGCAAACCTCAATATATGCAATCCATTTTGAAGAACACTCGCACATCTCTTGTATGAACTAGTGAGATAAATGATACCTAACCACTTAGTTTTATGTTTTTATGGCCGAGGTGTATTCGCGATTTCTATAACCAAGTTATTGGTCAATTACACAAGTTTTTTAAATTGGATGATTTGATTGGAAATCTTTTGTGATAAAGGATGCCTAAGCAAGAGAGATCCAAGACATAGACGAGATCAAACATGTATAATTAAATTTGTTATCAGCGATCCCATAAATTAAGGAATTATATAGTAAGATATAATTGATAACCAATATCTAATGGGTTGGATTCAAAATAGATGGCATAAATGATACTATTAGGAAGTAAAGTGGATAAAAAGCAAAACTATAAGCGCACAAGGCACATTATTTATGTGGTTTGGTCAAGGTGACCTATGTCCATCGGCAGGAGGAGAGTATTATTTATCTCATAGCTCTCAAACAGAGGTTACAAGTACAATTAGCTAGAGATTTTCCTATCAATCTAGACTTTAAGATAAAAAAATGACCTAACATGCATCCCTAAGAGGGATCAGAGCTAAAACGGTAATGGGCCAAGCCCATTGGCCGATAGGTCCATGAAAGGTGTCAACCAATCATAATACACCATGCAACATCTTCTGGAACATTCTTCCATGCATACAACCCCATGAGCATCAACAACATAATGATGAAGCACCTTGTGCCATAGTGGAGCATCATAATGTACAAGTGGTGCATCATGAATACTAATGGCACATCATCCATCATGGTAGAAAAACATGGTGTAATCCTTGAGCAATTCAAACTTCTCAGCAACATTGAATGATCTTGAGCATCATAGAGGACTTCAAAGCATACTTGGCTCATTAGGAACCAACATGGCCCATCTTGCGCCATGATGGTGCAACAAGTGTATGGATGGCGCAACAGGCTTCAAGTGTAGCACAAGAACATCTATGTTGGAGAAACATCACCATCTTTGCGCAATAAGAACATGCATGGTGTAACAAGTCCATTCTTGGCACAACAACATACTCCATGGCGCAATAGGAGTTCCCCAGGGCGCAAGAACGATACTCCATGGCGCAATAGGGAGTAGCATAGTGCAAGAATGAATGCCATTGGCGCAACAACATCCTTCTTGGCCCAAATATTTATCAAATGGTGCAACTATTGGATTAGGTGTCTAAGCCCATAACTATAATTGATATGTACTTGATCCGATAGTAGCATGGTCCTTTTAGGTTGCCTTCACCATATCAATTTGATAGGATGATTTATACAGAAAGAGGTTGATAAATCATTTATTAACATATTATAAGAATAATATATTAACTGAGAAATCATATTATTTAATTAGTATTGATCAGAAATTAATTTGGTGATCAAAAGAGACTGATTAAATATAAGGGGACTGATATTGCGATTCACTGAAAGTTGCAAGTTGGGTAGTGGACTCCTAATAGAAGGAGTGGACGAATTCTATGGGAAGCCCATAGAGAATTCATCCAAGGGGGCCTTCTAGAAGGATCCCATATATTTCTTAAGGCCTAAGCAAAGAATTAGGGTTTTACCTGGAAACCCTAGCAACACAACTACATAAAGTCTCATTGGCTTACAGAAATTGACCCATATGCTTTCTAAGAGAACCCTGGCCGATTTCCATAGCCTCCATACTCTCTCTCTCTCTCTCTCTCTCTCTCTCTCTCTCTCTCTCTTGTTCATCCATTGCTAGTTGGTGTTTGTGACTCCATTAGAGGTGCAACAATTGAGGCACTAAGATCTTGAAGGTCAAGCTCTACAATCATCAAAATAAAAGGTATTCTTCTAACTATGTTTGATTATCAATTTCGAAAATTATATGCTAGATTAGGGTTCTGCTTTGGATAATTTAATTTGCATGTATACCTTGAGAAAAAACTAGATCCAAAGCATTAGGGTTGCATGTGCACCGTAGGAATGTTGTAGTGCTAAAAACCCATCCGTGGTATTAGATCTTAGGGTGTTTTTCTGTTATATGATGCAATTGTAATATTTTCAAAGCTAGAAAATTTTCGATTTTGGTCTCTGATTGCTGAACTCGACGAGTCCTATGAAGGAACTCGACAAGTTGGACCAACTCGACGAGTCCATGCCCTGAGTCGACGAGTTGTTTCGTTAGATGGCTGAGTTTTTGGATTTCATGCCTAAATTAGATAAGGATCCTTACCTTAAATTGTTTTAACTGTTAAAATTTGAATTTTATGATATGGTAATGAATATCCTCATCTAATTGCAAGATAATGGCCAAATTTAAGAAAATCTTCAAATTATATGATTAGTTTAGTTATTTAAAATTTGATCTAGAAGTTTTGAAAAGGTTCAAAATTTTCCCTCAAGTTTTGGAATTTATAATTTAATTAAAAGTTTTAATTTTGAAATATTAAATTCTAAAACCCTAGTATTTTAAAAGTTTAAAATACAACTCTTATACTATTATATTATTAATAGATTAATAATTATGTGTGTGTGTGTATATATATATATATATATATATATATATATATATATATAAGATGAGTCAGTCTTACCATTAGTAGACCTCATTCACGAAGCCAATCTATAAGGCGGTTGAATGGGTGCCCATTCTCACCCACCGCTTCCTTGGTTGGTGGATGGTCATTAGCCGAATGGGTAGGATAGGACATTAATTCCACATTAATAAGTATAATGAATATTATAAAGTAACTAAATATTTTTATACATTCCCAATCTTAGTTACTTTAGGAAAATGTGAAAATGATGCTATTCCATGAAACTGCACTTTGCACCTTGCGAAGTCGTTAGTGGAGCGTGTGTGGTTAACCGACACACTAAATTGGGCTAACATGTGTAACAAAGTGTAGCTCAAGAATTATCATTGATCAATGGAGTGTGTGTGGGTAGCCAGCATGTTGATTAGGTGGTAAGTGAATCGAGAGTGTCAAGCAAATTTACATGGTTATTCACACCTTGTTTGTGATCCTCGGTATCCCAATCACAAACTTGAAGGGAATAATCAAGATTAAACATGCCATTGAAAAGTTCAATGAATCTCAAAAGAATCTAGGAATTTCATTTCATTTAAAACCTAATTCATCATTTTGTTTTTCATGGTGGAATTGGTAAATCGTCATTTACCTACCTTCAAATATTTTTGCAATTGGATTACGGCATCTCTCTTCCGAATTGTGAAATATTGTGTTGGGCCCTAGCCTTAATATTTCATTTGGGTGTTATATTTAGGATTCTTTCTCTAAATCTAAACTTTGTTCTTTTTCTGTTTCAGATGTCTGGCTCAAACAATGCTTCAAGGTCGAACAACTCCTCAAGCTCATTTTCTCTCTTGAACATTTGTGCTAGGATCACTTTCGATTGATCCAATTTCAATGATTTGATATTCTCAACATTAGAATGGCCCTGCAGTATGAGGAAAAGGAATACATTCTCGACAAGCAACTCAACGAGATCGATGATACCAAATCTACTCCCGAAAAGATAGCTAAGTATAAGGCCCATGAGAAGGGCGCAACAAAGGTGTTGTGTATCATAGTAGCTACTATGACTCCTGAGCTACAACGGTTCTACAAGGACTACTGGCCTTACGAGATGTGTCAAGACTTGATGGAAAAGTACCATCAAAGTGCATGTCAATAAAGGTACCAGATTTTTTCCTCGCTGATAACAACCAAGATGAAGGATGGAGAGTCCATCATGAGCCACTTGCAAAGAATGCAAATATATGTGGATCGATTGCTCAAGTTGAATGCCAACTTCGAAGACGAGTTAGCGATTAATATAATCCTATACTATTTACCTCCTTGTTACAATCAGCTCAAGATGACTTATCATATGAACAAGGAGGAAGTCACCTTGATCAAACTTCAAGGTCTATTAAGAACTGTTGAAAGTGGACTAAAAGAAAAAGGTGTCGAGTCCATTGCTGCTGCTGCCCTAGTATTGGCTATTAGACACGGGAAGGGAAAGAAGAGGAAAGCTCCCTCTAAGAGCCACAAGGGAAAGTCTCATGAAGGATCTTCTTCAAATGGATCCAAAGCAAAAGATGGCTTTGTCCCTCCTTTGTCTGATCCTAAGGAAGCAACATGCTTCTATTGTCACGAAAAAAGGCATTGGAAACGAAGCTACCCGAAGTACTTGCAGGACATCTGATGGGTTTGAGCCATAAGAACGTTACTATGTGCACATGCAAACCCTAATGCTTGGATCTAGGTTTCTCTAATTGAACATGCAATGTATCCAAGACTTTTATTGATAGATCTAGTGTAAACATGCAAATCATAACATATGAAATTAGATCTAAAAGAATACCTTGAGTTGCTTGCTTGAATCTTCTTGTCTTTGGAGCTTAGAGTCACAATTGTCACTCCTCTAATGGCTTACAAACACCAACTAGCAAGAGGATGATAATAGAGAGAGAGAGAGAAGGGTGAGAAAATCGGCTCTAGGGTTTCTTGAGATGCATGAGTGCCGATTTCCTCCACCCAAAGGGTCTATATATACTATGAGCTACTAGGGTTACTCCTTAAACCCTAATTGAATAACTTAGGGCCTAAGCAATCCAATGATCCCTATAGACTAGGCCTTGGACGATTTCTAGGTTTACCCAAACCCTAATATCATCCACCCTCGCATCCATAAAGATTCATAGCCCAAAATACAACTATCACACATTTGACAGTTTATGCCCTTTTATTCAATTGACCTCTTTAAGTCACCAAATTAATTCCTAATTAATTTATGACTTATATTAATCAAATAACAATATTATTATTCCTTTATATTATTCTCATAATATATTAATAATATTTCTTCTCTCATTATAAATCATCCTGTCAAATTGCTATGGTGAAGGCAACCCAAAAGGACCGTGCTCAACCGGGTCAAATACTTGCCAAATATAGTTACAGCCTTAGACACTATTCCAACAGTCTCCCACTTGGATAAGTCCACTAACTATCTACACATGCACAATCCGATTAGCAATCGTAGCTCTCAAAGACACTGTCAAACTCTGATCTTATCAGTCCTGTCCTTTAGATAAGGGATCGTACAGTCCTCTGTTCAGATATCATGCGGACACAATTATAGTCCAGCATTTAGTTTCTCCACCTCATATTTATTCGACATAGAACTTAATCGAACATATCAATTTAGTTCTGACCGGGCCTGGCACATAAGCCAAATTAAATCATCGAGCGGCTGAGATATCGCTTTTACCTTCTTAGGATAAAAGTTACAGATAAACTTCGACTTATATGCATTTACTTATTCGCCAATCAATTATACACAACAACGCGTTTTATAACATCAATTTACTGATGCGGTTTCGCATCATCAATGTACAACCAATTAACAAATAACAAACCATATATGTAGGTTTTAAGACCATATGATATTATCATCTTGCGATCACTTACAATATACATATATATACCTTAAAGTGATTCCAGCAAATGCGGGTTTGCTCCAATGCTCAAAACTAGTTCATAAGCACTCATGAACATTGTAGCAAACCTTTTCTATGTCTAATACCATTTAAACAATCTACATACCAATTCATGACAATCTTCTTTCATATCTACTTACAACATATGAACAATTGTGGACCATTTGATTAATCGATTATTCTTAATAACTCAATTATTCAGGAAGTCAAAACATGCAAAGTGAAACAATAGTTAAACAATTAACATAAGATAGTAACTTTACTTATAAATAGTACTCCTTTATTTAATCATCAAATGTCAATTACTGTTGGGTCAAAATATGATTTATACTTTACTTTTCTAGGCAATTATATTTTTCTGTAATATTTATGATTTTATGGTCTAGTTTACGGCTGAGTTTACGGCCGTAAACACCTTACGGCCGTAAACTCATTTACGGCCCATTTGTTTCCGGCCCATGTTCCCCTAGTATAAATATAGGTATTACGGTGTGAGGAACTGATTGATGAACACGAAGGAGTTTACGGTCTAGAGAGAAGAGAGAAACTAGAGAGCATTTTGTGTGAATCTTTTGTAAGGAACTTAATTCATATCAATACATACAAAGATTCATATTATTCTTCTTCTCCTTCTCTTCTATTTGATCTGACATCATCCGTTTGATTGGGATTCCGCACCATTAAACGGATCTGATTGATACACAGGCAAATTAGGGACTTACAATTGGTATCAGAGCCAAGTTGTATCAGTCAAAAGGATTTTTTGTTTCATCCAAAATCGAAGATTCTGTGTTCTCGGTCCAAGCTTACGGCCGTAAACACTGAGTTCACGACCGCAAACTAGTCAAATTCTTCAACCGTGAAGTCTAGATTCTTGGGCCGTAAACTCTATTTTGGAGCATTATTTGATCTTATTTTTGAAATATTTTTGCGTTTTTGGATAGATCTCGCAAAATTAAGGGGGGTTTGTTCTTCGTGTTTTTCATAAAAAAAGGTTTTTGATCGAGTTTTGGAGCTTCAAAGTCGAAAAATCGTTGTTTTTCACGTAATCCTTGAAGGGTTTTCGGCCGGAGCTTACTGCCAGAAATAGTTCACGCCCGGCGGCGGAGTTCGTATTTGCGGCTAGGGTTTCAGAGCTTGGGGATCGGCTCGACAGATCGGCTCGGTGGATCTCGGCTCAGCAGCCGGCTTGCATTAGCACTTCAGCAAAATAAAGGACGCGAAGTTAGGGGGAGGCGGGGATCAAACCCGCGACCTCTTGCTCACAAAGCAAGCGTGCTTAGCCAACTCGACCAACTGAACTTTTGTTTCAATCCCCCTAAATATTAAACTTAACCTCTCCTAGTCGTAACAAGTTTCGCATTATTTACACTTTCTGCCCAAAAACTAAATTTCTTTTATTTTTAAATTCCTTTTTCATCCAAAAAAAAATCAAAATAAAATAATAAATAAATTAATTAAATAACAATAATAATAATAAAATTGTTTTTATTTTTGATTTTTATTTTTAACTTTTGACTTTAAATTTTGATTTTCAGGTTTGATCTTTAATTTTAAACTTTGACTTTTTCGTTTAACTTTTAAATTTAGCTTTTAAGTTTGACTTTTTAAATTTGACTTTCAAGGTTGAATTTTTCATTTTTGACTTTTGAGTTTAATTTTTTTTTTTGACTTTTAAGTTTTATTTTAGCTTCTAGTTTTTTTTAATCGATTTTAAGGTCTACGAGGGAATTTGAAAACATGAAAGAGAGTCGTCAGGAGACGTTAAGATAAAATTTCAACTTTTTCGATTTTATCCCTGGAGAAACCCTCGAAACTCAGTTGCAGAGATTTACTACACTCACTACTAAGATGAATATAGTCGGGATCTTCTTGTCCAAATCAGAGATAAACAAAAAGCTGTTAAATTCACTTCCGAAATCGTGGGATATAAACGTAGTTGTCATCAAGAAGACAAAAGATCTCAATCGTCTTAGTATTGCTGAAGTAATTGAAGAGCTTGACGCTTTAAAGAGTTATGTAAACCTTCCGGTCAATGAAGTGTCATGTTCTCATTCATGTGAAGTTTCATGTTCTCAATCATGTGAAGATATGATTAAGTTTCTTCGAGAACAAATTGATGTATTTAAAAGAGAAGTTGAGGACCTGAGATATGAAGGATATCAACTCAGGAAAGGACAGAAACCCCTGAAGGCTGAGTTAGAAGCAAAAACCAAGGACTTTAGGAAACTTCAGGAAGACTACAGTAACAAATGTGAAAACTATGATTATGTAGTCAAACAAAATGCTGAGCTAGTGGATGAAGTTGAATCTTTGAAAGGAAAGTTTTAAACCGCCAAACTTGATGTTAGAAAATATGATTTCTCAAGTGAGGTGGTTGCAAATATGATAGACCAAAGCAAGCAGTTTAAAAGGAATCAAAACAAGGGTCTAGGGTATGATAGTGTACCTCCTCCTTATAATCATAACTACACATCCATCCCTATAACAAAGAAAGAAATTGATAGGGAGGCACATCTTCAATATGGAAAATGAGCTAGATTTGTGTCAGGAGGTGTTATTAATATTGAAGATACTAATGATGCTACTTCTTGTGCACGCAAAGTAACAGAAGATGAGAACAAGGAGAAAACCATTGAACGATCTAACATCTCCTTGAACTCTGAATCTGTTGCTTCGAACTCAACTGCTTCTGATCAACCTGCCGTTGGTAAATACAGGCCACCAATTCCAACGCAATAGAGTTCTTGTGGCAAGTGTGCATGTGGGAACAACAAGAGACAAGGCAAGGATACGCCACCAGGGACAGGAAGAAATAACTTCACAGTGAAGAAAAAGACATGTTTTCACTATGGAACACCTGGACACATTGTCTGAAACTGCCCAAATCGTGCATACGTTCCTTACTACGCACAAGGATGACAAAACGCGCCAAGAGGGAGATACTTCAAAAGAAACCCCTTAAGGTCACGGTCAGACAATGCCGACTGGAATGCCATGAAGGCCAAGAATTCAGCTCCCAAGGCCAAGAATCAAACTCCAAAGGCCAAGAATCCGAATCCCAAGGGTAAGAAGTGAATGCCGAACAAGAAGTCCAATCCAAGAGATGGTCCCGTGAAGCCAAAATCAAAGTCATCGCAACGGCCGACATCATGTTCAAAAGCAAGTACTGAGCCACCCATCAGATCGAAAAAGAAATGGGTTAAACCCAAATACAAATGGGTTCCTAAGGTTCAATCTCCCAAATCAACTAATGACTCTAATATTTCTACATCTTCTGTTTGTGATAAGCAGGACATGTCATGGGAGAGAGTATCGTGCAAGGATGACAAAGGTGGACCCAGTTTCAAAATGGACTGGGTTCTAAAGACCAACTGATCTCGCTCTGTGTCGGAGCAGCTATGGAGGCATATCATTAGACTTCGGTATGTTGGTAGTGGCTGTTCCAGGCACATAATAGGGGACATCTCTCAAATATACAGCACTCATAACTTTGTTCGAGAGTTTGTTTCCTTTGAGGGAAAGGAAAGAAGGGAAGAAAAGAAGGGATCACATGGGGTTAGTGCTTAATGACATGAAGAATTTTCGGATATGTTCTGAGATTATGCTTGCTGTTCTCAGACCTTCTGAATGCAGATTCAGTCGGTGAATTACGGTTTGCGTTTTCTTCTCTATACTCCTGTGTTTTTCTTAAGCTGATTCGCTTTAAAGACTAATTTTTGTTTTAGGATAGTTTAAATTTGCATATTAACTTTCCTTTCTCTCCTATGCACAAATTTAGGGGGAGAATAAAAACAAAACAAAAATTAAAAAAGTTTCAAAAATCCAAAAACATTAGAAAATCAGAAAATCAAAATATGGTGTTAACGGAATGTGCTTGCAGGAGATGTTTTGGGAAGTGATATTATTAAGTGATAACATGCAACCTGAGTCTGCGTAACGTACCCAAAGTTGATGGGTCTATGCTCTGGTTTGATGCGTCGGTAGGCACGAAAAATTTTAAATGGACTTGACTAGGGAGATTTAAACTTAGGAAATTTATAGACTTGACAAATCTTGACCTAGTTAGATCCATTCAGCCTGACAATACGATGCTCAGATAGGTTGAGCAGGGAGATATATATGGGAATCTACTCATCACATTAAATGAACCCGTACTTGGAACCGTGGTTTAACTTTTCCTCGATGTGCGGATTCTGTCCTTAATTCTGGTTAGATGGGGCGACTGGTAAATTCTGATAAATTAGGTCTGTAGAATATCATTTTCTTTCTTTCCGTCTGTTAGTCATATGTTGTCTCCTTTGCGTGATTTCCAATCCGACCTGGTACACAACATATGCAACTCTATTTCTCTGCAGGCTATATATATATATATATATATATATATATATATATATATATATATATATATATATATATATATGTGTGTGTGTGTGTGTGTGTGTGTGTGTGTGTGTGAAATACTTCTTATCTATTAGCCATATGATGTCTCCTTTGCGCGACTTCTAATCCGACCTGGTACACAACATATGCAACCTTCTTCTTCTCAACCCCTCTGAAGTAGTTAGCAATAGAATTCTGAATCTCTCCTCTCTATGAATGGTTGTCTGCTCACCCGGTGTAAGGAGTACTCTGGAAGTTCTTGATGGCTGGGGCATATCAGGAAGCGGGAAACACGTTCCATTACACTTAAAATTGAACTCATACAGATTGTCTATAGATCTCGCTGCTCAATTTAGGTGGACAACTATATCCCTGGTCGTCGTCAGATGAATGGACCTCAAGATATAATATCTAAGAAATTAGGATCAGATATAAATTTTAGGTTTTTAAGTTCACCTTGTCTTGTAACAAATAGTATATCCTAATTCTGTCACAAATTTTTCGTATTTAAGTGGACAACAATACCGACGATCGACCAGACAAAGATGTGAATATGGAAGGTACCGACAAGTGGATAAAGGCTGTCTAAAAACTTTGATCCCAAATCACTCTTAAAGTTAGATATCAATTTTATTTTTGTTAAGTCTGTCATAGTTTCTTCTAATTTAAATATTAGGGGAGAATTAAAAATTAAAATTATGAAAACAAAAAAAAAATCAGAAAAATTAAAAATCCAAAAATAGTGTTATTTATGTTTTATTTTTTTTGTTCAGAAAAATCAAAAAAATAAAATCCAAAAAATATTTTTCTTTCTGTTTTAATTTGTGTGCTAAGTTTTCTTTTAGTTTTGTTTTTGTCTTGAATAGTGATTTCAGGTATAGATAAGACTCATGGAGTTTGTGTTGAAGATTTCTGAGCCAAAGCCTCGTCTGTGAGCATCGAAGAATTCGCATTCGAAGGAGCAAGAAATGAAGATCATTCTTTCAACATTCAATCTTTCAACCCTAGAAGCAAGGTGAAGCTGAAATTGAAGATTATGTGACGGATTGCATTGAAGCCTCCTCAATCAATCTGCTGCTATCTTTATACCTGCTAAAGTGATCCAGAAGATTTTTTCTCTCTGATGTTCTCTCTGAAGATTCTCGAGTTGAATGCGCCATCTTTCAAGAATCAGTACGTCAAGCCTCCTCACCCAATGTGCGTTCAATGCTAAATTCTGAAGAAAACCTCAAGTGCTCAAGATGAAGTCATTCATTGAAGATTCATATGTTCATCCTGATGCTGTGAAGAAATTGAAGATAAATGTTGAAGCCAAGCTCTCATTAAAGATTGACAAGAAGAGCCAGCTACCTTTTAGGGGGAGCTTGTTGGGTCATTAAGAAAAGAAAGCTATAAACCAAGGGGGAGATTGTTGGGTCAAAATATGGTTTATACTTTACTTTTCTGGGTAGTTATATTTTTGTGTAATATTTTATGAATTTATGGCCTAGTTTACGGCTGAGTTTACGGCCGTAAACACCTTACGGCCGTAAACTCATTTACGACCCATGTGTTATTCGGCCCATATTCCTAGTATAAATAGAGGTGTTAGGGTGAGGAGTAGAGATTGATAAACCCTAAGGAGTTTACGGCCATAGAGAAAGGAATGTTTGTGTGTGTGAATCTTGTGTAAGGAATTTCATTCATATCATCAATACAATCAAGATTAATATTATTCTTCTTCTCCTTCTCTTCTATTTGATCTGACATCATCCGTTTGATTAGGATTCCTCACCATCAAACGGATCTGACTGATACACAGGCAAATTAGGGACTTACAATTACATTTATCTATTATAAGTTTCTAAAACTATCTAATCTAAACTAATATCATCCTTCTGCCCAATACTCCTAGCATGCTACATGTGCTTAACCCTACTCAGTCCCTTCGTAAGAGGATCTGCTGGGTTATCTTCTGATAATATCCTCTTAACCATGAGATGTCCTTCTTTTACTCGATGTCTAATAAAGTGATATTTTCTTTCGATATGACGAGATCTACCATGATCCCTCGGTTCCTTGGTCAAGGCAACCGCTCCTTCATTATCACAGAAAATCTCCATGGGCTCCTTTATGGCAGGTACAACTCCAAGATCACCGATGAAGGTCTTCAGCCATATTGCCTCCTTCGACGCTTCGCTCGCTGCAATGTACTCTGATTCGCACGTTGAATCAGCTACGGTTTCTTGCTTGGAACTTTTCCAAGTCACTGCTCCTCCATTCAGGGTAAAGACCCAGCCCGACTGCGAACGGTAGTTATCCCTGTCGGTCTGAAAGCTGGCGTCACTATACCCTCGCACCTTCAAGTCATCACTCCCCCCGAGGACTAAGAACCATTCCTTCGTCCTCCGAAGGTACTTAAGGATATTCTTCACCGCAATCCAATGGGCTCTGCCAGGGTTCCCTTGATATCTGCTGAGCATGCTCAAAGAAAAGACTACATCAGGGCGAGTACAAGTCATAGCATACATGATTGAGCCAACTGCGGAAGCGTAAGGTACTCGTCTCATCTCTGCTATCTCGGCTTTGGTACTCGGACTTTGAGTCTTACTCAACGTGGTATTACTTTGTATCGGTAATTCTCCCTTCTTCGAATTCTCCATACTAAAACGTTTCAGTACTTTATCTAAGTAAGTCTTCTGACTAAGTCATATTAGTCTCTTACTTCGTTCTCTCACTATCCTTATTCCCAAGATATAGGAAGCCTCTCCGAGGTCCTTCATAGCGAAGCACTTCCCGAGCCAAGACTTAACCTCCTGTAGTGTCAGGACGTCGTTTCCTATGAGTAGTATGTCATCGACATACAAAACGAGGAAGTTGACTATACTCCCACTGGCTTTGACATATACACATGATTCATCTTCGCTTCGTACAAATCCAAACTCTTTGAATTTCTCATCGAAGCAATGATTCGATCTGTGAGACGCCTGTTTAAGCCCATAAATGGACTTCTCAAGCTTCCACACTCTATTTGGATGCTTTGTATCGACAAAACCCTCTGGCTGAGCCATGTAAACATCCTCAGCCAACTTCCCATTAAGGAAAGCGGTCATGACATCCATCTGCCATATCTCATAATCATGAAATGCAGCTATGGCTAGCATCACCCTAATAGACTTTATTTTCGCAACTGGTGAGAAGGTCTCATCATAGTCAACTCCGGGAGTTTGAGTAAAGCACTTCGCAACCAATCGCGCCCTATATGTGTGTACATTCCCATCCATGTCGGTCTTCTTCTTGAAGATCCATTTGCACCCAATGGTCTTATTTCCGGTCACATTATCAACCAAATTCCAAACTTGGTTGTCATACATGGATTGAATCTCGCTGTCCATTGCCTCTTTCCAT
The DNA here is from genome assembly GCF_051521515.1 of Lactuca serriola. Classification (NCBI taxonomy): domain Eukaryota; kingdom Viridiplantae; phylum Streptophyta; class Magnoliopsida; order Asterales; family Asteraceae; genus Lactuca; species Lactuca serriola. The sequence goes on from NC_136410.1 coordinate 202,623,649, forward strand.
TTTGCAGACTCCGGGCCTGCCATGGCTTCCTTATAGCTATTAGGTTCATCTAGATTTATTAGTGTACCATCACTAATATACGTGTCCCCTTCGGTAGTAAAACGAAAACCATAAAACTATGTTTGAACTCTAACTCTTTCGGAACGTCTAAGAGGTAAGGACTCGTCAATTGGTTCAACCGGAGTTTCCTCCTCGGGTTGAGTGCCAGCGGTAGCGGTTCCTTCATCACTCGATTCTTGAATCTCTTCAAGTTCGATCTGCCTCCCACTGTATCCTTGGATTATGAGTTCTCGCTCTCAGAAAACCCCTCTTCTCGCAACGAAGACAACATTTTCATTCGGTCTATAGAATAGATATCCAAAGGATTTCTGTGGGTAGCCGATGAAAATACATCGCTCACTACGAGGTTCGAGCTTGTCGTGAGTATCTCGTCTTACGAAAGCCTCGCAACCCCAAACCTTGATATGTGCCAACGAGGGAGCTTTCCCTGTCCACATCTCGTGAGGTGTTTTGGCAACCTTCTTAGTAGGGACTCGGTTAAGGATATGGACGGCAGTCTCTAAGCCATACCCCCAGAATGAGATAGGTAGTGAAGCATGACTCATCATAGAACGAACCATGTCTAACAAGGTTCGGTTACGCCTTTCTGCCACACCATTCAACTGCGGTGTCCTAGGTGGCGTCAATTGCGAAACAATTCCAAAGTCTTTGAGATAGTCGTGGAATTCAAGACTTAGGTACTCTCCTCCTCGATCGGATCGAAGTTGTAGTGGTGTTGGTTATGATGGCATGTGCAGAATAGGAAAGATCTAGTAATTCATCATACAAAATTCAAGAACACATGGAGTAAATAAATCTTTGTAAGCTCTTATTAGATCTAGAAAGATTATACAAATGGGTTTGTATACAATTTCTCTCTCTAGTCTAACACTCCAAAATGGACTCTTACATAATGGGAGTCACTCACTTCCTATTTATAGGTAAGACTCAACCCATTTACACATACAAAGAGGAAAGCCTAAACACTACATCCAAGCATGACTTTGCACCCTAACATTCTCCCCCTCAAAGTTAGGATTGGATGTCCGGCTTTAATCTCCAACGAGCTAGCGCGATCAAGACCAAACTCCCCCTTGAAGTAACACCGGTCTTCAAATCCGCAAATGAATATTCGATAAACCCGAGAAGCTTCGAATACCCATCATTCTCCCCCTTTTTATAATCAAAAAATGATTATAAAACCCACTAAGGATGAGAAGCGCCCGTGGAATAGTCTTCACGATACTCCCCCCTGATGTGTACCAAAAATGAATCAGCAAAAATCTTGCACAGAAAAACAATCACGAAAAAGCCACAAAAAATTTCCAATTTATGAAAATTTTTGACTTTTTGGGTGAAAGTTGCAAGATTTTTCAAAATCCGGGTAGAAATTCTCACTTTCTGAAAATTGTAGGGACCCGTTGCACATAAAACAGTCAAATATGCGAAACTCTAGCCCATTTGCGAAACCGGGCATAAAGCGTTAATTCGCACAAACTGCAAGGACCAGAACTAAAAATGTTGCAATTTCTCAGCTTTTATTGCTATTTGCGAAGTTGGGTATTTATTTCCAAAAATGCGAAACTGCAGGGACTGTTTTCGAAACTTCTGTTGTCTTCCCCAATTCACTAAAGTTTCAAAAATCTTAGCATCTTACACCCAGTCAATTTTCGCATCTTTATCTCACCAAATGCGAATCCAAAGGGTATAAGCAAATGCGTACCTGATTTTGCTTTTATATGAAACTACTCCCAAATGCGAACTCTATATCCCATCTTAATATGCGAACCAAACAATCAAGATGCAAATCTTGTTTGACTATGAACTAATCAAAAAAAATTCGAACACACTCCAGTTTTTCAATTTCATCGACCAATAACCAATTTCGAACCATAAACCCTTCATAAATCAAATCTAAAATTGAGACCCAGATACCATTTTATAAATCAATCTGTTCGTTCATTACTTCAATCGACGCCAAATAAACTTGTAGAAATCAATCTTGCGAACTGAAACCAAATCAATAAAACCATCGACTATCTATTCCATCTATTTAGAGTTCACTTTCAAGCTTTTTACTTCGCATAATCGATCTCATCGGCCTTCCAATTTCGTTCCTGTCCTTCAATTCACAACTTCAAATAACGATTTTGCAATTGAATCTTGAGCCTGATATCACAGCCTTTCCAGTCGATTCCAATCAAGAAACAAAAATTTATTCCAATTTGCAACCAATCGATTCCAAAAAAAATCATTCCGTTTTCCAGTTCCTCCCCAAAAAAAAACTTCAATCAATCATGATTATCCTTCGACCCTAAACGAACGAAATTGATGATTCATTCCCAATACAAAATAGATTTCGTTTGATTCCCAAATAGGTTTACAGTATGCGAACAAGTATCATCAAGTCGATTTCAACGATTCATCATTCCAATTCGTCTCCAGGAATTCGACTATCAATTTGAGCACAACACGTCGAATCTGATTTTGATCGTCAATTGTTCCAAGCATATGTTCAATGAGTTTGACTCCAAGAAGTCAACTCTAAAATCGAAATCGATATTAACGTCAAGTAAAATCATTCAACTCTAGTACTGATTTCATTCAACAAAACGAATTTCAGAATGTGAATACTAGCTCTAATCAAAGACAATTTCATATGATTTCAATCAATGCGAATTCATTCTTCCGACGCCGATTGTTCCAGACGAACCAGGCTTTGATATTGACAACTGATTTCAGATGAGTAATCTCCAAATTGGACTCTTGACTTTGTTGAATCAAAGTCGGAAATCCGAGAATATGAGATATCGATACAAAGATAATGAACAGTGATTGATCCAATTTGGATTTGGGCTAAAAGAATAGGAACAGTAAACCGATTTATTATTTGCCTCAAGATTTTGGATCAAAAAAAAACATTTGAAATGTTGAGCTTCCAAACATGGACCAGATAAACCAAGAATGAAAATTGAGAGTTTGATTTTTGTTTGATCAAAAAAAATTGTTGAATCACCAATGGGGTAAAAACGGATTAGATTCAACGAAACAAATTGATCAAAATTCAAAAACGCAACGCACGAATCGAAATCATGGACGTTTTGGAATCCATTTTAGAATTTGAGATACCTTTTTGACGAATCGAGTTCCGTTTTCAACGAACGAATCAAATTTGGAAGATCTTGGTTCTTTTTTCGGAATGAGAAAATCTCCAAATCGAACATTGTACCACCCACTATGCGAGATGTACAACTTGTTCTTTGTGTTCTTCGTGTTCTTCAACGATCTAAGAACATCTTCAAAAGAACCACCAACACTTTTGAGTTTTGACTTCAAATTCAATTCAACACTTGGAGATTGTTGCTTTGGAACCCAAATTTGCTTCACGGATTTTGGCTTCACAACATATGACGATTTTTGTGAGTAAACCCGCTTGTTCTTCCGATTCATCTTCTTTTTCTTTTTCTTTCTCATCTTTTTGCATCTTGAAGACTTGACTTCATGAACAAACCCACTTTCAACAACATAAACATTTTGAGTTTGAATCAAATCTTTTGGAGTTTGATACTTGTGATTTTCTTGGATCAACGGCTTCCGATAAGGAATCATTCCTTCAAATGAATCACAAGAACACAAAACATCATCGGTTTGAACTCCAATTGAGCAAAAAACTTTTTCATCTTGAAAATCAACTTGAACTCCTTTTTCTTGAACATCAAGAACATCACATTGAACTCCATTGTCAAGAACTTCAACTACCTTAAGAGCACGAAGATCATTTGGGTCTTCAATAAGAGAAACATATTTCTTATCGAACAAATATTTTTCTTCTCTTCTCTTATCACTACTACGTGATATTATGGAACATGTAATATCAGCCAACCATTTGATCTCACAAAGTGGTTGAAATATCAAGCTTCCATGATCATCCTTCAATCCTCCATAACAAACCATAGTTCCCCAATATATCTTCTTGTTTAACACAAACCCATAATATTGATCTTTATTGACTTTGTATTTGATACCTTCAATGATCATAATCCAAGAATTGTAAGGAAAATTCACCATGATCACAAAAACTTAAAGAATTCTAGAGAGAGAAAGTGATTTTGAATGGGTTTTCTAGAGAGAGAAAGTAACACAAACCAGTATTCTAGAGAGAGAAAGTCGAATTATGGATCAAATCAAGGAAAAATTCGACTTCTAGAACACACAACACTCTCTAATCACGAACATCCATGATCAAACATTGAATCACTAAATCAAAATCGCCATCAAGGATCAATTCTTGATCAAATCAAGAACACCCTCTCTGATACCAATTGTAGTGATGTTGATTATGATGGCATGTGCGGAATTGGAAAGATCTAGTAATTCATCATACAAAATTCAAGAACATATGGAGTAAATAAATCTTTGTAAGCTCTTATTAGATCTAGAAAGATTATACAAATGGGTTTGTCTACAATTTCTCTCTTTAGTCTAACACTCCAAAATGGACTCTTACATAATGGGAGTCACTCACTTCCTATTTATAGGAAAGACTCAACCCATTTACAAATAGAAAGAGGAAAGCCTAAACACTACATCCAAGCATGACTTTGCACCCTAACAGAAGCATCTTGATTTTCATGCCCAATTGATTCTCCAGTTCATGTTTGAATTCTTTGAATTTTTCAAACGTTTCTGACTTGTGCTTGATTAAGTAAATATACCCATATCTACTATAATCATCGGTGAAAGTCATATAGAAGCGGTTCGCATCCTTTGTGGTGGATCTAAAGGGTCCACATACATCGGTATGTATGAGATCCAATAAACCCTCACCCGTTTCACAAGTACCAGTGAAGGGTGACTTGATCATCTTTCCAAGCAAACAAGACTCACACGTGTCATCTTCCCTAAAGTCGAATGACTCCAACACTCCATCCTTTTGGAGTTGGGCTATGCGCTTCTTGTTGACATGTCCAAGACGACAATGCCACAAACATGCTTTATCCATACTATTGGAAGGATCCATGCATAAAACATCATTTCCTAGGTTATCTACAATCATAACAGTCTCATAAATTCCATTACAAGGCATTGCTTCAAAATATAAAACACCATTTAGATAAGCATAAATCGAACCATTCTCATTATTAAACGAATATCTAAATCCTTGTCTAAACAAACCATGAAATGAAATGATGTTTCTTGCCATATCTGGCGAGTAGAAACAATTATTCAAATCTAAACTTAATCCATTAGTAAGCACTAAAGAATAAACTCCAATCTTGGTGACAGGCGACGATCTTCCGTTTCCCATGATTAGACTTATTCTTCCATGCTCGACATCCCTATTTCTTCTTAGTCCCTGCAATTCAGAACAAATGTGGTAACCACAACCGGTATCAAGAACCCAAGAAATAGCATGAGATGAATCATTAGATTTAATTGTGTAAATACCTGCGAAAGACGGCTTGATCTTTCCATCCTTGATGGCTTGTAGATATTCTGGGCAGCTTCTCTTCTAATGCCCTATTTTGTGGCAATGGTGGCACTCTGCCTCCTTTGGGTTAGTGTTGGGTTTAGCAGGATCAACCTTGGTCCCACTAGAAGAGGAACCATCTCGGGACTTTCCCTTGCGGTGGCTATTTGACGAAGCCTTCCTTTTTTTCCCCTTCCCTGCCCTATAGCCAAAACAGGAGCAGCGGGTGGATTGGGAGTTTGTGCAACAGACATGTCCTTAAGGTTGCTCTCAGCAACCCTTAGGAGCCCTTGGAGCTTGCTTAGGGTGACCTCTTCCTTGTTCATGTGGTAGGTCATCCTAAATTGGTTGTAACACGGAGGCAAGGAGTGAAGGGCCATGTCGATAGCCAAGTCTTCCCCAAAGTCGACATTCAACTTGTGAAGACAATCGACATACCTTTTCATCTTTTGCAAGTGAACGGTTAGAGATTCTCCATTACCCATTTTAGTAGTGATCATGTTAGTGAAGATCTCATAACGTTCCTACCTCGCGTTTTGATGGTATCTCTCCAATAAGTCTTGATGCATCTCGTACGGATACATGTCCTCATAGGACTTTTGGAATTCGGCGTTCATTGTGGCTATCATGATGCAATGAACCTTCGTTGCATCACGCTCATGAGTCTCAAAGGCAGTCATTTCAGCCGGAGTAGCGATTTTTGGATTGATCTTTTCGAGCTTCTTGTCAAGGACATACTCCTTTTCCTCGTAGCGAGCAATCGTACGAATGTATCTTATCCATTCGCTAAAGTTCATTCCATCGAAAGTCACCTTTTGGCAAAGGCTCATTAACGTGAACGAGCTAGCAGCAGCGTTGTTTGCGTTCGACATCTACAAGTAGAAAAGGACAAAGTTTGATTAGAATTGAATCCCTAATTATCACCCAATATGAAAAATTAGGGCTAGGATCCAACAACATTATTTACAAATTAGAAAAGGGATGTCGTGATCCAACATGCAAACAATTTGAAGGTAAGTGAATGACGATTCACTAATTCTCACCATGAAAACATAACCTTAAGTTTTAAATGCATTTAGAATTCCTAGATTTCGGTGAGATTCATTGAACTTTTCAATGGCATGTTTAAATCTCGATATGCCCCTCTCGTTTGTGACTGGGATGCCGAGGATCACAAAGTGGGTGTGAATAACCATGCAAATCTACACGGTGCCTTCATTGTTACAATCACCTATTCGATGTTCCGGTAAACCATACACGCTCCACCGAACTATGATAAACAATGAATCACCCTTTGCCACCTTTGCTTAGAACCAATTAGTGTGCCGGTAAACCACACACGCTCTACTAACTTCTTAGCAAGGGTGCAAAGTGTAATTTCATGGGTTTGCATCAATTCACTTTTCCTAAAGTAACTAGGATTGGGAATTTTAAAACATGTAGTTACTTTGTATTTTCTTATTATATTTTTAATGAGGAGATAGGGTTGCCCTATCCTACCCGTTCGGCTAACGACCCTCCACCGGTCAAGCAAGCGGTGGGTGTGAGTGTACACCCATTAAGCGCCATTTTATAGGCAGCAACCTTATACCCACCTTATAGACCGGCTTCGTGAATGAGGCCTACTAACGGTAAAACTAGCATTTTAATTATACATACATATATATATATACATATATATATATATATATATATATATATATATATATATATTAAGCTTGTAATCATATAATAGTATAGGGTTGAATTTTAAACTTGTAAAATTCTAGGGTTTGAAATTTAAATTGTCCAAATTAAACTTTTAATCACAAAACTTAAATTTCAAAACTTGAGGACAAGTTTTAAACTTTTCAAACATAAGGGATCAAATAAAAAATAATTTAAATTAACCATTTAATCTCATAATTATCCATATTTGATTTATTTAAATGTTTCTTGCAAAACAATTCACGAATTTAATTAAAATAATCAATTAATATCATATAAGGAAATTATTATTCAGCGAATTGGTAAATATCCTTTGTTAGGTCAAGAATATACTCACATATATGTTAAAATTCGAATTTTATTGACCCATAAAGATTAAGGCAAGTTTCCATAAGAAAAACAGCAAGAAATCCAGAAACTAGCTCCATCTGACGCTCGAACTCGCCGAGTACCACAATGGACTCGCCGAGTTCATCAGGCAGATGGACAAAATTGAATTTTGCAATCAGCAAGCAATCAACCAATGCATCAATTCAATAGAAACCAATCAAGGCTCTGATACCACTGATGGGTTTGAGCCATAAGAACTTTTCTATGTGCACATGCAAACCCTAATGCTTGGATCTAGGTTTCTCTAATTGAACATGCAATGTATCTAAGACTTTTATTGATAGATCTAGTGTAAACATTCAAATCATAACATATGAAATCAGATCTAAAAGAATACCTTGAGTTTCTTGCTTGAATCTTCTTGTATTTGGAGCTTAGAGTCACAATTGTCACTCCTCTAATGGCTTACAAACACCAACTAGCAACAGGATGATAATAGAGAGAGAGAGAGAGAGAAGGGTGCGAAAATCAGCTCTAGCGTTTCTTGAGATGCATGAGTGCTGATTGCCTCCACCCAAAGGGTCTATATATACTATGAGCTACTAGGGTTACCCCTTAAACCCTAATTGAATAACTTAGGGCCTAAGCAATTCAATGATCCCTATAGACTAGGCCTTGGATGATTTCTAGGTTTATCCAAACCCTAAAATTGTCCACCCTCACATCCATTAAGATTCATAGCCCAAAACACAACTATCACACATTTGATAGTTTATGCCCTTTTATTCAATTAACCTCTTTAAGTCACCAAATTAATTCCTAATTAATTTATGACTTATATTAATCAAATAACAATATTATTATTCCTTTATATTATTCTCATAATATATTAATAATATTTCTTCTCTCATTATAAATCATCTTGTCAAGTTGCTATGGTGAAGCCAACCCAAAAGGACCATGCTCAACCGGGTCAAATACTTGCCAAATATAGTTACAGCCTTAGACACTATTCCAACAACATCAAGGATGGGAAGATAAATCCCACCTTCGCAGGTATTTATATTATTCAATCTATTAACTCATCACATGATAATTCTTGAGTCCTTGATATAGGATGTGGTTTTCACATTTGTTCTGATTTGAGCGGGCTAAGAAGAAGTTGGGATTTGGAGCATGGGAAGATGAACCTGATAATGGGGAATAGGAAATCGTCGCCTATCACCAAGATCAGGATTTATTCTTTAGTGCTTAGTAGTGGGTTAGGATTAGAATTAAATAATTGTTGCTACTCTTCATAAATGACGAGGAATATTATTTCTTTTCATAGTTTGTACAAACAAGGTTTTAGATTTTCATTTAGCAATGAAGCTGGTTCTATTAATGCCAATTATAATGGTACTTTTTATTTTGAAGCATTACCTTGTAATGGTGTATATGAAACTGTGATGGTTGTAGACAACTTAGGAAATAATGTGTTGCATATCGATTTGTCTAATGGTTTAAACAAGGCATGCTTGTGACATTATTGTCTTGGACATGTCAACAAGAAGCGCATAGCCCAACTCCAAAAGGATGGAGTCTTGGAGTCCACTACAAGAAAAATACCCTTTTACGACGCGCAAAACACGACACTCTTTGATTTATGTTACGCATTAGAGAGCGACATTAAAAAAGTGTCATCTCTTCAAAAAATTTAAGGATTTTGGTCGCGCATTACTGAGTGCCCTTAAATTAGTGTCTCATGTAAAAATACTAAAACCACGGAAGGCACTTGTGCGTCGTCTGTGAATGTCGTTTTATATTTTTTTTAAGAAACGCGCGTCTTGGAGGGAAAATGAAATCCCCAAATTTTTTAAACCCCCACCCTATTCTCCCTTGTCTCCACCCCTCATCCACATCCACTACCTCCGATCCTCATTTCCTCTTCTAGCCTCAAACTATGGCGATGCACCTTCCTTCTCGAAGAATGCTTCATTTACCACCATCGTCCGATTATGTGAACCCAAGGAATTGATGGAGATGAAGAAGATTATGGATCAATTGCTTCACATCATGTTTAAGGTTAAGGGTGTGAGATTTCTTCCAAATCGACCCTCACACTAAATGGTTCGATCTCCTCTCTTTGTACCTTGTTCCCTCTACTGATGCCTCCACCTTCTACCATCGATGTTGATCTTTGAATTAGCAACAAGAAGCCCTAGGGCCTCCGCCTTCACCCACCTCCAGCGCCTCCAACAAGAAGCCCTAGGTCCCCCGCCTTCACCCACGTTCTCACAGTCGATCGTAAATCGGTTTTGATGTCTTCCAAGATTCATGGCTTACACATCTCTCAATTCTCTTTCTGTTGGTGGATCTACTCTTTTTTGCTCTCGAACGAGGGTTTTTTGGCTTCAGGTCTCGGATTTCTTTTAGGCCTTCTTCAACTGTACTCATGCATAAATTCTTTGGTAAGGGTTTTTAATCGCTCTTTAATTTCGATTCTATGTTGTTTTCGTTAGTTAGTTTGCTTATTTTCTAAAACTCCCATAAATCCCCCTCTTATGATTCCTTCTAGACCTTAAAAACTTTTCAACACTTCCAAGTTTATCTTCTAAAACTCCCATAGCATTAACAGAAAGCATAAATCCAACACATGATCCTAATGATTTTGAAGTTGGAAAGAGACAAAAACTTGAGTTTATTAACATTTTTACTGATGATGGGAAGATAAATAGTAATGGAGGTTTAGGGTTTGTAAGGATGCCACGTTTTGAAGCTCGTGTTGCAATAACTGAGGCTTTGAAGTCTAACATTTTTAATACCTTTCTTAATTTTTTGTCCAACCCTAAAAGACGCGAATACCCTTCTTATTTTCTTCATCAAATATGCATACAGGGACTTTATAAAGGGGAAGAAAAGAATGAGATGTGTTTAGGTGTTTGTTCTAGAAGCAATGATGTGATTGAACCTATGATTAAGCCTCAATGGTATGTCAACTACAATGGTATTGCTAAAGAAGCTCTTAATGCTGTAATGGATGAAAATAACAAGAAAATTGATATACTTCCAAAACAGTATGCTGCTGAATGGAAAAGGTCACCTTCTCTAGTCTTTCATTCTACCTTTAAAATTGATATACAACATTTAAACTTTATTAATTAATTTTAAATTTTTTTTATTTTTACAGATGGCTTGAGAACATTCGTGATTGGTGTGTATCAAGGCAGCTTTGGTGGGGCCACCGAGTTCCTGCATGGTATGTGACATTGGAGGATGATAAACTGAAAGAGCTTGGAACATACATGGATCATTGGGTGGTTGCAAGGGATGAGAAAGAGGCTGAAGCTGAGGCTAAAAAGGTCTTTTCAGGGAAAGAGTTTGAATTGGCTCAAGATCCTAATGTTTTAGACACCTGGTTTTCTTCAGGGCTTTTCCCTTTATCTGTATTGGGGTGGCCTGATGATACTCAAGATTTGAAGACTTTTTATCCAACTGATGTTCTTGAAACTGGGCATGACATTTTGTTCTTTTGGGTTGCTGCTATGGTGATGCTTGAGATGATATTAGGAGGCGATGTACCTTTCCAAAAGTTTAGTTAAGTTTTTTAAATTATTTAAAATACTGTAACATCCGGAATTTCAGGTATTATATTTATTCATTTTATTTTGAGTTTTGTGGAAGAACTCGGCGAGTTGGTGCGTAGACTCGCCGAGTAGAGACGCGATTTCTCACCCGGATTAATGACCGGACTCGACAAGTCGCAATGGTGGAATCGGCAAGTCCGTGCTGTTTAATGAAACCCTAATTTCTCGGGTTTGGGGCCTATTTAAAGGGCCTTATGGTCGTTATTTGTGCTCACTAGTCCCCAGAGCGAAACCCTAGTGAGCTTGATCGTTTAGAGTGAGAGAAGGAGCCATTGTTGACCTTGGTGGTGCTGTCTAGTAAGGGAAAGGAAGCTATAGCCAAGAGGAAGCAAGAGGGTTAACGACCTGAAGATCTGAGGTCCAGAACATCACGTTTGAGGTACTATTTTCAAACCCTTTTCTGTTGTGGTGATCTTCATGTTGATTTAGGGCTTATTGAGCCCTTTTGTGGCTACATCTAGTGCTCCCTTGGTCCCTTAAGCGAGTTAGGTTCTGGATCTGGACCCTTGGAGGTCCAGAGTGTCCCTTTGTCCAAGCTTTTTATGAATCCATGGAGGTTTGGTTTGGGATCTTTGTGCTTGAGGTTAAAACACCATTTATGAGTCATTAGGTGTGATACGAGCGCCAAGACATGAACTTTACGTGATAAATAAGCTTGGAAGGACTGGATCTATGAGTTAGTGGAACAGATCTGACCTTAGAAGGTCATTTGGGGTTGTGCATGGAATGCACTCGCCGAGTCCATTGGCAGACTCGACGAGTTGGTGCGGGTTGTTCAGTGATTTCGAACCAGGGGTTGAGTAACCAAGTTGGGTGAGTGACTCGGTGAGTCGGAAGGGACTCAGAGAAATCGGGTCCTCGTAGAGACTCGGCGAGTCCACGCCAGACTCGACGAGTTGGGTTGACCGTTGAACATTGACCAGAGTTGACCGGTGTTGACTTGATAGGGTTAGTCAACCCTAGTTGGGAAAGTGTTAATTAGAGATGTATTGTGTTATAGAGGACTATAGCTCGGGAGATCGAGCACTCGTGATTTTAGGGATTTACGAGTTACCGAGATACGCGAGGTGAGTCTTCTCACTATACTTTACCTTGAGTAGGTAACAAGAGTTATGTGATAGAGTATTTGTATGCTATATATGTTATGTTTTGTACTGCATTATTTCTATGTGATTTATGCTGTGCATGTTTATAGAGTTAGAACCGGAAGGTTCATAGAGTTAGAACCAGAGGGTTCACAGAGTAGGGTCCACGGACCCACAGAGTTATAGCCTCGAGTGGCTAATATGTGCTATGTGTGGTATTTTGGGGAACTCACTAAGCTTTGTGCTTACAGTGTTTGGTGTTGTTTGTTTCAGGTACTAGTGAGGATCGCGGGAAGGCGCCAACCTGAACAGTACACACACGGGATTTTTATGTTATGAGATCTTGGGATTTTTATATGCTAAGAATTTGAGTTTCAAACAATGATGTTTTTATGAAAATTGAATGAATTGTGTTTTGTATAAAATGCGAAAAATTGTTTTGAAATTTACGGTGTTACAAGTTGGTATCAGAGCCTTGGTTTGAGGGATTAGAGTACACCTTCGGGGGTATTTGAACTCAAACTGAGGATTTGAGAAATATTTTCAAAAAAAAGAGTAAAAGATTTTTGGAAAACGCAGAGCAGAGAGTGTACGATCAGTCAGCGCCCGAACGGTGATTTCCTAAGATACCCTTACATTATATGTTATGATATTGATATGATGTATTCTCATGCTAGAGTGGTCTAGGTACTCCTATTAGGACTAGAGTGGCCTGATTTGTGATGCCTTAGCCTAGAGAGAGGTGTGCTGCTATGAGATACTTGAGAGTGAGTAGGTAGCAGCGAGGAGCTTATGAGATATCTGTTAGAGAGTGGATTATGCATAATAGAGTTCTTGGGACTTGGGATCCGAAGAGGAGGACTTGGGGTGTATACTGATACGGTGCGGACAGTAGCATTGGGCCCATACTACTGAAAACACCGGGGCGGTGTACAGTCTAAGTAAGAATCTTCGGGAGGCCAGGGATCAAGGAGGGATGAGTTGTTGAGTGCGAGTATGCTCGAATGAGTTTCTAATTTATTGTATGTTGTATTTCAGAGGTAGATCAAGGTGAGGACACGTCCTATGCTAGAGAGCAGTGGGGCTAGTGATGAGGAGATCCGCCGGATCATCCATGAGGAGGTGGCTGCGGCCATCAGGGCAGAGATACCAGAGATGTTCGGGTCTATTAAGACCACGTTAATTGAGAATTTTGACGAGCATTATGTTGCTCTTTTTGAGGCTACTGTTGCAGCGGCCACCGCAGTTGTTGCTGCTGCGAGGCCGCAGGGTGGTGATGCGTTGCTGTTCTGAGAGTTCAGCAACATAATACCGTCGGAGTTTGACGGGACCCAGGACTCGGTTGTGGCTATGAGATGGATTTCAGACATAGAGGGGTGTTTCTTTACTTGCTCATCTCCTGAGCATTTGAGAGCCTGGTTCGTGCTGAACCAGCTTCGCTTGCGAGCGAAGGACTGCTGGAAGTTTGTGACGGCGCACTATACGCCTGCTGAGCTTGCGGCAGTGACCTGGGAGAGGTTCACTGCCATGTTTCGAGATGAGTACGTTCCCCAGGTGGAGAGGGAGCGTTTGGCCCAGGAGTTTCTGACCCTCAAGCAGGGTACTGAGTCTGTTACGGTGATTACGAGGATGTTTCATGAACGGGCGATGTTCTGCCCAGAGCATGTGTCCACCGAGTAGGCACATATGAGTCGATATTTGAGTGTTTTGCAGAGAGATATTCGGGAGTTCGTGGCGAACTCCTCATACCGGAAATTTGTCGAGCTTCAGGCAAATGCCCGGAAGAGGGAGATTGAGCTAGGGACTCAGGATAGGGAGGAGGCAGAGTCTCAAGGGAGGGATCGGCGACCGGCACAGTCCCAGCCGGCAGCCAAGCGGGCGAAGCCCGCTGATCCCAAAACAAGGAGCCAGAAGGGCCGCACTTGTGGAAAGTGCAGCAAGGGTCATGACGGAGTTTGTAGAGCTGTATCTTGCTACAAGTGTGGCAAGGAGGGGCATATGGCCAAGGACTGCCCCAAGGGGTTTGCAGTGTGTTTTCACTGCAACCAGACGGGACACCGGAAGGCAAAGTGTCCGCAGTTGCGGGGATCAGCTCAGGGAGCACCTCAGGGATTTGACCCTACCGCCATTAGAGCTACCGAGAGCCGGCCAGTGAGGGCCAAGGTGCCGAGGGCACGAGGGAGAGCCTTTCAGTTGACCGCGGAGGAGGTCCGTGCAGCGCCCGATGTCGTGGTCGGTATGTATTCTTTCGTGTATTTATTTTGATGTTGAGATATTATGCTTATATTATGTTATGCGTAGGTACTTTTCTTGTGAATTTTGTACCTGCCTTGGTATTATTTGACTCGGGTGCGAGTCGGACTTTTGTATCTTTGGCTTTTAGTCAGCATATCAGTGTTAGTCGTGAGGCGTTGAGTCGGCCTCTGAGAGTTTCCATAGCTGACGAGAGGGTGATATATGCCACGGAGGTGATTCGTGGGTGCGTATTCGAGATTTTCGGTGTTGAGTTCCCAATTGATTTGGTTCCTATTGCGATGGGTGATGTCTGTGTCATTGTGGGCATGGACTGGTTGAGCAGATTCGGTGCGGTTATCGACTGCGAGCGGCAGATGGTGACCATACGAGACCCTGGTGGGGGAGTTCTTACGGTGTACGGCGAGGGTACACGTTCTGGGTCAGCGTTTTGTTTGGCCGCTAGAGTGAGACAGTGTCTACAGTAGGGCTGTAAGGGCTTTGTGGCGTATGTGATGGATATGCGGGTTGATTCAGAGAGGCCGAGGTCAGTTGAGGAGGTTCCGATAGTGCGTGAGTTCCCGGATGTATTTCCAGAGGAGTTACCAGATGTGCCTCCCGTAAGGCAAGTGGAGTTCAGTATCGATTTGGATCCGGGGGCCGTGCCTATCGCCAAGGTGCCTAATCGCCTTGCACCTCCAGAGATGCAAGAGTTATCCTCGCAGCTTCAGGAGCTGCTGGGAAAGGGATTTATTCGGCCGAGCAGCTCGCCGTGGGGAGCGCCTATCCTTTTTGTCAAGAAGAAGGATGGTTCACACCGGATGTGCATTGATTATCGGGAGTTGAACAAGCTGACGGTCAAGAACCGTTACCCGTTGCCGAGGATAGACGATTTGTTCGATCAGTTACAGGGAGCATCTTGGTTCTCCAAGATCGATTTGAGGTCTGGATATCATCAGGTAAGGGTGCGAGATGAGGAAATCCAGAAGACAGCGTTCACGACGCGTTATGGGCATTACGAGTTTGTGGTGATGCCTTTCGGGCTCACCAATGCCTCGGCAGTGTTCATGGATCTCATGAACCGAGTGTGCAAGCCGATGTTGGATCGGTCAGTGATTGTATTCATCGACGATATTTTGGTATATTCTAGATCTAGAGAGCAACATGAGGAGCATTTGAGGGAGATCCTCGGAGTTCTGAGACCGGAGAGGCTTTATGCGAAATTCTTCACGTGTGATTTCTAGTTGCGAGAGGTCCAGTTCCTAGGGCATCTCGTTAACCAGAAAGAGATATTGGTCGTCCCGGCCAAAGTTGAGGCAGTGATGAGTTGGGAGGTGTCGAGGTCACCCTCCGAGATCAGGATTTTCATAGGGTTGGCAGGCTATTATCGGAGATTTATCAGGGATTTCTCTAAGATCGCAGTGCTATTCACCTGGTTGACCCGGAAGGGCGTCGCTTTTTCATGGGGCCCCGAGCAGCAGGCCTCCTTTGAGACGCTTCGCCAAAAGTTATGCGAAGCCCCGGTGCTAGCCCTCCCGGAGGGAATGGAGGACTTTGTGGTATACTGTGATGCGTCGATCTTGGGTTTGGGAGCGGTGCTGATGCAGAGAGGGCATGTGATAGCATACGTATCGAGGCAGCTGAAGCCTCATGAGACGAGGTATCCCACCCATGATTTAGAGTTGGGGGCAGTGGTTTTCGCCCTCAAAATTTGGCGTCACTATCTGTATGGGGTTCGGTGTATGATATACACGGACCATAAGAGCCTGAAGTATTTGATGGACCAGCCTAACCTGAATATGCGACAGAGGAGGTGGTTGGATGTGGTCAAGGATTATGATTGTGAGATCCTGTACCATTCGGGCAAGGCTAATGGCGTAGCCGGTGCACTGAGTCGCAGGGCGGAGAGCGCCCCATTACGAGATGTATGTTTGCGATTGACCATGATGGCTCCGGTGTTGGAAACCATTCGTGGAGCACAGGCTGAGGTCGTGAGGTCGGAGAACCAGAAGAGAGAGCGAGTTTTTGGGTTGGTATCGGAGTTCGTTACCGATGGTCAGGGGCTTATGGCATTTCAGGGGCGTATATGGGTAGCGTTTGTGCGAGGGACGCGTACCATTTTAATGGAAGAGGCTCATCGGTCGAAATTCTCGATCCATCCTGGGGCCACTAAGATGTATTTAGACCTGAGGAGAGAGTATTGGTGGCCCTGTATGAAGAGGGATGTTGCATGGTTTGTTGAGAGGTGCTTAACCTACTGTAGGGTTAAGGCCGAGCACCAGAGACCGCATGGTAAGTTGCAGCCGTTGGAGGTTCCCAAATGGAAGTGGGAACAGATTACCATGGATTTTATCACCAAATTGCCAAGGACTGCTAGGGGAGTCGATGCAATTTGGGTGATTGTGGACAGGTTGACAAAGAGCGCCCACTTCCTTGCTATCAGTGAGAGTTCTTTCGTAGAGAAATTAGCAGAGATGTACGTGAGGGAAGTGGTATCACGGCATGGAGTGTCGATCTCGATTGTCTCAGACCAAGATGTGCGTTTCACTTCCAGATTCTGGAAGACGTTTCACGAGGAGTTGGGTACTAGGCTGCATTTTAGTACCGCATATCACCCCCAGACTGACGGACAAAGTGAGCGGACGATTCAGACGCTTAAGGACATGCTCTGGGCATGTGTGTTGGACTTCGGGGGGAGTTGGGACACGTATTTTCCCTTGGTAGAGGTGGGGCAATGAGTGATGGGTAGCACAGAGATTGTGCTTCAGACGACAGAGCAGATACAGCGGGTCAGGAAGAGAGAGTTGACCGCTCAGAGCCGCCAGAAGAGTTATGCGGATAGACGACGATCCGAGCTCGAGTTCCAGGTCGGTGATTATGTTCTCCTGAAGGTATCTCCTTGAAAAGGAGTGATTCGATTCAGGAAGAGGGGCAAGCTAGGGCCCCGGTATATTGGGCCGTTCAGAGTGATCACGAGGGTGGGCAGGGTAGCGTATCGCTTGGAGCTACCTGCGGAATTGGAGCAGATTCATAATACCTTCCACGTGTCTCAGTTGAGGAAGTATACAGCCGATGAGTCGGCGGTAGTGCCGTTAGAGGACATTCAGGTGGATGCGAGCCTGAACTACGCGGAGAGACCAGTTGTGATTGTGGATCGGAAGATCAAGGCTCTGAGGAACAAGCACATGCCTCTGGTACAGGTTCAGTGGCAACATCGGAAGGGATCCGAGTTGACCTGGGAGCCAGAGTGTGAGATGCGGGAGCAGCATCCAGAGCTATTTCAGGAATGAGACTTCGAGGGCGAAGTCAGATTCAAGTGGGGGAGAATTGTAACATCCGGAATTTAAGGTATTATATTTATTCATTTTATTTTGAGTTTTGTGGAAGAACTCGGCGAGTTGGTGCGTAGACTCACCGAGTAGAGACGCGATTTCTCACCCGGATTAATGACCGGACTCGACGAGTCGCATTGGTGGACTTGGCGAGTCCATGCTGTTTAATGAAACCCTAATTTCTCGGGTTTGGGGCCTATTTAAAGGGCCTTATGGCCGTCATTTGTGCTCACCATTCCCCAGAGCGAAACCCTAGTGAGCTTGAGCGTTTGGAGTGAGAGAAGGAGCCATTGTTGACCTTGGTGGTGTTGCCTAGCAAGGGAAAGGAAGTTGTAGCCAAGAGGAAGCAAAAGGGTTAACGTCCTGAAGATCTGAGGTCCAGAACATCATGTTTGAGGTACTATTTTCGAACCCTTTTCTGTTGTGGTGATGTTCATGTTGATTTAGGGCTTAATGAGCCCTTTTATGGCTAGATCTAGTGCTCCATTGGTCCCTTAAGCGAGTTAGGTTCTAGATCTGGACCCTTGGAGGTCCATAGTGTCCCCTTGTCCAAGCTTTTTATGAATCCATGGAGGTTTTGGTTTGGGATCTTTGTGCTTGAGGTTAAAACACCATTTATGAGTCATTAGGTGTGATATGAGCGCCAAGACATGAACTTTACGTGATAAATAAGCTTGGAAGGACTGGATCTATGAGTTAGTGGAACAGATCTGACCTCAGAAGGTCATTTGGGGTTGTGCATGGAATGCACTCGTCGAGTCCATTGGCAGACTCGACGAGTTGGTGCGGGTTGTTCAGTGATTTCGAACCAGGGGTTGAGTAACCGAGTTGGGTGAGTGACTCGATGAGTCGGAAGGGACTCAGAGGAATCAGGTCCCCATAGAGACTAGGCGAGTCCACGCCAGACTCGACGAGTTGGGTTGACCGTTGACCATTGACCAGAGTTGACCGGTGTTCACTTGATAGGGTTAGTCAACCCTAGTTGGGAAAGTATTAATTAGAGATGTATTGTATTATAGGAGGACTATAGCTCGGGAGATCGAGCACTAGCGATTTCAGGGATTTACGAGTTACCGAGATACGCGAGGTGAGTCTTCTCACTATACTTTACCTTGAGTAGGTAACCAGAGTTATGTGATAGAGTATTTGTATGCTATATATGTTATGTGTTGTACTGCATTATTTCTATGTGATTTATGTTGTGCATGTTTATAGAGTTAGAACCGGAAGGTTCACAGAGTTAGAACCAGAGGGTTCACAGAGTAGGGTCCACGGACCCACAGAGTTATAGCCTTGAGTGGCTAATATGTGCTATGTGTGGTATTTTGGGGAACTCACTAAGCTTTGTGCTTATAGTGTTTGGTGTTGTTTGTTTCAGGTACTAGTGAGGATCGCGGGAAGGTGCCAACCTGAACAGTACACACACGGGATTTTTATGTTATGAGATCTTGCGATTTTTATATGCTAAGAATTTGAGTTTCAAACAATGATGTTTTTATGAAAATTGAATGAATTGTGTTTTGTATAAAATGCGAAAAATTGTTTTGAAATTTACGGTGTTACAAATACTATAATGCAATTTTAGAAACAAATGAAAGTAGGATACTATAGTACAGAAATTAAATGAAAGTATGTTGTTTTTGTCTTATTTCCTGCTTTTAGCCCTATATCATCACGAGCCCCTGAAACACCGGTTGAGCTACATCTGGTGTAAGAGGTTCTAGCAGAGATATGGCCTCACTCAGACCAGTGCCAGCACAGGAAATGCCAACAGCCATGGCTAATCTAGATTTAATTTCTTTAATCCAGGTGGTGAGGACACCAAATTACATGTGCCCTGACCTCAATGGACACCAAATTACATGTGCCCTAAGTATAGATGATTGTTGCAATTCTGTCCCCATAAGTTTTCTCTTTTAATTTTGGTACAGGTGGCTGGTGGTTTAGCTTTTGAGACACCTCACATGATAAGTGCAGCTGTTAAAGGCATAACTCCATTGAGTTATGAGTTTACTTATCTTGTATCCGCTGCTTTTAGTGTTTTTCTATCCTCTTTTCTTCTTCTTCGAAGAAAAAATAGAGAGATAATTAAAGTAAGTATTCTTTGTTATTATTTTTTTATATTAATTGTCTGATAATATGGTTGTTATTGGTGCAGGAAAATTTAGGTCTGATAAAGGTATTAGTTGCAAATTACAAGCTGAAGGGTTGCAAATGCATATGAAGGGCATGGTGGAGGCTCTGCTGAGCTGGCAGAGTACGAACAAGAGTCATTTTTAGGCAAAGGGTAGTGAAAGATCAGGATTTATATCCTGTGATAAATTGTTATTGAAATATAATAAATGGAATGGATGATGATATGTTGTTACAGGTGAAGCTACTGCTTGAAATGCTTGTGAAGAAATGTGGTATTGATGCTGTTAAGGAAGTTATGCCTGAAGAACATATGAGGCTGCTTACTAATATTAGAAAGGTTTGCTGAAGATTTAATGTTTTTTTCTAGGTGAGTTTTTTTTGTTAATATTTTTCTTAACAATATCTATTAAGAATAATCTTTGATTTTTTTTGTTTTGTTTGTATAAAGATATTGACAACAGAGGATGGTTACTGGATCGCCTCTTTTTTTGAAAGATGAAGTTGGTAAGAGCCTGTTTTTAGGGTCCATTCAAGTTCTAGTTGTTGCTTTTAAGAAACAGAAAGTCAGTCTTTGTCATGATGACTGCTATAAGCAGAGTGATGAAATGGATCAAGTTGAGCTAATAGAGAACAGAAGGCTAGACAATTACTACAAAAATACATTAGTTTTCCATGTTGGTAACTAAAAAGAATAGAAATATAGCATAACCTGACTCATATTATTTAGGTCTCTCAACAAAGCCTGTGTTATTAAAGATTCAAACGTGGAACCATGGAATCTCTCCACTATATTGTTGTTAAAAGACAACAATACCCTTTGGTAGATGTTGAAGCACAATATAAAATATAACATGTATGTTTACTTTGAAGTTTATGCAAGTTTCTTGGACTTGCTCCTCTAAGAGGTTTCTTCACAATCTCTTGTTTCTGGTGTGCAACATCAACAACAATAATTTCTTCTCTTGGGCTAAAGAGATAATGAAACATGCCAATGTTATATATATCTCTCTCTCTCTCGCTCTCTTTCTCTCTCTCTCTCTCTCTCTCTCTCTCTGTGTGTGTGTGTATGTGTGTGTGTATACCTGCAGTCGCACATGTAGTTTGTGATCAACTGATTTCTTATAGGAATACAAGATGATAACTTGTCTTCCATCATTATCTCAACAGGAAATACTTGTTAAGCTCTTTCAATCTGTTGGGACATACAACACCTATCCAGGCTGGATCCCTTCTACTTGTGGGCCCATTTCTTGATTACTGGTTAACAGAAAAGAGAGTCAACATGTTTAAATATGATATTTCCTCTATGGTGAGTAAGAGTATATTTATACAACTATAAACCAGTAATTGTTAACAGAATCACGGTTTTATCTGTGTAGGATTTCTTGGTGTTATTGATAGAGGATAAGGAATTGGTCGAAAATCCTATGACTTATGCTTGGTTGCTGAAGAATAGAAAAAGTCCCTAGGCTGGGAAGAAAGAAGGGTTACAGGGCTGTTGGATCTTTTATTGAACTCACTCCTGATGCATCTGAAGTGGTAAGTCTATTTGTTCCCTGGAGGATAATATTGTAATTGTTCTACTTGTTCTGAGGCTACATCCCTATCATATACACACAGTTAAATTTTACGAATTTATCCCAACCTAATACCCATATGCATATGTCCAGTTTAACACGCACCTACATTCAACTATCTGCAATAGAAAACCATCATTTAGAATAAAAAAATATATTAAAATTTAAATATAAGTAAGCATCTACCTGCAACCTAACTTCTAGAATAAATTTCAACTGTGTCTTTGGTTGTTATTGCCTCTCACTAAGTTTTGCAAGCTGAAATTTTACCAGATGTTAATAAACCTAATAAAATACTAAAAAAATACTTTTTAGTTTTTAATATAATATTACCAAAAAAAATAATTGAATTCTAACTTACATGAACTATTTGCATATGCAGTAAATCCGCAAGTGCTTTTTGCCTCGACTGTTAATGTGAAAAAAAGAATCAAAGTATTATGTATCAGAAACATAAATTTACAAATATATAGAAAATTACAATTATGCCCTTGTATACCGATTGGTTAGTAGCCCAACGTTCATAATAGTGAGTATATCTCTCTAAAGAATTCTTTGTCATTTCACTTCTGTGTTCAGATTCATCATACTACAAATGGAAGTGGAATGAATTACAAGATTAAAGATTTGAGACTTTAAAAAATGAATAATTGTAATGTTTTATTGAATTTACAGTAAAATACAATTAGTTTTATTACATTATGTTTATAATTCATGCATGTTTACAGCTGCATTTGCAACCTTGTTCTAACATCAAACCCACATGTAGTATTTAATTGTTTATTTACGGTTGTGCCCCTGAACTATTATGTATTAACATCCATAAGCCTTTTGTTCTCATGTTAGTTAAGATTCATAAAGATACTTGTGTTCTAGCTGAATATAAATAAGTCTTTCTAGTAGCCCCACCCTTATCCTTAGCAACATAATTAATTACATTAGCATCTAATGTAATTCGGTTCTGCTTAAAGTAACGAGGAAGAAGCAAGCCACTGTATCTAGAAGTTTTGGAGGAAACGAGACTCAAGCAAAAAGCAAAGACACGGAGAGTTGTTGGCAGCTATTAAGCTAGATAATGCAATTGTATATTCTGCTTCTCTTGAGTTCATTTTTTTATAACATTTACTCACTATTGGAATAATTATTTGTATTTGACATATTAGTGAAATGAATTCTCTTTGTTCTTTATGGTATTTTATTTGTACGACATTAAATTTTATGCAATGGATTGTATTTTTTGTATATGATATTTATTTTCTATTATGAGACATTAAATACAAATTTAATTTGAAAATTAGTAAATCTGTAAATATTTTTTTAAACATTTAAATTTATGATACGCAAAAATGTGTGTCATCTTCATTTATGACATGTCCTTTCTTGACAGGGGCTTTCTTGATACGCATTGCGTGTCATTAACACGCACGTCATAAGGTTACGACACGCGAATGCGTGTCGTCTTCCTTTATGATAGGGCCTTCCTTGATACGCATTGCGTGTCGTAAACGCGCGTCGTAATTGCGCGTCGTAAATGAGCGTCGTAAATGCGCGTCGTCTCTCTTTATGACAGGGCCTTCCTTGACACGCATTTATGCGTCGTCTGAGCCTTTTACGACGCGCAATAAGCGTTGTAAAAAGGCTGTTTTTCTAGTAGTGGTCATTTGACCTAAATTCGGATGACACGTGCGAATCTTGCTTACTTGGAAAGATGACTAAATCACCCTTCATTAGTACTTATGAAAGAGGTGAAGGATTGTTGGATCTCATACACACAGATGTGTGTGGGCCCATCAGATCCACCACAAGGGATGCTAATCGCTTCTATGTGACTTTCACCGATGATTATAGCAGATATGGATTTATCTACTTAATCCAGCACAAGTCGGAAACCTTTGAAAACTTCAAAGAGTTTAAACAAGAAGTGGATAATCAATTGGGCAGGAAGATAAAGATGCTTAGATCTGATAGGGGTGGTGAGTATCTTAGTATCGAGTTCCACGACTATCTTAAGGAATGTGGAATTATTTCGCAATTGACGCCGCCCAGAACACCGCAGAGAGGCGCAATCGAACCTTGTTGGACATGGTTCGTTCTATGATGAGTCGAGCTTCGTTACCTATCTCATTATGGGGGTATGCCTTACATACTTCCGCCCATATCCTTAATCTAGTCCCAACTAAGAATGTTGCCAAAACACCTCACAAGATGCGCACAAGGAAGGTTCCCTCGTTGGCACATATCAAGGTTTGGTGTTGCGAGGCTTTCGTAAGACGAGAGACTCACGACAAGCTTCAACCTCGTAGTAAGCGATGTATTTTCATCGGATACCCACAGAAGTCCTTTGGATATCTTTTCTACAGACCTAATGACAACGTGGTCTTCGTAGCACCGAGAGGGGTTTTCCGCGAAAGATAACTCATATGCCAAGAGGACAGTGGGAGGCAAATTGATCTTGAAGAGCTTCAATAATCAAGCGATGAAGGAACCTCTAACACTAGCGCTCAACCTGAGGAAAAGATTCCTATTGAACTATTTAACGAGTCATTACCTCTAAGACATTCTAGTAAAGTTAGTGTTCCACCTGTTTTATATGGTTTCCATATAACTGCGAAAGGTGATACATTTGTCAGTGATAGTACATTGATAAATTTGGATGAACCTAATAGCCACAAGGAAGCCATGGCAGGCCCAATGTCTGCACAGTGAAAGGAAGCAATGGACAACGAGATTCAGTCCATGTATGACAATCAAGTTTTAAACTTGGTTGACAATGTGCCAGGTCGTAAGACAGTCGGGTACAAATGAATTTTCAAGAAGAAGAGTGACATGGATGGGAAAGTGCACACGTTGAAGGCATGACTGGTTGCAAAGGGCTTTACTCAAACTACAGGAGTTGACTATGATGAGAGCTTCTCTCCAATGGCCAAGATCAAGTATATAAGGGTCATGCTGGCCATAACTGCATTTCATGACTATGAGATATGACTATCTTCCTAAATAGAAAGCTTGCCGAAGATGTTTACATGTGTCATCCAGAAGGTTTTATAGATGCGGAGTATCCTAATAGAGTGTGTAAGCTTGAGGAATCCATTTATGGATTAAATAAAGCATCTCGCAGATAGAATCTTTGTTTAAATGAGAAAGTCAAATAGTTTGGGTTCTTTAGGAGCGAGAATGAGTCATGTGTATACGCCAAAGCTAGTGGGAGTATAGTTAGCTTTCTAGTTTTGTATGTAGATGACATACTACTCATCGGAAATGACATCCCGACCTTGCAGGAGGTTAAGTCATGTCTTGGGAAGTGTTTCGCTATGAAATATCTAGGGGAAGCTGCTTATATTTCAGGAATAAGGATTTTGAGAAATAGGGGGTAGAAGAGTAATAGGACTTAGTCAGAGTACTAACTTGGATAAGGTGTTGAAACGCTTAAACATGGAGAATTCCAAGAAGAGGGAGGTACCTATTCAAAGCAATATCAAGTTGAGTAACACTCAGAGTCCGAGTACCGACACCGAGATAGCGGAAATGAGTTGAGTTTCATATGCTTCCGCCGTTGCCTCAATCATGTGCGCTATGAAATGTACTGGCCCTGATGTGGCTTTTACTTTGAGCATGGTAAGCCGATATCAAGGGAACCTTGGTAGAGCTCACTGGATAGCAGTAAAGAACATTATTAAGTACCTGCAAAGGACTAAGGACTGGGTCCTTACACTTGGTGGGAGTGATGACTTGAGAGTGACAGGGTATAGCGACGCTAGTTTTCCAACCGACATTGATAACTTTTGCTCTCCGTCGGGCTAGGTGTTTACCCTAAAAGGAGGAATAGCTACTTGGAAAAGTTCCAAGCACGAGAATGTGGCTGATTCAATGTGCGAATCATAGTACATAGCAACGAGCGAAGCATCAAAGGAGGCAATATGGTTTAAGAACTTCATTGGAGACCTTGGAGTTGTACCAGCCATAAAGGAGCCTATGGATATTTTCTGTGATAACGAATGAGCGGTTGCCTTTGTTGGATAAGGTGTCTAAGTCCATAACTATTTCTGGTTAGTACTTGACCTGACCCGGCATGGTCCATTTGGGTTGCATGGCACCATGCAATTGGATAGACTAAATGAGAGGAATAACACTTGGAGATTATTAATATATTATAAGTTCTAATATAATAATAATATTATTTGATTAGTTTGATCAAAGAATTAATTTGGAATTAATCAAGTGATCAAAAGATAACTAATTAAATATATGGGTTGATTATGTAAATCATTCATATCTTGTATACTGGGCTAAGAGGCTCCATGGATTATCAAGTTGGGTTCTACCCATAGGATGCTCCATGGATGCTCCATGGGAGTTACAAACCCATGGGTCATGGAAATGAAGATTCATGACACATTAGGGTTTACATGGTGTAACCCTAGATGTGTCAACACTATATAAGAGTCCCATTCTCCACCAAAATCGGCTACACATAAGAAACAAGAGGGCTGGGCCGATTTCAAGAAGTGTGTGTTCTCTCAAAAGTCTTTCCAAGAGCATTTGGTGTTGTGTGAAGTATTTGAGGCATCACACTTGGGGTGCTAGGCTCACAAGGTTTCAAGGAACATAAGCAACAACAAGGTAAGTTATTCTATCTTTCATTCAAGTTAGAAATTGTTCCCCATGTATGCTAGATAGGAATATAACCTTGGAATTCAACTTTGCATGATAATTAGACAAACATAGATCCAAGGTTATTAGGTTTGCATGTACACTTAGGAAGTATTAGAATGCTCAAAACCCATCAGTGGTATCAGAGCCTAGGCTTCTTTGTTTGTTATTTATGCTTAAAAGTTGAAAAAAGTCGAAAAACTTGCTGTCTGCCTGATGAACTCGCCAAGTCCATGGGGAGACTTGACGAGTTCACTTGTATCTTCAACCTACTCGCCGAGTAGGTTCATGCACTCGGCGAGTAGGAGCCACGGAGTGCAGATTTTCGACTTTAGTTGCTGGAAATGGACTAGAAACATTACCCTAAACTGTTTTGGTACTTGAAAACTTGTTTTAGATGGTGTAATGTCTTTGCTATTCCGTTTACAACAACTAGTTATCAAAATTACAAAGTTTTAAGTGTAGTTTTGATTCATGAAAGTGCTTATGTTCGTGTTCTTGATCTTATGATGTTTAGATGATCATAGGAATTATTTGTAACCTATATGGTAGTTTAATTCTTGATCATAATGTGTTTTAATGGAGTCCATAACTTGTCCTCAAGTTATGAAAAACCAAAAGTCACTTGAGTTAAAAACCATTAAAAGAACACAAGAGTTAGAAAAATGAAGAGTCTTCATTTTATTACTCTAATAAACTCATAAGTTACAAGAAATGAAAAGTTTTGAATGTTTACAAAACTTGCCCTCAAGTTTTGGAACAAGTAAAGTCATGTTAAAAACTTTAGTTCCAACCCTTAGAATTTTAAAAGTTAAAATTCAACCCTTATACTTATATTATTATGATTTAATAATTATATATATATATATATATATGTATAAGAACAAAGTCGTCTTACCGCTAGTACGCCTCATTCATGAAGCCGGTCTATAAGGTGGGTATAAGGTTGTTGCCTATAAAATGGCAACTTAATGGGTGTCCACTCTCACCCACCGCTTGCTTGACCGGTGGAGGGTCGTTAGCCGAACGGGTAAGACAAGGACTTACAAATTCTCATTAAAAGTATGATGAATATTATAAAGTAACTAAATGTTTTATTAAATTCCCAATCTTAGTTACTTTAGGAAAAATGTGAATAAGGTGCTAATCCATGAAATTACACTTTACACTTTGTTTAAGTCGTTGGTGGAGTGTGTGTGGTTAACCGGCACACTAACTTGGACTTAACAAGGTAGGTAAAGGGTGACTTAAAGTTTATTATAGTATCGGTGGAGCGTGTGTGGTTTACCGGCACATCGATTGAGTGAATCGTCATTCACCTACCTTTCAAATACGTTATAGCTTGGATTACGGCATACCTCTTCTAAGTTATAATATATTGTGATTGGGTCCTAGCCTTAATATTACATTTGGGTGTTTTATTAAGGACTCTCTAAATATCTAAACTAATCTTGTCCTTTTCCTTCAGATGTCTTCAAACAATGCTGCTTCTGGCTCTAATCCTAATGGCTCCTTTACCCTTATGAACTTGTGTAGGAAAGTCACTTTTGATGGATCCAACTTCAATGAGTGGATCAGAAACATCAGGATGATTACCCGCTACGAGGACAAAGAATATGTCCTTGACAAGGAGCTTAAGGAGATTGATGAGACCACTGCAACTCCTCAGGAGATCGCTGACTTTCAGGCACATGAAAGGGATGCTACGAAAGTGGCATGCATCATGATGGCCACGATGACAGTGGAACTCCAAAAGTCTTATGAGGATTTCTACCCTTATGAAATGCACCAAGATTTGATGGAAAGATACCATCAAAGTGCACGACAAGATAGGTATGAAATCATCTGCTCCATGATAACAACCATGATAAAGAACGTGGAATCCGCCACGAGCCACATGCAGACAATGCAAAGGTATGTGGATCGATTGCTGAAGCTTAATGTGAACTTCCCTGAGGAGCTTGCAATAGATATCATTTTGCACTCCTTACCATCGTGCTATGATCAATTCCGCATGACATATCACATGAATAAGGAAGAGGTCACACTCAGCAAACTTCAGGGACTTCTCAAGACCGCAGAAACAGGTCTTAAGGGGAAGTCGGTTGTTAACACTCCTACTCCAAATTCTACTCCGGTTTTGGAAATCGGGAAAAGTCGAGGGAAGAAGAGAAAGAGTTCTTCTAAGGGTACCAAGGCTCGGACCCTTGATGGCTCTTCTTCAAGTGGAACCAAGAAAGGTTTCATCACTCCTTCTTCTGACCCAAAAGAGGCTGAATGCTTCTATTGCCATGAAAAATCACATTGGAAGCGGAACTGCCCAAAATACCAGCAAGATGTGAAGGATGGGAAAGTTAAACCCAACCATGCAGGTATTTACACTATCATTTCTAATAACTCACCCCATTCTAAATCTTGGGTCCTTGATACCGGTTGTGGTGTTCACATTTGTTGTGATTTGCAGGGACTAAGAAGAAGTGAGAATGTGGAGCAAGGAAGAATAAACTTAATCATGGGGAATAGGAAATATTACCTGTCACCAAGATTGGAGTTTATACTTTATCGCTAAGTAGTGGGTTTAGTTTAGATTTGAATAAGTGTTGTTATTCGCCAGAAATGGCAAGAAATATTATTTCCTTTCATGCATTGTATAAACAAGGTTTCACCTTTTCATTTGATAATGAAGTTGGTTCGATTAATGCTTTCTTTAATAATGTTCTTTATTTTAAAGCATTACCTTGTGATGGCGTGTATGAAACAGTATCTGTGGTTGATAACTTAGGAAATAATGTATTGTGTATTGATTCTGTTAATAATAATAACTTGGATAAAGCATCATTATGGCATTGTCGTCTTGGACATATAAGCAAGAAACGCATAGGCCAACTCCAAAAGGATGGAGTCTTGGAGTCATTTGACCTAAAGTCAGATGATAGTTGCGAATCATGCTTACTTGGAAAAATAACAAAGTCACCCTTCACAGGCTCGTGTGAGAGGGGTGAAGGTTTGTTGGACCTTGTACACACGGATGTGTGTGGACCATTCAAACATGCCACAAGGGATGCTAATCGTTATTATCTGACTTTTACTGATGATTACAGTAGATATGGATATGTCTACTTGATCAAGCATAAGTCAGAGACTTTTGAAAGGTTTAAGGAATTTAAACAGGAAGTCGAGAATCAATTGGGCAGGAACATTAAGATGCTTCGATCCGATCGTGGTGGTGAGTATCTTAGTTAAGAGTTCCTTGACTATCTAAGGGAATGTGGGATAGTCTCACAATTGACACCTACCAGGACACCACAGTTGAATGGTGTGGCTAAGAGGCGTAATCGAACCTTGTTGGATATGGTTCGTTCCATGATGAGTCGAGCTTCGCTACCAATCTCATTCTGGGGGTATGCCTTAGAGACTGCCGCCCATATCCTTAATCTATTCCCTACAAAGAAAGTTGCCAAAACTCCTCACGAGATGTGGACTGGTAAAGTACCTAAACTAGACCACATCAAGATTTGGGGTTGCGAGGCTTTCGTGAGACGCGAGACTCATGATAAGCTCGAACCCCGAAGCGAGAGGTGTATTTTCATCGGCTACCCACAGCAATCCTTTGGTTACCTCTTCTACAGACCTAGTGAAAATCTGGTCTTTGTAGCTAGGAGGGCTTTCTTTAGAGAGAGAGAGAGTTCATAAGCCAAGGAAACAGTGGGAGGCAAGTTGATCTTGAAGAAATTCAAGAGTCAAGTGGTGAAGGAACTTCAAACCCTAGCACTCAACTTGAGGAGGAAAATCCTGTTGAGCCAATTGACAAGTCTGTACCTCTGAGGCGGTCCACAAGGGTTAGGAATGCTCCTGAGCATTACTATGGATTCCATATTACTGCAGAAAGGGATACACTTATCAGTGATGAGACACTGATAGGTCTGGATGAACCTAGCAATTACGCGGAAGCCATGGTAGGCCCTGAGTCAGCCAAGTGGAAAGAGGCAATGGACAGCGAAATACAGTCCATGTATGACAATCAAGTTTGGAACTTGGTTGAGAATGTACCAGGTCGTAAGACAGTTGGGTGCAAATGGGTCTTCAAGAAGAAGACCGACATGGATGGTAAAGTACACACTTACAAGGCTAGACTGGTTGCAAAGGGCTTCTCTCAAATTCCTGGAGTGGACTATGATGAGACCTTTTCTCCAGTAGCCAAGATTAAGTCTATTCGGGTTCTGTTGGCCATAGCTGCATTTCATGACTATGAAATATGGCAAATGGATGTCAAAACCGCTTTCCTTAATGGAAAGTTGGCTGAAGATGTTTACATGAGTCAGCCAGAGGGTTTTGTCAGCAACGAGTACCCTAATAGAGTGTGTAAGCTTGAGAAATCCATTTATGGATTGAAGCACGCACCTTGCAGATGGAATCTTTGCCTTGATGAAAAGGTAGAGGAATTTGGCTTTTCTAGGAGTGAAGATGAGTCTTGCGTGTATGTCAAGGCTAGTGGGAGTATAGTTAGCTTTTTGGTGTTGTATGTGGATAACATACTACTCACAGGAAATGACATCCCAACCCTATAGGAAGTTAAGTCCTGGCTTGGGAAGTGTTTCTCTATGAAGGACCTAGGAGAAGCTACCTATATTCTAGGGATAAGGATCTTGAGAGATCGGAGTAAAAGACTAATTGGACTTAGTCAGAGTACCTACTTGGATAAGGTGCTGAAGAGATTCAGCATGCAGGACTCCAAGAAAAGAGAATTACCCATCCAGAGTAACACCAGATTGAGTGAGACACAAAGCCCTAGCACTGAGGCTGAGATAGCAGAAATGAGTCGAATACCTTATGGTTCGGCAGTAGGATCGATCATGTATGCTATGACGTGTACTCGACCTGATGTAGCCTTTGCCCTGAGCATGGTTAGCAGGTATCAGGCGAACCCTGGCAAGGCACACTGGACTGCGGTAAAGAATATCCTCAAGCACCTACGAAGGACTAAGGACTGGGTCCTTACCCTCGGTGGGAGTGATGACTTGAGAGTTGTAGGGTATAGTGATGCTAGCTTCCAGACTGATAGGGATAATTTCCGCTCTCAGTCGGGCTGGGTCTTTACCCTAAATGGAGGAGCAATTTCTTGGAAGAGTTCCAAGCAAGAGACAGTGGCTGATTCAACTTGTGAATCAGAGTATATTGCAGCTAGCGAGG
Source organism: Lactuca serriola (assembly GCF_051521515.1). Classification (NCBI taxonomy): domain Eukaryota; kingdom Viridiplantae; phylum Streptophyta; class Magnoliopsida; order Asterales; family Asteraceae; genus Lactuca; species Lactuca serriola. Next base: position 202,655,023 of record NC_136410.1, read on the forward strand.
CGGCAAAGGAGGCGATATGGCTGAAGAACTTCATTGGAGACCTTGGAGTTGTACCAGCTATAAAAGAGCCAATGGAAATTTTCTGTGATTGTGAAAGTGTTGTTGCCTTAGCCAAGGAACCAAGGGATCACGGGAGATCCAGACACATCGACAGAAAATACCATTTTATCAGACATCGGATAGAAGAAGGACTCCTCGTGGCAAAGAGGGTATCATCGGATGAGAACCCAGTAGACCCCCTCACGAAGGGACTGACTCGGGTTAAGCATCTCCAACATGCTCGGAGCATAGGGCTGAAGGATGATATTAGATTTAGTAGTTAGATAACCCAGAAATTTGTAAAGTGTAGTTGACATTAGATGATGAATAAAAGCTGTTTTATTTATGAGTAAAGTGTTGCTATCTCTTGTCGATCGTTTACTATATTTCTTTTGCATGTTTTGACTTCCAGAATAATTTTGTTTGGTATAACATATTATTCAAACCTCCACAGTCGGTCATATGTCGGAAGTAGGTATGAATCAAGACTGTCATGATTGGTTGCAGAGGTCTAAGGTGTTGGACAAGGCTACAACAATCATGAGTGCTCATAAGTTCTGAGCATTGGACTCAACCCACGCTCACTGGAATCACTTCATGGAATTCTATCTCGAGTGATCGTGAGACGGTAATATCATATAAGTCTTCAAACCTAGAGATATGATTTGTTACTTACAAGTTGGTTATGCATTGATTGTACGAAAACGCTTTGGTAACTCGATGTTATAAAATGTGCTTTTGTGTATAATTCAATGAGTGGTAGAACAAACATATGAGTCGAAGTTTATATGTTCCTTCTTGGATTAGAAGCTGATATCTGGGCCCCTCGATGATTTTTTTTTACCTATGTATCGGGCCCGGTCAGAACTAAGTTGATGTGTTCAATTAAGTTCTTTGTCAAACAAATCGGAAATCGAGAAACAAATTGATGGACAATAAGTAAGACATTGTTCCATGTATTTGTCCGGCCGATATCTAGAACAGAGGATTATATGATCACTTATCTTAAATGGCGTATCAACATCTTCTCAGTTCCGAGAGACCTTGAAAGAGCTACGATTGCCGGTCGGTTCCTGAAGTACTGGAGTTATAGTTATTAGACTTATCCAAGTGGGAGACTGTTGGATAAGGTGTCTAAGTCCATAACTATTTCGGGCTTGTACTTGACCCGACCCGGCATGGTCCATTTGGGTTGCATGGCACCATGCAATTGGATAGACTAAATGAGAGAAATAACACTTGGAGATAATTAATATATTATAAGTTCTAATATATTAATAATATTATTTGATTAGTTTGATCAAGAATTAATTTGGAATTAATTAAGTGATCAAAGGATAACTAATTAAATATATCGGTTGATTATGTAAATCATCCATATCTTTTATAATGGGCTAAGAGGCTCCATGGATTATCAAGTTGGGTTCTACCCATAGGATGCTCCATGGATGCTCCAAGGGAGTTACAAACCCATGGGTCATGGAAATGAAGAGTCATGACACATTAGGGTTTACATGGTGTAACCCTAGATGTGTCAACACTATATAAGAGTCTCATTCTCCACCAAAATCGGCTACACATAAGAAACAAGAGGGCTAGGCCAATTTCAAGAAGTGTGTGTTCTCTCAAAAAGTCTTTCCAAGAGCATTTGGTTTTGTGTGAAGCATTTGAGGCATCACACTTGGGGTGCTAGGCTCACAAGGTTTCAAGGAACATAAGCAACAACAAGGTAAGTTATGCTATCTTTCATTCAAGTTACAAATTGTTCCCCATGTATGCTAGATAGGAATATAACCTTGGAATTCAACTTTGCATGATAATTAGACAAACATAGAACCAAGGTTATTAGGGTTGCATGTACACTTAGGAAGTGTTAAAATGCTCAAAACCCATCAGCCTTAACTAAGGAACTGAGGGATCATGGCAGATCTAGACATATCGACATAAAATACCACTTCATCAAACATCGGGTAGAAGAAGGAATCCTCGTGGTTAAGAGGGTATCATCATAAGAGAATCCAACAGATCCTCTCACAAAGGGTCTGAGTAGGATTAAACATTTGCAGCATGCTAGAAGCATTGGCCTGAAGGATGATATTAGTTTTAGTGATCAGATAGATGTTTAGAAACTTGTAATAGATAAATGTAATTCACATTTGATGATTAAGTAATGGAGATTTATTTATTAGTAAAGTTTACTATCATGTGTCGATTGTTTACTATTGTTTCACTTTTTCATGTTTTACTTCCAGAATAGTTAGATTGTTTAAATTATCCACAGTCAGTCATACTTTGGAAGTTATGAGGTTAGACTGTCGTGAATCTATTTGTAGATTGTCTAAGTGTTTAGACATGGAAAAGGTTTGTTGCAACGTTCATGAGTACTTCTGAAATAAGATTTGAGTATTAGATTAACCCATGCTCGTATGAATCACTTCATGGAATTTATCACTAGTGATTGTGAGACGATAATATCATATAATCTTTAAACCTAGATATATGAGTTGTTGTTTACAAGTTGGTTGTGCATTGATAATGCATAAACTCATCAGTAACTTGATGTTATAAAACGTGTTGTTTTATACAATTTGATGAGTAAATAATACAAGCATATAAGTCAAAGTTTATCCATTCCTTTTATCCTAAGAGGGTAAAAGCGATACCTTGGCCCCCTCGATGATTTTGTGTTGACTTACGTGTCGGTCCCTGTTAGGACTGAATTGATGTGTTCAATTAAGTTCTATGTCAAACAAATCAAAAATTGGGAAACAAATTTTTGGACATTGAGAATTATTATGTTCCACGTCTGTGTCGACACCATATCTTGCAGAACGGATGATTATATGATCCCTTATCTAAAGGACGCGTCATTGACTAGGCCAGAGTTCGATAGCGGCTTTTGAGAGCTACGATTGCTAATCGGATATTGAAGTCGTACTTGTAGTTATAGTTATTAGACTTATCTAAGTGGGTGACTATTGGATTAAGTGTCTAAGCCCATAACTATAATTGGTATGTACTTGATCCGATAGTAGCATGGTCCTTTTGGGTTGCCTTCACCATAGCAATTTGATAGGATGATTTATAGAGAAAGAGGTTGATAAATGATTTATTAATATATTATAAGCATCATATATTAATTAAGAAATCATATTATTTAATTAGTATTTATAAGAAATTAATTTGGTGATCAAAAGAGACTAATTAAATATAAGGGGAATGATATTGCAATTTACTGAAAGTTGCAAGTTGGGCTGTGGACTCCTAATAGAAGGAGTGGACAAATTCTATGGGAAACCCATAGAGTATTCATCCAAGAGGGGCTTCTTGAAGGATCCCATAGATTGATTAAGGCCTAAGCAGGGAATTAGGACTTTACCTGGAAATCCTAGCAGCACAATTATATAAAGACTCCTTGGCTTACATAAATCGACCCTTATGCTTTCTAAGAGAACCCTGGCCGATTTCCATAGCCTCCATCCTCTTTCTCTTGTTCATCCATTACTAGTTGGTGTTTGTGACTCCATTAGAGGTGCAACAACTGAGGCACTAAGCTCTTGAAGGTCAAGATCTACAATAAAGAAAAGAAAAGGTATTCTTCTAACTAAGTTTGATTAAATTTCAAAAATTGTATGCTAGATTAGGGTTTTGCGTTGGATAATTTAATTTGCATGTATAATTTGATAAAAAAAAAACTAGATCCAAAGCATTAGGTTGCATGTGCACCATAGCAATGTTGTAATGCTAAAAACCCATCAGCAATAAGGTCCCCTTGTTGCTCCAAATCATTCCCAAGTGCTCCAAACCTCTTCCAGGTGCTCCAAACACCGTCTTATATGATCCGTTCCTTTGGCACTTGATCCGCTCCTTTGTTAGAAGGTATATTCCCTTCTCAGATGATCCTTTCCTTTGTCATATGCTCTATGAACCCCAAGTGCTCCATGAGAATGATCTAAATACCCGAGTCACATTTAACAATCTCCATCTTGACTTGAGCATCCTATAAAATCCACCTCAAACAAGAATTTCCTCTCCCATCCTGCCATTCATCGCCGAAGTGACCTACCTCCAGAGAACATTAACCAAGTCTAAGCAAAACTTGAACCTATCCGTAGGCAACGAGTTTGTCAACATATCTGTTGTTTTGACCTTGGTATCAATCTTCGGTATTGAAACTTGTCTCCTTTCAGAATATCCCAAATAAAATTCAACCTGACATCAATGTGCTTTGTATTCTTGTGATACATAGGGTTCTTAGCAAGACTCATAGCACTCTGAGTGTCACAATACAAGACAAGCTTCTCTAACTTCGGACCAAGACTCTAAATAAGCCCTTGCACCCATATCTCCTCCTTTATTCTTTCCATCATGTACTCAGATTCAATTGTAGACAAAGCAACATTATCTTGTAATGTTGACTTCCAACTAATGGCATAACCAAACAAAGTGAATATGTAACATATTTGTAACCTGTGCATCAACAAGTCACCACCATAATTAGAGTCAGCATATCCCACCAAGTCACTCTTTTGTATTAGCTCCATACACCAAGTAAACATCCATCGTTCCCTTCAAGTATCACAAGATCCACTTTACAGCTTCGCAATGATTCTTCCCTGGATTGCTCATAAACCTACTAATCACACTAACTGCATGAACCAAATTAGGTCTGGTACATACCATAGCTTACATGAGACTTCCAACAACACTTGAGTATGGAACCCTGCTCATGTACTTCTTTTTCTTTATTAGTAGTGGGTATAGTGTTTGGACCAAGTTTAAACTGAGCCGCCAAAAGGAGTTCCAATTGGCTTGGACTGATCACAATTAAAGGATTACAGAACTTTCTCAATGTACATCTATTGAGATATACATAACCGACGTACTTTTCTATCCCTTTGTATCTCCATTCCACGTATCTTCTTTGTTGCTCTCAAATCCTTCATTTCAAACACATTCTTCAGGGTCGCCTTCAATTAATTTATTCCAGCCATGTCCTTGGTTGCGATGAGCATATCATCAACATATAGCAACAAATATATGTAGGAATTTGGTGACAGTTCCTTTGATTAAACACAATTGTCAAAATGGTTTCAAGTGTAGCCATTCGAGATCATGAATGAGTCAAAACTCTTGTACCATTGTTTTGGAGACCGATTCAAACCATACAAGGATTTCTTCAGGAAAGATACATGATCCTTCTTAGAATCCAGTAACCCTTCTAGCTAGGACATATACATTTTTTCTTCTAAGTTCCCATGAAGAAGTATAGTTTTCACATCAAGTTGTTCAAGCTCCAGATCAAATGCACTCACCATGGCCAAAATAACCCGAATTGTGTTGTGCTTCACGACTGGTGAGTACACCTCATGATAATCAATCCCTTCTTTTTGTGAAAACCCTTTCTCCACCAACCTTACCTTGAACCTAGCTAGTTCAACTCCTGGTATCCCTTCGTTCTTCTTAAATATCTATTTGCATCCCATGAGATTTTCTCCCTTTGGTAATGAAACAAGATCCCATGAGGTGTGTATCTACTATATTTAGGTAGTTTACCAAAATTGGCTCATGCACTAGAATTATTTAGGATAAATGCCTAGATTTCTATTATGTGACAAATGAATTATGGTATTTCTTTCCTTAGGATGCCTACCTAGGATGCTATTAATTGATTTAGATCTATGCTCTATTGTCGAATAGATTTAGAAATTTTATGTGTTTAAGATTCTAATAGTAGAAATAATAGATTAGAGTTGGCATGTAATTTTGGAGTGATAAGGAGGATTATACGTCTATACATAACTAAAATCCTCCCTATCGTAATATACTCACAATTCCAATTATTGTTCTGGGGGGGACAGAATGTCATGATGAGCACAAGTAGCGCGCTGAGAAAATAGAGGAAATAAGGAGGCCTACGACAGTGAATAATACTTATTGGAAGATATATTGCCTTTAGAATACATAACGGTATGGTACGTCTAAAGTACACCTTCGATTGGCGGGGTGATACAACTTTTGGTGTGATTCCCATCAACTGGTGTTTCCACCACCAACCAAGTTGAAGAAGATTTGATGTTATGCATGGAGGAAGTCCTAGTGGAGTCTAGAAAATTTATTATGATTTCTTGGATACGTTCGTATGCATTAAATTATTTTGTGATTTTAAGGATTGTAACTTGGGGACTACGAGGAAAATATTGGGACAAGTATGAGTATGTGTGAAAGGTAGTAGAGGCTTATAGTATGGGAAGCACATGACTCACACTTGGATCAGTGATAATCACAAGGATACCAAGGCACTAGTAATTGAATTTGTTTTGTTCATGTTTATCGTTATCGTTGTTTTGGTAATGATTAAGAAGATGGATGTATTCCGATCCTAGTGGTTATATCGAATCAAGTCCGACTTGAGAAAATTTTTACAGAGTAAGGTCATTGTTTCAGAGAACAATGATTGATTAAGAATCCTACTTAAGTCAAGAGATTGAAGGAAAAGATAATCAAAGCCATCGAAAGAAGTATCTCAGTAATCGTTAAGATCAAACAGTGTGTACCTAGAAGTGTTACATGCTAGAATATGATTATATAACATTAGAAAATAAAGGAAGGTACATCCTATGCTGGAATCTGACAAAAAGAGACCTGAGTCTAGCTAATGCAACATAAAACTATGACCATTCGGTATATTATGGCAGTGGGAGTGAAGACCTCATCTTGTACGATTACTACTTAGGATGGAAAAGTTACTCATAGGATCGTCATCCAACCCTATCATGATGATGATTCAGGGACGTAATCTTCCTAAGAGAGAGATAACTGTAACACCCGTAGATATTGGCTAGTTAAATAAGCGGTAAAATAACATTTTAACAGAAGATTATTTAGGATGAATAATTTTAACCGCAATTATAGTATATGTGACAAGGATTCCGTAGATATAAAGAACGACCAAATTTGACTTCGTAAGAGGAAGTTACGATTTTTCGAATATTTCAACGTAACAATATACAACTTAGAAATCAAAATTGAAATCATTCGATTGTTAGAAAAACAAATTAAATGAGAGTTGAAGATCTTGTCAACACCTATTTGTCGATATAAAGACAATTGAGAATTGATACTTCATGAGAGATTTATGAATTTTTAACGGACTTAAAAATTCTACATCTGTTAAAAATATACCTTTAAAAATAAGACAAAATGGCAAGGATGGTCCCTATAGTATGTCGAAAATTGCCACTTTGGGCTAAACATGTTTGGACTAGCACCAATGGTCAAAAAGTTTCCATTTTGTTGCAAATTTGGTCCATTTGGGTTTATTTTTATAAAATGACGATTTTACCCTTTGTATTTTCTTTTCGTAGCTTTTTATTATAGAATCAAAAAAAGAAAATAAAGAACAAAAGAAAAAAGATAATACCCCCCCCCCCCACACTCTCTCTCTCTCTCTCTCTCTCTCTCTTTCTCGTTTTTTCCGTACCTCCTCCCAAAAAGGAAGAAATCGGCAGCTTTCACTAGCCTAGGCTTCCCCTCCGCCTTCTTTCGGTCAGGTAGCACCACCCCAAACACCCACTTCAATTGTTGCAAATCTCCCTTTGAACCTCGAAAACCAACGATCATAGGAAGGAGATTGAGATCTGAAGTTTGGGTTTCTTGGTAGCTAGGTTTCCAAATAGGGCATTTTGTGATTAGAAATAGTATGGGAGACACTTGAGGTCGATTTTTTGGAGATGGGAGGGTCAAACAGTGGCTGAGAATAACGCTAGAGGGAGATGGAAGCGAGTTCTTCCAGTTTCCTTCTTCTTAGTTGTTCTAACAAGGATGTTACCATAGATCAAGGGGGTTACCAGAGCAGGTGGGTGTAGGGATGGGTGTTTGGTGGTGCTACACGACTGGAGGGAGGCTAGAAGGGGCTGCGAAGGTGGTGATCTGCAACCTTATTTTCTTCTTTTTGGTCGGCTTCTTCTCAACATCATCGTCATCGTGCGTATTCATCATCAAACCTTAGAATGCTACCAACATCACCATAGTGAACCACCGTTCTCATTGGCGCCTTTCATCCATCTCTAACATTATCGTTATGTCCCTTTCGCTAGTCATTATAATCGTCAAGCACCATCAACAAACTCCACCATATTCAGCTTCAATGGAAGTTTTATGGTTCTTCGGATGTGAGAATTTTTTACATGATAGAAAGAGGGAAAAGAAGGGGAAATGGAAATGAGAGGATGTAGGTGGGGTCTAGGGTGAAGATTAATTCAATGATTGTTATCGATGATGATTCCTGAAATAGATTGAGATTTCTTTTAAAATTTTCTTCTGATAATCGATGGATGTGAAGATAATATGGACTGATATTGGTATTTGTTTGTAACTATGATGATAGAATAAAGTTTCGATGTTGAGAGAGAGAGAGAAAGAGAAAGAGAGATAAAGAGAGAGAGATAGAGTATGTGTGTATGTTTTCTTTTTCTTTTCCTTTTTCTATAATAAAAAAATTGGAAAAAAAAAAGAAAATACAAAAGGGAAAATCATCATTTTATAAATAGTCAAACCAAAATGAACCAAACTCGCAACAAAATGAAAACCATTGGACCATGAGTGCTACTGCAAACCTTTTTGGCCTAAAGAGGCAATTTCGACCTAACCACAGGGACCATTTCTTGCAATTTTGTCTAAAAATAAAGTCAAAATTAGTCAACGAAGTCTAAAAGAATTTTGTAGATCATGTCGATAGTTGCGCATGGATATAAAACTTGTCGAACATAAATCTCATATGAAGAAGATATGAACTTTTTAAGAAATAGAAATTTCACGGGTGCAATCGCACACAACAATAGAGTGCGATGTGCACTCTGTCGTTGCTCACGAGTGCACCTGAGGAATTTGTGTTTCTTCAAAAACTCATATCTTCTTCATATGAAATCTATTTTCGACGGTTTTTATCCACACGTACCTATCGAAGAGATCTACAATTTTCATTTAAACTTCGTCGGCTAAATTTGAATTTACTTTTAGACAAAATTGCAAGAAATGGTCCTTTGTTTAGGTGGAAATTTCCATTTTGGGCCAAAATGGTTTGGAGTAGCACTCATGGTCCAAGGGTTTTCATTTTTTTGCAAGTTAGGTCCATTTTGGTTTGATTATTTATAAAGTAATGATTTTTTCCTTTTTATTTTTTTTTTCAATTCTGTTATTACAAAAAAAACACACACACATACTCCCTCTCTCTCTCTCTCTTAACACCCAAAATTTATTCTATCATCATCTTTACAGATCAAATACCAACATCACTCCAAATTATCTTCACCTCCATCGATTATCAAAAGAAAAATTAAAAATCTCAATCCATTTCATGAATCATCATCGATAACAATCATTGAATTGATCTTCACCCTAGAACCCACCCACATCCTCTCATTTCCATTTCACCCACTTTCTCTCTTTCTATCGTAAAAATTCTCAAATCTGGAACCATAAAGTCATCATTAAAGCTGAAGATGGTGGGGTTTTTAGATGGTTCTTGACGATAATAATGACCACCGAAAGGACATAACAATAATGTTGGATATGTATGAAAGGCGCCAAAGAGATAGTGGTTCACTATGGTGATGTTGGTAGCATTTTAGGGTTTGATGATGAATAAGGACGATGGTGATGATGTTAAGAAGAAGCCGGCCAAAGAAGAAGAAAACGAGGCTACAGAACATCACCTTCACATCCCCTTCCAGCCTCCTTCCAGTCGTATAGCACCACCCAACCCCCATTTCTACACCCACTTGCTCTGTTGACCCCTTTGATCGATGGCAACAACCTTGTCGGAATAACCAAGATGAAGGCAACTAGAAGAACTGGCTATCATCTCCTTCTAGCATCGTTCTTAGTTACTGTTTGACCCTCATATTTCTAAAAAATTGACCATAGGTGTCTCTCACGCTATTACCAGTTGTGAAATTCGCCATCTGAGAACCCTAGTTGGCAAGAAACCCTAACTTCAGATCTCAATCTCCTTTCTCTAGTCCAAACCTGTTTGGCCCAAAGTGGCAATTTTTTAACATACTATAGGGACCATCCTTGCAATTTTGTCTTATTTTTAAAGTTATATTTTTAATAGGCTTAGACTATTAGCTAGTGTTTGTTTTTTGTCTGCAGATCTGCGTGGCCTCTTCTGTCTATGATGCGCAGACCATGTGCAGACATTAGCCTTCGCAGACTGTTTGTTTTTTTGAAGACTACAGACCTAAAAATGTTTGCGCGCCCTCTTCTTGGCGCAGATGTGGACCATAGTCTTCTAACATCTCCAGACATCTTCTACCCTAAAAAAACATATATATCTTTGCTTTTTTTAAGTTTTTTTTAATTTATATTTTTTCCAAATTTATTAATTATAAACAATTTGAAAAAAATTACAAAACTTAAAAAAAAAAAAAAAAAAAAAAAAAAAGAAAAACGTTCGACGATACAAACATGATATTTTTGACAAATTTATAAATAAAAATTAAATACAATAATAATCGTTGAAGTTGTTTATATAAATATGAAAAAAAAATCATAATATATTCTTATATTTTTTGCCAAATTTTGCAAAACATTATTTAATATAGTATCCTCAATTTCTCGAGAAAATATTTATGGTACGTTTTTAATGGATTTAATTGAAAAAATTGAAGTTTATTTTCATCCATTTATGTATCAAATTCTTTTATCACTAATTATAATGTTTAGTTATAACTTTGCAACCAAAGTTGTTGGTTTTTATCAAATGTATATGTTAATTCATACCATTTTTATTTTTATTTTTTATAAAATAATACATAAAAGTTGATCTAGATTCGTTAATTATTTATAACAAAGTCATAAAAATATGAAAAAAAAATCACTTTGAAGTTTAAGAAAATCAATTTATGTAGATTTCAATTTATTTTAGTAGCCCGCAGATGTTAAAAAAACAAACAGTCTTCTTTTTTCAGACTGCAGACACTTGGTCCACCTCTTTTACTGTCGAGGTCTACAGATGTGGTCCACAGACTGCAGACATTTTGTCTCAGAAAAAACAAACAGCACCTTAAAGTCCATTAAAAATTCATAAATTTATCATATAATATTTATATCGACGGATAGGTGTTGACGAGATCTTCAACTCTCGTTTAGATTGTTTTTCGTAACAATCGACCGATTTCGATTTCAATTTCTGAGCTGTATGCTAATACGTTAAAATATTAGAAAATTTGTAACTTCCTCTTATGAAGTCATATTTGGTGATTCTTTATATGTACATAATCCACTTGTCCTATGATCCTCTCTCACTTTCGGCGCTCCTCCTTCAGGCCCTCGACATGTGCCTCTCGGATCTGCTCCAGCAGTGGAGTAATCATTTTCATCCTCAGACAGATATCTTGGATCAGGGCCGTTGCCACCTTGCGGCTCAGGGCATCGGTCACTACGTTGACCTTGCTCGGGTGGTAAAAGATCTCACAATCGTAGTCCTTCACCACGTCTAACCACTGATGCCGCCTCATGTTCAGATTCAGCTAATCCATGAGGTAGCTCAAACTCTTGTGGTCCATGTAAATGGTACATCGGACCTCGTAGAGGTAATGACACCAAATCTTGAGGGCGAACACCATAGCCCCCAACTCCAAATCATGCGTCAGATAGTTAGCCTCATGAGGCTTCAACTATCTCGAGGCATAAGTATCACATTCCCCCGCTGCATCAACATTGCTCCCATACCTGTGATTGAAGCGTCACAGTAGACTACGAAGTCATCTACTCCCTCTAGCAGGGTAAGGATCGGCGCCTTGCACAATTGTTGTCTGAGCGTCTCAAAGGTTGTTTGTTGCTTAGGACCCCAACAAAACACCACCGACTTCTTGGTCAGTCGGGTCAACAAAACTGCTATATTGGAGAAGACCTGAATAAATCTCCTGTAATACCCTGCCAGACCCAGGAAGCTCCGAATATCAGCTGGAGACCTCGGAGTCTCCCACTGCATCACTCCCTTTATCTTGGCCGGATCTACCAAAATACCCTTCTGGTTGACAAGGTACCCAAGGATCTGCACCTCGCGCAACCAGAAGTCACACTTGGAGAACATCGCATAAAGTCTCTCCCTCCTCAGTGTCTCTAGCACCTCTCTCAGGTGCTCCTCATGCTGCTCCTGAGTCTTGGAGTAAACCAAGATGTCGTCAATGAATACTATCACAGACCAATCCAACATTGGTCTGCACACGTGGTTAATGAGTTCCATGAACACTGCTGGAGCATTGGTGATCCCAAACGGCATCACTACAAACTCATAATGACCATAACGGGTCCTAAAAGCGGTCTTCTGCACATCATCATCTCTGAATCGCATCTAGTGATATCCAGACCGCAGATTAATCTTGGAGAACCAAGATGCTCCCTGAAGCTAGTCAAACAAGTCATCTATCCTCGGGAGTGGGTAACGGTTCTTCACCATTACTTTATTCAACTCCTGGTAGTCTATGTACATGCGATGCGACCCGTCCTTCTTCTTCACAAATAGGCTCGGGGCTCCCCATGGCGAACTGCCTGGCCTGATAAAACCCTTTTCTAGCAGCTCTTGCAATTGCGTAGACAACTCCTGCTTCTCTGAAGGATCCAACTGATATGGTGACTTGGCTATCGGAGCCGCACCAAGGACCAGGTCAATCCAAAACTCAACCTGTCTCTCTGGAGGTATCCCAGGTAAATCCTCTGGGAATACATCTGGGTACTCTCGCACCACCGAGACATCATCAACTGTCGCCTTACCCTTATCCCGGGTATCTATGACATAGGCGACGTATCCTGCGCAACCCTGCTGAATATAGAGGCTTGGTCTCGCTGCTAAAAAAAGAATCGGTTCGCGTTGTGGCCTCTAACCCTGAATCACTAACTCTCCCCCGCTAGGAGTGCGAACCCTCACTAGCTGCAGCTCATAATCAATCACTGCCCCATTGGGGCTCAACCTATCCATACCCATAATAACCTTATTCCCTCACAGGGGAATAGGAACCAAATCCACTGAGAACTGCTCGTCAAATAACCGTAGTGTACATCCTCTATGAACTCTCGCGACCCAGACAGTCCTGTCATCGTCTATCTTAACGTCGAGTAGGCAATCCAACTCCCCTAGAGCTCTACTAAATAGCTTGCTAAGTGCAAGCAACTCAAATGATCGGGTAGCACCCGAATCGAACAGTACTAAGGTTGATATACCGTTCACTAGGAACGATCCTATAACAAAACAAGAAAACATGAGTAATAAACAATATCAATAAAGAGATAAGAGAAAGATACATATTCGTCACCATGTCAGGAGCTGCTCGTGCCTCCTCTGCAATAAGCTGAAAAGCCCTGCTATGTGTTGTAGGCGCCTCCACTCGGCCCTTACGGCCATCTATAATCCTCAATGTGGCAGGAGAAGGTGCTACCACCTTCCCTGCTGCTGCTAAGCTCAGGCACTGGGATCGCTTGTGTCCCCTCTGATTGCATTAAAAGCAAATCAGTTATGATGCTGGCGTGGTGGGGGTAGTGGGTGTGCAATCTCGGCTCATATGACCAGCTCGACCACACTTGTAGCAGCCCGAAATCCCCGCCTTGCGCGTCCCCTCGTGCATCTTGCCGCATCTTTCACAACGACCGTGGCCCTGTTGGCTCCGAGATCTGTGATCTGATACCTTGGGCTTCTTGCCCGAATCTCCTGACTGAACTCCCTCTAGTATCCTCTTCCTCTCCATCTCTAAATCCAAATCTCTCTCTCTCTCTCTCTCTTGAGCCCCGTCAATAATGTCCTCCAGCGTCTTGCAGCTGGAGTGGCTTACAAACTGCCTGATATCACTCCTTAGCATCTCATGGTATCTGGCTTTCTTCATCTCCTCGTCCGCTACGTACTGCGGAAAATGAAGGGCCCTCTCCCTAAACTAGGCGGTAATCTCTGGCACTGTCTTCGTCGTCTGTTGGATGTTCTGAAACTCCCTAGCAAGTTGTTTCACCTCAATGATAGGTGCGAACTCGGCCCTAAACCAATTCATGAAATCACCCCGGGTCATCGCATCCAAAACTATGTCATCTCCAATGGCTCTCCCAACGTCCTCCCACCAGTCATGTGCCCTGTCCTTCAGAAGACAGGACGTAAGCCTAACCTTGTCCCTTTCGGGACATCTGTTGGTGCAGAATGCGTTGGCGACATCCGCCAACCATCTAGTACTAGCAATGGGGTCCCAAGCCCCATGGTAATCGGGAGCTCCACATGCTCTGAACTCCCTGAAGGTGAGCACGTGCAACCCTATCATGGCCGCCACCTAAGTGCGGAACGCACTCAATCTCTTATCCATAAGCTCCAGAACACCCTCCTTGATCGAACTAAAGATTACAGGGGTCTGCTCAAGTATAATGTGAGTGATCTCTGAGGATAGAAACTTCCTGGTCTACTCATCTAGATGCTCGGCTCCAGAGCCTAAACCCGATCCTTCTCCGGCACATAAACTACCAACTGCTGGTCTAGGGCGTAAAACCACCATTCTGAAAACACATCAAAATAAACATCAGCTTCATAAGAACTCCTTGCACCCTTCCCATAACTAGCTCGCGAATACTATTACATATTACTCAGAATAGATAAATCTTCAAATGAGAGATCCTACCCTACAACGGCTAGACTCAAACAAAAGCTGCGAAATAGAGCTATACCTAACCTTCTTAAATTATTTTTTCCTTGCAATATGTAACTTAACATATTCATTTACTAGTTAGTAAAAGACAGCTAGAACTCCTAAATGCACAAAGCAAGCAGCAATCGGGCATTGGGTACACATAATCAAGCACATACTACTCTAGCTAACATACTGTCTGATCTGTACTAGCATGCAATTCATAGAGCTGATACACATATAATAGGCACATAAGGCATTCTTCCTATATCCTTAGTCCTAATCTAGCATGCTTTTCTAATAAAGATGATAATCATAACATAGCATAAACTTGTATGAGTAATTTGGGAGTACTTACTTGAGCTCGGATGATCGCATGCACCACACCCTTTTCTCTTTTCAAAACTCTTTCTTTTTCAAAATTCATTTGCTTTTTCAAAAACTCTTTTTGAAAATCTTTATACCATTTCCTTAGTTTGAGTTCAGTCACACCCGAAGGTAATGTTCGAATCCCTCAAACCAAGACTCTGATAGCAACTTGAAACATCCCAAAAATTTGGTCAAAAAATTTCATTTTCCAATCATTATTTAAATCATAAATCATCCAATATCATAAGTAAAATCGTGAATCATGTATCATAAAACATCATAGTATCTGTCTCAAATCAAAATCTCATAACAAACATTAGAGTAATCTCCCATGCAAACAGACTGTGGTGTGTGTGCCATGATATCATCCCGAGCCCTTCCCTGCGCTAGCTAAAGTTCCTGAAACCAAAATTGAAACTGTAAACACGAAGCTTAGTGAGCTCCCCCAACTTACCACATAACATACACATACATATAAAAAATCACATAACTCTAGGACTAATCCCAACTGCATCGGAACGAATCCTGACATCGGCTTACCCAACATCGGACTCCTGCCCGGCATTGGGCTCACACCGGCATCCGACCGTATCGGGCATCGGGCTTGCCCCAGCATCGGCTTTACCTCGGCACATACATATTATAGCATATATCATAAGCATATAACATAAATACATAATCTGCATCGGGCTTACCCCAGCATCGGACTGAAGCCCGAAACATTTAACACATAACATATAAAGTAGCATACGTCGGGCTTACCTCGGCATCAGACCAAAGCCCGGAACACATAACACATAACAAATAACATGTATGAATCACAAATACATTAAGCATACATAACTACTTCTCGGGACTGCCTTAACATCGGACCAAGTTTCGGAAATATATAAACTGTATCGGGCTTACCCCGACATACTATACTACTTAAATCAGTCGGCATTGGTGCCTTAGACCCGTTCCTACTGAAAGAAAACTCACCTCTCAAATTGACTGTTGAAAAACCCGCGCAAAGGTGACACCGTCTGCTGCTCTAACGACTCCCCGGCTATAATGACCAAATAAACATTTACAAAAGCTGATGACTCTCCCATGGGTAAAATGACTATTTTATCCCTCTGATCTATTTCGGGCCATGGCCTAGGCCCAATCCTTTGTAGTCCTCACTAAGGCCCATTAAGTCCCCAAATTGCCCAATTTTCTAAATTGGGCCCAATTCTTCAAATAGGCTTTCCTTCCAAGCCCATTAATCCTTAGGCCCTTAACTGACTTCTGAAGGCCCATCACAGCCCATTACTACTATGTCCAAGACTTGGCCCAAACTAAGGCCCAATAACAAAAGTTCACAGACTGAGCGTACGATGGGCATCCCTCTATGTACACTACGCGTACTGCGTGTACTGGCATGTACGCCCAGTGTACTCTCCTGTTAAGCACTTTTCTCCCAAAACGACTTAATCCCTTAAGACCCTATGTCCAAACTACTGATCTAATTCCCATGCTTCGTCCTAACCCTTAAAGTTGACCACTTGTTGGCTTGCAACCCACCGAATGAGCCCAACACTAAGAATAACAATGAACTTCCATAAATATGGCTAGATCTCTTGCATGGCTTCATAAAATCCTTAAAGCTTGCAACTTTATGGCTAAAGGAACTCATTGAGCTTCAAGGGTGGTAACCCTAAGCTCAATATCGAATTTGCAAGGTCAAGATCCAATCTTTCGACCTAAAAAGGTCCAAATCTCTAAAACCCTAGATATAGTCTTTGAAGAGGAAAGATAGGAGCTTTATACCTCCTTTTGCTGCCAAATGATGAGCTTGTTCCAAATCCTTGAGCTCAACGTACTCAAGCGCTTCTTCTCCAACCTTTCCTTCATTCTTCCAAGTCCTTCCTTGCCAAAATAAGCCCAAAATGTCAAACACACACAAGAAGGTGTATGAACGAGTTAGGGTTTCTCTGAGGGTGATGGACAGGTGAGGAGGCCAAGAGGGGAGGCCATAATCGGGTATTTATAGGTCCTTCACCCTAAAATTAGGGTTTAGAATTTGTCCACGTACGTTGGGCGTATGCACCCACGTCCCTTGAATCTCTTGAGCATTTATGTAACATCCAAAATTTCAAAACAATTAAAATTTTTCAAAATCACCCATTTTATTAACATTGTTGCAAAAAGGTTTTCAATACATTATTAAACAGAGTAACTTCCCAGGTTCATATCATAAAACACCAACGCGAGGAACGGTACGATCACGCCTTTGCCTTGCCACAGACTCTTGAGAACCTGAAACATAAAACCACAACTGTAAGCCCGAAAGCTTAGTGAGATACCCCCAGAATACCAACCACATATACGCCTTTCCAGGCCCTGACCTTCCGGTCCATGTGTCTCAGGGGACTTCCGTCCCTGTTGGGTAAAGCTTCCGGTCCTACCCACGCCGACCTTCCGGTCCATCACACAACATAATCGCCTTCCGGCCCATAACATATCGCCTTCCGGCCCATAACATATTGCCTTCCGGCCCATAAGCATAAAATGCATAAATATCATAACAAACAATCATATAACAGTGCATAAACAACAATCGATCACAAATCACATATCATAGCATTACTCTAACAAGATACCGGTCTAGCCGGTTACTATTATAACATTACTCTATGAATCAGTCAACATACTAATACATACATACGCCTTTCCAGGCCATGACCTTTCGGTCCACATAGTAATGCCTTCCGGCCTGTAACATATATTGCCTTCCGGCCCATAACATATAACAACTGACAACTACCCGGATTCCCATCCGATAAAAGGGTTGGCATTGGTGCCATAAACCCTAGCGATATAGTGAGGATAACTCACCTCGAAACTGCTGACTGAACAGATAGCTCAAGCTGCTCCGATCACTCATACGATCTCCACCTCTGGATAGTCACCAATGCACTGAACTCAAGCAATAAACAACAATTACCAAAATACCCCTGAAACCACTGGTCAATCCTTGATCAAAGACAAGGTCAAAGTCAACCCCTGACTGACCCTACTCGCCGAGTCCACCCTATGACTCGCCGAGTCCCCATACTCAGAACTTCACTTAACCCGCGACCTAACTCGCCGAGTCACCCCAAGACTCGCCGAGTTCAATGACTCTGAGTCCACTCGCCCTTGACTCACCGATTCCTTAAGATTCCTTTTCTACACGTCGAGTATCCCTTTTTTACTCGACGAGTTCCTCCTGGAAGAATCGCGGGGCCACCCCGACTCAACTCGCCGAGTCTGAAGAACAACTCGATGAGTCCCAGTGAATCTTCAAGCTACTCGCCGAGTCTGAAGAACAACTCGGCGAGTCCCAGTAAATCTTCAAGCTACTCGCCGAGTCTGATCATTGGGCTCGGCGAGTCCATGCCATGCAGACGAGCAACTGCTTCCTGAAATACGTATGGTCCCGAGATATACAATCATGGGACTTTCTGGACTTCTAAACATCTTATTACTGGGGTATAATCGTCTGGGTAATAACATAATAACCCATCTAATCACTAAATGGGTTTCATAAACCCTAGATTCGTATACACATCAAAATAACAGAAATGGTCCGAGTATTACCTGAAAACGCACCCTCTGTGTCCCCAAACCTCAGGACTCGATCCTCCTTGATATTCCTTTGGCCAAACTCTTCTTCTTCTTGCCTAACAAGTTCCTCCAAGTTCCAATAGCTTTCTCTCCTGCTCTAGACGTCCACAACGATTAGGGTTCTTCTCAATCGGCCAAAAGACGGACAATGACGGCCTAAGAGGCGTTATATACGATCCAAAACCAAACGGCTAGGGTTTCTGCTGAACAGCGTCGACTCGCCGAGTCCATATCTGGACTCGTCGAGTCCAGTCGCGAACCCGCGACCAAGTCTGCGGTCCTACTCGGCGAGTCTGGCTCCAACTCGCCGAGTCCCTTCTTAAAACACCCCCAAAATCATAATTATATCAATATTTGGAATTCCGGGCTGTTACAACTCTCCCCCACTAGAACTAGACTTCGCCCTCGAAGTCTCACTCTGAAAATAGCTCCGGATGCTGCTCCCGCATCTCACGTTCCAGCTCACCGGTCATTTCCGGCCCATCCGGTGCTGCCACCGAACTAATACTAGAGGTATCTCCTTATACCTCATAGTCTCGATCTTCCGATTTCTGATGACCACTGGTCTTTCAGCATAATTCAGGACCGCATCCACCTGAATATCTTCTAATGGGGCCACTGCCGACTCATCAGCTAAGCACTTCCTCAATTGCGACACAAGGAAGGTGTCGTGGATCTGTCCCCACTCCGCTGGCAACTCCAATCGATAGGCTACCCGGCCTATCCTTGCAATCACCCGAAATTGCCCAATGTACCGGGGGCCCAACTTGCCCTTCTTCTTGAATCGAATCACTCCTCTCCAAAGAGAGGCCTTCGGGAGTACGAAGTCGCCGACCTGAAACTCAAGCTCGGATCGGTGGCTGTCTGCATAACTTTTCCTGTCAGCTCTGGGCGGTCAATAACCTCTGTCTCATCTGCTGAATCTGCTCTGTCGACTGAAGCCCGATCTCTGTACTGTCCATCGCTCTCTGTAACCGAGAATTACCCAAGATGCAACTCTGCTCTAAATCCCAACAATCACTCGACCAATAAGGGTTAGGAAACCATGAACCACCGGATCCCCGATCCAAAGCCCACTTTGTCCATCCCGGACCAACTGAGAGATCCATTCTCACTCTCAGAGTAACTCTCACAAGTTCTCCTCTTGCCATCACATACACATGCTGAACTAGCCCCAACACCCGCAGGTTGGAAGACCCGATACACTGATGATATCCTCGAACATCTCCCAAGATGAACCACTACATCCACCCTACACTCTGATCAGAATCACACTTGAGAATTTAAGATTCTCTCTCCCCCTGCATCCCTTCTGAGCCTCAACAGACATCTCCAACCCAGATGGGTTCCTACTTCGCTGCCGCGAACACGATTCTCGAAGCCATACTCGAAATACTCTAATCATAACTCTGCTCTGCAGCTTTCATTCTCGTGAACTTGCACTCCCCTTCGGAGTTACACACCTTTCCCTTTTCCTTCCAAGGGACCCTCTTGGCCATAATGCCACTCCAACCGGTGCCACGGTGCTTGCCCCAAGCGACACCACCCTTTTTGCGTAACCGCTATTCACATACTCTGGTTCTCGTTGCAAGGGCTCTCAATCCCATGCACTCTCTCCACTCATCAAAATCACTGCCTCGGCTAAACAAGATCACTAACCCGGGACCAGACCTTCCAATGCAATCATACTGCAACATACACGATCCGCAATCTCAAACTGATCCAGCAATACCAACAGAGTCTCCAGCATGACTGGACCGACTCTCATAACACATACTAGCCACTCGAGGCTATTTCTCTGTGGGTCCGTACACCCAAACTCTGCGAACCCTCAGGTTCTAACTCTGGGAACCTTCCGGTTCCAACTCTAGAAGCATGCACAGCACAAATCCCGTGGGATTAATGCAGTACAACCCATCACGTACATCAAGAATACAAATACCCTGGTCGCATAACCCCGGTTACTTACTCAAGCTTGATCCCGGCCTTCTCTCAGGCCTCCACAATCAAATGCCCTAGGTCTGTATCCCGCCCTGCATACCCGACACTCGCTCTCGTCGGCCTATACTCTGAGCTGACAAACACCGCTGAATCCCAACAGCTAAGCACCCTCACATACTCATCGATCTCCCGGAGAATTTCTCCAATTCTCCCCCACTAAAGCACTAACTAACTGCCACCGATCGTCATTAACGACCTTTCAGAACAATCCTGCACAAGAGAACATTTAGCCACTGACTGCTTCCCACAAGCATAAGCAACCCTCAGCAGAACACATCTCCTCCCTGATCAATCCACTCAAAAGAATCCGGTCTTTCAATTATCCACTCTACGACTGCAGATGCTATCCGACATTCAACCCAGTGCCGCATCTCCACTAACAACCCTCACAAACGATAACCAACGGAGTTCCCAACAATAACCCGTAACCAAACCCACCACCTGCCAAAGGATGAATACCACATCGAAAACCGCACAAGGCTACCGGCACCAAAACACCAAACCATAACCATACCAACCCATCAGGGAACAACGAATGCCAAAGCGAAAACCTGAAGCACCAATCCATAACCATGCCCAACCCGCGAAACAACGAATACCGCATCGAAATCCACACAAGATACCAGCACGAACAATACGCCACAATCAACGCAAGGCAATCAAGACATCAAGAAAGCCTCATACCCACAGCTGCCTCCGGCACTGCACCGTCTCCCTCTGCCGCAAGCCGATAAGCACGACCCTGAGCCCTTGGGGCTCCGCTCCATCCTGTCCTCCTCCTGAACTCCTCGAGGTGGCCGGTGCTAGAGCCTGCACCGGTCCTGCAGAAAATTGTGGACAGTTGACCCTCAAATGTCCAGCCTGCTGACAATGATAACAACCCTCGAATCCCGAATCGGCACTGACTGCCGACGGTCCCGCGCATAGTGCCCCCTTTTTTTTCCGCACTTGCGGCATGCACCACCGGACTAACAAGCTCCGGTGCCATCCCTCTCACACTTCCCACAAGTGTGGTCGCTCCGATCCCCCCATTCTAACATCTACGGTCCTGTACCGTCTCGGCGCCGACTGCGACTGCATCGGCCTGCCTCAGCTCACGCAACTGCAACTCAACCTCTAACTCACGCCACATGGCGGCCTCCTGCAACTCCAACAAGGTCTCACACTTCTGCGCAGACACGAACTGTCTGATATCCCTCTTGAGCATACTCAGATATCGGGACATCTGAGCCTGCTCCGAAGCGAACTCAGGGCAAAACATCGCCCTCTCAATAAACATCCTGGTGATCTCAGTCACCGGCTCCAAATCCTGCTTCAGCTCAATGAACTTCCGAGCCGATCTCTCCTTTTCATCCCGCGGAACATAGCGAGTACTGAACATCTCTCTAACTGATCCCCTAAAACCGCAGCCCTCTGCGCATCGGAATATGACCCCATGGTCAATCTCCACCCATAGGTCCAGAGTACACCTCGCCCTCTGATCAGCAGGGCATAAGCTCGTGGAGAAACAACCCTCCACGTCTGATAACCATCTCATAGCAGCAATCGGGTCCTGAACTCCATCGAATGTGGGAGGCTTCGTATAATAGAAGTCCCGATACTGAAAACCCTGACTAGCTCCTCTCTTTGCCGTTGCTACAGCCGCTGTAGCCGCCGCGGCAACCGTCTCTGCGAGAGCCGCATATCGCTCATCGAAATACTCAATCATGGCGGTCTTGATCGACCCAAACAACTCCGACAACTCAGCCCGGAGCAATGCAGCAACCCCATCACGCAGGATCTCACGAATCCTCGCATCCCGCTCGCTCGTGCTCGTCCGATCGATGACCCTCGACGGCACTGATCCACTCGGAACTCGCTCTCCAGCTCCCGATCCTGATCCGGATCCACTATCATCTTGCCTCGAGATCTCCATAATGAAGACACCCTACCAATCTCAGACACTTCCCAAAATCCTGGGATCCAACTCTCGCAACCCTACCCTAGAGACCATGGTTTCCCTGATACGCGTATGGGTCCTGTGCTTTCAGTAGTACGGGCCCATACTACCTTCCACACCTACCCATATTTGTATGAAGTACTACCACAATACCCTAGGGAATATGCATAACAACTATCAACCCTCACCACTAGAGGAACACTGAGAACATCCCATAGGGGACCCTAGGCTACAGGCATCACATATCAGGCAACATTATCATGAATTCCTAAAGATCCCTAGCCTAACTCTAGCATGCTGTTCTATCAAGCTCAAATAAACAAATATCATGTATGGTATCTTGGGGTTACTTACTGGCTCCGGCTTATCGTACCTCCGCGTCCTCCTTTTTCCAAATTTGAAAACCATTTTAATTTCTCATTTTAAAATCCTCCTCGATTTGAGACTGGAGTCACACGAATGTTTCCCCAATTCACTCAAACCAAGGCTATGATACCAACTTGTAACATCCAAAATTTCAAAACAATTAAAATTTTTCAAAATCACCCATTTTATTAACATTGTTGCAAAAAGGTTTTCAATACATTATTAAACAGAGTAATTTCCCAGGTTCATATCATAAAACACCAACGCGAGGAACGGTACGATCACGCCTTTGCCTTGCCACAGACTCTTGAGAACCTGAAACATAAAACCACAACTGTAAGCCCGAAAGCTTAGTGAGATACCCCCAGAATACCAACCACATATACGCCTTTCCAAGCCCTGACCTTCCGGTCCATGTGTCTCAGGGGACTTCCGTCCCTGCTGGGTAAACCTTCCGGTCCTACCCACGCCGACCTTCCGGTCCATCACACAACATAATCGCCTTCTGGCCCATAACATATCACCTTCCGGCCCATAACATATTGCCTTCCGGCCCATAAGCATAAAATGCATAAATATCATAACAAACAATCATATAACAGTGCATAAACAACAATCGATCACAGATCACATATCATAGCATTACTCTAACAAGATACCGGTCTAGCCGGTTACTATTATAACATTACTCTATGAATCAGTCAACATACTAATACATACATACGCCTTTCCAGGCCATGACCTTTCGGTCCACATAGTAATGCCTTCCGGCCTGTAACATATATTGCCTTCCGGCCCATAACATATAACAACTGACAACTACCCGGATTCCCATCCGATAAAAGGGTTGGCATTGGTGCCATAAACCCTAGCGATATAGTGAGGATAACTCACCTCGAAACTGCCAACTGAACAGATAGCTCAAGCTGCTCCGATCACTGATACGATCTCCACCTCTGGATAGTCACCAATGCACTGAACTCAAGCAATAAACAACAATTACCAAAATACCCCTGAAACCACTAGTCAATCCTTGATCAAAGACAAGGTCAAAGTCAACCCCTGACTGACCCTACTCGCCGAGTCCACCCTATGACTCACCGAGTCCCCATATTCAGAACTTCACTTAACCCGCGACCTAACTCGCCGAGTCACCCCAAGACTCGCCGAGTTCAACGACTCTGAGTCCACTCGCCCTTGACTCACCGATTCCTTAAGATTCCTTTTCTACACGTCGAGTATCCCCTTTTTACTCGACGAGTTCCTCCTGGAAGAATCGTGGGGCCACCCCGACTCAACTCGCCGAGTCTGAAGAACAACTCGACGAGTCCCAGTGAATCTTCAAGCTACTCGCCGAGTCTGAAGAACAACTCGGCGAGTCCCAGTAAATCTTCAAGCTACTCGCCGAGTCTGATCATTGGGCTCGGCGAGTCCATGCCATGCAGACGAGCAACTGCTTCCTGAAATACGTATGGTCCCGAGATATACAATCATGGGACTTTCTGGACTTCTAAACATCTTATTACTGGGGTATAATCGTCTGGGTAATAACATAATAACCCATCTAATCACTAAATGGGTTTCATAAACCCTAGATTCGTATACACGTCAAAATAACAGAAATGGTCCGAGTATTACCTGAAAACGCACCCTCTGTGTCCCCAAACCTCAGGACTCGATCCTCCTTGATATTCCTTTGGCCAAACTCTTCTTCTTCTTGCCTAACAAGTTCCTCCAAGTTCCAATAGCTTTCTCTCCTGCTCTAGACGTCCACAACGATTAGGGTTCTTCTCAATCGGCCAAAAGACGGACAATGACGGCCTAAGAGGCGTTATATACGATCCAAAACCAAACGGCTAGGGTTTCTGCTGAACAGCGTCGACTCGCCGAGTCCATATCTGGACTCGTCGAGTCCAGTCGCGAACCCGCGACCAAGTCTGTGGTCCTACTCGGCGAGTCTGGCTCCAACTCGCTGAGTCCCTTCTTAAAACACCCCCAAAATCATAATTATATCAATATTTGGAATTCCGGGCTGTTACAATTTATACCCCGCATACGCCAGGTTATGTTCGACGACTTATGGGCTGCCCATCTCCTCAGTCCATTTTCTAAGTCCACTTCAAATGAATCCATTGTCCAAGATAGTCCAAAACAATTATTAACTCAATAAATTAAATAATACCTCGGGGAACGGGTGTTACAACTATATTATACTCCAATACGGAGCTACCATACATCAACACCTGATAGTGTCATAGGACAGACTTCTACTCTCCGTTCCTAATGCATATAAACTTAACATGATGCTACCTACTATTCAATTTAATTTGAACTAAGAATTCTTTTATATGTCTCGTTTCCTTAAAAGGCTAGAGTACCAAACTTATGAACTTTTCTTGAAATACCAACTATATTTTACACAGCCCTATCCTAATATTTGTTGGATAAGGTGTCTAAGTCTATACTATAATTGGTATGTACTTGACCCGATAGTAGCATGGTCCTTTTGGGTTACCTTCATCAGTGCAATTTGATAGGATAGACTTTTGAGAATAAGGTTACTTATGATTTATTAATATATTACAAGTATAATATATTAATATGAAATAATATTATTTAATTAGTATTGATCAAGAATTAATTTGGAATTAATTTAGTGATCAAAAGAGACTAATTAAATATACGTGGACTGATTAAATAAATCAATGATTCTTATAGTGTGGGCCAATGATCCATGGTTATTTAGGTTGGGCTAAACCAATGTGATATCCCATGGATAGTCCATGGAGGTTTAACCCATGGAGCCTAAGTAATATGAAAGGTCATTAGGGTTTGCAAAGTGTAATAGCATTTGTTACACTATAAAAAGGATCCCCTAGAGCCAAAATCGGTTACCCCATCATTCTTAGAGATTGATATTGATTTTATGTTAAATAGCTTATTCTCTCAAGCCTCCTCTTGCATTTGGTGTTTGTAACACATTAGAGGCATCACACTTGAGATGCTCAAGCTTTCAAAGGCCAAGAACTTTAACTACATCAAAAGGTATTCATCTAACTATGATTTTTTATTATTGTATATACTCCATTGTAAGCTAGTTAGGATGAGTGCTTTGGAAAATTAAAAATGCATGTATAATTAGAGAAAACATAGATCCAAAGCATCTAGGGTTGCATGTACACCATAGGGTTGTTAGAGTGGTCAAAACCCTTAAATATTAACATAGGATATTTATATTTTGTTAAAATTTTTATGAATAATACTTCTATTATTTCTTTTCAAGTAATAATATAAATCCTATGCTATAACACATATATAACCATATCTGGTTCACACCTTGTATATAAACATACATATTTCTAACATATATTCCAGGCTATAAGCATATAGGTTACATATAAATTTCTGATAGATATTTAACACTTTAATTACTTGTATTAAATTCTTGTTCATAAAAGGGACTATGCACTCACTTTATAAAAGTGGATGCCTCGAAATTTGGGCAGAACTTCGCCTTGGTACTTTATCTTTTCTTCTGACGTGACCTAGGTACAAATATCACTAAGTCTTCATATTATATTCTTGGAAACTAACGATATTCTAGATTCCTCACTAATCTTAATGCTTATATCAAGATCTATCTTAGTATACATAATATACTGTTTGGAAATCCCACTTTAAATAACTCAGTAAATCCAGCGTAGACATTATCCCTGTAAGTAGATCAATCAATATAATGACTTTGGAATTACTGATAAATCTTAATTATAGGTTTATAATAATGACTATGACTATAATTAAAATTTACACTTGAATGAAGTAAGTGTAGATTAACTTACAGAGCTTTCTAGTGAAAACCAGGGATTATGTCCTCAGATTTCGGATCCGGGAGCTTATATTCTGTCACACCCCCAAACCAAGGATGGCGGAAACGTCCGGGGGTGGAGGACTTCATGTACAGTATCACAACAACGTGTATAATAGTGCTCAAAGTAAATACAACCATCATAAATATAATTGAAAAAGTTACACCAAAGTATATGTTTACATGTTTCAAACTCAATTACATTATGATGACAAAAATAAATTGTTGACGGTTTAACGTCCCGTCCTCAAAGCGCTGAAGTTTTCCTGTTTCACTGATTTCCTGAGAATACAAGTAGTTTTAAAAAAGTGTCAACAATTAAGTTGGTGAGTTCATAAGAGTTTTGTTTGAGGAAGAAATCGTTTTCCTTGTAAAATCGATAGAGTTTGATTTCCAGAAAATCCAATATTTTCTTAGTTAAGTATGAACAGAATATTCCAATATGATGTGTTAATGAACCCTAGAATGACCCGTAGATTTCTCCTATAATCGTCCAGCGTATATAAGTTATATAAGATTTAAGTTAGATAAAACGTTGAATATAGTGGGTCTGCCCTAGGTCCACAACCCAACGAGGAACAGGAGATGAGGCGGGCCCACCAATTCTAAGTCAATCGAGACTGAATTCTTATACGACTCAAGCATATACGCTTAGCGATTATAGTTGAAGTCTAACAATTCTAGATGAAATCTAGTTTTAATATCATAATAACTATTTTATGTGAACCTGGTACTTTGTATCTGTACCCCTTTTTGTAATAAAAACCCGGTACTTTGTATCTGTACCCCTTTTTGTATAAAAACCCGGTACTTTGTATCTGTACCCCTTTTTGTATAAAAACCCGGTACTTTGTATCTGTACCCCTTTTTGTATAAAAACCCGGTACTTTGTATCTGTACCCCTTTTTGTATAAAAAAAATCTGGTACTTTGTATCTGTACCCCTTTTGTATAAAAACCTGGTACTTTGTATTTGTACCCCTTTTTGTATAAAAACCCAGTACTTTGTATCTGTACCCCTTTTGTAATAAAAACCCGGTACTTTGTATCTGTACCCATATTTGTATAAAAACCCGATACTTTGTATCTATACCCCTTTTTTTATAAAAACCCGGTACTTTGTATTTGTACCCCTTTTGTATAAAAAGCTTTTGTAATGTAAATGATCATAAACTGTACCTATTATAGTTTATCAAAATGTTTGAAATGTATATGCGACCTAACTATACTTATTATAGTTTAGAATGTTTATTTGTGGTGTTTAAGAACCCTTTCTATATAAGTCAAATGTATAGTACAATATAGCTATGTTTATCTTGCTTTGTTTTGTACTAATGATTATGATGGAGGATTCTTACAATTCAGTGAGTGTTTTCTATTATATAATTATACCACTAAAAGAAATACTTGTAATATATGAAGTCGTCAAAGATTTAACACTTTGCTCAACATGTTACAAAGTGTTTTGAAAGTTATAAGATGTTAACTAACTCTTAACCTTTCTGCATTGTTTTAGAAAAATCATATAAAAATCATACGAAGTAAAAAACTAGATCCGTAAATTCTGAGAGTTCCTAAAATGAGTCTAGTTTACTCATAATTTTTATCATGATTTTTGGAAGCCTTTAACTTGTATTAAAATGCTCATATTCACAGACTGGTCCGGATTTGTGTTTGAAAAGACAGGCTGTTTTGTAAAAATCACCATAAATTGTAGAAAAATCGTGTGGAGATTTGCAAGTAGTCATTTTAAATCTAAGAAGTGGAAATACTTGCACCTAAAACAATTTTGAAAAGTAAAATGTTTAAGTTGTCCAAAACAGTCCGTGAATGGAGTCCAACTTTTCTGATGAAAGTTGTTAGAAAAGTTTAGTTATGTTCTTGGTGTTTTAACTTGTATCCCCCCCCCCCCTCCCTCCCCTAAAAAGTTGAGAAAACATGAAAATGTAGGGGTATGAACTCACCTTGAGTGATTTCAGTAGATGGATGATGGAGAAAAGAAGTGTTCAACTCAAGAACACTTGGGAGATTCTTGAAGATTTGAGGAGCTAACAACAAATATGACTATATTTGTGTAAGCAATCTATGATTTGAGTAGAAGGAAGTGAAATAATCATATGGAGGATGTTAATACTTACCAAAAGTAGAAGAAAAGCTTGGAGTATAGCCTTGAATCTCGAATTTTAGAGAGAGAAGATGAGAGAAAGTGAAGTTTGTTCTTGATGGAGGAATGAGAGGAAATGAAAGAAATGTGAGGAGAGAGGAGGGTTTTCTAACCCTTGACCAAGTGTGTGCCTGAAAAATGGTGGGAAAAGTATCATGAAATGACTAGGTATCGGCTGATGGGGAATAGTGACATGGAGTGGGTATGGGAGTGGTTGCTTGTGTCATAGAATAAAGGAAAGTCAACACTCCACCTCTTGTACTTCACCCACTCTTCTTGGATAAGGTTTTATCCTTAAAAACGTGATTAATCATTAATTATGGGTCCTTATATGTTAAAATAAAGTTTTGGGTGAAAATCCCGCGGTAAACAATTAAAAACGAAGCTAAAATGAAATCGTAGTCGAAAACCGGGAAGAAAAAGGCTAACAGCAAGGCTTCTCGGAAGGGGGGCGAAGGTTCGGTCCCTTCTGGTGCTGGGTCCGAAGCGAACTGAGGCGAGACAATAGGGAGCGAAGGGCAGGTTCGGTCCGAAGTCATCAGGAGCGAAATAGACCGAATGAATAGTAGCTTCGGGTTCGGTTCAGCAGCCTTCGGGTTCGGTCCCGAAGAGGACTTTCGGCCCTAAGAGGGGTTTCGGCTCCTTAAGAGGGGTTTCGGGTCCTTAAGCCTATTTTACTCGTTTTTACTCCGTTTTAAGCGGTTTTTGACTCGGTTAAGGGTCGGAATGACCCGAATGACTTCAAAAAGTTACGGAAACTTTTGAGAGAGATTTGGGAGAGATTTCACATTCTTGGAGAGATTTCTCATACAAAGAGAGATTTGGGAGAGATTTCACATTCTTGGAGAGATTTCTCATACAAAGAGAGATTTGGGAGAGATTTCACATTCTTGGAGAGACTTCTCATACAAAGAGAGATTTGGGAGAGATTTCACATACTTGGAGAGATTTCTCATACAAAGAGAGATTTGGGAGAGATTTCACATACTTGGAGAGATTTCACATACAAAGAGAGATTTGGGAGAGATTTCACATACTTGGAGAGATTTGGGAGAGATTCTCGATTAAAGTGAGATAGAGTGAAAACGATTGAGAGAGGTTTCAAGTGTGACAAATTTGAGTGTCCGGCTTCGCAATGCAAGATCCGTAAACCCTGTTAAGCCTTGTTTAAGGATCTTACACACTCCCAATGAGTATGCAACATTGTTTTATCGGTTTGGCTCGCCACGTAACACAGTTTTAGGTTAAGGAGATCTAGATGTACGCACTTTTCGATTTATGATCTCTCATTAGAATAGCGAGTTGTTTAGTAATTACATAACGTAAGCCCTAGTACACAAGGGTTAGTTGAGTTGACCGGTTTGACTTGTTGACTTTATTTGACTTTGAATTGACCAGAATTTGACGGTTGTCACATATTCACCGGCTATCAGACACCTCAGAGCTTCACCGACTAACAACTTAAGGGATAAAGGGCTTAAAATTGGTAGAAATTGAGAGAGAAATGTTTGGAGGGTGTGAGAATAGTTTGAGATTCAACTTTTTTTATAGCTGAATTTGGAATGCACACCGCGCACCTAGTGTGTGTGCGCCACCCTGAATGTCGGAATAGGTGATGTGTGAATTGATGGATGGTGCGATGTGTCGAGCATCTAGTGGAGTGTAGTGTGCATGCCGCACTCTGTCGTTGCGCATATGCGCACACAAGGAATTTTAGTTTCTTCAAAAATTCATATCTTCTTCATACAAGCTCTGATTTTGACAGCTTTTATATCCACGTGTAGCTATGAGCGAGATCTACAACTTTCATTTAGACTCCATTGGAGAATTTTGAATTTATTTTCAAAGTTATATTATTTTACGGGCTTAGACTTTTAAAGTTTGTTAAAAAAATCATAACTGTCTCATATGGTATCCGTTCTCGACTGTCTTTATATAGACAAATAGGTATTGATGATATCTTTAGCTCTCGTTTAGATTGTTTTTCCTAACAATAAACTGATCTTAATTTCGGTTTCTGAGCCATATATTGCTACGATGAAATATTAGAAAAACCGTAACTTCCTCTACTGAAATCAGATTTTGGCGTTCTTTAGATAATTATGTTGGATTAATGTCTAAGTCCATAACTATATTTGGTATGTACTTGACCCGACCCGGCATGGTCCATTTGGGTTGCACTTCACCGACACAATTTATATGGATAATCTTTTGAGAATAGTATGTTTATGATTAATATTAATATATTATAAGTTCTAATATATTAATATGGAATCATATTATTTAATTAGTATTGATCAAGAATTAATTTATAATTAATTAAGTGATCAAAAGGAACTAATTAAATATGGACTCTTATATATATGGAATGGGCCAAGTTCATTTAGGTTGGGCTAAGCTTTCATGGATAGTCCATGGAGTGTTTAACCCATGGATCCTAGGAAATGAAAGGTCATGGGTATTAGGGTTTAACCCTAATCCTCCACACTATATAAAGATGTCCTTGGTTGGTGAAATTGGCACTAGTGTGGATACATTAAGAGGGCTAGCCGATTTCACTAAGAGAGAACCAAGTATTCATATTCTCTAAAGTCTTCCAAGGTGTCTTGGTGATTTGTGATTCCACTTGAGGCTTCCACACTATTGGGGCTAAGCTCTTAAAGCTTGAAGACATCAAGCTACATCAAAAGGTATGTCATCTAACGAGTACTTTGTAGATTAAGAACATCATAATATGCTAGTTAGGAATAAGCCTTGGAAAGTTCTTATTTGCATGTATAATAGAGAAAACATAGATCCAAGGTTTATAGGGTTGCATGTACACCATAGGAGTGTTAGAATGCTCAAAACCCAACAAATTAATCTTCTATAAAAATGTCGTTTTATCGCTTAGTTGACTAACATGTATCTGTGGGTGTTACAGTTTGGTGAATATGGAGTGCATACATATATAAGATCGAATTATCAGTTGGTACGATAGAATGGTGGGAGTCAAGGGGGGCTACGCCCATTGCAGTGTCCAAGGGCAGATTGACAAACCTCATCACTTTTGGAAGCCATTATTGAGCCATTAAATTTGTGATTATCTTAACGAATTTAGAAGAATGTAAATAAAACTCATCTATTGAGTCGTCGATACCCTTCCAACTCTCGCTCTTTTATAACAAACAAAGAATACGTCTGGCAATTTGGCTTGTATTTCTATGCCTAGATTCACAAGTATCCCTTTGGATTATCCTTGGTTAGAATCCATATAACCCGGGCACAAGGTGGAATTATTAGTTCGGAAAGTGACCTTACACGATCCATTAGGTATCCGAGTCTCCACTAATATGTTATCTTTGGAACATACAAAATGACATAGTGGAGGAGCTAGAAATGCAAACACAATGTTTACTCGAAGGAAGTAACCTAACACCAATGGTTGAGACAGGGTTATTTGAGAATGTGTTATGTTCTCGATGAAGATATATCAAAGGGATTGAGTGTAAGCCTTCAAATAGAATGACAAAATACTATGAGGGAGATCCATCACAACCACATGAGGTAAACGTAACATAAACCAAATTATTTTAATTTCAAACTATCATATAAAGATTGGTAAATGCATGTTAGTTTAGTAATTTTGATACTTGTTAATTATTTGTTATATTTTTTTGTTAATTGAAAGTTTCGTTTATGTTCTTACTTTGGTATTTTAGTTTATGTTAGTTTGGTATCATTGGTAATTGGAAGTTTGATATGTAGTTTGACATATTGATAAATTGGTAGTTTGGTATGTTAGTTGTGATGATTAATTGGAAGTTTGAGATTTAGTTCGGTATTTTGATATCATTAGTAATTAAAGTTTGATATGTAGTTTGATATTTTTGTATGTTCATAATTTGCATATGGTATATATGTTGACAGTTTTGATATTTAATAGTAAGTTTGTTATGTCGTTTGGTTTATATTTATCGGTATTTTGATATGTTGACAATTAGGACATTATTATTAATGTTTATATTAATTTTGTAAGTGGACGATCCCGTGGATGCTATTGTAAAAAAACCTAGATATAGCAATAGACTTTTTAAATGGTTTCTATCGATGTAAAAAAAATGATAGCAGAGATGGCGATGATACCGGGAGTAACGATGGGAAGAATGATAGGCTCGAAGACAGAGGATACTGCGAGGATGACTTTAATTTTATAGATTTTTATTTAGTATTTTATGTTGACAATTTGGATTCTATATTTTATGCAATTTTATTACTGCATTTTATCTAATTTATTACTGCATTATAGCAAAAATATTAAACAAAAAAGGCATTATCGGCGACAACTAGCATCAACGACACAATGTTGGTGACCATTAATTATTGGCGACACTAGCAATGGCAACTTGATGTATTACCAGTGACATGGATCACCGACAATAGCAATACAGACGATAAAAGGGCTTTGACGATGGATTATTATTGACGACATGTCACCGATAATATCTTTAGTGATGACTTTTGGGGGCTTTATCGATGACATATGTCGTTGGTAATGCCTGTATTTTTCTTTTTTGCAGTGACAGAAAATTCAGCTTCTCCACTATATTCTTCCATAACTGATTCTTTATTACAATGGTATTCGACATTTGTTGGACGACAAATCGATTGATATATTCTCTTTGACTATGAACAAATTGTTCTCTTTGTTTTTTCTATGTTTAGAGACATTTTAAAAAAATCAATGTTAACAACTTAATAATATATATTTGTGATATTTATCAAAAAGCTAAAGGTTAAAATAGTTAGAGCATAAGCACTACTCTTGTTTTCAAATCTTTGTAAGTCTTACAATATCATACTAATATTAGAATCTAAAAATGGAGAAGGTTATTGTCTATTTGCCCCTATTCCCCACTACTACCTTAAAAAATAGATGTTAATAACTTTACATACAAACACACACATACTCTTACACTCTCTCTCTCTCCATGATATATATATATATATATATATATAATAGAAGTTCAAAAGTTTTTAAGAATAAAATCTTAAAAACAAGGAGGTGAAATTTAAGCCTTTGGATACAAATTAAATGGTGGAAATCAAAATAATAATTGTAATCCAAATGAAACAAATTTGACCAATGAGAATACATTTATCACACTATATATACCATATACCATGGACACCTCCTTAACCTTAATTTGATTCTTTTTAAAAATTCTTTGTTAGTCTTTCTTTCTAAAATGTACCTAGCTACCCACTATTAGATCCATCTTCCAAACCATCTTTTAAACCGCCGGAATGTCGACCATTACTGTTTTAACCTCAGCCTTCCTTCTCTTCGTTGTGACACACATCCACCACCTAGAATCTATCTCGCCGTCTGTTTTCATTGTTGCTGTCGATACTTCCACCATCACCACCACTTTCAAACCAAGAACACCGTTAAGCCACCACTGCTAAACCTCCAACAGCACACAACCAACACCACCATAACTAAGCCATATATCTAAACAAGCCCATAAGATCCTAGATCTAAAACACCTCGCTATTCTCGACCCCTAACAACACCAACCGACCGGAATACCTCATTGTCGGCAGCATCACAATTCTGAAACTGCGCGCTACTACAGACCCTACTGTCTCACTTACTCGAAACTCAGAAAGAGACTACTATTTCGGAGGCCAACTCTCTTTTTAGGACCTTATCGCCGCTCGTAAAGAGGAAAGAGAGTGACATGGTAGACACACGCCATTCAAAGAGAGGATGATCGCAACCACGCATCGAGTGGCGGCGTTGTTAGGTGCATCGACTTTGCCTCAGACATCACAAGGGACGGGCCGTCGTAAGTAAATCCATACCACTCACGAGTCCCTGTAAATAAAGATCATGAATGAACGTTAGTGCTACTCTATTCTAGGTGTCAGCACAACACTGCGATTTAAGGGATTATACGAATCAGGAGACCTAGTTGCTATCAAAACTTTTCCTTGCACGGATGTGAGGTAAACCTTCATCTAGGTCAAGAATTTTCGCCGAAACCAAAATTATTAGGGTCATATTAACAAGATGGGCTTAGGACATACCTAACAGACTCGAAGGTTTATCTAGCCTTAACTAATATAACTAAGCATACATCATTTGGTCACCATAAGAGCCTTGCTTGGACCAAATTACAAGGTTCCACTTGAATACAGAACTACTAAAAATTCATAAGTTTACCATTTACAGGCTCTCGTTATGAAATGTTTTCAGAACACCATAAAACAACCGAAATACACAACAAAATGAACTAAGATCGATAAACTCAGTTAGAAAACTCGCGACGTATAGTCATTCTAAAGACTCGTTATCGTCTCTCTCCTTAACCGTTATGATTGAGGGGATGCCTTCTTCATAGACCTATGGGGTGCGATCATACCTGCACTAATGCACCGGGTCCCATCAAAACTCCTCAGCCGAGTGTATTCGGACAAACATGATTCTAAGATGAGTAAAGCTTAACGCCCATATGAAACCTATTCCTACCCACTGCCATAACTCCATCTCAAGAACATTAGCGGAAAACACTAGGAATAGTACAGTAATGTACAAAATTTATATGCGTATATATATAAATCGTAAATATGCACTTAAGATAATCATTTCCATTAACGAAGTCGTTTTTCGTCGTGAAACAGAGATATGTCTTCACCAAGAGACAACCAACCAACTAGCAAGGCACCAACACTGCAGATAGACGTTGCTACTTTTCAGGCTGCAGTCACGGCAGCCGTGACAGCCGTCATGGCGCAATTCAATGCTGACAACGCCAGTAGGGGTGGAAGCGGTACTGACAATACAGATTGTGGTAACAATCAGGAGCACCAACAGGGGTATGTCGGCGAAAATACCTCAGGCCACAAACCTACGAGCAAGAAGCGAAAGTTCTAGGCCAAAAAGAAGTGTAACCTACCTCAAAAACTCGATGGAAGAAAGCAATCCGTAGCTACACCTGTCATTACAACAGCTGTCACGACGAATGCCGCAACACTAGCCTCGGGGTCTGCCGCCCAAACGCCAGTCAGACCATATAACGGATCACTCCCAAAGTGTAACCGATGTGGCTTCCATCATAATGGGGCTTGCCGAGAGATGCACTGTAAAAATTGCAACAGGAAAGGGCATACCGCCCGTTTCTATAGGACCCCGACTCAGTACATCACTTCAACCCCCATTACCAAAGTAATTCCAGTGTGCTTCCTATGTGGCGAAACGGGACACTTCAAGAGAAACTGTCCAACTGAGGGGAATGACGGGGAAACCGGAGGAGTATGACAAACGAACCAGCAAGGGTAATAGGGAACCATATTAGGACTTTTGAAATTTTTCCCAACGAAGAAAACGTTTAAGTATCATATGTTTGTAATGAATTTTATATGCTTGCTAAAATCCATGTCTTTCTAAAGGTAGTTAAAATACTCCCTCGTTCAAATAAAACCAAAGACATTCATATATGATCTTAGGATCATTACCTGTAAGATGTGATGACTTGTACATACATCGGGGTTAGTTATAATCAAATTACCGAAGTCATGAAACAAATAATTCCATCCTGACTCCTATTCTGTGTCTAGCAGTAAGAATTAAGTGGGGCCACCCACTCGACGATCTCACCAACATCAACTCACATACGACGTTCATATACCGTTCGATCATAGGGAGACCTGTCAGGGATCACGATGTCAAGTATCATTACTGATTATCGAAACACACCCACTACCAGTGCTAGACAATGTGGTATAAATCATCTACAGTAATAATAACATCAAACAAAACAGAATACGGAAAAGAAACACAAGATACTCCATCACTTTAGTGATCCCTTCTTATGAGTACAGCTTGGCTCATGTTATCTAAAAAGATTCGGTTGTCTCCATTCATTTTCAATTAGTATAATCCTCATCTTCTTGATTTAACGGTTACAAAAGGGCTCTTCACCTAACCCTCTGAATGCCGTAACCTTCTTCTCTCATAAGAACCCAGCACGGACCTCCGGGTCATCTCTCGTTGTAAGACCCTAAAACACGCACCAGAGGAGTGTTATACTTCCTGAAAAACCTACCACAAGTATGTACAAGAGACTTTCGGGAATGTCACGCATGTAGCAGGCAAGGTTCAAGCACAGAAGCTTGGGACGGATATGGTTAGTCTACCACTACTACGTGTATACGCGAGGATAGTGTATAATTCAGATTCCACAGACATTGGATGTGTGCTTCCGCCCTATTTCCTGTTCCATGTCTGGTTGTGGATTTGGGGCAGAGTCACCCATCCAACTGTCTTACCAATCTTAAACACATACGACCTATATGCGCAAGTTAATTATAGATGGACCAGGTGCGAGTCCTGCCATGAACTTCGGGCCAATGTTGCCCAGAGGGACGAGTAAATGTTCTACCATCCGAAAAGGCCTAGTCACGTAAACCAAACCCACATGCCTCCTACCGAGCTACAAGAACTGTCAGGTCAAACCTGTCGAGCTACTCAACAATGAAATTAATGAACCAAGCTTCTCACCCTAGAAGGCTTCGGTCTTATTTTTCAAATAGAAAGGCAAATTTCTCGTAGTTCCATCGACATTAGAGGCCCCGACAATATCCCCAGTAGAAACCTTTACTATCTACCTCGCATAGTCGAATAGGCAGACCCACCGCAAGGAACGAGGTACCCTTTAGAAATTGGACCTGAGGTCTGAATATCACCAGTCGCGAGCGTTGTAAAAGGATGTCCGAGGACAATCCTCCAAATTCGATACGGACACCACAAGTCCGTAGTGATATCCCTCGGATAGGACCAACCTGCTCGCAATATTCATGAACTTAATGAATAGGAAATGCCATTCTTACTAAGATTAGTTCGTCATTGTCATTGTAAATGACTTGCTTATCTACCCTCGTAGTAAGAAGGAAACCAAGGAGAACAGCTGCAACGAACCACTGAAATAATATGATCAAAGAAACCTCACCTGAAGTCCTCTAGATACGAGTTTTGGAATTTAGGGGTCAAATTCCTAAGGCACATCATTAATAATGTGGAAATTCTTAAGGATCCTTTTCAATTGATCAAAAACCGTTAAGAAACAGTCAGCACCAAAGGTGTCAACAAGAATTTGCCAAAGGTCTGGTTCTCACTGACTTACCGCCTTAGTTCCTTCAGAACTTCTCGTAAATTTCAAAACCCCCTTACCACTCTGACCCTGAAGGGAGCAACCCTTGACAGGGAAGAGAAGCAAGAGGGAGAAACCTTTAGGACTCCAGAATAAGAGACCAAATTCCTTTGGAAGCCTCACTCTGGGAAGGCTTAGTATGCTTCAGAAGGCGTGGAAAGCTAAAACCCCAAATATTTAGGCCTTTCGAGATACTTGTCAGAATCAACCTTGTAACTCGCAACTTCAATCATTCCCGCGAGCTTGGTAAGGTACATTCTACCCGACCCGTCCCAAACTTGCAGAAGTATCTATCTGACGAGACTCTTGTAATCCCCCTCGACGAGATCGAGTTCCACAAAGAGCCTCACCTTCATGGAAGAACCGTAGTGACCATGGACCGAGAGGTCAAACGGACGAAGCAACGCCGCTTCCCATTAGTGAAGGTTCGTTGGAGTACTAACCAAGAACCTGGAGTCACTTGGGAGCGCGAGAATCAGTCGATTAGGAAGTATCCCCACTTCTTGACTCGATTGTTCATGCCTACTCCTTACCTAAATTCAAATTTCGGGACGAAATTCCCTCTAACGGGGGGATGATGTGACAACCGTCAATTTCCGGTCAAGTCAAAGTCTACCAAAGTCAACAAGTCAAACCGTTCGACTCATTTTGCCCGTGGGTACTAGAATTTACATTATGTAATTTCTATACAACTCGTTGTTCTAATGAAAGATCATAAATCGAAAAGTGCGTACATCTAGATCTCCTTAACCTAAAACCGTGGTACGTGGCGAGCCAAACCGATAAAACAATGTTGCATACTCATCAGGAGTGTGAAAGATCCTTAAACAAGGCTTAACAGGGTTTACGGACCTTGCATTGTGAAGCCGGGTACTCAAAAAGGTCACAAATGAAACCTCTCTCAATCGTTTTCACTCTATCTCTCTCTATGAGAAATCTCTCCAAGAATGTCAAATCTCTCCCAAATCTCTCCAAGTATGTGTAATCTCTCTCAAATATCTCTTTGTATGAGAAATCTCTCCAAGAATGTCAAATCTCTCCCAAATCTCTCCAAGTATGTGTAATCTCTCCCAAACATCTCTTTGTATGAGAAATCTCTCCAGGAATGTCAAATCTTTCCCAAATCTCTCCAAGTATGTGAAATCTCTCTCAAATATCTCTTTGTATGAGAAATCTCTCCAAGAATGTCAAATCTCTCCCAAATCTCTCCAAGTATGTGAAATTTCTCCCAAATCTCTCTCAAAAGTTTCCGTAACTTTTTGGAGTCATTCGGGTCATTCCGACCCTTAACCGGGTCAAAAACGGCTTGAATCGGGGTAAAATCGAGCAAAATAGGCTTAAGGGGCCGAAAGTCCTCTTAGGGACCGAAAGTCCTCTTAGGACCGAAACCTTAAGCAGCCGAGGCTCAGCAGCCGAATCAGAAGCCTCTCGGGCCGAAACTAGGAAGCGAGACCTCTCGGGCCGAAACTCGCGAGACCGAGCCTCTCCTCTCGGTTCCTCCTCCTTCGCACTCTCAGTCCCTCCCCTCCTCCTCTCGATCTTCACTCTAGTCTCGGTTCCAAACATCAAAAGCCGAGACTTCGGCCAGATTTCGGAAATTCGACACTTTTCACCCATTTTCGATATTTTTAACATTTTAAGCTCGTTTTAATTATTTTAATGCGGGATTTTCACCCAAAATCATATTTTAACATAATAAACCCTAGATATTCATAATTTAATCATATTTTCATGAAAATCCTTATTTAAATAATAAAATCTAGTGGGTGAATAATTAAGGTGGAGTGTTGACTTTGCTTTACCTTATGACACAAGCAACCACCCCCACACTCACTCTATGACCAGCCACACCTCCCCACCTTACCTAGGTCACTTCAATGTCCTTTCCACTCAATTATCACCCTTTCCCACGTTTTAGAACTGGAACAAACCATCCTCTCTCCTCACTTCTCTCATTTGCTCTCATTTCACCAAGGATCCATCTCCACTTTTCTCTAAAACTTTCTCCATCAAAATTCGAGATTCAAGGCTGAGTATCAAGCTTTCTCACATTCTTCGTAAGTATAATTCACCCTCCTTGTGATTATTGCTCTTCATTCTACTCAAACCATTGATTGCTTACACAAACTCCATCACTTTGATGTTAGATTCTCGAAAATCTTCAAGGCATCTTCAAGTGTTCTTGAGTTGTTTACTTCCATTATTCACCAATCCTCTCCTAAAATCACTCGAGGTGAGTTCATACCCCTCTATTATCATGTTTTCTTAAGTTTTAAGGGGGAGAATAGAAGTTAAAACACCAAGAACATAACTAAAATTTTCTAACAACTTTCATCAGAAAAGTTGGACTCCATTCACGGACTGTTTTGATCAACTTAAACATTTTTGTTTTTAAACGTGTTTTAGGTGCATGTAGTTCAAGTTTTTAGATTTAAAATGACTACTTTCACATCTCCATAAGATTTTTCTACAATTTATGGTGATTTTTACAAAACTGTCTATCATTTCAAACATCAATCTGGACCAGTCTGTGATTATGGACTTGTTCACACAAGTTAAAGTCACTAAAAATCATGGAAAATTTTATGAATAAACTAGACTCATTTTCCAAACTCCCGGAATTTATGGATTCTGA
This sequence comes from Lactuca serriola, assembly GCF_051521515.1. NCBI lineage: Eukaryota > Viridiplantae > Streptophyta > Magnoliopsida > Asterales > Asteraceae > Lactuca > Lactuca serriola. The sequence continues at coordinate 202,695,887 of NC_136410.1, forward strand.
TTTGGACCTGTTAAGAAGTTTTTATAAATGTTCTAATAATAACGATCGAAACTAGTAATAATAGAAAAATGCTAACAATTTCTTATCACCTTGTAACATGTTGAGCAAGGTGTATATCTTTATATCAATGTATGTTATTGCAAATAAATGACATTTTGCCTTAGTTTATAAACATGCATCAGTTAATAAATGGATTTGATATATTGAAATACATCTGAAATATAAAGGATAACACATTCGTTTTAAATCAAGGTACATCCATTTTACTCAAACAATTGAATAAACTACATTGAATATAGTTTACGTACATCACCATTACAGACGTTTCGGATAAACTATAATAGGTATGGTTTATGTTTTCCATTAACACAACAAATACATTTCGGAAGGTTTTATTTCCATAGAAAAAGGTTTTACACTCACGCACACCACACGTAAACTTGTTAACTTAAATTGTGAGTTATCCTTCTCAGTACTCCTGGAGTACGGGTTAGAATTCCTGGTAGTTATAATCAGAGTCTCTTGTAGGGAGAACGTGATAATTATGTATAGATCTATATTGGGTTTGACACCCCACACCTTGCTGCTAGCTACAGTGGGACCTGCAGGTCTACGGGTGACAAATGTCATATCAGCTTTGCGACGCCTGAGAAACGTCATGGCAGGTTCATTAGTCATAGTATGATTATAGCGCTCACATATGGAGTTAACAACACATAAAGTTTACGGGATTTTTCTTTTTGTATAAACCAAAAAGGGATTTTATGTCGATTTAAAATCACTTTCTATATCATTAATTACAGATATTGTGGTATACTTTTGGTCTTGGTATTTAAGACTACACATCATTCATTACGGGTTTTTCTCAATTTTAGAAGGGTTTTTTTTTACGCCAATTTAAAACCACTTTATATCTTTAAGTATGACAAATACTTGTTCATTTCCGGTCCCGGTACTTAGGACTACATACTTTTATAAGGAAAATATTGGATTTTCTTGGTAACATACCTCGCTTTACAAAGATAAATTTTCAAACTCTTACCATCAAAAGCTTATGAACTCACCAACCTTTGTGTTGACACTTTTTCAAAACTACTTGTATTCTCAGGAAATCATTAAACAGGTAACCAAGTGCTTTTGAGGATGGGACGTTAAGGCGTCAAGCATTTCACACTTATTGTCTACATATTGTAACTAATTTAGAGCATGTAATTCATACAATGATGTAACTCTTTCAATTATATATATATATATATATATATATATATATATATATATGAATGGTTGTATTTACTTTGAGCACTATTATACTCGTTGTTGTGATACTATACATGAAGTCCTCCACCCCCGGACGTTTCCGCCATCCTTGGTTTGGGGGTGTGACACAGAGATATAGAGAAAGAGAGCGGGGGCAAAACCTCATTGGTTGACAACGACAATGTTGATGCTGACCGAAAAGTTGGTGAGGCGGTGAAAGCATATAGTGACGAGTGAATGAAAACAAAGTATGTGTGTGAGGCCAGATAACCGAAAGTGTGATGTGGGCATCTGCTTTATATGTGGTTGAAATACACTGCTGAACTCGCACAATGTACAAATGGTTGATTCCGGTCCAGTGGAGGCACCGTTGGAAGCCACCGATCAGAGGTAGAGAAGTTATGGTGGTGGGAACAATCTATAAATAAAGAAATCGAAGACTAACCAGAACGGATGTAAAGTAAGTGAGAGTAGCCGGAAGGATCGAGAAGTAAAAGCCCTAACCCTTGTCGGATTGTTGTCAAACCCAACTACACTCACCACAGTCGACATACTGGGGAAGAACAGCAAAGCCTTCAAAACATCGAGACCTACACCGGCCACTAACAGCGACATCAAGAGAGCACGAAGCACCATCGTCGGCTGTCCGCTTCGTCGGAAAAGCCATCAGAAAGTAAACGCACGACACAGTGGCAACAAACTAAACAAAAATACGACAGCAGAAGAAACAAAGAAAGAAGAACGAAAGAAAATTACCTGGGACAAAAAGAAGGAAGGACGCGGAGAAACGGAAACAGAGGACAAACGAAAGAGAAACACACAAAAAAAAAGAAGGATGTGGAAGGTAAAAACTAAAAGAGCAGGAAGAGTACACATGGAAAGCATTAAGATTTGACACAAAGCAGGAAAGCCATTAAAAAATATTATATACACATATCTTTACCAATTACCAGGAAAAAAAATACACTGACGAAGACAGCAAAGAAAGGGAAACAAATTAATAAAGTGACAAAAACCGGAAAACATAGGGACCTACAATGGCAGAAACAACAAATGGAAGTAGAGACACCAAAACAGCCAAATAAGTTCTATGTTCACTATTGCTAAGAATCATTTTCATAATATATATATATATATATATATATATATATATATATATATATATATATATATATATATATATATATATAGTAGCACCTGGTTCCTGGTATGTATTTTAATCTAAGTACTTTGGCATTTTTAGCTGGAACTCGGCGAGTTGTAGGTCCGACTCGCCCAGTAGAGTCGGGATATTGAACACGTTTAAGTTGGCGACTCGACGAGTCCATATCCTGGACTCGGTGAGTCCGCCAGTCTGGAAGAAACCCTAATTTCAAGGGTTTGCACCCTATTTAAACCATATTATGCGCCCCCAAGCTAGTCTCCTTCACCCTCAGAGCATCTTATACCAAACCCTAACCCTCTCCTTGTGATTTGAGTGTTTGTGTGCTTGATCTTTGAAGTTTGAAGAAGAGAAGGAAGGAAAGACCAAAAGAGAAGGTGAAGAGCAAGGATCTAGGACCTAATCCAGAGTTCATTGAGGTACAAGTCGGATCTATTCTGTTTCTATGATGATTTTCTATTAGAAACCCCATTTAAGCCATCTTTATCCACCTCCAAGCTTGATAGTAGTATAGGGATCATAATGGTTTGAATAGCCACTGGATCTACACATAAATGAGCTCTAGAAGCTCAGATCTAATGCCTTTATGGAGCCATATTGCATGAAACTAGATCTACTCTTTTAGTGCATTTTGAGCCCTAAAACCTTCATTGGTGTTTATTTACAAGTAAAGTTGGAAACTTTACGTGTTAATCAAGTCCTAAGAACCCAGATCTATGAATGGAATGCACTGGATTCAAGCATAATCGAGTGTATAGAGAGTGCATGTACGCGACTCGGCGAGTTGTTCTTCAGACTCGGCGAGTCGAGTCGCGAGTCCCCGATTTTCCCCCTTTTTGAGTATGCTGAAAAGGAACAGTGAGCCATAAGTGGACTCAGTGAGTCGGAAGCCAGACTCATTAATGCAAGTACTCGATGAGTCAATTCCCTGACTCAGCGAGTCCAAGGCAACCTTCTTGCCTCAAAGAACAGACTCGGCGAATTGTTCATACAACTCGGTGAGTCACAGACCAGAGTGTTCATCGGATGAAGATGAACTCGACGATTTGTTCATACAACTCGGCGAGTCGGATGAAGGACCATTGGGTATCTGTGTAGAAGGAGAACTCGTCGAGTCAATGCCTAACTCGACGAGTAGGGACGGGAGTGAGGACAATTGACTGGATAGGGACTCGACGAGTTGGCAAGCCAACTCGGCGAATCAGGTCGACTAGAAGTTTGACTTTGACTTTGAACTTTCAATTGAGCGGGGGTAAAATGGTCATTTTACCCTAAGGACAGTTAGCAGTGTTTGACTGAGTGTTTTGTGGGAATTATAGCCGGAGGACTTCCGGAACAGCAGCAGCAGCAGCAGTCGGGCATTTCCTGCACGGATCAACAGCTACTTCGAGGTGAGTTACCTTCCAGTAGCGGTGGGTCTAAGGCCACAATGCCGACCCACCAGTAGGAGAGGTATGATAAATGATTGTCTTTGTGATATCATCTAGGTTTGCTACTACCTGATATGTTATATGCTAGCATGATATGTTGTATGTGATAGTAGTAGAGTTCGGTTGTTAGGGACCGAAGGGTAGTCGGACACCCCAGATACGTCTGACAGTATATGATGATATGTTTGCATGCTGGCTTGTTATGTTATATGCGATAGAGGTAGTAGGAGGGGACTAGTCCCCGAGTTTAGTTGTTAGGACCGAAGGGTAGCTCAGGCACCCCAGATATGTCTGATAATCTGTTATGATATGATATGTGATAGTATTAGTAGCAGGGGGTGAAATAGTCCCCGAGGTTCGGTCGTCAGGACCAAAGGGTAGTCAGCACCCCAGAATGACTTGACCTGGGTAGGTCGGCACCCCAGAATGGCCGTACCGGGTAGGTCGGGCACCCCTAGAATTGCCTGGCAGTATGTATGTTATGTGATTGTATGGTATGTGGTACGATGGTGGAATTCACTAAGCTTCGTGCTTACGATTTTTAGTTTTGGTTTCAGGTACCTCTTCGTCGAAGGGGAAGGAGCTGGTGCGGTAGCGGCACATCATACACACACAGTGTTTTCCGCATTTATGAGATTGTTCTGGGATTTGTACTCTGACCTTTGGATTGATTTCATGTTTTAGTTTTCAGACACTACATATGTTTATGAAATGAATTGATCAGATAATGTTTATTTGCAAATGTTTTACAAAGTATTAATTTAAAAATGAAATTTTTGGACGTAAAAACTAAGTCATTATATATATATATATATATATATATATATATATATATATATATATATATATATATATATATATATATATATATATATATATATATATATCTTGATTTTTCTATGTTGCTTAGTGTTCTAATGTAAAATGATAAAAATAAAAAATCTGAAATTACGTTGTTCCAGGTAACTTTGATAATAACTACTTTAAAGCCTCACTATATAGCTATGACTATATTCATAATATTGATGAAAGTATTTGATAATATCCATGAAAGTATTTGAAGATAATAGCTAACACTTCAAAATATAAAACTAATTTCCTTTTTGTTTTAAAAATAAAACCACCTTTCATTACATGAGGTAATCTTTATAAATAACGAGGACTTGGTTTTACAAGACGTTTTCATCTTTAATTTAACCAACAAATTTCATATGGATGCTTTTTAAATTAAGTCATAAACCGATTTTTTGTATATATATTAAACAACTAAGTGTGAGACTCGTGTATTATATGGGTTGATTAAAAAGTTAAATATAAGATGTAGACATTAAGTATTTTCTAAAGTAAAATTTTGAAATAAATATAAATGAAATGATGAATAAGTAATTCAATCTATACTAATAAAAAAATATTATCATGTTTTAAATAATTATGTTGAATATGAATGTGTAAAAAATTAAGTATTTTTTGAACTAAAGTTTTGAGATAAAAAACAATAAATAGAATAAACCACAACGACCATTTACGTAATTTGTCTTAACTAATCTATACTAATAAAACTAATTAATATAAATTGATAAATGAAATTCATTAATATATTAATAGAAACAAGAATTCACAAATGGAAGGTTAGCTATATACATTAATTTTTATTAATTATTATGAGGTGACATTTAATACGTGGAAGATGAATAAAAATGAAAAAAAATACAAAAATGACAAATGAAAAAAAAAAATTAGAATTTTAAAAAATAACATGTATCAAATTCAATAAAAAGTTGACATTTTGCAAAATTATCTTTATTTATTAGTGTTGATAAACAATTTAATTTAAATTTAAATCTAACAATCAACTCCATAAAAATAAAATAGCAATACATAACGTAAATTTTACTTTCATTTTACTTAATAAATTTACAACAAAACATATGAATTATTTACTTTATATTCAAATAAATTGTATATTATATTTTAATTCTATTATTAAATTTTGCAAATTTTTTTCTACACTAAGTGCTAATAAGAATTTATATTTTTATATATATAAAAGAGAATACAAATGGCTTTCTAAATTATTATTATTATTTAATATGACACGCTAATTAATATAAGATATTATAATATTTTTTTGGAACGATAATATAATATACTAATTGTATTTATTATATTCATAAAACCCTATAAAAATAACAATATAAGTGGTACTTATTAAATTATATTTTATTCAAAAATAGTATATCAATTGAAATCATAAATTATTTCCAATAAAAGAGCTAATAAATGTGTGTTAACCATCAAACATTACCTTTCTTTGTTAATATAAAACTTTAAGTTTCATTATATTAAATTTTAAGGCAAACCATAAGTATATATTCAATAATTAAAACATAATATATATCTCTATACTAATAAAATAGTAATCATTTTGTCAAGTGTCATAATATTAGAACTCCTAATTAATATGATGCCACTTGTCATTCTATTAATTCTCTATTTTAAATTCATTAAACCTCCTAATTAATGTGATGTTATTTGTCAATCTATTTATTCTTTATTTTAAATTTTAAATTTTAAATTTTATATTATTGTTTTCATTAATTCACAAATAAAAAGAGTCTAATATATATGATAAATTAATTCCATATATTTATTTGAATCAATAATTATAATTTTACATAACTAATAAAAAAATCTCTTAATTAACAATGTATTTAAAATTTTATATAAAATAATTGATTAATAATTTTGAATTTTTTATTATGAATATTTAATTAATTTTGTAACCGTGATTTCCACGGGTTATAAACTAGTATATATATATATATATATATATATATATATATATATATATATATATATATATATATTATGTTTTTAAACTATTCACCGTTTGAACCGAACATATCCATAAAAACAACATATATTTACTTTTTAGTGCAATTTAGTTTATTTTTAAACAACTTTATTTTATTTTAAATAAAAAACAACATAGATTTATTTTTAACACAAAAAAACAAGGTATTTTTATTTTTCAACAAAATCATATGCTTATGTATTTAAACTAATGTGTGTGTATTATAAATATATTTGCCGATTCATTACGTCCGTTTAGATATTACATTACTAGTTTATAACCCATGGGAACCACGGTTACAAAATTAATTTAACTTTTATACTAAAAGTTCAAAGTTATTAATCAATTATTTTAAATAAATTGTTAATTATGTGAAATTAAAAAATTATAACCATTGATTTAAATATATATTTGAAATTATATCACTTTATAATTTGTATTAATTTTATTTTAAATTTTTATTTTAATGCTATTAATTTAATGTAGATAGAATGGAAAATTTAAATTTTGAACTTCAAATGAATAATCAATAGGTTGACAAGTGACAAATATTAATTAGAAGACATAATATGGTGACACATGGCAAAAGAAGAATAAAATATGCATTAATTAAGAGTTCTAGTAAGGTGACACATGTCAAAAGGAGAATAAAACTATTCTTTTATTAGGATAGGAAGATTTTAAATGAAAATAATAGATTAAACATATGTATTCATTGACTTAATAATATATGCCGAAAAAAAGAGTAATAAACAAAAAATATTATTTGTTACCCATCAAGAGACAACTAATGGTCGAAAAGAACAAATCGCTAAGATGAAACAAATGGAAATGAAACAATTTGACGTCCGTCAAAACCAAACTAATTTCATCTATAAACTAATCGTCGGAATAAAACAAATCGTCGCCTCTGCATCGCGCGGGTACCCCACTAGTATATATATATATATATATATATATATATATATATATATATATATATATATATATATATATATATATATATATATATATATATATATATATATATATATCATTCTAATTTTGTGAGACCGTGAGACCAAATCTAAAAATAATTTTAAAATGCAAAATAAATGGAAAAATCCAAAAAAAAAAATTAATATTATTTTCGAAACTTGCATTAACTAAAAAGAAATAAAAAATAATAAAAAAAACCCATTTTTTTTTAAAAAATACGTGAAATATTATAATAGAATATTACACTGTACATATTCTAAAAAATAATTTTAAAATGCAAAATAAATGGAAGAATCTAAAAATTCTTTTTTTAAATATTATTTTCGGAACTTGAATTAACTAAAAAAAATAAAAAATAAATAAATAAAATCCCTTTCTTTTGAAAAATACGTGAAATATTCTAATAGAATATTACACTGTACATATTCTAAAAAATAATTTTAAAATGCAAAATAAATGGAAAAATCCAAAAATTCTTTTTTTAAATATTATTTTCGGAACTTGAATTAACTAAAAAAATGAAAATAAATAAAAAAAATGTGTCTCATGGTCTCACAAAATTAGGCCGTCTCACATGAACTTAACCCTATATATATATATATATATATATATATATATATATATATATATATATATATATATATAGAGAGAGAGAGAGAGAGAGAGAGAGTTAGGTTCATATATAATACATATCTATTATGTGAATGTATAACAATTGTGGACCAATCAATAGATAAGAGTATTATAATGAATTCAATAATTAATAAATTAAATACCAAAATTGTAACTTATTTTTATAAAAGGAAACCTCGTATTAGTCAACCTCTTTATCTCTCCCTTCTTCTCGATTGTCCTCAGCTACCCTTTTCTCTATCTTCTTGTTGGTTGATTGTTCCCCCAAAATCAATAGTGGTACGGAATCCAAGGCTACCATCACCACTCACCAACACAGATCTTTACCAACACACACAAATAATGAATCACCAACGACATGTTGCCTCTTTCTCTGCATCTTCATTCACCCACCTCCGCCTCTTTGCATCTTGATTTGCCTAGCATTGGAACACTGCATCATAGTATGTAAGTAAAGTTAGCAAAACATGTTAATTTAATGTCTATTTCTCTTTCTGCTACTAGTACTATATCTCTCATGTTGCAGCATTTTAAGGAAAATTACCCTACATATGAACCCTAGGAATGAGAATTTTACCGTTCAGTGATATTGTGGGATTGTGAATTCCCACGCCCCGGCCTACTATATTGGACCCCATTTCTCCCTTTTTCTATTCAAATAAGCCCCAATCCTCATTTTTCAACCTAAATAAAAAAGGGAGAAATTGCAAGGAATGAAGACTAAAAGGATAAGCAAATCAAATTCTTAACGATTACTTTTTAGTCTTGTAACTGAATGTAAAATCATATTGCAATCATGTTCTAGGCTTCCTTTAACGACTGTAAGCTTTTTTTTTTTTTTTTTTTTGCTTCGGGCAGTCACAAAAGTTGTGACCTTCATCTTCATTACTTCATCAAGTTTGTTTTCCATTTTCCTATCTGTTGTTTTTTTTGCTATGCTATTTTTATGTGCCTAAGGAAGTTTGATTTCACCTATGTTTTTTATGTGCAGATAGAAGTTTAAGTTATATTATACACCTACAATTTTACCTTCTGCAATGTCTGTGATGCCAATGATTGCAAGAAAATAGTATGATTTCAATTTCAAGACAAAGCAATTTAGTTATGGAATCTCAATTTAATTCCTTCCATCTTAAATGTTTACAATGGTACATTTGATTTTTATTAAAAATAATAATAATAATAGGGGAAAGGAAATCACTTACATTGGTTTCTAATGTGCAAAGTACCATTCAAGACATGTCAAACATAGTTTGTGTGTGGTTTTGCCTTTTAGTACAGTAAATGAATCACAAAATCTTGACATCTATTCTTTATGTGCAGTAGCATATTCATTATTTACACAAAATCTTAGCATATACATTATGTACACATTACACCATATTAGTCATATGACCTTGAAATTAACTTAGTGATTTTGTCTTGTTATTTTTAAACCTTTTTTTTTCATGTGAGCTTGAAATTAACTTAGTTTTCTTTGTGTTCAAGTAGCCTAACATAGTTGAGGAGCAGCAATTAGCAAAGTCTATAGACTTAGTTAAGAAGGCGATCCCTTTTCCTGAGCCTGAGTTCTTGAATTTTTTACACACACATGAAAAAAGAGAATTGCAGAGGAAAAGAAAGGAGGAACGTTTTTTTTAATCTTGAAGTGTTGTCTTCATTGACATGATTTTTATAGAGATGCAGTAGTAATTATATTTGTTCTCTTTGTTTCTATGATATTCTTTCAGAATATACATTAAAAAACCCTCATTCTTTAAGAATATATATTTTTTCTACATGTATTCGTAATTTTGCAGAATGCAACAACCAGTTATACTATCATTTGTATTAGGTTTTATAAAAACCTCATTCTTTTAGAATGTATATTCTTTTAGCATGTATTAACAATATTGTAAAATGCATCTAACAAATTATATTATGATTTTTATTAGTTTTTATATGATTCTTATTAATTAGAATATACATAATCTTATTCTTTAAGAATGTGTAATTCACATAGAATATCTATATGAACTCTTAAACTTTAAGAATGTTTTTACTTTTAAAAGAATGAATGCATGATAATAAAAAAAATTAACCAAACGAATAAAGATATTCTTAAAGAATTTCCTGTCTTATTCTTCAAGAACATATATATTTTTTACTGTTTGAAAAAATTTGGTTATGTAATTGTCATTAATGTTTTATTCTTTAAGAATGTTAAAGTATGTTTTAAGAATGCCAGTTATGACATCTAATTAATGTTTTATTCTACAAAAATTTCTTACGAAAATGTCATTCATAATCTTTCTTATCATCAAGCATTGAGTTTTAATTAATAAATCGATTCTTAACGATTTTCATGATATATAAAAAGTTATACTTTTAAATAAGATTGATTCTTAATTTTGTATCAACCCTAAGAATTGTTAAAATATTGTATTCTTAAACATAAGAATGACATAAAATAAGTCACAAATTAATTCTTAATTGTTCTCATGATCAAGAAAAAAATCAAATATCATAAGTGGTGAAAAAAGAAAACACAAATTTTAACGAATGAAGTATGTTTCAAGTTTTTTGAGTATTATGTAAAGCACGGTTACAGTTCCTATGAAAATTCACCTTCCATATTAACTTTTTAACTTCACTTACAATTAATTAAATGCAATTATATAGTAAATGCTACCACATGTTAATAACATGTACCTAATATCATAACCCTTCATTTCTTTTAATCCAATGGACAAAAATTAGTCATACATTCATACAATATTTGAAGTTCACATTTGATCCTAACCCTATATATATATATATATATATATATATATATATATATATATATATATATGTGTGTGTGTGTGTGTGTGTGTGTGTGTGTTCAAATGTTTCTAGCAAATAGTGTGTGCCTAAATGCACCAATGAAAATTCAGGAAACAATAAATCATTAATTAAATTAAAAAATGGTATAATAGTAAACTTAGTATATATAATTATGGTAAAAAAAATCATTCAATTAATCTCTCCTTAATTAGTTAAACCCTAAAAAACCAACATCCCTTTATCAATCAGTCGTCGCTCACAAAATTATCTCGCCTCCACATCGGCGTTTCTTCGATTTCGCCACTGTGCAACATCGTCGGTAGCGGATTGATACCAATTCATCGATCAATTCATATTCACCGGTTCATTCATCTACTACGTCTCTATTTTCCCGTTCGAAAGGTTTGTGATTTTTTCCCCTGTAAATATTTGATTTTCATTTCTTTTACTTCTTGTTTGCTAGCGATTCTTCCAATGGATGCTACTATTTACGATTCTTTTTCATCTATCCAGGGCATTTGTTTGCTTGATTTTTCCCATTAAACTTTTTTCATTCAACATTGAGAAAAAAGAGTCGATAAATGTTTTAATTTAATAATACTTGGATTTAATATAATGAATACTGAGAATTTATGAAGGATTTATACAAGCAGGTGGGTGGCGTTAATGGGAAACAATGTCTTTTTGCTGTTAGTGTGCCACCAACTATTTTTTTGTGGATTTTTCTTGTTAAGTTTGAAACTCAATTTACTTTTCTTTTTTCCCAAATCTCGTCGACATAATAACATTTGTTTTTGTGATAAGTAAATAGAGTAAATTATCGTATTGATTGTTCATATGAATTTTATGTTGATGTTCATATGAATTTTATGTTTATGGTTCTCAATTGGAATTTTATTCATTCATGATTTATACAAAATGTGGTGATTTAGGGAGCGCCCTAAAAGTGTTTGATGAAATGCCAAAGAGAAATATTATCGTATTGATCGCTCAACATGTCATGGCCTCAAATTGTATTCATGGTTAGTGATAGAATTTTTATCGAATGTTTATCGATTCTTCATATCATCTCCATTGTTCTATTGATTTATGTATTTTTTTACTTGGATATTTTTCCAATAGAATGCATACGGTAACTGAATCTTGAATTCCAATTCTATCGGAATGGAATCATGAATTCCAATTATGTTGGAATGTAATATGGATATTTTTTATAGTTTTTATTCTCTTAGAAACCGAACACAGGAGGTATACCCTCCTATGTAACTCATTAACTTTGCAAACTTTATTAATTAAAATGAACCCTCATCTAAGAAATTTTAATCCAATTGCTTTTTTATTTTGATTTTGGAACACAATCAGTAGTTTTTTAACCAACAAATAAGTATATATGTTGATCATTTTATGTATCCTGCTATTTCAGTTTCATAGTTTTTTTTCTATTTAGATTGTTAGGTTTTTTTAATGCATCTTAATGTCGATCACCTTAAGCAGTGAATTACCGTAACCAATTCTGTCAGAATAAAATTGGTTTCTATTATTGTTATTGGTATTGATTCTTATAGAATGACATCCTAAATAATGAAACATTACATTCTTTCAAAATAATATACATTGCAAGTTTACGGATGATTGTTAATGTTGGTTTGTAGAAATTATAGTTATATTCTATTTGAATGTATATCACATTCTATTAGAATTAATTATTTTATTCTATTTAATGCACTAAAATTTTTAATATTTTGAAAGTTGATAATGTTTTACTTGTGAATTTAGGTTTTGAAGAAGTTGTCATTAATGTGGAAAATGAAGAAAACATGGAGAACGATATTTGTATTCTAACAGAATGTATTCTGTCAGAATTTTTAAATTGTTTCTTAACAAGAATATTCTTTTGGAATATATGGTGTTTTTGTTAGATTTTGATGTTTTTTTTCTTGTTTAACCATTTTTAGTTTTAATCTTTAAGAATAAATGTAATCGTCAAACCATTATTAGTCATAATTTTTTTAGAATGATTGTAATAATTGTTTATAGTCTTTTTTTTACTGATGAATGTAAATAGTGATTCTTAAAGAATAAAATTTGTCTTCTTTAGAAAAATGTTATTATTGATAATATGTTGTATAATTCTTTAAGCATGTTTAATAAAAAAAATATATCTTGAATGAAACAATATTCTGCAACAATAAAACAACAAATATATTTATTAGTTTATTGTTGACTTTTTTGTCATTCTGACAGAATAAAATCGGCTATTATTAAAAGTAACATTAAAACTTAAATAGAATTAATTTAAAAACTTCAGATTTTTTAAAAATAAAGGAATTAATGATTCCTTAAAATCCAAGAATTTTCTTTTTTAAAATAGGTTAATTGACCAAAATACTCTTTTGCTGAAATTTCTGTGATTATATGATACATGCTACCATATTATAATATCATAGACTCCCAAATCATGATTGTTGATTCTATTCATCCGGTGGTCAAGATCTGTGCATTCTGGCACACAATAGTTACTAGAAACAATATAACCTAAACCTATATATATATATATATATATATATATATATATATATATATATATATATATATATATCTGGTAAGAAAATTTTTTTGGTAGGAAGGTAAGAAGTCTTTTTTCTACATATTTTTTTGACGAACCAAAAAAATGAATCACTAGATGATTCATTTGTAAGATGATTCACAAGAAAAAAATTCCCAAAAAAACATCTTTATGATTCATTTTTAAGTAAATTAAGAAAAAATTCACTTTTGCAACAATTTTAGTGAATAACAACAAAATCATTGTATAAATGAATCATCGAGATGTTTTTTTGAGAACTTTTTGTTGTGAATCATCTTACAAATGAATCATCTAATGATTCATTTTGTTTGTTCGCGAAAAAAATATGTAGAAAAAAAACTTCTTACCTTCCTACCAAAAATTTCTTTCTTATTTGAGCTTGACTCTCTCTCTCTCTCTCTCTCTCTCTCTCTCTCTATATATATATATATATATATATATATATATATATATATATATATATATATATATATATATATATATATATATATATATATATATATATATGGCCCAACGTCCAAACTAAAAGTAGCCCAAAAAATAAACAAGTTTACCCACTTTTAGCTGAACACATTACACATCTATAATATGGGAGGAATTGGAATAACCGACAGAAGGAAGCAGGAGCTAGCCGATTAGGGCGCCATATGAATCAATAATCGAATTTACATCCTTGATAATTGAATAGGCATCAACCCTAGACCTTGTGAATCGACATCAGACGTTTGATAATGAATTCATGAACTAATCGAATGAACCATATGTTGATTTCTATCTCACTGCCTCAAATGGTTACTCTCTCTCTCGGTTACAATCGACTTCCTTGCTCCTAACCCTCATTTCTTGCAGATTCCCTCGCATTCTCCTTTTGCTTCGGACTCTTGATTCTCTTATTTCGAATCCTTGCGACTTGCGTGATTGTCAGATAAGAAGGAAGGTTTGAATATTCTTTTTGATTTTTGTTTGAAAAGCTTATATGTGTGTATCATTTTTTTTTTGGGTTTTTTATGAATTTCCCTTCTATTATATGTTATATATCAAATTTTTGTTTCTCATATTTTTGAAATCAATTTATTCAGGACAAGTGAAAAGCATTGCTCTATGTTTAAGAATTTTCACTCAATTAAGTATTATTTTTATATCTAACTAGTTTAAAACCCGTGGAAACCACGGTTATAAAATTAATTAAACTTTAATAATAAGAACTCAAAATTATTAATCAATTATTTTAAATAAATTATTAATTAACTGATATTTTTTTAGTTATATAAAATTTAATCGTAAATTTAAATAAATATATGAAATTCTATCACCTTATAATTTATATTAATTTTATTTTAATTTTTATTCTAATGTTATTAGTTTAATGTACTTAGAGTGAGAAATTTAAATTTTAAAAATTGAGATTAAGAATTAGTAAGTTAACAAGTGGCATACATTAATTAAGAGGTATAATAAGATGACACATGACATAAGAATAATAAAATCCACATTAATTATGAGACTTAATATGATGACAAATATCAAAAGTAGATTAAAACTATTCTTTTATTAGAATATGGATTGTATAACAAGAGGTCTTATGTTTCAAATTTTCTAATGTTTTTAGGAATATATTGTCCCTATATTACGGGTCAGTTTACGGGTTAATCCTAACTTTTATTTTTTGAACAAAAGAGTCTCGATTATTTTATATTTTGCCGAAATTGATGAAAAAGTTTTTTTTTTCAACAGAAAATGACAGATTATTGTATAAAACTTGATAATTGAGACTTTTTCTTCAAAAAATAAATGTTGAAATTAAACCATAAATTAACTCAAATTATTAGGACTTTATCGAAAATTTCTCATGTTTTTATTATGACATGCCTCTTTTAGAGTTCCAGCTTCCAAGTATTAGATATCTAACTTGAGAATGTAACATCGTAATTTGGGTTGTTGTTTTTAAGATTTTTTTTTTATTATTATTTTTATTTTAGTTATCATTTTTAGGACTTTTGTTACTGATTTTATTTTACAACTTGCTTTGATATCATGCTTCTAAAATTTGAGACAGAAGCAGATGTATTATTTTCTTATAGCAATCTTTACTTATTAAAATGTCTCCTAAAATAGAAGTGAAGAAAAAAATATATCTTAATGCTTTTATATATGTAAAAAGGATATATGGATAAAATTTTCAAACTAGTGAGTTATTATTTAAATGAACATGATAATAAGTTTGAATAAAAAATATTAAGTTGAATGAACATAATAGTAATCTATAGCATCTTATTAGCCATTCCTGTTACAATTGCATCTTATTTAATAAGATAGTAATTTATAACATTTTATTAACAATTCTTCTTACTATTTCATCATTAGAGATAGACTTGACAATTCTTGATACAACCCACGACACGATACGAAATAAACAAGTTTGGATTGAGTTTTTCAATCCATCAACCTACGAATCCGTCAACCCGTTTATTAAACAGGTCATATATAGGTTTTCAAAAAATATACGGTTTGACCCGCCACTCCGTTTAAAAATTTAATAAAAAAATTATATATTTTTTAAAAGTATTAAGTATTATACACTATATAATTTATAGCCTATACTAGGATAGGATACCCAATACCATTGACCATTTGACATTTGACGTTTGCCCTAAATAATATCAGTATCTCACAAACAAAATCGAATAAGTCCTCTTTCGCTCTCCCCTTTGTGATGAACGACAGAGAGAACTCATGAACAACGGTGACATATCATTATTGAACGACGTCGACGCTTGAATGTGAACAAAGAACGCACAATGAAGTAGACAATCGATTTGTTGCGACCCAACCCACAAGCACACAAACTCAAATCTGCACGAACCAGCCAACCTGTGACCTATATAGTTAAATGAGTTGTGTTCGGGTTGATATATTTTGACCCGCCAACCCGAACACGACACAATTGGCAGACCTAATCAGAGATAGAAGTTTTTCATCAATGTTGCAAAAAAGCATTTCTTTAATATATATATTTTTTTTTTTTTGTAATTATTGTGATTATATTTTTGTGTTTTGTGGACATTATTTATGATTTTTATAAGCAGTACTTTTTCGAATCTTTATTATATTTGACTTGAGAGGCTATTTTTTCTTTTTGCCATGTGTCCAATGTATGCTTGGACCGGCCTCGTAACCGGAAAATATGTGATCGAGGAAGACGATTTTAAGACATATTATGTTGATTTGTGCGGGATCTAAAGAAAAGTGTAATAAGTGTTCTTTACAAAGGTTGGGTCCTTTTAATTTGTCTCCATTTGTCACCGGGGTTCATGATTAATTAATGAAACTCTCCACATAATGCAACAAGTTTCATCTTTAAATCTTACTAATGAAATGAACACATGTACATATGCTCAAACGAGGTAGAGAATATTGATTTCCCCCTAAAAATCAATGTTTCTTTAAGGAAATATACAGAGCTAGAGTTACACTTCTTTTTTTGGGTTTCTCTTTTTGGTGTATATATGTGTATCACCAATAATCTTCACAGGAGCAACGTCCATCTTGGAAGTTATGGAATTGGAGCTGGTCCCTCACCATTATCAACCTACGTCTGACTTTTGAGATTAATTTCATTCGAGAGTGGCAACGATCACATATCCTCCCTGAGCTTTTTATAAGACGGATCGGTGCTATGTAAGGTGTGTACCGCAGGGCATAAGCTACTGCAACCTCCTCGCTATGATAATCAGAGCGATCTTCTTTCATTCCATCCGAAACTTCAATGTCATCAAGATTAGCTGAGTCGTCATTAATAGCTTCAAACATCGGCTTCATTACGTCATCAAGCTTATCAAACTCTGGGTCCTCGTTGTCTACCGTAAGAAACTCATGTCTTTTTTTATTGATATCCAACATGCACACACCGCCTTAGTTTCAATAGACGATGGAACTTTCTGACTCTACACAACTTACTCACCTTAGGCGTCAGATCATGAGGGATCAACTCTTCAATTCGGTTGAACAGAGAGGAGTTTTGATGTTCCTGACAACCATTGAGCAAGGCCACCCAAGCACATGCATGCCATTTCAATGGTGTCGATGCAATAAAACTTAAAGCTTCTCTTAGTCGTGCAGCCCTTATTAGAATACTAATGATACACATATAGTGCTCTAAACCAGGTTTGACACCCTTCTGTTCCATGAACTCGTACAAATAGTAGTACCCTTCTTCCACAAACCCCATATGTTCACAGGCATTGAGAACACAGATAAAACTCAAAGAATCAGGTTCTTCTCCTTTTTCCAACATTTTTTTAAACAAGGCCAACGACTTGCTACCAAGGCCATGATACGCATATCCACCGATCATGATATTCCAGGTTAAAGTATCACGATAAGTCGTACCTAAAAACACCTTTTCAGCAGCTTTAATGTCACCACTCCTCGCGTACATGTCAATCAAGGCACTCTCGACATTCTTATGATCCTTGAATCCAGTCTTATGTGCAAATGCATGCAGCGAACTACCGTATCTCAAATATAATATTTTAGCACATGCATCGACTAGTACACAAAACGTATATTCATTTGGAGCAACATTTTCAATGCCTCATCCAAGTAACCTTTCTCGACAAGTTCATCCAACATAAGATTATAAGAGCGGATATCCAATCTATCATTAGAAGCTTTAACATGCATAGCCCCTACCACATCCGGCAACATGGAATGCAAGCACACAAGAGCGTTTTCCATGTACTTATTGAACACTAATCCAGACTTTAACATATACCCATGACATTGTGTGCCAAATAAAAGGTGCCCAGAGTTTACACAAGACGAAAGCACCAATGCAGATATATACTCGTTAGGGCAATACACATCGTGCTCTGAAACCATTGATTTAAAAAATTCAAGAACTTGAAGACCAGACGCGTTTTGGAAAGGATTCCGCATTAGATTACAAACATTGTGAGCAAATCCCGGTGCTTTACGTTTTGAGTAAATATCACGAGACCACTGATTAGACGCTAAACGATCGGAATATATTTTGCCCAACTCAAGGTTTGTAGTCCCACTCATGTATCTTAGGAGCTTAACACTGTCCTGTAGAAAAAGCAAAGGGGAAGTCCTCATCATGACTGACGTTACTAAAATTCCAACTCCGTTCACCAATCCTTGTTTAATACTGCATAAAATTTGACATAGATTAGATATTTTACATGGAACAGTAAGAAATTAGGTTAATCCTAATTGTTTATTATAGGCCAACATATCAAATCAATCTAGTTGGCTAGAAATTATGAGTTAGTTTTTTATAGTATTAAAATGAAAATATACTTTATCCTAATAAAAATATAGATATCCAATAAGCTAATAAGATTCCGAGTTATCCCAGATGGTTGTTTTTATTAGGGCTGTTCGAATACTCGAGGTAATGGATTTTGCTATCCGAATCTTTTTGGTTTCGGATACATATTCAGATATCGGAAATTTCTATCATTTTCTTCGATAGAATGGAAGTATATCATGAAAAAGTATTTACTCATATATAACTTGGTTTTAAATAGCGGAAAGCGTGTCTGGTATTAAACAAATTGAAAAATATGGAAATTATATATTAAATTATAAATACTTAAAAAACCCTATACTACATATTGCATAAGGCATCAATTTCAAAAGTGGGCATTAGGCATGGTGAAAAAAAAAAGCACAAGTATCTTCTTAAGTACTAATTCCTAATCCTTAATTAATCATGAAAACTAAGAATTAGCAAAATCATCATCTCCAACTTGGACAACATCCGATATCTTCTCCCACCTACACAAGTCAATAGCGTTAATTACATAATCAATCAAGAAGTCAGGAGGCATTGTACATCACTGCAGATTAAGTGTAAAACATGTAGCATGATTAATTGATTAAGTGTAAAACATTTAACATTATTAACCGATTACAGAAGAAGTATAGTAGGGTAGGAAATCATTAAAAGCTATAGAATTTGTGAAGAAGAGATGGTGAAACATAAAAGATTTTAGAAGTTGTACCTTGTTTTGATCTTGATGTTGATTCCAACTATTGTGTTCAGAGGAGGATGAAGATGAAAATAGAGAAGAAGAAATCCCGCTAATGATGTTGTCTTTGTTGTGCGACGTATGGATTCTCATTTTAACAAGCCCTGCGACTAAACTTGGCCCATCTAATAAAATAAGCCCACTATCCCAAAGCGTGCCTAAGGGCTGCTTTATTATATAACAATCCTAAAGATAATAATCATGTTTAATCATGTTTTGATGCTTAGTTAAACTGCTGTTGCCCTAAACTGATTCCACTAGGAAAACGTTCTTATACAGAGACTGTAAAAAAATAACGTGGTAAAACATGATTTAGAGTAAAAGCCGACTGTGAGCACGTACTATTGACTAATAACTATTAATCCAAAAGAATCACAAAAACCTAATTACGTACGCTCGAATTATTGATGAAAACAGAAGGGCCTAGGGTAAAAACAGGTTCTTAGAAATTTCGCATAGCCAGACGCATTGGTAAAGAGAAAGTTGAGGATCAGAGATTGATGGAAGCTACGGAAGCCAAGGGGTCAAGCGAAGTTGAAACCGGAATAAACAAGAAACGCTTAAGAAATATCTAATCTTAACTATCAAGAATCATAAATATAGATATGATATAACAGGAGTACCTGGAGCAATAGCAGGCTCTTTAAACTTTCGAGCGACTTTTGCTGCCATACACAAAAGAGGTAAATATCATAGATTGAAATTAGCGACGAATTGAAGGCCAAGGGTGACGTGAAATTGAACCCTAATAAAGCTTTTATAAGCCGTTTCATTTATCCATGCATGTTTAGGTATGGCATTCGGTTCCCTTCGGTTACTTGGCAAACATTGGGCTCAGTCTTTGGCATGCCGAGCTCGGCTCGGCAATACAGCGAGGACGAACAAATGTGAGAGAGTTTTATTATTTTTTTTTAATCTATTTGTTTTTTAAACATTTTTTCCAAAAATTATCCTCTTTCCAAAAAAACACATAATTTCAAAAATATAACTGTTTTTTTTTTTCCAAAATTTCAAATTTTAAACCCTTAATCTTTAACTATAAATATTATCATCATTATTCACTCTTCACCCTATTCAAATCTCCTTAATTCTACTATCTTAAATTTCTTATTTTTCCATTCTTTTATACTCCTCATCACAAAAAATGGCTATTGTTTGGTCGACCGTAGAAAAAATCTTACTCGCTCGTTTATGGATTGATTTAACAGAAGATCTACACCACAGTGACTACCCTTCGGCTAATTTTTGGAGTAGAGTCGCCAAAATATACAACCGTCAAGCCCTTCATCCACGAAGAAAAGATCTAATCTACGTCAAATGGAGAAACGCACACACACTCGCAACTCGATTTACTATTGTGTTTCGTAGAGTGATGCATAATGCCGGAAATGGTGAAAACGAAAATATTTTGCTACAGAATACTCTTGAGGCTTACTGTGTTCAAACTGACAAAAATTTCAAGCTTGTTGAGTTTTGATAATTTGTAAGGCAAAGCCCCAAATAGCGTGATGTTTGAATTTCTAGTGTGATGTTTCTGAAATTCTAGTTTTCTTGTGATATTTTTAATGTCTGTGTTTTTTTTTATTTTTAGCGTGATTTTTTTTTTTTAATTTCTAGTGTGATTTTTTTTAATTTCTACGTTTGTTTTAATGGAATTTAAGTTTAAAAAAAATATATGTTTGCAATATTATTTTCTAAATTAATTAAAGTTAATATATATTTAGCATGCCAAATGTGGCAACTCGTGTCTAGCAAATGACAACTTTTGACAAAAATGACATGACGCCTACGTTGACTGTGGCAAATGTAACACCACACCCACCAACCTTAGAGATAGTAGAGAGAAAAAGATAGTAGAGACAAATCGCCGTTCTAAGAAAAAAAGTAGAGACAAATCAAATGACCAGTTTGGAAAGACCGAAAAACCCTATAAAAATTAAAAACCAAGGTTGTCAAGTTCAAGATATTACGTACGATCGTTTTTGAATTTACAAGATCGGAATCCTAAGATCTCACAAAATAAAACATAATCTTAATTTATAATTTTAAAACATAAAAACATTTCAAACATTAAATTTTACGTTCAAAAGTTATTAAAGCTTCAAAATATTAGTCATAACTCATAAGTGACAACACAAAATGATAAATGGTAATTTGTAAAAAGGGTAAAAGACATAAAATAGTAAAAAAAATTCATTGCAAAAAAGTAAAATAAATAAATAAATCAAGGGAATGTAGGATCTGATCGAATTCCGATCCTACGCTCCTATCTACGATCTTACGATTCTATCTACGATCGTACGATCCTATGATCAAGATCACGATTTTAATAAGCGTTATAAAAACCCTATAACACTGAAAGCTTTTTATAGATATGGAGAGTTTTTTTTTTTTTTTAAACTAGGTACTTTTAAAAAGGTGTCGTAAATAGGTTAACTTTTAAACATTTTGTAGACACATGTTGTTTTGAGGGAGGGCCACCATTTTTATTTTTTTATAGGGATTATTTGCTAAAAATATTTTCATTTATAACCCTTACATTTACAAATTTAACCCTTTAAGTTATATCTCATTTTGTTTTTCTCTTTCAAACAATCTATTTTTTATCCTTATTAAAAATATATGCATTCGTTACTTTATTCCATAATATATGATTATATTTTATGTATTATTTTTTACAAGTAATATCTTTAAATAGATCTTATAAATACTTTTAAATAGATATCAATATTGAATATATTATAATGTTACGAAATTACCAAAATAATTAAAAACGATATTACAATACGAATTAAGCGTAAAATTACAATACAAGTTAACAGTAACCTACATTATTAATTGAAACTGTTACAAACTTCATAGCTGTAACGACCCGATTTTTCAAAGGAAAATTTTCATTTTTGATTATCCAAACACATTTCCATAAATTACAAAATCTCATATATAATTGTTTTCAAACTCATATCAATTACAACTTTTATTTAAAATATCAAAGTGTCTCATAACGCAAGTGTGAGAGTGCACGTCGCGCCATCAAGCCTTGCCCTTGCCCTTGGGATCCGATGTACCTGAAACAAATCCACAACCTGTAAGCTACCTCACATGGTCTTTTCCTAGGAATGTCATGGGCTACCCCACATGGTCTTATATCCAACTGTCACGGGCTCCCCGCGGGGGTCTTTCATGCAATAACGTTCAATCACTAGCATACTAATTAGCACAAAGATAACTATCATACCACATATCTCTACGAACGCTAGTGTACCACAGAACATAAAATGGATTGGCCTTGGTGCCTTAGACCCGTTGGTATGGTGAGAAGACTCACCTCTCTCGAATGTTAAACTGACAAGCTAGAACCAGATATGTCCCACGTGTTGCTCCAACTCAACTGCCTGTAAGCATCATAAGATAGACTTGTCATAATCCCATAATTACCCTCAAGGTTAACCCTGGTTAACCTTGGTCAAAGTCAGAGGTGACAGTAAAAGTCAACAGTCCATGTTGACCTCAACTTGTCGAGTGCATCTAGTGACTCGTCGAGTTCCTACCGGGTCCAGACAACTTGATCAAACCCTAGCCAACTCACCGAGTTGTTTCATCAACTCGACAAGTTCACTTGATATTCAGAAGGCGGGTAAACCCGATCCGACTCGTCGTGATGTTAGGGCAACTCGTCGAGTGCCCCTTCCTATTTTCTTATTGTGATGATACACCGAATCCAGGGACTCCAGGGCTTAGATCTAAAGCCCTAATGTGTCTAGAAGGATAAAGTTTCCAACTTTACCCTCTAGAACCGTTCCAAATGTTGTAAGGCCCTTATCAAAGGTTGGAAGTTCCAAAGCTTTGTCATATGGTCCAAAACTCTAGGGATCTGAAATCCCTCCTTTCCAGAAAAGTTTCTAGTCCTCAAAACGTTCCAAAGATGGAGGCTTTATGGACATGCATGTCCAATGCATCTCCCTAGGTCAAAATGTCTAAAAAGAGGGAAATATGCCCTAAAAACCCTTGCATGGTGTCCTTGCTCAACCAAAGGCTAGATCTAGCCTACCTTGGGACCTTTTTGCCCTGGAGATTCATAAAGTTGCAAACTTTATGAACACCATGAAGAGTAAACTCACGATCTAGTCGTATTTTGAGTGTTGAAGACTTACAACAGTCCACAAGATGGTCAAGCTCAAGCATGTGTGATTGGTTTGTTGGATCCTCTCACTATCTCCTTCTTCTTAAGCTTCAAAGTCACTCTAGTTCACAAAATGGAAGGGAATGGGGATTAAGGTTAGCACAAACGTTCTTAGGGTTTGGAGGCTGATGGAAGGTCAACCTTAAGGCTCTTAAGGAGATTATATAGGGTGCAAACCCTAAAATTAGGGTTTTATCATTACAGTGTCTACTCGTCGAGTCAGCCTTCCAGCTCGTCGAGTAGGGTGTAGATCTCGCGTCCTTGAAATGCCCTCTACTCAACGAGTTGAACTCCCAACTTGCTGAGTCGACACACTAAAACCCTAAATCTTAAATAAATTAAGTAATACCTGGACCAGATGTTACAAGTCTCCCAGCGTCCTTGAAATGCCCTCTACTCGATGAGTTGGACTCCCAACTCGCCAAGTCCACACACCAAAACCCTAGATCTTAAATAAATTAAGTAATACCTGGAACAGGTGTTACAAGTCTCCCCCACTTGAACTAGACTTCGTCGTCGAAGTCTGCTGATCCAAACAAATCCGGGTAGTGATCTCGCATCTCGTCCTCTGGCTCTCAGGTCCACTCAGAGCCCCTGCGGTGCTGCCATTGCACCTTTACCAACTTCACTTCCTTGTTCCGAAGAATCTTAGTCTTCCTATCTAATATGGAAACATGCCTCTCAATGTAGTTCAGGCTCTCATCCACCTGGATGTCGTCCAGCGAAACAACTATGGACTCATCAGTGACACACTTCTGAAGCTGTGACACATGGAAGGTGTTGTGAATATGGCTAAGCTCAGGCAGGTCTAGTCGATATGCTACCTTGCCAACCCGGGCCGAAATCCTGAATGGGCCAATATATCGGGGTCCTAGCTTTCCCCTCTTCCGAAACCTGATAACCCCCTTCCAGGGCGACACTTTCAGGAACATAAAGTCCCCCACTTGAAACTTAAGATCCGATCTCCGCCGGTCAGCATAACTTTTCTGACGGCTCTGCACGACCCGCAGTCGGTTGCGCACCTGCTGAATCAACCCGGTAGTCTTGAGCACTGCCTCAGTGCTCCCCTCAACCCACCCGAAATCACACAATAATCACATAGATATCAAACACTAGCTAGCACATTCAATAATCATACAGGCCTAACAGATCATCAATCATAGCATCATCATATACACTAGGATACAGATCTAACAGATAAATACACATAGCATCATACGATAACCAGGATAACAATCCAAAAGGTCCGGCCTTGGTGCCTTCGAAAACTCACCTCACAATGTCGAACTGAACTGAAAACCTCCGACTGCTGACTCACTGAAAATCCCGAACTATCACAATAAACGAATACTAATCAACAGTTGGAATATCAATCTTGGGTAAGCTCCCAAACATAGGGTAATAGTCCATTTTACCCTTTCCCTAATTTGGGCCAAGGCCCTACTCCCAATCCTTGATCCAAAGGTTCAAATATACAAAGCCCATAATTGGCCCAATTTTCCAAATTGAGCCCAACTCTTCACTTGGACCTCATCCTAAGGTCCATTTTCATAATTGGCCCAAGACACTTCTATTCAGAAAGTCTAGCAAGGGCCCAAACCAAGCTGGCCCAAAGGTGGCCCCAATCCGAAGCCCAACTCGCAAAAACCCATTAGAGAGCGTACGCTGGGCGTACCCCAAAGTTACGCGGGGCGTACGCGGGCCTCGCATTGACTGGAAACAGAGGCGTTGACCGCTTATGCAGGGCGTACTCCATTCTACGTGGGGCGTACCCTCGTAGAATTCAAACTCCAATAAGTGCTTAATACCTTAAGCACTTAAGCCCAAACTTCAGATCCATGGTCCAAATGCACCTTAGAGTCATACAGTTTCCAACTTTATGACTTTAGACGTCCAAAAGTTCTTAACACAAGATCTTATTCCATTAAGACCTTTATACCAAATACATGGGACACTTCTAGCCATTGAGACTTCGTTTTTATGATTAAGGACTCCTCAAAGGGTCTGAAAGGACAACTCAAATCATCTAGAACATGCCATGTTCAAAATGGAGCATTTGGGACTAAGAAAGAAGCAAATAAGAAATCAACAAGAGATCTAGCAAAACAATCATAAAGGTTGGAGCTTTATACCTTTGGATGATGAAGAAGGAAACCAAAACTATAGATCCAAGCCTTCTGTCACACCCCAAAACCGGAACGGCGGAAATGTTCTGGGGTG
This sequence comes from Lactuca serriola, assembly GCF_051521515.1. Taxonomy (NCBI): domain Eukaryota; kingdom Viridiplantae; phylum Streptophyta; class Magnoliopsida; order Asterales; family Asteraceae; genus Lactuca; species Lactuca serriola. The sequence goes on from NC_136410.1 coordinate 202,722,052, forward strand.
GATGATGTCATGTCAAGTATCACAACATATGCAGTATAGTAATCAAAGTACAACAACCATTGCATTAATAGTAATAGTTTTACATGGTTTACATTTCATAGAGACATTAAAGTAATACAAGTAATAATGTAGATCCAACTTGGTACTAAACGGTCTTCACCAAAAGCGCCTGAGATGTACCTGTCTATTGCTGACCTGAGAATACAAGTTATTTGAAAGCGAGTATCAACATTTTTACAAATGCTGGTGAGTCATAAGTATTTAGTGTCATTTTATCCAAATAACTTTATATAAGTAGTAGTTTTAAAGTATACAGTGAATTAGAGTCCTTTCCAGAAAATCCTATATTTTCTAATTAAAAGCAGTCTTCTACCAAGACTGGACAGAGTTATGTGGTAAAAAGTAATTTTTCTTTAACACTATCATTATCAAAATGTGGTATTGATTTTGAAAGAAAGTAGGGGAATATCAGGGAAAATAACATATGCCTCAGCAGTGAAGACTGCTGACTAAGACAAAAAGAAATCATAGACTCCAAGAGAGTATCGAATGAACGGTACGCCTGGCTCAGTCTAACAAAAGGGAGACATAGACCCCAGACGGTATCAAATGAAAGATACGTCTAGAAAGGTCTAAAAACAGTGAACACAGACCCCAGATAGTATCAACTGAATGATACGTCTAGCAAGGTCTAAAAACAGTGAATACAGTGTTAAAACCCGTTACCTTAAGGCCATGAATTATAAGGTAACCCCGAGATACTCATAACCATACTGATAGACACTAGAGAACTTGACGCCCTGCAAGCGTCGGAAAGAATGTGACATTTGTCACCCCTTAGCTTGGTAGGCCGTGGACTGTAGCTAGCAGTCAGGGTGTGGGGGTGTCAATCTCGTATAGATCTATACACACAATGCCCGCTCTCCCTACATGAGACTCTGGTTACCAACTAGACAACGGAGAAGGCCGTGTCCTGAAGATGCATCTCGTATAGTGAGATCTGATGTAAAATACTGGACTAATGATAGAGACTCACAACTGGACTGACCGATGTAAACCTATATGTCTATGCTTGTATACATAATATATAACTAATGATCAAACGACCTTCGGACGGATATCCGATCCCACCAGACCACATCTCAACGAAGAAAAGGAAATAAGGCGAACTAGCCTTCCTAAGTCCTTTAAACATTATTTATATATATCTATACAAGCACAGACATACATTTAACTAATAGGAACATTTAACGAAGTTTAAGTGTTTAACGAAGTTTAAGTGTTTAACGAAGTAGAAGTGTTTCACAAAGTATAAGTGTTAACAAGTAGGAGCGTATCGTGAAGTAGGAGCGTATCGTGAAGTAGGAGTGTATCGTGAAGTAAAAGTGTATCGTGAAGTAAGAGCGTATCGTGAAGTAAAAGTGTATCGTGAAGTAGGAGCGTATCGTGAAGTAAAAGTGTATCACGAAGTAAAACTGTTAACAAAGTAGTAGCATTTAACCAAGTAGGAGCATTAACTAAGTAGAAGTATAACAAGGCAGTAGAATCTAACGAAGTAGGAGTATAAAACATGGAAGAAAACTTCGGTGAAAACTTTGGAAAACCTTTATACTTAAGAAAATCACGATTTGGTATTCTTTTATAAAATAAGTTTGAAAAACTTTAGAAATTCTTTGGAAACCTTTCATAAACAAGTTTTGAATGAAACTTTGATAAAACATTTTGGGTAAAGAAATCCTTTGTTTAACATACTGCCGTAACAGGATTTTAAGTATAACATACAACGTGAGAGACAATTTGAGAAAAGCTGTGAACAAGTAAGGACGTTTTAGAAAACCATTTACAGTATCATACTTGTTAAAACAGTTTACAGTGTAATAAATCCTTGTGCATGCGAGTTATCAATCACATGTGATTGATATGATAACTGGCATGTTTAACTTGTATTCCCCCCTATAAAAGCATGTAAAAACATTTAAAAGGTTAATTCAGGGGTATGAACTCACATGTTGTAAGTGGATCGAACGAAGGTGTCGGTTGGGTGCTCGGTGTCAAGTAAAGACTTGAGCACACTTAGTGACCTATTAACATATGATGAAATATGTTTACATACAATTAGTAAATATAATACTAATTAAACACGTATACGCATCCTAAAGTGCGGAAAACACTTTGATTAAGTGCTAGGGGTGTCCCGGGTAACATTTAAGGGTGTGAATGGCTTAGATAGGGAGTTTACTCTTCAAGAGTAAACTCTTTATAGAGTTCACGGCCCTAAGACCAACTCCCCATGAGTTTACGGCCGTAAACTCATGGTGGGAGTGTTCTAGGATGCTAAATGGTCTTATATCACTTGTGGAATTATGCTAGGCTCAAATCTAGGATTTATAAAGGGTTTAAGGCCTCAAATGCACCATTTTGTGGAGCTTACGGCCCTAAACAAGGAGTTTACGGCCGTAAGCTCCCATGTGCTCATTTCTTTTGTGTGTTTAAGGTCTTAAATGGTAGAGAATAAAATCCTATGTATTTTTCCAAGTCAAATGGGGGTGTTCGGGCATCATTTGGCCACTTTTTGGGAGTTTACGGCCCATGGACCTTTCCTAGGGGGGTTTACGGCTGTAAACTCCTATTTCCTTGGTTTCTTTAATGTTTAAAGCATTTACATCAATGTGATTGCTTCTAGACATTTTTCCAAGGCCATAGGAGGTGTTTGAGGGCATTTCTAACACTTAAACTTGAGTTTACTCCCCATGAAGAGAAGTTTACGGCCCAAGCAAGTTCTTGGGCAGTAAACTCAAGTTTACTCCCCAAAAGTTAAGTTTAATGTGTTCTAAGTCCGTTTCCATAAGTCATTTAGCCATATTTAAGCCTTAGGGGTAGTTTAGAGGGGTTTTGGGGCTTAAAAACCCCATTTAATGGTGTTCACGGTCCAAGAGTGTTCTTGGGCCATAAACACCTACTCTTGCCCCTATTTGATTCCTTAAACACGAATTTGCATGTTAGTTAAGCTATACAACAAGTTAGGGTAGATTGCTTACTCGTTTGGGGCTCGAAACGGGTGTTTTTGGCTCGAAAATAAGTTGTAGAGAGAGAGAGAGAGAGTGGAGAGAGAGTGAAAATGTCTCAAATGGACTCCACTCACCCTTATATAGGGGTTTGGGTTGGGGCTCAGTGGAAATCTACCCGATATTGCCGTTAAACAGGGCTTTTTGGTCGCACCCGATTAAAGGGTCGTATTTTGACTTGGTTGAAACTAAAAATTTTCAAGGAATATTGTAGTGTTTCTAATTTATTTCAACCCTTACCAAGTCATTATAAAAGTCCCACATTAATTAACCTCTTCCAAAAGGTTAACAGACAGTTTAATAAAACGAGGCTTATTAACGGAAGGAAGGGTTAAAAATGACGGAATAAATTTCGGGTTGTCACACTTTCCTTCACGTTCCTAAGCTTCTTGATGCACTTCCTTTGACTCTAACACACCAAAAATATAGTTTAAGGCTCCCACTCTCTCTCAATAGGGCTAGGGTTTTGCAAGAACAACTGAGGGACTTGGAGGCTGAAAGGATAAGGGCGCTTGGTCCATAATGATGGTTAAATACTCTTAAAACCTAAATTTTAGTGTTTCACTCGGACACTAGTACACGCTCAGCATACATATGTGTACGCCCAACGTACTAAGGCGTGTCCTAGTATGCTTAGCGTACCCACATGTACACGCAACGTACATCTCCTGCCCTCTAAATTACCAAAATGCCACTAGGGCTAACTTCAAACAACTCCAAGGGCCAAAATGTCACCAATGAAATATCAAGGAAAGGATTCGAAAATACCTGAAATCCAGGATGTTACGGAGATGAAGAAGGTTAAAAGATGGTGACAGTAAAGAAAGTTATGATAGGTGAATTAAGAAGGTTTGAATGTGGTGGAAAGTAAAGAAGGATTTGGGTATTTATATAGGTTGATTAATAGTTTAAAATTTGAAATTTTGAAAGAAAAAAAAACGATTATAAATGTTTTTGGAATTTTTCGAATCAACCCCTAAATTTTTTTTGGTGCTTTATACGGGCATAAGGTGGGTTATAACATGCTTATCTTATCTGATCCCTAACCTAAAATAACCAGTCAAATATGCTACATACCTATTTGAAAGCTTATGTACTATCTAGTAAGCATCTACTAAAGTCAACACATGCAATTTTTGACCCAGTTTTTTGTTGTTTGAATAGATCATAAAACATCTTACCATCATTGAAAACAAACATTTTTATCCCTTACACACCATACTTTTTACAATAAATCTTGGTCCACATCGACCCACCATCCTTTTCGTTCTCTTCGATGGCAACAAAAAAAACATGTTTGTCCCTCACACACCACCGCTTCCCCTTTATTATGTAACCCCCCCCCCCCTCCACACACACACACCCACCCCTCTCTCTCTAGTAACATCCAACTTACGTTCTTATATCTTTTGGGTCTTCGGGATCAAACGCATCGAGAACAGTACCCCGTACCCAATTGACACTATATTTCACCTTATCTAACTCTTTCTCTCTTAATCGAGGATAAAATCCACCACAAAACCCTAAAATTAAAATCCACCACAAAGGATTTCTAATTTGTAGAGTTATTACACTTTATACATGTTTGGACGACAAGTTTGGAGATTACAATTATAAGTGGCGTCGGTGACGAGTGGAGGTAGTCAATGATGATTGGTGGTAGTGGCTGCCTGAAATGACGATGTTAAAGCGACTAGAAACAAATTCCAAGGGAACATGGTGTAGGTGGAGGCCAAATATCGGTGCTACAAGATTCTTTCTTCAACTTACTTTCGTTTTTTGTGCAGGTTTAGTGGTGCTCAATGGAGATGTAGTTGTAGGTGGTGGGAGATGATGGTGGTGCTAGATGGTATTCGAGGAGTTGATTGCGTAATTTAGGGGGAAGAAAGTAATATTTATGTTTTGTATACGTGGATAAGGAAATTTTAGAAATTTGAAAGTCAATGTGGGCTAAGGAAAAAGAGGACAACAAGTGTCCATATGGTAATGGGGTAGCTGATTTACCACTTCAAAATGTTCAAAATGACTTTTTGATCCAACAAAGTTAACTTTATGCTCCCATAAAGCGCAAACTTTATGGACTGATTCAACAAATTCCAAAAACACTATTAGGTTAATGTGTCATTTTCCCTTTTTGAAACATGCGGTATTTTTCTTAAAGTGGTAAAAAAACCCTCAATGCAATGTCTCTCATGAGTAGCACACTGCCGAATTGACACCAAACTCGTTATGCCAAGCTAATGGCATGTTATGTGTCGAGTATATATCACATTCTAGCACATTCCATATAGCCTAAGATCAAAATTAATAATTTATTTGACAACAATAACATAGATAATATTCCTAAAAAAACATCCACTTTAGTTTCAAATTAGACATGAGACCAATGTATTACATTAATTCAATAAAAGAAAGTTCATACCAATCATTGTAATTATACAATGTAAACTTTGTAAATAAGTCCTTACATTTAGCAAAATAAAAAAGAAATAAACCAATTTATAGTTGTCGCATTGTCATTAATGGATATATTGATGTTGCAATTAAATGAGAATAAAAGATTAGGAAAATGGTAAAGTGAAAAAAAAAATTAATGTTTCAAAAAATGACATTGATCAAACAAAATAATTTTTATTTGTTAGCCCAGAGGTATGGCATGGTTTTTTACGCGTAAATTGTGACGTGAAGGGGGATTTCTACACGTGAACACCCCCTCCCCTCCTCATGAATGTGACGCGGATTGATACCATTCACGGATGATGACGAACAATTTTATTGATTGAATTTTTTCTCCCTTATCATTCCTCCCGTTTCTCTTTCTCTCTTCGTTTTCTCTCTCTTTTTTTTTCTCTTATTCACCACCCATTACTAGTAAACATGTAGCGGATGATGTAACACCCTAACCATACCCTTTGGCCTTAGTAGATGCTACTCAAAGACATAAAAGACATGAATTGCAAAACTGTAGGTTCGTTATTTTTTTAGCATAGGAAGCAGTAGTTCAAAACGGCTAATTGCATCATTGCTCTGTTATGCACATGCATATGAAACATTCAACAAGCGAATTAGCGAACCGGATAAGCAGAGCACTGATCACCGCCGCCGATCAATCTGCAGCACCACGGACATGGACTCCGGTACTCGAACAAACCCTCCATGGAATCGGTTGCCGACACTCCCTCAACCCAACACTCGTTTCCCGAGTCATCGACCCTTTCCTCATCCACCACCATTCACTCGCACTCGGCTTCTTCAACTGGGCTTCTCAGCAACCAGGATTCACCCACACTTCCATTTCCTATCAATCCATCCTCAAATCCCTCTCCATCTCCCGCCAATCCACCGCTGTTGATACGCTCATGAAGCAAATCAAAACTCTCAAAATTCAACTCAATTCTTCCGTCTACCGCTCTATTATCACATCACATATCGCCGCAAAAAAACCTCTCAACGCGTTTTCGGTATTCAATGATGTTAGATTCTTGATTTCTGATATTGGTCCTGATACCTGTAATTCGCTACTTGCGGCTCTTTCTAGTACTGGGAATTTGAGTTATGCCCACCAAGTGTTCGATGAAATGATCACAAGAGATATTCATTTCTCTACACTTGGGATTGGTGTTTTTCTATGGAGATTTACCAAAACGGCTGAACTAGATAAAACTCTGAGCTTCCTGGATAACATCCAAAACCAAAATTCAAATGTAAACGGTTCGATTCTTGCACTTTTGATTCTTCACGGGTTGTGTTTAGAGAGTAGGGTGCATGAAGCTATGTATATGCTCGATATATTAAGAAAAAGAGACTGCAAACCTGATTTCATGGCATACAGAATCGTTGCAGAAGCCCTTAGAGAAACAGGGAATGTAGTCGAAGTGGAGAAAGTCTTGAAGATGAAGAGAAAGCTTGGGGTTGCACCAAGAACAAGCGATTACAAAAACTTCATATTTCAATTAATTTCCGAAAGACTAATTTCTGAAGCCAAAGATTTAGGTGAAATAATTATAAACGGAAATTTCCCAATTGAAGATGATGTTCTCAACACATTAATAGGATCAGTATCAACCAACAATCCTCAAGCTGCATTGATGTTCTTCAAATCCTTAGTTTCAAATGAAAGATTCCCCACTCTTCTTACACTCAACAATTTGTGTAGAAACTTATGTAAACATGGAAACCATAACGAATTAGTGGAAATTTTCAAGATTCTATCGGACAATGAGTATTTTGTAGATATTGAAAGATATAATGTGATGATTTTGTACTTTTGTAAAGCGGGAAAAGTGAAAGAAGCATATGAGATTCTTCAAGAGATGAAGAGAAAAGGGTTAGGTCCAGATATTTCATGTTATAATCATGTTATGGAAGGTTGTTGTAAGGAAGATATGATTCGCCCTGCTAAACGATTGTGGGATGAAATGTTTGCAAATGGATGTGAACCCAATTTGAAAAGTTACAATATTTTTATCCAGAAGTTGTCTGAAATCGGGCAGGTGAAAGAGGGTCATAGGGTTTTCGGGCAGATGTTGGAGAGAGGAGTGCTGCCCGATGAAACAACGTATGTTGTTCTGATTAAAGGGCTTTGTCAAAAAAATGAAGTTGAGACAGCTCTCAAAGTGTTTAACAAGTCTTTCGAACATGATGCAGAGATTGCGAAGGGTATATTAGGAAAGTTTGTCCTTTATCTTTGTAGAGAAGGTACTTACTGAAGTTTCAATGGTTTGAGTTTGTGCTAATGTCATAAAAGCCCTTAAGTTTTCAAGAAATATTCGGTTTTACCCTTTGGTGTCTGTTGGATTCACTAAAGCCGAAAGTTTGCGTAAGTTTTTTTTAAATTTTTACCCTTTTAGAATGTTACCCGGGTTACTAACAAGTCGCCTACACATATGGCTTGAAAACTTAAGGGTAAAACCGAATATTTTTTGAAAACTTAAGGTTTTTATGACATTAGCCCAAAAATATATAAAAACGTTTTTATACATATAAAAAACACGTTTATATATATATATATATATATATATATATATATATATATATATATATATATATATATATATATATATAGAGAGAGAGAGAGAGAGAGAGAGAGAGAGAGAGAAATTTCATGAAATAACCATATGTTAAGGGGTGTTTTCACCTTTTAACCATAAAAATTCGAAATTTGTAAAATGACCACAAGATCCGCAGGGTGCTCTGCGGATCCGTTTAACCTTCTGAGGATCTTAACACACCTCTGTGGAAATGAGGTGGCAACAGTAAATTACAAAAAATTTCGGGGTTTTTAAGGTTCCACAGAGGCGTCTCTGTGGATCCTGTGTTGGCTCTGCGGATCACTTAATTGCTCTGAGGATTGGTAGTTGTAGTCGTTTATGAGGAATTGGTAGCCGTCTCTGCGTATCCTATGTTGGTTCCTCAGAGACGCCTCTGCGGAACCTTAAAAACCCTGAAAAATTGTCTTATTGTTGTCACCTCATTTCTGCAGAGGTGTGCTAAGATCCTCAGAAGGTTAAACGAATCCGCAGAATACCATCTGCGGATTTTGTGGTCATTTTACAAATTTCGAATTTTTATGGTTATAAGGTGAAAGCACCCTTTAACATAAGGTTATTTCATGAAAATTTCCATATATATATATATATATATATATATATATATATATACAATACGTAAAAAATGTTTTTATATGTTTTTTTGGCTAATGTCATAAAAGCCTTTAAGTTTTCAAAAAATACTCGGTTTTACCCTTAAGTTTTTAAGCCACGTGAGTAGGCAACTTGTTAGTAAACGGGTAACCTGCTGAAAGGGCAAAAATGAAAAGTCTTATGCAAACTTCCGGCTTTAGTGAACCCAAAAGACGCCAAAGGGTAAAACCGAATATTTCTTAAGTGTTTTTATGACATTTTACTCCTTTTTGACTTGATTGGTTAAACCAAAAAGCATGGCTTAATGTATTAAGACACTAACCCTTTAGGTGTTTGTCTATCATCTTTTCTACTCTCAACTTCTCTCACCATAAACTTGTTGAATACTCTGAAATTTGTTTTTCTTTTTTGGAATGCAAGGGCAAAATGGTGATTTAGTCGGTTTATTTTATTTGTTTGCAGGTGAATTTATTGTTGCTTCAAAGTTGGTGGATGATTATACATGTGCTATAGAAGATTTGGAGTACAACATGATCTTGCTAAAACGTCTTGTGGATGCTGGAGAGTTTAGTATTGCTATTGGACATGTGAAGAGGGTTGTTGAGAAGTCGCCTCCATTGTTGCATGAGCTTCGTTGTGAGCTTTTTTCATGGCTTTCATCTTCATCAAAACAAGAGCCAATTTTAGAATTGATTCAAGTGATTGATTTGAATGTATCCAACAAAATTATGTAGTCTTCAAAAGCTTTTCCCAAAAGAATAAACTAAATAGATATTATTACTCCATACAAAGAAGAAAGTGAAAGCATCAAATGTCAATCTATGCACTCACTTTTCTTGCAAGCATGTCCACTTAAAATGGACACGAAATGCAAAAAAGCTCAAAAGATACGGAGGCAGTGAGACAGAAATGACTGTTCATTTCCTTTAAATCAATCAAGGAATAGACGCTGTAAATAAGATGCTAAAAGCTGTTTCTCCATTTATTTAAGGGTTTGATCAGCTAGAGCATTATTTTTTATTTCAAGTAAAAAAAAATTAATAATAATAAATAAATAAATAACTTAATAAAACAGGGTTTTCACTCATCAAGCCCTACATTTTCAATTAGGAGCAATCGTTTTTTAAAATTATTGTGACGATTCCAATGTTTTTGCATTTATTGGAATGATATGAGCACGTTCGGTATATAGAGTGTTTGAGAGCTTCTAGCTTCTAGCGTTTGACAAAACATTTTTTTTAGCAGAAAATCTCATTTGGCACTACAAGCTTTTAGAGTTTAGTTTAAACAAAATGTTTCAAATTTAAATGCTACTTCACGTAGTGTTTAATAAAATGTTACCCGCTACATGCTACATGTTATCTGCTATCGGTTAATTTCACTAAACATGCCCTATAAGTTCGAAATAGGTTATTTTCGGATTTTGGAATTTACTTTTATTTGAACAAAATTCTTCTAAAGAAATTCTCTCTTTTTTCTTAAATCCAAAATGTTTATCATTATTGCCTTTTTAGTTATATAGCACATTTTTATTTTTATGCTCTTGTATCGGAATCCACTTGGTTATTGGTAAAAAATGTAAAAGAAAATTAAGGTGCGTTTGGTTGTGGAAAATTGTTTTTAGTTTCTATTAAAATGTCTTCAGAAAATAGGGTTAAGTTTTCTTTTGCAATTTTCAATGAAAACGCGTTTGGTTGGAACGAGTGGAGTTTTCATTTTCCATCTTAGAAATTTGGAAAACTATAAAAATCACTTTTCTAATTTACATATAGTTTGGAAAACTGAAAATTTTCATTTTCTTAGAAAACTTTGGAAAACTGAACGAACCAAACACGTTTTCAAAATTTCCGTTTTTTTTGGAAATTTTTCCTAGAAAATTGAAAAATTTTCCACAACCAAACACACCCTTAACATTATGTTAGATTTCGATGAAAACAAAATATGTTCTTAAAATGTTGAATATGTTTTTCGATTTTAAGACATGTTTCACGGATTTCTTTTTTGACTTTGTCTGCAATGTTTAGTGAAATTCAAAGCATACTTTAGAGTTTTGATATAATCTAAAACTAAATAGCGTCTCATATATGATAAATCCAAAAAGATTGCATCATTCATAATATTATTATATATATAAATAAAAGCCATTATATTTTAATCATTTTTATAATTATGGTAATATTTTTTATAATTAATGTTTATTATATGTGCCTTATGGCACATATTAGAAAATCCTTTTTTTTTGTAATGTAACCGTTATTTTATTTCGTTCAATTAAAGCCATCTATTTTTTAAAGAAGTTTCGACTGCAACAACTTTGATTATCTTCTATTTTTGTTTTAGTATGTGTTAAAACTGAGATAACTTCTTATTTAAATAAATGGCAACATATATGATTTATAAAATAAAATAATCTTTAGCGGATGTTAAAACATGACTTATTATTTATAAATTAAAATTTTATTTAGTCGGTATTAAAAGTGACATCACTTTGTAAATGGCAATTTATAAATTAAAATTTTATTTAGTGGATATTAAAAGTGAGACAAAATTGCAAAAATGATTCTTTTTGATTTGTCAATTTTTTTGAATAAGGTGTAATAAAAGTTTCTTAGCAAAAAAGTTCATATTTTGTGGTTTTGTTGTGGTTTTGGTCCCTACATCGTTAAGTTTAACAGCATGGTTGTTAACTTTTGATAAAAGACGGATTTACCCCTGAGATCATTTCTATAGTTTTATCTTTGAGTAAATTACACGAATGGTCCCTATTGTTTGGAGTAATTTGCGTGCTTGCGTGCTTGTATTATTATTTTTTATTGGATTATTATATATTAATAAATATTATTTTTAATATATTATATTTATATATTAATAAATATTAGTTTATTTGATTATTAATTTTTTTAATTTCTTCTTTGTTGCATTAATTATTTTTTATTGGATTATTATATATTAATAAATATTATTTATAACATATAGTATTTATTTATTAGTAAGTGTTAATTTATTGGATTATTAATTTCATTTAATTAATGTTTTAAAAAAATTTATTGTGTTAATTCTTTTTATTGGATTATTAATTTAAATTTATTATTTTTATTTATAATAACTAATATTTTTTTAATTTTTTTAATTTTCTTTTAATTTCTTTCTTTATTATTTTAAATAAAAATACCAAAAAATCTCACCCACCCCACCTTTCCTAATTTATATTAAATATTTAGAAGATAACATATTTTGGACAACACCACCACCATCACTCGGTCACAACAAACCACTATCGGGCCATCTCCAATAGATAAATATTATATGTATATAATTTCAGTAATTATCCATGAAGTGAGATCATCGTGTGTATTTTAGTTTTTGTGTATTCACATGTATCTAAATTTGTTATATATTTCAATATACTTATCATTTTAACTTATGATTTTGACATATATAGTTTCCCTAAAAATATTTCTACAAGAATTACCAAATCCAAGTATTCGCTACTCAACGATCGGCCGAACGAGTACCGAATAATGAGTTCTACAACCTTGCCACCACCTGTAATGGCTATGGTGGTTTGAAAGCCCTCGATCTAACATTGTCGTCATCGACGACGGTGTCTGTAATGAATGGTCGGCTAGAGGTTGTATGTTTTTAGGGGTTTGTTGCATATTGTGTGAATAGTAGACTGGTGTAGTTTTCATCGAGAATGGCTGACTGTAGTCGATGATCGACGATTTCCAGCGAGGTGATACGACGACGCAAGGTGGTAAAAAGCAACGAATGGAGGAGCTAACCAAGAGTGTTTGGATCGGACCTCCTGTTGGTTAGAGCAGAATATGGTCAGCTTAGTGGCAGATATAGAGGATTCCGATGGATATAATATAATATAATATAATAATATTTATTAAGATATAGATATACTATAATAAAATTATTATTTATTAATATATAATAATCCAATGAAAAAGAATTAATACAATAAAGAAAATTTTTTTTAAAAAAAAAAAAGAATTAATTAAAACACTCCTGGTCAGCTCCTCCATTCGTTGCTTTTTACCAACTTGGGTCGTCGTATCATCTCACTGGAAATCAACGATAATCGACTACAGTCGGTCATTCTCGACGAAAACTACACCAAGTACCCACACAATGTGTAATAAACCCCAGAAAGCATACATCCTCCAGCCGACCATTCATTGCAGATACCGCCATCAATGACTACAATGTTAGATCGGGGGTTTTCAAGCCACTATAGCCACTACATGTGGTGACAACGTTGTAGAACTCGTTATTCGGTATGCGTTTGACCGACCGCCGAGTAACAAATACTTGGATTTGGTAATTCATGTAGAAATATTTTTTAGGAAAATTATATATGTTAAAATCATAAGTTAAAATAATAATTTTATTGAAATATATAATAAATTTTAATACATGTGGATACACAAAAACTAAAATACACATGATGATCTCAATTCGTGAATAATTAATGAAATTATATACATAGTAATGTTTATCTATTGTAGACGGCCCGATAGTGGTTTGTTGTGACTGAGTGATGGTGATGGTGTTGTCCAAAATATGTTATCTTCTAAATATTTAAAATAAATTAGGAAATATGAGGTTGGTGAGACTTTTTGGTATTTTTATTTAAAACAATTATGAAAGAAATTAAAAGAAAATAAAAACAATCAAAAAAATATTATTTGCTATAAATAAAAATAATAAATTTAAGAGTAAATTACTGAAATCGTCCCTGTGGTTTTGTCAAAATTGTACGTTTGGTCCCTAACTTCTTTTTTTGCACTCAGATCGTCCCTGTGGTTTGATTTTGTTGCGTTTTTCGTCCCTATGGTTTGGTAAAAAAATGCATGTTTGGTGCCTAACTTTATGTATGTAAGGGACGGAAAATGCAACAAAATCAAACCACATGGACGAAAACGCAACAAAATCAAACCACAGGGACGATCCGAGTGCAAAAAAAAAGTTAGGGACCAAACGTGCAATTTTGACCAAACCACAGGGACGATTTCAGTAATTTACTCTAACTTTAAATTAATAATCCAATAAAAAGAAATAATGCAGTAAAAAATAATAAAAAAATTAATTAAATGAAATTAATAATCAAATAAAGTAACACTTACTAATAGATAAATATTATATGTTACAAATAATATTTATTAATATATAAAAATCTAATAAAAACAATCAATACAATAAAGAAGAAATTCAATAAAAATTAATAATCAAATAAAATAATATTTATTAATATATAAATATAATATATTAAAAATAGTATTTATTAATATATAATAATCCAATAAAAATAATACAATAAGAAAAACGTTTTAAAAAAATAATTAAAAGAATTAATATACAATAATCCAATAAAATGAAAAAGAAAAATTGCATAATCGGTCTTTGTAGTTTGGTAAAAGGATAAAACTGCAGAAAGGGGGTAAATCTGTCATTTGCCAAAAGTTAACAACCATGTTGTTAAACTTAACGTGGTAGGGATCAAAACCACAACAAAACAACTAAACAGGCACCTTTTTGCTAATAAACGTTTTTTGGACCTACCCAAAGAAATTGACAAACCATAGTGACCATTTTTATAATTTTGTCTAAAAGTACATGACAAATCATATATGTTTCATAACATACACCTGGTTTGGCCCAATTTGTGCTTTTTGTCCCTATATTTCGTTTTCACACGTATTGTCCCTTGTTATTTTTAAACTTACACATTTCATCCGGATATAAAATCAGTATATTGCCCTTGATATATATATATATATATATATATATATATATATATATATATATATATATATATTATTTTTAACTTTTCTGTTCTTATTATTTACTTATATCTTTTATTGTTTATTATTATAAGACCCAACATCTTACCCACCTCTTTTCCTCCCCGCCATGTAAATGATGTTGTGACACCCCGATCTAGTTCAACCTCCAGGAACCACCACTGACCACCTTCGAAAACCATAACAAAACCTAATGAAATTTAAAACAAACCTTAATAAAATTAAAATAAAAAACAAACCAAATCAAAATAGCAAAACAAACCATAAAAAAAAAAGCTAACCAAAATAAAACAAACACACATCAAAAACCAACCATAACCAAAATAAAAAACAAGCATGTAATTAAAATCTACCATCAGCAACCTGCATTTTTTGAAAACCCCATTAACAACAAAAATCAACTGAAAACCCCTCACCTGCTTCTCATTTTGTGTACATTCTTATGAAAGTTGAAATCAATATCCCATCAATTCTTAAACCTAGAAAAAACCCTATCTGCTTCTCGATTTATGTACAGTATGAGGCAAGCGATTGTAGTGGCTCTACTTTCCTTCTCTTTACAGAAATTTCTCATTTGTTTGTAGGTCGGGATAAGAGGAAATAGATGATGGTAGGTGACATAGGTTGAGAAAATAAGAGATTATGGTGGGTGATGTTGGCTGGGAGAAGATATAGTATAGGTGACTATAGTGCAACAATTGAGAAAATAAGAGACATATCTAGTCAAGAGGGTGAGTGGTGGTCATCGGGGTTAAGCAAGACGAGGTGGTGGTCGTCATGCCACATTAAATCTGTAAGAGATGATGGTAGACAACAGTGACGGTAGCGAAATCGAACAGATCAACAATAGAGATATATAATGGAGGTGTGTAGATCGGTGATGGTGGTAGGTGGCGTTAGAGTGTAGATCGGCGACGACGGGTGTTCGATTATGGTGCACGACAACAATCAAGTTAAGTGGTTGAGAGTTGTATTTAAGTTATTTAGGGTTTAAACACCTATAAGAGAGGGAGGGAAGTGATTTAAGGATTAAACAAGAGAGAGAGAGAGAGGTGGTGTCTATTTTTTTTTTTATTATAAATGATAAACAAATAACAAAAAAAAACTTTTTTTAGGAAATATATAAGGGCATTATAGTTTTTTTAGGTCTGTTACGAACGAAACATGCAGATACGGACAAAACATGTAAGTCCTCTCTAATAAATGAATATTTTTTACCACTTGTTACATTTTTATTCAATTTGTCAAATGTCATTTTGTGGTTATTTTGAATTAACTTTTATTCCACATGTCATTTTATGCGTTTTTTTTTATTTTTTAAATCTCACATAATATTTTAATATAATAATTGCAATATATGTAGTAATAAATGGATATCAGTTTCATTAATGAACTTACCTTTTAATTTCAAAACTCTTAAAATTAAAGTTTATTAGATTCTTTTATTTAATTAAATTATTTGTTTCAATTTAAAATAATTCTATTGTAATAATTTATTATTTTTCTTATTTGCTTATAAATTAAAAATTCTAAAATATTTTGACCTTTATATTTATTTTATTTTTTAAATTAACCCGTGTAATACATAGGTCTTACAATTAGTTTATAACTAAGTAACTAACTTTGGATGGTTCGAATGATAAACAAAACATAAGCATGAAATGTGGGACAACCCACAAGGATGATTTGTGTAATTTATTTTAAAATAAAATTTTAGTTCCTTACGGTGATTTTAATTTGCCAATTTAACAAGTTATACACATACCATATAAATAAATAAGAAGCCATTTCAAAAAAAAATTAGATTGTATTTTAAGTACATATTATACCAAGTAAGTTTAAAGAGTTTTATCTAGTTTGAGCCGTTTAGTTTCAAATGTGTCTGAATCTTTATTGCAATCGAAACTTATCTGAATACAAATCTTTTATACATTTATGTTTTTGTTGTTCATCATTTATTAACTTCAAGTTTTCAAGCAAGCTTCGTTAACATTCAACAGAGTATCACTTTACTTGTCTTATGTTTATTTAGTTTATGTTGTTCTTATATCTATGTATAACTTGTTCTTAAATTTCACATCTTAATTTATTGTTGAGCTACTTAAAGATCCATGAGATTAACTTATTCTACAACATAATCTTTTCATTAAAGTTCTTCTCTCAACAATTTATATCTTTCACTAGGCGAATACCCGCGCGTTGCGCAGAAACACCTATATAGTTGAAGTCTTAACAAATATATGTATTTTTTTAAAAATATATATAATAATAACGTTGTTGTTAAATTTGATACAGTAATTCGTATTCTAAATTGATATAATATATTGATTATTTTGAATTATATGATAATATATACATCTATTATAACTGGATAATTTCAATCGATTGAATGATTTCTACCCACGAGTTACATATTAATAAAATTAAATATAATATATGGTTTAATATTATTTATAGTTGTTGTTGTTTTTAATTAATTTTTTTAAATTTATTTGCTTAATGTTTTAATTTCTATTATTATAATTATTTAAAACATCAAACATTGTTTTTTTATTTTAAAGGTAACAATATAATCATTTTGAATTATATGATAATATATACATCTATTATAAGTGGATAATTTCAATCGATTAAATGATTTCTACCCGCGAGTTACATATTAATAAAATTAAATATAATATATGGTTTGATATTATTTATAGTTGTTGTTGTTGTTAATTAATTTTTTTAAAATTTATTTGCTTAATGTTTTAATTTCTATCATTACACTTATTTAAAACATCAAACATTGTTTTTTTGATTTTAAAGGTAATAATATAATCATTAATATAGAGTTATTTTTAACCATTGTTATTGTAAGTTAGTTAAGTTACTTATTTGAAACTTTTAACTATTATAAAATATCTTTAGGAGGTATTTTAGTTTAACTGAAATTACAATTTAGTTTTTTCATTTATCACTACAATTTATCACTTTTACCTATTTACAAAATTTTCTTTGGTTTTTTAAGTGGAACATAAATTTATATTTAAGTTGACATTATAACGTTATATTTAAGTTAACAATTTAAGTATTTTGTCTAAACTGTTCAAAAGTTGTAGCTTTAAACTGATAATGGTTTACATATAACAATATATTAATCTAATAAATTAAGTATAAGATGTTAAAAATTAAAGACATAACTTTATATGTAGAAGTAAAGATATTATTTTAAAATTTAAAATTTAGTTTATTTATGATTACATTCTAGAATTGATATTTATTTAAACTTATTAATCAACTTATAATCATTATTAGAAAGACATTACAATTTATCACTTTTAACTATTTACAAAATATTCTTTGAATTGTTTAAGTTAAACAAAATTTTATATTTAAATTGACCATGTAATGCTATACTTAAATTAATAATTTAAGTATTTCATACAAATTGTTACAAAATTGTATCTTTAAAATGATAATGGTTTACAAACAACAATATATTAAAACTAATAAATTAAGTATAATATGTTAAAAGTTAAAAATCATAACTTTATAAGGATTAGTAAAGATATTATTTTAATATTGAAATTTAGTTTATATATGATTACACTTTAGGTTTGATATTTGTTTAACCTAATTAACCAAATTATAATTATTATTAGAAAGAAATTGAAAAGTCATGGGAGTTTCAAATGAATGTGGTGAAAGGAAAAATACATAGGAGTTTCAAATGAATGTGGTGAAAGAAAAAATGTTTCTTTTATAAGTATATAATGATAATGATTGTTTATTATTATAGGACCCAACATATTACCCATCTCTTTCCTTCCCATCATGTAAATGATGTTGTGACATGCATATCTAGTTCAACCTTGGAGGAACCACCACTTACCACCTCTAACAACCACCTCTGAGAACCACCTTCAAAAACCACAACAAAACCTAACGAAATTAAAAACAAACCTTAATAAAAATAAAAATAAAAAACCAACCCAAAATATAAAAACCAACCTGACTCAAAACCAAGCTAACCAAAATAAAAAAAAAAAAAAAAAAAAAACAAACACACATAAAAAACCAACCGAAATCAAAACCATAAACAAGCATGTAACTAAGATCTACAATCGGAAATCTTCATTTTTTTGGAAAAACCATAAACAACAAAAATCAACCGAAAAACCCCTACCCCCTTCTCAATTTTGTGCAAATTCTTATGAAAGCTGAAATCAATACCCCATCAAATCTGAAACCCACGAGAAACCATGTCCGCTTCTTGATTTTGTGCACAATCTGATGAGGGCCAGGCAAACAATGGTGGTGGATCTACTTTCCTTCTCTTTATCATTTGGTTGGAGGTCAGGATGAAAATGACTAGATGGTGGTAGGTGACGGCGACTGTGTAATACCCGAAATCTAGAAGGTTAATTGTGGAATTATGCCAAATTCAAGTTGAACTCGACGAGTTGGAGGAGCCAACTCAGCGAGTTGAAGATGAAGAATCATTGTTAGTGGGTCTACTCGACGAGTTGAGGAGCCTCAACTCGACGAGTAGAAGTTATCTTGACCACGAAGTTTAATGAGGCAACTCGACGAGTTGACGAGCCTCAACTCGGCGAGTTGGCCTCTTAGAAGGAAAACCTAATTTTCAGTGTTTTGCACCCTATTTAAAGGCCTTAAACTTCCTTGACCAACCTCCTTATCAGCCTCCTTGTCCTCCTGAAACCCTAAATCGAGTTGTGAGCCTCTTGTTGGGAATCTTGTGGTTTTGAGTGGATTTTTGTGTGCTTTTAGTGCTTGGTGAAGGTTTGGAAGAGCTTGAAGTTGTTTAGCTTGGAGGGAAGTTTTGGGATCCAGAATCTATCACACTTTTGGCACCCATTTGAGGTAAAAAGTCTAGAACTTGGTGATTAATAGCTTAGATCTTCTCATTTGGGTTTTATTATGATTTTGGCCTCCTTTTTGAGTTTATGGACAAGATAGGTGGTGTAAAGGTTCATCCTTTCTGATTTGAGTTTGTTTTGCTACCCTTGAGCTTAAAGGTGCAAACTTTAGGAGGATCTTGAAATCATGCATGCATTAAGTCGAGTGTTACGGTGTAAAGGTTCATCCTTTCTGATTTGAGTTTGTTTTGCTACCCTTGAGCTTAAAGGTGCAAACTTTAGGAGGATCTTGAAATCATGCATGCATTAAGTCGAGTGTTACGTCTATTTGAAGCTTAAGAGCTTCATCTAGACATGCATGGACGTAAAGTTAGCAACTTTATCCATTATGAGGCTATTAGGAACCACATCTGAGAGTTGGATGGTTAACTTTTTGTATTAAGCACTTAATAGGAAAAGTTGGTCAACATCATGCTACATAGGGCGTAGTTTTAGCTACGCAGCACGTAGCCCTTTTCTGCCTCATTTAGAGGCCTTATGCTCTACACTGGTCGTAGAGCATCTTGTATGCGGGGCATAGGTTAACTTAGGTTGACCATTGACTTTTGACCGTTGACTGTTGACTTTTTGACCAGTTTGACTTTTGGTCAAACTTGGGTAGAATTGAGTATTTGATTAAGGGCTAGTTTCGGTTTGGTTTTAGAAAGCTTGGGTTGGTTGTTCCGTTGATGAGGTAGTTGTTGAACTTCTATCAAGTAGTTCAAGTGAGTCTCTTCACAATACTAGTGGGTCAAAGACACCAATACCGACCCACTGGATTATGCTTGTAGAATGCTAGTAGTCTTTGTGACTCTTGCATGTGTTTGTATGTTTATATGGGTTGGGCCCGATTATGTATGTTAAGGGGTTGGGTCCAATTATATGGGTTGGCCCCGATTATGTATGTTATGGTTGGGCCTGGTTATGTATGATATGGGTTGGACCCGAAGCGATGTATGTTGGGATGGGCCCATTCGTATTTGATGTATTATGGTTTCATGTGTATGTTTCAGGTACTTCTGGTTCCAAATGGAGAGCTCGACGTGATTGCATCGCATCCACCAGTATTCTGCACTCTATGATTTGTTTTGTACTCTGATGACGTTTGATACATTTTTCTTACACGTTGATTGGGTTTTGGAATGAATGAATGGTTGTTTTTGTTAACTTAAAGAAAATTTCCACTTAGTATTTTTGGAACGTTATAGTATTCTAGTGGAAGCACTTAAAATATATTGATTTAAAGCTAGTTCTATGCTTTTGTTTGCTTAATTTGAGTGTTTAAAACAAGTTTAATAATTTAAACAACCCCTCCCTCTATTTATGTCTTTAGTTTAACTATTAGTTTAATTATTTGAATCGAAATCATACTCGTTCCCCGAGAGTTCGACACCATTTCTTACCTTAGACTATATTATTTCACGACTAGATACACTGGCTATTTGTGTTTTAAAAACTAGTTGATATTCGATAAAACATTATAAATATAAAACTAGCGATATTAAAATATACACATCAGTGACTATAGTGTGGCAAGTGAGAGAATAAGAGACATATCTAGTCAAGAGGATAAGTGATGGTCATCCGGCGTTAAGTGTAACGAGGTGGTGGCTGTTGGGCAGCCTAAAATCCGTAAGAGATGGTGATAGATGACGTTGATGGCAGCAAAATCGAACTGATCAATGACACATGTATAGAATGAAGGTGTGCAAATCGATGACGGTGGTCGGGGCAGTAGAGTGTAGATCGGCGACAACGGGTGTTCGACTATGGTGCACAGAAAAGAGTCAAACTAAGTGGTTGAAAGAGTTGTATTTAAGTGATTTAGGGTTTGAGAGAGAGAGAGAGAGAGAGAGAGAGAGAGACCAAAAAATAAAGAAAATATATAAGGGCATTATATTCTTTTTAGGTATATTTCGGACGAAACATACAAGTTTATAACTAAGTAACTAACTTGAAGATGGTCTGAATGATAAACAAAACATAGGAACGGAACGTTCAAATTGGGCCAACTCATAGGGATGATTTGGTATCGGTGGAAATTTGTTTAAATAATAGAGAAATTTTCATTGACCAAAAAGAAAATACTGCAAAAAAGAAAATCAAAATATGATGGCTATTATCAAAACAACATATCGTGACTAGTACTATCAAGCTAGATCGTTGAAGTCTAAAATTTCTTTTGATTTCTTAAAAGGTCTTCTAGAGTTTAGACCACTCTCAAGTTCAATATCTTAATGGATCTGACCATTTCATTTTTTTCTTTATACCTTTTTCTAAGTTTAAGATCTGCTAATAGTGACATTCACAACCAATCAGACCTGTTTCACTAATTTTGTTTACTCATCTGTCGAAGCTGTTTGTCATGATTTCAAAACTAATAAAAAAATTGATAAGTGACAGAAAGTAGTCTGTCTGGGCCTTTTTTTGTGAATGTAAACAAGCAACCCACCTTTCTGAATTCTGACGAATCTCACATCCATCCAAAAATCATTCACATGTTTTTGTTTTCTCCTTTCAACACTTAAAAACTCTCTCCATGTCTTCTTCATCTCCATAACAACCACCAGTCCACCACCATTTTTTCCGATGGAATCACACACTTTCTTTTTCTTTTTGGTTGTAGTTTTTTCATTAATTGAAGTCGCAATCTCAAACTCCAAAGTTCCTGTTCCCAATATCACTGTCGTTGGTGTTGTCTACTGTGATGCATGTTCTAACAATTCCTTCTCCACTCACAGCTACTTCTTGCCAGGTTTTTTAATTTTTAATCCCCTTTTGTGAATTTTCTTGTGTTTTAATATTAATATATTGCTAAATCCACGAAATATTCAACGTATTTGCACTTATTTGTTTGTTATGAAATTCTGAAGATAGATTGCAATTATTGCGCTTATTTGTATTTGGATTACATTGCTCTAATTACTACAATGTGAAAGGGATAAAATAGGTTGCTATAATAAACAAATGAATTGATGTAGTTTGCTATATTTTGCTTTTAACCCTTCTGGAATCATGTACATATAACCTGATAGAATCAACACACACACCATTTAGAAAAAAATCGTTCTATGAAATGGCAATGTATTTCCATCTTTTTTTCTTATTAAAACATGGTACTTTACTAAAATTACGCAGTTATAGCATATAGTAATTTCAGCTTTTTCTTAGCAATACATCGCGCTTTTGAAAAATTTACTCAATTAAAGAAGTGAAAATGAAATTGCTAAAATAGTATTGTAGATTTTTCCAATTACAATAAGATAATAGAAAAAAATGAAATTAAGATGATCAAGGTTGTAGAACTCGCTGCTACTTCGGCTGACTGGGGAGTAGCGAGTACTTGGAGAGTCGGATTCGGTAATTCATGTAGAAATATTTTTTGGAAAATTATATATGTCAAAATCATAATTTGATTGAAATATATAACCAAAATTAGATACATGTGAATACATAAAAACTGAAATACACATAATTGTCTCACTTCATGGATAATTACTGAAAATTTAAGATATATATGTAGTAATAATCACATGTTTTAAATAATAAATCATTAAATGCATTATACATATTAATCTTGAAATTCTTGATTTTTTTCTCTTTTTATGACAATTTTGACCCTATGACCGAGTTTGATCGATTTTGACCGAGTTGGCCGAGTTTGACCGAGTAAGACCGAGTAGGCCCGAGTTTGACCGAGTTTGTCCGATTTTTGACCGAGTTTGACCGATTTTGACTAAATCCGAGTTTTTTGGCCGAATTGATATTACTCGCCTCGGTGGAGGGCCGATTCCAATTAATCGGCCGAGTAGGCCGAGTTTTGCAACACTGAAGATGATATAATAAACAAAGACTTACATTGTTATTTCTTGCATTTAACCCATCAAAAAACTCGACCTATACCTAATTATATATACCTTTTAATTGTTGGGAAATGGCTTAATTACAGGTTTGAGCCCCTTTAGTTTTAATTTAGGAAAATACATTTTAGTCCCTATAGTTTCTAATTCTAAAACAAAATGGATTAGTTACAGTTTTTAATTTAAAAAATGTATTTTCTAATATGTGCCCCTAAGGACACATATAAAAAACATTAATTGAAATATTAATTATAAAAAATATTACCATAATTAAATGTGTTAAACATTAGTTATGTGTATTATTACCATAATTAAATATAAAATACATTAATTATAAATAATATTATTTAATATTTCTTAACCAACCCTTTCTCTTAGAGCTTTATAAAGCTTGTCCCTCTAGTTTTAACTTAGGAAATCACACTTTTGGTCCTTTTTCTCATTTTAGTTAGTATTATATAGTTTTTAAATAAGGAAATTGATTAATTACATTTATCGTCCCTTTAGTTTTAACTTAGCAAATCACACTTTTGGTCCATTTTCTCATTTTAGTTAACATTATATACTATAAATTTTTATTTGATTTCAATAAATAGGTCATCATCTTTCTGCCTACGTCTTTTTACTTATTTTGCGTGTCTAAATCTACTCTAATAAATGAAAGTTTTTTTTTACCACATGTCAAACTCTCATTCAATTTGCCAAATGTTATTTTGTGATTATTTTGAATTAATTTTCTTTTTCACATGTCATTTTATGGGTTTTTTTATTTTAATAAATTCCACATAATATTTTAATATAATAATTACAATAAATATAGTAATAAATAAATATCAATTTCATTATCAGACTTATCTTCTTATTTCAAAATTCTCATATTAAAACTAGTTTATTTATTTCAATTTAAAAGACAAAAAAAATCAATCTTAATAATTCATTTTTTTTTCTTATTTTCTTATAAATCCAAAGTTCTTAAATATTTAGACATTTATATTTAATTTCTTCTAATTAACTTATATAATACATGAGTCTTACACCTAGTCTCAAATATACAAACTACACAAGTAATTTTACATACCAACATTTTCTATTAATTTATTCGGTCAAAAATATAAGATTAATAGACAATCACCACTACTTATAGGAGATGAGAAATTAAATATCCTCCTATTTATTCTTCCTACCCATTCCGTACCACTTTTAGATGATGACAAATGTAATAAAAATTTATTAATTTTATTAAATGTTACAAGTATAACAATCTTAATTGTGTAGGAAGATGATAGTATGTATAAACACGTAGGAGGTTATTTTGATTTCTCAATTATAATTATAGCACTGAAAATTGCTTTGTATTTGCGTGTTAACCCATCAAAAAAACACCACAGGGGCAGAAGTAAGAATAGATTGCAAGTTCAAAGCAGCTTCTCCAAGAACAACAGAACAAATATCATTCTCAGTTAACAGAACTACAAACAAACACGGAGTATACAGATTGGAAATTCCTTCTGTTGATGGAATCAATTGTGCTAAAGAAGAAGTTCAAGTTCTTAACACATGCAGAGCTTCATTAATAAGAAGCACATCTCCTGCATGCAATGTTCCTGCCTTTATCACCACTTCCAATCAATTCTCTGTTAAGTCCAAACAAGCAAATCTTTGCATTTATAGCCTCTATGCCTTGAGTTTTAGACCTTCCAAGAAAGATCTTGCAATTTGTGGTTAGGACTTTTGACTTTTGTTAATTTTTGTATTATACCGTTGTGTTTTTTCTTGTTGGGATATTGGACTTTGTAAAATTGTATCGGATATAGCATTGTGACTTGTATTTGGATGATAATTATATAATTAGGTTGATTTTTTGTTGTAATAGAAAGAAATAAATTGTATGATATTTTATAATAAACCATGTTTTTTCTTGCATTTAACAGTCTAACAAAGTAATGATTCTACTTCCATTTTATTTTTCGATTACAAGTTGCAACATTGTGTTTTCAATTTTTACTCTTATCAAGGCGTCATGATTTGAAAAATCCTTTTCATATCTAACATAATAATACACAATTGTTGCATCTTGATATTGTTGATGTCTAACATAAGATGACTTTAGACATACATGTAGTCATTGAAGTTGAGTCTAAAAAAATATACATTGTAAAACAATGAATTATATATATAAAGCACACATACACAACATAAGTAGATTTAACATGTAACAAATGTGGTATAACACTTTACACTCCTTATGAAATATTACAAAATGGAACATGTACATGTGTTTATCTTTGGAGCCTCATCAATCTTCTTTTCTGTTTGGGTGATAGAAAAAAAAAAAGAGCACAACTTTTATAAGATACAAAAGAAAGGGAATAAAATGTATATGCATTTGTGCAAATTAGAAATGCTTTAACACTAAAGGAAAAAAGGGTAAAAAAAAATCTACCCAATTATAGCAGTGAATGTTGCTTTGTGTTTGCATGACATTGCTATAATTGGGTAGATTTTTTAAAGTACATTGCTATTTCTATCATTTAACACGATGTGAAATAAAGAAACTACATTATCATCGTTTTTTGAAAACTATATAAATATAAAAGAAAGTATAACAGATTAAATAGTGAGAAAGAAGACATGGAAATTACCTGTTTTTGTCTTGGTTAAAGAAACTTGTACAAGAGCATGCATTGTAATTGGTAGATCTCCAAATGGTGTTCTACACTGGCCAACAGTCTTATTGTTTTCCAAAATTTTACCAGCATTTATCAATTTGATGTCATTTGCTGATTTGGGCCCACCTTTTTTATCTGAGAGAACATAACATATGTTTCTACTTTGTAAACAAGTGATAAATGTAAATGATAACCCTATTTGATTTAAATAAAACTTCACATATGGATAGATGTAAGCAAGTGATATGACTTGATCACTTGATACTAATAGGAGTTTTAAAAAAAAGAAGGCTTTCAACACTCCTTCATGTGCAGATTGATGAAGATAGCTATTAACTTATTATTAAACATTGATTCTTTCTTTGTTCACTTGTTTTAGTGTGTAGAAATTTATGATTGAAGATACAGAAGAACAATTAATCAAATAGTGGTATATGATGACAGGATAAAATCAATTGTATCAATACTTTCACCCAAAAAGAAGGCTCCAAAGCTGTTTGTATCTTCAATATAAGTAACAGAAGAATAACTAATCAAATAGTTGAATATGATGGAATCATGGAAATAGCACTGCACTAACCTTTGGGCCATTCAGCGACAATTCTCTCTTTCAGAAGGGAAATCGTGGAAGCTGGAGAATACCGAAATGGACCAATGTCAGATCCATCAAACAATCGAAACTTTACTTCTAAAAGATCTTCCTCTGGCATTTGCTTTGCAACAAACTATAATAAATATAACTTTAGCTTATGCAAAACCCTAAGATCACACACCTCTTTTATAGTCTCGACAAACCTACACAAAATCAAACGAAGATAAAACATAACAGTAATCAAAGTGAATCAAAAAGCTATATAATTGACAGAAATTAAGTGTGAAATCAGGTATTTTCATTGCACCTTCTACTTCAACGCGTCTATATTGAATTGTGGATGGTATAGAAACAGCTGGATGCAGACGGCAGACTACGAAATACTCGTAAATGAAGATATGAAATGAAAATTGAGGAAGGATCAAGAAGAAGATGAGGAACCCTAGGCCCGATTTTCACGCGCACTGTTGATGACTGATGAGTGCTGATGAATTTTAAAACCTTACTTTTCCATTTTTTTGGTAACTTTAGCTGTGGTTTTATATCTATAAATTTGAAATGCGTAGATTCCAATACAAACAGGGAACATAGTCGGTGGATTAGTAGATGATATGTATGAAATTGGTTGGATTGTCTTGTGATTTTTTAGTTCAAGTTGGATGATTATAATTCTTTTTAATTTTAAAAATAATTGTATAGTTCTATAAAAGGTAATTTATTTTCATATTATAAAATGATTTAGATTTCGTTTAATTTAATGTAATGGATAAATTACTTGTATGATAATTAATTGACACGTTTTTTTTTTTTTTTTTTTTTTTTTTTTTTTTTTTTTTTAATTTTATGATTAAAAAGAATTACTAAAAACGACAATGGATGATGTCATCCTCTTATAGCAATGAGTTTTTACAAAACTAATATGCTTTTTTTTAGGATTTTATAATTGGGTTGAAATCTATTTTTTTTTTTATAAAAAGTTTTGCTTGATTTTATAATGTATCAAAAGATTTGGAATATAAAAAAAATGACTCTGTATGGTAACTATGTTTCAAAATCGTTTAAAAAACATCATTCAAGTTTGTTATATTCAAAAAACCTCATCCAAGTAAAGTCTTTGTATAAAAAACACCAATGAACTATATATACTTTGTACAAATGCCATCTCATGGTAACCGACATTTACCGATAAAAATTAATTAAGAGAAAATGATTCGGGAAGATAACTATGTTTTAAAATCATTCAAAAAACATCATCTAAGTTTGGTATGTTCAAAAATGATCATCCAAGTACGATCTTTGTATAAAAAACACCAACAAACTATACGGTTTGTTCAAATATTACCCACTAGTAGTCAGTTTTTGCAGGTAAAGGAAGGCTTGGTCTAATTATTTGTGACATGACATAATAACTAGTGCATGACATTAATTGATATACTCCTTATTTATAAATCGATTTAGTGCTTCTCCATGAATGAACGATTGTAATTTGTGAAAATAGGGGGATAAATGCCCATAAGTAGCTTAAGATCTAGAAGTTGTTAAAACTACAAAATGCATACATCAAGTAGCTAGGCAAGATGCAAATAAGTAGATTTCATCACACTACAAATTGGCGTAAATATTCATCAAGACATTTTTACAGTCACATTACAAATTGAAATAAATATTCACCAAGCAAATATATAGTAGGAGGACATGATAAATCTTTCGGTTAAATTCACCATTCAGTTGGGACAAACCCCAAAATTTTTACCATAATTAGTCTTCATGGTTGATGCCCAAATTCGAGAAGGATGCCTAAAGCCACAAGGGTTTGCATAATCAAATATCTTTTCCCCCTTTTTTACATAAAGTTGAATGAAGTAGAACTTTAAGGAAGAAAAACCATAAAAATAGAAAGCATTCACAATTCACCAATAGGAAATATGATTTTATGTTCATCCAACGGCTTGGTGAAGATATGAGCGAGTTGGTTTGTAGTTGGAACATACATCGATTTAATTTTTCCCTTTTTGAAAATTATCCCATGTGAAGTGATGACGAATCTCGATGTGCTTGGTTTTTGAGTATTGAACTGGATTCCTTTTGAATGTGATGAGAATGACGTGGGTATTGTCATGTTATATGGAAGTCTTGGAAAACTCAAAGCTATAATCCATAAATTGATTTTGAATCTAGAGGATTTGATCACAACATCCTCCAGTGGCAATGTATTATGCTTTAGTGGTTGAACATGCCAATGATGATTGTTTCTTACTAGACCAGCTGATAAGTCTATTGCCCAGAAGTTCACATTCTCCTGATGTGCTCTTCCTGTCGAGAGTAAACACTATATAATCAGAGTCAGTGTAATCGAGTAAATTGAAATCAGAATCATGTGGATACCATAGCCCAAGATTTGGAGTATACTTTAGATATCGAAAAAAATCATTTAACAATGAGAATATGTGATTCTTTTAGATTAGCTTCAAAGCGAGCACACATGCTGCTAACGAACAAGATATCAAGGGGACTTGTTGTTAAGTAAAGAAGTGAACCAATCATTCCCCTGTAGAGAGAAGGATTCACATCTTTCCCTGAATGATCAACAAATATTTTCCGTGTAAGGAACATTGGCATCTTAGTACGTTTGCAATCAGCGAAAGAGAACTTCTTTAGCATATTGGAGATGTACTTGCTTTGATTTATGAAAATTCCTTTTGATTGTTGTTTGACTTGAAGACTCAAAAAGAATTATAACTCACCTGTCATACTTATTTTGAAATTCCTAGACATAATATCTCCAAACTCTTTACTTAGTTACTCCTTTGTGGATCAGAATATGATATCATCTACATATATTTGAGCAAGATTAATTTCAGGGCTTGATTTATTGATGAACATTGTATTGTCAATGGTTCCATGCTTATAACTGTTTTCAAGAAGGTATGTTATCAGCATATCATAGTATGTCCTAATAGCTTGCTTAAGTCCATAAACAACTTTTTCCTAACTGATGGGTTTTACATGCAATAAGGCAGATAAATCCTTATATACTTAAGGTTACATGCAACATATTCGATCTAATTATAACACTATTGAAGTAACATTCTATTAAACAACATGAACACTATAAACCTAATGAAATGGAAATTCATAGAGGAGATTTCATATATTATTAGTTATTGTAGTAAATAACTAATCAAATCCTTCTTCAAAACTCTTGGAAGCTAGCACCAGAAATCTTGTGCCTCTTATGGTTCACACCCAAACCCTAGCAACTAGGAAACTTGAAGAGAAAGAATAATAGAGGAAATATTTTTGGCTATGCTCAGTGAAAAAAGAGTGGCCGGAATTTAAAGCCCTATTTATAGTTGATAAGAAAACCCTAAATAACCCTTACTTGATTAAAATAACAATATCTCAAATCAAGTAATTATCTGGTTTCCTAATTATCTTCAATGGATATTCAAGAAGCCCTAGAATCACTCTCCAAATTGTCCACCTATATGGGGAACGTTCTGGAACCCTTTTTGTTCAACTATTGAGCAATTACAACTTAGGTCCTTGTACTATTAATTAATCCAATTAATCTCAAAATTGATTCTAATTAATTTTTGATTAATTTTAGTTAGATAATACCATTTCTAATTAATATATTATTCTCATAATGTATTAAAAAATCATGTATTGTTATTTATTAATCATATGATAAATCAATAAATCATTCTTTCCCTCTAAAAGTCATCATATTCAATTACTATGTTTGAGGGAAACCCAAAAGGACTTTGTTAATAATTCAAGTATATATCAATTTAGTTATTGGATTAAACACCTAATCAAATAGTCTCCCACTTGGATAATTCTATAACTACAATCACGAGTATAACTTCTAAATTATCAGCAAATGGTGCTTCCTAGAGAAATTACAGACTCTGATACGATCAGTCGTTAGTCCTAAGATAAGTGACCAGATATTCCTCCGTTCTTCAAGATATAATATAGACAAGAGACATGGATTAGAATCAATCACATTATCCTATATTATGTATCTTGATTTTTTGATTTATGACGACTGAATTCAGACTACTAATTACATACATCAATTCAATCCGGGCTTGACCAAGCACTTTAGATGTCGACAACAAATCATCGAGGGTTCCAAAGATATCACTTTTCCCGTTAGGGAAAAAGGAACGAATAAATTCCGAATCATATTCTTGTATCTTTAACTCACCAAATCATGCATGATGCTACGTTTTATAACATCATGTTACTAATGCGTTTACGTAACACCAATGCACAACTGACTTATAAATTACAACACATATATCTCCATTTCAAGAATATAATATTAATATATTATCATCTCAAAATTACTCGTGATAAAATTCATGAAGTAATTCTTTGAGTGTGGGTTTATCCAATACTTAAATTCTCCATTTTAAAAGTACTTATGAATACTTTATGCAAACCTTTGCTATGTCTAAACACTCATACACTCTACAGTCCAATACATGACAATATTGATTCACTACTTACTTCCAAAAGTATGAGTGAATGTGGAATTTTGAATAATCAAATCATTCACGAAGTAAAACAAGAAAAGTGAAACACATTAATAAACTAATTAACTATGGTATCAAAACTACTGAATATAAATAATCTCTATTATTTAATCACCATAGCAATTACGACTTTATTTATTGTATAATGTTTCTACTTATCAACTAACCACTTGAATTAAACATCAGTCATGCCATATTATGAACATGTGAACATATCAATTGGACATTATTCCAATGATGTTCATTTCATAATTCCGAATTCTTATCACTATCCAAGATGTGACGAAATTCCCACTTAACATGCATTGATCTCCTGTAATATCAAGATTCAAATGTCTCAAAGAATGAGTGTTTGATATTACAGAATATCCCATTGGAACTTTGTTACTAGCAATAATTCCATGGTAATGAAGGTTCTAATTCAAGATACACTCATTTGAATACTTCTATTGCATTAAAGTTTCCATCTCACACATAGACGTTTCAAGTATCTTCCATTCACTACTACAAAATGAGTCTAATGCGACCTTTTAGATGCAACCTTTTCACAAGAGTTGCATTTGATTATAAAAAAGTTTCTTCAAATAAAAAGGTTGCACTAGAAGATTTAATGCAACTTTGATTTTAAAAAGTTACAAATTTTATTGAAAATTGTAACTTTTTTTAAAAAGGTTACAAATTTTATTGAAAATTGTAACTTTTTTTTAAAAAGTTGCAAATTTTATTCAAAATTGCAACATTTTAAAATTTTATTGAAAACTGCAACTTTTTAAAAAAGTTACAAATCTTATTAAAGGAATTGTAGGTTAGGGCGGAATGTGCACAAGGCTTTAAGCACCAAGGACCGAAAGTGAAAAATGAAATCCTAATCACACTTAGCCCAATGAACCGACAGGAGGCTCTTCTTTCTTTGTTTTGTTACCATTCCAACGACGTTAACCCTCCTGCCATCTACTCTATCGATTGTGAAGCTGCTATACGAGAGGGAGAGATATACTTATTGACAGAAAAACGAGGGAGAAGAGCAAGAGAGAAAGAGAGAGCGTCGGATGAAGAATGCAGCGAGAAGGAGGAGGTTGTTAAGATCGTTTCTTCGGTTTTTCTAGATCATGGCAAGGTATGTACAAGCTCTCTCGACTCTATCTTGATTATCGACTCTTCTCGGAGTTGTACAGGCCGGAACCGCCTCCAATAGCCCTTAAAACGCCGGAAGTTGTTGTTGTGCGGGATATCTGTTTTCGGGATTATTTCTAATGCTTTTAGTGAGTCTCAAGCCTTCATAATTCTGCTTTAAACTTGTACCAAACACTCTTGGTACTTGTGGAGTCAAGTAGAAGCTTTGACTAAAAGAAAACACCATGTTTTGACTTGCTTTGGCTCCAAAGTCTTAAATCGAGGGTATCCTTTCGTGAATGGTTTTCCCTAACCTTGAGTCCGGTCTTGGTGGTGTTATTCAAAATTTAATGTGTTATAACTCTAGTTTAGTAACCATACAATTTTGAAAGACACATGAATTGGGTTAGTTATGCTAGGAATAACCGGAAATAGGAATCAGGTTATATGTGTGTCCCGTTGTATATTATTTGTGTGTTTGAATCTAAAAGAAGTTTAGAAAATACAACCAAGGATGGAAAGATAAAAATTACACATTTGAGACCCATTCAACCAATTATTCTAAGGGCTTGATGGGTTAAGCCAATCCCTAAAGCCTAAGATGACTTCTTGATTCAAACATAAATTTGGACATAATTATTGATCTGTCTTGCAAGGATTGTAGAGGCTACATGTAACAAAAATGATTGAGATGGATGGATTATATGAGCCATTCATATATATCCTAGAAGTAGAAAGTAAGATGCTATAATCAACTTTTTTTAATGATATTATTTCTAAGATGAACTTAAATGGAATGGTTCTTGAAAGTTTGTCTTGAAACTGATGTTACAATGTTATTGGTTTGCTTATATACTCATACACATTGAACATAAATGGAATGGATTGAATCCTAATTCCTTTTGGCAAGATATTGTTTCTCTAATGTTCTTATACAAATTTAATTTTTTTTATTCAAATGATGGCTGTAAGGTAAGCTATAAGTTTATCTCCAACCCCCATCTATATGATTTAAAACTTATAAAAACCTTTTTGTTTTAGTTAACTTGCAGAGACTCTTGGTATATGCAATGGAAAAAAGTGAAGGAGCTTCTAAGGTATATAGTTTTTATTCAAGGTGAAGATGAACACAAGTTTTAGAGTCCCCAGTTAGGTTGCTTTCAGAAAATGATTGTACGGTTGATGAGAATGGTCCTAATTTCTTGGTAATATTCATTGTATTGTTGGTGATATTCAAGGAAAATGAAGTTGAAAGAAATCAGCTGATTGAAATGCTTAAAGGGATTCAAGAGGGTCACGAAAAAAACAAGTTGAAATAGAAGCTGTGCGAATAGATATTAACTACCAACGATTTGCTAATATGATTTACCGTGTATTTTTAGTACATGTCTAGGATGTTTTTAATACTTTTTTGTGATTATAGTTGACAACTTTGTGTTGACTTTGATTTATGTTTGTTATTTTGAATTTAGAAATTTCAAAGGAGACTGTAGAATTATATAACATATTTATGTTATTGTTATGGTGTAATTTTAGTAGTAATGAATATTTGTTGCAATGTAGTAAAACATATGTAGTGTCTGTATGATTAGAAAAAATTGTTGCATTAGCGTTAGAAAAGTCACAAAAATAAAGTTGCATTCGACTGTCAACAAGGTTGCATTTTTTGCAATTAAAGACGTAACAAAGGTTGCAATTCTTTACTAGAATCATAATAAAGGTTGCAATTGATTATTAAAAAACGTTGCATTTTCGTAACTAAAACCATTAAAAAAGTTGCATCTCAGTGTAAAAAAAAAATGCATATACGCATAAAAAAGTTGCTTTTGCATAACAAATGTTTCATTCAAAAAGAGTTGCATCTAAAAACGTTTTGCAACTATTTTAGAAAAGGTTGCATTTTCCAAGAAAAAGGTTGCTTTAGATCTAATGCAACTTTACCTAATGCAACCTTTGGTAAAAGGTTGCTTTAGGCATTATGCAACTTTTTTAAGGCCTAATGCAACCTTTTGGTGGGGTTGCATTAGCTTCATTTTGTTGTAGTGATTATAGAAACATTTCCATATTTCCAAATGATCATCAATTATGATCAAGAACCATCTCAATCCAGAATCATGTCACTATGGTCCATCCAAATTAATATCATACTTTGACCTGTTCATAGGCAACCAATCCTTTTGTATAACCTTAGAATGTTCTTGAAATTGTTTAATAACTTTAGTCACAAAAAGTTCTAGTCCTCTTTCTCACAATGCTCTAAGTATATGAAAAAATAGAATAAGTGAATATTATAGCATATATAATCGATCCTATATCTGAAGAACATGGGACTCGACTCATTATGTCTGACATAAGGATTTGATATTTTTTCAGGTTCTTGCTATAATATTTTCACATATTGAATTTTATATGTTAAACCATTTCAACATGATATTCATATACGTCTATGACTAAGTTCTATTAACCCCTTCGATCTAAACCTTTAGCATCGAAAAGAAGTATGAGTGCCGTTTCCTTTAGGTTTACTATAGTAAAACAATTCCCAAACTTTTGCAACTTGAAAATTTAAAACTTTATTCCCTACGAACAGTATTGTCAACATGCAATACTAGCATAACAATTATGCTCCCACTAGCTTTGACATGCACCCTAAATCAACTTGACTTCTAGAAATCAATACTCTTGAATTTCTTATTGAAATACAGATTTCTGTTACATGATGCTTCGATAAGTCCCCAACTAGACTTTTTAAGCTTATAAACCTTAATTGGATAGCACATGTGTGTGTTTAAACCTTTTCAGAACTTATAGATATATGTCTTGAAAGTTCATACAATTCCTTGTCATTCCTTACAATTTGAAATATGAATAGGGATGTCATAATTATATTGTGAATTTGAGAATACATTTAACACAAACAATATTCATATTGATCTTTATCAGATCTTAAGAATCTATCAGCGAAAGTATTTACTCATAATCAATCTCATGAACTAGAGCAAAAACTTTGCCACCTACATTTCATGGTGAATACGTTCCTATCCATGTGAATCTATCATTTCTAGCCTATAATCATAAGACAATGTTTAAGACAAAAACCAAATTCAAATTTATCTTTCCTTCATGGACTGAACTTTGTTATTCTAAATTTCTTTCCCTCTGGTAGCACAAGGGCCTACCAATGCTTCCATGTTGTTAGCATCTCACCCATATCGATCAATGTACTTTCTCTGACCAACGTGCTTTTGCTTTTGTAATTAAAAGAAAAAATAGAGCTCATAAGCATTGTCAACTCAACTATAAGTGCACAAAAATAATAATGTGTCAACCAATCATGATAGGTTATCAGCCTCAGATTACGTTCTAGTGATAACTAAAAGGTTTATTGTCGACTGACTCTTGAAACTATCGAGATCAATGTGACTCCCACTGACTTCTTGACGTATGAGTTTTATCTCAAAAAACATGCCTTTGACGAGCTAAAACAAATATTCAAAAGTTCATGTGGATTCCCGACAAGAAAACTGTAACATCCTGTTTATTAAATAAATAAATTGATAAAATTAATAGATGAATAGTAGTCCTAAAATCCATAATATTTAGCGGGGTGTTGGTTTTCGGGGATCCAGATGATATAAATTGGGTTTTCGGGGGTTAAAGTGTAATTTCAGGATTTATTTTGTAAAGATTTTCAGAAGTCATGGGGTGTTTGGTAAAATATTGGACTTAATTTGAAGGGATTTTGGAATATTGGGGGCTGAATGGTAAATTAAGTACTTAAATCTGTCATACCCCCGAACCGGAACGACGAAAACGTTCGGGGGAGGAGGACGTCATGTACAGTATCACAACAATTGTATAATAGGAATCAAAGCACCAAAACCATTACATTGATAAGGTAAAGTATTTACATCTGTTCGATACATAGTTTGTATGACATCAAAAGTGTATAGCAAAAGTATAAAAGACGTGACTCCGTATAGCTCCGTCTTCTCAAAACCTGAGGGTGTACCTGTCTTACTAGTCCCCTGAGAATACAAGTAGTTTGAAAGTATATCAACATTTAAGTTGGTGAGTTCATAAGCATGTTTGTAGTTGAAATCTATTATCGGTTCCTTGAAACATGTAAGTATGTTTTCCCAGAAAATCCTATATTTTTCTGTTGTAAATGTGTTGTAGTCTTAATACCATAAGACCAAAATGTTTTAATGTTATCATACTCTAAGATAGTATAAGGTAGTTTTAATTCACATAAAACCATGAAAAGTATGTTTTCTCTGTACTGGAGTAGTTTTCTGTATTTGTACCTGTATAAAAACTATGTTATTGTAAGCGCCTGGGTTCACCAGTTGTACTTATAAAATATGGTATTATAGTTTTATAATAAAACTATGTGAAGTTGTTTACTTATTCATACACTAACCATATTTTTCAATACCAAATTGTGAGTTATTATAACCATACTTGATGACCTAGGATGGCCTAAAATGACGTTCTTCAGGCGTCGGAATCGATATGACATTTGTCACCCCAGGCTTGCCGGCCTAGCTGTTGCAAGCAACTCAGATGCGGGATTGTCAGTCCCGTATAGATCTATACACAAATTCACGCTCTCCCCTAAGGAAACTCTGGTTATAATTTCAGGACTTTGTTGGTACTTAGATAAGTACTTCAAGACGTCTCTCACAAAGCTATAATGACGGTTATGTGTAGAATAATTGAAAATCTTTTGAAATGAATAATTGTTCCTATGTTCCATAAACTATACCCAAAATAGTTTATATGTTCATTTGTATTGTATATCTGTATTCAGTAACAATGATATCGATGTTCTATAAACTATACGTGTTATAGTTTATATGTTCGTTTGTATTGTATCTCTGTATTCAGTAATAATGATATCGATGTTCCATAAACTATACCTATTATAGTTTATAAGTATGTTCATATATCGTTTCATGAATTTGTAGAATAATAAAGATGTTCCATAAACTATACCTATTATAGTTTATAAGTGGGTTCCATTTGCAATGTAATTATTCTGAAATTTTTCCTTTGCTCAGCGTGTTACAAAGGATTAAAGATTTGTACTCATACATATAGGGAATATATATAAGTAAATATGTTTTGGTAAAAACAATTAATGGTTGAAACTAGCTGAAACAGTCTAAGTAATTTGAAACCGTTTGAAATCATTTGAATATTTACACAAATTTAATTGTGTTTTACTTGTATTCCCCCCCCCCCTCTAAAAAGTTGGAAAAATATTGAAAATGTAAGGGTATGAACTCACCATGTATATGCGTTCGTGTTTGAATAGCGAGCTGTAGAAACGATCCTCGGACTAGCGTATAGGCGAATAACGTTATCCTAAAAATAATTATATTCGAAGTCGTATTTAAATTAATAAGATATTAATTTAAATAATGCGTTAAATAATGAATTAAATAATAATTAAAGTGTTAGACAACACCTTTATTATGTAAGGAATACTTACAAAATTTAATTGGAATTATTTGAAGTGTTGAAGGACGTTTTCGGTGAGCAAAATGGAGTTTTTGGTGGGCAAAATGGAGTTTTCGGTGTAATAGTGTTTTTGATGTGTGTTCTTGGTGTTATTGGTGAAACTATGAAGATTTGAAGAAATCTTATGAAGATTTGAAGATTGGTTGAAGATCTGGGCGAAAACACTTGAAGATTGAGAGAGTTTTCAGATGACTTTTGAGAGAAAAATGGGTGTGTATTCGGTGAGAAAAGTGGGAAATGAATCGAGTGTTCGGTTATAACCATATATATAAAGGAGGATTTTGGTCTTAATGGGCTTCTAAAGGGGTGTTTTTGGTCATACATACTGGGTCGTGAAGTGTTTTCGGTCCTAAGAGAAAAGAGAAAAAGGAATTCGGTCATAATGTCAACAAGCTAAAGTGATTTCGGTTTCTAGTTAAATGGAAAAAGGAATTCGGTCTAGGACTTCGGGAAGAAGGTGATTTCGGTTTTTTCTTTATTCCTAAATGTGAATTCAGTTTTGAGTTTGGGGATAAGATTTCCCAAACCGAATTCTGTATATACATAAGATATATTGTGATTTTAAGTTAAGTATTATACCATAACATTCTCATATACATATTACTTGAATTAGTGTTGACTTCTTTGAGTCCTTAATGTGTTGTTAACTTGTATTAGCTTATAATAACTTAAACTAACATGGGTTATTACCACACATACTTAAATGAAACCCATAAGTATGGCTCATGAAAGTCATATTTCTATTGCGTTCAATTTCATTGTAAATAAATTGGTACATGGTTGGAGTTTTAGATTTAATTGCTCTAGGAAAATTCCAGTTGTGACATAAGTTGAAAAGAATTGACATAGAGGGGCTGAAAGTGTATTATGGGCAAAGATCTTATATCACCAGGTATAAACCCGTCACCTTCCCAAATCCTAACCCTAATGTCACCCAACAGTCGCCACCTTAAATCCCCTAACCACCGGTCGTCGCCACCATCCAATTAGCTTGTTTTCCGACCAGCTAGCGGCCACCAAGCGACCACCCGACTTTCCTTATTTTCCGATCTATCGAAGCTCTAAGCAACTACCATTCTCAGCCGACCACCCTTTGCCATCGTCCTGTCCAGCAGCCGCCAACGTCCATGCCGCCATCCAGCGCCGATGTCGCTCTAGTTGCCGACAAGGACCACGAGTAGGAGCTTTCTTCTTCTTTTTTGTCACTGCTGCAACTGTCATTTGCTTCAGCCTTTCTCTCCATCACTACAGTGTTATACTGCAGCCATGACCACCATTGCCACCGCCGCTCCGAGCGGCTAAAGAGTTGCTGTCGTTGCTCCGACCGTCGCTGCCACCTCAAGGACAGCCATGCCGAGTGTGTTTTTCTGTGATTCTACTCCGTATTAGTGTCGTGTGTTGCTGTTACAAGTATAATGCATGTATGTGTGCTTTATGTGGCCAACAATCCACCACCACCACCATGAGGTGGTGGCTGCCACCACTTCGCCCCCATTAGTCGTCTTTTGGTGGTGGCTGTGTGTATGACATGGTGTTGTGAGTGTGTTTCGTAGAATGGAACTTGTTTAAGCATTTTTGGCGGAAGGATTGAAAGAAAAACCACCACCACCACCGTGAGGTGGTGGCTGCTGCTGCGAGCTGCCATTGACCAACACTACTTGAGGTGGTAGTGGGTAATGCCCGATTTAATTAACACCAATTAACCAAAAATTTAACCATTTGTCTAAATTGGCACGCGATTGGGTTGGAAACCCTAATTAGAGTTTAGAAAACCCTAATTTTGGATATATTGGTTTTGGAGTTGTCGGGACTTGCATTTTGGACCATTGGAATTGAATTATGAATTACGCCCGACCATACCGTATGATTGACTTAGTAGAATGATGGACTTAATGGATTAAGTCCTCAATTGGTTAAGTTTTTTTAATTAACCCAAATCATCATTTTTTGTAAAAACCATAATTTTGGTTGGGCCTTGTTGGATTAGGTGCCTAAGCCCATAACTATAATTGATATGTACTTGATTTGATAGCGACATGGTCCTTTTGGGTTGCCTTCACACTGGTGACTAGACAGGATGACTATTAAGGAGAAAGGCTGATTTATTATTAAGAATAATGAATTCGGGCATAAATATGCTTTATTAATATATTATAAGAATAATATATTAATTGGAAGTCATATTATTAATTATTATTTAATCAGAAATTAATTTGGAATTAATTTTGGGATTAAAGGAATTGATTAAAAGTGTAGGGGCTCTTTTG
The DNA here is from genome assembly GCF_051521515.1 of Lactuca serriola. Classification (NCBI taxonomy): domain Eukaryota; kingdom Viridiplantae; phylum Streptophyta; class Magnoliopsida; order Asterales; family Asteraceae; genus Lactuca; species Lactuca serriola. Next base: position 202,762,047 of record NC_136410.1, read on the forward strand.
TAATTATTTGATAGTTGAGGCTTTGGGCCATTGGACTACCTTATTTAGAAAGGGCCGAGAATCCTAGAAGGATCTAGGAGTTTTTGTCCAAGGCTAAAGGGTAGGAGGTCCATGGACTTGCTTAGGCCCTAAGCTAAGGAATTAGGGTTTTCACCCTGAAACCATAGCTAGCCTCAAGTATAAATAGACCCCCTAGGCATTAGATTTTTGGCCAATCTTCAAGAAACCCTAGGAGTTCCGATTTCTATAGAAAGCCACCCCCTCTCCTTTCTCTTATATTCATCCTTTCACCCAGTGTGTTTCTGAGCCATTAGAGGTACTACAATTGTGGTACTTGTTCTCATGAGCTAAGGAAATTCAAGGAACTAGTTGTTATTACTATATAGCAACAAAGGTATGTATTGTAATCTTTTGTTTGTGTATTTTAAAATTTTAGATGCATGCTAGGGTTTTCTTTTGTGTTGATTTTTTGTATGTCTAATAGTGAAAACATAGATTCAAATTAGGGTTTCATGCACACATAGGATTGTTTGTATAAAACCCTCAATAGCATCAGAGCTTTTGGTTGTTGTTTTCAATTAGATTTGATACAAAAGTACGAACTTGACAAACTAGGGTTTATGGCAAATAAACCCTAGGGCTTGGATTTTCGAAATTAGGGTTTCAAAACCCTAGTTTTTGAAATTTGGTAGGGTTTCTTGAACCCTTTCCTTTGGCCTCATATTTTCGATTTTAGGGTTGGTTAACCCTAGGGTTTTCGAAAATACCCTCCTCCCCAAGATTAGAATTCAAAATTTTAGGGATTAGGATAATGTTATCTTTATTAATTATCTTATTAAAGGTTTAAATGGATAATTAAAGATTTTGAAATATCCCTTCCCAAATTTTCGAAATCTAGGGGATAAAGGGATTAGGTCGAATTAGTTGTTTAATTTAATGGATAATCTTTTAAGATTTAACAACTTAAAATTAGTTGTTTAATTTTGGATAATTATTAAATCAAAGTTTTAATATTTAAGATTTTAAAATTAGAAGGTATTAATTTTCGAAAATTTTAAATTTGATTAGAACCCTAGTATTTTGAAATGTTTAAAATACACCCTTATACTATTATAATATTAAAAGCTTAATACTTATGTGTGTGTGTATATATACATATATATATATGTATGTATGTATGTATGTATGTATGTATGTATGTATGTATAAAATGAGTCAGTCTTACCGTTAATAGGCCTCATTCACGAAGCCAATATATAATAGGGGGGGGGATAAGGAAACTGTCTATAAAATGGCGGTTGATTGGCTGTCCTCTCTCACCCACCGCTTCCTTGATTGGTGGAGGTTCGTTAGCCGAACGGGTAGGATAGGACAAACTAATTCCTCATTAATAAGTATAATGATATTATAAAGTAATTACTTGTTTTTCATAAATTCCCAATCTTAGTTACTTTAGGAGAAATGTGAAAATGATGCTATTCCATGAAATTGCACTTTGCACCTTGCCAATTCGTTAGTGGAGCATGTGTGGTTAACTGTCACACTAATTTGGGACTAACAAGGGTGGCAAAGGGTAGCTCGATGTTTATCATAGATCAATGGAGTGTGTGAGGTTAACCGACACATTGATTAGGTGATATATGACATTGAGAGTACCAAGCACATTTGCATGGTTATTCACACCTTGTTTGTGATCCTTGGTATCCCACTCACAAACTTGAAGGACATAATCGAGATTGAAACATGCCATTGAAAAGTTCAATGAATCTCAAAAGAACCAAGGAATTTCATTTCATTTAAAGCTTAATATTCTTTTTCGTTTTTTTTATGGTGGAAATTGGTAAATCCTCATTTACCTACCTTCAAATATTTTGCAATTGGATTACTGCATCCTCTTCTGAATTGTGAAATATTGTGTTGGGTCCTATCCTTAATATTTCATTTGGGTGTTATATTAAGGATTCTTATCTAATTTAAACTTTGTCTCTTTTCTTTTTCGGATGCCTATTTTAAACAACACTTCTGGCTCAAACGCTTATGGCTCCTTTTCCCTCATGAACTTATGTGGAAGAGTGATCTTCAATGGATCCAATTTTAATGAATGGATTCATAACATTCGCATGGTCACTCGCTACGAGGACAAGGAGTATGTCCTCGACAAAGAGTTAAAGGAGATCAATGAAGAAACAACTACTCCTGAGGAAATCACCCAGTATACGGCGCATGAGAAGGACGCGACAAAGGTGTCGTGTATCATGCTTGCCACTATGACTGCTAAACTCCAAAATTCCTATGAGGACTACTATCCTTTCAAAATGCACCAAGACTTGATGGAAAGGTACCATTAAAGTGCTCGACAGGAAAGGTACAAGATCATTGCCTCCATGATAACGGATGGATAGTCCATCATGACACACTTGCAAAAGATGCAAAGGTTTGTGGACCGCTTTTTGAAGTTGAATGTCAACTTCGATGAAGAGTTGGCTATTGACATTATCCTACACTTTTTGCCTCCTTATTATGATCAGTTTCGAATGACATATCATATGAACAAGGAGGAAGTCACTCTAAGAAAGCTTCAAGGCCTACGATAACTGCTGAGAGTAGTTTAAAAGGCAAGTACATTGCACCCACTCCTACCGCTGCTGCCCCTGTCTTGGCAATTAGACAAGGGAAGGGAAAGAAGAGGAAGGCTCCTTATAAGAGCCACAAAGGAAAGTCCCATGATGGATCCTCTTCTAGTGGGACCAAAGGTGATTATGTTGCTCCTTCTTCAAATCCAAAGGATGCAGAGTGCTTCCACTATCACAATAAAGGGAATTATAAACGAAGATTCCCTAAATACTTGCAGGACATCAACGATGGGAATATAAATCCCACATTCGCAGGTATTTACATTATTCAATCTAACAACTCATCACATGCTATTTCTTGAGTCCTTGATAAAGGATGTGGTTCTCAAATTTGTTCTGATTTGCAGGGTCTAAGAAGAAGTAGGGATGTGGAGCACAGGAAGATGAACTTGATCATGGGGAATATGAAAGCGTCGCCTGTCACCAAGATTGGAGTTTACTCTATATTACTCTGTAGTGGGTTAGGGTTAGATTTAAATGATTGTTGGTACTCGTCGGAAATGGCGAGAAACATTATTTCTTTTCATGGTTTGTACAGACAAGGTTTTAGATTTTCATTTAATAATGAAATTGGTTCTATGAATGATTTCTATAATGGTATTTCTTTATTTTGAAGCATTGTCTTGTAATGGAGTATATGAAACTGTGATGGTTGTAGATAACTTAGGAAATAATGTGTTGCATATTGATTTGTCTATTGGTTTGGACAAAGCATGCTTGTGGTATTGTCGTCTTGGACATGTCAACAAGGAATGCATAACCGAACTTCAAAAGGATGGAGTGTTGGAGTCATTTGAACTTAAGGACAATGACACGTACGAGTCTTGTTTGCTTGGAAATATGACTAAATCACCCTTCACTGGCACTTGTGAAAGGGGTGAGGGAATATTGGATCTCATACACACCGATGTGTGTGGGCCCTTTAGATCCACCACAAGGGATGCAAACCGCTTCTATGTGACTTTTACCGATGATTATAACAGATATGGGTATATCTACTTAATCAAGAATAAGTCAGACACTTTTGAAAAGTTCAAAGAGTTTAAACAAGAAGTGGAGAATCAATTGGGCAGGAAGATAAAGATGCTCCGATCCGATCGAGGTAGTGAGTATCTTAGTATCGAGTTCCACGACTATCTTAAGGAATGTGAAATTATTTCACAACTGACACCGACTAGGACACCGCAGCTGAATGGTGTGGCTGAGAGGCGCAATCGAAGCTTGTTGGACATGGTTTGTTCCATTATGAGTCGAGCTTCGTTACCTATCTTATTTTGGATGTATGACTTAGAGACTGCTACCCATATCCTTAATCTAGTCCCAACTAAGAAGGTTGCCAAAACACCTCACGAGATGTGGACAGGGAAGGTTCCCACATTAGCACATATCAAGGTTTGGGGATGTGAGGCTTTCGTAATACGAAAGACTCATGACAAGCTTGGACCTCTTAGTGAGCGTTGTATTTTCATCGGCTACTCACAGAAGTCCTTTGGATATCTCTTCTATAGACCGAGTGACAATGCTGTCTTCGTTGCGAGGAGAGGGGTTTTCCGAGAGAGAGAACTCATATGCCAAGAGGGTAGTGGGAGGAAACGTGATGAAGGAACCTCAAACACTTGCTCTCAACCCAAGGAGGAAACTCCTATTGAACCAGTTGACGAATCCTTACCTCTGAGACGTTCTAGTAGAGTTAGTGTTCCACCTGAGTTTTATGGTTTCCATATTACTATTGAAGGCGATACGTTTATTAGTGATAGTACACTAATAAATATGGATGAATCTAACAACTATAAGGAATCCATTGCAGGCCTAGAGTCTGTAAAATGGAAAGAGGCTATGGACAGCGAGATTCAGTCCATGTATGACAATCAAGTTTGGAACTTGGTTGACAATGTACCAAGTCATAAGACGGTCTGGTGCAAATGGATCTTCAAGAAGAAGACTGACATGGATGGGAAAGTACACACTTATAAGGCGCGATTGGTTGTGAAGGGCTTTACTCAAACTCCCAGAGTTGACTATGACGAGACATTCTCACCAATAGCGAAGATAAAGTCTATAAGGGTTATGCTAGCCATAGTTGCGTTTCATGATTATGAAATATGGCAGATGGATGTCAAAACCGCTTTCCTTAATGGGAAGTTGGCTGAGGATGTTTACATGAGTCAGCCAGAGGGTTTGGTAGATGCGAAGTACCCTAATAAAGTGTGTGAGCTTGAGAAATCCATCTATGGATTAAAACAAGCGTCTCGCAGATGGAATCTTTGTTTCGATGAGAAAGTCAAAGAGTTTGGTTTTTCGAGAAGCGAGGATGAGTCCTGCGTATATGTCAAAGCTAGTGGGAGTATAGTTAGCTTTCTCGTATTGTATGTGGATGACATACTACTCATAGGAAACGACATCCCAACCTTGCAGGAGGTTAAGTCCTGGCTTGGGAAGTGCTTCGCTATGAAGGACCTCTGGGAAGCTACTTATATTCTAAGGATAAGGATAGTGAGAAATAGGAGTAAAAGACTAATATGACTTAGTCAAAGTACCTACTTGGACAAGGTTTTGAAACGTTTCAACATGGAAAATTCCAAGAAAGGAGAATTGCCTATCTAGAGCAATACCAAACTGAGTAAGACTCAAAGTCCGAGTACTAATGCTGAAATGGTAGAAATGAGTCGAGTACCATATGCTTCTGCCGTTGGCTCGATCATGTATGCTATGACGTGTACTTGCCCTGATGTTACTTTTGCTTTGAGCATGGTTAGTCAATATCAAGGGAATCCTGGTAGAGCTCACTGGATTGCGGTAAAGTACATTCTTAAGTACCTACGAAGGACTAAGGACTGGGTCCTTATCCTCAGTGGGAGTGATGACTTGAGAGAGGGAGGGTATAGTGATGGCAATTTTCAAACCGACCAAGATAATTTCCGCTCTTAGTCGGGCTGGGTATTTACCCTGAATGGAGGAGCAATGACTTGGAAAAGTTCCAAGCAGGAGACCGTAACTGATCCAACGCGCGAATCAAAGTACATAGTAGCGAGCGAAGCTTCGAAGGAGGCAATATGGCTGAAGAACTTCATCAGAGACCTTGGAGTTGTACCTGCCATAAAAGAGCCTATGGAAATTTTCTGTGATAACGACGGTGCGGTCGCCTTAACCAAGGAACCGAGGGATCATGGCAGATCCAGGCATATCGACAGAAAGTACCACTTCATCAGACATCTGGTAGAGGGAATCCTCGTAGTAAAGAGGGTATTGTCAGAAGAGAACCCAACAGATCCCCTTACGAAGGGATTGAGTAGGGTTAAGCACTTGCAGCAGACTAGGAATATTGGGTTGAAGGTCGATATTAGTTTTAGTGATTAGATAGCTATTTGGAAACTTGTAATAGATAAAATGTAATTGACATTTGATGATTAAATAAAGGAGTTTTATTTATTAGTAATGTTACTATCTTGTATTAATTGTTTACTATTGTTTCAATTTTTCATCTTTTGACTTCTAGAATAGTATGATTATTCAAACTATCCACAGTCGATCATACTTTGGAAGTAAGTATTGAGGCAAGACTGTCATGAATTGGCTTGTAGATTATCTAAGAGTTTAGACATAGCAAAAGTTTGGTGCAACATTCATGAGTGCTCTTGAAATAAGATTTGAGTATTGGATTAAACCCGCGCTCACATGAATCACTTCATGGAATTCATCACGAGTGATTGTGAGAAGATAATATCGTATAGTCTTTAAACCAAGATATATGAGTTGTTGTTTACAAGTTGGTTGTGCATTGATAATACCTAAACACATCAGTAACTTGATGTTATAAAACGTGTTGTTGTGTATGATTTAATGAGTAAATAGTATAAGAATATAAGTCAAAGTTTATTTGTTTGTTTTATCCTAAGAGGATTAAAAGTGATATCTTGGGCCCCTCGATGATTTTGTGTTGACTTATGTGCCGGGCCCGATCAGGACTGAATTGATGTGTTCAATTAAGTTCTATGTCAAACAAATTGGAAATCGGGAAACAAACTATTAGACATTGAGTATGACTCTATTCGATGTCTTTGTCCACATGATATCTTGAGAATGGAGGATTACATGATCCCTTATTTAAAGGACGCATTATTGACTAGATCAGAGTTCGACAACGACTTTTGAGAGCTACGATTGCCAATCAGATTCTGAAGTCATACTTGTAATTAAAGTTATTAGACTTATCCATGTGGGAAACTGTTAGATTAGGTGTCTAAGCACATAACTATAATTGGTATGTACTTGATTTGATAGTGGCATGGTCCTTTTGGGTTGCCTTCACACTGGTGACTAGACAAGATAACTGTTAAGTAGAGAGTCTGATTTATTATTAAGAATAATGAATTGGGGCATAAATATTATGTATTAATATATTATAATAGTAATATATTAAATGGAAGTCATATTATTAATTAGTATTTAATCAGAAATTAATTTGGAATTAATTTTGGGATTAAAGGAACTGATTAAAAATACAAGGGGCTTTTTTGGAATTATTTGATAGTTGAGGCTCTGGGCCATTGGACCACCTTATTTAGCAAGGGCCAAAAATCCTATAAGGATCAAGGAGTTTTTGTCCAAGATTAAAGGGTAGGAGGTCCATGGACTTGCTTAGACCTTAAGCTAAGGAATTTGGGTTTCCACCCTGAAACCCTAGCTAGCCTCAAGTATAAATAGACCCCCTAGGCATTGGATTTTCGGCCAACCTTCAAGAAACCCTAGGAGTGCCGATTTCTAGAGCAAGCCATCCTCTATTCTTTCTCTTATATTCATCCTTTCACCTAGGGTGTTTGTGAGCCATTAGAGGAACTACAATTGTGGTACTTGTTCTCAAGAGCTAAGGAAATTCAAGGAACTAGTTGTTATTGCTATATAGCAACAAATGTATGTATTATAATCTTTTGTTTGTGTATTTCGAAATTTTAGATACATGCTAGGGTTTTCTTTTGTGTTGATTTGTTGTATGTCTAATAGTGAAAACATAGATCCAAATTATGGTTGCATGCACACATAGGATTGTTTGTATAAAACCCATCAGGCCTTTCCTTTAGGCTTTGGTGATTAGCTATTGATGGGCCGTACAAGAACAAGTATATGGACTAGACTATTTGGATGGGCTTTAGGGTAAGGACCATGTGAGGGGTTTGGGCCCAATTTGTAAAATTAGGCCATAGTTGAGCCTTGGTTGATTATTTGGCTTTTGGGCCTTCAGAGTGTGAGTTTAGGCCTGGGGCTTGGACCAAGATAGGTTAGGGGTAAAATGGTCCTTTTACCCCAAGTTTAGATGTATGGTTATGCATTAAAACCCAAATGGTTAATTGGGTTTTGTTTTGATGATTGGCAGTTCGTGGATCTGTCAGCCAGCAGCCAAAGATTTATTCACGAGACTTCAGAAGCGCGAGGTGAGTTCCCTCCTGTATGAACGGGTTAAAGGCACCAATGCTGACTCGTATATGTATGCTAGTATGTTCCGGACCAAGGTCCGATGTCGGACAATGCCCGATGTAGGTTTATATGTTCTGGATTCCGATCTGATGTCGGGGAGTGCCCGAGGAATGTTTGTGTACTTTATGTCTTCGTGATTCTTGCATGTGTTTGTTTTATATGTTTCTAAATTTTGGCCTGATGCCGGGCGGCACCCGAGGAATGTTTATATGTTTCTAGATTTCGGTTCGATGTCGAGAGGGGCCCAAGGAATGTTTATATGTTTCCAGATTTTGGTTCGATGTTGGGCGGGGCCCGAGGAATGTTTATATGTTTCCGGATTTCGGTCCGATGTCGGGCGGGGCATGAGGAACGTCTATATGCTTCCGGATTTCGAGCCGATGCCGAGCGGGGACCCAGGAATGTTTATATGTTTATGTTATGTGATTATTTGTGTGTATTTGTTGATATGTTTATATATATACCGAGCTTTGCTCAATGCCGGGTGGGTCCCGATGCCAGATTTCGATCTGATGTCGGGCAGGGCCTGATGCCCGGTGATGCCTAACGCCGGACATTGTCTGATGCCGGGTGGGGCCCAATGAAGCAGGCAAGGCCCATGATATGTTCTTATGTGATTATGTGATTATGTGTATGGTATGTGGTAGTTTGGGGAGATTCGCTAAGCTTCGTGCTTACAGTTTTAAAGTTTGGTTTCAGGTACTTCTGGTAGCAAGGGGAAGAGCTCGGGATGACTACAATGCACACACCATTTGTTTAGCCTGGGATGTTTTTACTATGATATGTTTGACAGATGTTTATGATATTTTGAGATACATGATTTATGATTTTTATGTGATGAATTGTGAACTATGGTTTTTATTAATGATTTAAAACGAAATTTTTGGACCATATTGGCCGGATGTTTCAAAAACACTTCATAGAATAGGTCTCAGTTTATCTTCTTGTTCCTCGATTAACGAAAAGCATTTTACTCCACATATTCTTAGGTGTTATTTTTCAACCTTGATAGTTTGAAATGGGTTTCAAGATACGATTTATACTTACTAGATTATAACTCTAAAACTTGATTGGAACAAAGTATTAGTCATCTCTTGATCGAAATAATTCCAACAATATTTGATTCCTCTTCTTAGTTATAAAATTGCACTAAGATGTTCATTGAGGATCAATTGTGATATAAATCCACAATCACTAAGATGATCATAAAACATGATACTAATTGAACTAGTTACAATTTTCAATGAACTAGTTATAATTTTCAATGAACAAGATTCTCATATACTATGCAATGTGACTTATACAACACCAAGTGTCTGTCCCGTTGGTGATGAGATTTCTTTTCACTTGGTTAATTATGAAAATACCACAAGTAACATTATAAGAATCAAATCCACAACTAATATTGGTAATATTAGAAATGCAACCAACACTTTTTTTTTAAATTCCATTGCAAGGAAATATAAAATAAGGCAACCAGATAAACCAAAATTTCACTTTTACTAAAAATAAACGCAAATTGGAAATTGTTCTTACAACGCATAAAATGAAAACTGTGTTTTCTAGACATCTCCAATGAATAATAGCAATATATTAAATTATCCTAACTCCTTAGTAGCAGCTCCAATGTAACATCCCAAAATTCGAAACCAAAAATTTCTTTTAAATTGCGTAATTATAAAAACAATAGTCAGAAAAACATCAGTAGTGTCATACCATATCATAATATGAAAACCAATTTCTCAAATATCAAAACATGACATAATGAAACAATCATCAAAGTTCAACTCCAAAAGATCTCGTGAACCCACCCAGTCGTCAGCTGCTATCCTACTGAAGCATATTCTAGGCTTTCCTAGGTTCCTGAACCCACCCAGTCCTCGGCTGCTGAAGGATTCCTATTAATGTTAACTAGCTACCTCATGAATATAATCACATGCAACATAGATCAGATAATCCTTCGAGTAAAAGACTGAATCCTAGAATGGTTGGACTCAGATGATAGCTGCGTAGTAGGGCCAAGTCCATCACTCTAAGATTATCCAACATGTGCCACATGTGACCTAGCATATTCACTTAGTAGCTGACTCACACTGTTAAGATTCCTACAAAGCACAAAGCAAGCGGTATTCGGATAACGGAAAAACTAACCAACATACCCCAATCAAGCCATTGTATTCAACTATCTGAACCATATTAACGTGCGATTCCAATACCTCAAACAATCAGGCATAGCCTAAATAGGCCATCCTAGCACTGATTGATTAGTACTAGCATGAAGGTCTAAAAGCTTATACAGTTGGCATACAAGGCATCCTTCCAATATCCTTAGCCTTAATCTAGCATGCAGTTCACATATTCACAATTCATATAATACTACAACATGTATGGGTATCTTGAGGAACACTTACTTGAGCTCGGCTGATTGCACGCATCACACCCCTTGTTCTTTGTTTAAACCCTTAATTTTAATTTAGAAAAATTATTTTCTAGTAAAAATCTTTCAAACCCTTGATTTGAGTCCAGACACCCCCTAAGGTGTGCTCGAATCCCTCAAACCAAGGCTCTGATACCAACTTGTAACATCCCAAAATTCGTAACCAAAAATTTCTTTTTAATTGCATAATTATAAAAACAATAGTTAGAGAAACATCAATAGTGTCATCCCGTATCATCATATAAAAACGAATATCTCAAATATCAAAACATGTCATAAGGAAACAATCATCAGAGTTTAACTCCCAAAGATCTCATGTGCGGAAAATCATAGTGTGATGCGTTGCGATCATGCTGGCTCCTTGTCTTTCAAAGAAGAAGTACCTAAAACCAAAATTGAAAACTATAAGCACGAAGCTTAGTAAGTTCCCCCATCATACCACATACCATACAATACATATACTACCTAGCATATCTGGGTGCTGGCCTACCCCTGCGGTCTCTTTTAACCGGTAATCGCCTAGCATATATGGGTGCTGGCCTACCCCTTCAGTCTCTTTCAACTGGTTAAGGGGACTATTTCACCCTTACCACTACCACATAATACCCTAGTATATACACATAAATCACATACTGCCTAACATATCTAGGTGCTGGCCTACCCCTTTGGTCCTTTTGACCGGTTACAGGGACTATTTCACCCCTCCTACCACTATCACATAATATCATAACATACTAGCACATAAAGCATAACAAATAGTGACATACCAGACAATTATCAAAAATACAATCATCTCTACTATAATCCGCTACTATTGGGCTAGCATTGGTGCCCGCAACCCACTTTTATAGGAAGGTAACTCACCTCATAATGCTGATGTTCATCGCAAGAAATCTGTTTTTGCTACCCTGACAACTCCTTGAGCTATCAATACCAAAATATCACCTAATTAGCAATTGGGTCCCAACCCATGATCCATAATCCTTACTTGGGATAAAATGACCATTTTACCCCTGGCCTAACAGGATTCATAACTAAGGCCTAAGCCCAAAACCAAAATAAGCCCAAAACTCCAAAATCCATAAAAGCCCACTAATGGCCCTATTTTCCAAATTGGGCCCAAACCTTTGCGTGGGCCTTACCCTAAATCCCAATAACTTATTCCCAATCCAAGCATACCTCCTTAGCTGGTCTAATAATCCACAAACCTAATCAATAACCCAAACCTGAAATGGCCCACAAGGCCCAATGAGGGTCAATCCCAAAATGGGCCTAACCTGAGAAGGCTGAACATCCAAAAAGGCCTGAAATACTGAATAGTCAACCCTATTTAACTCCTGGTCCAAGGCTTAAGGCCCAAAAAGTTAATAATCAAATAAAGTCCACTTTGGTAGAGTACGCCCCGCGTACTCAGCTGGTATGCCCAATGTACACCGCTTTGGGCTAGTACGCGCAACGTACCAGTTGGGTACGCCCATCGTACTCCTCTGAATTCCAAACTTTTCCAATAAGTACTTAACCACTTCAGCCCTTGCTCCAACTCTCCAGTCTGACTCCTAAAGCTTACTTTTCAAGTAAAGTGAAGTGTCTAATTAGTGGTTTGGTCTAGGCTTTCTATATAATAGGTTCTTTTGGTTAATTTATAGCTTGTGTTAGTTTATGTGTTGTTTACGGCCCGAAAGTGAGTTTACGGCCGTAAGCCCAAGGCCGGCCCAGGTCCAGTATATATAGAGGTGTGCAAGGTCTTTTGTCAGTTGGTGATGCCTCAGAGTTCACGTCTGCTATAACCACAAGTTGTACCAGACGTTGTTCTTAATAGAAAAGCGTGTGGAAGCTTGTTGATTCTCTATTCTACTTTTTCTTTATTGCTAACCGATTGTATTTGCTATTTGATCACCGGTAAGATCCATTTCAGGTCCTTACAATTGGTATCAGAGCAAAGCCAGCATCAAAAGCACTCTACAATCGATTTTGGACCGTGTTCTTATCTGTTTGCGACTAAAGTTGGTGTTTACTGCAAAGGGTTTCAAGTTTCGTTCCAAAAACTGCATTTTTCACAAGTTTTTGGGAGATTACGGCCTTAGCTTACGACCGTAATCTTAGCTTACGGCCGCAAACTCTTCACAGTTCTTGAAACGTGAACCTTGTTCTTGGGCCGTGAATATAGATTGTTCATCAACCGTAAACTAAAATTCTTTGACCGTGAACCTTAACCGGAAACACCTTACGACCGCAAAATCAGGACCGTGAACAGAGTTTACGGCCGCAAACTCCACCCTGACCGTGAACTTAGTTTACGATTGTAAACCTAATCTGACTGTGAACTTGTGTTTGACCAGAAACTTAATTTATTTTTAAATAATTTAATTTCTATTTAAAATTAATTTAATATTAATGGATTCTCAAAGTCAAACACACCACCACGAGCTGGATTCTGTTATGGGCACAACTACCCAAATTCCTAGACTCCTGTCCGCTGAAGGTTTCCCATAATGGAAGTATAGGATTGAAAAGTACATAATGATGAAGGAATTCAAAATCTGGAGAAGCATAATAAAAGATCCTGTCAGAATAATCACTACTGTTGCAGGGCAAGTGGTTGACAAGAAGATGGATAACTACACAGATGAAGACTTCGAGAAGGTTGAAAAGAAAGAAAGGGCTTTGGCCACTTTGACCATGGCTCTATCTCTAGACATTGCTCAAGGTTTTAGGGAGTACACGTATGCTAAGGCTTTGTGGGAAGCCTTAATCAAGGTTTATGAAGGGAATGAAGATATGAAGGAGAGTCGCCAAGATATGCTGCGACAACGGTTCAATATGTTCAACTACGTTCCTAGAGAAACTCTTGAAGCACAGCTACAACGGTTCAGATCTCTTAACACTAAAATGACTGTAGCCGGGATTTTTTATACCAAGTCTGAGATATACAAGCAGCTACTGAATGCTCTCCCAAAGTCTTGGGACATGAATGTAGCTGTTATAAAGAAGACTAAGGATCTTAGCTGACTCTCTCCTTCTGAAGTGATGGCTGTCATCAAGGCTTGTGATATTGATGACAAGTAGTGAGAGATCTACCATGTGAACTCATACTCAGCTGCGAACCTTGGGATCTCTTCTAACAATGCTCTTTCATCTCTCACTTTTTCTTCTGCAGGTCAATCATTTGCTGCTCAGCAAGCTCAGTTTCAGTCCTTCTCCACTCCATCAGCCTCTTCTCTTCCTGCTACATCAGCCATGCCTCTCTCTAAGCACCAATCGTTCGTGGCTGCTCAAGCTGCTCCCTCCTCCGATGTGGCTTCTTCTTCAAAAGGAAAGGAGGGTGATAAAAATCTCGCTCTTGCTACATGGCTTGTCAACTGCTACAATGCACTCGTAGCTGGAGATCTTCCACCCCAACTGTCATTTGCCAATTTCGATCAGATTCACCCTGAAGACATTGAAGAGATGGATATCACATGGAAAATTGCCATGGCAGTTTTCAGGGCGAAACAGTTTGCCAAGAAGAACGGAAAGAACAACTGGGGGATGAGTGCTGCCAAGAAGGTTGGGTTCAGTAAGGGAAAGCTGCGGTGTTTCAACTGCCACGAGCTAGGACATTTTGCTCGTGATTGTCCACAGCCAGACAGAAGATTAAATAATGACAGGACAATGGTTGCAGTTGGAAACAGTCGCAGCTGTGCTCAGGTCAACAACGAGAAGGCCATGGTTGCACAATCCTTTGACTGGGAGGATCAGATGCAGGACCTGAACATATCTGGACCTGAAAATGCCCACCTGGCATAGGTTGGTGATGATGCTCCGGCAGAGATTGTTGCACCTGAAGATCAAATGATGGAACTGCAGTTTGCATTGATGGTATCTTCTTCTCATGAACCAAATAAAAACCAGGTAAGTCTACCCTCATGCTCTCAAGCTTGTATTGATTATGTTAAAATTCTTCATGAGAAAATTGAGACATTAGGTAGAGAAGTAGAGAACCTTAAAGTTCTTCGTGAACTTAGCGACTCACTAAAAAGGGAAGTAGAGGACCTTAGATATGAAGGTTACCAACTCAGAAAAGGACAAAAACCTCTTAAGGCCTAGTTAGAATCTAAAATAAAGGACTTTAGGAGACTTCAGGAAGACTATAGTAATAAATGCGAAAATTATGACTAAATAAAGAAACAGAATGCTGAACTAGTGGCTGAAATTGAATCATTAAAGGGCAAATTTGAAACTGCTGATTTTGATTTTAGAAAATATGATGTATCGAGTGAGGTAGTTGTCAATATGATAGACCGATGCATGCAATTTGAACGAAACCAATCAAAGGGTCTAGGGTATAATCACGTGCCTCCTCCTTTCAATCATTCATATCAGTTTCAGCCCTTGTCCAAAGAAGAGATTGCCAAAGAACCATTCATGGTTTATGGCAAGCCATCTGGTTTTGCTTCGGGAGGATTTATTAATGTTGAAAGTACTAACATTTCTACTTCTCCTGCAGATCAATCCTTGAATCAGTCAAAGCACGAAGTTGAAGGATCTGTTTCTAAAAATAAAACTGAGTCTAAACCTAAAGTTTTAGTTTTAAATAAAGACAATAATTTTTATGATGTTTCAAGTGACAATGCTTTTTGTGATGTTTCTACTTCTTCTGGTACTTTTTTGAATGGTTTTCAAGTGTCTGATACTGGTTTGAATAATGTGGTTGACAATTCTAATGTTTGTGATGATAATCTTGAAAAACCACCAGTTTCACAAGCATCTCCATCTAATGTACCCTCACTAGTCTCACAACCTAATTCTTGTTCTTGTTCTTGTGAGAGAAGCAAGGGTGTTAGTATAGAAAACAAATCTAATCAATGTAGCACAAGTTATAACAATAACAATCAGATTTGTTTCAATTGTGGCATTGGTGGTCATATAGCTAGAAATTGTCAAAATCGTATGTTTGTACATTTTGAGTCTCCAAGAGGAGAGAACGAATTCAGAGGAAGGTCTTTAACTAGAAAGTGTTGGAATAGTGTCTAAGGCTACAACTATATTAGGCAAGTATTTGACCCGATTGTGCATGGTCCTTTTGGGTTGCCTTCACCATAGCAACTTGACATGATGATTTATTATGAGAGAATAAATATTATTAATATATTATGAGAATAATATAAGGAATAATAATATTGTTATTTTACTAATATAAGTCATAAATTAATTAGAATTAATTTGGTGACTTAAAGAGATTAATTAAATAAGAGGGTATAAACTGTCAATTGTTTGATAGTTACACTTTGGGATGTAAATCCTTCATGGATAGGGTTGGACGATTTCTAGAGCTTAGGATAAGCCACAAATCGCCCAAGGGATTATCATGGAAAGGATTTGGATTGCTTTGGGTAAAGATTATCCAACTAGGGTTTAAGGGTGAAACCCTAGGAGCCTTACAAGTATAAATAGACCCTTGGGGCAAGGGAAATCGGCACCTCTGCTAAAGCAAAGAAACCCTGGCCGATTTCTATTCCCTCTCCTCTCTCTCATATCATCCTCTTGCTAGTTGGTGTTTGTAAGCCATTAGAGGAGTGACATCTATGACTCTAAAGCTCCAAGAACAAGAAGATCAAACAAGTGTTTCAAGGTAAGCTTCTAACTCTGATTTTGTATTGTTCTTATACTCTATTAGCTATTAGAAGTCTTGGATCCAATGTATGTTTAATTAGAGAAACCTAGATCCAAGCATTAGGGTTTGCATGTGCACATAGGAATGTTCATATGGCCAAAACCCATCAGTGGTATCAGAGCGTAGATTGGTTTCTATTAAATTGATGCATGATTGTTTGTTTCTTGCTTGCAAAATTCGAATTTTGTGTTTCTGAGTCATGAACTCGGCGAGTCCCATTGTGGACTCGGCGAGTTGGCCTGACTCGGCGAGTCCAGTTGGGAACTCGGCGAGTCCGAGCGTCATGAAGGGCCAAAATCGGGATTTTTTGATATTTATCTTATGGAAACTTGCCTTTATCATATTAGATCGACCCTAATCCGATTTTTTGATATATATGACTATAATCTTGATCTAATTAAAGATATTTATCAATTAATAAAATATTTAGTTTCCTTATATGGTAATTAATTAATTATGTTGATTAAATTGGTAAATTATTTTGATTAAATTGGTAAATTATTTTGCAATAAATCATTAAATAAATCAAATATGGATAATTATTGAATTAATTGTTAGTTAAGATTATTTGTTATTTGATCCTCCATGTTTTAAATGTTTAAAACTTGCCCTCAAGTTTTGAAATTTATGTTTTGTGATTAAAAGTTTAATTTAGACAATTTAAATTTCAAACCCTATAATTTTACAAGTTTAAAAATTCAACCCTATACTAATATAATATTACAAGATTAATGTGTATATGTATGTATAACTAAAATGCTAGTCTTACCGTTAGTAGGCCTCATTCACGAAGCCGGTCTATAAGGTGGGTATAAGGTTGCGACCTATAAAATGGCGCTTAATGGGTGTACACTCACACCCACCGCTTGCTTGAGCGGTGGAGGGTCGTTAGCCGAACGGGTAGGATAGGGCAACCTCATCCTCTCATTAAAAGTATAATATGAAATACAAAGTAACTACATGTTTTTTCAAAAATTTCCCAATCTTAGTTACTTTAGGAAAAGTGAATCGATGCAATCCCATGAAATTACACTTTGCACCCTTGCTAAGAAGTTAGTGGAGCGTGTGTGGTTTACCGGCACACTAATTGGTTCTAAGAAAAGGTGGAAAATGGTGAATCATTGTTTATCATAGTTTGATGGAGCGTGTGTGGTTTACCGGCACATCGAATAGGCGATCGTTACAATGAAGGCACCATGTGAATTTGCATGGTAATTCTCACCCGCTTTGTGATCCTCGGTATCCCAGTCACAAACAAGAGGGGCATATCAAGATTTAAACATGCCATTAAAATGTTTCAATGAATCTCATCTAAACCTAGGAATTCTCAAATACATTTAGAACTTAAAGTTAGGTTTTCATGGTGGAGAATTAGTGAATCATCATTCACTTACCTTCAAATTGTTTTCATGTTAGATTACGGCATCCCTTTTCTAATATGTAAATATTGTTGTTGGATCCTAGCCCTAATTTTTCTTATTGGGTAATAATTAGGGATTCATATTCTAATCTATCTTTGTCCTTTCTATTTGTAGATGTCGAACGCAAACAACGTTGCTGCTAGTTCTTTAACATTGATGAGCCTTTGTCAAAAGGTCACTTTCAATGGGAAGAACTTTAGCGAATGGATAAGATACATTCGCACCATTGCTCGCTATGAGGATAAGGAGTATGTCCTCGATGAGAAGCTCGAGAAAATCAACCCTGAAATCGCTACTCCGGCTGAAATGACCGCTTTTGAAACTCATGAGCGCGATGCAACGAAGGTACATTGCATCATGATAGCCACCATGAACTCCGAATTCCAAAAGTCCTATGAGGACATGTACCCGTACGAGATGCATCAAGACTTATTGGAGAGATACCACCAAAACACGAGACAAGAGCGTTATGAGATTTTCACTAACATGATTTCCACTAAGATGGGTCCTGGAGAGTCTCTTACCATGCACCTACAAAAGATGCAAAGGTATGTCGACCGTCTTCGGAAGTTGAATGTTGACTTTGGGGAAGACTTGGCGATCGACATGGTGCTTCACTCTTTGCCTCCAAGTAACAATCAATTTAGGATGACCTACCACATGAACAAAGAAGAGGTCACCCTAAGCAAACTCCAAGGTCTCTTGAGGGTCGCTGAGAGAAACTTCAAGGACAAGTCTGTTGCACCAACTCCCAATCCACACACTGCTCCTGTGTTGGCTATTGGACAAGGAAGGGGAAATAAGAGGAAGGCTTCGTCTAAGAACCATCACAAGGTTAAGCCTCGAGATGGTGCCTCTTCTAGTGGGACCAAAGTTGATCCTGCTAAACCCTACCCTAACCCAAAGGAGGCAGAGTGCCACCACTGCCACAAAATAGGACATTGGAAGAGAAGCTGCCCAGAGTACCTGCAAGCCATCAAGGAAGGAAGATCAAGCCGTCTTTCGCAGGTATATACACAATTAAATCTAACGATTCATCTCATAATATTTCTTGGGTTCTTGATACCGATTGTGGTTACCACATTTGTTCTAATGTGCAGGGACTAAGAAGAAATAGAGACGTGGAGCATGGAAGAATAAATCTAATCATGGGGAACAGAAGATCGTCGCCTGTGACCAAGATTGGAGTGTATTCTTTAGTGATTAGGAATGGTTTATCTTTAGATTTGAACAATTGTTTCCATTCGCCAGAAATGGCTAGAAACATCATTTCATTTCATGGTTTGCTAGACAAGGTTTTAGATTTTCTTTTAATAATGAGAATGGTTCTATTTTGGCTTATCTAAATGGTGTCTTTTATTTTGAAGCTATACGATGTAATGGAATTTATGAAACCGTTATGATTGTAGATAACTTAGGAAATGATGTTTTATGCATGGATTCTTCCAATAGTATGGATAGAGCATCCTTGTGGCATTGTCGTCTTGGACATGTCAACAAGAAATGCATAGCCCAACTTCAAAAGGATGGAGTGTTGGAGTCATTCGACCTTAGGGAAGATGACACATGAGAATCTTGTTTACTTGGAAAGATGACCAAGTCACCCTTCACAAGTACGTGTGAAAGGGGTGAGGGTCTATTGGACCTAATACATACCGATGTATGTGGACCGTTTAGATCAACCACGAAGGATGGGAACCGCTTCTATGTGACTTTTACCGATGACTATAGTAGATATGGGTATATCTACTTAATCAAGCAAAAGTCAGAAACTTTTGAAAAGTTCAAAGAGTTCAAGAATGAAATGGAGAATCAATTGGGCAGGAAAATCAAGATGCTTCGATCCGATCGAGGAGGAGAGTAACTAAGTCTTGAATTCCACGATTATCTCAAGGAGTGTGGAATAGTTTCACAATTGACGCCACCTAGGACACCACAATTGAATGGTGTGGCAGAAAGCCGTAATCGAACCTTGTTGGACATGGTTCGCTCTATGATGAGTCGTGCTTCACTACCTATCTCTTTTTGGGGGTATGCCTTAGAGACTGCCGCCCATATCCTTAACCGAGTCCCTACTAAGAAGGTTGCCAAAACACCTCACGAGATGTGGACAGGGAAAGCTCCCTCGTTGTCACATATCAAGGTTTAGGGTTGCGAGGCTTTCGTAAGACGAGATACTCACGACAAGCTCGAACCTCGTAGTGAGCGATGTATTTTCATTGGCTACCAGCAGAAATCCTTTGGATATCTCTTCTATAGACCGAAGGACAATGTTGTCTTCGTTGTGAGGAGAGGAGTTTTCCGAGAGCGAGAACTCATAAGCCAAGGAGACAGTGGGAGGCAAATCGAGATTGAAGAGATTCAAGAGTCGATAGATGAAGGAACCTATACCGCTGGCACTCAACCCGAGGAGGAAACTCCGGTTGAACCGATTGACGAATCCTTACCTCTTGGACGTTCCGAAAGAGTTAGAGTTCAACCACAGTTTTATGGTTTTCATATTACTACCGAAGGGGACACGTACATTAGTGATGGTACACTAATAAACCTTGATGAACCTAATATCTATAAGGAAGTCATGGCAGGCCCGAAGTCTACGAAATGGAAAGAGGCAGTGGATAGCGAGATCCAGTCCATGTATGATAACCAAGTTTGGAATTTGGTTGATAATGTGCCCAGACGTAAAACCGTTGGGTGTAAATGGATCTTCAAGAAGAAGACCGACGTGGATGGAAACGTACACACATATAAAGTGCGATTGGTCGCGAAGGGCTTTACTCAACCTCCCGGAGTTGACTATGATGAGACCTTCTCACTAGTTGCGAAGATAAAGTCTATAAGAGTGATGTTAGCTGTTGCCGCATTTCATGATTATGAGATTTGGAAAATGGATGTCAAGATCGCTTTCCTTAATGGGAAGTTGGTTGAGGATGTTTACATGGCTCAGCCAGAGGGGTTTGTGGATCCAAAACATCCGAATAGAGTGTGTAAGCTTGAGAAGTCCATTTATGGACTTAAGCAAGCATCTCGTAGATTGAATCTTTGCTTCTATGAGAAAGTCAAAGAGTTTGGATTTGTACGAAGCGAAGATGAATCGTGTGTATATGTCAAAGCCAATGGGAGCATAGTTAGCTTTCTCGTTTTGTATGTCGATGACATACTACTCATAGGAAACGACATCCCGACTCTGCAGGAGGTTAAGTCCTGGCTCGGGAAGTGCTTCGCTATGAAGGACCTCGGAGAGGGGTCCTATATTTTGCGAATAAGGATAGTAAGAGAGAGAAGTAAGAGACTAATAGGACTTAGTCAGAACACTTAGTTAGAGAAGGTACTAAAACGTTTTAGTATGGAAAACTCGAAGAAGGGAGAGTTACCAATACAAAGTAATGCCAAGTTGAGTAAGACTCAAAGTCCGAGTACCGAAGCTGAAATAGCAGAAATGAGCCGAGTACCATACGCTTCCGCAGTTGGCTCAATCATGTATGCTATGAATTGTTCTCGCCCTGATGTAGCCTTTGCTTTGAGCATTGCTAGCAGATATCAAGGGAACCCTGGCAGAGCCCATTGGATTGCGGTTAAGAATATCCTTAAGTACCTTCGGAGGATGAAGGAATGGTTCTTAGTCCTCGGAGGGAGTGATGACTTGAAGGTGCGAGGGTATAGTGACGCCAGCTTTCAGACCGACAGGGACAACTATCGTTCGCAGTCAGGCTGGGTCTTTACCCTGAATGGAGGAGCAATGACTTGGAAAAGTTCCAAGCAGGAAACTGTAGCTGATTCAACGTGCGAATCAGAGTACATTGCAGCGAGCGAAGCGTCGAAGGAGGCGATATGGTTGAAGAACTTCATCAGTGATCTTGGAGTTGTACCTGCCATAAAGGAGCCCATGGAGATTTTATGTGATAATGAAGGAGCGGTTGCCTTGACCAAGGAACCGAGAGATTATGGTAGATCACGACACATAGACAGAAAATATCACTTTATTAGACATCGTGTAGAAGAAGGACAACTCGTAGTGAAGAGGATATCATCAGAAGATAACCCAGCAGATCCGCTTACGAAGGGATTGAGCAGGGTTAAGCACTTGAAGCATGCTAGGAGTATTGGGCTGAGGGATGATATTAGCATAGATTAGATAGTAGTAGAAACGTGTAATAGATAAATGTAATTAACATTTGATGATTAAATAAAAGAGTATTATTTATGAGTAATGTTACTGTCTTATGTTAATTGTTTAACTATTGTTTCATTTTGCATGTTTTGACTTCCAGAATAATTGAGTTTATTAAGAATAATCGAATTATTCAAATTGTCCACAATTGTTCATATGTTGGAAGTAGATATGAATGAAGATTGTTATGAATTGGTGTGTAGATTGTCTAAATGGTATTAGACATAGCAAAGGGTTGCTGCAACGTTCATGAGTGCTTATGAACTAGTTTTGAGCATTGGAACAAACCCGCGCTTGCTAGAATCACCTTATGGAATATGATATAAAAGGGTGATCGCAAGACGATAGTATCATATAGTCTTAAAACCTAGATATATGGTTTGTTATTTGTTAATTGGTTGTACATTGATAATGCGAAAACGCATCAGTAACTCGGTGTTATAAAACGCATTGTTGTGTATAGTTGATTAATGAATAAGTAAATGCATATAAGTCGAAGTTTATCTGTTACTTTTATCCCAAGAGGGTAAAAGCGATATTTCGGCCGCTCGATGATTTGATTTGACTTATGTGCCGGGCCCGGTCAGAACTGAATTGATGTGTTCGATTAAGTTCTATGTCAAATGAATCAGAGATCGAGAAACCAAATGCTAGACAAATTATTTCATAGAATTGTCAGCATGATATCTAACAGAGGACTGTATGATCCCTTATCTAAAGGAGAAGATTGATTAGATCAGAGTTTGACAACGTCTTTGAGAGCTACGATTGCAAATCGGATTGTACTTGTGCATATAGTTACTAGAC
This sequence comes from Lactuca serriola, assembly GCF_051521515.1. Lineage (NCBI taxonomy): Eukaryota > Viridiplantae > Streptophyta > Magnoliopsida > Asterales > Asteraceae > Lactuca > Lactuca serriola. Next base: position 202,784,641 of record NC_136410.1, read on the forward strand.
TTATCCAAGTGGGAGACTGTTGGAATAGTGTCTAAGGCTACAACTATATTAGGCAAGTATTTGACCCGATTGTGCATGGTCCTTTTGGGTTGCCTTCACCATAGCAACTTGACAGGATGATTTATTATGAGAGAATAAATATTATTAATATATTATGAGAATAATATAAGGAATAATAATATTGTTATTTTACTAATATAAGTCATAAATTAATTAGAATTAATTTGGTGACTTAAAGAGATTAATTAAATAAGAGGGTATAAACTGTCAATTGTTTGATAGTTACACTTTGGACTGTAAATCCTTCATGGATAGGGTTGGACGATTTCTAGGGCTTAGGATAAGCCACAAATCGTCCAAGGGCTTATCATGGAAAGGATTTGGATTGCTTTGGGTAAAGATTATCCAATTAGGGTTTAAGGGTGAAACCCTAGGAGCCTTACAAGTATAAATAGACCCTTGGGGCAAGGGAAATCGGCACCTCTGCTAAAGCAAAGAAACCCTGGCCGATTTCTATTCCCTCTCCTCTATCTCATATCATCCTCTTGCTAGTTGGTGTTTGTAAGCCATTAGAGGAGTGACATCTATGACTCTAAAGCTCCAAGAACAAGAAGATCAAACAAGTGATTCAAGGTAAGCTTCTAACTCTGATTTTGTATTGTTCTTATACTCTATTAGCTATTAGAAGTCTTGGATCCAATGTATGTTTAATTAGAGAAACCTAGATCCAAGCATTAGGGTTTGCATGTTGTGACATCCCCAAAATCTCGGCCAGAAAAGACCGATTTTCATTTATGCTTTTAAATATTTTCAGAGTAAATCCTTTTGATTTGAAAGAGTTGCGGAATTTGTTCCCAAAAACAAAACATGATAAAACAATGTTTACCGAAGCATTTCATAAAAGAAATGTATTTTCATTATAATCAAAACTCGGGGTGTCATGTTCCGATACAGACCAATAAGCATAAACGAATACATTACAAGTCATATAACAAATATAAACATATGCAGACTTGTAAACAAAACAACTTGATGGTTCATCCATCTCATGCCCTTCCGCCACTACCTGTAATACAATTTAAAACTGAGTGGGTCAGGCTTGGGAGCCTGGTGAGCATATAGCGTTTTCAACCCACAATAAATATCATATTTAATTTTCACCAACCAACAATAACACAATTACGCATTCCCATTATTCTCACTTTAATGTCCCTAAAACAACTAACATAAGGGACCTAGTATAAGAATATTTCATCGGGGCGACAACACATGCTTCGGGGGTACCTCAGCAATATAAGTCAAATAAGGCAACCATGAGGGGGATGGAGTACAGCGAATGAACACCCAAGTTCATTAACACCTACAGGTGGCGAACCTGCTAATGTTTCCACAAGACTGTCTAGAATAGCCAGTGGTCGTCATCTAAACTCCGCTAGATGACTCAATCAAACAACAACGAGGCCTCTCATCTGTTTATTACACACCAACGGTCTACCCATGTTCTACCCAACATATTAGTAGATAAAAATATACATTTGTATACATAGTTTAAAGAAAACCTGTATAGCATGCTTTAATCAACACATATATCACATAACAGATGAGGCACACACACACATAACACGTATCTCATAAAGAAATAAGCAGATCTATAAGATAGAAGAGAGTGAATACTCATTCACACACAACACAACCAAATATATACACATAACACGTATTTTTATATAAAATACTTCGTATTATTGTATTAGAAGAAAATAACTACACACTCACTTGATCAGAAGATGATCCGACAGCACTACGGCTTATAGAAGTAGTAATCCACAACAGATCTGGAAGATCTTCACAAAAATCGAACTTCTCGCGGGCAGAGCTTCGGCTCGGGAACCGCACTTCTCGGGATCTTCGGGATCTCGGGACTTGTCTCGGGGCTAGAGTATGATAGCGGGGCTTCGGGATAGCTTCGGCACGAAAAACGATGCAAAAGACTAGAGAGAAGAAAAGAAATTGAACAACAAAGAAGGCTGTCTTCGGATCCTTTATATAGAGGCTGGAGCCTCGGAGTACGCGGGGCGTACTGCCCAAAACGTCATTGCTTACGTATCCGAAGTGCTCGAGTGCGAGTGTCGACATCCCTCGGAGTACGCGGGGGGTACCTCGGATCAGATCGGTGACTCCTTCGGATAATGCTTCCGAATTTTGATTTAAATTTAAATACAAAATGATTAATAAACTTCGGAAATTCATAACTTCTTCATACAAACTCCGTTTTCGACGTTCTTTATATCCACGCGAAGGTGAGACCACGCTCTACGACTTTCGTTTAGACTCCGTCGGCTAATTTTGACTTTATTTTTATTAATTATTTTTAATAGGCCGGGACAGAAACTTTCGTTATAAATTCATAACTTCTTCGTTTGACGTCCGTTCTCGCCTAACTTTTTATCGTTTCAATACCAACAATGAGATCTTCGATTCTCATTTAGATTGCTTCGGCTAACAACCGCTCGATCTCAAATCGAGTAAAACAGGTTGTATATCGCTAAGCTGGAACTTTGATAAATCATAACTTCCTCATACGAAGTCAGATTTGGGCGTTCTATATATATTCGGAATCCTCGTTTCAATTACTACAACATTAACCAAAGACATTAAGTTTACTTTACACTTAAATTTTGACGCTTATTTTTATTCTTAATTAATCAAACCACATAATTAAGCAATTAAGCACAAAACACATAATACTCAAATAATACACTTTTATTATTTCAAAACGGGTTACAAAGGTCAACCTAGACTATTACATTGCTACAAATGGCAAGCCCGAAACACAGGCGTTACAATTCTCTCCACCTTAGAATGATTCTGTCCCCGGAATCACACATCAACAAACAAATGCGGATAGCGACTCAACATGTCACTCTCCGTCTCCCAGGTGAGATTCGGCCCATTCGTGTGTTTCCATCAGACAAGCACTAACCCAACCATTTTGCGTCGCAACTTCTTAGTCTTTCGGTCAACAATTGCCTCTGGTTCTTCAATCAACCTTTTGTTCTCATCAATTCTCAATTCAGAAATTGGAATTATATCGAGAACTTCTCCCGTGAACTTCCTCAAATAACACACATGAAAGGTGTTGTGAATTCCATTCAGTTCTTCGGGTAATTCGAGCTTGTAAGCTTGGTTCCCAACCCTCTGAAGAACTTTAAAAGGTCCAATAAACCTTGGACTCAACTTTCCCCTTTTACCAAATCTTATAAGTCCCTTCCACGGTGAGACTTTAAGCAAAACCGAATCTCCAACCTCAAAAGTCATCGGTCTTCGCTTCTTGTCAGCATAGCTCTTTTGACGATCTTGAGCTGCTAACATTCTTTCCCTAATTATTTTCAACTTTTCAGCAGTTTGATGAACCATCTCCAGTCCCATAAACTGCTTTTCCCCAGCCTCAAGCCAACAAGACGGCGTACGACACTTCTGTCCATACAAAGCTTGATAAGGTGCCATCTTAATGCTCGAGTGAAAACTATTATTATAGGAAAATTCTACCAACGGTAAATGTTCATCCCAATTACCTAGGAATTCCAAGGTACATGCTCTTAGCATATCTTCAAGTGTTTGTATTGTTCTTTCACTCTGACCATCAGTCTGTGGATGGTAAGCTGTGCTTAAACATAACTTGGTACCCATTTCCTCTTGTAGACTTTTCCAAAACCTTGAGGTGAAACGGCTATCACGATCCGATACAATTGTTAACGGGACACCGTGAAGCCTCACAATTTCCTTCACATAAGAATTTGCAAGTTTTTCCATAGACCATTTCTCCCTGGCCGCTATGAAATGCGCACTCTTAGTGAATCGATCAACGACCACCCAAATCATGTCGTGACCATTCTTTGTTCTGGGCAGTTTAGTGACAAAATCCATAGCAATGTCTTCCCACTTACCCATAGGCACAGGCAAAGGTTCTAAACTCCCGTACGGTTTCTGATGTTGTGTCTTGACTCTCGCACAAGTCACACACTCGGCCACATACTTTGCAACATCAAGCTTCATCGTCGGCCACCAGTAGTAGGGTTTCAGGTCCCTATACATTTTAGTGCTACCCGGATGAATCGAGTACATGGTCTTGTGAGATTCTTCCATCAGAAGATCCCTAATTCCACCTGACTTAGGTACCCAAATACGATCTTGGAATACCTTCAGTCCATGACCGTTAGTACCAAACACCAACGTTTTACCCAAACGTTCCTCCTTTCGGTCATTTTTCTCAGAAGCTTCCTCTTGAGTTTTCTTTATACTTTCCACAATAGTCGAGACAACTTCAATTCTCAACGCTCTTGGCCTCTTCCTTTCAAGATTGACCTTCCGACTGAGAGCATCAGCAACAACATTAGCTTTACCGGGGTGGTAAAGTATCTCGCAGTCGTAGTCTTTAAGTAATTCTAGCTAGCGTCGTTGCCTCATATTCAATTCTTTCTGATTAAAGAGATATTGGAGACTCTTATGATCAGTGAAAAGTTTGCACTTCGTGCCATAGAGGTAATGCCTCCATATTTTCAGAGCGAAAACTACCGCTGCCAACTCCAAATCATGAGTTGGGTAATTCTTTTCATGCTCTTTCAACTGTCGAGACGCATATGCTATCACCTTTTCTCTTTGGGTCAAAACACAACCCAATCCCACACCAGACGCATCGCTATAAACAGCGAAGTCTTCAACTCCATCGGGTAGAGAAAGTATCGGTGCCTCGCATAGCTTCTTCTTTAACTTCTCGAATGCTTCTTTATGCTTCTCACTCCAAGCATAAGTTGCTCCTTTGTGGGTCAAAGCTGTTAATGGAGTAGCAATCGAAGAAAAACCATGGATAAACCTTCGGTAATATCCGGCTAATCCTAAAAAGCTTCGAATCTCCGTGGGACTTTTCGGTTGTTCCCACTTCGTCACAGCTTCGATCTTCGCTGGATCAACCATTATCCCTTCTTGGTTGACCACGTGACCCAAGAATTGGAGCTCACGAATCCAAAAATCACATTTGGAGAACTTCGCATAAAGCTTCTCCTTCTTCAAAACTTCTAACACTTCTCGCAAGTGCCTGCCATGCTCCTCCTGGCTTTTCGAGTAGATCAGAATGTCGTCTATGAACACTATCACGGATTTATCAAGGAAAGGATTACAAACCCTATTCATCAAATCCATGAACGCTGCTGGAGCATTGGTTAGTCCAAACGACATAACCAAGAACTTGTAGTGTCCATATCTAGTTCTGAATGCAGTCTTCTCGATATCTTGCTCTCTTACTTTCAGCTGATGATATCCTGACCTAAGATCGATCTTCGAGAAATAGATCGAACCTTGCAATTGATCAAACAGGTCATCAATCCTCGGCAACGGATATCTATTCTTTATTGTTGCCTTGTTCAGCTCTCTGTAATCGATGCACATTCTCATACTTCCATCTCTCTTCTTTACAAATAACACCGGAGCTCCCCAAGGCGATGAACTAGGTCTAATGAAACCTTTGTCCAACAACTCCTGAAGTTGCATCATTAACTCCTTCATCTCCTTCGGTGCTAATCGATAAGGTGCTTTTGCTATTGGCGTGGTTCCTGGTAACAAGTCTATTCTGAACTCCACTTGTCTATCAGGTGGTAATCCAGGAAGATCCTCGGGGAACACTTCCGGAAAATCACACACCACTGGAATGCTCTGCATCACCTTCTTTTCCTTCTTAGCATCAATCACAAATGCTAAATATGATGTACATCCCTTGGTCAAACACTTTCTGGCTTTCATTAGAGAAATGATCCCATAATTCACTCGCCGTTTGTCCCCATACACCATAAACGAATCTTTTCCAGGCGGGTTTACTTTAACTATCTTTTTCTTGCATAAAATTTCGGCATCATTGGCGCTAAGCCAATCCATTCCCAACACGATGTCGAAACCATTTAGTTCGATAGGCAATAATTCCTCGAGAAACTTATTCCCATTAAGGTCGATCAAGACGTTTTTTATACGATGGCTAACAGGTACAAACTTGCCACTAGCTACTTCGACTAATAAAACATTATTTAGTCTATCAACAGGCAAAGCTAGCTTTCTACCAAACTCATGCGAAATAAAGGAGTAGTTGGCTCCAGAATCAAACAAAATTTGAGCAGGTAAATCATTTACGAGAAAGGTACCTGAAGCGACATCAACTTCATCTTTAGCAGCCTCAAGTGTCATCTGGAAGGCTCTTGCCTTCGGCTTTGGTGGAATGTTGGGCCTAGCTGCCTCCTTCTTCTTCGGACAGTCTTTCAAAATATTCCCCTCTTCATTACACCCAAAACACATCCTTTTGTTGTTCGGACATTCATTGGCAAAATGTCCAACCTTTCCACACTTGTAGCAGGTCACATCCTCGCTACATTTCCCAAAGTGCCTTTTCTTACACTTATCACACCACTTTGCTTCGCCTCCTTTTCCTCCAAACTTTTTCGAATCAGATTTCGAGAATTTGCTCTTCTTACTGGAACCAGATGTTCCTTCAAACTTCCTTTTCTCACCAACCTCAACTTTGACGGTGGTTCTCCCCTTGATCATGTTCTCCACAGACTTGGTAGCCCAGATAGCTGCCTCTAGAGTAAGTGCCTGACGTACCGGCACCTCGTACTCCCATGGAAGTCCCTTCGCATACCGATCCACCTTTGTCAGCTCGTCTGGAACGATACGCAAGGCAAACTCCATCTTATCGGTGAAGTTATTGGTGTACTCATCCACTGACATGCTACCCTTCGTCAATGTCAAAAACTTATTCTCCAACTCCAACAGATTTTGAGCCGAGCAGAACTTGCGCTTGAACTGCACCAAGAACTCTGCCCATGACAATTGCAGTGGCTCATTAGGGCTCAAAGTCTTCCCTAGAGTGTTCCACCAACGAACAGCTCCACCTCGGAATTGACGCACGGCATAGATAGTTTGCAACTTACCTCTGCAGCCACACGTCATGAAGGCTAGCTCCATTTCGGAGATCCAATCCATAACCCCAATCGGATCCTCCTTTCCATTGAAGGTCGATGGTTTACAAGTCAAAAAGTCCTTGTACTTGCATCCCATTCCATCATTCCTTCCATCATGGTTATCTTGCCTAACTATCGGTGGGTTGGCTGGACCAACAGACCCACTGAAGTTTCCACCTTCCGAGTGCCCTTCATTCAGTTCAGGCTCTTCCACACGAATCGACAGTTCTTCCCAATTTCGTTGAAGCAACCGTCTAGTTTCATCCATTTGACGATCCAACATCGTCTGAATCATCAATTGCACACCAGCCATGGTTATTGGCTCAGGTGCTGCTGCTACGACAGGTATTGGCTTAATCACTGGTGGTTGATTCCTGTTTTCGTCAGCATTTCCAACTCCACTTCTTGTTCTCACCATATTGATCTACACCGAATAAGGTGAAATTAGATCCTCAATCATGATAGATATTCAAATCATCCTTATCACTCCGAAACGTTTACATGCTAGTTCTAATATCGTAGACGTACGCTTAGAATCCTACACACATAAGGTTTCTAGATCCGGTCGGCAATAGACCATAGATCCGAACAAATAATATCATATATATGGCAACATATAACATTTAGCACATAAAAGCATTTTAGGCAACTTTCCTAAAATAAACTAGTGCTCGTGTCTAAATCACAACAGACACACATCTCAAAACTTCACTTAGCATTCTAAGTTTAAGTCTAGAAATCCAACAAATTCCTAGTTCGCTTAAACTAATGCTCTGATACCAACTGTGACATCCCCAAAATCTCGGCCAGAAAAGACCGATTTTCATTTATGCTTTTAAATATTTTCAGAGTAAATCCTTTTGATTTGAAAGAGTTGCGGAATTTGTTCCCAAAAACAAAACATGATAAAACAATGTTTACCGAAGCATTTCATAAAAGAAATGTATTTTCATTATAATCAAAACTCGGGGTGTCATGTTCCGATACAGACCAATAAGCATAAACGAATACATTACAAGTCATATAACAAATATAAACATATGCAGACTTGTAAACAAAACAACTTGATGGTTCATCCATCTCATGCCCTTCCGCCACTACCTGTAATACAATTTAAAACTGAGTGGGTCAGGCTTGGGAGCCTGGTGAGCATATAGCGTTTTCAACCCACAATAAATATCATATTTAATTTTCACCAACCAACAATAACCCAATTACCCATTCCCGTTATTCTCACTTTAATGTCCCTAAAACAACTAACATAAGGGACCTAGTCTAAGAATATTTCATCGGGGCGACAACACATGCTTCGGGGGTACCTCAGCAATATAAGTCAAATAAGGCAACCATGAGGGGGATGGAGTACAGCGAATGAACACCCAAGTTCATTAACACCTACAGGTGGCGAACCTGCTAATGTTTCCACAAGACTATCTAGAATAGCCAGTGGTCGTCATCTAAACTCCGCTAGATGACTCAATCAAACAACAACGAGGCCTCTCATCTGTTTATTACACACCAACGGTCTACCCATGTTCTACCCAACATATTAGTAGATAAAAATATACATTTGTATACATAGTTTAAAGAAAACCTGTATAGCATGCTTTAATCAACACATATATCACATAACAGATGAGGCACACACACACATAACACGTATCTCATAAAGAAATAAGCAGATCTATAAGATAGAAGAGAGTGAATACTCATTCACACACAACACAACCAAATATATATACATAGCACGTATTTTTATATAAAATACTTCGTATTATTATATTAGAAGAAAATAACTACACACTCACTTGATCAGAAGATGATCCGACAGCACTACGGCTTATAGAAGTAGTAATCCACAGCAGATCTGGAAGATCTTCACAAAAATCGAACTTCTCGCGGGCAGAGCTTCGGCTCGGGAACCGCACTTCTCGGGATCTTCGGGATCTCGGGACTTGTCTCGGGGCTAGAGTATGATAGCGGGGCTTCGGGATAGCTTCGGCACGAAAAACGATGCAAAAGACTAGAGAGAAGAAAAGAAATTGAACAACAAAGAAGGCTGTCTTCGGATCCTTTATATAGAGGCTGGAGCCTCGGAGTACGCGGGGCGTACTGCCCAAAACGTCATTGCTTACGTATCCGAAGTGCTCGAGTGCGAGTGTCGACATCCCTCGGAGTACGCGGGGGGTACCTCGGATCAGATCGGTGACTCCTTCGGATAATGCTTCCGAATTTTGATTTAAATTTAAATACAAAATGATTAATAAACTTCGGAAATTCATAACTTCTTCATACAAACTCCGTTTTCGACGTTCTTTATATCCACGCGAAGGTGAGACCACGCTCTACGACTTTCGTTTAGACTCCGTCGGCTAATTTTGACTTTATTTTTATTAATTATTTTTAATAGGCCGGGACAGAAACTTTCGTTATAAATTCATAACTTCTTCGTTTGACGTCCGTTCTCGCCTAACTTTTTATCGTTTCAATACCAACAATGAGATCTTCGATTCTCATTTAGATTGCTTCGGCTAACAACCGCTCGATCTCAAATCGAGTAAAACAGGTTGTATATCGCTAAGCTGGAACTTTGATAAATCATAACTTCCTCATACGAAGTCAGATTTGGGCGTTCTATATATATTCGGAATCCTCGTTTCAATTACTACAACATTAACCAAAGACATTAAGTTTACTTTACACTTAAATTTTGACGCTTATTTTTATTCTTAATTAATCAAACCACATAATTAAGCAATTAAGCACAAAACACATAATACTCAAATAATACACTTTTATTATTTCAAAACGGGTTACAAAGGTCAACCTAGACTATTACATTGCTACAAATGGCAAGCCCGAAACACAGGCAAACTAATAAACATCCGATTTCAAAACCACCCGGGACTGTTAGAAAACCTAATTATCAGTGGTTGACCAAATTAGCTTCCAATTCATCATCGATATTCTCTGAAAAGTTACTAGATGACAATAGATCTGAAAAGGCATCGGGACAACCCAGGAAAATAATGACCTGGGTTCCCAAAATGTAATTAAGCCCGCACATCTTGCAGGGACAGTTGTGGGGGAATGTCGTCAGACCCTAGTTTGTTGACAGCGGCTGCTCCCGGCATATGAAAGGAGATATCGCCCAACTACACAACATTCAATCCTTTAATGGGGGATACATCTCCTTTGTGGGTGGAGAAGGTGGCAAAATCACTCAAAGAGGAACTGTCACAAATGGGGTTTTGAGTTTCGAGAATGTCAACTTTGCTCCTGAATTGAAGCATAGTTTGTTGAGTGTGTCTCATATTTGCGACAAAGGCTATTCTACACATTTCACCGAAGAGGATTGTATGATTCTCAAGCCAGGCTTTGTCATCCCAAAAGAGTGGATTCTTGTGAAATCTAAAAGGGATGGGAATGGTTACATCACTGATATGAATAGCAATCTTCCAGAACAAGTTACGTGCCTCTTTTCAAAGATCTCCGAACAAAATGCAATGTTATGGCACCGAAGACTCGGTCATGCTAACGCCAAGAACTTGAATCGTCTTGCAAAGAATGAGATGGTCCGTGGTTTGCCTGTCAAGGACTTTATCACGTTTGAGAAGTGTGTGTCATGTGCCTAAGGTAAGCGTCATAGAAAACCACACTTGCCAAAACAGGTCAAATCAATTAGTCAGGTGCTTCAATTGCTACATATGGATTTGTTCGGACCAGTAAACGTTCTCATCATTAACATAAATTCCTATTGTCTGGTCGTGATTGATGATTTCTCACGTTTTACGTGGGTTTTATTTCTATCCAATAAAGCTGGAGTTGCTGATATGATTAAGAAATTCATTGTGTTAATTGAGAACCAAACTAACAACAGGGTGAAGGCGCTTTGTACTGACAACGGAACTGAGTTTAAGAATTCTGTACTTGATCACTTCTGCGTAGAAAAGGGTATTATGCATCAATACAGCTCCACTCACACCCCAACAAAATGGTGTTGCTAAGAGGAGAAACAGAACTTTGAAAGATGCCGCAGGGACGATGCTGTGTGACTCCAAACTGCCAGTCTTCTTTTGGGTTGAGGCGATAAACACTGCTTGCTACGTTTAGAATCGCGTTTTGATCAACAAAGCTCAAATGAAGACTCCGTACGAGATTCTATACAGTCACAAGCCTTCAGTCAGTCATTTCCGTGTATTTGGCTGTCCTTGCACCCTTCTTCACTTAGAGTCCAACCCAAAGTTCAATGCCAAAGCCGATGATTGTTACTTCATAGGGTATGCTGCTCGCACCGCTTATAGGGTCTATAATAAGAAGACAAAGCAAGTTGTAGAATCTTATGACGTGCGCTGGTTGGAAGAAAATGAGACGGATGCTTGAGTAGGCCCGAATTGGTTGTTTGATTACACATCTATGTTCAAATCTATAAATGTGTCTTCAGGTAGCTCATCTAGATCTATCTCCGGTTCGAAGAATGTTTCTGAAGATGAAGACAAAGAAGTTGTATACAGACCTCCAACGGTATCCTCTTCACAACCTGAGGGGGAGACTCGTGCTTCGCCTGAGGGGGAGTCATTCACTTCACTTGAGGGGGATTCATCTGTACATACTGATAATCTGTAATCTTCAGTTCAGAATACTACTCCTGATGCCGAAACAACACCACTCACTCCTATAGAAAGAGAGTTCATGTCCAAAGATTCTTCCGCTGCTACTTCAACTTTTATGGAGCTACTCTTTCCTGAAGACTTTTCAAATGAGTTTGTGGCAGATTCGTCTAGAGCAACTCAATCAACAAATGAGGGAGGTGTCAATATTTACAATCTTCCTGTCTCGCTTAATGACATCAGCCAGGAAATACCCCCAAGAATTCAACGTGATCATCCGATCGACAACATCATTGGTTAGCTGGTGATGGGGTTAAAACCAGAAGTGAAAGTGGAGATGTCAATACCTGTCTTTACTCTTGCTTTATTTCTCAAATAGAGCCAAAGAATGTTGAAATGGCTTTGAATGAGCCTAGCTGGGTAGATGCAATGCATGACGAATTACATCAATTTGAGAAACTCGGGGTTTAGAAGTTGGTTGAGGTGCCAAAGGGCAAAAAGTCTCTTGACACACGATGGGCCTATCGAAAAAAGCAAGATGATTCAGGGGTTATAGTGTGGAACAAAGCTAGATTGGTGGTTCGCGGGTTTCGACAGGTCGAGGGTCTTGATTACACTAAAGTTTATGCTCCAGTCGCTCGCTTGGAGGCTATTCGTATTTCCTTGCATATGCCTCTTACATGAACTTTACTGTTTACCAAATGGATGTTAAGACTGCCTTCTTGTATGGCAAGGTGAAGGAAGAAATCTACGTTGATCAGCCCCCTGGGTTCCTTGACTCCAAGTTTCCTAATCATGTCTACAAGTTGGACAAGGCATTGTATGGGTTACATCAAGCTCCTCGAGCGTGGTATGCGACTATAACAAAGCATTTGCTCGAGCATGGTTACTCTCGTGGCACTATCGATCAAACTTTGTTCATCAAGCATGTCGGTAGTGATTAGATTCTAGTTCAAATCTATGTTGATGACATTATCATTGGGTCGACCAGTCCGCAGCTTTGCAAGGAATTTGAAGGTGTTATGAAAAAGAGGTTCGAAATGAGTTCGTTGGGGGAAATGACCATGTTTTTGGGGCTTCAGGTCAAACAAAATTCAACCGGAATCCTGTTACATCAAGCCAAGTATGTGGAAGATATTCTTGAGAAGTTCGAGTTTCACGACGCCAAATCTGTATCGACGCCAATGGTTGAAAGACCTCTCTTGATTCTAGATCCTGATGGCGAATCCGTAGATCAGACGCTCTATAGATCGATGATCGGATCGCTGATGTATCTTACTGCAAGCCGACCTGACATCATGTTTGTAGTTTGTCAATGCGCATGTTATTAGGCTAATCCTAAACTTTCACATCTTATTGCTGTCAAAAGAATTTTTCGGTATATCAAAGGTAGCCAAAAGTTGGGTCTTTGGTATCCGAAAAATTCTGAATTTGATCTATATGCTTTTGCTGATAGTAATTATGGAGGCTGTGAGCTTGACAGGAAATCTACTTCGGGAGGGTGTCAATATCTTGGTGATAGATTAGTGTCGTGGCAGTGCAAGAAACAACACACTGTTTCAACCTCAACAGCGGAGGCGGAATACGTTTTTGCATCCGCTTGGTGCTCTCAAGTTATCTGGATCCAACATTAGCTGTTGGACTACGATTTGAATTACTTAGAAACCCCCATTTACTGTGATAATGAGGCCGCAATTCAAATTGCCAAAAATCCAGTCAAACTCTCTAAAACCAAGCACATCGATATTAAAATTCATTTTATCAGAGACTGTTATGAACGTTCGCTAATCCGGCTGGAACAGGTTCCCACTGCTAATAATGTGGCGGATCTGTTCACTAAGCCCTTTAACAAAGCTCGCTTCGATGTGCTTGTGGGATTTCTGAAAATGATTCATTTTAAGGATTAATTTTTTTTTTCTATTTTTCTTTTCTTAATTCTCTATTAAATTTTTTAAATTTGTTTTGGTTTCTGTAGGTAGGTTAATTTAAATTTGCGCATTTCATTTTATTTTACTTTTATTCTCATTCATGCACAAATTTAGGGGGAGAAATATTCAAAAATCCAAAAACAATAAAAAATACAAAAAAATACAAAAACAATAAAAAATCCAGAAAATTAAAAATATTGCTGATAGTCTTGTTTGCAGGTGTTGTGACGGGAAATGAAATTAGCAAGTGATAACGGACAATCTGAATCTGCGTAATGTACCTAATTTGAATTGTCTGAGCTCTGTGTTCGATGCGCTGGTAGGCACGAAAGATTTTAATTGGACTTGACTAGGAAGAGTTAAAACCTAAATAATTCAAGGACTTGACAAACATTGGCCTAGTTAGATCCGGTTAGCCTGACAATACAACGCTCGAATAGGTTGAGCACGGAGATATACACGGGAATCTACTGGTAACACTAAAGAACCCGTATCTAGAACTATGGATTCACTTTTCCTCGATGTGTGGATTCTGTCCTTAATTCCGGTTGGATGGGGTGACTGGGGAAATCCGATAAACTAGGTCTGTAGAAGGTTATTTTCTTTCTTTCTGTCTGTTAGTCATATGTTGCCTCTTCTGCGTGATTGAGAGATCCGACCTGGACTGTAACATATGCAATTCTTTCTATCTGTTAGCCATTACTGTCTCCTCTGCGTGACTCAAAATCCTACTTGGTACACAGTATATGCACCATTCTTTTCTCAATCTCTCTAAAAACCTCAGTTAGTCATGTGTTTCATCCTTTGCATGATTGGAAGAGATCCGACCTGGATGGACATCATATGCATTCTAATTCTATCTATAGATCTCGCTGCTCAATTTAGGTGGACAACAATATCCTGGTTGTCGTCAGCTAAATGGCCCCTAAGAAATTTACTTAAGAATAAGCGCTAAAAATGTCATGTTATTGGTAAATTGTCCAAAATTATGTCACAAATGTTTCGTGCTTAAGTGGACCACAATACTGGCGATCGATCAGACGAAGACGTGAAAATAAGGGTACCGACAAGCGGAATAAGGCTGTCCAACAACTTTGATCCTAGCGTCACAAATTCATTCTCAGTAATTAAATTTTTAAGTTGTATATTTTAGTTGGAGTTAACTTAATTTTATTTTTTATTTTTATTTTTATTTTTATTTTTAATTTTAATTTATTTTATTTTGTTAACTGTTAAATTCTAATAATTATTTTTATTTTTAAATTTTGCAAAGTTAATTTAATTTAATTTTATTTTTAATTTTAGTTTTAATATTAATCCTCAAAAAAATTTGTTTTTAAAATTTTTGAAAAATATTGGACTGTGTTGGATTCTGCCTTGTACTATGCGGTTATCAGGTAAATGAAAAGTAGGTATAAAAGGAGGTTTACATCCGGAATATTTATCATTTTCTTGATTCCGGCCGCAAACTCTCTCATACTCTCTCTCCTCGAAATTTTTTTCTTCGATTTTTGCGAAACTAATCCTATAGTTTTGAAGGTACTGCGTTTTCGACCAAGAATATGCATTTTGTTATGTGATTAACCGTGTTTTGAGGCTGAAATCGACAAAAAAGATGTTTCAGAGTTTACGGTCGAAGCTTACGGCCATAAGGTGTTTGCGGCCGTAAACTCCCTAAGTGGTCATTAGCATACGGTCAATGGTTTACGGCCATAAACCCTCGTTGACCGCAAACTCTGACTTAGACCTAATTTCTTTTTAAAAATTTATTAATTCAACTTGGGGTCAAAAATTAAATCAGTTAAAATTTTAATTGCTCATTTTTCTCTCTTGTCTTACTTGGTATGTTTTAGTGCAGATAAAATGGCAGCTTTGAAATTCGCAGATATGCACAACCTGGCGATGGTTCTTGCTGACCCTCCGGTGGCTCATCAGGATTTTAAATCAATGATTCACAGATTGCGAGAATGCTGCTTGGCCTCTGCCATTTCAATGAACACTGCTGTTTACAAGAAAATGATTTGTGAGTTCTGGCAGACTGTCAAGATGACAAGGGACGATAATGGAGCTGTCATTGTGGATTCGATCGTTCAGGGATGCAAGATTGTAATTGATGAGACCTTTATGAGAGAGACTTTGCTGATTAACGACCTTCCGACTTTTCCTACGGAGATTGGTATTGGTGATGCTCAAAGAATTCTAAGGAAGATGGGATATGAGGGTGATACTCCACCAACAATGAAGAAACTTCTGCCGTCCTATTGGAGATTTCTAGCCCACGTGTTCGTGAGCTGCATCTCCGGCAGAAGGTCCGGTGCTGATGAGATATCCCTAAGAAACACTGGCGCTATTGTTTCTCTCGCTGTGGGGATAGGCTTCAATTTTTCCAGTTTTATTCTGGACGAGTTTGTGGTCAACATTAATGCCACTACTCGGGATACCTTTCTGATGTACCCTCGGTTCGTTCAGCTTTTCATCAACAAGCAATTTCCCGATTTGGTAAAGGATGGGGATACACTCGATATGAAGTCTTTGGGCCCCCACACTATTGGGCTCATTAAGCAAAACCGCAAGGGGAAGGTGGTATTTCAGGGTTTGCATCCATTGGTCAACTTCGGATGATTTGCCGAACCGAACGAAGCCACTGAGTCACACGGATCGTCAGACAAGATTTCTTCAGAGCATATGTCATCGGAGAAGCTGATCTCAGAAGGAGATGTGATTACTGTATCAGATCAAGAAGGAGAAGAGACTGTTGTTCCTGCTGTGTCAGTTGTAGAGGGGCATGACCTACAAGATGTCCAAGTAGAAGGAGACTATAATGAAGGGTCTTTTAAGAACACTGTTGAGCCAAACCGATTTGAAGACCTTGATCTCACAGGTTTTGACAAAGATGATATTCCTGCTAATTTTGGAACTAATGATGACTTTTTGGCAAACTTCAACCTCAACTCCTTGCTAGATAATTTCAGTGATGTTGCTCACACAACAACGAAGAGTAGGGATTCGGAAGACACTCCCGAATCAACCCCCATTACTACAGATCAAGTGGCTGTCTCTTCAATTCCAATGGTGACTGTATCATTCCTCCCCTTGATATACTCTCACCTACATCAGAGCCACTTCAGGGTGATTTTTCAACAGACCAGACAGTGTCGTCTCCGTCCAAAAGAAGAATACGAGATCCTAGATTCGGGCATCTGGATTCTGGCTAGTCTCAGGGTTTGCCGTTTACTCCAACTACCACTCCCGCCATAGTAATCACTGAACCGTTACGTGAAGGCCCTAGCTCACTCTTTGAAGCAGGTGGCTCCTTAGTTCCACCAAGATTCTCTCCTCCAAGAACTGATCTTGATGCAGCTTCTATGCGTCTGGCTCAGCATCTTGCTCAAGACCAATTTGCTGCTCCTTCCTCTAAGGGCAAAGTAGTAGCTTTTAATGAAGGTCAGCCAAGAGAAGATGAATCTGTGATCGATGAACTGCAGAAAAGAGTGAATGTGCTAGATCAGAAAAACATCGAGCTAAGCATTCGCATTGAAGATCTCTTGACTGAGAATCTGAATTTGAAGATTCAAGTCTCTAATCTTCAAGAAGATAAAGCAATTAAATCCAAGAAAATTTCTAAGCTTTAAGATCATTTCAATCTCTTGACCTCCAGCTACTTCAATCTAAAGAAGAAGCTTGAAGATGATTTTGGTGATAAGTATAAGACATCCGCATATGAGCATAGAATCGAGCTTCACTCTCAAGCTCATCATGTTGCCGTGCCAACTGCTCAGACTTCTCGAGTGGTAAATCGATTTGAAGAAGAGGATGTTCATGCTCCACATATTTCAGAGATCATTCGAGATAAACAAGAGAAAGCTGCTAAGAAGGGACAAATCTTATTCAAGAGGAGTTTCGACGGGAATGCACCGAGAAATCGATCCATTGTCACTGTTACCGATCTCGAAGCCGTAAGGTTTAGAGACACGTATGGTGATAGGTTAGGTATTATATCTTGGGATTTTCATGATCCCCAGAAAATGTGGATTGTTCGCAGAAAGAGCGGCAATACAGATCTATACAAGGACTGTCATGATTTTAACTCTTGGACCAGAGTGGATCTTTCAGAGCTATCTCAATCTCCATTCTCAAACTTGACTGATAATCAGCAAGCAACACTTTCTGGAAGACCAAGTAAAGAAGGGATTTCCGCTATGAAAACTGCTGAGTCTGTGATAATGGATCATCCTGATGTTATTGATCCCAAGACTGGCAATCCGCTTCAGGTGGTGATGTGGCATGCTACAAATCAGGTCAAACAAATTCCAGTGCTTCAAGATTATTCAGATGCATCTCTAAGCTCTTTGCTTTACTGGGTGTTTGATGAAACCATAACATCTGCTGTCATCAAACTATAGGAGGAGTGTATTCGTTTATATGACAGAAGAGATTTGTTCTAGTTCAGAAAACGGGACATTCATCATTTGAGTCATTTCCAGATTCAGGTTGCAGAGGAGATTTTTGAGTCTGCTGCGAAAGAATATACCACTATGGTTGCTGAGATTATCAACAAGCGGATGTGGAATGGAGCGATGGAGTCGAATTAGTGGTTTGGTCTAGGCTTTCTATGTAATAGGTTCTTTTGGTCAATTTATAGCTTGTGTTACTTTATGTGTTGTCTACGGCCCGACAGTGAGTTTACGGCCGTAAGCCTGTTTACGGCCGTAAACCCAATGTCGCCCCAGGTCCAGTATATATAGGTGTGCTAGGTCTTTTGTCAGTTGTTGATGCCTCAGAGTTCACGGCTGCTGTAACCACAAGTTTGATGGGATTTGAGCATTCTAACACTTCCTAAGTGTACATGCAACCCTAATAACCTTGGATCTATGTTTATCTAATTATCATGCAAAGTTGATTTCCAAGGTTATGTTCCTATCTAGCATACATGAGGAACAATTTTTCTTTGAATGAAAGATAGAACTACATACCTTGTTGTTGAAAGTGTTCCTTAAAACCTTGTGAGCCTAGCACCTCAAGTGTGATGCCTCAAATGCTTCACACAACACCAAATGCAATGAACAAACTTGAGAGAAAACTCTAACACTTGCAAAATCGGCCAAGCCCTCTTCTTCTAGTTAGTGTAGCCTATTTTGGGGAGAAACACATTGCTTATATAATGTGTTGCATTAGGTAAACCCTAATATAACATGACTCTTCATTTCTTGATCCATGGGTTAACTCCATGGAGCATCCTATGGGTGAAACCCAACTTGACAATCCATGGAGCCTCTTAGCCCACTATATAAGATATGGAAGATTTACATAATCTACCCATATATCTAATTAGTTATCTTTTGATCACTTAATTAATTCTAAATTAATTTTTGAAAAAAACTAATTAAATAATATTATAAATATATTAGAACTTATAATATATTAATAAACCATACATGTTGTTTCTCTCATTTAGTTTATTCAATTGCATGATGCCATGCAACCCAAATGGACCATGCCGGGTCGGGTCAAGTACATACCCGAAATAGTTATGGACTTAGACACCTTATCTAACAGTCTCCCACTTGGATACGTCTAATAACTATAACTGTAATACTTCAGGAACCGATCAACAATCATAGCTCTTTCAAGGTTTCTCGGAACTGATAAAATATTGATACGCCATTTAAGATAAGTGATCACATAATCCTCTGTTCTAGATATCAGTCGGACAAATACATGGAACAATGTCTTACTTATTGTCCAGCAGTTTGTTTCCCAATTTCCGATTTGTTTGACAAAGAACTTAATTGAACACATCAATTTAGTTCTCACCGGGCCCGGTACATAGGTCAAAACAAAATCATCGAGGAACCCAGATATCAGCTTCTAATCCAAGAAGGAACAGATAAACTTCGACTCATATGTTTGTTCTACTACTCATTGAATTATACACAAAAGCACGTTTTATAACATCGAGTTACCAATGCGTTTACGTACAATCAATGCATAACCAACTCATAAGTAACAATTCATATCTCTAGGTTTGAAGACTTATGTGATATTACCGTCTCACGATCACTTAAGATAAATTCCATGAAGTGATTCCAGTGAGCGTGGGTTGATTCCAGTACTCAGAACTTATGAGTACTCATGAAGTGTTGTCCTTAACCTTGACACCTACAACCAACTTCATGACAATCTTAATTCATATCTACTTCCAACATATGACTGACTGTGGAGATTTGAATAATATGTAGAAACACAACATAATATTCTGGAAGTCAAAACATGCAAAAGAAATTATAGTAAATGATTGACAAAAGATAGTAACAATTTACTTATAAATAAACAACCAACTATTATTTATCATAAAATGTCAATTACACTTTACAAATTTCATAATTTATCTAACTACTAAAACTTATATCATCCTTTAGCCCTATGCTCCGAGCATGCTGAAGATGCTTAGCCCTACTCAGTCCCTTCGTGAGGGGATCTGCTGGGTTCTCATCTGATGAGACCCTCTTTGAAATGAGGATTCCTTCTTCTATGCGATGTCTGATAAAATGATATTTTCTGTCGATGTGTCGGGATCTCCCGTGATCCCTTGGTTCCTTAGCTAAGGCAACAACACTTTCACTATTACAGAAAATTTCCATAGGCCCCTTTATAGCTGGTACAAATCCAAGGTCTCCAATGAAGCTCTTCAGCCATATTGCCTCCTTTTTTACTTCGCTCGTTGCTATATACTCTGATTCACAAGTGGAATCAGCCACTGTCTCTTGCTTGGAACTCTTCCAAGTGATTGCTCCTCCGTTTAGGGTAAAGACCCAGCCCGAATGAGAGCAGAAATTATCCCTATCATTCTGGAAGCCAGCATCACTATACTTTACAACTCTCAAGTCATCACTCCCGCCGAGGGTAAGGACCCAGTCCTTAGTCCTCCGTAGGTACTTGAGGATATTCAAATCTAAACTGTAACACCGTGAATTTCAAAATAATTTTTCACAAATTATAAAAACATTTCTCATTTCATTTTCATAAAAACATTAAGTTTAAATCCCAATTCACATCATACAAAATCCCAAGATCATATATATATCAAAAATCCCATGCGTGTGTACAGATCAAGCCGGCGCCTTCCCACGGTCATCGCTAGTACCTGAAACAACAACACTAACACTGTAAGCACAAAGCTTAGTGAGTTCCCCAATATACCACATAAACACATATTAGCCACTCGAGGCTATAACTCTATGGGTCCGTGCACCCAAGCTTTGTGAACCCTCAGGTTCTAACTCTGGGAACCTTCCGGTTCCAACTCTATAAACATGCACAGCATAAATCACATAGACATCATGCAGTACAACACATAGCATACACATAACATAAACATACTATGACACATAACTCTGATTACCTACTCAAGGTAAAGTATAGTGAGAAGACTCACCTCGGGTATCTCGATATCTCGCGAATCCTGGAAATCACTCGTGCTCGATCCTCCGAGCTATAATCCTCCTATAACATCATATATCTCTTAATTAACACTTTTACCACTAAGGTTGACTACCCCTATCAAGTCAACACTGGTCAACTCTGGTCAACGGTCAACGGTCAACTTTGACCGGACTCAGCGAGTGCACTAAGGCGACTCGGCGAGTCTATACGTATTCACCAACTCTCTAGGATTCTCTTTTGACACGTCGAGTACTCCCCTGACTCGACGGGTTCCACCTGGCATGAATCGTGGGGCCACCAAGACTCAACTCGCCGAGTCTAAAGAACAACTCGGCGAGTCCCAGCTCGACTCAGTCCACCTGTCAACCCTCTCTAACTCTCCCTGACTCACTGAGTCAACTCATAACTCGGCTGGACCACTCACTGAGTGGTTAAGGTCAATCTTCATGCTACTCGCCGAGTCTGTTCTTCAGACTCGGCGATTCCATGCCATGCATCAACTCAAACTTGCTTTTGAGGTTAGATCCGCTCCAACAACTCATAGATCTGGCCCTCCTAAGCTTATTCATCACGTAAAGTTCATATCTTGGTTACCATACAACACCTACAAGGCTCTTTTTGGAGAAATAACCTCTAAAATGGCAACCCTAGCCTCCAACCCAAAAGGGAGGACATAAAGCATGATATTAGGGACTCTCTGGACCTACTAAGGTCAAGATCTAAGCACCATACCCCCATGGGACCTCTCACACTTCCAATACAAAGCAAATAAGGCATGAAGAAACCCTAGATTTGACCATATCAACAAAAATACAGAAATAAGCTCTGAATGATACCTCAAGAAGCCTCCTCTGATGAAATGAAAGAAGATCCAAGCTCCCCAACTCTTCTAGCTTGACTTTCCTCTTCCTTTCTTGCAAAAACACAAAAATTTGGTGAAAAATAGCCTCTTATCTCACTCACACAAATCCCTCAGCTGCTTGGTGCTCTCAAGATCCAGGTAGCCGCAATGAAGGGCCATAAGGTCCTTTAAAGAGGGCTTAGGGCCGGGAAATTAGGGTTTCATTAAACAGCGCAGACTCGCCGAGTCCATACCCTGGACTCGTCGAGTCCGGGCGCGAACCCGCGTCCTGAACCGCGATCCTACTCGACGAGTTTGAGCTCCAACTCGCCGAGTCCCCTCACAAAACTCCAAAAATATAAGCATAAAAAGATACCTGGAAATCCGGGCTGTTACAATTCTCCCCCACTAGAACTAGACTTCGTCCTCGAAGTCTCGCTCTGCAAATAGCTCCGGATGCTGCTCATGCATCTCACGCTCCGGTTCCCAGGTCATCTCCGATCCCCTCCGATGCTGCCACTGAACCAACACCAGGGGTACTTCCTTGTTCCTCAAAACCTTGATTTTCCGATCTCTGATGGCCATTGGTCTCTTGGCATAATGTAGGCTAGCATCCACCTGAATATCCTCTAATGGAACCACTGCCGACTCATCGGCTATACACTTCCTCAGCTGCGACAGATGAAAAGTGTCGTGAATCTGCCCCAACTCTGCTGGCAAATCCCAATGATAGGCTACCCGGCCTACCCTCGCGACCACACGGAATGGACCAATATACCGAGGCCCCAACTTGCCCCTCTTCCTGAATCGAATCACTCCTTTCCAAGGAGAGACCTTCAGGAGAACAAAGTCGCCGACCTGAAACTCAAGCTCGGACCGGCGCCTGTCTGCATAACTCTTCTGTCGGCTCTAAGCGGTCAACAACCTCTTTCTGACCTGCTGAATCTGCTCTGTCGTCTGAAGCATGATCTATGTACTGCCCATCACCCGCTGACCGACCTCTCCCCAACAAATAGGGGTCCGACACCTCCTCCCATACAACAGCTCAAAGGGTGGCATACCAATGCTCGAATGATGGCTGTTGTTGTAGGAAAACTCTGCCAAGGGTAAATACGCATCCTAGCTACCCCCGAAATCCAACACACACGCCCGGAGCATGTCCTCAAGCGTCTGAATCGTCCGCTCACTCTGACCGTCTGTCTGGGGATGATATGCGGTACTAAAATGCAGTCTATTACCCAACTCCTCATGAAATTTCTTCCAGAATCTGGAAGTGAAGTGCACATCACGGTCCAAAACAATCGAGATCGGCACCCCATGCCGTGATACCACTTCCCTCACATACACCTCTGCGAATTTTTCTGCTGAAGAACTCTCACTGATGGCAAGGAAGTGAGCGCTCTTTGTCAACCTGTCCACAATCACCCAAATTGCGTCAACTCCTCTGGCAGTCCTCGGCAATTTGGTGATGAAATCCATAGTGATCTGTTCCCACTTCCACTCGGGAACCTCCAATGGTTGCAACTTGCCATGCGGCCTCTGATGCTCGACCTTAACCCTACGGCAGGTCAAGCACCTCTTAACAAACCACGCGACATCCCTCTTCATGCAGGGCCACCAATACTCCTTTCTCAAATCCAAATACATCTTAGTGGCCCCCGGATGGATCGAAAATTTAGACCGATGAGCCTCCTCCATCAAAGTGGTACGCGTTCCTCCCACAAACGGTACCCATATACGCCCCTGAAATGTCATAAGCCCCCGACCATCGGTAACGAACTCTGAAACAAAACCAACAACCCATTCCCTCTTCTGCATCTCAGGTTGCACAGCCTCAGCCTGTGCCCCACGAATGGCGTCCAATACCGGAGCTACCACGGTCAATCTCAAACATACATCCCGCAGTGGAGTGCTCTCCGCCCTGCGACTCAACGCATCGGCTACCACATTAGCCTTGCCTGGGTGGTATAGGATCTCACAATGATAATCCTTGACCACATCCAACCACCTTCTCTGACGCATATTTAGGTTGGGCTGATCCATCAAATACTTCAAACTCTTATGGTCCGTGTATATCGTACACCGAACCCCATACAAGTAGTGACGCCAAATCTTGAGGGCGAACACCACTGCCCCCAACTCTAGATCATGGGTGGGATATCTCATCTCATGAGGCTTCAGCTGCCTCGATGCATACGCTATCACATGCCCCCTCTGCATCAGCACCGCTCCCAATCCCAAAATCGATGCATCACAGTATACCATAAAGTCCTCCATCCCTTCCGGGAGAGCTAACACCGGGGCTTCGCACAACCTCTGGCGAAGTGTCTCAAAGGAGGCCTGCTGCTCGGGGCCCCATGAAAAAGCAACACCCTTCCGGGTCAATCTGGTGAGTGGCACTGCGATCTTAGAGAAATCCCTGATAAACCTCCGATAATACCCTGCCAACCCTTGGAAACTCCTGATCTCGGAGGGCGACTTCGGCACCTCCCAACTCATCACTGCCTCAACTTTGGCCGGATCGACCAATATCCCTTCCAGGTTAACGAGATGTCCTAAGAACTGAACCTCCCGCAACCAAAAATCACACTTGGAGAATTTGGCATAAAGCCTCTCCGATCTCAGGACTCCGAGAACCTCTCTCAGATGCTCCTCATGCTGCTCTCTAGATCTCGAATATACCAGAATGTCGTCGATAAACACAATCACCGACCGATCCAGCATCGGCCTACACACTCGGTTCATGAGATGCATGAACACTCCCGGGGCATTGGTGAGCCCAAAAGGCATCACCACAAACTCATAATGTCCATAACGCGTCCTGAACGCTGTCTTCTGGACGTCCTCATCCCGCACCCTCACCTGATGATATCCAGACGTCAAATTGATCTTGGAGAACCAAGATGCTCCCTGCAACTGATCGAACAAATCGTCGATCCTCAGCAACGGGTAACGGTTCTTGACCGTCAGCTTGTTCAACTCCCGGTAATCAATACACATCCGGTGTGAACCATCCTTCTTCTTGACAAACAGGATAGGCGCTCCTCACGGCGAGCTGCTCGGCCGAATAAACCCCTTCCCCAGTAGCTCCTGAAGCTGTGAGGATAACTCTTGCATCTCTAGAGGTGCAAGGCGATAAGGCACCTTAGCGACAGGCGCAGCCCCCGGAACCAAATCGATACTGAACTCCACTTGCCTCACAGGAGGCACACCCGGAAACTCCTCGGGAAAAACATCCGGGAACTCACGCACCACCGGAACCTCCTCAACTGAACTCGGCCTCTCGGAAGCCACTCGCGTATCCATCACATACGCCACAAAACCCTTACAGCCCTGCTGTAGACACTGTCTTGCTCTAGCGGCCGAACAAAACGCTGATCCTGAACATGTACCCTCGCCGTATACCGAAAGAACTCCCCCACTAGGGTCTCGTATGGTCACCAGCTATCGCTCACAGTCAATAACCGCACCAAATCTGCTCAACCAATCCATGCCCACAATGACACAAACATCAACCATAGCAATAGGAACCAGATCAATCGGGAACTCAACACCGAAAATCTCAACTACGCAACCTCGGAGAACCTCCGTGGCATATATCACCCTCTCATCAGCTATGGAAACTCTCAGAGGCCGACTCAACGCCTCACGACTAACACTGATATGCTGACTAAAAGCCAAAGATACAAAAGACCGACTCGCACCTGAGTCAAATAACACCAAGGCAGGTACAGAATTCACAAGAAAAGTACCTACGCATAACATAACATAAGCATAATATCACAACATCAAAATAAATACATGAAAGAATACATACCAGCCACGACATCGGGCGCTGCGCGGACCTCCTCCACGGTCAGCTGAAAGGCTCTCCCTCGTGCCCTCGGCGCCTCGGCCTTCACTGGCTGACTCTCTGTAGCTCTGATGGCGGCAGGGGCAGATCCCTGAGGTGCTTCCTGAGGTGACCCTCGCAACTGCGGACACTCTGCCTTCCGGTGTCCGGTCTGATTGTAGTGGAAGCACACTACAAACCCCTTGGGGCAATCCTTGGCCATATGCCCCTCCTTGCCACATTTGTAGCAAGATCCCGCTCTGCAGACTCCATCTTGACCCTTGCCACACTTCCCACAAGTGCGGCCCTTCTGGCTCCTTGGTTTGGGATCAGCGGGCTTGGCCCGCTTGGCTGCCGACTGAGACTGTGCCGGTCGCCGATCCCTCCCCCGAGACTCCGCATCCTCCCTGGCCTGAGTCTCTAGCTCAATCTCCCTCTTCCGGGCATTTGCCTGAAGCTCAGCAAATGTCCGGTACGAGGCGTTCGCCGCGAACTCCCGAATATCCCGCCTCAAAACGCTCAAATAACGGCTCATTCGTGCCTGCTCAGTGGACACGTGCTCAGGGCAGAACATCGCCCTCTCATGGAACATCCTGGTGATCGCTGTAACTGACTCTATACCCTGCTTGAGGGTCAGAAACTCTTGTGCCAAACGCTCCCTCTCCACCTGGGGAACATACTCATCTCAGAACATGATAGTGAACCTCTCCCAGGTCACTGCCGCAAGCTCAGCAAGCATATAATGCGCCGTCACAAACTTCCACCAGTCCTTCGCTCCCAAGCAAAACTGGTTCAGCACGAACAGAACCTTCAAATGCTCAGGAGATGAGCAAGTGAAGAAGCACCCCTCTATATCAGATATCCACCTCATAGCTTCCACCGGATCCTGGGTCCCATCAAACTCTGGTGGTTTTGTGTTGCTGAACTCCCGGAACAGCAACGCATCACCACCTTGCGGCCTCGCGGCAGCAATCGCTGCGGTGGCCGCTGCAACAGCAGCCTCAGAAAGAGCGGCATAACGCTCGTCGAAGGTCTCAATCAGCGTGGTCTTAATAGACCCGAACATCTCTGGTATCTCTGCCCTGATGGCCGCAGCCACCTCCTCGTGGATGATCCGGCGGATCTCCTCATCACTAGCATCACTGCTCTCAGGTATCAAACATGTCCTCACCATGATCTACCTCTGAAATACAACATACGAAAAATTAGAACCCCTTCGATCATACTCACACTCGACAACTCATTCCTCCTTGATCCTTGGTATTCCAAAGATTCTTACTTGGGCTGTACACCGCTCCGGTGCTTTCAGTAGTACGGGCCCAATACTACTGTCCACACCGTATCAGAATACATCCCAAGTCCTCCTCTTCGGATCCCAAATTCCAAGTACTCTATCATGCATATATCACTCTCTAATAGATCTCTCATAAGCCCCTCGCTGCTACCTACTCACTCTCAAGCATCTCATAGCAGCTCACCTCATCCTAGGCTAAGGCATCACAAATCAGGCCACTCTAGTCCTAATAGGAATACCTAGCCTACTCTAACACGTGAATACATCATATCAATATCAATAGCACATAACATGAGGGTATTTTGGGAAACCACCGTTCAGGCGCGGACTGATCGTACACACAACTTTGCTCTGCGTTTCTTTTCAGAATCTTTTACTCTTTTTGAAAATACTTCTCAAATCCTCAATTTGAGTTCAAATACGCCCGAAGGTGTACTCGAATCCCTCAAACCAAGGCTCTGATACCAACTTGTAACACCGAGAATTTCAAAATAATTTTTCACAAATTATAAAAACATTTCTCATTTAATTTTCATAAAAACATTAAGTTTAAATCCCAATTCACATCATACAAAATCCCAAGATCATATATATATCAAAAATCCCATGCGTGTGTACAGATCAAGCCGGCGCCTTCCCACGGTCATCGCTAGTACCTGAAACAACAACACTAACACTGTAAGCACAAAGCTTAGTGAGTTCCCCAATATACCACATAAACACATATTAGCCACTCGAGGCTATAACTCTATGGGTCCGTGCATCCATGCTCTGTGAACCCTCAGGTTCTAACTCTGGGAACCTTCCGGTTCCAACTCTATAAACATGCACAACATAAATCACATAGACATCATGCAGTACAACACATAGCATACACATAACATAAACATACTATGACACATAACTCTGATTACCTACTCAAGGTAATGTATAGTGAGAAGACTCACCTCGGGTATCTCGATATCTCACGAATCCTGGAAATCACTCGTGCTCGATCCTCCGAGCTATAATCCTCCTATAACATCATATATCTCTTAATTAACACTTTTACCACTAAGGTTGACTACCCCTATCAAGTCAACACTGGTCAACTCTGGTCAACGGTCAACTTTGACCGGACTCAGCGAGTGCACTAAGGCGACTCGGCGAGTCTATACGTATTCACCAACTCTCTAGGATTCTCTTTTGACACGTCGAGTACTCCGCTGACTCGACGGGTTCCACCTGGCATGAATCGTGGGGCCACCACGACTCAACTCGCCGAGTCTTAAGAACAACTCGGCGAGTCCCAGCTCGACTCAGTCCACCTGTCAACCCTCTCTAACTCTCCCTGACTCATTGAGTCAACTCATAACTCGGCTGGACCACTCACTGAGTGGTTAAGGTCAATCTTCATGCTACTCGCCGAGTCTGTTCTTCAGACTCGGCGAGTCCATGCCATGCATCAACTCAAACTTGCTTTTGAGGTTAGATCCGCTCCAACAACTCATAGATCTGGCCCTCCTAAGCTTATTCATCACGTAAAGTTCATATCTTGGTTACCATACAACACCTACAAGGCTCTTTTTGGACAAATAACCTCTAAAATGGCAAGCCTAGCCTCCAACCCAAAAGGGAGGACATAAAGCATGACATTAGGGACTCTCTGGACCTACTAAGGTCAAGATCTAAGCACCATACCCCCATGGGACCTCTCACACTTCCAATACAAAGCAAATAAGGCATGAAGAAACCCTAGATTTGACCATATCAACAAAAATACAGAAATAAGCTCTGAATGATACCTCAAGAAGCCTCCTCTGATGAAATGAAAGAAGATCCAAGCTCCCCAACTCTTCTAGCTTGACTTTCCTCTTCCTTTCTTGCAAAAACACACAAATTTGGTGAACAATAGCCTCTTATCTCACTCACACGAATCCCTCAGCTGCTTGGTGCTCTCAAGATCCAGGCAGCCGCAATGAAGGGCCATAAGGTCCTTTAAATAGGGCTTAGGGACGGGAAATTAGGGTTTCATTAAACAGCGCGGACTCGCCGAGTCCATACCCTGGACTCGTCGAGTCCTTGCGCGAACCCGCGTCCTGAACCGCGATCCTACTCGGTGAGTTTGAGCTCCAACTCGCCGAGTCCCCTCACAAAACTCCAAAAATATAAGCATAAAAAGATACTTGGAAATCCGGGCTGTTACATAAACTAAACCCATTAATTAGCGATAAAGTATAAAATCCAATCTTGGTGACAGGTGAAGCTTTCCTGTTTCCCATGATCAAGTTTATTCTTCCTTGCTCCACATTCTCACTTCTTCTTAATCCCTGCAAATTAGAACATATATGAATACCACAACCGGTATCAAGGACCCATGAGTTAGAATGGGGTGAGTTATTAGATAAGATAATGTAAATACCTACATGGTTGGGTTTAACTTTCCCATCCTTCACATCTTGCTGGTACTTTGGGCAGTTCCGCTTCCAATGTGCCTTTTCATGGCAATAGAAGCATTCAGCCTCTTTTGGGTCAGAAGAAGGAGTGACAAAACATTTCTTGGTTCCACTTGAAGAAGAGCCATCAAGGGTCCTAGACTTGGTACCCTTTGAAGAACTCTTTCTCTTCTTTCCATGTCCTTTCCCGATTGCCAAGACAGGGGCAGAGTTGGTAGGAGTAGGAGTAGTAACAACCGCCTTACCCTTAAGACCACTTTCCGCGGTCTTTAATAGTCCTTAAAGTTTGCTGCGAGCGACCTCTTCCTTGTTCATGCGATATGTCATGCGGAATTGATCATAGCACGATGGTAAGGAGTGCAAAATGATATCTATTTCAAGCTCCTCAGGGAAGTTCACATTGAGCTTCAGCAACTGGTCCACAAATCTTTGCATTTTCTGCATGTGGCCCGTGATGGGTTCACCATCCTTCATTCGGGTTGTTATCATGGAGGAGATGATTTCATACCTCTCTTGTCTTGCACTTTGATGGTATCTTTCCATCAAATCTTGGTGCATTTAAAAAGGGTAGAAGTCCTCGTAGGACTTTTGGAGATCGGCTGTCATAGTAGCCATCATGATGCATGCCACCTTGGTGGCATCCCTTTCATATGCCCTAAAGTCACCGATCTCTTGAGGAGTAGCAATTATCTCATCAATCTCCTTAAGATCCTTATCGAGAACATATTATTTGTCTCCGTAGCTGGTAATCATTCGGATGTTTCTGATCCATTCATTAAAGTTGGACCCATCAAAAGTGACTTTCCCACACAAGTTCATTAGAGAAAAGGAGCCATTA
This sequence comes from Lactuca serriola, assembly GCF_051521515.1. Lineage (NCBI taxonomy): Eukaryota > Viridiplantae > Streptophyta > Magnoliopsida > Asterales > Asteraceae > Lactuca > Lactuca serriola. Next base: position 202,814,863 of record NC_136410.1, read on the forward strand.
GGATTAGAGCTAGAAGCAGCAGTGTTTGCAGACATCTGAAAAGAAGAAAAGTTTAGTTTAGATATTAAGATAGTCCTTAATAAAACACCCAAATGTAATATTAAGTCTAGGACCCAATCACAATATATTATACTTAGAAGAGGTATGCCGTAATCTAGGTAATAACATATTTGAAAGGTAGGTGAATGACGATTCACCAATTTCCACCATGAAAAATGAAATATTGATATTAGGTTTTTAATTGGTTCTTAGAAATTCCTAGATTCTTTGAGATTCATTGAACTTTTCAATGGCATGTTTCAATCTCGGGTGTGCCCTCCAAGTTTTGTGACTGGGATGCCGAGGATCACAAAACGAGGTGTGAAGTAACCATGCAAATCACTTGGTACCCTTAAAGTATTACCCCTCAATCGATGTGCCGGTTAACCACACATGCTCCATCGATACTATGATAAACATTAAGTCACCCTTTACCTACCTTGTTAAGTTCAAGTTAGTGTGCCGGTTAACCACACACGCTCCACTAAAGACTTAAACAAAGTGTAAAGTGTAATTTCATGGATTAGCACCTTATTTACATTTTTCCTAAAGTAACTAAGATTGGGAATTTAATAAAAGCATTTAGTTACTTTAATATATTCATCATACTTTTAATGAGAATTTATAAGTCCTTGTCCTACCTGTTCGGGTAACGACCCTCCACCGATCAAGGAAGCGGTGGGTGAGAGTGGACACCCATTAAGTTTCTATTTTATAGGCAACAACCTTATACCCCCTTATAGATCGGCTTCGTGAATGAGGCGTACTAGCGGTAAGATGACTTGATCTTATACATACATATATATATATATATATATATATATATATATATATATATATATATTAACTTATAATATTATAAAGTATAAGGGTTGAATTTTAACTTTTAAAATTCTAAGGGTTGGAACTAAAGTTTTAATAAAGACTCTACTTGTTCCAAAACTTGAGGGCAAGCTTTGTAAACTTTCAAAACTTTTCATTTCTTGTAACTTATGAGTTAATAGAGTATTAAAAATGAAGACTCTTTATTTTTTTATAACTTATGTGTTCTTTTAATGGCTTTTAGCAAAGTGACTTTTGGTTTTCTATAACCTGAGGATAAGTTATGGACTCCATTAAAACACATAATGATCATGAATTAATCTACCACATAGGTTACAAACAATTCCTATGATCATCTAAACATCATAAGAACAAGAACATGAATATGAACACTTTCAAGAATCAAAAATTACACTTAAAAACTTGTAATTTTGATAATTGTCATTGTAATTGGATTAGCATAAACATTACACCATCTAAAACATGTTTTCAAGTACCAAAACAATTTAGGGTAATGTTTCTAGTCCATTTCCAGCAACAAAAGTCAAAATTCTGAAAACTACAGCCTCTACTCGTCGAGTGCAAGAACAAACTCGACGAATAGCTTGCATTTGGTCATGGACTCGTTGAGTCCCCCATGGACTCGGCGAGTTCATACGAGCAAAAAGCAGAAAATTGAATTTTTTAAGCAGTTTGCACAAATAATCAGCAAACAAGCCTAGGCTCTAATACCACTGATGGGATTTGAGCATTCTAACACTTCCTAAGTGTACATGCAACCCTAATAACCTTGGATCTATGTTTGTCTAATTATCATGCAAAGTTGATTTCCAAGGTTATGTTCCTATCTAGCATACATGGGGAAAATTTTTTCTTTGAATGAAAGATAAAACTACATACCTTGTTGTTGAAAGTGTTCCTTAAAACCTTGTGAGCCTAGCACCTCAAGTGTGATGCCTCAAATGCTTCACACAACACCAAATTCAATGAACAAACTTGAGAGAAAACTCTAACACTTGCAAGATCGGCCAAGCCCTCTTCTTCTAGTTAGTGTAGCCGATTTTGGGGAGAAACACATTTCTTATATAGCGTGTTGCATTAGGTAAACCCTAATGTAACATGACTCTTCATTTCTTGATCTATGGGTTAACTCCATGGAGCATCCTATGGGTGAAACCCAACTTGACAATCCATGAAGCCTCTTGGCCCACTATATAAGATATGGAAGATTTACATAATCTACCCATATATCTAATTAGTTATCTTTTGATCACTTAATTAATTGTAAATTAATTCTTGATCAAAACTAATTAAATAATATTATTAATATATTAGAACTTATAATATATTAATAAACCATAAGTGTTATTTCTCTCATTTAGTTTATTCAATTGCATGATGCCATGCAACCCAAATGGACCATACCGGTTCGGGTCAAGTACATACCAGAAATAGTTATGGACTTAGACACCTTATCCAACAAAGTTGTACCAGACGTTGTTCTTAATAGAAAAGCGGGTGCAAGCTTGTTGATTCTCTATTCTACTTGTTCTTTATTGCTAACCGATTGTATTTGCTATTTGATCACTGGTAAGATCCGTTTCAGGACCTTACATAAAGTTGGAAACTTTACTGACATGCATGGCTTAATGGGACTCTAGAGCTCAAAAGAGCTTAATGAAAGGTTTTAACATATGCATGAATCCAAATAAATCATAAAGATTACATTTTTCTACCTTTGGGACTCTTAAAACGTCTAGATACACAATATCAACTTCTCAAACAACTAGTGCTCACAAGATCCACCCAAAAGATGCTAAAATGGTTAAGAACAACCCTAAAAGAGGATCTATGAAATAAGAAGACAAGATCAAAGTTTTTTTTTACCTCTAATGGATTGCAAAAGGTGAGAGCTTTCTAGATCTACAAGCTTCCTCCAGGAAATGAGCCATCAACTTTCTTCTTCTCTTACATAAACCACTATGACACTCTTCTCCAAGCTCTAAAAGCTCACTCAAGGCACTCTAGGGTTTCTATGATGCTAAAAGGGGTGGAGGCTGACCTGAAATGACCCAAGGTAGAAGATTATGTTGCTTATATAGGCCACAAGTCGAGATATTAGGGTTTTGGTCTGAAGGGAGTACACCCTGCGTACCTTTTGGTACGCCTGGCGTACTCCTGAACCACCCATGATCATTAACCTTCATACGCTAGGTGTACCCCAGCTTACGCTAGGTGTACCCAGCTGAACACGTGCATGCATTCTTGCATGCATGGGGTTGATCTGCCAAGTTTTTCCATTAGGGGCTAATTCTGCCAAAACCTTCAAAGTGCCATAACTCCCTTATTCTAAGTCCGAGTCTGACAAACTTTATATCTACGAAAAGGTGACGAGAATCCCTACGCTTCTAACAATTTACCCTTTCCTAAAAACTTCCCAAACAAGAACCCAAAATCCGTAAGAGGTCGAAATCTCAAATTACAATTATACCCTTGGCCTCCGAAGACACAATCACACACTTTGATTACTTAAACCATGGAAACTACATCCAAAATAGGGTAAATCGTTCATTTCCCGAAGCCCTAAACCCTATGGCAACTGATGATTGGGCCACATCCCCAACCAACGAGGCAAATATGAAACCGAGTCTTACATCCAAATTCTAATCTTCGAACCATGTGACCAAATCCATTTCTCATGATCAGATTCAGCTCACCTTACTCAAGCTTCCTTCTTTCTCTTAGCTCCTTCAATACCATCAAAATGTGATCATCACATCATGTATTAAGAGTTTATAAATAGGAGCTTATAAAACAATGGAGCCAGATAATGAATGTACATGAAGTAGAGTCACATGACTTGTCTTTACTATCTCTATGATCTTTCAGGTATTATGGGCAACTTTGTTTCCAATGTCCCTTTAATTGGTAGTAGAAACCAATGGACTCTTTAGGGTTAACACTTGGGATGATCCCATAACGAGCTATTCCTTTTACCATACGATCAAACGATTTGATCTTGGATGACCCCTTTCCATTGGTAGGAGAAATCTTTCATGGATCACCATTGTGAATATTGTCAACATCCGTGGAAACCTTGGAATTAGACCCAATAAGCATTTCTGCTTTAGATGTACTCTAAAGTATTTATGCTTCAACAACAATCAACATTTGGGCCAGATTAATTAGGGTCACATTGAGATTCCTCATATGAAAGTTTTCAACAAAATTGACCATATGACGAGAGAAGAACCAAATCTATGGCTTGTTGCCTTGAGCAAACGACACCCAATCTATCCAACTTGTTAATATGCGATTTCATTTTTAGAACATGCATACACATAAAGTTTCCATTTTGATATCTACATGCCAATAGGGATTGCGTTTTTTTTTATCTTTTAACTTGGGAAAAATGTGACATTGGTAGAGTCGTAGGAGGAGGAGATGGAAGAGTCGAAGAAGCATGATTTCCAGTTCCACCAAATCTCAAACAAGAGAAAAGATTTTTCACCTAGATCAGAATGTGGAAGATCATCTTTAGAAGGAAGAGGAAAATCATTTCCAAAAGAACGAGGAAGACCATATGTGTCTTCATAAGACATTTAAAATTAGGAGAAAATAGAATTCAAGTTAGCTGATTTTAGTCCTTAATTATTAACCCAAAATTTAAGTTAAGGTTAGGATTTATATTTTCAAGTAGAACTTTGAAAAGGGATACCATAATCAAATTCGAATATATTTTAGGTAGGTAAGGCTTTTACCAATTCCAATCTTATGAAATTCCTAAATCTTTTGAGATTCATTGAATCTTATCAATGTCATGTTTAATCTTGGGTTATGCTCTCACTTTTGTGACTAGGATGTCGAGAATCGGAAGCGAGATATGAATAACCATGCAAACCCACTTGACAACATTGATGTCATTTACCATCTCACATTGATATGTCGGTTAACCACACACGCTCCATCAACAATGATAATTTTCAATATGTCCATCATATCTCTTTATAGTCCCTATTGATGTGTGTTTTCATGGGTTAACATACTTTTCACATTTCCTAAAGTAATTAAGAGTGGGATTTTATAAAAGATTTAGTTACTTTTTATCATTAAACTTATACTCTATGGAATCCGTTCGGATAATGACCCTTTACCATACAAGAGAGTGCTAGGTGAGACTGGACACCATATGAAGGTCATTTTGTAGGCCACTTCCTTAAACTCTTCTTATAGTATGGTTTTGTGAATGAGGTGTTCTAGTGATTTGACATACTTTTTCTTATACATATAATATATTAAGCCTTTAAAAATATAAGTATAAGGTGTATTTTAAAACATTTTAAAAACACAAGGTTTAAATATTGATTATCCAAATTAAACAATTAATTAATTAATCTTTAAACCAAATATGATTTTAATGCTAATCTTTTTATTAATCAAATAACTAAATGTAATTAAATCATAAGGATAATTAAAAAATTCAAGATATAGGATATCTGATTACCAATATAAATATTCAGTTTTATATAATTAAAAAATCTTATTCAAAGTAACTATCCTAATCAATTTAAATTAAGCAAAAAAAAAAAAACAACTCGCTAATCAGATGGTTCACCACGACGTGACAATTAATGCCACAACATGTTAGAATGAAGGAAAACGCAAATATAAAGATCCCCACGTCGTGGCAGAAGAGGACCACGACGTGACACCGTGACAGAATGTCAATTCTGCTAATTCTCCAAGTCAGGTTTGTTCAAGTTTAAACAATGTACTATTGATTTTTTGACAATCATATGCCCTGATACCACTGATAGGTTTTACATGCAATAATGTGGATAAATCCATATACACTTAAGGGTATATCCAATCTATTAGATCTAGTCATAACACTATTGAAGTAACATTCTATTGATCAACAAGAACCCTATAAACCTAATGAAATCAGAATTCATAAAGGAGGTTACATAGCTTTTTAGTTATTGTAGTAAATAACTGATCAAATCCTTCTTCAAAGCTCTTGGAAGCTAGCACTAGAAATCTAGTGTCTCTTAACGTTCACACCCAAACTCTAGCAACTAGAAAACTTTAAGAGAGAGGAGAATAGAGGAAAGAATTTATGATATGTGTAGAGCAAAAAGAGTGGCCAAAATTTAGAGGGTTTAAGGCCCTATTTATAGTTGATAAGAAAACCCTAACTAACCCTTACTTAATTAAAGTAATAATATCTCAAATCAGGTAAGTATCTGGTTTCATAATTGTCTTCAAAGGATATTTTAGAAGCCTCAGAATCACTCTCCAAACCGTCCACCTCAGAATCACTCTTCAAAGAAAGTATGATTTATTTTTGAACCCATTTAGAGATGGGTTTAACAAGAAAATTTTTAACAGATGAAAAGATATCATAACATTCAGTGGGAAGACAATTCAAGGAATTGTCTTTTTTCTTCCTTTTATTATTTCTTATTAAGATGGTGTTCTTTCATTTTGATCCTTCCTTGAAAATACAACTGATAAATTCAAGACAAGAATCACTACAGTTAGAGCATTTTCTTAATCCATATTTTACCCTTTTGATTTCTGTGAAAGATCTATTTGACTAACTATTTTTGGGTTTCCATACTTTAGATACAATTATTTTCTTTTGGTAAACCCTGTTTTGAGTACCGGAGAAATGTGATTTATCACTTCTTTTGGACGGCTAGATGTGGTCTCAATGAATTAACACTTTGATGAAGAATAGCTGGGGTAAGTAGCGTTATCACACTCTAAATGACTCAGTGTCAGAGTCAATGGTAGCACAACTTGGATATTCAAAAACAATATTAGTCATAATGTTAATCTCACCATTAGAGACAGGGAATTTAATTAAATTAGATGTACTAGGACTCATACACTCTAGATATGGCGGTTTAATTGAAGGATCAACAAAAGTTAAGGGAGTGACATGAGTAGTTAGACCATTAGCATTAGTCTTACAATGTTTATTTATAAGTTCTTGACATTTAGAAAAACCAATGCAAACAAATTTAGTATTATATTTATGAATGAATTCTTCTTTTGATGGAAAACTTGGTTCAGTGTTAATTTTTTCAAAGATGTCTGTAGCTTCTTGAAATTGGCAACCAAGAATTTTTTCACTCTAATGAGGAATCTGATCATTAACAATTTTAGTAGTTATAGTATAAGAGAAGTGCCATTTTTTATGATTTTATAAATGTTTTAAGAGATCTATTGAGCAATTTTTATTTCACAAATTCATTCATGATTTAAGTGAGTCTTATTTTTAAGATTAGAACTCACTTAAGAGATATATTTCTCATAATGAATGAGATCAGGTTAAACAATACCGGTTTTATTTTTAAGTTCACTTTTTTTATTAGATTTCTTCAAGTAAATACACAAATAATCAAACATCATGGTTTTTCATTTTCAAAATTGTTTACAAATTTATGAACCTGATACACTAAAGATGAATCCCAATTTTGAGCATTGTAGTCCTTAGCAGTTTGTTCAAGACCAATATCAAAAGTGCTTGTGTTGCTGCTTGATTCTTCAGTAAAAGATGCATCAATAGTATCCATAAAAGAAATATTCTTTCCTTCAACTTCATCTTCAGAAGACCCAGCTTCATCAACCCAAATTTCCTCTTCAGTGAGAAGAACCTTTAACCCTATATTCTGCTTCTTTAGAAAATCCACCAGACGTTTGTAATTTTCTTCTAAGATTCATCTTTAGAATCAACTTTTTTGACTTTTCAATCCTTGGCAAAGTGATCAGTACCTCTATAGTTGAAACACTTTCTATCATTCTTCTTCTCTGCATAAAATTTCTTAAAGCCACCAACATCAACCTTCTTTTGCCTCGAGGAACTAGACCATGAACTACCATAATGAAATCTTCTTGGACCACTTAGTTTTTGAGCTTCTTTGAATTGATTGAATTGTTTAACAATCATAGCAGCATATGAAGACATATCAGAAAACTTTTTTTAACTCTTCATCATTAATGTCAGTGCATTTGGAGTTTCCCTTGTCACTCTCTGGGGTAAAACATGATTTCATTCAGATGAGTGCTATATATTTATCATTGGCAATGTCCCACATGATTTCCTTTCTTTGAATCTTGGTTTCTTTGTGGTTCCTTAGGTTTTTTAATAGAATCTGCAAATCCATCATCTTGATCGGATCACTATTTTTTAGAACATGAACATGATGTTCCCACTTATAATCTAGTGAATCAAGCAACTTAAGAACAAGAACATTGTTATGCTTAAAAATACTAAAAATTCTCTTATAATTAATAAGATAGTTACAACGGTTAAATGTATTGATTAAATATTCATTCATGTTATCAAAAAAATGCTCGTGCTACCTGTTGAGATTGTTCTCCTCAGTTGCCCCATACTTCAGGAGTACCTTCATATGTGACAGTCAGGATGCCAACCATCTCTTTTATAGAAAGATAGGTCTGAACCAAGTGATAGATCTTATTTGGAAGAGAATTTCCAATAGAATCTCTTGAACATACATTAATATTTATAAAATTTTTGTCTTCTTACTCCATGAGTGCTTAGGGGTTAGGTTCAAATCTGAAGAAGTAACATCTTTTTTATTGCAAACTTTAGCTTGTAAGGACAGTTTTCAATGATTTTTAGCATGTTGTAATCCATGTTTTCTGAGACCATCATGGCTTTTCTTTTCCATATAGTGAAATATTTCTCATCGAATGGAGAGATTTTGTTTAGGAAGGATGAACTGAAGGAGGAAGAATTTGAAGATGTCGATATTGTTTCCTAAAATCAGAAAACCTTGCTTTGGTATCAATTTTTGGATCGTATGACAATTAACAAACATAGCAAAGAACATGAAGTCATAAAGTCTTAATCAGAAACATATTCTGATTAAGGTTTACATTAAGAATTCTTACAAAGAGAGTTTACATAAAGTGGCTTACAAAACTATTAAACTTAGCATAAATTATTTAATAGGAATATAAATAATATAAGCAAATCCCTATAAATAAAGGATATATACAAAATATACAAAAATAAGATCCTAATCATTAAGATATCATATTAAAAACTTCGTGCACAATAAATTCTTCATTCTTGCATTGATGGACTATACGTCGTGTGGATACACTATTTGATGATCAACGTGGAGGTTGTTTGACACTTATCAGATTATAAGGTTTGACCTTATAGTTACCTCTAAGTTATTGGACATCAAGCGCTTACATGAAGGTACCTAAGATGTGGAGGACGTTATGTTCATGGATGGTGATCAACATGATAATGCCACTTATGGGAGGGTAAGTGTGAAAATGAAGATTAAGTTGGTCATATACAAAAATATTAAAGTAGATATTGACGAGTTGATGTGTAATTTGTGGGTTCATGGGGTATCTTTAAGGAGGGTAACTATGTTTCAAAATCACTCAAAAACACCATCTAAGTTTGGTATATTAAAAGAACACCATTCAATAAGGTCTTTGTACAAAAAACACCAACAAACTATACGCTTTGTACAAATATTACCATCTGGTTTTCAGATCTTGAAGTTAAATGATGACTTTGTCTAATTATTTGTTACATGTCATAATAATCAGTGCATGGCATTAATTGATATATTCCTCCTTTATAAATTGATTTAGGGCTTCTTCAATTCATGAATGGACGACTAGAATTTGTGAAAACTAGAAGATTCATACAAGAAGTTAAGAAAGATGCAAATAATTAGATTTCACCACACTACAAATTGGTATAAATTTTCATCAAGACATTGTTATAGTCGCACTAAAAATTGACATAAATATTCAGCAAGCAAATATATAGGATAAGGACATGATACAACTTTCAATTAAATTTACCATTTGGTTGGGACAAACCGTAAATTTTTATCTAGGATTAGTCTTTGTGGTTGATGTCTAAATTCGAAAAGTATACCCATATGCACAAGGGTTTGCATCATCAAATATCTTTTACGTCTTTGAAATGTGTGAGCTTACGTTGGAAATCATCCATATAGTAAAAAAATAACCAATCAAAGTAGCAGAAGAAGTAATTCAATCATGAAGAAGCCCCAAAATAATTTATAAAGGAGGAATATATCAATTAATATCATGTCACCAATAATTATACCAAGTCATCGTTTACCTTCAAGAGTTGGTTACCAGTGTATAACATTTGAGAAGGATGCCCATAGTCACAAGGGTTTACATCATCATATATCTTATGTGTGTTCAAAATATATGAACTTGAGTTGGAGATAATCAATCTAATAAGAGAAGAAGCAACTATTAGAGAAGAAGAAGTCATTCTATCAAGAAAAAGCCCTAAATTGATTTATAAATGAGGAATATATCAATTAATATCATGCACCAGTTATTATGCAATGTCTACGATAATTTGAGCAAGTCATCCTTTACCTAAAAGAGTCGGCTACCTATCGGTAACATTTGAACAAAACATATACTTTGTTGGTATTTTCATACAAAATACCATACTTGGATGGTGTTGTTTGAACATAAAAAACTTGTATGTTGTTTTTTGAACAATTTTAAACATAGGTACCCTTTTGAGACATTACCCTTAATTAATATTTTTTTTGTAACTCTCGGTTACCATATGGTGATGATGGGCTTTGATATAAAATAAAAAGATAGTTTTTCATAAAAAACCGGCAACGGAAGCTTAAAAAATAACAAGTTTATTTTTGAGTTTTATAACAAAAACAAACCATCTATGATCCATTTATAGAGGTTAGAATGATATCAAAAACAACCATAGAGTGTTTTACAATGACAACCTATGTAGTCATTGAAGCCACTTGGTATTGGGGTGTTGATGAAGATAGAAAAATCAAAGAGTATGATTTTCACTACAGGATCCACCATCAAGAAAACGCATTTTTGTAACACTCGGTTTTGAATTGCTTCATTATTCGGGGCTGTGACCCGACCATCAGTTATCATAAGGCTTAGTGCCTTGGGAGGAAGAGGATTAGGCCTTGTTGGGTTTGGGCATCATATAGTAGTTGAACTGAGAGTTCGATTGTGTTTCAGAGCCTAAGGGTATAATCGTATTTTGGTAGTTTGGGCCTTTATGAATTTTGGATTTCTATCTGGGAAGTTTTTAGGTGAGGGTTTCTTGACAGAGGTGTAGAGCTTCTCGTCACCTTTCCGTGGATATAAAGTTAGTAGGAAACAAACTTAGGACGAAGGAGTTTTGATCAAATAAAGTTAAGTGTTTTGGAGTTCGGTCGAGTACGCGGGGCGTACTCACCAAGTACGCAGGGCGTAATGGATAGATGGATTGCAATCTTCTTTTGAGTATGCCGAGCATACTAAGGGGTATGCGAGACATACTCCCTTCAGCTACAAACACTCATTTTTTGGGTTTTACCCCTATTTAAGCCTCATTTATTCTTCAGCCTTGTTCCTTATCAGCCTCCATTCCTCCTAAACCCCAATATTCGACCCTTAGCCACCGTCTTGGAGTTCTTAAGCTCTTGTGAATGATTTTGAAGTACTCTTGAGCATTTTGAAGAGATTGAAGGTTGTTGAAGGATCATTACTTGGAGAGGGGCTTGTAGATCCTGAAGTTTCCCATCTTTTGCAACCAATTGAAGGTAAAAAGCTTTAATCTTGTCATGTCTTTTGGGTGGATCTAGTTTGGGGTGGTTGTGGTACATTTTGGTTTGGGTTGTCTTTATGAGGTTGAGCTTGCCTTTAGACTTTGGAAACTAGATCTGGATGTTTTAGGTATCCCAAATGCATAAAAGTGTGATCTTGGTAGTTGATATCAACCCATGCATGTGTATTAGCCTCTTTGATGAAGTTGTAAAGCAAGAACTTGAATTTGAAACCCATTAAGCCATGCAAAAGCTCAAAGCTAGCAACTTTATGGATTAAGGTATTTTTTGGGACTAGATCAGGGTATTGGACATTTTGGTTTAATTGATTAAGTCATTTTCTATGTTGGTTGTGAGCAGGGTAATATGCGGCGCGTACCTCCTCGTACGCGGCACGTACTAAGTTAAATCGTTGTACATTGAGCACACCAACTAAGTATGCGGGGCGTACTAAATGTGATGGTTTTTCTTGATATGTTGACTTTTTGACTTTGGACCTTTAACCAGAAGTTAACCTGGATTGACCATTGGATATTTTGAGCCTTTTAGGATATTGGGCCTACTTTGATTAGGCCCATGATGGGTTTTGGGCCCAATTTGGATATTTGGGCCTAGTGATGCCATTTTAGGGTTTTGGGCATATGATGCTAGTGGCTTTGGCTTTGGATTTTAGAAAAATAAGGAAAAAAGGGGGTAAAATGGTCTTTTACCCTGAAATGTTTGGTCATTGGGCTAGAATTCTTGTTTGGGTCAAGAATCAATTATTGATGGAATATTATTTGATAATGTTAGTGCGAGGTCTCCGGTAGCAGCAGTTTGTGTGTTCGGTAATCTTGGTTCTAGGTGAGTCTTCTCACCATATCCATGGGCCAAAGGCACCAATGTCGGCCCATTACTTATTATGTGGAATGCTAGTTTCCTTTGTGATACTTGATTGGAAGACCTCGGGGGTAGCCCGTAGAATTTGTATGCAAGAACATGGGGGTAGCCCGTGGCGCTTGGATGTTAGGCCATAGGGGCAGCCCATGACATTTCAAGGAAAGACCATGGGGGTAGCCCATGACATTTCAGGGAAAATACCATGGGGGTATCCCATGCCAATTGTATGTATGGTATGTGGTATTTTTGGGAACTCACTAAGCTTTGTGCTTATGGTTTTCAGTTCATGTTTTATGTACATTTGTTATGAAAGGGAAGAGCTCGAGATGATTGTAGAGCACACACCACTTGATTCTGCATTTTGTGATCCACTCTGATTAATACGATGCATTGATAAAATTGATTACCTTGGTTTTATGACAAAGATATGGTTTACTGTTTTCTGAACTTAAAACTGAAAAAAAACACGGGACTTATTTTGTGACGTTAGAAGTTGGTATTAGAGCCTTGGTTTAATAGATTCGAGCATACTCTCGGGTGCGCCTGAACTCAAACTGAAGGTTTGGTAAAATTTTCATAAAATAAATGTTTTAATAAAAGGGGTTTCTAATAAAAGAAAGGGGTGTGATGCATGCAATCGACAGAGCTCTAGTAAGTGATTCCCAGAATATCCATACGTGTTTGTTATGATTATATGTTACGAGAATTACATGTTAGGATAAGGCTAGGGATACTTTTAGGAATTACATGATAGATTGGCTTGATATGTGATGCCTTGTAGCCTAGGAAGCGTTGGATAGTAAGTGATTCCCAAAATATCCGTACGTGTTTGTTATGATTAAATGTTATGAGAATTGCATACTAGGATGAGGCTAGGGATACTTTTAGGAATTGCATGATAGATTGGTTTGATATGTGATGCCTTGTAGCCTAGGGAGCATTGGATGCTATGCTAGATTGGGAATATGTATTGGTATCAGTAATTGCTAAGTGTATGCTTTATAAATTGTATACGGTTAGGATCATATAGTCGTAGAATGATTGATTTGGCCTTATTTCATGTTCCTCATTTGTTTGTCGTCATAGGGTAGAGTCTTTTATTTGACAGTCTGTTTGATCATGTATTGTGTATAATTTGCATGCATAAGGCAACCGACAGTGGGAATAGAAGTTCCTAGCATGAGTTGTAGTATGTGGTTTGAATGTTTTTTGGTTATTCTATGGATTAGGATGCTACTGCATGAATGCTGTTTGCTTTGTGCTTTGTGGAACTCTTAAGTGATGTGAGTTAGCTATTTGGTGAATATGATAAGTCACATGTGACAAAGGTTGAATAATCTCAGAGTGATGGATTTGACCCTTTTGTACAGCTCTTGTTTGAGTCTAACCATTATAAGGATGTATCTTTTAAGGTTTGTTGCATGTGATTGTATTCATGAGGTAGTTAACTAACTTTATGGGGAATTCTTCAACAACTGATGGCTGGGTGAGGTCGGAAACCTAGGGGAGCATAGGGAGTGCTTTTAGTGGGTTGGTTGCGCTGTGTAATGACCATTCGAAGTATCAGTTTGAGAAGGTGACTTAGGGGATTCAAGATGATTCTTAAGGAAAGTATGGATAGTTGTGGAAGGTTGTATTGGGCCCATACTACTGAAAGCACATGATCCATACTCGAATCGGGTAGATTTTCGAAGAATCTAGGAAGCATGTCGGATGAGGTTCCTTGGGTGTGTTTTGATCTTTTGCATGCTGATATTCAGTTGGGGATGAGCACTCAGGAAGGAAGTTATGGTTATGGTTCTGGCTCAGGTGAAGGTACTGAACCAATTAGCGAGCAGCTATGAGAGTTCACCCCATAGGAGATTACCCGTGGTAATGTGGAGCAGACTCGTATAATCTTTGGTACGGTCAAGGAGAGGATTTTGGAAATTTTGGATAAGCGTCTGATCGCATTCAATGCTAATTTTATGGCTATTTTCGGATCTCACACTATTTCTTTCCATGAGTTCCGTGCTTGTGGAGTTCCCACATTCTTTGGGGAGAAGGACCCTATTTCTGCACGAGGGGTCAAAGGTCAGATTTGCTTCCTGTCTTCTGTAAGACAGAGCTCGAGGGTGGTGGGAGGAGGTAGACTTCACTTTAGGAGGCGAATCCCTGGAGACAATGACTTGAGATGAGTTTGTGACCTGGTTTAGGGTTGAGTTAGCACCATCTTTTCAGGTGCAACAGTTGGCGAGGGAGTTCCATTACCATTATCAGACTACGAAGATTATGGCAAGGATCCCTGACATGTTCCGAGAGAGGGCTCTATTGGTTCGACAATATGCAGTGGATGAGGAAATGAAGAAGGTAAGGTATCATGGTATGCTGAGGGATGACATCAGGGAGTTCTCGAGTATATCATGGTGCAAGACCCTAACTGATATGATTTCTAGAGCCCGGGAGCGAGAGATCTATTTGGAGCACCTGGGGAAGAGGGGTCCAGATCAAGTGCAGGCAGTGGAGGGTCCTGTGAATAGACCCAAGACGTCAGATCAACGATTAAGGGGCCAGCAGGGTCGAGGTCATTGCAGCACGTGCGGGAAGCAACATGATGGATTTGCCGTTCTAGTGGCATGGACTGATACAAGTGTGTTAGGGTTGGTCATGTCAGCTGGGAGTGTCCTCAGGGGACCAGGCCGCTATGTTTTCACTGTAACCAAGTGGGCTACAAATAGGTCGATTGTCCGATGTTGAGGGGGGAGCAGTGAGTTCACCTACTCCGGTTACGTTGAGGATCACTGATGGTCGTGAGGGTAAGACACGAGCCCCAATAGAGATGAGTCGAGCATTACAATGTCAGTCAGGAGAGGCCACAGTTCTAGCAGGTGCTTGATATGTGCATATTTAGTTACATATTTGGTCTAAAATATTATTAATTTTTAGCTATTTTGTCCTAATTATTGAACAATAGGTACTTAATTGTGTTTAAATTGTATTTTCAGCCTAAAAGACATGCTCGAGTTAAAAAGGAAATGGGATTAGCAAACAGAAGTTTGGGAAGTAAAGAAAAAAAGAAAATAAAGCTAAAAGAGTGAAGAACTCGACAAGTTGGCCATTGACTCGCCAAGTAGACACGAATATTTGCGAACCTTTGAAGACTTGCTGCCCACAAGATTTAAGTGACGGACTCGTCGAGTCGGTCTATGGGACTCGACGAGTTTCCCCTGTTTTCAGAAAATTGTATATATGACATAATAGGCCGAGACAAAGACCTCTTTTGGATCCCTTGGCGACTTAGCTACGATCGAAAGGTTATTGAAGCTTTGGAGTTCGAAGATTTACCTTAGAGTTCAATTCGAAAGAGATCCAAGGCAGCATATACCCTCTTCTTTTTACTCTATTTCACAAAACTATGTTTTTACTTATGGATTTCGTTTTTGAGATATTATTTGCTGTAAACATGAGCTAAAACTCATAACTTCTATTTAGGTTAGTGTAACACTCATAAAATTTATGCCAATTTACAACATTTTAATCCATTCAAAACCAATAAGTTATTACAACTTGTTTTCAAAATAGTTTAAACAACAAAGTATCCCTAGAACCAAATCACAAAATCATGAAATATGAGGAGCGGTACGATCACACCTTTGCCTTGCCATGATCTCCTAATGTACCTGAAACGATAAACTGAAACTGTAAGCCCGAAAGCTTAGTGAGTTCCCCTAAAATATCCATACACACATAACCATACACATACAACAGTAAACAACATACTATGGGTCCAATCAACCATCCGATTGGAATACCCCTGGACCTCAACCTTTGGGTTGGAAAAACCAAGATACTATGAGTCCAATCATCCTACCAGGATGGAATACTCTCGGCCCAAAACCATCGGGTTGGAATGCCCGAACAGTTACACCTACGACAACAAGTACTATGGGTCCAATCATCCCTCATGATGGAATACCCCAGGCCCTCAACCATCGGGTTGGAATGCCAACCTACTATGAGTCCAATCATCCTACCAGGATGGAATACTCCTAGCCCACAACCATCAGGTTGGAATGCCCTACCTACTATGAGTCCAATCATCCTACAGGGATGGAATACTCCTGGCCACAACAATTGGGTTGGAAAGCCCACATGCTAAAAAACATATGCACCTATTAGAAAATCACATAACAGTATACAAAAACAACATACTAGGGCCCTATCATCCTACCGGGATGGAATACTGTGACAACCCAAGTTGTTCCATTACGTTTCCCCGTTACCGTTAATGGAATATTCTAGTTTATAAAAGTTCCGTTAATTGGAGGTCGTCAATTAAATAAACATTAAAATTGTTTATGTTTTATAGGTTGTTAAGTCATGATGAAAGGAAATAAAAACACATAACATACATTTCCACTTAATTGGAAAAAGTTAGTTTTTATTATTACGACCACTAAATCGGGTGCGACCAAAAGCCCCGTTTAACGGCAGTATTGGGTAGAATTCCACTGAGCCCCGACTCAAAACCCTATATAAGGGTGAGTGGAGTCCATTGGAGACTTTTTACACTCTCCAAACTCTCTCTCTCTCTCTACAACTTTTTCCCGAGCCAAAAATCGTCCGTTTCGAGCCCCAAACGAGTAGGTAAACTATCCTAACTCATTGTATAACTTATCTAGCGTACAAATTCGAGTTTAAAACATAAAATAGGGACAACATCATGAGTTTACGGCCCAAGAACACTCTTGGGCCGTGAACACCAATTAATGGGGTTTTTAAGCCCCAAAACCCCTCCAAATTGTCCCTAAGGCTTGGATATGACTTGTAGGCTTATGGAATCGGACTTAGAACACCTTGAACTAGCATTTTGAAGAGTAAACAAGATTTTACTGCCCAAGAACATGCTTGGATCGTAAACTCCTCTTCATGGGGAGTAAAATCTATTTTGTGTGTTAAAAATGCCCTTAAACACACCAATGGCCTTGGATTAAATTCTAGAAACGACCAACAACAAGCTAGGGACCTTAAATGCCATAAAAACACCTCCATTAGGAGTTCACGACCGTAAACCCCTCATGGAAGGGTACCTAGGCCATAAACTCCCACAAAGGGGTTATTTGGTGCCCTAAACTCCCCATTTGACTTGGAAAAATGCTTAGGAATTTACCCACTACCACTTAAGCACTTAAAACACCAAAAGAATGAGGGTATAGGAGTTTACGACCGTAAGCTCCCTTGCTTATGGCCGTAAACTCCTCAAAGGGGCCATTTCATGCTTTAAACTCATTCACACCTTATGGTTTTGGACTTAGAATAATTCCATGAGCAAGTAGAAGCCTTAAAAGACCCTAGAACCCATCACCATGAGTTTACGACTGTAAACTCATGATGAGTAGTACCTGGCCATAAACATGGTGTTAGGGGTTTACTCTTGGAGAGTAAACTCCATTCCTTAGCCATACACACCCTTAGACGCTACCCGGGACACCCAAACACTTATCTAAAGTGTTTTCGGCTCCTTTGAGTTTGTATGCTTGTTTAATTAGTATTAAATATACTAATTGTATGTGAACATATGTTATCATATGTTAAATAGGTCATTGAGTGTGTTCGAGTCCTTGCGTGACACCGAACGCCCAAACGGCACCTTCGTCGGACCTACTTACACCAGGTGAGTTCATACCCCTGAATGAACCTTTTAAATGTTTTCACATGTTTTATAGGGGGGAATACAAGTTAAACATTCTAGTTATCATATCAATCACATGTGATTGATAACCCGCATGCACAAGATTTTACCATACTTTTTACTGTTTTATCGAGTAGGACACTATAATGGTTTTCTAAAAGGTTTTCATTCGTTTCAAAACTCTTACTTATACTGTTTTGTCTAAGTTCATTCTAAACTGATTTATGAAAGATTTCCAAAGGTTTTCAAACATGTTTTTACAAAAGAATACAAATTGTGATTTTCTCCGAATATAAATGTTTTTCATCAAAGTTTCTCTTTCACGACGTATACTTTTACTTATTAGATACTGCGGCTTCGCTTATACTTATTTTATACTCCTACTTAGTAACGCTTTCACTTATACTTGTAGTCGCTTATACCGATAGACACTCTTACTTCACTTATTGTCGTCTCTACTTCGTGATACGCTTATACTTGATCGACACTCCTACTTCACTTGCGACCGTTTCTACGTCACTTGTACGACACTCTTACTTCACTTGCGACCGCTCCTACTTCACTTATTAGACACTCCTACTTCACAAGAATCACTTCTACTTGATACATACTCAGTAGTAGTTAGATATATGTCTGTGCTTATATAGGTACATATAAGTAATGATTGAAAGACTTAGGAAGGCTCGTCCGCCCTATTTCATTTTCTTCGTTGAGATGTGGTCTGGTGGGATCGGATGGCCGTCCGAAGGTCATTTGACTCATTAGGTATATATTATATATATGAGTATGGACATATAGGAATTCTCTAGTCAGTTCAGTTAAGAGTCTCTACCTCTAGTCTACATTTACATTAGAAACCCACTATTGGGAAGTCTCTACCTCTAGTTCAGCACTTACACACTACCCACTATATGGAAGTCTTTACCCACTATTTGGGATGCATCTTCAGGACACGGCCTTCTCCGTCGTCTAGTTGGTAACCAGAGTCTCCTGTAGGGAGAGCGGACATTGTGTGTATAGATCTATACGGGATTGACACCCCCGCACCCTGACTGCTAGCTACAGTCCATGGCTCACTAAGCCAAGGGGTGACAAATGTCACATTATATAGACGCTTGTAGGGCGTCTGGTACTCTAGTGTCGGTTAGTATGGTTACGAGTATCCCGCGTTACCTTATAATTCATGGCCTTAAGGTAACGGTATTTCGCCAGCAATTTATACTGTATGCTGGTAATTCATGTTCAGAGTCACACTGTTTTGACCTTACAAGACGTATCTTTCATTTGGTGCTGTCTGGGGTCTGTCTCCTCTGTTTTGACCTTACAAGACGTATCTCTCATTTGATGCTGTCTGGGGTCTATATCCACTGTATTCACAGTATCTTCTGTAATCACTGTATTCACTGTATTCACTGTGTTCACTGTTTTAGACCTTGCTAGACATATCTTTCATTTGATATTGTCTGCGGCCTGTATTCACTATTTTGGACCTTACCAGCTATACCTTTCATTTGGTACCTTCTGGGGTTTGTGTCTCTATTTGTTAGGCTGAACCAGGCATGTCGTTAGTTCGATACTCTCCTGGAGTCTATGATTCCTTGCCTTAGTCAGCAGTCCTCACTGCTGAGGCATATGTTATTTCCTTGTTGTCTCTTGCTTTCTTTAATAGTCAAATTCAGTATTTTGATAATGATAGCAATTAAGGGAAAACAACTTTTTACCACATAACACTGACCAACCTTGGTAGAGGGCTGCTTTGATTAAAGAAAATATAGGATTTTCTGGAAAGAACTCTAATACACTGTAAACACTTAAACTATTACTTTATAAAGTTATTTGAATGAAATGTCACTAAATACTTATGAACTCACTAGCATTTGTAAAAATGCTTATACTCGCTTTTCAAATAACTTGTATTCTCAGGTTAGCATTAGACAGGTACATCCCCGGAGCTGTTGATGAAGATAGCTTAGTACCACACTGTATTTATTCTATTACTTGTATTACTTCGATGTATTAATGTAACCATGTAAAACTATTACTATTAATACAATGTTTTGTTGTACTTTGATTACTATAATGCATGTGTTGTGATACTTAACATGACGTCATCCACCCCAGAACGTTTCTGCCGTTCCGGTTTTGGGGTGTGACAGATTGGTATCAGAGCATTGTTTATAGTGAGCTAAGTATATCAATTTATAAAAGATATACAACCTATAAACACAAAGGGATAAAACACTCTGACCAAGAATTATACTTTAAAATATAACCATATTTTACCAAGGTATAATAACATCCAGAATCTAAACACTCGAACAAAAGTATCACAAGAAGAACAATAATAAAAGTCTTCGGATGTTGAGCACTACAGTCAAACCTGGGCAGTTATGTAATCGTAAGCTGGGATAAATATAACCTGATCAACTACATTTATCCAAGATGCGATGAACGTGTGCTCGGGAGTGATAGTTGTATGCAGCAGGTCTGAAACTTACCAAATAGGAATGCTAGTGCCAAACATAAAGTTAAAATACTATAGGAGTATTTTAGAAAACTAAAAGATCCACACTAATCCCATAATGAAACTCATAAGATAAGAATCAAACAAGAATTAAAATACCATAGGAGTATTTTAGAATCCATAAACAACCTGGCGTGAATAACTAAAAAGATCCTTATTGGTATACCTACAACTACAGAGGGTGTACTCCCAAGGTTATATATAATAGGGACCCCATAGGCTAAGAATGTGTGGTTTCACTCTATTTCCTTTTCCTCGTTGGGATGTGGCTCTAGAGTAGTATCACATATTCGAAGGCCTATCGGATCTAAGCTATATATGATTTGTATACCCTGTGTAATCGTAGCAGGACTCGATATGGATCATCCAGTGAAATGTTAATAATCTCTTAGGATTCTTTAGACATTTCCATTCTCGCACGAACCCTGTAGAAAACCCTATCCACTTCAGTGCTTAACAGAAGAGTTGATTCCGGCCCCGAAGAAGTTCATTGAGAATATTTCCTGTTCGGAAATAAATGAACTGGGTCGAGACTATTGAATGCACCAAGTGCCCATATTCTTTTAGGGACATTGGTGAGAAATTCGCCTAGACTTCGGAGATTCCCAGTCATCCATCATGAAGTGGTGACACCCAGAGTCGGAGTCAGAAGGAAGGTGGAGTAGAAATTCAATATGTCCATACGAGAAGAGAACCCTAGGAAACTACCCGAAGGAAACCAACGCCGATTCCAGTCAAAGATACGAGGCAGACCGAGGGAGCCAGTACATGGAACCCGAAAATTGTCTTTTCCTAGTGTTCGTCATGCTAATACACCCATAAAATAAGAAAATTTAGTGAGTTAGTGGTTACACTACTCAGGCTATGTGTTAGCTAAATAGTCGTTTCCCGTTGCCAGATACACGATTAGGGCGGATCCCCGCATCTCTATTGAGAGAATTTTAGCCATCTGCCCTTGTGAGCCTCTCTTTCCGCGGTTTCGTTCCGAACCGTTCTCAAATCTCTCTAGGTCAGAGAGTGAATCCTTTACCAGTATAAAGGTAACTTAGTAGGAATGACTCGCATCTTATGGCCTTTTCCGATACTCATACACCTACCTTGATTACCAGGACTACATCATAGGGATGTAGGTCGACACTCAGACAACCAGTACCCGAGGCACGGGAAAATTTATGCCTAATACGTTCAGGACATAAATGTCCAGGGTTAACCATCGTCTCTCATTACCTTGTATTCCTTTCCGTGTAGGAAAACCATGCCACCGAAGAAGCGTAACAAATCCACAAGCAAGAAACCTACTCTCTGATTTGATGAAGCTACGTTCCAAGTTGCAGTCTCAGCAGCCATAGCAGCTGTCATGGCTCACCTAAATGCTAACACCGCCAATGTTAGCAAGGGCCCTGTCGGGATTTCCAATCCTGGCAATGGACAACAGCAACAAACACTTCCATACTCAGCCACCCAAGAACCTCACTCAAACCCACTAAAGAGAAAACTCAAGATTGAGGAGGGAAGTACCTCGGCTCAAGGACCTTCCGAAGGGCAACGAGCTGAGGCAGTCTATACCCCTGTCAATCCTTCCCTCCCGACTCCAAGAAGACTGTACCTAGGAGACCTTCCCCACTGCAGCAAGTGCAGCTACCATCATCATGGTGCCTGCCGGGAACTCTATTATGCTAGGTGCCACATGCTGGGGCATACCGCTCACGTCTGCAGAACCCCGGTTGAGTTCATTACATCAACCACCAATGTGGCGACCCACACAGTTTGCCATATATGTGGTGAAATGGGAC
Organism: Lactuca serriola; assembly: GCF_051521515.1. Taxonomy (NCBI): domain Eukaryota; kingdom Viridiplantae; phylum Streptophyta; class Magnoliopsida; order Asterales; family Asteraceae; genus Lactuca; species Lactuca serriola. The sequence continues at coordinate 202,837,225 of NC_136410.1, forward strand.
ACATCAAGAAGGACTGCCCAACCGAAGGAAAGACAAAGACACGGGAGGAGCCTAACTCTACTGCTTAGGGAGAAGCATCAAGACACTCGTTAGATTTTGGTACGTCTCTCAATCTCAGATAACTAAACTAAATACATTAAAAGATTAATTCAAAATGTAAATTCTCCCCTGTAAGGAGAAAGTCGCAACACTGTTATAAGATTTAAAAATTCATCAGGTAAAACTATAATGGCTAAACATATACGTTACGACCATGTATATTTAAGATGGACAGACCTAGAGTGAGCGAATCCCGCCTCATTTCCTGTTCCTCGTTTGGTTGTGGATTTAGGGCGGGGTCGGTCAGTCAACAGTCCTCCCCACCTTAAATATACATGACTAGTATATGTGAGGGGATTATAGAAATGCCTTGTGAGAATCCACTCATGAAAAGGTACTCTATTTGGAAACGCTTAGAACTCTCTATAGTTCCGCGTTGACTCTATCGGTCCAGGTATCCGCGATAGTGATACATAGGACGAAACCCGAGACGCCTAGAACTGGTGTGCCTGTTCAGCACATGACTCCATCGATCTTCGCTTTATATCATGTCGGAGTGTGCCAACTTCGACGACTCTATTGATCATGGTTTGACTTCGTGCAACCATGTGTTCATCCTTAGTGCTGTGTAAAAAGAACTTTCTCCATAGCCATGTCGGCAAATAAAGGTTCTCCCGAACCTAAAACCTAACACAAATAATCTAACCTAAAGCGATCCGTCAATTGTCCCTCTTATCCCAAACCTTCCGAAGTACCCAAGAGAGGGTACAGTGCGCCGTTGACCAACCCCTCGTAGTCAGATGAACACCGAAGTGAACGACACTACAGATACTCCAGAAGATGATAACCATCTGGAGCATACTCAGAAGAATCCCTAGAAAGACCCTTCGCACCTCGCACATCAGGTTCGTAAGCATAAAGATTAAAACTCATGAGACTGACCACTATAACTAGGTATATGCGTAAAGGTGGCATATAATTGAGATCATAAAGATTTAAGGTGTGCGTTTCCTCCCTATTCCCTGTTCCTCGTTGGGTTGTGGGTTTGGGGTGGAGTCGCACAGCTGAACATCCTACCGACCTCAATTATATATTGCTTGCATACACCAAGTACTGGTGGTTAAGCCAAGCATGAGCTCTACCACGAACCACTTCGCGAAACACTTTCACCCTATTCCATAACATAGGAGCCGGAGTCAAGAGAATCACTGCGGGTTAAACTAGTTTTCGAGTGATGAGACCCTATAATCACTAGAATTGACCTAGACCGAGGGAACTCAGAACCTTCGGAAGAGTAGTTGCAGTAGATGTTCGCACTACTCAGGCACCTCGTCCACCCAGTTATAGACAAGTGGTGCTGATCATCCTCCACCCTCTCGTAAGGAGGAAATCGTCGTCGCCCGGTAGACGAAGAATCACAGTTTCCGAAGTAAACACTAGAATACCGAGAACCACAGGATAACCTTCATAGCCAAGAAACCCTGATCAAAGTGCGATAGTAGTCGCGTTGAGCCTCATGACCCAGATCCCGAAGAGGTTATAGACTTGACACCAGCCTTGGTGTTAGTCGAAGGGTTATGCAGGAACATGCGCTTTCCGCACTAGATCAAACCAAAGTCTTAGAGATTCATGGGACTATTAGGTGTTCCACGAATACTATCTCACGCAGAGATAGTAGAACCACATCCCGAGATAGTCCAACACTCGTCTGGTGAAACCTTATATTCCCGACCTTCAGGGTTTCCGCATCTCAAGCTTCGTTAGTGCAGATTCCTTTTGCACAGGCTTGAGATAGACACTCTACAGCAAACCGATAACCATAGCCATGCAACCTACTCGACGATCTAGAAAGTCTCTATCAGCCAGTTGACAGAAAAACGAAACCAAAGACCACTCGAGATTCCTAAGAACCAACCTGAAGGACTACACACACAGTACGAGTGAGAACGTTAGGAACTTTGGAATGGCAATCACGCCAGTGATGATTTTACCATAGAAGTACACTATGTTCTTGGTACTGAAAAGCTCTACCATTTCGAGAGCTTAGGACCATATGAGAATCCTCATGGAGACTCGGTCCAACCCTTTTCCGGCCGCCACTACCTTCGGATATACCACAAGATTCACACCCGGTCGATCCACTTCTTAGACTTGATATGTGATTTCCCGACAACACTCTTCGTGCCTCACTCATCTTGATAGAATCCATTGAGAACTCTAACCCTGTAGATACACCGGTTGGAACCCACTAGCTACACGAGACGGAATCCGCATCCCGTATGTGAAGGTCTGTGGGAATGACAAACACAAACTAGAGTTCGCTTGGGAATGCGAGGACAACCGTATAGGAAGTACTCCCTTACCTCTACTTGGCCATTCATACCTACTTCCTTGCCTAGACCTGAATTTCGGGACGAAATTCCCTCTAACGGGGGGATGATGTGACAACCCAAGTTGTTCCGTTACGTTTCCCCATTACCGTTAACGAAATATTCCAGTTTATAAAAGTTCCGTTAATTGGAGGTCGTCAATTAAATAAACATTAAAATTTTTTATGTTTTATAGGCCGTTAAGTCGTGATGAAAGGAAATAAATACACATAACATACATTTCCACTTAATTGGAAAAAGTTAGTTTTTATTATTACGACCACTAAATCGGGTGCGACCAAAAGCCCCGTTTAACGGCAGTATTGGGTAGAATTCCACTGAGCCCCGACTCAAAACCCTATATAAGGGTGAGTGGAGTCCATTGGATACTTTTTACACTCTCCAAACTCTCTCTCTCTACAACTTTTTCCCGAGCCAAAAAGCATCCGTTTCGAGCCCCAAACGAGTAGGTAAACTATCCTAACTCGTTGTATAACATATCTAGCGTACAAATTCGAGTTTAAAACATAAAATAGGGACAAAATCATGAGTTTACGGCCCAAGAACACTCTTGGGCCCTGAAGACCAATTAATGGGGTTTTTAAGCCCCAAAACCCCTCCAAATTGTCCCTAAGGCTTGGATATGACTTGTAGGCTTATGGAATCAGACTTAGAACACCTTGAACTAGCATTTTGAAGAGTAAACAAGAGTTTACTGCCCAAGAACATGCTTGGGCTGTAAACTCCTCTTCATGGGGAGTAAACTCTATTTTGTGTGTTAAAAATGCCCTTAAACACACCAATGGCCTTGGATTAAATTCTAGAATCGACCAACAACAAGCTAGGGACCTTAAATGCAATAAAAACAACTCCATTAGGAGTTCACGGCCGTAAAACCCTCATGGAAGGGTACCTAGGCCGTAAACTCCCACAAAGGGGTTATTTGGTGCCCTAAACTCCCCATTTGACTTGGAAAAATGCTTAGGAATTTACCCACTACCACTTACGCACTTAAAACACCAAAAGAATGAGGGTATAGGAGCTTACAGCCATAAGCTCCCTTGCTTATGGCCGTAAACTCCTCAAAGGGGCCATTTCATGCTTTAAACTCATTCACGCCTTATGGTTTTGGACTTAGAATAATTCCATGAGCAAGTAGAAGCCTTAAAACACCCTAGAACCCATCACCATGAGTTTACGGCCGTAAACTCATGGTGAGTAGTCCCTGGGCCATAAACATGGTGTTAGGGGTTTACTCTTGGAGAGTAAACTCCATTCCCTAGCCATACACACCCTTAGATGCTACCCGGGACACCCAAACACTTATCTAAAGTGTTTTCGGCTCCTTTGAGTGCGTATACTTGTTTAATTAATGTTAAATATACTAATTGTATGTGAACATATGTTATCATATGTTTAATAGGTCATTGAGTGTGTTCGAGTCCTTGCGTGACACCGAACGCCCAAACGGCACCTTCGTCGGACCTACTTACACCAGGTGAGTTCATACCCCTGAATGAACCTTTTAAATGTTTTCACATGTTTTATAGGGGGGAATACAAGTTAAACATGCCAGTTATCATATCAATCACATGTGATTGATAACCCGCATGCACAAGATTTTACATACTTTATACTGTTTTACCGAGTAGGACACTATAATGGTTTTCTAAAAGGTTTTCATTCGTTTCAAAACTCTTACTTATACTGTTTTTTCTAAATTCATTCTAAACTGATTTATGAAAGATTTCCAAAGGTTTTCAAACACGTTTTTACAAAAGAATACAAATTGTGATTTTCTCCGAATATAAAGGATTTTCATCGAAGTTTCTCTTTCACGACGTATACTTTTACTTATTAGATACTGCTGCTTCGCTTATACTTATTTTATACTCCTACTTAGTAACGCTTTCAATTATACTTGTAGTCGCTTATACCGATAGACACTCTTACTTCACTTATTGTCGTCTCTACTTCGTGATACGCTTATACTTGATCGACACTCTTACTTCACTTGCGACCGTTTCTACTTCACTTGTACGACACTCTTACTTCACTTGCGACCGCTCCTACTTCACTTATTAGACACTCCTACTTCACAAGAATCAATTCTATTTGATACACACTCAGTAGTAGTTAGATATATGTCTGTGCTTTTATAGGTACATATAAGTAATGATTGAAAGACTTAGGAAGGCTCGTCCGCCCTATTTCCTTTTCTTCGTTGAGATGTGGTCTGGTGGGATCGGATGGCCGTCCGAAGGTCATTTGACTCATTAGTTATATATTATATATATATGAGTATGGACATATAGGAATTCTCTAGTCAGTTCAGTTAAGAGTCTTTACCTCTAGTCTACACTTACATTAGAAACCCACTATTGGGAAGTCTCTACCTCTAGTTCAGCACTTACACACTACCCACTATTTCGGATGCATCTTCAGGACACAGCCTTCTCCTTCGTCTAGTTGGTAACCAGAGTCTCTTGTAGGGAGAACGGACATTGTGTGTATAGATCTATACGGGATTGACACCCCCACACCCTGACTGCTAGCTACAGTCCACGGCTCACCAAGACAAGGGGTGACAAATGTCACATTATATAGACGCTTGTAGGGCATTTGGTACTCTAGTGTCGGTTAGTATGGTTACGAGTATCCCGGGTTACCTTATAACTCATGGCCTTAAGGTAACGGTATTTTGCCAGCAACTTACATTGTATGCTGGTAATTCATGTTCAGAGTCACACTGTTTTGACCTTACAAGACGTATCTTTCATTTGATGCTGTCTGGGGTCTGTCTCCTCTGTTTTGACCTTACAAGACGTATCTCTCATTTGATGCTGCCTAGGGTCTGTATCCACTGTATTCACAATATCTACTGTAATCACTGTATTCACTGTATTCACCGTGTTCACTGTTTTAGACCTTGCTAGACATATCTTTCATTTGATATTGTCTGCGGTCTGTATTCACTGTTTTGGACCTTACCAGCTGTACCTTTCATTTGGTACCTTCTGGGGTCTGTGTCTCTATTTGTTAGGCTGAACCAGGCGTGTCGTTAGTTCAATACTCTCCTGGAGTCTATGATTCCTTGCCTTAGTCAGCAGTCCTCACTGCTGAGGCATATGTTATTTCCCTGTTGTCTCTTGCTTTCTTTAATAGTCAAATTCAGTATTTTGATAATGATAGCAATTAAGGGAAAACCACTTTTTACCACATAACACTGACCAACGTTGGTAGAGGGCTGCTTTAATTAAAGAAAATATAGGATTTTCTGGAAAGAACTCTAATACATTGTAAACACTTAAACTATTACTTTATAAAGTTATATGAATGAAATGTCACTAAATACTTATGAACTCACCAGCATTTGTAAAAATGCTGATACTCGCTTTTCAAATAACTTGTATTCTCAGGTTAGCATTAGACAGGTACATCCCCGGAGCTGTTGATGAAGATAGCTTAGTACCACGCTGTATTTATTCTATTACTTGTATTACTTCGATGTATTAATGTAATCATGTAAAACTATTACTATTAATGCAATGTTTTGTTGTACTTTGATTACTATAATGCATGTGTTGTGATACTTGACATGACGTCATCCACCCCAGAAAGTTTCCGCCGTTCCGGTTTTGGGGTGTGACAAATACCCTCTACTACTGCTCAAACATGTGCACATATAATAGGAAATCTCTTACCAACATAAAAACAGTCAGACCAACTACAGGTCACTAAGCGTAGCCACAACCAATATACCACGATACCGATCTAACCAATAATGCTAACACAAAATCATCCTTTCTACTAGAATGCCAACTAACATATAACAACAGTAACTATCCAAAATAATGAATCAAAGGTCCGGCCTTGGTGGCTTAGACCCTTGGGTATAGTGAGGATAACTCACCTGCAACTACCGAACCGAACCACGAAAGCACAATCCCGAAGCACCGCCTCCAACTCCAACACCTATAGCCATCAATGATCCATTGACATAAATATCTAAATTACCATAATATCCTTGAAGGTCAAACTGGTCAAAGTCAAAGTCCTGGCTAGAATCAACCTTCCTGATTGACCCTACTCGCCGAGTCAACCCACTGACTTGCTGAGTTATTAAACTCAGAAAACTCTCATATAACGACTCGACTCGCCGAGTCACCCCATGAGTCGTCGAGTTCAACAATCTCTGAGTCCTATCATGTCCAACTCATTGAGTCACCACTCAACGCACTGCTCTGAGTCTTAACTAGAAGAGGTTGGGGTTCTACGCCGTGACTCGCCGAGTCCACGGGAATCTTCATCAGACTCGCCGAGTGGTTCTTCCAACTCGTCGAGTCCAAGCTCATCATCATATGACTCGCCGAGTCCATTCCATGCAACTTGCCGAGTTTCTTCAGTCCTTCATCCATACATACCCTTTTTGAGCCATGCAGAGGCTCCAAACTGTAGATCCACTCTTCTAGGTCATGACTCTTACGTGAAGTTGCCAACTTTACGTGAAAACAAGGAGCTATAGGCCCAAATCAATCTAGGGCTAAGGCTTCAGAAAAAGTTGCTTCACCAAGAATCCAAGGGATGATACTTTATGCGTTTCTGGACCAAGACAAGTCTAGATCTAAAGTAGCAACCTCATATCTAGACCTCTAACCTAAATTAGATACTTAACATGCCAAAATGGCCCCAAATCTCATTCAAGAATAGATCTAGATGAAAAAGGGTCAAGGTAATATCTTGTTACCTCCAAAATGTGCCCAAGCTGAAGTAGATTATAGATCTACACCAATCGTTTGATGCTAGCCTCTTGGTCTTCAAGCTCCCTTCTCAATACTCCTCCTACAATGCTCAAATCTCTTTAACAATGGAAGCTCTTACTATTTTAGGGTTCACTGACTCTCTAGGGCAATAATGAGGTGGAGGGGAGGACATTAAGTCCTTTAAATAGGGTGAAAAACCTAAGATTACGGTTTTCTCTTCCTAGCACCAACTCGTCGAGCCCAGCTGCCGACACGGCGAGTTGGTCACTTAACTTGCGACCAAATCCCACTCCGACTCAACGAGTAACCGCAGCTACTCGTCTAGTAGCTTCCTCAATGTACACTTTAGACTCTTCAATCATACTTCTAAAATATGGGATGTTACAACTCTCCCCCACTTAAATTAGGCTTTGTCCTGGAAACCTACTGCAGTATACGATTCTGAATAAACCTCTTGCACCGTAGACTCTGATTTCCTAATGAACTGAGGTCCTTCCAGACCCTACCACTGTACCCCATTCTGAAATAACTTCTTCTCGTGTAGTATCCTTGCCAATACTCCAGGCCGACCACCAGCCTTTTCTGCTTAAGCTCAAAACACATCAATCCAAGTATCCCCCGATGATACTACCACCTTCCAGTCATGAGCACACCTTCGCGAATTGCGAAAGTTAGATACCACATTAATTCACTGGGTCCTCTCACAGTGCTAGACTATCCTTCGCCTTCCATGACTGGTGATACCATGGGTAACTCGCAATATTGGAAGTTATCCCAACCCTTCCCTGAAACTATTCCCTTTTCGCGTTGACAGGATGATACATCTTTCAACTTCTTGCAACTCCCATGAACCTACTAGTTATGTCACATAACCATTTGTACCTGGCCCAATCAGCCTTGGGCTGGAATACCAGGCACACCTATCATGGGTCCAGTCTTCCCTAGGATGGTATACCCACGAATCCTTGCACATGTTTGGCCCATTCAAACCTCAGGATGGAATACGAAACACGCCAGGTCCAATCAATCATAGGGCCCGGTCATCCTCATGATGGAATACCCTAGATTGGAATATCGCCATTTGCATAATACCAAGCCTACAACAATAATTGAAGCCCAAGGATCCAACCTTGTAGCTTCCTCAAACTACTCTGATTCGACTCAACCGAGTGCGACTCACCCAAAACTCGTCATCACGTCTACTCCAAACGTACCACAACAGGGAACATTACTGCTGCGATCTCTAGGTCCATGGCCTACGACTGAAATGTCCTCACACGGTCCTCAGCACTAGTCTAGACTACTCCCGAGTCTTATCGACTATGCTATCTCTAGCTCCTCTGTCCAAATCCCCAATCTGAAGTTGCTCACCTTCTCCTCTTCCAAGGAGACCTAAACCATGACTTCGTATCGTCAGTCGGTGCCGAAATTTCAGAACCTCTCTCTACATCGTCCACATGTGGAACACGTCGCTATCCCGTAAAACATTTATATACTCAGAAACTAAGTGCATAATTTATAATCCATAAAGGGTCTTCCGTATGCCCCTCCTCATTTTCGACCCTTGGGAACAATCCCACTGATTGCTATAGCATAACAGTATCCCCATAGCTCGCTCGAAGATCCACAATACATACACGGTTCTTACCATAACTGGACCGCTTCATCGTCCCATTCCCGAACCGACATCCAAACTGTGTCAGGCGACATCCTTCAAAACAACGCCGCATCCGAGAATTTCCAATTCTCCCCCACTTAGAGCACCAACTATTGTCTACCGGCGGCGAAGCTGGTACGCGACCCAACCGTCCCAATCCAAGAAAACGAACTTCAAGGGAATCCGAATTTCCGTTGATGATTCTGAATCCCTAAATCATAACCTCTCTTTCCCTTAAATGCACCACCGGATACTATCCCTCTAAAATCCGGAAACAATCAAATCTTACTAGCATCTCGTATGCCCTCATAACTCATGCAGGAAAATAAAAAGGAACTCATAATACCAATATGAACAAAAGCTAGGAAAAAGAGATACTGACTGTCACCTCTGGTGCTGTCCCGGTCTCCTCAACCATGAGCTGATAAGCACGCCTTGGGGCCTTTGGAGGCTCTACTCTCCCCTGACCCCCATCAGTTAGTCTCAAAGTGGCTGGTTCTGGGGCCTGCACTTGCCTGGCAGCCAAGAGGGGACACCAGGCCTTTATATGGCTCACCTGATCACAATGATAACAAAGTCGGACTCCGACGGTTGGAGTCTACTGTATGCAGTCCCTAGCTCTGTGGCCTTCCTTGCCACACTTGTGGCACCCAGAAGAAGACCGACATCCCCCCTCATGCACCTTGCCGCAACTCCCACATGTGTGGACCCTCTGAATCCCTTGTCGATAATCAGCGGCCCTCATCCGTTTCGGCATTGGCTACGACTGCACCAGGGCCTGTCTCTGCTCCCTCAGTTGGAGCTCAATCTCTAACTTGCGCCGCCTGACGGCCTCTTGCAACTCCAATAAAGTAGTACATCTCTGCGTGGAAACGAACTGCTTGATGTCCGTCTTGATCATGCTCAGATACATGGTCATCTGAGCCTATTCCGAATCAAACTCAGGGCAAAACATTTCCCTCTCCGTAAACATCTTGGTGATCTCCGTCACCGACTCAGAATCCTGCTTCAACTCCAAAAAACTCTTGAGCCAATCTCTCCCGCTCAGCCCGCAGAACATAACGAGTACTGAACATGTCTCGGAACTGATCCCAAGTAACTGCAGCCCGCTACGCGTCAGAGTATGATCCCGTAGTCAACGTCCACCAATCATTTGCCCCAAGCCTTATCAGGTTCAGAGCACACCTCACCCTCTGATCAGCAGGGCATGAACACGTGAAGAAACATCCCTCCATGTCCGACAACCAACTCATCAGAACAATCGGATCCTGAACTCCGTCAAACATAGGGGGCTTCGTATTATCGAAGTCCCTATACTAAAAGCCTCGACCAGCTCCTCCCCCTGCCGCTGCTACAGCCGCTGCGACAGCCATTTCTGCAAGAGCTGCATAGCGCTCATCGAAGTACTCAACCATGGCGGTCTTGATCGACCCAAACAATTCTGGTAACTTAGCTCGGAACATGGAAGCAACCTCATCATGCAGGATCTCACGAATCCTAGCATCCAACTCATCCGTCCTCATCTGACCGATAACCTCAGGTGGTGCTGAACCATCCTGACCACCCTCTCCTGATGCCGATCTTGAACCGGATCCTGCCCCGAAGCGTCTCGTAACCACCATACTGCAATTCACCAACAAGACCCTTAGATACATCACATACCTGCCCGGAAACTAATTTATAACCGACACCCTAGGGAGTTGTTGTTGGATTAATGTCTAAGTCCATAACTATAATTGGTATGTACCTAACCCGACCCGGCATGGTCCATTTGGGTTGCACTTCACCGGCACAATTTATATGGATAGTCTTTGAGAATAGTGTATTTATGATTTATATTAATATATTATAAGTTCTAATGTATTAATATGGAATAGTATTGTTTAATTAGTATTGATCAAGAATTAATTTAGAATTAATTATGTGATCAAAATGAACTAATTAAATATGGACTCTTATATATGTATATGGAATGGGCCAAGTTCATTTAGGTTGGGCTAAAGCTTTCATGGATAGTCCACGAAGTTTTTAACCCATGGATGCTATGAAATGAAAGGTCATGGGTATTAGGGTTTACATGGATGTAACCCTAATCATCCATACTATATAAAGAGGCCTTTGGCACAAGAAATAGCACTAGTGTGTGAGGACATAAGAGTGGGCCGATTTTAGTGTGCATACATATTCTCTCAAGTTCTTCCAAGGTGTTTTGGTGATTTGTGATTCCACTTGAGGCTTCCACACTATTGGGGCTATGCTCTTAAAGCTTGAAGATATCAAGCTACATCTAACTAGAACTTTGTAGTATAGGTGCTTCATAATATGCTAGTTAGAATGAAACCTTGGAATATTTTATATTTGCGTGTATAATAGAGAAAACAGAGATCCAAGGTTTATAGCCTTGCATGGATACCATAAGAGTGTTAGAATGCTTAAAACCCATCAGTGGTATTAGAGCATAGACTTGTTTTCTTATATACTTGATGCAATTGCTAAAAAATCGAAGTTATCTTGCTGTTTGGACAGTGGACTCGCCGAGTTCACTCATGGACTCGACGAGTCCAAGGCAAAATGCAACCAACTCGTCAAGTTGGTTCGTGCACTCGACGAGTTGGACCCCCTGACAGCATATCTTTGCATTTTGGTGCTGGAATTGGTCTAGAATCATTATCTTAAACTGTTTTGGACTTATAAAAACTATTTTTTGATGTGGTAATGATTATTGTAAACCAATTTCAGAGTTGTTATCAACATTTCAAGTTTTATATGCTTAATTTTATGATTCTTGAAATTGTTGATATGCATGTTCTTGAACATATGAGCTTAGATGATCATAGGAATTATTTGTAACCTTCTTGGTAGTTTAATTCTTGATCATTATGTGTTTTAATGGAGTCTATAACTTGTCCTCAAGTTATGGATAACCAAAAGTCACAAGTCATTAAATCCACTAAAAGAATACAATGGTTACATAAGATGAAAAGTCACTCATTTTAATAAGCCATTAACTCATAAGTTATGAGAAATGAAAAGTTTTGAAATTTTACAAAAGTTGCCGTCAAGTTTTGGAACATGTAAAGTCATAATTAAAACTTTAGTTCCAATCTCTAGAATTGTAAAAGTTAAAATTCAACCCTTATACTTTATAATATTATAAATTTAGTAATATTTATATATGTATAAGAACAAAAGTCGTCTTACCATTAGTAGGCCTCATTCACGAAGCCGGTCTATAAGGGGGTATAAGGTTACTGCCTATAAAATGGAAGTTTAATGGGTGTCCACTCTCACCCACTGCTTCCTTGACCGGTGGAGGGTCGTTAGCCGAATAGGTAGGACAAGGACTATAATTCTCCCTTCATTATAAGTATAATGATAAATACTAAGTAACTAAACACTTATAAATTCCCAATCTTAGTTACTTTGGAAATTGTGAATAAGGTGCTAATCCATGAAATTACAATTTGCACTTTGTTTAAGCCGTTAGTGGAGCATGTGTGGTTAACCGACACACTAACCTGGATTTAACAAGGTAGGCAAAGGGTAACTTAATATTTATCATAGTATCAGTGGAGCGTGTGTCGTTAACCGGAACATCGATTAAGGGGTAAATATTAAGGGTATCAAGTATATTTGCATGGTTACTTCACACCTTGTTTTGTGATCCTCGGCATCCCAGTCACAAAACCTAAAGGGCACACTCGAGATTGAAACATGCCATTGAAAAGTTCAATGAATCTCAAAAGAATCTAGGAGTTTCAGAAAATCAATTAAAACCTAATAATACATTTCGTTTATCTTGGTGGAAATTGGTGAATCGTCATTCACCCACCTTTTAATATTTTACAGCTTGGATTACGACATCCCTCTTCCATGTTATAAAATAGTTTGTTGGGTCCTAGCCTTAATATTTCATATTGGGTGTTATATTAAGGACTTAAATCAATTGTACTTGAATTTCTGAATTTCTCCCATTGTTGATGTCTAGTTTAGACAAAAAGGATCTTCCCACATCAAGCTTTCCTAATGAATATGACTTCCTGAGTTTGGCTCATGGAAGTCATACTTCTCTTCCTCCACCTCTTCCAATTATTCTCCCTGACCCACAAGTTTAAGGAATTGAAAAGTTCAAGATCACTCAATCCCTACTCACAATAAAACATAAAATTGGAAGTCCTGTGTGTACTCATGTCTTAGGACTGAAGTCATACATCGATAGGTTGAGAATGTTGGGTGTTGTTGTCCCAAGGAAGTTGGCTATTGACTTGGTCTTTCAGTCACTTCTTGAGTCATATAGAAAGACTACTATGTGACAAATCACAACATGACCCTAATGGATCTTTCTTATTTGCTTATTGCTGCTGAATCAGAAATGATTTGGTGCAATAGTCAATCAAATATGGATGGAAGGTCTATTTCTCAAACTTCCATGGACATGGAAAATGGTGACATTGGAAGTTCAGAAAAACTTTCTCTTCCCAATGGAAAGGGATTGGCCTTGGTCAACCCGGTTGATCGGAAGGTAAAGAGGAAGTCTAAGTCTGGAATAGCCTGTGTACCATTCCCAAAGAGTTTATATCTTCTCAGTGTGAAGAAAAGGGGCCTTAGAAGTGAAGCTGCCCAAGCTACCTGAAAGGAAGTATAATCAAAAGGTTGACTCTGCTTCAGGTAAGTCCACTATCTAACTCTATTAAGTTTCATTTGAATATTCTTAATACATCTTGATGTATGGAAGGATCAAGCAAAGGGTAGGAAACTTAAGAAATGGGTATGTTGAATCTGACCGCGTAGATGGATTTCTATTGCATGGTTTGCAGATCAGATTCTTGAGCTACTTCTTAGGAGTTATGATAGGTTTCTAAGAAACATGTAATAGCATAATTTTCATTTCAAGTTACGTTGTAAGGAAAAAGTTTTTCTGCATTTTGATAAATAAATAAAAATTTGTTTTACTTTATTTTATATCTCCTTACAATGGCATTTATGAAAACTTGATGTTTGTATGTTTCTAGCAACATTGGAAAATTGAATTTGATTCTTTCATTTGTGGTAGTGTCTAAATTTACCAAGTAAGGAAAGATTCTCATCACCTAAGTTTCAATTGGACCGAAACTTGGAATCATGCAAGTTGGATAGTATGATGAATTAGAAGTTTCATTTTTGGGGAATTAAGACTAGTTCCTTGTTCACATGTATATGTGACTCAAGAGAAGGACTAAGGTATCAAGTACACTTTCTTGTGCACTTGTCAAATTCCACCACAAAAGATGGATAAGACTATTCGTCATGATTTACTAAGGTTTAGTAAATATGAATATACTTACAAGCTTAATTTTAACTCTTAGACATTGGAAAAGTTCCAAATGTATGGCAGAGCGAATAAGAAGAATCAAATTAGGCAGAGGGATAAAAGTTTCTCAAATCTGAAAAGATGGGAGAGTAATGAACTTAATGATTAAGAGACCTTATCACAATTCATCCTCTAAGTGCATTCTGATAGCTAAGAAGAGGAGTTATGAATTGTCGAAGTGGTTAAAGTAAGAAGATGCGTCATACTTCGTTCCAAAAAAAATCTTAGTGTCATACTCCAAGATTGTAACTTGAGTGACATATCTTAAAGAAGGTTTAAAAACACCTCTCAAATGTAAGAGTAAAAGTTTTCTACTCTTGTACATTTAAAATTGGTAAGTCCTGATGTTTTGGATAAGACAAAGACCAACTAAGGCCAATTGTGTGAAGTGTTTATCTTGATTAGAATCCACACTATCTCTTGAATATTTGACAAGAAAGTCTCATTGGTCAAGAAGACAGTGGGAGTCTAAAAGATCCTGAAATGGTTTCAAGAACTAATCAAGAATAAAAACTTTTATTTCATCGCTAGCACACAACTAGAGGTTTATAACCTATCATGTTGACATTTCTGTTCCCATTCCAGTTAAGTTGGCTATATATATTTGAGTTCTATATTATATCAATTGTTTGCATAACTACTTGGAAGCAATGGCAGGCCCTTGCGCTACCAGGTGGCAAGAGGTTAAGATTGCACAAGTTCAATCCATATGAGTTAGGATTTGTCACTAACCTAGTCTTGTGATTATGATTTTGACAAATTCACATGGATAAGAACACATACACCATAAAATCTAAGTGTCATAAGGTTTCTCTCCGATTCATGAAAATGATGGTGAGGAAATTCTTTCACTAAGTAGATTTTAAGTAGATAGCAATTGTGGTATTTCCAAATCTCAAAGTCGTTAGTGGCGCGTGCATGGTTAACCGGCACACTAACATTGACTTATGAGAAATGGCAAAAAGTCTAAACAATTGAGACTATGATTATGGCATCCCTTTTCATAGTTCTGAAATTGTTTAGACACACCTATGAGCTATCTAAGATAAAGTGTATGATTTTGATAAAGTCTTATCAAAGCAATCTAGTATCAGAAATCTGAACTTTGGTAAGAATGTCAATAAAGTATTGACTTCTAGAGGTCCACCTGTTTTCTGGATACATGTCAAAGCTAGTGGGAGAAAAAGTGTTATGCTAATTATCATCATGTGAGTGGGAGCATGATAATTATGATAAGTATTGCAAGTTAGCAATGTTAATTATAGAAAACAAAAGTTTCAATTCGTGAGGTTGCAAGGGTTGAAAAGGTTGTTTTGCTATAATTAAGAGAGAGGAAATTATACTTCATTTCAATTCTAAAAAGCTTATATAGAGTTTATAATCATTCTAAAGAGCTTATATTGTGGTTTTAATCACCTTTAGTCAAGAATATATATATATATATATATATATATATATATATATATATATATATATATATATATATATATGAATTTTATGTTGGATTGGTTCAACTTAAGAAAATTTTATATATTGCGTTCTCAAAATTCGATTATGATTACGACATCCCTTTTCATAGTCAAATTTTGAGAATTTGGAAATCAAAAATTATTATGGAAAAAGACTGGTTTAGAACCATGTTTTCATGAGAAACATCATGAATCGTGTCCCATTTACTTTGGGTACAAGATCGATTACATGTGCTATAATATTTATCCTTTCTGAATTTTCCAAATGCCTTGGGGCATTAAGGGGAACAATGTCTAGAATTGGATATGATTAAAGTGATTAAGCAATTGTCGAGGAAAATCTAAGGTTTACCAAAGATTGGTTGCTCAAGGACAGTTGGAAGTATACTGTTAATATTGGAAGGACAATATTGACATAGTCTGAAAAGAGGCAACTCTTATTCAGAAGTGGTAGTCAAAATGGGAATATAGAGTTGTCTTCAGAGGTGGTAGCAATATGTGTAAGGTTAAAGAAACTTAATGCAAGAAGCATTTTCAAAGCAATGCGCTTTGAATCTGAGACATCGTTTCCATGGAATTTCTCTCCATTGGGATACTCTGTTGCCAAGTCTTTGTGGCTTTGTGCATAATCATTACAAAAGGAACAATGCATATAAGTTTAAAATCTAAACAAATTTCGATAAATGATAGCAATTTGGAATTCTTACATTTAAGACAAGGATTTGGGAGTGTGAAAAGAATATCATTGAAATTATGTTCAATTGATCTAGTTCACAAAGAAAAGGATCATAGAAAAACATAGAGTTCATACTTGGTGTATGGCAAAGCTATTGTTTAGAAAACATAGTGTACATGCTTGGAGCATGGGACACCTAGTGTTTTAATTCAAGTATAAAGTTGATAAAACCGAAAAAATGAATAATGAGTAATCAGTATGGTGATAAATAGAAAGTGTTTTATTTATATTCATAGGTTTTGATACCATATTAGATTCATTTATTCTTGTGTTTAACTTTTCATGTTTTGACTTCCATAATAGCTAGGTTATTCTTTTGGAATTACTAAGTTATTCAAACCATCCGTAGTCGGTCATATGTTGGAAGTAGATATGAATCAAGACTGTCATTGGTTGGCTTGTAGAGGTCCAAGTTGGTGGACAAAGTTGTGCTACAACACTCATGAGTGCTCATAAGTTATGAGTATTGGATTCAACCCATGATCATTTGAATCACTTCATGGATTTTATCACGAGTGATCATGAGATGATAATATCTTATATTCTTCAAACCTAGAGATAAGAGTTGTTACTATGAGTTGGTTGTACATTGATTGCATGAAAACACATTCGGTAACTTGATGTTATAAAACGTGCCTTTGTGTATGATTCAACAAGTAGTAGAACAAGCCATATGAGTCGAAGTTTATCCATTCCTTTACCTTCAGGATAAAAACGATATCTATGGGCCCCTCGATGATTTAGCGATGACACATGCGAGTGCTTGGCCAAGCCAGGATTGATTTAATTTGTTCACTCAGTCAGTCATCATAAATCGGAAATCGGGAAACAACAAATGGACAGAGAGAATGATTTATAATCCATGTATCAATCCATATGATATCTAGAATGGTGGAATATATGATCCCTTATCTAATGGACAAGTCATTAACAAAGGCCAGAGTTCGTTAGCAAGGTCAGAGTTCAACAAAGGATTTAAGAGCTATGATTGCCAGTTAGATTTTGAAGTCATACTCAATAATAGTTTTACACTTATCCAAGTGGTATGTACCTGACCCGACCCGACATGGTCCATTTGGGTTGCACTTCACCGACACAATTTATATGGATAGTCTTTTGAGAATAGTATATTTATGATTTATATTAATATATTATAAGTTGTAATGTATTAATATGGCATCATATTGTTTAATTAGTATTGATCAAGAATTAATTTAGAATTAGTTAAGTGATCAAAAGGAACTAATTAAATATGGACTCTTATTATGTATATGGAATAGGCCAAGTTCATTTAGGTTGGGCTAAAGATTTCATGGATAGTCCATGGAGGTTTTAACCCATGGATCCTATGAAATGAAAGGTCATGGGTATTAAGGTTTACATGGATGTAACCATAATCCTCAATACTATATAAAGATGCCTTTGGCACAAGAAATGGCACTAGTGTGTGAGGACTTAAGAGTGGGCCGATTTTAGTGTGCATACATATTCTCTTAAGTTCTCCCAAGGTGTTTTGGTGATTTGTGATTCCACTTGAGGCTTTCACACTATTGAAGCTAGGCTTTTAAAGCTTGAAGACATCAAGCTACATCAAAAGGTATGTCATCTAACTAGAAATTTGTAGTATAGGTGCTTCATAATATGCTAGTTAGGATGAAACATTGGAATATTTAATATTTGCATGTATAATAGAGAAAACATAGATCCAAGGTTTATAGGGTTGCATGTACACCATATGAGTGTTAGAATGCTCAAAACCCATCAGTTGTGACTTCCTTGATACGCATATGGGTCCCGTGCTTTCAGTAGTACGAGTCCATACTACCTTCCACACCTACCTATATTTGTCTTAAGTATCACCACAACACCCTAACCATATACACACACAACGAGCACTCAATCCTCACTCCTAGAGGAATGTTGAATATCTCATATAAGGGAAACCCTAGGCTAGTCGGCATCACATAATCAGGAAATTCTATCATGCAATTCCTGAAGATCCCTAGCCTATGGTATTTTGGGGTCTACTTACTGGCTTCGGCTAACTATACCCTATGCATCCTCCTTTACTTAGATTGAAAACCATTTTGAAAATCTTTCCTTGATTTGAGACAGGATTGATACGAATGTTCCTCCAAATCATTCAAACCAAGGCTCTGATACCAACTTGTAACACTCATAAAATTTATGCCAATTTAAAACATTTTAATCATTCAAAAACCATTAAGTTATTACAACTTGTTTTCAAAATAGTTTAAACAATAGAATATCCCCAGAACCAAATCAGAAAATCATGAAATATGCGGAGCGGTACGATCACGCCTTTCCCTTGCCACGATCTCCTGATGTAGCTAAAACAATAAACTGAAACTGTAAGCCCGAAAGCTTAATGAGTTCCCGCAAAATACCCATACACACATAACCATATACATACAACAATAAACAACATATTATGGGTCCAATGAACCATCCGGTTAGAATACCCCTGGCCCTCAACCTTCGGGTTGGAAATACCAACATACTATGAGTCCAAGCATCTTACAAGGATGGAATACCCTCAGCCCACAACCATCGGGATGGAATGCCCGAACACCTACACCTACAACAATAGCTACTATGGGTCAAATCATCCCTCAGGATGGAATACCCCAAGCCCTCAACCATCGGGTTGGAATGCCAACCTACTATGAGTCCAATCATCCTACCGGGATGGAATACTCTTGGCCCACAACCATCAGGTTGGAATGCCCTACATACTATGAGTCCTAACATACTATCGGGATGGAATACTCCTGGCCCACAACTATCGGGTTGGAATGCCCACACGCTAACAAACATGTGCACCTATCAGATAATCACATAACAGTCTATAGAAATAACATACTAGGGCCCTATCATCCTACTGGGATGGAATACCCTCTACTACTGCTCAAACATGTGCACGTATAACAGGAAATCTCTTACCAACATAAAAACAGTCAGACCAACTACAGGTCACTAAGCATAGCCACAACCAATATACCAGGATACTGATCTAACCAATAATGCTAACACAAAATCGTCCTTTCTACTAGAATGCCAACTAACATATAACAACAGTAACTATCCCAAATAACGAATCAAAGGGCCGACCTTGGTGCCTTAGACCCTTCGGTATAGTGAGGATAACTCACCTGCAATTGTCGAACCGAACCACGAAAGCACAATCCCGAAGCACTGCCTCCAACTCCAACACCTATAGCCATCAATAATCCATTGACATAAATATCCAAATTACCATAATACCCTTGAAGGAAAACTGGTCAAAGTCAAAGTCTTGGCAAGAGTCAACCTTCCTGATTGACCCTACTCGCCGAGTCAACCCACTGACTCGCCGAGTTCTTAAACTCAGAAAACTCTCATATAACGACTTGACTCGCCGAATCATCCCATGACTCTTCGAGTTCAACAATCTCTGAGTCCTATCCTGTCCAACTCACTAAGTCACCACTCAACTCACTGATTTGAGTCTTAACCAGAAGAGGTTGGGGTTCTGCGTTGTGACTCGCTGACTCTAAGACCAGGCTTGCCGAGTCCACGACAATCTTCATCGGACTCGCCGAGTTGTTCTTCCAACTCGTCGAGTCCAAGCTCATCATCATATGACTTGCCGAGTCCACCCATATGAATCGCCGAGTCTCTTCAGTCCTTCATCCATACAGACCCTTTTCGAGCCATGCAGGGGCTCCAAACTGTAGATCCACTCTTCTAGGGCATGACTCTTACGTAAAGTTGCCAACTTTACGTGAAAACAAGGAGCTATAGGCCCAAATCAATCTAGGGCCAAGGTTTAAGACAAAGATGCTTCACCAACAAACCAAGGGCTGATACTTTATGAGTTTCTAGACCATGACAAGTCTAGATCTGAAGTAGCAACCTCAGATCTAGACCTCTAACCCGAATTAGATCCCTAACATGCCAAAATTGCCCCAAATCTCATTCAAGAATAGATCTAGATGCAAAAGGGTCAAGGTAAATCTCATTCAAGAATTAGATCCCTAACATGCCAAAATTGCCCCAAAATTGCCCCAAATCTCATTCAAGTAGATTCTGGATCTACACCAATCCTTTGATGCTATCCTCTTGGTCTTCAAGCTCCCTTCTCAATACTCCTCTTCCAAAGCTCAAGTCTCTTTAAGAATGGAAGCTCTTACGATTTTAGGGTTCACTGACTCTCTAGGGCAATAATGAGGCGGAGGGGAGGACATTAAGTCCTTTAAATAGGGTGCAAATCCTAAGATTAGGGTTTTATCTTCCCAGCACCAACTCGTCGAGTCCAGCTGCCGACTCGGTGAGTTGGTCCCTTAACTTGCAACCAAATTCCCCTCCGACTCGACGAGTAACCGCACCTACTCGTCGAGTAGCTTCCTCAATGTACACTTTAGACCCTTCAATCGTACTTCTGAAATCTTGGATGTTACAGGTAGATTAGCTTGTTAACATGGATTGATTTTATGGTAGGGATTATTTGATTTGGTGAAAATTGTTTTTCTAAGTTTGTAAACGATCCTTATGTGTTGACAATAACTATTTTCTGTTAATTATCAAGTCTATTAAGTTGCATGAACATCCTCTTAATTACTTGCTTCATATGATTTATGTGAAAACAACATTATATGCCTAGTATTAGTGAATATGAACCTAGAATTAATAGAAACTAGGTAAGTTAATATTTAAGCTTGTGTGATGAACAACCATACTAAACATTGAAAAACAGCAGACGAACTTGCACTACAAATCATCCAAAGAGCACAGGGTGAACTTCCAAGCAATACCAAGAAAAAACTGAGGGGTGCTCAAATTAATATTGTGACGACTAGAAGTGGGAAAATAATTACCCCTCTGACACGTATAAAGAATGATGATACAAGAGAGCTGCAAGAGAAGCATAAAGAAGACCCGAATTCCCAATCAGTCGATCCGACTCGTCGATTCGGGGAGAAGGACTCGACGAGTCCACTGTCAGACAAGAAGAATGAACCTCCTTTGAAACCTTATCAATCTCCATTTTCATTTCCAAGCTGGGAAAGTCAAGAAAATCAGAATGAAGATTATCAAAAGTTCTTGGAACACATCAAAGCGCTCCAAATTAACATTTCTTTCATAGAAGCAGTTACACAAATGCCCAAGTATGAAAAATTCTTAAAAGAGCTACTCACTAAAGAAGTTGGAAGAGGTGTCCAAGGTGGTGCTTAATGAGAATTGTTCAGCTGCAATGTTGAACAAATTACCAAAGAAGATGGGGGACTCCGGTAGCTTAACTTTGCCTTGCCAATTTGTGAACTTAGCTACTAGTTATGCATTGGCGGATTCGGGGGCGAGTGTCAATCTTATGCCATACTCTTTCTTTAAAAATTTGAACCTTCTGGAGCCGAAACTGATTCGTATGGCAATACATTTAGCAAATAAGATGGTGACATTTCCAGGGGGAATATGTGAGGAATTATTGGTAAAATTTGATAAATTTGTATTCTTCGCGGATTTCATAGTGCTAGATATGGAAGAAGATCACCAAGTACCAATCATTCTTGGAAGACTTTTCCTGAATACCGCAAGTGTCATAGTAGACATTACAGAATCCAAGCTTACCTTCGGGTGGGAGAAGAGTCAGTTACATTTGGAGTTCATTGAACCATGAAACATTCCAAGTATAGTGATGACACGGCCTTCTCGGTGGACATTTTTGACAAGCTAACCGAAGAATTGAAAGAAGACAAGTCAAGAGAATCCACATATGCCCTTGAAGATGACTTTGATGATGAAAGAGACCTGAAAGAGATTGAGATAATGCTTGAAGAATCTAAATACAAAGAAATAATCAGAGGCTCTAAAAAGTCGACTCGTTGAGTCGAAGACACTGACTCGACGAGTCCATCCGAAAACTCGCGTTCAGACAAATTTTTTGGCCTGGACTCAACGAGTACCCTCTCTAGACTCGACGTGTTTAGTCTACAAAACACGAAATTAGAGCTGAAAACTTTTCCTAAACATTTGGAATACGCATTTCTCGAAGAAGGTAATCAAAAACCGGTTATCATTGCTTCCGACCTCACCAAGACTGAAAAAGAGGAGTTAGTACAAGTTCTAAAGAAAAGAAAAATGACATCGTGTGGAAAATTACCAATATAAAAGGAATAACTTCTTCCTATTGCTCCCACAAAATAATTCTTGAAGAAGGTACAAAGCCGGTAGTGCAACACCAAAGGCGTTTAAACCCAAATATGCAAGAGGTTGTCAAGAAAGAATTCAAACTTTTAGATGCAAGAATTATTTACTCCATTTCCGATAGCCCATGGGTAAGTCCCGCTCAAGTGGTGCCAAAGAAAGGGGAATAACAGTCATGACAAATGAGAAGAATAAACTTTTACTAACAAGAACTGTAACCGAGTGGCGCGTTTGCATTGACTATCGATACTATTGTTTACTTGATGGTTTCTCGGGGTACTTCCAAATTCCAATTGACCTACAAGGCCAAGAATATACCACTTTTACTTGCCCAGGTGGGACATTTGCATATAGATGCATGCCTTTTGGGTTATGTAATGCACCGGCTACCTTCCAAAGGTGCATGATGGCTATCTTCCACGACATGATCGAGAAATTTATTGAGATTTTCATGGATGACTTCTCGGTTTTTGGGTCCTCTTTTGAAGATTGTTTATCTAACTTAGAACTAATGTTGGCAAGATGTGAGAAGAGAAACCTAGTCCTAAATTGGGAGAAGTGTCGCTTCATGGTAAAGGAAGGGATTGTGTTAGGACACAAGGTTTCAAGGTTGGGGATAGAGGTGGATAAAGCAAAAATTGATACCATAGCTAAATTACCACCTCCAACTAATGTAAAAGCGGTAAGGAGCTTTCTAGGCCATGCGGGATTTTACCGCCATTTCATTAAAGACTTTTTTAAGACCACGAGGCCATTAACTCAACTTCTTTTGAAGGATGCCTCATTTGATTTTTGTAAGGAATGTAATGAATCTTTTCAATTGTTAAAGGAAAAGTTGACTAGTACTCCTATCATGATAGCCCTAAATTGGAGTCTTCCTTTCGAACTAATGTGTGAGGCTTGACTATACGGTGGGAGCTGTTTTGGGACAAAGAATTGACAAACATTTTCAGCCTATCTACTATGCAAGTAAGACTTTAAACCCAACTAAAGAAAAATACACTACTACCGAGAAGGAGCTACTCACGGAGATTTATGCATTTGATAAATTCTGCCCATATCTAGTTTTGTAAAAAACAATTTTATTTACTGACCATTCTGCCCTTAAGTATCTCTTTGCTAAACAAGATGCTAAACCAAGACTGATCCGTTGGGTATTGCTTTTACAAGAATTTAACACTAAAATTAGAGACAAAAAGGGAATGTAAAACATAGAAGCTGATCATTTATCATGATTAGAGAACTTGCACTCGGAAGAATTAGAAGATAACAAGATTGGAGATGATTTTCCCTAAAGAGTACCTTATGGTTATAGCAGGTGAAGTACATTGGTATGTAGATTTAGCCAACTATTTAGCAAGTGACTATATTCCAAAGGATTTGACTCAACAACAAAAAAAGAAATTCTTTTCTGAAATCAAGTATTACTTTTGGGATGAGCCATACCACTTTCGAAGCTGCGTCAATGGTATGATAAGAAGATGCATATTCGAGAAAGAAAGTCGAGAAATCTTGAAACATTGTCATAACAGGCCTACCGGAGGACATCATGGAGCACAATACACGACTAAAAAGGTTTTTGATACGGGTTTTTATTGGCCTACAATTTTTAAAGATGCCGCTCAATATGCTAAGGAGTGTGATTCATGCCAAAGGTCGGGAAATATTTCATCTCGAAACGAGATGCCCCAAAATAGCATTCAAGTTTGTGAGATATTTGATATATGGGGGATTGACTTTATGGGACCATTCCCAATGTCCAAAGGGAATAAATATATATTGGTGGTGTTAGATTATTGATCTAAATGGGCGGAAGCACAAGCATTACCTTCTAATGATGCTCGTGCGGTGGTGTGCTTCCTTAAAAAGTTGTTTTCAAGATTTGGTGTTCCTAATTAAGGCTCTAATTAGTAATCAGGGTGCCCACTTTGCAAATGATCAATTGTCTAAGGCGTTACAAAAGTATGGCGTACACCATAGATTTTCAACATCATGCCATCAACAAACAAGTGGCCAAACCGAAGTTACAAACCGGGCATTGAAGCGATTATTCGAGTGATCGGTTGGAACTAATAGAAAAGAGTTGTCAGACAAGCTTGATGATGCACTTTGGTGTCACACCCACGAACCGTCAGAAAACAACGGCAGAAACATCCGGGGGTAGGTGACGTCATACGTAGTATCACAACAGTTGAATCATAGCAAGCAAAGTAAACACAACCATTACATTATAATATGATTATTTATATCTGTTTGAAACATAGTTTGTACATAGCATCATATAACAAAAGTAAAATACGTGACTCCAAAATGCTCCGTCTTCTCCAAAAGTTGGCAATAGTACCTGTCTATTGTTGCCTTGAGAATACAAGCAGTTTGAAAGAGTATCAGCATAAAGCTGGTGAGTTCATAAGTATTTAGTTTTGGTGAAAAATGTTTCTTTGATCCTTTGAAAAGTGTTTCCCAAGAAAAAACTATATTTTCTTATAGAAAGTGAGTTTGAACATCCATCAGTTACTTGTTGAACAATCTGTTTATAAGAAATCGAGTTATCTTGGGAAAATCCCACATTTTCCCTTAAAAGTTGATGATCGGTTATCTGTTCTAGTCAGTGGTGTACAAGTATCTACTATACTTATATCGTTAGACGTAGTTTTCTTGAAAAACCTTGTTTGCTCCCTGTGAGGTGTATTAGCCTTATTACATAAATAAAACTAATAAATACGTGGTGAACTAAATCCTAAGGGTACTATTAATACCCTCTAGTAATCAAATCGGTTATTACTTTGAGGTTAGTTCATTTTTTTCATTATTACAAAAGTAAATTATTGTTATCTAGGTTGCGAGTGTCATAACTGCACTTAGACTTGGTATGGCACATAACGGGTCCACTATCTTTTTATGAATTTGTCACCCCTAGACTTGTCGGTAAAACTGTAGCTAGCAGTAAGGTGTGGGATAGTCGGTCCCATATAGATTTATACACAACAACCACGCTCTCCCTACAAGAGATTCTGGTTACAAGTGCTAATCGTACACCTTGATTCTGTGGGGGTGTTACCAAGGACGTGTCTCCAAATTTAGACTAACAATATTTGCAAGTAATAATACTAAAAATCTTGTTATGATTTGCATGAATCCTTTATAAAATGACACATTTTACTATATGATTCACAAGTTCATAGCTTTAGTTTTAAAAATTGTTTCCACGAATTGATTTCTTAATCATTTGGTAAATCTCTTTTTCCGTGTTAAAAGCATATTGAACATATAATTATTTTATACAAAATAATATACTTTGAGCACAAGTTTCCTTGTACTTTTGCTTGAATCCCCCCTGAAAACATTAAAAAAGTCGGAAAATGCGTAGGGGTATGAGCTCATAGTTTAACGTAGGATTCGAGTGTACGTACAGGATGAGTGTTGAGTGTCAATTGATGTTTCATACTCAAGTGGCCCATATTAACATATGGTAACACATACACGTATTAGATGAGGACATAACACTATTTGGTATGGAAGGAAACCACCTTATGGACTAGGAAACACTTGAAACTAAGTGTTAGAATCACACGTGATTGAAGATGGGGAGTTTGCAGCCGTAATCAGGAGTGTACGGTCATGGGTTTGCAGCCCAACAGGGTTTACGGCTCGTGAGTTTACGTCCCAAGGGTTTACGGCCCATGGGTTTACGGCCGTAAACACTTGGTGAAAGGTGCGATTTTCAGTGTTTCAAGGTCCTTTCTAGCCTCTTGGAAGTGTTCTAAGCCTTGTGCACAACTCAAGGAAGAGTTTAAGGCCAAGAATCGACCAAAAATGGAGTTTACGACTATTGAAGGGTGTAAGGCCATACATATTGGTTTACGACCGTAAAACCATTTTGTGTTCATGATTTGGGTCGATTTTTAGGTGAAAAATGAATGGTTTCTGTTATATATCAAGCATAGATGGTAGTTACTTACTGTAAGAGGCTTGGAAAGAGGTTTTTAGCCACCAAGAGCTAGTATGTGTTCTTGGTGTTCTTGGTGAGAGAAAAATATAGAAAAGATGAAATTCATGAGATGAAACATGGATTCATCACTAGAAAAGGGATTAAAAGACCATCAAAGTGAAGAATCACTTACATTTTTGAGGATCCTTGAGAAAACTCGAAAATTGTAGAGAGATAGTAGAGAGAGAAAGTCTTTTGAGTGTTTAAAGTATCCCTTATATAGGGGTGAGTTTTCGGCCAAGGGGTTGGGTGGGGGGTGTACGGCCGTAAACTCGAGTTTGCGGCCGTACACTCCCCTCGAAGGGGTGTTTGGCTCGGATGTTGTGCTTTGACATGGAAAAACTCGTTCTTGGACCCAAACCTCGATTGTACTGAGTTTAGAATATTTAATTAGACCCGAGATAATGCTAACAAGAACAGAAATAAATTCTAAATTGATTTATTTTTAACGGTACGAACGGAAGAAATTTCTGGTTGTCACATCATCCCCCCATTAGATGGAATTTCGTCCCGAAATTCTAACATAAAATACAAATCATGGATTTGGAATGAGATGCGGATACTTCTGCTTCATCTGATCTTCGTGCTCCGAAGTGAATTCGGGTCCCCGTTTGGCATTCCAGCGAACCTTCACTATCGAGATGCAACTTTGTTTCGTTCGTTTGATCTCTCTATCCATGATTTCGACTGGTTCTTCCATGAAGTCCAGGTTCTCGTTGATTTAAATCTCATCGAAAGGGACCACAAGAGTTTCGTCGGATAAGCATTTCTTGAGATTCGAAACGTGGAAGACAAGATGAATGTTGTTAAGTTCTCGGGGTAGACGAAGTTTGTAGGCTATAGGACCGATCCTAGCAAGGATCTCGAATGGTCCTATGTATCTTGGATTCAGCTTTCCATGCTTTGTAAAGCGTATCTTGCCCTTCTAGGGTGAGACCGTCAACAGGACACGGTCTCCAACTTGGAACTCCAAGGGTTTTCATCGTTTATCGGCATAGCTCTTTTGTCTGTCTCGCGAGGCTTTAAGTCGTTCTCTGCTTTGTATGATCTTTTCAGTGGTTTCGCGGAAGATTTTTGGGCCTGTGAAAGTGTTGTTAGGGAGCTGTACTCATGTCCAAATTAGTTCCAAGAGCTTTCTGTAGTGACTGCCATAACCTCAAAGTAACCCTGCTACCTCGATCAGAGATAATGGACACAGACACACCGTGCAGTAGAACTATCTCTTAAATGTAGATTTGTGTGAGTCGTTCCATCTTGAAAGTTTCTTTGATTGGCAGGAAGTGAGCGGATTTTGTCAATCGGTCGACTATTACCCAGATGATATCGCACCCACTCGGAGATTTGGGTAATTTGGTGATAAAATCCATCGTAATCCTCTCCAACTTCCACTCAGGTATCTCTGGCTGCTGGAGCAGACCTAAGGGCTTCTGATATTCGACCTTCACCTTGGCGCAAGTCAGTCACTTGCCCATGAAGATCGCGATCTTTTCTTTCATGTTTGGCTACCAATATAGTTTCTTGAGATCAAGCTACATCTTGTCTGAACCTGGATGAACAGAGTATCTGGTCTTGTGAGCTTCGTTCATCACAACCTCTCTGTAACCACCGAACTTTGTGGTCTAGATCTGGTTCATGAAATAATATACTACGTCTCCCTTGATCTCTAAGTTCTTCTCCATTCCTCTCAAGGCTTCATCTGACATGTTCTCTGGTTTTAAGGCTTCCTGCTGAGCCTCTCTGATTTATACGGAGAAGTGGGAATGGATGGTCATTGTTGGTGCCTTTACCCTACGATCTGAGCATTCCTTCCGGCTAAGGACATCTGCCACCACATTGGCCTTGTCGGGATGGTAGCGTATTTCGCACTCATAATCGCTGAGTAGCTCTACCCATCGCCGTTGTCTCATGTTCAACTCCTTCTGGTCGAAGATGTGCAACAGGCTTTTATGGTCAGTGAAGATCGTGCACTCGGTTCCATAGAGATAATGTCTCCATATCTTCAATGCGAAGACTATTGCTCCCAACTGTAATTCGTGAGTTGTGTAGTTGGCCTCGTGTGCTTTCAGCTATCTTGAGGCATATGCAATAACCTTTCCCCGCTACATAAGCACACAACCTAAACCCTGATTAGATGCATCGCAGTAAACAACGATGTCCTCCGTCCCTTCGGGCAGAGACAGGATAGGTGCGATGTATAGGGCCTGCTTTAATGTCTGGAACGCAGTGTCGTGCTTTTCACTCCAATAAAAGGGTACACCTTTCTAGGTCAGAGTGGTTAAGGGTTTGGCAATTTTGGAGAAATTCTGGATAAACCTGCGATAATAGCCAGCAAGACCCAAGAATTGACGGATTTTTGTGGGCGTCTTCGGTGCTGACCAGTTCTCTATCGCTTTGATTTTGGAGGGGTCCACGTGTATGTCTTCCTCGCTTACCACGTGACCTGCGAATGTTACTTTTCGAATCCAGAATTCGCACTTAGAGAATTTCGCGTATAGCTTCTCCGTCCTTAGAGTTTCCAACACCAATCTCAAGTCTTGTCTGTGATCTTCCTCGCTTCTGGAACAGACAAGTATATCGTCGATGAACACGATAAGGAACTTGTCCAGGAAAGGACGACACACCCGATTCATTAGGTCCATGAATACTGGCGGTGTGTTGGTTAGACCGAAGGGCATTACTACGAACTCGTAGGGACCATATCGAGTCCGAAATGCTGTTTTAGGGACATCTCCATCATGGACTCATAGTCTATGCAGTTATAGCGGTTCAAAATCAAATATCGGTCAAGGAGTGATATTTGATATATGGTTATCGCGTTGGGATATCGGTATTTTTATGTTATGTAGGGCCTTTGTAACCTTGTGTTTTATTGGATGAATACATGGTCATTAAGTAAAACATAAAGTAAATTAAAAAATGTTTGAATCAAATGTTTATCAGTCTCATAAAACCCCCACCATATATATCTACATTTTAATAATAAATTAAGTGACTTAATAAAAAATTTAGCTATAAACGCTATTTCACCACTATCCCACCCATATTTGTCAAATATTAGTCAAATAGCGGTCAAATATTGGTCAATATCGGTCACTATCACCGCTATTTGCGGTACCGCTATTTTGGATCGCTATTTAGTATCGTTATTTTACCAGCTACCGATAACCGCTATCCCACTGCTATCTCACTACTATCCCACCGCTATTGACTGCATAGCTCGCAACTGATGGTACCCAGACCTGAGGTCTATTTTGGAGAAGTAACTGGCTCTTTGAAGTTGGTCGAAAAGGTCGTCGATTCGAGGAAGAGGATATCAGTTCTTGACTGTGAGCTTGTTTAGTTCGCGGTAGTCAATGGACATTCGGAAGGACCCATCTTTCTTTTTCGCAAATAGGACCGGGGCTCCCCAGGGTGAGTAACTTGGTATGATGAATCCTTTGTTCAGCGGCTCGTTGAGCTGGCTGGATAACTCTTGCATTTCAGCTGGCGCTAGACGGTAAGGAGATTTAGCTGCAGGAGTAGATTTGGGGATTAAGTCGATGCGAAACTCAACTTGGCGCTCGGGAGGGATTCCCGGAAGCTCTTTGGGAAAACCATCAGGAAAGTTGCAGACTTCGGGGATGCTCTCGAGGTTTTTAACTTCCTGTTTCTCATTTATGACATGGGCTAGGAATGCATGGCACTCCTTCCGTAGAAGTTTTTGGGCTTTGATGCACGAAATGATACGAAGGTTCGAGCTGAGCTTATTGTCGTAAATCATGATGGTTTCGCCAGAGGAAAGATTGAGATGGATAGCTTTTTTGTAACAAGGATATCAGCATGATTGGGGCTCAACCAATCCATGCCGATGATGACATCGAAGCTTTTTATGGAAACTGACATAAGGTCAATGGGAAAAGAATGATCGTTTAAGGTAAGGGTACAACCAATGAATATGTTGTGAGTGCTCTCTTTCTTGCCATTAGCCATCTCAAAGGTAAATGCTTCAGTTAAAGGGTGGAGTTTATGTTTGAGAAGATGTTTGAATGCATGATTGACAAAACTTCTCTCCGCACCAGAATCGAAAAGAATGCATTCATAAGAGTTGTTAAGGAGGAATGTACCCGAAACAATTGTGGGATCAACGATCGCTTCCTCATGGCCCATTATCAGCACCCTTCCTCTGTTGCCACCTGTTGCTGTCTTGCGACAATTTCTCTTGTAGTGTCCGACCTCGCCACAACCGAAACAAGCTTGACTAACACTTGCTCCAGATGCCTGATTGGTTGGTTGGACTGGTGTCTTGCAAACTCGTGCTATGTGCCCCTTTTTGCCACAGCTAGTGCATGACATTTCCCGGCACTGTCCCTGATGGTGGTAGTTGCACTTGTTGCACAGAGATAATTTCCCAGCATAGCGATTAGGGTTTGTTGGAGTAATGAGGACTATAGAAGGAGTATTAGCAATGTTGATTGCCACAATTTGTTGTTTCTTGGAGGGCTCCTGTGAAGACTGGCCCTTTTGTTGCTTCCAGAACTTTCTTTTCACACCACTTCCCTTAGCTGGTTCAGGAGTGGCTGTCACTTTATCGAGATCAACGCCGTGATCTATGAGAGTCTGTGCTAGGCACTTGCG
This sequence comes from Lactuca serriola, assembly GCF_051521515.1. NCBI lineage: Eukaryota > Viridiplantae > Streptophyta > Magnoliopsida > Asterales > Asteraceae > Lactuca > Lactuca serriola. The sequence goes on from NC_136410.1 coordinate 202,868,417, forward strand.
CTGTCAAAAGTGGTTGGCCTGGCAGCCAAGACATTCCCTTGAGTTGGGGGTGTCAATCCCTAGATGTATCTTTCTATCTTTTTACTCTCCAAGGTAACCATTCCCGGACAGAGGGGAGCCTAATCACAAAATCTAGCGGTGTAGGAAGTGATATCGGAACCCTTCATCTTTAGGTTCCAGAGTTCGTGCTCTAGCTTCTGCATCTCGCCCCTTGGGTAGTACTCAGCAAGCATGAGCTCTTTCAAGCTCTCCTAATCCATAACATTTTCTATTGGTAGGGTTAGGGATTTGACCCGACTATTCCGCCAGGTCAATGCTCTGTCGGTGAAAGTGTAAGCGGCGAATTTCACCTTGTTGAGTTTAGAACAAGAAAAAATTTCGAAAATGGACTCGATCTTCTTGAACCATCAAGTCAGGGCAATAACACCTCTAATGTCATTGAAGGATGTGGGTTTTGCATTCATGAAGTCTTTATAGGAGCACTCATTCTAGTGCCCCTGAATCCCTTCATGATTCTGGGGATGAATACAACCCCCCGGTCCACCAGAGCCGCCAGGGTTAATCTGTGATATTACGGCAGCCACAGCGGTAGTAAGAGCTGCCTGAAACATAGCGGGATGGAATTGAGGAGGTGGTGGAGCTGGATCTGTTGGAGGATTGTTGTTCTTTTTTTTTTGGGTCTTTTCTTTAGAGGCATTTTGTTCAAAAAATAATCAGGAAAGAGAGGATGGTAAGTCCTCTGGAATCAAATCAAGAGATATGAAACAAGGTATATCTCAATATGATAGTTAGAGTGTTCTACTAAGCGATAATCAAGGAAAAGCTACCAATGCAAATAAGTCATCGCTAAAAGGAATGAGTAGCAACACTTGGAAGTGAATTTGTGCATTGTATTCGAATTTGACTAAAATATTCCTATAGTATTTTAAGTTGCATGTTTTGTTCTATTTATACCTTGTGGTAGGAATACTTGGTAAGTTTTAGGCCTATCGCAACACCACAGTCATTCCCAAGCACATGTTGGTCATGTCTCGAATGAATATAGTTGATCAGGCTATATTGACCCTAGACATGATTACATAACTGCCCAGGTTTAACCGTAGTGTGCAACATCCAAATCCTTTTGTTTTCTTCTACACATGAATCTATTTATAGTATGAAGGTATACTTGTATACTTTTCGTAAATATACTTATATTTTTAAAGTATACTTTTAGTTTAGAGTGCTTCGGTCCCCTTACTGTTTATAGTTGTATATAGTGTAAGGTTCGGTATACTTAGTTCACTATAAAAAATAGCTCTAATACCAATTTGTCCCACCCTCAAACCGTCAGAAAACAACGACGGAAACGCCCGGGGCGGGTGACGTCTTGCGTAGTATCGCAACAGTTGTATCATAGGAAGCAAAGTAAACACAACCATTACATTACAATATGATTATTTACATCTGCTTGAAACATAGTTTGTACATAGCAGTATATAACAAAAGTAAAAGACATGACTCCAAAATGCTCCATCTTCTCCAAACGTTGGCAAGAGTACTTCTCTATTGTTGCCCTGAGCATACAAGCAGTTTGAAAGAGTATCAACATAAAGCTGGTGAGTTCATAAGTATTTAGTTTTGGTGAAATATGTTTCTTTGATCCTTTGAAAAGTGTTTCCCAAGAAAATCCTATATTTTCTTATAGAAAGTGTGTTTGAACATCAATTAGTTACTTGTTGAACAATCTGTTTATAAGAAATCGAGTTATCCCGGGAAAATCCCATATTTTCCCTTAAAAGTTGATGGTTGGTTATCTGTTCTAGTCTGAGGTGTACAAGTATATACTATACTTATATCGTTAGACATCGTTTTCTTGAAAAACCCTGTTTGCTCCCTGTAAGCTGTATTAGCCTTATTACATAAATAAAACTAATAAATACGTGGTGAACTAAATCGTAAGGGTACTATTAATACCCTCTAGTAATCAAATCGGTTATCACTTTGAGGTTAGTTCATTTGTTTCATTATTACAAAAGTAAATTATTGTTATCTAGGTTGCGAGTGTCATAACCGTACTTAGACTTGATATGGAACGTAACGGGGCCAATATCTTTTTATGACTTTGTCACCCCTGGACTTGTCGGTCCAACTATAGCTAGCAGTAAGGTGCGGGATAGTCGGTCACGTATAGATCTATACACAACATTCATGCTCTCCCTATAAGAGATTCTGGTTACAAGTGCTAATCCTACACCCGGATTTCGTGGGGGTGTTACCAAGGACGTGTCTCCAACTTTAGACTAACAAAATTTGCAAGTAATAATACTGAAAATCCTGTTTATGATTTGCATGAATCCTTTATAAAATAACACATTTTACTATATGATTCACAAGTTCATAGCTTTAGTTTTGAAAACTGTTTCCACGAATTGATTGCTTAATCGTTTGATAAATCTGTTTTTTCGTGTTAAAAGCATACTGAACATATAATTATTTTATCCAAAATAATAAACTTTGAGCACAAGTTTTCTTGTACTTTTGCTTGTATCCCTCCCTGAAAACATGAAAAAACTCGGAAAATGCGTAGGGGTATGAACTCACAGTTTAACATAGGATTCAAGTGTATGTTTGAGATTAGTGCTGAGTGTCAATTGATGTTTCGTACTCTAGTGGACCCTATTAACATATGGTAACACCTACACGTATTAGATGAGGACATAAAACTATTTTTTATGGAAGGAAACCACCTTAGGGACTAGGAAACACTTGAAACTAAGTGTTAGAATCACACATGATTAAAGATACGGCGTTTGCGGCCGTAATCAGGAGTGTACGGTCATGGCTTTGAGGCCCAACAGGGTTTACGACCAATGAGTTTACGGCCCATGGTTTTACGGCCGTAAACACTTGGTGAAAGGTGCGATTTTTGGTGTTTCAAGGTCCTTTCTAGCCTCTTGGAAGTGTTCTATGCCTTGTGCACAACTCAAGGAAGAGTTTAAGGCCAATAATCGACCAAAAATGGAGTTTACGACCATTGAAGGGTGTACGGCCGTACACACTGGTTTATGGCCGTAAACTCGTTTTGTGTTCTGGATTTGGGTCGATTTTTAGGTGAAAAATCAATGGTTTCTAGTATATATCAAGCATAGATGGTAATTACTTACTGTTAGAGGCTTAGAATGAGATTTTTAGCCACCAAGAACTAGTGTGTGTTCTTGGTGAGAGAAAAATCTAGAAAAGATGAAATTCATGAGATGAAACATGGATTCATCACTAGAAAACGGATTGAAACACAATCAAAGTGAAGAATCACTTACATTTTTGAGGATCCTTCAGCAAACTCGAAAATTGTAGAGAGAGAGAGAGAGAGAGTAGAAAGAGAAAGTCTTTTGAGTGTTTAAAGTGTGAAATGAAGGCCACTCATCCCTTATATAGGGGCGAGTTTCCGCCCAAGGGCTGGGGTGGGAGGTGTACGGCTGTTAACTCGAGTTTGCGGCTGTACAGTCCTGTCGAAGGGGTGTTTGGCTCAGATGTTGTGCTTTGAGTTCGGAAAACTCATTCTTGGACCCAAACCTCGATTGTACTGAGTTTAGAATATTTAATTAGACCCGAGATAATGCTGACAAGGGAAGAAATAAATTCCGAATTGATTTATTTTTAACGGTATGAACGGAAGAAATTTCGGGTAGTCACACTTCGGGCATTTAGAGCGGCTTTTAAAAAACCTATTGGTACTACACCATATAGGTTGGTTTATGGAAAGAATTTCCACTTGCCGGTTGAATTTTAGCATAAAGCATTTTGGGCTTTGAAGATATATAATTTTGAACTAACCGAACTTCATGCTAACCGATTGATGCAAATGAATTCCCTTGTGGAACTTAGAAACAAAGCATACACTAGCTCTTTAATATATAATACAAGACTAAAAAATAGCATGATGCAATGTTGAAGGGTAATAAGGAGTTTGAAGAAGGGCAAAAAGTTCTTTTGTACAATTCAAGACTAAAGCTCTTTCTAGGCAAATTGAGCACTCGTTGGTCCAGGGATTTTACAATCAAGCATGTCTATCCATACGGGGTGATTGAGTTATGGAGAAATTATGGGTCGAGCTTTAAAGTCAACGAGAATAGGGTCAAGAAATACAAAGAGGGAATGCCACAGGATGAAGGACTAGAATAAGGGTTGGACTTGGAGAAAGCCGCTGCAACGTAGAGCGGGAATGAGTCCAGCTAAAGACTCCTCAAAAAGAAGCATTTACGGGCGGCAACTTGCTATTTGAGTTTGCTTTTTTTTTTTTTACCTTTTCCTTTTCGTTTTATTTTTCTTTGGTGTGTTATTTAGATTTACAGTCTACATCTTCGTATTAGCCTAAAATGATTGCTTGAGGACAAGAAAAGCTTAAGTGTGGGGTGTGGTGGAATAAATTTAAGTAAAACAAAAAATTTTCATAGAGAGTAAACGTCTCAACGAGTCCATTACACAGACTCGACGAGTCCAGTTGAAAATTCACGACTTTTTGCGAAATCGCGACCCTACTCGGTGAGTCGGTTTGCCTACTCGACGAGTCGGTTTTATAACCGGAAAAAATATATAATTTTAAACTCTGTAAATCAGGGTTTTTACGCTAATAGGTAAACTTTGTTCATTCCATCAACCACCACAACCCACTCGACGAGCAACTTTCTCTCAACCAACCATCTTCGAAATTTCGTGCTTTCTTCCAATTTCTTGCCAAAAGGTTAGTACTTTCACCCATAATTAAGTTAAAGTTTTGATATTTGGTAGTGTAATGGCCCTAATTTGTTAGAATCCCGATTTTTGAACTTGACATGAATTTTAGGGTTTCGATTTTGGTTAATTTAGAGTGTTATAGTTGATTATTTTTGTGAATTAACACGCGGTATTGAACCCTAGACAAACCCCTGAAACATATTTTGAATATACATGGCTGATTTGTTCCGATTCAGGTCCAATTTTCGTAGCAGTTCATCTAACTCGCCGAATCTGTTCATGGACTCGACGAGTCCATACTGCAACTGTCCAGATTTTTGATTTTTAAAGTTTATGTGGTTTATAGTTTTGTTTTTTGTTGATTTTTCAGAAAATGTTCAGAGTAGGCCAAAGCTCAAGGGGAAGCCGAGGGGAATTCCCTGGGTTTAACTTTCCCTATATCGGTTCAAAGCCAACTCTGGTTAGGTGGAACAAGAAGCTTGAGACACTCAAGGGAAAGGATATTTAGTGCCAAATGAACTGAACTGGGAATAGATGGGTCAAGTGGGTTTGACGGAGGTGTTAAATCCTTATTTGACTAAGGTTTTTGTTCAAAATGGGATTTGAATTACTTGCAATGGCTGTAGAAGGTTGTTCTAAATTCAGGAACCAGTGTACTAGGAGCTTTGCCTAGAGTTCTTTGCCACGGTATCGTTCCGATGAGGGAATGATTTTTCTAATCAAAATGTTTTAATTTTCTGCCTTGGTGGTGAATACCGTGAATGCAGTATGGCAGAGTTGGGCTGGAAACTGGGCATCTATGATGAATCTGAGGTTATGAATGAAGCCTTTAGGATGTTTTTGGAAAATTGCCACAAATATTTTCCGGAGGGAACAAATGGTGGAACTTGGTGGAATACAATATCAAATAGAGTCTACATTCCTTTTGTAGCTCAAGAGGGGAGCATGCGATCCCCCATTCATTGCTTAATTCATCGCTTGATTGCTAGAACAATAAACATGCAGAAAGATGATGACAAGGTCCCGTACCTTGATGTGTTTTATTTATGGTGCATCATAATGCCCAATTCCTTTTGCAATATTCCATATTCCTTAGCGAGGTATTTGGGAGAGGGAGTGGTGAAAAATAGGACAACTTCAAAAATAAATGGGGCAATGTTTGTTACTCGATTAACGAGGTCATATAGGGTTATGGAAAGAGGAGTCGGGAGTATGTTAACTATGTTACCTACACCTCCGTTTAGTCTTATGCTTTACAGGAGAGCAAGGATTGTTGAAGACTATGGTGGTGGTAACTTTGCCATCCCATAGAATGATGATGTGATAGCTACCAAACAGTCGGGTAGACAGGTTAGACCAAGGCAAGGGAACACTCAAGAAGACCCACCGATAATCTCGGTGGAAGATGAATTACCAATGTATTGGTACAATGTGGAGTTGAGACGGTATCAAGATGGTATTAGGAAGGTATAAACTACAATTATATGGCTCTTGCCCATATGATGAACCACATACATATTCCACCGATGGACAAACTCGGATACTCACATATTAGGAATTAGGAAAAAGGGTCAATTCGAGAAGAAATGGAGTTGAGGGGGGCGGAGTTGGAGATGATGATGAGGAAGAAGATGAAGATTAGTTTATCCTTTTTAATTTTATTTGTGTAGCTTGCTTTAAGACAATTTTTATTTTGTTTGGTTTGTTTCATTTGTTTGGTTTGATATTTGAACAACTAGTAATTAGGACTTTTAGTTTGTTTCCCTTTTTCTATTACTTATGTGTTGTTTTGATCTTTTCAGAATTAGGATGAGGGTATGGATGCAAGAGTATAGAGCATGAGGGAATAACATGAAGAGTCGAGTCTAGACAAGAAGATAGGAGTTTTGAGTCCGGTATCGAGTCCGAAAGTTAGAGGGGTTAAAGAGTACATTTTTCTGAAGGAAAACAAGTGGGAGTACTGCCTTAATATTCTCCTTAAATTCCAGAATTAACCTGAAGAAGAAAAAGAGTTTCTGTCCATACAGTGCTAACTCGTTGAGTCCATATCCTCAACTCGGCGAGTCCAAGTTAAAAAAAAAATCCGATTATTCTGCCAGTTACGCTACAACTAGGCGACTCCTCACATGCACTCGACAAGTAGCTCATTCTTCTATTTTCGAGCTCACGATTTGACCAAATTTCATATGGGCATTAGTCATATTCTTTGAAGATTATTTCCAAGAGTTTTTCTTCTATATTTGGAGCTGTCAACCACACAAGATTTGATACCCAAGGCATGGATGAGTTGTTTCCATGCCGAAGTCAACTGAAAATGGAGCTTTACATGAAGACGATCAACCTCGCAACTACTATCCCAGGGGAGTTTGTTCCAATTTCCTCTTTATTTTGTTGTTCTTTATCATGCATAATATACAATGGGGACATTGCATAAAATAAGTGTGGGGTAGGGGTTGATTACATTTAGTCAAATTTAGAATCATAGGTTAATTAAAAAAAAATTGCTAGGGTTTAATTTAGAAAATTTTGGTAAAAGCAATTAGGATTCATGCTAGTATTATGTTTGATGATTCTATGAGCACCCTAATGTTTAGTTGAGCCTATACACGTTATAATGCATTTGTAGCCCCCTTTATTCTAGTGAAATCATGGGACAAAAACACAACCTCGCTTAGTTTGAGGAACGCAACATGTTTAGCATCGTGTACTTGAAATGTATCCAGGAAGACTACTCCCTTTAACCAATAAGGGTTGAGGTTAAGCTCCCTTGCGTAAGCATGTAGGGATTGAGTGAAAAAAAAATGAAAAAAAGTGAGATAAAAAAGGGAGCTTACTAAAAAGTTGGAAGAGTTTTGGAGCCATAAAAGAATACAATTGAAGATCAAATTTCTGAAGAATTCAAAAAGTTGAAGATACCAAAAGTCAAACAAAAAAGTGGTGAATTCTAGAAATCAAAGATCAAATGTTCAAGAAAGTGAAGAATTCAAAGAGCCCCATTGTGGTATCAAAAGTTGTAGTTTTTCTAGATTATGTGTGCTTGGGTAGCTTAACCAAAAATACCTTGAGGTTAAGAGAGTTTTATGTGGATGGATTCGGAGGGATGCATAAAATGAGCGTTGTTCAAAAGAAGTGGGTGAGTGTTATGAGGATTATATGTATTTTGGATTAGGGGGGTCCTTAGGAAAATTTTAGACACAAATGCATGCGTTGCAGTCTTGACATAATGGTTGGGTTTGATTAGGATTGCTTTATGTGGTATTGGTGTGTTAAAATTCAGTTTTGCTTAGGGGCAAGCGTGGGGTATTTTGATATGTGCATATTTAGTTATATATTTGGTCTAAAATCTTTATACTTTTTGGCTAATTTGTCCTAATTATTAAACAAAAGGTACTTAATTGTGTTTCAATTGTATTTTCAGCCTAAAAGACATGCTTGAGTTAAAAACCAAGCGAGATTAGCAAACGGAAGCTTGGGAAGTAAAGAAAAAAAATGTAAATGAAGCTAAAAGAGTGAAGAACTCGGGGAGTTGGCCATCGACTCACTGAGTAGACATGAATATTCGCAAACCTTTGAAGACTTTCCGCCCATGGGATTTAAGTGATGAACTTGTCGAGTTGGTCTATGGGACTCAACAAGTCGCCCCTATTTTCAGAAAATTATATATATGACATAATAGGCCAAGACAAAGACTTCTTCTGGATCCCTTGGCGACTTAGCTGCGATTGAAAGGTTATTGAAGCTCTAGAGTTCGAAGATTTACCCTAGAGTTTAATTCGAATGAGATAAAAGGCAACATATACTCTCTTCTTCTTAATCTATTGCACAAAATTATGTTTTTACTTAGGGTTTTCGTTTTTGAGATACTATTTGCTGTAAACATGAGCTAAAACTCGTAACTTCTGTTTAGGGTAGATTAGCTTGTTAATATGGATTGATTTTATGGTAGGGATTATATGATTTGGTGAAAATTGTTTTTCTAAGCTTGTAAATGATCCTTATGTGTTGACAATAACTATTTTATGTTATGTATCAAGTCTATTAAGTTGCATGAACATCCTCTTAATTACTTGCTTCATATGATTTATGTGAAAACAATATTATATGCCTAGTATTAGTGAATATGAACCTAGGATTAATAGAAAATAGGTAAGTTAATGTGTAAGCTTGTGTGATGAACAACCATACAAGATGTTGATTAAATTAGTCATTTAGTTAGCTAGAACTACACGTCTTACTTAACCTGAATCAAAATACTAGGAAATTCATTAGTTTAACCAATTGGCCATTGTTTAAATTAATTTGTTTTCTAAGGATTAGTAATAGTGAACATGAGCCTAATCGCATTAATTAGTAGCCAATGACAAAATAATCCATTGCACTTGCCATAAAATCAAATACAGAAATAATTGAGTCGAACCTAAATAGAAGTTTCTTTTATTATTGAAACTAGTTATCTTTAATTTCCTTAGCTGTTAGTTGTTTCAGTTTAAATGAGGTAATACTAGTATTTAGTTTAACTGTTACCATTCCTGTGTTCGATACCCTGCTTGCTTGAATTATATTGCTAGACGATAAGTACACAGCCTTTCGTTTGTTTATTTGTGTTTTAAGTAGTATGGTTAAAACTAGGGCATTTTACATACATCAGTTCTTTTGCGAGTATGATATCTTTTGCTTTCTTATTGGTTATTATCTATATTTATATTCCTTTGAAAATTTGTATCGGTTTGGGTAAGAATTATCTGTGGTTTAGTTCTCTGTTTTTCTGGGTTATATCATCAAGAATTTTTATATTCAATTTTGCATGCCAAGAGTCTTTAGTGGAGCGGGTTTTAGTGTTCGGTTTTTGTTCCAGTTCGTTGATGGTATCAGTTCAGGGATATCATTTGGAAGGTTTATGGTCTGATTAGCAGGTTAGCTCTCCAATGGGGTCGGGTTCAGTTGTACTAGCATTCGATCTGGTGGGATCGACGATCATCTATGGAAGAACCTTTGGGATCAATCAATACCATTGCTAAGGAAGGAATAGTATCAAGAAGATGTGGTGGCAGTCGCATGAGCTTGATTGGTCACAGGAAGTGCTAGGGGAATTGATTTATTAGCAAGGATTATGGTTTTTGTCACAAACATAAAGGGCGTAGGGATTGGGTGTTGTTGATGGATTTTGAGCATTCTAACACTTCCTAAGTGTACATGCAACCCTAATAACCTTGGATCTATGTTTGTCTAATTATCATGCAAAGTTGAATTCCAAGGTTATATTCCTATCTAGCATACATGGGGAACATTTTTATCTTGAATGAAAGATAGAATAACTTACCTTGTTGTTGATTATGATCCTTGAAACCTTGTGAGCCTAGCACCCCAAGTGTGATGCTCAAATGCTTCACACAACACCAAATGCAAAGGAGTAAACTTTTGAGAGAATACACACACTTGAAAAATTGGCCTAGCCCTCACTTGTTCTTGTGTAGCCGATTTTGGTGGAGGAGATGGTCTTTATATAGTGTTGACACATCTAGGGTAACACCATGTAAACCCTAATGTGTCATGACTTTTCATTTCCATGACCCATGGATTTGTAACTCCCATGGAGCATCCTATAGGTTTAACCCAACTTGATAATCCATGGAGCCTCTTAGCCCACTATACAAGTTATGGATGATTTACATAATCAACCCATTATTTAATTAGTTATCTTTTGATCACTTAATTAATTTTAAATTAATTCTTGATCAAACTAATTAAATAATACTATTAATATATTAGAACTTATAATATATTAATAAACCACAAGTGTCATTTCTCTCATTTAGTCTATCCAATTGCATGGTGTCATGCAACCCAAATGGACCGTGCCGGGTCGGGTCAAGTACGTACCAGAAATAGTTATGGACTTAGACACCTTATCCAACAGTCTCCCACTTGGATAACTCTAACAACTATAACTGCAAGTATGGCTTCAGGAACCGATCAGTAATCGTAGCTCTTTCAAGGTTTCTCGCAACTGAGAAGATGATGATACGCCATTTAAGATAAGTGATCATATAATCCTCTGTTCTAGATATCAGCCGGAAAAATACATGGAACAATGTCTTACTTATTGTCCAGCAGTTTGTTTCCCGATTTCCGATTTGTTTGACAAAGAACTTAATTGAACACATCAACTTAGTTCTGACCGGGCCTGGTACATAGGTCAAAAAAAATCATCGAGGGGCCCAGATGTCAGCTTCTAATCCAAGAAGGAAAAATCAAGAGTTCAAAGAATTTCTTGTTGATAAGGGAGTGTCTCACTATTGGATTAGTATCTAAGTCCATAACTATAATTGGTATATACTTGACCCAACCCGGCATGGTCCATTTGGGTTGCATGGCATCATGCATTTGGATAGACTAAACTGAGAGAAATAACACTTAAGGTTTATTAATATATTATAAGTTCTAATATATTAATAAGATTATTTAATTAGTATTGATCAAGAATTAATCTAGAATTAATTAAGTGATCAAAAGAAGACTAATTAAATATATGGGTTGATTGTGTAAATCATCCATACTTATATAGTGAGCTAATGCTCCATGGATTATCAAGTTGGGATAAAACCCATAGGATGCTCCATGGATGCTCCATGGGGTATTTGAACCCATGGATCAAAGGAAATGGAAAGCCATGACAATTAGGGTTTACCCTAATTGTGAGTAACCATATAATGGTCTTATGATTGAAGAAATCATCCACTAGGTGAAGGAATGAGGGAAAGCCGATTTTGAAGTTTTCTAATTTATCTCTAAGTTATTCCAAATGCACTTGATGTTGTGTGAACCATTTGAGGTGTCACACTTTGGGCACTAGGCTCTCAAGCTACATGGAATCAAGCACCAAACAAGAGGTATGTAATTCTAGTAAAATTTATATTATGTGTACTTTATATTATGCTAGTAAGAACAATACCTTGGAAATTAACATTTGCATGTATAATAGAGAAAACATAGATCCAAGGTATTTAGGGTTGCATGTACACCATAGATGTACACCATAGGAGTGTTAGAATGCTCAAAACCCAACAGTGGTATTAGAGCCTAGGATTGTTTTCTGTATACTTGATGCAAACTGCTTAAAAAACGAAAAAACTGATCACTGTTAGACTGGACACGCCGAGTTCATGGGGAGAACTCAACGAGTCCATGACCAAATTCATCCTACTCGTCGAGTAGGATCATGCACTCGACGAGTAGGTGCATGATGGGTAGTTTTATGGATTTTGGTGTTGGAATTGGTCTAGAATCATTACCTATGATTGTTTTGGTCCTATAAAACTTGTTTTTAGTGTGGTAATGATTATGTTAAACCAATTTCAATGCTTTAATAAAAGTTTCAAGTTTATATATGTTTATGTGATTCTTGGAAATTGTTGATTATGAATGTTCATGCTTATAAGTTTTGTTAGATCATACGAATTATGTGCAAATTGTTTGTTAGTATAATTCATGATCTTGATGAAAATTGTATTGAGTTCATAATTTGTCCTCGAGTTCATAAAATATGTTTTTGTAACTTGTCTTCAAGTTATGTGAAAAGTCATATTTATGAATCTTAAAACTCATAAAAGTGTTGTAGGTTACATAAAAATGAGAGTTTCTCCATTAAATTGCTTAATGACTCCATAACTTGTCTTCAAGTTATGGATGTTGTAAAGTCACTTCATTAAAATGTTATTAAAGAATAAGAGGTTACATTAAAATGAAGAGTCTTCATTTTTAATGAACCATTAAACTCATAAGTTATGAAATGAAAGGTTTTTAATAGTTTCAAAACTTGCCCTCAAGTTTTGGAATTTGTAAAGTCTCACACACATTAATGCTTTAATTCCAAACTCTACAATTTTAATAGTTAAAATTCAAACTTTATGGGCTTCATTAAATTAATTAAAATGTTTAATTAAAAGAGTTAATAATTCCATAAAGACATGGTTTAAGTTTAATTAAATTAATAGTATAGTTTAATTAATAGATTAAACCACCAAGTATTTTAAATGTTTAAAATACACCCTTATACTATTATTATAATTTTTTAATTATATAGATATGTATAAGAAAAGTCAATCTTACCGTTAGTAGGCCTCATTCACGAAGCCGGTCTATAAGGGGGGTATAAGGTTACTGTCTATAAAATGGAAGTTTAATGGGTGTCCACTCTCACCCACCGCTTCCTTGACTGGTGGAGGGTCGTTAGCCGAACGGGTTGGATAAAGACTATAATTCTCCCTTTATTAAAAGTATAATGATAAATACTAAGTAACTAAACACTTATAAATTCAAAATCTTAGTTACTTAGGAAAATGTGAAATAGGTGCTAACCCATGAAATTACACTTTGTACCTTACCAAGTCGTTAATGAAGCGTATGTGGTTAACCGACATACTAATAAGGACTAGTAAGAGTGGCAAAGGGTAACTTGACTTTATTATAGATCTGTGGAGCGTGTGTGGTTAACTGGCACATCGATTGGGCGATAAAGTTAAGGGTACAAAGTCAATTTGCATGGTTATTCACACCTTGTTTGTGATCCTCGGCATCCCAGTCACAAACTCGAGAGGGAACAATCAAGATTCAAACATGTCATTGAAAGTTCAATGTATCTCAAAAGATCTAGGAGTTTAAAATCCAATTAAAACTTAATTATATTTCGTTTTTCATGGTGGAAATTGGTAAATCGTCATTTACCTACCTTTAACTATTTTATAATTTGGATTACGTCATCCCTCTTCCAGTTATAAATAGGTTATTGGGTCCTAGCCTTAATATTTCATATTGGGTGTGCATTAGTGGGACTAGAAATCATACTTCATTTCCTCCACCTCCTCCAATAAATCTCCCTATCCCACAAGTTTTAAGACTTGATAAGTTCTAAGTCACTCAATCCCTATTGGCAAACAAAGTCTATATGTGCTTAGGTCTTGGAGATTAAGTCACATATTGACAAGCCGGGAGAGTCAAGTGTCGAAGTCTCAAGGTAGCTGGCTGTTGACTTGGTCACTCCTTGATGACAGATCACGACATGACCCTTAATGATCTTACCTATTTTCTTGATGATGCTGAATCAGCAATGATTAGGAGCATTGGTAAAGAAAAATTTGATTGGAAGATCAACTTCCCAAACTTCCATGGACATTGACAATGGTAACATTAAAAGTTCAAAAAAAAGCTTTCTCTTCCCAATGGAAAGGGATCGGCCATGGTCAAGTCGTTTGACTCAATGTTAAAGAGAAAGGCTAAGTCTGTGATAGTCTCGTGTACCATTTCCAAAGAGTCCATATGTTTCTTTTGCCAAAGGAAGGGGCATTAGATGCGAAGCTGCCGAATTTACCTAAAAGTCCATAAGGATAGTAAAGTCAAATGTTTGACTCTACTTTAGGTAAAGCCCATTATCTAACTCTATTAAGATCCTATTTGGAGATTCTTAATACATAATGCAATGTAATTGCATTTTGATGTTTTGAAGAATCAAAGGAAACTTAAAGAAAAGGTGTGCTGATGCTGATTGCGTGGTTCCATGACCAGAATTTTGAGTCGATGCATAAGAGTTATGGAATATTGCTTAGGAATAGAAAACAACAAGTTTTCATATGAATTTGCATCATAAGGATAATTTTTTCTGCAAGTGTTAAAATAAAAGAAAAAGTTTTGATTTTATTTATTTTAAGTATCCTTACAAAGGCTTTTGTGAAAAATTGTTGTTTATATGTTTCCATTGATAAGCAATATTGGTAAATGGATTTGATTCTTTCATTTGTGGTAGTGTCATAATTTACTAAATAAGGAAAGATTCTCATCACCCAAGTTTCAGTTGGATAGAAACTTGGAATCATGCAAGTTGTATTGTGTGATGAATGAGAATTTTCATCTTTGGGAAATTAAGACTAAGTCCTTGTTCACATGTATATGTGAGTTAAGTGAAGGACTAAAGGATTAGGTACACTTGGTTATGCACTAGTCAAAGTCCACCACAAAGGATCAATAAGACTATTCATCGTGATTTACTAAAGTTTAGTAAATATGGTTATGCTTACAAGTTTAAGTGTAATTCTGAAACATTGGAAGAGTTTCAATATATGGCAGAATGAATAAGAAGAATCAAATAAGGCAGAAAGATAAAATTTTCTCCCATCTGAAGAGATAGGAGAGTACTTGTGTATATTGTTTTATGACTATCTTAGTGATTATGGAACCATATCACAATTGATCCTCTAAGGACACCTTAGTGCATTTGTTTGCCTAAGGAGAGGAATCGTGAATTGTTGAAATGGTTAAATCAAAAGATAAATCATACTTCGTTCCAAAAACAAATCTTAGAGTCATACACCAAGATTGTAACTTGAGTGACATCATCTTTAGAAAGTTCATAACGCTTGTCAAATGTAGAGTAAGATGTTTCCTATTCTTGTAGATTTGAGATTGGTAAGTTGTGATGTTTTGGATAAAACAAAGACCAACGAAGACCAATTGTGATAAGTGTTTAACTTGATAAGAATCCGCACTAACTCTTGAATATTTGTTTTTTCAAGGAATGATTCTTGACAAAGAGAATCTTATATGTTGACATATTCTTATTTCTGTGTCTATTCCAGTAAAAGTTGACTATGCTTGTGAGTTCTATGAGTTCTCAATTGTTTGCATAACAACCCGGAAGCAATGGTGCGCATTGTGCCATCAGGTGGTAATAAATTAAGAATGAACAAGTGCAGTCCATATGAGTTTGGATTTGTCACTAACCTTGTCTTGTGATTATGGTTATGACAAATTCACATGGATAGGAACTCTTACACCACATAAAATCTAAAGTGTCATAAGGTCTCTCTCCGATTCATGAAAATGTTGGTGAGGAAACGCTTTCACTAAGTAGATTTTAAGTAGATAGCAATTGTAATCTTTGCATTCTCAAAGTCGTTAGTGGAGTGCGTGTGGTTAGCCGGCACACTAACATAGACTTGTGAGAAATGGCAAAGGTCTAAACAATTGAGACTATGATTACGACATCCCTTTTCATAGTTCTAAAATTGTTTAGATACACATGTGAGCTATCTAAGGAAAGGTGTATGATTTTGATAAAGTCTTATCAATGCATCTCGTATCAGAAAACTGAACTTTGGTAAGAAAGTCAATAAAGTATTGATTTCTAGAAGTCCAGCTAATTTCTGGATACATGTCAAAGTTAGTAGAAGCATAAGTGTTATGCTAGTAAGATAATAATCATTATGCTAGTGGGAGCATGATTATTATGTTAAGTGTTTCAAGTTAGCAATGTTAATTATAGAAAACAAAAGTTTCAATTTTCTTTGAAAAGTTGTTTTGCTATAATTAAGGGAGAGGATTTTATACTTCATTCCAATTCTACAGACTTAGATTGAGATTTTAATCAACTTTAGTCAAGGATATATATGAATGTTATGTTGGAATGGTTCAACATAAGGAAATTCTATATATGTTGCATTCTTAAAATTCGATTATGATTACAACATACCTCTTCATAGTTTGAATTGTGAGAACATGGAAAATAAAAAAATAAAATTATAGCATGAATCGTGTCCCATATGCTTTGGGTATAGGTTTGACTGTATGTGCTATAATATTTATCCATTCTAAATTTTCCAAATGCCTAGGGCATTAAGATGGAAAAAAGGAATAGAACTGGAAATGACTAAAATGATTAAGCAAATTGTCGAGGACAATCTGAGGTTTACCAAAGATTGGTTGCTCATGGACAATAAGAAGTATAGAGTAAGGACCATATTGACATATTTTTGAAAAGAGGCAACTCTTGTTCAGAATTGATGGTCAAAATGGTAATATGGAATTGTCTCCATAGGTGGAAGTTATTCTTTGAATCTGTGTAACATTAGAGAACTTAATGCAAGAAGGATGTTCAAAGGAATGTACTTTGAATTTGAGACTTCATTTCCATGGAATTGATCTCCATTGGAATACTTTGTAATGTATGTTGCCAAGTCTTTGTGACTTTTGTGCATAGTCATTACAAGAGAATCATTGCCTATATGTTTAGAATCTAACAGATTACAGTAAATGGCGAGAGTGTGGTATTCTTACATTTACAAAAGGGAATGGGATTGTGAAATGAGCATCATTGGAGTCATGCTCAGTTGATCTATTTCACAAAAACAAGGACCATAGGTAAACATAGCATGCATGCTTGGTGCATGGCATGACTATTGTTTTAATTCAAGTATTAAGTTGATAAATCGAAACATGAATAATGAGTAATCAATAGGGTCCTTAGATAAAAGGGTTTTTATTTACACTCAAGAGTTTGGGGCCATATAGGATTAAGTATTTTTCTTGTGTTTCACTTTGCATGTTTTGACTTCCAGAATAACTGGGTCGTTCTTCCTGAATGACTAAGTTATTCAAACTCTCCACAGGCAGTCATACTTTGGAAGTAGGTATTGATTTAAGATTGTCATGAATTTGGCTTGTGTGATTTGTCTAAGGTGCATTAGACATAGCAATGGTTGCTACAACGTTCATGAGTGTTCATAAGTTCTAAGTATTGGATTCAACCCACGCTCATTTGGATTCACTTCATGGAATTTATCACGAGTGAATCATGAGACGATAATATCTTTTATTCTTCAAACCTAGAGATATGAGTTGTTGACTATGAGTTGGTTATACATTGATCGCATGAAAACGCATTGGTAACTCGATGTTATATAACGTGCCTTTGTGTATGATTCAACAAGTAGTCAGTACAAGCATATGAGACGAAGTTTATCCATTCCTTTTGCCCTCAAAGGGATAAAAGCGATATATGTGGGCCCCTCGATGATTTAGTGATGACAAAACGTAAGTGCTCGGCCGGGCCTGGACTGATTTGATTTGTTCAATTAGTCAGTCATCATGAATCGGAAATCGGGAAACAACAAATGGACAGAGAGAATGATTATAATCCATGTCTCAGTCCATATGATATCTAGAATGGAGGTATATATGATAACTTATCTAATGGACGCGTCATTCATTTGTTCAGAGTTCGACATCGGCTTTTGAGAGCTACGATTGCTAGTCGGGTTATCAAGTCGTACTTGCAATAATAGTTTTAGACTTATCCAAGTGGGAGACTGTTGGGTTAGTGTCTAAGTCTATAACTATAATTGGTATATACTTGACCCGACCCGACATGGTCCATTTGTGTTGCATGGCATCATGCATTTGGATAGACTAAAATGAGAGAAATAACACTTAAGGTTTATTAATATATTATAAGTTCTAATATATTAATAAGAGTATTTAATTAGTATTGATCAAGAATTAATCTAGAATTAATTAAGTGATCAAAAGAAGACTAATTAAATATATGGGTTGATTGTGTAAATCATCCATACTTATATAGTGGGCTAATGCTCCATGGATTATCAAGTTGGGCTAAAACCCATAGGATGCTCCATGTGGTATTTGAACCCATGGATCCAAGGAATTGGAAATCCTTGACAATTAGGGTTTACCCTAATTGTGACTAATTATATAATGGTGTTATGATTGAAGAAATCGGCCACTAGGTGAAGGAATGAGGGCAAGCTGATTTTGAAGTGTTCTAATTTCTCTCTAAGTTATTCCAAATGCACTTGATGTTGTGTGAACCATTTGAGGTGTCATACTTGGGGCACTAGGCTTTCAAGCTACATGGAATCAAGCACCAAACAAGAGGTATGTAATTCTACTAGAATTTATATTATGTGTACTTTATATTATGCTAGTTAGAACAATACCTTGGAAATTGATATTTGCATGTATAATAGAGAAAACATAGATCCAAGGTATTTAGGGTTGCATGTACACCATAAGAGTGTTAGAATGCTCAAAACCCAACACTCATAACATCTCTGCTACCTACACTCCACAACAGAACAACATAGTTGAAAACCAAAATCGCTCTATGTGTGAAGTAGCCCGAACTATGCTCAACTTCGCCTCCTTACCTTTGTACTTCTTGGCTTATGCAATAGCTGCTGCTTGCTATACCCAGAACTGATCCTTCCTCGAGAAGCGATTTTCCATCATTCCATACGAAATCTTGAATAATCGTAAGCCCAATGTAAAGTTCTTCGATGTGTTAAGTTCAAGGTGCTTTATTTTCAAATCCAAAGAGAACCGAAACAAGTTTGACGTAAAGGCTGATGAAAGGAATTTTCTTGGTTACTCCCTAACTTCAAAGGCGTATAGGGTTCTGAATAAACATTCAAAGAAAATTGAGGAAACCCATTATGTCACCTTTGATGATGGTTACATGAAGAAACTTCAATCAAGCAAAGATCCATCGGAGGAAATCTTTCCAAAATCAAGTCAAGTCTCGGTCCCTATTTCCAATCTATTTGGTGAATACATGTTGCTTTTTGATGAACCATAATGAGCAATTCACTCTTAGATGAAGGCAGCCGACAACAAGATCGACAACTTGAAGAAAATTATTGATGAAGAAACAAAAGAAATGGAAAGCGAACGTCAAGGAACAACTGAACAGACAGGTCCAAGCGAACCTCCAACAGTAAGTTCTACATTATAGGAGGAAAATCCATCACCAGCAAATACCCATGAAGTTCCATTCGAGGGGGAGCAATCTGACCCTGATGTTGGAACCGTCTCATGATTTGAGGGGGGGAATCTATCATCAACTCCAAATCATGGGAGTCTAACCGAGGGGAAGTATTATGAACCGGATGTAGAAATAGTTTCGTCACTTGAGGGGGAGAATAATAGAACAAATGTGAAGACTCTCAATCAGAATTTGAAGAAGAAATACATGCTGAATTGGATCCTGCTTATGATCCAAATTATCCTCCTCTCACAAAATGAACAAGAGATCATCCAAAAACTCAAGTAATTGGTGAATCATCAGAGGGTGTTCTTACTCGGTCTCAAATAAAAGCGAAGCAAACTGCTCTGTTCTCTCAAGTAGAATTTTGCATGTTTAATTCGTTCGTCTCGAAAATAGAACCGAAAACGGTTAACATTGCACTCGATCACTCCGATTGGGTACAAGCTATGGAAGACGAACTAAATGAGTTTGAGCAAAACCAGGTTTGGAGGTTGATTCCCACACCTAAATATGCATCTGTAGTCAGGTTAAAATGGGTTTTTAGAAACAAGATGGAAAAAGAGGGAAATTTAATTTGCAACAAATCTAGGTTGGTGGTGAAGGGATATTTTCAAGAGAAAGGAATAGACGACGAATAAACTTTCGCTCCAATAGCAAGGCTGGAATTGGTTTGAATCTTTTCTGGCATATGTTGCACATAAAAACTTTGAAGTCTTTCAAACGGATGTCAAGTGTGCCTTCCTAAATGGAGAACTAGAGGAGACTGTATATGTTGAGCAACCACCGGGTTTTGTGAACGAAAGGTATCTTGATCATTGCTATATTATGGATAAAGCCGTCTATGGTTTGAAGCAAGCTCCTAGAGCCTGGTATGAAACCCTTACTTGATTTCTAAAAATGTCCAAGTTTAAACAAGGTTCAGTTGACCCAACCTTCTTTTGCAAGAAAGAGGTTGACCACTTAATGATCGTCTAAATCTATGTCGGTGACATCATCTTCGGTTCCACGAATCCCAGCCTAATAGCTGAATTCAGGAAGTTGATGGAGACTAAGTTTGAGATGAGTTCAATGGGTCCAATTAACCTTTTCCTTGGCTTGAATATTAGATAGGGAACCCAAGGCATATTTATCAATCAGGAGGCTTACACGAAGACCCTGCTGGCTAAGTTTGGCATGATGGGTAATTCCAAAGTGAAGGTTCCTATGTCGTTTGGAACGAAATTAAAACCATCTATGGAGAAACCGCCTATTGATATGACCCTCTATTGCCAAATGATAGGGTCTCTTATGTATCTAATAGCTAGTAGACTAGATATTATGTTTTCGGTATGTTATTGTGCCAGGTTCCAAGCTAATCCACGCGAACCTCATATGGTGGCTGTGAAGAACATCTTCAGATACTTGAAGTGAACCTCGTCTCTTGGTCTTTGGTACCCAACGAAATCAGGTTTCTTTGTTCAAGCATTCTTTGATGCTGATCTTGGAGCATGTGGTCTTGACCGAAAGAGCACCACTAGCGGTTGTCAATTCCTTGATGGTAAACTTGTCAGCTGGCAGTCCAAGAAACAAACATGTGTTTCACTCTATACAGCCGAAGTTGAGTATAATGCTGCAACATCTTGCGCTTCACAGGTCATCTGGATCCAAAGTGAATTAAGAGATTATGGCATGAACATGAAGAAGATTCCTCTTTATTGTGACTTAGAAAGTGCTATTCGGATATGTCACAATCCAGTGCAGCACTCCAAAATGAAACATATCACACTGATATATCACTTCATCAAAGATCACATTGAAGATGGTAACATTGAAGTCTACTTTGTTCGATCAGTTGATCAACTAGCTGATATTTTCACAAAAGCCTTACCTGAAGCAAGTTTTAATAAAATTCTCCAAGTCTTAGGAATGATGGAAGCTGAGTCAGTACTGAAACATTATTCTGTTTATTAAAATTGGTCAAGTGAAATAGAGCGAACGCTTGGTCTATTTTTGTTCCAGAATATTCGGGAACCGAAATGAACCGAACGCTTGGTCCATTTCGCTTCAGAATTTCTAAGGTATAGTTTTGGTTGTATATTTTTTATATCCTTGTCTATTAACTTTTATGTTTTTCTTTCTTTTCATAAAATCCAAAAATATTTTATTTGTGTTTTTATTTCTTTTCAGAAAATTCCTAAAATTTCAAAAATATTTTTTCTTTCTTTTCGTTTGTCTATCAATAAAACTAAAATACCAAAAATATTATAAGAATGGACTCATGGACATCTTCCAATAAAGTAGCTGGGATAGGTATATCTTTCTTTATCTTTGTACAAACCAAGTATCCCTAGAAGCATGTTGTGCTTGTTGACCGAAGCCTCAAAGACTCCAAGTGAAGCCTTAATGATTCGATATACACAAATCGATTCTTCCCAATCAGGCTGTTAAATTCACTCAAGTCATGAGCTACCTTACTCTTCTCATAGTGAGTAAAGAGTTAACTATTTGGTCATTTTCACATAGTAGAGGTACTTTTGGTTCTTTAGCCATCTCTTCACTATTCTCCATAATACTCCGTTTCATGAATGCAACCCTTGTTACTCTCAAAAGTTACCACTGAGATTGTCACACCCCCAAACCAAGGATGGCGGAAACGTCCGGGGGTGGAGGACTTCATCTATAGCATGATAACAACAATTGCAATAGTGATTTAAGCAAACACAACCAACATATTGATGGGTTTTGGCCATATGAACATTCCTATGTGCACATACAAACCCTAATTCTTGGATCTAGGTTTCTCTAGTTGAACATGCATTGAATTCAAGACTTCTAATGATAATTCTAGTATAATAACATAAGAAATCAGATTTGGATGATTACCTTGAATCACTTTCTTGAATCTTCTTGTGCTTGGAGCTTTAGAGTCACAAGTGTCACCCCTCTAATGGCTTACAAACACCAACTAGCAAGAGGATGATTAGAGAAAGAGGAGAGAGGAGGAAGAAATCGGATAGGGTTTCTTTAGAGACAAGGGTGCCGATTTTCCTTAACCCCTAGGGTCTATTTATACTAGTGAGGCTCCTAGGGTTTCACCCTTAAACCCTAATTGGATAACTTAGGCCCTAAGAATCCAATCCCTTTATGATAAGCCCTTGGAAGAATTCTAGGATCTTCTAAACCCTAAATTCGTCCACCCCTTATCCTTAAGATATTATAGCCCAAAGTAGAACTATCATACAATTGACAGTTTATGCCCTTCTATTTAATTAATCTCTTTAAGTCACCAAATTAAATCCTAATTAATTAATGACTTATATTAATCAAATAATAATATTATTATTCCTTATATTATTCTCATAATATATTAATAATATTTCTTCTCTCATTATAAATCATCTTGTCAAGTTGCTATGGTGAAGGCAACCCAAAAGGACCATGTGCAACCGGGCCAAATACTTGCCTAATATAGTTGCAGCCTTAGACACTACTCCAATAGTCTCCCACTTGGATAAGTCTAGTAACTATATACAAGTATAATCCGATTAGCAATCGTAGCTCTCAAAGACGCTGTCAAACTCTGATCTTATCAATCATGTCCTTTAGATAAGGGATCGTACAATCCTCTATTTAGATATCATGCTGACAATTCTATGGAACCAATTTATCCAACCATTGGTTTCTCGATCTCAGATTTATTCGACATAGAACTTAATCGAACACATCAAATCAGTTCTGACCGGTCCTGGCACATAAGTCAAATCAAATCATCGAGCGGCCGAGATATTGCTTTTACCCTCTTAGGATAAAAGTAACAGATAAACTTCGACTTATATGCATTTACTTATTCATTAATCAACTATACACAACAATGTGTTTTATAACATCAAGTTACAGATGCGGTTTCGCATTATCAATGTACACCCAATTAACAAATAACAAACCATATATCTAGGTTTTAAGACCATATGATATTATCGTCTTGCGATCACCCTTTTTATCATATTCCATAAGGTGATTCCAGCAAGCGCAGGTTTGTTCCAATGCTCAAAACTAGTTCATAAGCACTCATGAACGTTGCAGCAAACTTTTGCTATGTCTAATACCATTTAGACAATCTACACACCAATTCATGACAATCTTCTTTCATACCTACTTCCAATATATGAACGATTGTGGACAATTTGAATAATTCAATTATTCTTAATAAACTCAATTATTCTCGAGGTCAAAACATGCGAAGTGAAACAATAGTTAAACAATTAACATAAGACAGTAATATAACTCATAAATGTTAATTACATTTATTTATTACATGTTTCTAATACTATCTAATCTATACTAATATCATCCTTCAGCCCAATACTCCTAGCATGCTGCAAGTGCTTAACCCTGCTCAGCCCCTTCGTAAGCGGATCTGCTGGGTTATCTTCTGATGATATCCTCTTAACCACGAGTTGTCCTTCTTCTGCATGATGTCTAATAAAGTGATATTTTCTGTCGATATGTCGAGATCTACCATGATCCCTCGGTTCCTTGGTCAAGGCAACCACTCCTTCATTATCATAGAAAATCTCCATGGGCTCCTTTATGCCAGACACAACTCCAAGATCACCAATGAAGTTCTTTAGCCATATTGCCTCCTTCGACGTTTCGCTCGCTGCAATGTACTCTGATTCGCACGTTGAATCAGCTACAGTTTCTTGCTTGGAACTTTTCCAAGTCACTGCTCCTCCATTCAGGGTAAAGACCCAGCCCGACTGCGAACGGTAGTTGTCCCTGTCGGTCTGAAAACTGGCGTCACTATACCCTCGCACCTTTAAGTCATCACTCCTTCCGAGGACTAAAAACCATTCCTTCGTCCTCCGAAGGTACTTAAGTATATTCTTGACCGCAATCCAATGGGATCTGCCAGGGTTCCCTTGATATCTACTAACCATGCTCAAAGCAAAGGCTACATCAGGGTGAGTACAAGTCATAGCATACGTGATTGAGCCAACTGCGGAAGCATATGGTACTCGGTTCATTTATGCTATTTCAGCTTCGGTACTCGGACTTTGAGTCTTACTCAACTTGGCATTACTTTGTATCGGTAATTCTCCCTTCTTCGAGTTTTCCATACTAAAACGTTTTAGTACTTTATCTAAGTAAGTGTTCTGACTAAGTCCTATTAGTCTCTTACTTCGTTCTCTCACTATCCTTATTCCCAGAATATAGGAAGCCTCTCCGAGGTCCTTCATAGCGAAGCACTTCCAGAGCCAGGACTCAACCTCCTACAGTGTCGGGATGTCGTTTCCTATGAGTAGTATGTCGTCGACATACAAAACGAGGGAGCTTACTATACTACCACTGGCTTTTACATATACACATGATTCATCTTCGCTTCGTACAAATCCAAACTCTTTGACTTTCTCATCGAAGCAAAGATTCCATCTGTGAGACGCTTGCTTAAGTCTATAAATGGACTTCTCAAGCTTACACACTCTATTCGGATGTTTCGGATAAACAAAACCCTCTAGCTGAGCCATGTAAACATCCTCAGCCAACTTCCCATTAAGGAAAGCGGTCTTGACATCCATTTGCCAAATCTCATAATCATGAAATGCGGCAATTGCTAGCATCACTCTAATATATTTTATCTTCGCAACTGGTGAGAAGGTCTCATCATAGTCAACTCCGGGAGTTTGAGTAAAGCCCTTCCCATCCAATCGCGCCTTATATGTGTGTATGTTTCCATCTACGTTGGTCTTCTTCTTGAAGATCCATTTGCACCCAACGGTCTTATGTCCGCGCACATTATCAACCAAATTCCAAACTTGGTTATCATACACGGATTAGATCTCGCTGTCCATTTCCTCTTTCCATTTCGCAGACTCCGGGCCTGCCATGGCTTCCTTATAGCTATTAGGTTCATCTAGATTTATTAGTGTACCATGACTAATATACGTGTCCCCTTTGGTAGTAATATGAAAACCATAAAACTGGGGTTGAACTCTAACTCTTTCGAAACGTCTAAGAGGTAAGGACTCGTCAATCGGTTCAACCGGAGTTTCCTCCTCGGGTTGAGTGCCAGCAGTAGAGGTTCCTTCATCAATCGACTCTTGAATCTCTTCAAGCTCGATTTGCCTCCCACTGTCTCCTTGGCTTATGATTTCTCGCTCTCGGAAAACTCCTCTCCTCGCAACGAAGAAAACATTTTCCTTCGGTTTATAGAAGAGATATCCAAAGGATTTATGCGGGTAGCCGATGAAAATACATCGCTCACTACGAGGTTCGAGCTTGTCATGGGTATCTCGTCTTACGAAAGCCTCGCAACCCCAAACCTTGATATGTGCTAACGAGGGAGCCTTCCCTGTCCACATCTCGTGAGGTGTTTTGGCAACCTTCTTGGCAGGGACTCGGTTAATGATATGGGCGGCAGTCTCTAAGGCATACCCCTAGAATGAGATAGGTAGTGAAGCACGACTCATCATAGAGCGGGCCATGTCTAACAAGGTTCGATTACGCCTTTCTTCCACACCATTCAACTGTGGTATCCTAGGTGGCGTCAATTGTGAAACTATTCCACACTCCTTGAGATAGTCGTGGAATTCAAGACTTAGGTACTCTCCTCCTCGATCGAATCGAAGCATCTTGATTTTCCTGCCCAATTGATTCTCCACTTCATTCTTGAATTCTTTGAACTTTTCAAACTTTTCTGACTTTTTCTTGTTTAAGTAGATATACCCATATCTACTATAGTCATCGGTAAAAGTCACATAGAAGTGGTTCCCATCCTTTGTGGTTGATCTAAAGGGTCCACATACATCGGTATATATGAGGTCCAATAAACCCTCACCTCTTTCACATGTACTAGTGAAGGGTGACTTGGTCATCTTCCCAAGTAAACAAGACTCGCATGTGTCATCTTCCCTAAGGTCGAATGACTCCAACACTCCATCCTTTTGGAGTTGGGCTATGCGCTTCTTGTTGACATGTCCAAGACGACAATGCCACAAGGATGCTCTATCCATACTATTGGAAGAGTCCATGCATAAAACATCATTTCCTAGGTTATCTACAATCATAACAGTTTCATAAATTCCATTACATGGTATTGCTTCAAAATATAAGACACCATTTAGATAAGCATAAATAGAACCATTCTCATTATTAAAAGAAAATCTAAATCCTTGTCTAAACAAACCATGAAATGAAATGATGTTTCTTGCCACTTCTGGCGAATAGCAACAATTATTCAAATCTAAACATAAACCATTCCTAAGCACTAGAGAATACACTCCAATCTTGGTCACAGGCGACGATCTTCTATTCCCCATGATTAGATTTATTCTTCCATGCTCCACATCCCTATTTCTTCTTAGTCCCTACAATTCAGAACAAATGTGGTAACCACACCTGATATCGAATACCCAAGAAATAGCATGAGATGAATCATTAGATTTAATTGTGTATATACCTACGAAAGACGGCTTGATCTTTCCTTCCCTGAAGGCTTGCAGGTATTCTGGGCAGCTTCTCTTCCAATGCCCTATTTTGTGGCATTGGTGGCACTCTGCCTCCTTTGGGTTAGGGTTAGGCTTAGCGGGACCAACTTTGGTCCCACTAGAAGAGGAACCATCTCGGGACTTTCCCTTGCGGTAGCTCTTAGACGGAGCCTTCCTCTTCTTACCCCTACCTTGCCCAATTGCCAAAACAGGAGCAGCTGGTGGATTGGGAGTTGGTGCAACAGACTTGTCCTTGAGGTTGCTCTCAGCAACCCTAAGGAGACCTTGGAGCTTACTTAGGGTGACCTCCTCCTTGTTCATGTGGTAGGTCATCCTAAATTGGTTGTAACACGGAGGCAAGGAGTGAAGCACCATGTCGATAGCCAAGTCTTCCCCAAAGTCAACATTCAGCTTGCGAAGACGATCGACATACCTTTGCATCTTTTGCAGGTGCACGGTTAGAGATTCTCCATGACCCATTTTAGCGGAGATCATGTTAGTGAAAATCTCGTAACGTTCCTGCCTCGTGTTTTGATGGTATCTCTCCAACAAGTCTTGGTGCACTTCGTACGGATACATGTCCTCGTAGGACTTTTGGAATTCGGCGTTCATTGTGGCTATCATGATGCAATGAACCTTCGTTGCATCATGTTCATGAGTCTCAAAAGCAGTCATTTCATCCGGAGTAGCGATTTCTGGGTTGATCTTCTCAAGCTTCTCGTCGAGGACATACTCCTTGTCCTCGTAGTGAGCAATTGTGCGAATGTATCTTATCAATTCGCTAAAGTTCGTCCCATCGAAAGTCACCTTTTGGCAAAGGCTCATCAATGTGAATGAGCTAGCAGCAACATTGTTCGCGTTCGACATCTACAAATAGAAAGGACAGAGATAGATTATAATTTGAATCCCTAATTATCACCCAATAAGAAAAATTAAAAACAATATTTACATATTAGAAAAGGGATGCCGTAATCTAACATGCAAATAATTTGAAGGTAAGTGAATGACGATTCACTAATTCTCCACCATGAAAACATAACTGTAACTTCTAAATGTATTGAGAATTCCTAGGTTTCGATGACATTCATTGAACTTTTCAATGACATGTTGAAATCTCGATATGCCCCTCTTGTTTGTGACTGGGATACCGAGGATCACAAAGTGGGTGTGAATTACCATGCAAACTTACACGGTGCCTTCATTGTAACAATCACCTATTCGATGTGCCGGTAAACCACACATGCTCCATCGAACTCTCATAAACAATGAATCACCCTTTGCCACCTTTGCTTAGAACCAATTAGTGTGCCGGTAAACCACACACACTCCACTAACTCCTTAGCAAGGGTGCAAAGTGTAATTTCATGGAATTGCATCAATTCACTTTTCCTAAAGTAACTAGGATTGGGAATTTTGAAAAACATGTAGTTACTTTGTATTTCATATTATACTTTTAATGAGGAGATGAGGTTGCCCTATCCTACCCTTTCGGCTAACGACCCTCCACCGATCAAGCAAGCGGTGGGTGTGAGTGTACACCCATTAAGCGCCATTTTATAGGCAGCAACCTTATACCCAACTTATAGACCGGCTTCGTGAATGAGGCCTACTAATGGTAAGACTAGCATTTTAATTATACATATATATATATATATATATATATATATATATATATATATATATATATATATTAATATTGTAATATTATATTAGTATAGGGTTGAATTTTAAACTTGTAAAATTCTAGGGTTTGAAATTTAAATTGTTTAAATTAAACTTTTAATCACAAAACATAAATTTCAAAACTTGAGGGCAAGTTTTAAACTTTTCAAAACATAGGGGATCAAATAAAAAATAATCCAAATTAACATTTAATCACATAATTATCCATATTTGATTTATTTAATTATTTCTTGCAAAACAATTTACCAATTTAATTAAAATAATTAATCAATTATCACATAAGGAAATTAATATTCAAGTAATTGATAAATATCTTCAATTAGGTCAAGAATATACTCAAATATATCTTAAAATCAGATTTATATTGACCCATTAAGATTAAGGTAAGTATCCAAAAGATAAACAACAAGAAATCCCGAAATTAACTCTTTCTGACGCTCGAACTCACCGAGTACCACAATGGACTCGCCGAGTTGAGGCCTACTCGCCGAGTCCACTATGGAACTCGCCGAGTTCATCAGGCAGAATGATAAAATTCGAATTTTGCAAGCAACAATCAAGCAACCAATACATCAATTCAATAGAAACCAATCAAGGCTCTGATACCACTGATGGGTTTTGGCCATATGAACATTCCTATGTGCACATACAAATCCTAATGCTTGGATCTAGGTTTCTCTAATTGAACATGCATTGAATCCAAGACTTCTAATGATAATTCTAGTATAATAACATAAGAAATCAGATTTGGATGATTACCTTGAATCACTTGCTTGAATCTTCTTGTCCTTTGAGCTTTAGAGTCACAAGTGTCACTCCTCTAATGGCTTACAAACACCAACTAGCAAGAGGATGATTAGAGAGAGAGGAGAGAGGAGGAAGAAATCGGCCAGGGTTTCTTTAGAGACAAGGGTGCCGATTTTCCTTAACCCTTAGGGTCTATTTATACTAGTGAGGCTCCTAGGGTTTCACTCTTAAACCCTGATTGGATAACTTAGGCCCTAAGCAATCCAATCCCTTTATGATAAGCCCTTGGACGAATTTTAGGATCTTCTAAACCCTAAATTCGTCCACCCCTTATCCTTTAGAGATTATAGCCCAAAGTACAACTATCATATAATTGACAGTTTATGCCCTTCTATTTAATTAATCTCTTTAAGTCACCAAATTAATTGCTAATTAATTTATGACTTATATTAATCAAATAATAATATTATTATTCCTTATATTATTCTCATAATATATTAAAAATATTTCTTCTCTCATTATAAATCATCCTGTCAAGTTGCTATGGTGAAGGCAACCCAAAAGGACCATGCACAACCGGGTCAAATACTTGCCTAATATAGTTGCAGCCTTAGACACTATTCCAACACACACATATATATATATATATATATATATATATATATATATATATATATATATATATATATAATTGAAAGAGTTACATCATTGTATGATTTAAATGTTTCCAAATCAATTACAATATGTTGACAAATTATGAAATGTTTGACGCCTTAACATCCCATCCTCAAAAGCACTTGGTAACATGTTTAGTGATTTCCTGAGAATTCAAGTTGTTTGAAAAAATGTCAACACAAAGGATGGTGAGTTCATAAGTTTTTGTATGCAATTATGAAATCCTTTTCTATTAAAAGTAGTGTCCGTTCCAGAAAAATTCCAATATTTTCATTAATGTGTAAATGTAGTATTAAGACCCAAAGACCGGAATGTACAAATAATTTGTCATATTTATAGTAAAACAATGCAAGTTTAAATTGACGTAAACTCGTTTGATTTCGGTGAAATCCTCGTAAATTCTTTGTTTGTTAATACTTAATGTGAGTTATTATAACCATCCTATAACCATGTTATGACATTTGTCACCTCAGACCTGCCGGTCTAGCTGTTGCAAGCAGCTTAGTTGTGGGTTTTCCAATCCCAATATAGATCTCTATACAACTATCACGCTCTCCCTCCAGGAGACTCTGGTTACAATACAATACTTATTGGTAAAGTGAAGTGAATGTCTCACAAAAGTCATTAACAAATTCACATGTAACGTAATCAAAATCCCTTTTTGTATAAATGTACCCTTTTTGTATGAGTGTGTTATGTGATGTATCATAAACTATACCTATTTTAGTTTATCAAAACAAGGGTAATAGTGGTAATGTACGTAAACTATACTTAACATAGTTTATTCAAATGTTTGTATGTAATGGATGTACGTTGATTACAACAAATTGTTATTTCTATGCTTTATCTAGCAAACTCCATTTGTTATCTGATGTATGTCTATATATTAAGACAATAATGTCATATATTGCAGTAACATATAATCACATAAAGATATACACCTTGCTCAACATGTTACAAGGTGAAATGAAATTTGATAGCATTTTTCTGTTGATAACATTTTCAATCACTGTTCTTAGAAAATTTGTAGAAAAATCATCAAAGGTCCAAATCAGAATCCATAAATTCTGAGAGTTTGGAAAATGAGTATAGTTTCTCTATAATTTTTCTCATAACTTTTAGTGACCTCTAACTTGTGTGAACAAGTCCATAATCACAGACTGGTCCGTATTGATGTTAGAAATGATAGGCAGTTTTGTAAAAATCGCCATCAATCGTAGAAAAATCGTATAGAGATGTTCAAGTATCCATTTTAAATCTAAGTACTTAAACTACTTGCACCTTGTACTTTTTTGAAAACTAAAATATTTATGATGTCCAAAACAGTTCGTGATTTAAGCCCAACTTTTCTGATGAAAGCTGTTGGAAAAGTTTAGTTGTATTCTTGATGATTTAACTTGTATTCCACCCCCCCCCCCCCTAAAACTTAAGAAAAACATGAAAATGTAGGGGTATGAAGTCACCTTAAAAGGTTTTAGTTGATGAGTGTTGAAGATGAGAAGTGTTAAACTTAAGAACACTTGAAGATGCCTAGAAGATTTTCGAGAATCTAACACCAAAGTGATGGAATTTGTGTAAGCAATCTATGATTGGGGTAGAATGAAGGGTAATTATCACAAGGAGGATGAATTATACTTACCAAGAGTGTAAGAAAGCTTGATGATCAGCCTTAATATCCGAAATTGAGGGAGAAAAGTTGAGAGAAAAGTTGAGTTTGATCCTTGGTAAAATGAGAGAAATTGAGTGAAGTGAGGAGAGAGGTTGGATGTTTCAGCTCTAAGGACGTGGGAGAGGCTGAATATTGAGTAGAAAGGACATTGAAGTGACCTAGGTAAGGTGGGGAGGTGTGGCTGGTCATAGAGTGGGTGTGGGGGTGGTTGCTTGTGTCATAAGGTAAAGCAAAGTCAACACTCAACTCTTTGTACTACACCCACTAAGTTCTTTGATAAGATTTGCACCAAAAACGTGGGAATTAAAATTATGGGCCTTTAAATGATAAAATAAAGTTTTGGAGGAAAATCCCACGTTAAAATAATTAAAAACGGGCCTAAAATGCAAAACTAGTCGAAAACCGGGAAGAAAAGGCTTTTCTGCGAGACCTCTCGGTTCTAGGCCGAGGTTCGGTCCTAAGGCTGCTGGGCCCGAAGGCGAAATGGAGCGAAATGACTAGAAGCGAAATGGAGCGAAATAGCCCGAAGGCGAAGGTAGGGAGCGAAGGCAGGAGGGTTCGACCCGAAGGTGGCTTCGGTTCCTCATGCGAGGTTCGGGTCCAAAGGTGCCCTCGGTTCAGTCCTCAGCAGTGTTCGGTTCTTAGTAGGGGTTTCGCTTCCTAGATGCTTTCGGTCCAAGAGGGTTCGACCCTAAGAGGCTTCGGCCCTATAAAGGGGGTTTCGGGTCTTTTGGGGTACTTTACCTGTTCTAACCCCGTTTTAAGCGATTTTTGACCCGGTTAAGGGTCGGGATGACTCGAATGATTATGAAAAGTTACAGCAACTTTTGTGAGAGATTTGGGAGAGATTCTATATTCTTGGAGAGATTTGGGAAAGATTTGACATACTTGGAGAGATTTCTAATATAGAGAGATAAAGTGAAAGAGATTTAAGAGAGGTTCCATTTATGACCTTTTTGAGTATCCGACTTTGCAACGTAGGATCCGTAAACCCCGTTAAACTATGTTTTAGTGCCCTACACACTCCCGATGAGTGTGAAATAGTGTTTTATCGCTTTGGTTCATTGTTTAGCATTATCAAGGCTAAGGAAATTCAAACACAAGAATTTTCCGATTGATGTTTTCTCATTAAAATAGCGAGTTGTACAGTAATTACATAACGTAAACCCTATACAAGGGCTAATTGAGTCAACCGGTTTTGACTCGTTCACTTTGTTTGACTTTGACTTGACCCGAAATTGAATACTGTCACATCATCCCCCCGTTAGAGGGAATTTTGTCTCGAAATTTACATTCTGACTGGGACTTCAAGAGTTTGGGAAAAGATGCGGGTATTTTTCTTTCATTTGATCCTCGCGTTCCCAGTTGAACTCGGGTCCTTGTTTTGCATTCCAACGAATCTTCACAATGGGAATACGACTTTTTTTTCGTTCTTTTGATCTCCCGATCCATGATTTCGACTGGTTCCTCCACGAAGTGGAGATTTTCGTCAACTTCGATTTAGTTGAGTGGTATCATGAGTGTATCGTTAGACAGACACTTCTTTAGGTTCGATACATTAAATGTAGGATGTACTTTATCAAGTTCTTGAGGTAACCGAAGTTTGTATGCTACTGGCCCAATCCTGGAAAGGATTTCAAATGGACCGATGTACCTTGGATTTAGTTTCCCGCGTTTTCCAAAATGTATCATTCCGTTCCAACTGGAAACTTTTAGTAGTACCCGGTCGCCGACCTGGAATTCCAAGGGTTTGCGGCGTTTGTCTGCATAGCTCTTTTGTCGATCGCGAGACGCCTTCAGTCATTCTCGAATTTGGACTATCTTCTCCATGGTCTCCCTTATGATTTCAGGGCCAGTGAGGGTGCTATTAGGGACTTGCCCCTAGCTAGTTGAGTGTCCCCTACTTCTGCCCAACACAGGGGTGATCGTCACTTGCATCCATAAAGAGCTTCGATTGGGGCGACTTTGATGCTAGTGTGATAGCTGTTATTGTAAGAGAATTCGATAAGCGGTAAATGGGTATCCCATGCCTTACCAAAGTCTATCACACAATCTCTCAACATGTCCTCCAATGTTTGTATGGTTCGCTCGCTCTGTCCGTCGGTTTGTGGATGGTAGGCCGTACTCATGTCAAGCCTAGTCCCTAGAGATTTTTGTAAGAACTGCCAAAATTGTGAAGTGAATATACTATCCTTGTCAGAGATAATGGATATTGGCACTACATGCAGTCGGAAAATCTCCTTGATGTACGTCCTGGTTAACTTCTCCATCTTGTCGGTTTCCTTTATCAGCAGGAAGTGCGCAGACTTGGTCAATCTGTCTACGATCGCCCATATGGTATGAAGCCCGCCTGACGTTTTAGGTAGCTTGGTTATGAAGTCCATGGTTATCCATTCCCACTTCCACTCAGGTATATCAGGTTGTTGTAGTAGTCCTAAGGGTTTCTGGTATTCCACCTTGACCTTGGCGCAAGTCAGACACTTGCCCACATAAGTAGTAATCTCGGCTTTGATGTTCAGCCACCAATATGACTTCTTGAGGTCTAGATACATCTTATTCGAACCTGGATGGATGAAATATCGAGTCTTGTTTGCTTCATTCATGACAACGTCTCGGAACCCACCAAACTTCGGTGTCCAGATCCGATTCATGAGATAACGTGTTCCATCATCCTTGACTTATAAGTTTTTATCCATCCCTCTTAATGCCTCGCCTGCCACAGTTTTTGGTTTCAAGGCTTCTAGTTGGGCTTACTTGATTTGCATGGACAGGTGGGAATGGATTGTCATGGTTAAGGATTTTACTCGGCGGCTCGAATATTCCTTCCTGCTTAGGGCATCGGCCACTACATTGGCCTTGCCCGGGTTGTAGCGAATTTCACACTCGTAGTCCTTTAGCAGCTCTACCCATCTTCTTTACCACATGTTGAGCTCTTTTTCATTGAGGATATGCTGAAGACTTTTGTGATCGGTGTAGATAGTGCACTTTGTGCCGTAGAGGTAGTGCCTCCAGCTCTTTAGGGCGAACACTACTGCTCCTAGTTCAAGGTCCTGGGTAGTATAATTAACTTCGTGTGTCTTAAGTTGTCTTGACGCGTAAGCGATGACCTTCCCTCTATGCATGAGCACGCATCTGAGGCCTTGATTTGAAGCATCACAATATACTACGAAGTCATCAGTTCCTTCTGAAAGAGACAAGACCGGTGCGCTACATAGGGCTTGTTTTAACGTTTGGAAAGCTGCTTCTTGTTTATCTCCCCACTTAAACATCACACTTTTTTGAGTCAAGGTGGTGAGTGGTTTAGCGATCTTGGAGAAGTTTTGGATGAATCTTCGGTAGTATCTAGCGAGTCCTAAGAATTGTCGGATTTCTATCGGCGTTGTAGGTGCTGACCAACTTTCGATCGATTTGATCTTTGAGGGATCCACATGTATCCCTTTCTCGCTAATTATGTGGCTAAGGAATCCCACTTCTCGGAGCCAAAATTCACACTTCAAAAACTTAGCATAAAGCTTCTCGGCTCTTAGAGTCTCCAATACTAGTCGCAGATGTTGGCTGTGCTCTTCTTCGCTTCTCGAATAGACCAAAATATCGTCAATGAACACGATCACGAATTTGTCTATGAAGCGCGACACACTCGGTTCATCAGATCCATGATCACTACAGGCGCGTTTGTTAATCCAAATGGCATCACTACAAATTCGTAGTGTCCATAGCGAGTTCTGAATGCCGTCTTGGGGATATCTTCTTCTTGAACTCGCAGTTGATGGTAACCTGACCTCAAGTCGATTTTTGAAAAATAGCTTGCTCCCTGAATTTGGTCGAAGAGGTCGTCGATTCGGGGTAGGGGATATCGATTCTTGATGGTAAGTTTGTTTAATTCCCGATAGTCAATGTACATGTGAAAGGATCCATCCGTCTTTTTTACAAATAGAACTGATGCTCCCCAGGGCGAAAAGCTCGGTCTGATGAATCCCTTGCTTAATAGTTCGCTCAATTGACTAGACAGCTCTTTCATTTCTGCCGGTGTGAGGCGATGTGGTGATTTGGCTACCGGGGTAGCACCTGGAATCAAGTCGATTCGGAATTCAACTTGTCGTGCGAGCGGTACACCTGGCAGATCTTCTGGGAATACGTCGGGGAAGTTGCACACTTCCGGAAATTCTTTGATGTCCTTCACCCCTTGATTCTTATCTACGACGTGGGCTAAGCACGCATGGTATTCCTTTCGGAGATACTTTTGAGCCTTGACGCAAGAAATGATTTGTAGGTTTGTACTGGGTTTATCGTCGTAGACGAGAAGAGTTTCGTCATTTGGCAGATTAAGGCGGACGGCCCTTTCGTAACATAAAATGTCATCACGATTAGAACTTAACCAATCCATACCAATGATGATGTCGAAACTTTTTATTGTTACTGGAATTTGATCGATTTTGAACGAATGGTTGTCTAGAGTGAGGGTACACCCTATGTAAATATCATTAGCGCGCTCAACCTTTCCGTTTGACATTTCTACGACGTATGAATCTTTTAATGACTGGGGATTTTGTTTAAGTAAATGTTCGAATTGGTGGCTCACGAAACTCCTTTCTGCCCCACAATCGAAAAGTACGCATGCATAAGAGTTATTGAGGAGGAACATACCGGTAACCACTGTAGGATCCTTGATTGCTTCCCCGTGTGCTATTGCCAAGACCCTCCCTACACCACCAACATTAGGAGCTTGTGCTTTGGGGCAGTTTCTCCTGAAGTGTCCTGCTTCACCACATCCATAGCAGGTTTGGCTTGCCCCTGCATTGACAACTTGGTTGTTCGGTCGTGCTGGCGCTTTACAGAAATGAGAGGTATGCCCTTTCTTGTCGCAGTTTTTACAGTGCATTTCCCGACAAGCACAATTGTGGTGGTAGTTGCACTTGTTGCACTTAGGGAGATTTCCAGCATATTGCTTCGGTGGTGCTAGAGTGGTAGCAGTAGTGGCAGCACGGACATCAACAGTTTGTTGCTTCTTGGCAGGGTCCAGTGCCGGTTGCTTCTTTTTATTGTTCCAGAACTTCCTCTTTTTGTTTCCTCCTTTTGCTTGGTCGGTGATGGAGATCACGGTACCACGGCTGGCCCGGTGATCGATAAGTTGTTATGCCAATTCTTTGGCACTTTTAAAGGTAGCGGGTTTCGAGGCCAGTACACTATCTTGAATCTGGGGTGATAGTCCCCAGAGGTATCATTCCACATTTTTCCTCTCTGGATTGACCATTGATGGACAGAGGAGTGCTAGGTCATTGAACCGGGCAGTGTAAGTTTCAAGATCTATGCCCGACATTCTGAGGTTCCAGAGTTCTTCTTCGAGTTTTTGTACCTCGCCCCTCGGGCAATACTCTTAGCATCAACGCTTTCAAATCTTCCCAGCTTATGGAGTTAGCCACTGCGGGAGTAAGTGATTTAACTCGACCATTCCACCAAGTGAGAGCCCTACCGGTGAAAGTGAATATTGCATACTTGACCTTGCTCTTTTCTGGACAAGCACATATTTCGAAGACTGCTTCGGTTCTTTCGAACCATTGCATCAGTGTGATGACGCCCCCACTCCCATTGAAGGTATCGGGTTTGCCGTTTGTGAAATCCTTGTAGGTGCATTCCCTTGTGCGCCGCGAACTGTCACCCTGGTTAGAGGGTGTAGCACCAGATCCGGATCCACCATCGCTATTAGTGCAGATTTGCGACATAGTTGCCGCCACAGCTGCTGCTACTGCAGCCTGGAACATTGTCGGATCAAATTGTGGAGGCGGCGGCAGAGGAGGTGGTGCTGTGCTGCTGGAAGGTCTTGGTCTTTTCCTTGGCGGCATAGCTCTGTCATAAGTTTTTAAAATGACAAGTTGGTAAGACATCAATAGTAATAACGAGTCGAGTGTTACTTGATTTATCTCATTGTATTATATCCCAACTTTAGTGCATTAGCAAGTAATTCGTAGAAAAAGTTTACGCAATTAAACCCATGAATTAAATAGTGGTGACTCAAACGGAGTCAAGTGTTCGGTTCCGAGTCTGACCCACTCCTAAGATTCGCTCAATGTGCCCCAGTTATGTGTAATTAAAATTTTAATAAGCTGTTGATACTAATGAGTCTGCCCTAAGTCCACAACCAAACAAGCAACATGTCCTAAGGCGGACTCACCATTTCTAGGTCGATCACTTCTTTAATTACACATAACAACGAGCTACACTTAAAAATCTTAGAGTTATAAGTTGTAAATTTTTTTGTAACACTACATAGTAAAATCTCATGTCAACATCAAATGAAGTAAAATGCATGCCAAATTCAT
The DNA here is from genome assembly GCF_051521515.1 of Lactuca serriola. Lineage (NCBI taxonomy): Eukaryota > Viridiplantae > Streptophyta > Magnoliopsida > Asterales > Asteraceae > Lactuca > Lactuca serriola. The sequence continues at coordinate 202,906,301 of NC_136410.1, forward strand.
TGATAATTTTTTAGTACATATTGTTTTGGGGAAAGTTTGACCTCATAGGGGTCCACATTACTTTAAAAAAAAATAAAAGATGATCTTTGGCAGCACAAAAGCCCTTTGACTAGTGTAGTCACTTAATCACGTGGTCAACCTACATACAAAAGAGTAGCACCAACGCATGCTAATAAACCTATACTACGAAGATGTGTGAGTAGTAATGAGTCCTACTCACGACGATCCTTCCCTGATGGAGCTTGGGGAGATGTCGATGCGCCTTGCAGTTCTGTTAATCTTCATTCAGTTGCAACCATTCTCTCCTCAAGTGCCAAGTATCTTTCCTGGTACTCCTTTGCTTCCGCTCGAGCAGCAAGAAGGTCCTGAATGAGTTGATCTCTGTAGTGGGAGTCCCGCTCCAGGTCTCTAGTGCAAGCAGTGGTAGACTCTATGATGGCACCAAGTTCCCGGACTCGATGGGTCGTCATTCTACCTCGATCATCCATGATGGCTATCTGTTGAGTCATGACTAGGAGAGCTCTATCGGCTGGTCCTCCGTGGCTGAGGTCATAGAACCCTCGTTGACCTCCGTATAGTGATCGTTGTCGTTGTCGGCGACCCCATCCTTCAATCGTGGTCACCCATCGAGGTACGGGTCCCAAAGTAGTCGTATCGGTTGGCGGGAACTCTGGCTATATAAGGAGGATTGATGACCTCTGGTTCTTCTTCACTTTCGTCTTCATCCATGTCTACCTCGATGTCCTCCTCTTCTTCTTCTTCCTCTTCCTCTTCTTCTTCCTCTGGCATCTCATCGGGTTCCTCTTCGGGGTCCACTTCAATTAGTTCTTCGGGCTCTTCTTCAATCTAGCCGGCATTTCCCTGATTGGGAAAGTATGGATCTCCTGGTAGATGAACACCTTCCATGTCGTATGTACGAGAATAGGGGTAAGAAGTGTGTAACGGATAATAATAATAATATTACGCTATAACAACATAAAATACTCCTATAGTATTTTAAGTGTTTAGATTTGATTCTTAGATTGTTCTACATAGAGTGTAGTTAGGTGGTTAGAATTGTTGCCCACTGTGACTATCCCCCCGGTATGTGTAAGTCACTTCTCGGACAGTTATAGTTGATCAGGCTATATCCCTCCCAAACTTGATTTACATATACTAAGGCACACTCATAGTGTACAACTCCTCTTATTTTACTTTATGTTCTCCTAGTTATGACACTGTGCGAGTATGTAATGCATGTATGTATACTTTAAACGAGAAAACTATTTATTTTCTAAAAGTATATCCCCTAAAAATGTTTTAAAATCAGAGACTTTTAGTCCTAAATGTGTTTATAGTTTGTATATCTTATGCGGCTTGATATACTTAATTCACTATAAATTGTGCTCTGATACCAATCTGTCACACCCCCAAACCAAGGATGGCGGAAACGTCCGGGGGTGCAGGACTTCATGTATAACATCATACCAACAATTGCAATAGTGATTTAAGCAAACACAACCAACATATATATAATTCAAAGAGCTACATCATTGTATGAATTACATGTTTCCAAATCAATTACAATATGTTGACAAATTATGAAATGTTTGACGCCTTAATGTCTCATCCTCAAAAGCACTTGGTAACCTGTTTAGTGATTTCCTGAGAATACAAGTTGTTTGAAAAAGTGTCAACACAAAGTTTGGTGAGTTCATAAGTTTTTGTATGCAATTATGAAATCCTTTTCTGTTAAAAGTAGTGTCCGTTCCAGAAAAATTCCAATATTTTCATTAATGTGTAAATGTAGTATTAAGACCCAAAGACCGGAATGTACAAATAATTTGTCATATTTATAGTAAAACAATGCAAGTTTAAATTGACGTAAACTCGTTTGATTTCGGTGAAATCCTCGTAAATTCTTTGTTTGTTAATACTTAATGTGAGTTATTATAACCAGGCTATGACCTAGGTGGCCTAGAACGACTTTCTTCAGGCGTCGGAAATGTTATGACATTTGTCACCTCAGACCTGCTGGACTAGCTGTTGCAAGCAGCTCAGGTGTGGGTTTGTCAATCCCAATATAGATCTATATACAACTATCACGCTCTCCCTCCAGGAGACTCTGGTTACAATACAGTACTTATTGGTAAAGTGAAGCGAATGTCTCAGAAAAGTCATTAACAAATTCACGTGTAATGTAATGAAAATCCCTTTTTGTATAAATGTACCCCTTTTGTATGAGTGTGTTATGTGATGTATCATAAACTATATCTATTATAGTTTATCAAAACAAGGGTAATAGTGGTAATGTACGTAAACTATACTTAACATAGTTTATTCAAATGCTTGTATGTAATGGATGTACTTTGATTATAACAAATTGTTAGTTCTATGCTTTATCTAGCAAACTCCATTTGTTAACTGATGTATGTCTATACACTAAGACAATTATGTCTTATATTTCAATAACATATAATCACATAAAGATATACACCTTGCTCAACATGTTACATAGTGAAATGAAATTTGATAGCATTTTTCTGTTGATAACATTTTCTATCACTGTTCTTAGATAATTTGTAGAAAAATTATCAAAGGTCGAAATTAGAATCCGTAAATTCTGAGAGTTTAGAAAATGATTCTAGTTTCTCTATAATTGTTCTCACGATTATTAGTGACCTCTAACTTGTGTGAACAAGTCCATAATCACAGACTGGTCTGGATTGATGTTTGAAATGATAGGCAGTTTTGTAAAAATCCCCATAAATCGTAGAAAAATCGTATGGAGATGTGCAAGTAGCCATTTTAAATCTAAGGACTTGAACTACTTGCACCTTTTACATTTTTTAAAACTAAAATATTTAGGTTGTCCAAAACAATCCGTGATTTAAGCCTAACTTTTCTGATGAAAGCTGATGGAAAAGTTTAGTTGTATTCTTGATGATTTAACTTGTATTTGTTGGATAAGGTGTCTAAGTCCATAACTATTTCGGGCTTGTACTTGACCCGACCCGGCATGGTCCATTTGGGTTGCATGGCACCATGCAATTGGATAGACTAAATGAGAGAAATAACACTTGGACATTATTAATATATTATAAGTTCTAATATATTAATAATATTATTTAATTAGTTGATCAAAGAATTAATTTGGAATTAATTAAGTGATCAAAGGATAACTAATTAAATATATGGGTTGATTATGTATCTTGTATAGTGGGCTAAGAGGCTCCATGGATTATCAAGTTGGGTTCTACCCATAGGATACTTCATGGATGCTCCATGGGAGTTACAAACCCATGGGTCATGGAAATAAAGAGTCATGACACATTAGGGTTTACATGGTGTAACCCTAGATGTGTCAACACTATATAAGAGTCCCATTCTCCACAAAATTGGCTACACAAGTTAGACATGAGAAACTAGAGGGCTTGGCCGATTTTGAGAAGTGTGTATTATCTCAAGAGTCTTTCCAAGAGCATTTGGTGTTGTGTGAAGCATTTGAGGCATCACACTTGGGGTGCTAGGCTCACAAGGTTTCAAAGGAACACAAGCAACAACAAGGTAAGTTATTCTATCTATGATTCAAGTTAAAATTGTTCCCCATGTATGCTAGATAGGAATATAACCTTGGAATTCAACTTTGCATGATAATTAGACAAACATAGATCCAAGGTTATTAGGGTTGCATGTACACTTAGGAAGTGTTAGAATGCTCAAAACCCATCAGTGGTATCAGAGCCTAGGCTTGTTTGTTTGTTATTTGTGCTTAAAAGTTGAAGAAAGTCGAAAATCTTGCTGTCTGACTGATGGACTCGGCGAGTCCATGGGGAGGACTCGTCGAGTTCATGTGTATCTTCAACCTACTCGGCGAGTAGGTTTTTGCACTCGGCGAGTAGGGTCGACAGAGTGCAGAATTTCGACTTGAGTTGCTGGAAATGGATTAGAATCATTACCCTAAAATGTTTTGGTACTTGAAAAACTTATTTTAGAAGGTGTAATGTCTTTTCTAACTCATTTACAACAACTAGTTATCAAAATTACAAAGATTAAATGTGATTTTGATTCTTGAAAGTGTTCATATTCATATTCTTGTTCTTATGATGTTTAGATGATCATAGGAATTATTTGTAACCTATGTGGTAGATTAATTCATGATCATAATGTGTTTTAATGGAGTCCATAACTTGTCCTCAAGTTATGGAAAACCAAAAGTCTCTTGGATTAAAAACCATTAAAAGAACACAAGAGTTAGGAAAAATGAAAAGTCCTCATTTTATTACTCTATTAAACTCATAAGTTACAAGAAATGAAAAGTTTTGAAAGTTTACAAAACTTGCCCTCAAGTTTTGGAACAAGTAAAGTTAAGCTAAAACTTTAGTTCCAACCCCTAGAATTTTAAAAGTTAAAATTCAACCCTTATACTTATATTATTATGATTTAATAATTATATATATATGTATAAGAACAAAGTCGTCTTACCGCTAGTACGCCTCATTCACGAAGCCGGTCTATAAGGTGGGTATAAGGTTGTTGCCTATAAAATGGTGACTTAATGGGTGTCCACTCTCACCCACCGCTTGCTTGATCGGTGGAGGGTCGTTAGCCGAACGGGTAAGACAAGGACTTGTTAATTCTCATTCAAAGTATGATGAATATTATAAAGTAACTAAATGTTTTATTAAATTCCCAATCTTAGTTACTTTAGGAAAAATGTGAATAAGGTGCTATTCCATGAAATTACACTTTACACTTTGATTAAGTCGTTGGTGGAGCGTGTGTGGTTAACCGGCACACTAACTTGGACTTAACAAGGTAGGTAAAGGGTGACTTAGGGTTTATTATAGTATCGATGGAGCGTGTGTGGTTAACCGGCACATCGATTGAGTGATAAACTTTAAGGGTACCAAGTGATTTGCATGGTTACTTCACACCTCGTTTTGTGATCCTCGGTATCCCAGTCACAAAACTTGGAGGGCACACTCGAGATTGAAACATGCCTTTGAAAAGTTCATTGAATCTCAAAGAATCTAGGAATTTCTAAGAACCATTCAAAAACCTAATACTAAAATATTGCGGTTTTCGTGGTGGAAATTGGTGAATCGTCATTCACCTACCTTTCAAATATGATATAGCTTAGATTACGGCATACCTCTTCTAAGTTATATTATATTGTGATTGGATCCTAGCCTTAATATTACATTTGGGTGTTTTATTAAGGACTCTCTTATATCTAAACTAATCTTGTCCTCTTTTCTTCAGATGTCTTTCAACAATGCTTCTGGCTCTAATCCTAATGGCTCCTTTTCCCTTATGAACTTGTGTGGGAAAGTCACCTTTGATGGATCCAACTTCAATGAGTGGATCAGAAACATCAGAATGATTACCCGCTACGAGGACAAAGAATATGTCCTTGACAAGGAGCTTAAGGAGATTAATGAGTCCACTGCAACTCCTCAGGAGATCGCTGAATTTCGGGCACATGAAAGGGATGCTACGAAAGTGGCTTGCATCATGATGGCCACGATGACAGCGGAACTCCAAAAGTCTTATGAGGATTTCTACCCTTATGACATGCACCAAGATTTGATGGAAAGATACCATCAAAGTGCATGACAAGAGAGGTATGAAATCATCTGCTCCATGATAACAACCATGATGAAGGACGGGGAATCCGTCACGAGCCACATGCAGAAAATGCAAAGGTATGTGGATCGTTTGCTGAAGCTTAATGTGAACTTCCCGGAGGATCTTGCAATAGATATTATTTTGCATTCCTTACCATCGTGCTATGATCAATTCCGCATGACATATCACATGAACAAGGAAGAAGTCACCCTCAGCAAACGTCAGGGACTTCTCAAGACCGCAGAAACAGGTCTTAAGGGGAAGTCGGTTGCTATCACTCCTACTCAAAACTCTACTCCGGTTTTGGCAATCGGGAAAAGTCGAGGGAGGAAGAGAAAGAGCTCTTCTAAGGGTACCAAGGTTCGGACCCTTGATGGCTCTTCTTCAAGTGGAACCAAGAAAGGTTTCATTACCCCTTCTTCTGACCCAAAAGAGGCTGAATGCTTCTATTGCCATGAAAAGGCTCATTGGAAGCGGAACTGCCCAAAATACCAGCAAGATGTGAAGGATGGGAAAGTTAAACCCAACCATGCAGGTATTTACACTATCATTTCTAATAACTCACCCCATTCTAATTCTTGGGTCCTTGATACCGGTTGTGGTATTCATATTTGTTGTGACTTGCAGGGACTAAGAAGAAGTGAGAATGTGGAGCAAGGAAGGATAAACTTGATCATGGGGGATAGGAAAGCTATACCTGTTACCAAGATTGGAGTTTATACTTTATCGCTAAGTAGTGGGTTTAGTTTAGATTTGAATAAGTGTTGTTATTCGCCAGGAATGGCAAGAAATATTATTTCCTTTCATGCTTTGTACAAACAAGGGTTTACCTTTTCATTTAATAATGAAGTTGGTTCTATTGATGCTTTCTTTAATAATGTTCTTTATTTTAAAGCATTACCTTGTGATGGTGTGTATGAAGCTGTATCTGTTGTAGATAACTTAGGAAATAATGTTTTGTGTATTGATTCTACTAATAATAACTTGGATAAAGAATCATTATGGCATTGTCGTCTTGGACATATAAGCAAGAAATGCATAGGCCAACTCCAAAAGGATGGAGTCTTAGAGTCATTTGACCTAAAGTTAGATGATAGTTGCGAATCATGCTTACTTGGAAAAATGACAAAGTCACCCTTCACAGGTTCGTGTGAGAGGGGTGAAGGTTTGTTGGACCTTATACACACGGATGTGTGTGGACCATTCAAACATGCCACAAGGGATGCTAATCGTTATTATTTGACTTTTACTGATGATTATAGTAGATATGGATATGTCTACTTGATCAAGCATAAGTCAGAGACTTTCGAGAGGTTTAAGGAATTTAAACAGGAAGTCGAGAATCAATTGGGCAGGAACATTAAGATGCTTCGATCCGATCGTGGTGGTGAGTATCTTAGTTCAGAGTTCCTCGACTATCTAAGGGAATGTGGGATAGTCTCACAATTGACACCTCCCAGGACACCACAGTTGAATGGTGTGGCTGAGAGGCGTAATCGAACCTTGTTGGATATGGTTCGTTCCATGATGAGTCGAGCTACGCTACCAATCTCATTCTGGGGGTATGCCTTAGAGACTGCCGCCCATATTCTTAATCTAGTCCCTACAAAGAAAGTTGCCAAAACTCCTCACGAGATGTGGACTGGTAAAGTACCTAAACTAGACCACATCAAGATTTGGGGTTGTGAGGCTTTCGTGAGACGCGAGACTCATGATAAGCTCGAACCTCGAAGCGAGAGGTGTATTTTCATCGGTTACCCAGAGCGATCCTTTGGTTACCTCTTCTACAGACCTAGTGACAATGTGGTCTTTGTAGCAAGAAGAGGAGTCTTTCGAGAAAGAGAGTTTATAAGCCAAGGAGACAGTGGGAGGCAAATTGATCTTGAAGAAATTCAAGAATCAAGCGGTGAAGGAACTTCAAACTCTAGCCCTCAACTTGAGGAGGAAACTCCTGTTGAGCAAATTGACAAATCTGTACCTCTGAGACGTTCCACGAGAGTTAGGAGTGCACCTGAGCATTACTATGGATTCCATATTACTGCAGAAGGTGAGACACTTATTAGTGATGAGACACTAGTAAGTCAAGATGACCCTAACAGCTACGAGGAAGCCATGGCAGGCCCCGAGTCTGCTAAATGGAAAGAGGCTATGGATAGCGAGATACAATCCATGTATGACAATCAAGTTTGGAACTTGGTTGAAAATGTACCAGGTCGCAAGACAGTAGGGTGCAAATGGGTCTTCAAGAAGAAGACCGACATGGATGGTAAAGTACACATTTATAAGGCTAGACTGGTTGCAAAGGGCTTCTCTCAAATTCCTGGAGTGGATTATGATGAGACCTTTTCTCCAGTAGCCAAGATTAAGTCTATTCGGGTTCTGTTAGCCATAGCTGCATTTCATGATTATGAAATATGGCAGATGGATGTCAAAACCGCTTTCCTTAATGGAAAGTTGGCTGAAGATGTTTACATGAGTCAGCCAGAGGGTTTTGTCAGCAACGAGTACCCTAATAGAGTGTGTAAGCTTGAGAAATCCATTTATGGATTGAAGCAAGCACCTCGCAGATGGAATCTTTGCTTTGATGAAAAGGTCAAGGAATTTGGCTTTTCTAGGAGTGAAGATGAATCTTGTGTGTATGTCAAGGCTAGTGGGAGTATAGTTAGCTTTTTGGTATTGTATGTGGATGACATACTACTCATAGGAAACGACATTCCAACCCTGCAGGAAGTAAAGTCCTGGCTTGGGAAGTGTTTCGCTATGAAGGACCTTGGTGAAGCTGCCTATATTTTAGGGATAAGAATCTTGAGAGATCGGAGTAAAAGACTAATTGGACTTAGTCAGAGTACCTACTTGGATAAGGTGCTGAAGAGATTCAGCATGCAGGATTCCAAGAAAGGAGAGTTACCCATCCAGAGTAACACCAGATTGAGTAAGACACAAAGCCCTAGCACTGAGGCTGAGATAGCAGAAATGAGTCGAACACCTTATGCTTCGGCTGTAGGATTGATCATGTATGCTATGACGTGTACTCGACCCGATGTAGCTTTTGCCTTGAGCATGGTTAGCAGGTATCAGGCGAACCCTGGCAAGGCACACTGCACTGCGGTAAAGAATATCCTCAAGTACCTACGGAGGACTAAGGACTGGGTTCTTACCCTCGGTGGGAGTGATGACTTGAGAGTTGTAGGGTATAGTGATGCTAGCTTCCAGACTGATAGGGATAATTTCCGCTCTCAGTCGAGCTGGGTCTTTACCCTAAACGGAGGAGCAATTTCTTGGAAGAGTTCCAAGCAAGAGACAGTGGCTGATTCTACTTGTGAATCAGAGTATATTGCAGCTAGCGAGGCAGCAAAGGAGGCGATATGGCTGAAGAACTTCATTGGAGACCTTGGAGTGGTACCAGCTATTAAAGAGCCAATGGAAATTTTCTGTGATAGTGAAAGTGCTGTTGCCTTAGCCAAGGAACCAAGGGATCATGGTAGATCCAGGCACATCGACAGAAAATACCATTTCATTAGACATCGGATCGAACAAGGACACCTCGTGGCAAAGAGGGTATCATCAGATGAGAATCCGGCAGATCCCCTCACAAAGGGACTGACTCGGGTTAAGCATCTTCAGCATGCTCGGAGCATAGGGCTGAAGGATGATATTAGATTTAGTAGTTAGATAATCTCGAAATTTGTAAAGTGTAATTGACATTTGATGATGAATAAAAAGTATTTTATTTATGAGTAAAGTGTTACTATCTCTTGTCGATCGTTTACTATATTTCTTTTGCATGTTTTGACTTCCAGAATAATTTTGTTTGGTATAACATATTATTCAAACCTCCACAGTCGGTCATATGTTGGAAGTAGATATGAATCAAGAATGTCATGTTTGGTTGTAGAGGTCTTGGACAAGGCTACAACAATCATGAGTGCTCATAAGTTCTGAGCATTGGACTCAACCCACGCTCACTGGAATCACTTCATGGAATTCTATCTCGAGTGATCGTGAGACGGTAATATCATATAAGTCTTCAAACCAAGAGATATGATTTGTTACTTACAAGTTGGTTATGCATTGACTGTACGAAACCGCATTGGTAACTCGATGTTATAAAACGTACTTTTGTGTGTAATTCAATGAGTGGTAGAACAAACATATGAGTCGAAGTTTATCTGTTCCTTCTTGGATTAGAAGTTGATATCTGGGCCCCTCGATGATTTTGTTTTGACCCACGTACGGGGCCCGGTCAGAACTAAGTTGATGTGTTCAATTAAGTTCTATGTCAAACAAATCGGAAATCGGGAAACAAACTGCTAGACAATAAGTAAGACATTGTTCCATGTATTTGTCCGGCTGATATCTAGAACGGAGGATTATATGATCACTTATCTTAAATGGCGTACCATCATCTTCTCAGTTCCGAGAGACCTTGAAAGAGCTACGATTGCCGGTCGGTTCCTGAAGTACCAGAGATATAGTTATTAGACTTATCCAAGTGGGTGACTGTTGGATAAGGTGTCTAAGTCCATAACTATTTCGGGCTTGTACTTGACCCGACCCGGCATGGTCCATTTGGGTTGCATGGCACCATGCAATTGGATAGACTAAATGAGAGAAATAACACTTGGAGATTATTAATATATTATAAGTTCTAATATATTAATAATATTATTTAATTAGTTGATCAAAGAATTAATTTGGAATTAATTAAGTGATCGAAGGATAACTAATTAAATATATGGGTTGATTATGTATCTTGTATAGTGGGCTAAGAGGCTCCATGGATTATCAAGTTGGGTTCTACCCATAGGATACTTCATGGATGCTCCATGGGAGTTACAAACCCATGGGTCATGGAAATAAAGAGTCATGACACATTAGGGTTTACATGGTGTAACCCTAGATGTGTCAACACTATATAAGAGTCCCATTCTCCACAAAATTGGCTACACAAGTTAGACATGAGAAACTAGAGGGCTTGGCCGATTTTGAGAAGTGTGTATTATCTCAAGAGTCTTTCCAAGAGCATTTGGTGTTGTGTGAAGCATTTGAGGCATCACACTTGGGGTGCTAGGCTCACAAGGTTTCAAAGGAACACAAGCAACAACAAGGTAAGTTATTCTATCTATGATTCAAGTTAAAATTGTTCCCCATGTATGCTAGATAGGAATATAACCTTGGAATTCAACTTTGCATGATAATTAGACAAACATAGATCCAAGGTTATTAGGGTTGCATGTACACTTAGGAAGTGTTAGAATGCTCAAAACCCATCAGTATTCCCCCCCTAAAACTTAAGAAAAACATGAAAATGTAGGGTTATGAACTCACCTTAAAAGGTTTTAGTAGAAGAGTGTTGGGATGAGAAGTGTTCAACTCAAGAACACTTGAAGATGCCTAGAAGATTGTCGAGAATCTAACACCAAAGTGATGGAATTTGTGTAAGAAATCTATGATTGGGGTAGAATGAAGAGTAATTATCATAAGGAGGATGAATTATACTTACCAAGAGTGTAAGAAAGCTTGATGATCAGCCTTGATATCCGAAATTAAGGGAGAAAGGTTGAGAGAAAAGTTGAGTTTGATCCTTGGTAAAATGAGAGAAATCGAGTGAAGTGAGGAGAGAGATTGGATGTTCCAGCTCTAAGGACGTGGGAGAGACTGAAGATTGAGTAGAAAGGACATTGAAGTGACATAGGTAAGGTGGGGAGGTATGGTTGGTCATAGAGTGGGTGTGGGGGAGGTTTCTTGTGTCATAAGGTACAACAAAGTCAACACTCAACTCTTTGTACTACACCCACTAAGTTCTTGGATAAGATTTGCACCAAAAACGTGGGAATTAAAGAATTATGGGCCTTTAATTGATAAAATAAAGTTTGGGGTGAAAATCTCGCGTTAAAATATTTAAAAACGGGCCTAAAATTCAAAACTAGTCGAAAACCGGGAAGAAAAGGCTTTTCTGCGAAACCTCTCGGTTCTGGACCGAGGTTCGGTCCTAAGGTTGCTGGGACCGAAGGCGAAATGGAGCGAAATGACTAGAAGCAAAATGGAGCGAAATAGCCCGAAGGCAAAGGTAGGGAGCGAAGGCAGGAGGGTTTGGCCCAAAGGTGGCTTCGGTTCCTCATGCGAGGTTCGGGTCCGAAGGTGCCCTCAGTTCGGTCCTTAGCAGTGTTCAGTTCTCAGTAGGGGTTTCGCTTCCTAGATGGTTTCGGTCCAAGAGGATTCGGCCCCATAAATAGGGTTTCGGGTCTTTTGGGGTATTTTACCTGTTCTAGCCCCGTTTTAAGCGATTTTTGACCCGGTTAAGGGTCGGGATGACCCGAATGATTATGAAAAATTACGGAAACTTTTGAGAGAGATTCGGGAGAGATTCCATATTCTTGGAGAGATTTGGGAGAGATTTGACATACTTGGAGAGATTTCTAATATAGAGAGATAGAGTGAAAGAGATTTAGGAGAGGTTCCATTTATGACCTTTTTGAGTATCCGGCTTCGCAACGCAGGATTCGTAAACCCCGTTATGCTATGTTTTAGTGCCGTATACACTCCCGATGAGTGTGAAATAGTGTTTTATCGCTTTGGTTCATTGTTTAGCATTATCAAGGCTAAGGAAATTCAAACACATGAATTTTCCAATTGATGTTTTCTCATTAAAATAGCGAGTTGTACAGTAATTACATAACGTAAACCCTAATATACAAGGGCTAATTGAGTCAACTGGTTTTGACTCGTTGACTTTGTTTGACTTTGACTTGAACCGAAATTGACTATTGTCACAGAGATTTATGGTTACACAACATCTGTGTTAATGACCTTAGTTTCAGTTCCCCACATGCTGATTAAAACCCACAATCCAACAAGTACAATGAATTGACGGTGAATAATAACATGTTCTGGTTTTCACCCACGTTTTGACGAATCCCTTTTGATGGAAAGTACCAAGAAATCTCTTTTTATTTTTGCGAGATCTTTTTGAAATTGTCTAAATACCAAGACTTTTCTCCCCAAAAGATCCAGTTTGTTTTTGTTTTCGAGATTTCTCCGTTTATCACCAAGGCGTTGAATATTGTACAAACCTACTTGTTTTATGGGCCACATCAGTCTTACAAGTACTTCATCCAACTTTCGGTCTTATGTCAAGCATTGAAGTTTGGTTGAAGTTAAGCCACCCCTTATAGCTTAAATTTGAATAGATGCATTTCATTGTTTCTTAATAAACATTTGATTGCATTTCAACGGGAAACCACACAGACACTTCTAAGTCTCTCTTGACTTTGAAGGAAGCGATTCGTGCCCGGGATCCACAATTTCGTGTCTAAATAGACATCACTTAAATCCCACAAATACTTTGCTTTATTTCTTTTCTATTGGCACACTCTTGCACGAATATCTTTATGATTTCCTCAATTCTTGTTCGTGGTACTAATGTCAATTTTTCAAATTTGATGCTTCAGTTGTAAATGCTATGGTGGTACTCTATGTTAATGAGAGAACATTGACACCCTTATATGAAGCGAAAGGGTTTGTCACAGTTTGAAAAGGAATTTGAAACGTTTTTGAAGATGAAAAGGCGGTAACAAGATAAAATTTTAAACCGAGTCATTGGATAAGATTTGCAACAGGCGAATGAATATAAAACGGTTCTTAATATCACGCCGGATGACGTCTTCCTTGGGAAACCTAGCTGTCCAATCGCGCTTTTTAAGGCGTCGATTCAGAAGATCGTATCATCATTACTCCGGATTCTTTCTTTCTCCTGGAAATGGTATATAAGAGTTTCTCACACCCCTTGTACCTCTTTACCACTTCCAAACTTACTCAAGAATACACCGGCGAATTTCTACTGTTCATCATCTTCTTCTTCACACCTCCAACAATGGTTGAATCTTCATTAGTTCATGAACAAACCGCTTCATCTTCTCTGTTGACCATCAAACCCAATCAAAACCTGATTATTGAACTAAATCTTTTCCTTTACGATCCCTACATGCTATAGGTGGTTGAATGCCTCAAATATTCACCACTCGGTATTGCTTTAACCCAAGTGGAATCGGTACCTATGTCTCTGCTATCCCAAGTCTATTCATTTTCTTCTTATGATAAACGCAAGGAAATAATCTACTTTGAGATTTTCAATCACAAGTCTTCCTTTTCCAAAGCCCGTTTTTGTTCACTGTTAAGGCTAATTTCTGATGACTCCGTAGTGGCTCCTGGTTCCATCACTACCACACAGCTGTTCACCATGTTCTACGATATGGGATACACCAATGTTCTTACCATGGTGACTAAGTTCAAGAAGTCTTTTCTACCTTCCCAATGGAATGGCCTTTTTACTCTTCTTTTCAAAGGATTACCAGAAAGGGTTGTTGGATATGATGGTGCTAGCAAAGGGTTTATGACCATTCTTTATGGTCTTTACCATGGGATCAATCTAGATCATGGATCCTTGATATGGACTCAACTGGTGCAGAGTCTCAATACTTCTTCCAAACACTCTGAAATCTCTTGTGGAAGATTCTGGACATTGATTACTCAAAGAGAAATGGAGCACTTTCAGGTTCCAGACATGGTGGATGCTTTAAAATGTTCAATTGCAACTTTTCACACAACGAAGGTCATTGTCTCTGATCTGACCAAATTTCTATTCATTGGGTCCATTCCTGAGTCGATGTACAGGCCTGTCTCTGCTGAAATCAAGGTTATGGCAGACTACCGAAACCTCCCACCCACAGGACCAAGGAAATTGACCTCTAAGATGCAAATCGCGCTGGATGCCTTTGATAAACCAGCTAAAAAGGGGAAGAAACCAGATACAAAGAAGCATGAAAAAGAAGGCCAATCCTCCCAAGCCGCCAAACCCAAAAAGCGTAAGACCGAACAACCAGCTCCTTCTGTGCCCAAGAAGAGAAATGTTAAAAAGATGGCGAAGAAACCGAAGACAACTTTGCCTAGTGATTCAAATTATGTTCCTTCTTATCACGATCATGAGAAGTTAGATGAAGGTGATTATGCTCATGTAGAATGATCACCAAGGGGAGATACACCTCCATATTCTCCATCTCTTGAGCTACCCGTTAATGAATCTATTCCAACTCCTCTTCCTTCTCCATCTCATACAATGTCACACCCCAAAACCAAGAATGGCGGAAATGTTCTGGGGCGGAGGACGTCATGTACAGTATCACAACAATGAAAAGTAGTAAACAAGCAACAACATCATCCATTGCATTAATAATAGAATTATTATACAAGTATGTTCTATCAAATTTTGATAAACATTAAAGCATAAATCAAAATGAAAGATGAGTCTTGAACAAGCTCCATCTTCCTTTCTCCTTGCATCGGTACCTGTCTATGATGACCTGAGGATACAAGTAATTTTGAAAACGAGTATCAACTTTAAAGCTGGTGAGATCATAAGTATTTAGTGTCTTAATTTGTATGTAAGAATTTGTAAGTAAATGAATTGTAAGTATGGAAAATTTATATGAACTGTAAGTATGAAAATGTTTGTAAAACAACTGTAAACGTTTGAAAAACTCAAGAAATCCCTATGATTCCTACTAATATAAGGGTGTCTTCTACCAAGACCTAATTGTTCTCAATGTTCGTGTCATGTAAAAGTGTGTAATTTTCCCAAGTGTAACTATTATTAACAAAATATAGTTTTTACATTTATAGTTTAAGTGAAAAGATCACTAAATATATGTACAGGGAAAATTAATGTAGTACCAAAACATAGCGCTATACGAACTACTGTTGTACTAACTACCTTAAACCGGATTTATATTAAGGCATCATGTGATTAATTGCACATTCTATCGACTGGTAACAACGACATAAGAATGGTCGTAATAACGGAATGACGTTTGGCACCTGCAGACCTGCAGGTCTGGCTGTAGCTAGCAGCAAGGTGTAGGATAGTCAATCCAGTATAGATCTATACGCAAACTCACGCTCTCCCTCCAAGAGAATTCTGGCTACAACTCGGGCCATGACATTTACGGCATGCTCCAATACAGTGGATCACAATTTTTAACGTATTCGTGTAAGTGTAATGTAATGAACTGTTCTAGCTGTAATGTACGTGCTCTCTACCTAGCAAGTATAGTAAGGTAATCATTCTAGTATAGTTGTATATGTTCTCTTTCTAGTATAGTTGTATATGTTCTTCTAGTAGTAAGTATCAACTCATGAATGAACTAACTCATAGTATGATATCGCGTTCTAGTAATAGTTCTAGTATCTTCCTAAACTACCCATATGGTAGTTTACTAGTAATCTAACTGGTATGTATGAACATGGATGTATACCCTTGCTACCCAAGGGCATGGGATGAACTGGAAGGGCCTTTATGACTATATATGTACACGTGATATATAACTAATATTTAAATGACCTTCGTACGAGTACCCGATATCCCACCAGACCACATCTCAAGCGCGAAAAGGAAATAGGGTGGATAGCCTTCCTAAGTCTTCTAAACATTTCTTATATAACTATACATATAGAGGCATGCAATTTATAATATAAAAGCATAAATAAGTTTTGTAAAACATTTGAACATAAATATTATCTTAAGAAAAGATCGACTTGATGTCAATCTATAAAACAGTTTGAAGGCATGGGTTTGATAAAACAGTTTAGTATAAAGAAACATTTGTTTGAAACATAATCGTAAATAAGTTTGAAATGTAATATACAGAGTAAAATGTACAGT
The DNA here is from genome assembly GCF_051521515.1 of Lactuca serriola. NCBI lineage: Eukaryota > Viridiplantae > Streptophyta > Magnoliopsida > Asterales > Asteraceae > Lactuca > Lactuca serriola. The sequence continues at coordinate 202,922,628 of NC_136410.1, forward strand.
GTAATAAGGAGTTTAAAACATATAAAATTTTTATAAAAATCATTTGAAGGAAACTGTTTGGTAAAACGGCTAAGGAGTAGCCAAATCATTTGAATTGTTGTATACTAATCACATGTGATTGATATAATAACTAGCATAATTCTACTTATTAATCACATGTGATTGATATAATAACTAGCATGATTCTACTTGTATCCCCCCCATAAAACATTTAAAACAGTTTAAAACATTGATTAACGGGTATGAACTCACCTGCAGTAAGTGACTGGAATTGAACGGACTGTTATCGTAAGGAAGGATCGGGCAAGTGCTCGGTGTCAAGTGAAGACTTTAGACACACACAATGATCCTAATTACATATGAAGACATATGTATATAGATAATTAGTGATTAAAACACTAATTATACAAGTATAAACATTTAAACGCGAGGAAAACACTTTTGGTCAAGTGCTAGGAGGCTAATGGGTTGCAACAAAGGAGTGCAATGCCCCTAATGGGAGTTTATGGTCTAATGGACATATGTTTTGGAGTTTACGGCCCAGGGGAGTAAACTCCTGGCCGTAAACTCTCAACCAAGCCCCTAAATGAAGTCTAACAATTATACAACTCATGTGGTGAATTGCTTCAAGGCTTAAACAAGTGTTTGGGCTTCCTAATAACTCCTTTGAGGAGTTTACGGCCCTGGGACCATATCCCTTGGAGTTTACGGCCGTAAACTCCCTTGGGAGGGTGTTTATGATGCTTTCAAGTCCCATACTCACATAGGATATGTTCTAGGCAATTTTTCAAGGCTTTAAGAGGAATTATGGCACCAGTTCGCGCCATATATTGGAGTTCACGGCCCTAAAATATCTTGGGCCGTAAACTCCCTTTTCTTGGTGTTTTAGAGGTGTTTGCTAGCCCCAAACACACTAGGGTACTTGTCCTAATTTGTCTCTTGGCTTAAGGAAGTGTTTCAAAGCATTTTGGTACCTAAAACATGGAGTTCACGGCCCAAGAAGCTCCTTGGCCGTGAAGTCACTTTCATCAATGATTCTAATAGCTTTTGGTGTCCTAAGCATGCTATGGTGGGTTCTAGTTAGAGTTCTAAAGCTTTGAGGGTCATTGGAACCCTTTAGGACCTTAAAATGGAGTTTACTCCCCAAGTGTTCTTGGGCGGTAAACTCCCAAATCTTGGGGTATTAATCCGATTTTGATGTTTTCTAGTCACATACACACTAGCATACAAGTCTAAGATAGTTACAATTCACGGGGAAAGGACTAGGTAGCATTTAAGCCACTTATCGGAGTTTACTCTCCAAGAACGTTCTTGGGCGGTAAACTCCTGAATCTCAAAGATTTGATATGTAATTGGTGTTTCTAAACACAATCTAAGCTATATAACATAACTAGATCGAAGTACTCACAATTTGGGATAAAAACCTGAAGATCCGTGAGAAAGAATTTTGACTTTTCTCTAATTGGAATTCAACAAATGAACCAATTTGGTTCAGAATTCTATTTATAGTCCTGAGATATTTTTGGCAGAAAATATTTTTATTCCTGGAACGAACTCTAATTTCCTAGAGTATTGGAATAATAGTGTTGCACAAAACCCTAGTGCATCCACTCTCCTAATATCTCCTTAAGTGTAAAATCCTGAAAACTGCCAAACTTATACTCGAAATCTGAGTTTTCACTGTAACTGTTCTACTTCTATTGGCTTCAAATGGTTTGTTCAGAATGGAAATTTCGGGTTGTCACATCATCCCCCTGTTGAAGGGAATTTCGTCCCGAAATTAGAATTTAGGCAAGGAAGTAGGTACGAATGATCGAGTCGTGAGGAGGAAACTTCCTAATCGATTTATTCTAGTGGAATCCCAACGAACCTTCACTATCGGGCGAATGGCGTTGCTTCGTCCGCTTGACCTCTCGGTCGAGGGTCACTACGGTTCTAATACGAAGGTGAGGATCTCGACGAGTGCAGTTACAAGAGTTCTAATGGAAAGGTATGGTTTCACGATCGAGATGCGAAGAGTAGAATGTACGCTATTGAGTTCGCGGAGTAGGTCTAGTTTGTGTGAGGCACAAGACTGATTCTGATAAGAATCTCGGAGGTCCTAACTATATTGGATTTAGCTTTCCACGCGATATGAAGCGTATTAAGCCATTCCCAGAGTGAGTTAACCTAAAGAGCTTGGTTACTCACTTGGAATTCCAAAAGTTCCTCTTCTTGCTTAACTTCCCAGTCAAAGGCCACCCCTTGCTGGGTCAAAGTCGTACGGGTTTCTGTAATCTGCGAGGAGTTCTGAATGAACTAAGACGGTAGGTCGGTAAGACCTAGAATTTGGCGAATGACTGTCGGCGTCTCTGGTGTCGATAAATGCTCAACAGTTTTGACAAATTGAAAGCGTACTCAACATTTCTCACATTACTAACAGTGTGTCATAGAAATTTGACTTTTCAATTTCAAAACTCGTGCCTAGAGAACTTCACGAGAAGTTCCTCTGAAGGAAAATGTTTCCAAGGGTTTTCTTCTTACTACGAGGGTAGATAAGTAAGTCATTACATGGAGAAATGACGAACTGATCCAAGTAAGAAAGACGTACCCTACTCGTTTAGGTCATGAAAGCTATGGGCGTATTGGTCCTATCCGAAGGGTATCACTACAGACTCGAAGTGTCCGCATCGAATTCGGAAGATAATCTTCCGGACATCCTTCACTAACACTCAAACTGGTGATATTCGGATCTCAGATCCATTCCTGGAAGTAGTTTCTTTCCTTGTATTTGCTCAACCATTTCATCTACGCGAGGCAGAGATAACAATTTCTAATGAAAAATCTTGACGGAGTCCTCGATATCCGAGGCACATACGATGCAATCCGTCGATCTCTAGGAGAATAAGACTGGGGTTCCTCCAGGGTGAGAAGCCTAGTCTTCTTATTCTATCATTGTGCAGTTCGCTAAGTTGTTTGTACTGTTCCGGTATCTCCGTGGGTGTTTAGACTATAGGGTGATCTGTTTACAAGAGTCGTACTGGGTTCTAAGTTTGTTCACATGATGATGTGATTACTCGTAGACTTAAGCAGTTCTCCGACCTGAAGTTCATAGTAGGATTCATACCTGGTTTCACAATCACAATTTCGTGTATACAAGTCGTAGATAATTAAGATTGAAAAGGTAGTTGAATAACTGATTCTTCTTTAAGCTCACATCCCATCGGGGAAAAAGAAGTTAAATTGGAATCATCAATTCTAAACCTGTAGAACCTAGATTATATATCACTCTTATGCATACATTTCTCAGTGATAGATCAATCGTATAAATCCTTGGATTGAACTTGACGTACTGCACGAGTGGTACTTCGGGGATTTCTTCGGAAGGAAAATAACTAAGAGGTACTCCTGGCATGAGTACTTCGGTGTTCTAATATGACGGTTTCGCTGGAAAAGTGATCTAGAATAAAGAGATGTACGTAAAAAGTTGTTTTCGTGAGGATCAAATTTAATCGAGTCGTATGATAATGTCGGAATCATACTGAAACTTAAAGACATTAGATTCGAACATAAGACGATTACAGACAAAACACAACTGTGCAACCATGAACAGAGTTACAGTACTTCAGATTTACCACAAGACTATTGTTGCGAATAAGATATACTACAAAAGACAAGTATACGCAGCACGAGAATCCCTAAACAGACAAGATCTCGCAAAAGGTAAGACTCTAGTTGCACTAGTTCTGGATAGTTTATAAGTCTGTTACAACAACACGCCGAAGTTACATTAACGAGGGTTACAGAGTAGGCTCTCCTGCAGCTGTGATCCTGAGAATTTTCCCATCTGCGCCAGCGTTCTTTGCTATAGGGCAATCCTTCTTGACGTGCCTTATCTCACCGCATTGGTGGCATGACTCGCTAGTACTAGCTTTGGTGACGGGATTACGGTGTTTAGCCAATGCTATGTGGACACGAATGCCTTCCTCATTAGTCCACCTTGGAAATTGCTTCCTAAAGCATTCGGCTTTATAACTACTCTCGTGTGTAGGGTCAGTCCCGATGAAAGGGGCTTGAGTGATGGGTCGTGCCGGTGCTCCACAGCCACGAGCATGGTGCCCTATTTTTAGGCAATTGCAACATTACATCTCATGGAAAGCCCCATGATGATGGAAACTACACTTATCACACTTCGAGAGTTTTCCCTCGTATGGCCTGCTCGGTACTGGGATGGCAGGGGTTTCCACTTGTTGTTGTTGCATACCCAGCCTTTGGGATTTCTTGCGTTCTTTCTGGGCTTGACGCTTTCGTTTCTTGTTCTCTGTCTTTCGGCTTTGCGAGCCAGTGACTGTTACTGTTTGATGACTTCCTGGATGGATACCACTATTGGAAACTTCATTCCCATCAACAGCATTGACTGTGCTGATAGCGCTACGGTGCGCAAGGACCGCGGTTACGGCAGCCACCACGACAGCTGTAACTGCTGTTTGGAAGGTAGCGGTGTCGATATGGAGGATGGGGGTTTCGTTGCTTGAATGATTGTTTCCTGATGACGACATGATTCTATAACATGAAAGATAAGGATTTGTAGCGATTCTAGTTGACCCTATATGTACTTAGATTGTTCATGTAAAGAATACGACTATGATCTCGAAAGTTTGACCTACATCCCTATGATGCAGTCCTAGTACGGAATGGAAGTATGTTCGCGAAGGTTTGACCTACATCCCTATGATGCAGTCCTAGTAATGAGTAGAAGTACGTTCGTAGAATGGTTTCAAGACGTTTGTTGTGCAAGCCGAGGTATCGTGGGTTGGTGAATAACAAGATCCAACCACTGAAAGAGACTTGGAAATGTCTCCGGTTCTAACTTGCTATAGTCCAATGACTTGACTAAAGCAGGTTTCAGATAGACCCCAATGAAAGTATGATAAGAGTACTTGAATAAAGAATGACACAGAAGTTAGCCGGCTGTCAATATCTTTGATATTCATGATGTAAAGATTCGGGAAGATGACCTTGTAAAGGTCTTACATCATATCCCGAGAAGATAGTTCTTGACAGCATAAGGACCTAACCTAAAGTACTTACAGTACAAGGTAATTTCATATAAAATGCCACATCGGGCAAAGACAGAAAACGATTACTTTCTAACAAGGAAAAATAAAGTAATGCGTCTACTACCGGCGATGGTCATCCCCCTGGTGAACTCTCAGTTCGGCCAGTTGACGTTCTACATCAAGTAGGTGTCTTTTGTACACCCTCTAGTGTACTCGGAGCTCTATGACTTCGGCTCGTGATTCAGCTAGCGCTTGCAGCAGGGTTTCATGGTTTCTCTCTGATCTCTCGTGAGCATCTTCTAGACGAATAGTGCGGAGGGTATGCATTCTCGCATCGGCGACAACTTCGGTAATCTGATATAGGGTTGTCCTGCCTTGAATCTCATTTCGGGCCACTATGCGGACCAAGATTGGCAAGTATCTATATGCTGAGCCCCCATTGTTCAGGTCGTAAAAGTTTCGGTCGCCATTAAATGGCATGGGCTGATCTTGTCCTTGTCTCCATGTTTCCAAGCATTCCAATCACTCAAGGTCGGGCCATGAAAAGCTGGCCAAGGGTTAGGAATTGGAAAGGGAGCTGCTCGGGGTAGGTTCTCAATCTCTGGTTCGGAGTTAGCATCTTACGAAAGGTCTTCATCATGGTGATCATTCAAGGGGATAGGATGATCATTCTCTGGTTCTTCTCCAAACCAACCAGCTATGACTTCGTTCGGAAGATACTGGTTGCCATGGGGATGGAGTCCAGCTATGTTTTCTATGCGAGAACTTAGGGTAAGAGAATAATTATTAGACGAACTATCTAGATAATTATTTAGAAAACCTTCATTAGTTACATCGCTATTTGTGAAGTGCATACCAGCTATGTGTAATCTAAACAGGATAGACCTTCGAATGAGTGACCTTAATTCCAAATTCACTCAGAATAAGGGTAAGGCAAAATTTTCACAGATTCTAAGTCTATAACATCGTAATTACATATAACCTTAGTGTATCCACTTAGCAACTATCAACTTAGTAATGAAGATCCCGTTTTAGTTCTCAAGTATAAAGTACTTATAGTAACACCAAATACTCCTATAGTATTTTAATTTTAATGTTATGTTCTATTGTTCTCATTGTGGTAGGGTTGGTAAGATTTTAGCATTGTTGCAACCACACAATTAAACATAGGCACATGCTAGTCAACCCTCGGATAATATAGGTGATCAGGCTATATCTTCCCAGTTTTGAACATATGTCTCTAAGCCCACCTGTGTTGCCCAACAATCGTAATTCTTTTGTACTGTCCTAGTGACACTGATTTTAGTATGAATGCAGGCACGTATACTTACTTCAATATTTTATTATTTAAAGTATAAACTCTTGGTTAGAGTATTTTTAATCCCTTATGTATTTATAGTTAGTATATCTTTTATGGGTTGATATAATTAATTCACTATAAACAGTTCTCTGATACCAATCTGTCACACCCCAAAACCAAGAACGGCGGAAACGTTCTGGGGCGGAGGACGTCATGTACAGTATCACAACAATGAAAAGTAGTAAACAAGCAACAACATCATCCATTGCATTAATAATAGAATTATTATACAAGTATGTTCTATCAAATTTTGATAAACACTAAAGCATAAATCAAAATGAAAGATGAGTCTTCAACAAGCTCCATCTTCCTTTCTCCTTGCATCGGTACCTGTCTATGATGACCTGAGGATACAAGTAATTTTGAAAGCAAGTATCAGCTTTGAAGCTGGTGAGATCATAAGTATTTAGTGTCTTAAGTTGTATGTAAGAATATGTAAGTAAATGAATTGTAAGTATGGAAAATGTATATGAACTGTAAGTATGAAAATGTTTGTAAAACAACTGTAAACGTTTGAAAAACTCTAGAAATCCCAATGATTCCTACTAATATATAAGGGTGTCTTCTACCAAGACCTAATTGTTCTCAATGTTCGTGTCATGTAAAAGTGTGTAATTTTCCCAAGTGTAACTATTATTAACAAAATATAGTTTTTACATTTATAGTTTAAGTGAAAAGATCACTAAATATATGTACGGGGAATATTAATGTAGTACCAAAACGTAGCGCTATACGAACTACTGCTGTAATAACTACCTTAAACCGGATTTATATTAAGGCAACATGTGATTAATTGCACCATACTATCGACTGGTAACAATGACATAAGAATGGTCGTAATAATGGAATGACGTTTGGCACCCGCAGACCTGCAGGTCCGGCTGTAGCTAGCAGCAAGGTGTAGGATAGTTAATCCAGTATAGATCTATACGCAAACTCACGCTCTCCCTCCAAGAGAATTCTGGCTACAACTTGGGCCATGACATTTAAGGCATGCTCCAATACAGTGGATCATAATTTTTAACGTATTCGTGTAAGTGTAATGTAATGAACTGTTCTAGCTGTAATATACATGCTCTCTACCTAGCAAGTATAGTAAGGTAATCATTCTAGTATAGTTGTATATGTTCTCTTTCTAGTATAGTTGTATATGTTCTTCTAGTAGTAAGTATCGACTCATGAATGAACTAACTCATAGTATGATATCGCGTTCTAGTAATAGTTCTAGTATCTTCCTAAACTACCCATATGGTAGTTTACTAGTAATCTAACTGGTACGTATGAACATGGATGTATACCCTTGCTACCCAAGGGCATGGGATGAACTGGAAGGGCCTTTATGACTATATATGTACACGTGATATATAACTAATATTTAAATGACCTTCGTACGAGTACCCGATATCCCACCAGACCACATCTCAAGGGCGAAAAGGAAATAGGGTGGATAGCCTTCCTAAGTCTTCTAAACATTTCTTATATAACTATACATATAGAGGCATGCAATTTATAATATAAAAGCATAAATAAGTTTTGTAAAACATTTGAACATAAATATTATCTTAAGAAAAGATCGACTTGATGTCAATCTATAAAACAGTTTGAAGGCATGGGTTTGATAAAACAGTTTAGTATAAAGAAACATTTGTTTGAAACATAATCGTAAATAAGTTTGAAATGTAATATACAGAGTAAAATGTACAGTGTAATAAGGAGTTTAAAACATATAAAATGTTTATAAAAATCATTTGAAGGAAACTGTTTGGTAAAACGGCTAAGGAGTAGCCAAATCATTTGAATTGTTGTATACTAATCACATGTGATTGATATAATAACTAGCATAATTCTACTTATTAATCACATGTGATTGATATAATAACTAGCATGATTCTACTTGTATCGCCCCCATAAAACATTTAAAACAGTTTAAAACATTGATTAAGGGGTATGAACTCACCTGCAGTAAGTGACTGGAATTGAACGGACTGTTATCGTAAGGAAGGATCGGGCAAGTGCTCGGTGTCAAGTGAAGACTTTAGACACACACAATGATCCTAATTACATATGAAGACATATGTATATAGATAACTAGTGATTAAAACACTAATTATACAAGTATAAACATTTAAACGCGAGGAAAACACTTTTGGTCAAGTGCTAGGAGGCTAATGGGTTGCAACAAAGGAGTGCAATGCCCCTAATGGGAGTTTATGGTCTAATGGCCATATGTTTTGGAGTTTACGGCCCATGGGAGTAAACTCCTGGCCGTAAACTCTCAACCAAGCCCCTAAATGAAGTCTAACAATTATACAACCCATGTGGTGAATTGCTTCAAGGCTTAAACAAGTGTTTGGGCTTCCTAATAACTCCTTTGAGGAGTTTACGGCCCTGGGACCATATCCCTTGGAGTTTACGGCCGTAAACTCCCTTGGGAGGGTGTTTATGATGCTTTCAAGTCCCATACTCACATAGGATATGTTCTAGGCAATTGTTCAAGGCTTTAGGAGGAATTATGGCACCATTTGGCACCATATATTGGAGTTCACGGCCCTAAAATATCTTGGGCCGTAAACTCCCTTTTCTTGGTGTTTTAGAGGTGTTTGCTAGCCCCAAACACACTAAGGTACTTGTCCTAATTTGTCTCTTGGCTTAAGGAAGTGTTTCAAAGCATTTTGGTACCTAAAACATGGAGTTCACGGCCCAAGAAGCTCCTTGGCCGTGAACTCACTTTCATCAATGATTCTAATAGCTTTTGGTGTCCTAAGCATGCAATGGTGGGTTCTAGTTCGAGTTCTAAAGCTTTGAGGGTCATTGGAACCCTTTAGGACCTTAAAATGGAGTTTACTCCCCAAGTGTTCTTGGGCGGTAAACTCCCAAATCTTGGGGTATTAATCCGATTTTGATGTTTTCTAGTCACATACACACTAGCATACAAGTCTAAGATAGTTACAATTCACGGGGAAAGGACTAGGTAGCATTTAAGCCACTTATCGGAGTTTACTCTCTAAGAACGTTCTTGGGCGGTAAACTTCTGAATCTCACAGATTTGATATGTAATTGGTGTTTCTAAACACAATCTAAGCTATATAACATAACTAGATCGGAGTACTCACAATTTGGGATAAAAACCCGAAGATCCGTGAGAGAGAATTTTGACTTTTCTCTAATTGGAATTCAACAAATGAACCAATTTGGTTCAGAGTTCTATTTATAGTCCTAAGATATTTTTGGCAGAAAATATTTTTATTCCTGGAGCGAACTCTAATGTCCTAGAGTATTGGAATAATAGTGTTGCACAAAACCCTAGTGCATCCACTCTCCTAATATCTCCTTAAGTGTAAAATCCTAAAAACTGCCAAACTTATACTCGAAATCTGAGTTTTCACTGTAACTGTTCTACTTCTATTGGCTTCAAATGGTTTGTTCAGAATGGAAATTTCGGGTTGTCACATACAACTATACCTATTTCTATTTCTCTACTTCCACCACATGTTTCTTCTCAGCCTACAACCACTGCCCCACTCCCTCCACTGATCTTCACTCAAGTATCTTCAACAACAATAGCCATACCCGAACCTTCGGTTCGTGTCAATATATCTGATACGGGGGCACCTACCTTAGGAACCGAAACACCTATCACTTCCAAACCCATTTCCCCATCTCCTTCCATAGACTATTTCCCTGTTCTTAGTGGTGATGATGTAGATTATGAGTCCTTCTACTATAGCCCTTATCGAGTGCAAAGTGAGGATGATGAGGATGCACCCCTCACCAAGCGACACTTAAAATATCTCAATGAAAAACTTGACAAGTTTCTCACTTCATCTACCTCTTCCTCCACAGCAGCTTATTCTGATGCTACTATCAAAGCCCTGATTTAAACTTCAATTCAAAAGCATGATGAGTCAATCCAGAAGGCAACCAAGGCGGTGGATGCCTCTACTTGGTCTTGTCAGAAAGCAAACAAAAGAGGTCACTTCTCTTATTTCAGATGCCAAGATTTTTCTCGAATCTCTTCAAGGGGCTGCAGAGACCAATGCTAACAAGGTGAATAATGCTATTGAGTCACTTTCCAAATCTCTTCAAGCTGAGAAAGAAAAATTTGATATGGTGTGCTCAAGTCTTCAAGCCGATCAGACCACTCTTCTAACCTCTATCAATGGCCGCCTTGATAAACATCAAGCAGATCTTGCCATGGAGAACAAAATTATGGATGAACTTGTTCGCAAAAGTACTTTGCTTGAAGTTCAGTCCGTTTAGCTTACACAGGAGAATAAAGAGATTGATTCTCTGAAGACGGAGCGAGTGGTCATCAAAAGCTGCATTTCTGATGTCTTTGCCCTTCTCCCCAATCTGTTCAACACTCATGATTCGGTTCTAACTCTCTCAGTCTGAAACCACTTAACTGAGAAGTTATTGCCTGCTCTTGAAATTTTAAGCCATCTTGAGGGTGTTACGGAGCCGATTGTCACTCTGTAACAAGGGGAAGAAGCTCAGCAAGACCCTCCCAAATAGTCATCTACAATTCTGAAAGTCACCACTAAACTGAAGGGTAATGAAGCTTCGGGTTCTAGTGCCAAGGACAAAGGAAAGGGATTTATTGTTCAAAGTGATGAAGAGGAGGAATCTGAAGAGGATGCACTGAGAAGGAAAAATCGTGATAGGGTGATTGATGAAAATCTCTGGATTGTCAGGGAGGAAGAAGAAAGGGAGAAAAGAGAGAAAGATTCTAATGACACTTCGGTTTGTAGACAAGTTCTATTTCCATTGTGGTCATTGGAGAAACTGATCAAGGAAGCGATTGAGTCCCCCAGTACTCATTGGCTTGAACCATTCATTTCTTTTGATTGTGACAATACAAAAGACTCTCAGTTTGATATGCCTATCACATGTAAGGCATTTCTGTTTCATTGTTTTGATATGATAGTCAATGTCCCTTCTCCTGATCCGAAGGTTGATCGAGACCAAATCAACTACTACCTTGAATTCTCTCAACTGCAATACCTAACATGGAGTGCTCAAAAGATTACACCAGTGAAGGTATTCAAATCGACTCCTGCTGGCTCGTTTATCAATGCCAAATTCAAAGTCACATGAGGATCAGACAGTTCGGTCCATATGATCTCCTTGGCCGATCTACCGAACTTGAACCCACATGATCAGATTCTTCTCAACAACATACTGCTCTCTAATTAATAGCAGTATGAGCCCATTATTGACCATATCAAAATAATGTTAGCTTCTTACATTCATGAATTCGCGAAGATGGATCATGAGATTGCAAATGTTTTGAGGAAGAAGCCCACTGTCAAACCGATAGGGAAGACGGCTGATGTCAACAGAATGTGATTGGGCAAAATTGATTTAAAATATCATATTGTAATTTTCTCTCGAGGCGAAGGTCAGAAGTTTGTGTTTGCTCTCGATGATAAGCCCATGTTCTCTACTTATTGTTTGGAGCATATAATTGATATTATACATAAGTGTAAACAAAACCGTGAAAGTAATAAGAAGAACTTCATAGACAGTGAAGAAATCCACCCTCGCTCAACCAACTTGATGTCTTTCCCCAATTGACGTAAAGGGGGAGATTGTTGAGTCTTAGATGTTGCACCATTGGGCTTAGCACTTAAGTCCATTTGTATTCTCGGTCTGGGCCTGTCCAGCCGTGTTTTGTTTTAGGGTTTAGTATATATATATATATATATATATATATATATATATATATATATAGTGCATGCATGCATTATATGAAGAATGCTTTTTGGTGAATAATTTTGATCAAGTACTATAACTCTAGCACACCTCTACAGTAGCAATTTTCATTGAATTCTTCTGAGGTGGGGTATTTTAATCATTCGACACTTGTTTGATTTGTGATGTTCGTCACTTTCTATTAATTTTTATCGTTTTATTGATATCTATTGGAATTTATCGATCTAAGAATTTTTATTCTCATCAACCACCTTTCCACAGATATAAAGTTCATAGGAAACGGACTTAGGATGAAGGAGTTTGATCAAATGAAGTTAAGTATTTTGGAGCTTGGACGAGTATGCGGGGTGTAATGGATAGATGGATCGCGATCTTCTTTTGAGTACGCTGAGCGTACTAAGGGGTATGCAGGGTGTACTCCTTTCAGCTAGAAACCCTCATTTTTAGGGGTTTACCCCTATTTAAGACTCATTTATTATTGAGCCTTGTTCATTATCACCCTCCATGCCTCCTAAACCCTAATATTCGATCCTTAGCCACCACCGTGGAATTCTTAAGCTTTTACGAGTGATTTTGGAGTGTTCTTTAGCATTTTGAAGAGATTGATGGTTGTTGAAGGATCATCACTTGGAGAGGGGCTTGCAGATCCAGAAGTTTCCCATATTTTGCAACCAATTGAAGGTAAAAGGCTTTAATCTTATCATTTCTTTTGGGTGGATCTAGTTCGGGGTGGTTCTGGCACATTTTGGTCCCTTTGGGTTGTCTTAATGAGGTTGAGCTTGCCTCAAGAGTTTAGACACTAGATCTGGACATTTTAGGTGTCCCAAATGCATAAAAATGTGATCTTGGTAGTTGATATCAACCCATGCATGTGTATTAGTCTCTTTGATGACTTTGTAAAGCAAGAACTAGCATTTGGGACACATTGAGCCATGAAAAAACTCAAAGTTAGCAAATTTATGGATTAAGGAATGTTTTGGGACTAGATTTGGGCATTGGACATTATGGCTTAAGGGATTAACTCATTTTCTGAGTTGGTTGTGAGTAGGGTAAGTATGTTGGGCATACCTCCTTGTACGCAGTGTATACTGAGTTAAATTGTTGTACGTTGAGCGTACCAACTGAGTACGTAAGGTGTACTCAATCTGATGGGTTTTTCTTAATGTGTTGACTTTTAACCTTGCACCTTTGACCAGAGGTTGACCTGGGTTGGCTATTATATATGTTTAGACTTTTAGAATATTGGGCCTTCTCGGATTAGGCCCATGATGGGGTTTGGGCCCAATTTGGATATTTGGGCCTTATTGGCCCAACTGATGCCATTTTAGGGTTTTGGGCTTATGATGCTAGTGCCTGGGGCTTTGGATTTTGGCAAAATAAGGAAAAAGGGTGTAAAATGGTATGTTACCCTAAAAGGTTTGGTCATTAGGCTAGAATTCTTGTTTGTGTCGAGAATCAATTATTGCTGGAATATTATTTGATAATGTCAGTGAAAGGTCTTCGGTAGCAGCAGTTTGAGTGTTCGATTATCTTGGTTCTAGGTGAGTCTTCTCACCATATCCATGGGTCGAAGGCACCAATTTCGACCCATTACTTGTTATGTAGAATGCTAGTTGTCTTTGTGATACTTTCTTGGAAGAGCCCGAGGGTAGCCCGTGACATTTATATAGAAGACCATGAGGGTAACCATGACATTTGGATGTCAGACCATGGGGGCAGCCCATGGCATTTCAAGGAAAGACCATGGGGGTAGCCCATGACACTTATATGTCAGACTATAGGGGTAGCCCATGGCATTTTAGGGAAAAGACCACGTGGGTAGCCCATGGCATATATATGTATGGTATGTGGTATTTTCAGGAATTCACTAAGCTTTGTGCTTACAGTTTTCAGTTCATGTTTCAGGTACATCTATTTTAAAAATGAAGAGCTCAGGATGATTGCAAAGCACGCACCACCCGATTCCACATTTTGTGATTCACTCTGATTAATACGATGTATTGATAAAATTGATTACCTTGGTTTTATGACAACGATATGGTTTACTATTTTATAAACTTAAAAATGAAATATTTTTGGTTCTTACTTTGAGACGTTACAACTTGGAATTCTAGTTCCTTCTTGTATTCTTGAGTGTCTTAATCCTTTGCACACTTAACTCAAATAAGCACTAAAAGAGACAACTCAAGGGAGCTTTAATTCACCAAACTAGCTTCAAACAGAGAAAGGTGGAAGAAGAAGAGAGAATTCGTCCACTCTTCTTTTAGAGAAAAACAAGACTAAACAACTAGCCAAAAATCATGCAAGACACTTTCTTATATACTCACATGCAAGAAACCCCTTAACATTATAATAATATAAAGCAAATCTAGCCTTTAAGAAACATGGGAGACAAGGTATGGAAGTTGACAAGCAACCTCCATGTATTAATACAAAATTCGGCCAAGACAAATGAAAGAGACAAAAATTGTCTAGCTAGTTTATTAATAATGATACATTAAATCATTATCCAAAACTTTGTACATGAGTTATGTAATCATACCATATGATACAGTAACTAGTTATACTCTCTTTTAATTATTATTTTCTCAAAACAATAAGTGTTCCCTAATTAATTACAAGAACTGAAATTATATATTAATAATCATATTAATAATAAATATACAAAATGTTCCAAGTTGATAAAGGTGTGACCATATACGATCATATGTTATTAACAATATCATTTAATAATGATTCTTGAGCATATAGATATAACAATCTCCCACTTGTGCAAGATTCATTACAGACTGACATAGACAGTAGTTGACGTCTAGTAATAGGCTACTGCCCCTAACAACATATGACAAGTGCCATCTTGTCAACAACCAATTTCAGGAGCTCTAAGCTACAATTTATTACTAAAGGTGTGGTATCAGTTATTCATTTGTCTCAAAAAAAATTTTGAACATGAGATATGGACAGTAATCACTCTCTTTTGGTGTTCAAGTTTTTAGTAAGGCCTTAGATGTCTAACTCTTAACGAATAAGAGGAACAAATCCCATCTTGATTAAATACACCCATCATGTAGTTCATGTCATACCTAATGATGGCCCTCCTGGCTGCCTTTTACGAAACAATGTTAAACGATGTCAAAGCACAATAATTCCTACACTTCAAGTACCATAGATGTATCTTAGGTCTAAGAAAACAAAGATACAACCTTAATCAAAACATCACTCATGACTACAATCCATAAAGTGATTTTGATACAGGTCAGGACCAATCCTTATTCTTTTAATCAAGTACCTATGAAATTGGTTGTAGCTCTTCCTATTTTCAACTCCATGAAAATCAGCCAATCCATTCAGACTAGTCTTACCTCATAGATTCTCCCACATCTATGAACGACTATGGACATTTAGAATAACCTAGTAATTGAAGGATTAAACATGCTAATACATAACACAATGATTATTCAATGAAAAACCATATCCTTAGATGTCTAACTCTTAACGAATAAGAGGAACAAATCCCATCTTGATTAAATACACCCATCATGTAGTTCATGTCATACCTAATGATGGCCCTCCTGGCTGCCTTTTACGAAACAATGTTAAACGATGTCAAAGCACAATAATTCCTACACTTCAAGTACCATAGATGTATCTTAGGTCTAAGAAAACAAAGATACAACCTTAATCAAAACATCACTCATGACTACAATCCATAAAGTGATTTTGATACAGGTCAGGACCAATCCTTATTCTTTTAATCAAGTACCTATGAAATTGGTTGTAGCTCTTCCTATTTTCAACTCCATGAAAATCAGCCAATCCATTCAGACTAGTCTTACCTCATAGATTCTCCCACATCTATGAACGACTATGGACATTTAGAATAACCTAGTAATTGAAGGATTAAACATGCTAATACATAACACAATGATTATTCAATGAAAAACCATATCCTTAGATGTCTAACTCTTAACGAATAAGAGGAACAAATCCCATCTTGATTAAATACACCCATCATGTAGTTCATGTCATACCTAATGATGGCCCTCCTGGCTTCCTTTTACGAAACAATGTTAAACGATGTCAAAGCACAATAATTCCTACACTTCAAGTACCATAGATGTATCTTAGGTCTAAGAAAACAAAGATACAACCTTAATCAAAACATCACTCATGACTACAATCCATAAAGTGATTTTGATACGGGTCAGGACCAATCCTTATTCTTTTAATCAAGTACCTATGAAATTGGTTGTAGCTCTTCCTATTTTCATCTCCATGAAAATCAGCCAATCCATTCAGACTAGTCTTACCTCATAGATTCTCCCACATCTATGAACGACTATGGACATTTAGAATAACCTAGTAATTGAAGGATTAAACATGCTAATACAGAACACAATGATTATTCAATGAAAAACCATATCCAATATACCAACTCATTACAATATATGTTGATTGCATTGTTCCAATATCCAAATACTAAATTTCAATCAAATATATCCACTTAGGACAACAAGCTCCTGTAGCACCAAGGTGACTTTCATGCTTTAGATAGTGAAGGAATTTGGTTAAGTAGATTTGACAAACTTGATTTGTATATACTTTTCGAATACCAACATTTCATTTTTTTTTTATCTATAACTCATATATAGAGAAAACTATTGAGAATGTATTAGATGCTTAAATATGACAACGATACTACCATTTGTGTAATGGGATTACTCATAGTCGTGTAAATTAAGTGTCTTTGTATGTGGTTCCCCGAACAACAATGTATTCTAACTATGATATGTTACTGTAATTAAAATCTATATGGAACTACAATCCATGTAACTTTCTCTTCACTCATAATGAGACACACCTGATTGTGATAGAGAGTCATCTCAATCTATTTGAAAGTTTAACATATGTGTAACAAATTAAACACAACTTTCTTTCAAATACTGCACAGATTAGCAATATTTCTTTAGTTCTCGTGAGTACTTTAGAATGTTCCTACAAGTCATACCATGACTTCTTCTCGGATTATATTCGTATCATTCGACATGCTCTAAGCATACAACTTATCTGGACTTCATGCATAATCATGAAATATATGATTAATCCAATTGCAACATCATATGGAATATTATTATATTATATAATTCAAAGAATTATACTAGGATTTTTAAGGAGTACTCAAAATCATTTTATGTGGTATTTGACATGATAACTCTCTTAGAATCCCTTATCTTAAGCACTTTAAGACCCTTGACAATTAATGCAATTTTAATTGATCATTTAAGTTGCCATGATCTATATATATAGATCTTTATTTCAAGAACTAGTATATCAATCACATATATGACTAGGAATGTTACTACACCCCCACTAGCTTTGTAGAAACATAAGAGTCGTCTTCATTTATATTTAAATCACACTATGAAATAATTTTATAAGAAAGAAGATTCTTAATTTGAGATGTCAGCTCAAATATGAAAAGACTTTTATTCATGTATATGTTCTCCTTTAAAAACTCACTTACTCTTTATATTCGTAATATATCGAGGAAGATTAATCAAAACCGTACTTGATTATCATAGATGAATGCATCTCTATTTTTTTTATTAGTTTCGGAGCAACTATTGAGTAGATTCAACAACAGTTGAAAACTTGCTAGTTCCAAACTATGATGCATTTAGTTTATGGTTCTTTAGCTCATAAAGTTCCATATGGCTCCCACTTAGAAAAAGAACTTTCTATGTACCTGTCTTCTGGAATGAAAATTAGTGGGATGGTAGAAACTTCATCTGAAAAATCATTTAGGATAGTCTATATAACTGTAGTTAGTAGATGCTAGAGTGGTTAAACTTATTATCTAACGTAAGCTTCATAACTCTATACCTTTTAGATAAGGATAAACCAATACATCCTTAGTCTAATGAAAGTATTTAGTCTACTTGTTTGATTGGGAATATATATATATATATATATATATATATATATATATATTGTTGCAATAAGCATAATTCCAAAATTTTATAAAGTAAATAGTTCCTTAAAACATCATATAGTAGACTGTAACGTGTATGTCGTATCCTCTTCAAAAACTTGTACTATTGGCCATCAACCAGTGGCTAGGACACTCTATCCAAATAGAAAATACGAAGGCTACCTCGAACATCACAAGACAAATCCAAGCGACCAGGTTGTGACAACTGTCAATTTCTAGGGTTTACGTTATGTAATTATTGTTCAACTCGCTATTTTAATAAGAAGTCATCACTTGGAAAGTTCATAAGTTTAGGATTCTTGAACCCTAATCGGGGTAAGAGATGTAACAAAACGATAAAACACTATTGCATACCCTTCGGATGTGTGTCAGATCCTTAAAGATGGCTTATTGGGGATTACGAACCTTGCATTTCGAAGTCAAACACTCGCAGAGGTCACTAACTAAGTCTCTCTCGATCTCTCTTACTCTATCTCTCTCTATCTTAGATATCTCCCAATTCTCTCTCTTATTGAGAAATCTCTCCAAGTATGTGAAATCTCTCCCAAATCTCTCTCTGAAAGAGAAATCTCTCCAAGTATGTGAAATCTCTCCCAAATCTCTCTCTGAATGAGAAATCTCACGAATTATGTGAAATCTCTCCCGAATCTCTCTCTGAATGAGAAATCTCTCCAAGTATGTGAAATCTCTCCCAAATCTCTCTCAAAATCTCTCTCAACTTCTTATAATCACTCGGGGCATCCCGACCCCTAATTTAGACGAAAACCGCTCGAAAACAGAAGTTTATGCAAAAAACAGCCTTAAGGAGCCGAACCCTTCTATTAGAACCGAAACTAAGAAGAACCGAAGGCAAGAGGACCGAAGCTACCCTGTGAGACCCGAACTTAACTCTCCTGAACCAAACCTCGCCTAGGACCGAGCCTCGCCTTCGCTCCCTTCCCTTCGCATGCGAGACTTCTAAGGGACCGAACCCTCCTCTCGGTTCTCATCCACTTTCGGTTCTATGAGCTGGAACCGAACCTCCGACCCTGAATTTCGGAATTTGGCAAACTTTGCCCGGTTTTAAATATTTTTAGCGTTTTGAGCCTGTTTTTCGAGATTTTAACTCAGGATTTTCACCCAAACTCGTATTTTAACATACTAAACCCTAAATATTCATATTTTAACTATATTTTGGGGGAAAATCCTTGCCTAAGAATAAAATCTGCTTGGTGAGATATTTAGGTGGAGTGTTGACTTATCCTTTGGACAATGACACAAGCAACCTTCCCATACTTTCATAGTACAACCCTCAGTAACTATTCCTCCATGCTTAGTCAATTAATTGTCCTTTCATACTATTTCACCAGCCCATAATCAGATCAAAGGGCTAGAAAATCTTCACTTCACTTCCCTCAATATTCACTCTTTCTCAAGAAGGATCAAACCCATTTCTCTCTCATTTCCTCTTGGGTTTTTCCTCCACATTTGGTAAGTATCGCCCTCCTACACTTAGATATTCTACTATCCTTCATCCAAATCATAGATTGCTTACACAAATATCGTCATATTTGTCTTAAATCTTCAAATCTTCAAGCATCTACCAAGTGTTCTTGAGTTGAACACTTCTTTTCTCCATCATCCATCTACTGAAATCACTCAAGGTGAGTTCATACCCCTATTTTTTCATGTTTTTCTTAAGTTTTAAGGGGGGGGGGGGGGAATACAAGTTAAAACACCAAAAACACAACTAAACTCATCCAACAGCTTTCATCAGAAAAGTTTAACTCCATTCACGGACTGTTTTGGTCAACTTAAACATTTTAGTTTTCAAAACTGTATTAGGTGCAAATATTTCAGGTTCATACCTTTAAAATGAATACTTGCACATCTCCATACGAGTATGATACAATTTACGGTGATTTTTACAAAAGTGTATGTCATTTCAAGAACAAATCTGGACTAGTCTGTGAATATCGACATTTTCACACAAGTTAGAAGTCACTAAAAAGCATAATAAAATTTATGAATAAACTATACACATTTTCTAAACTCTCAGAATTTAGAGATTCTAATTTTAACTCTTCATCGTTTTTCTATAATTTTTCTAATAATAGGAACAGGAAAGCTAAAACTAGAAAAATAGTTAACTAATTTATTTACACCTTGTAACTTACTGAGCAAGGTGTGTACTTTTATGTAAGTACATGTTGTTATATTACATGTTATTTCACCTTTAGTAAGGTATATATCAGTAAACAAAAGGGTTTTTACCTTTACAAATATCGTAGTTAACTATAATAAAAAAAGTTATAACCATTACATTTAAACATTTTGATAAACTATAATAGGTATAATTTATGTTTCCATTAATACAACAAACACATTTCGAAAGGTTTTATTCCTACAGGAAAAGGTTTTACACTCACGCACACCACAAGTAAACTTGTTAACTTAAATTGTGAGACATTCTTCTCAGTACTCCTAGAGTACGGGTTAAAATTCCTAGTAGTTATGACCAGAGTTTCCTGTAAGGAGAACGTGATAGTTGTGTATAGATATCTATATTGGGTTTGACAAACCACACCTGAGCTGCATGTAACAGCTAGACCGGTAGGTTTGGGGTGACACGTGTCATTATCTTTTTCGACGCCTGAGAAACGTCGTGGCAGGTTCATCCGGTCATAGTACGGTTATAGCGAATCACATAGGGAGTTAACAACACATAAAGTTTATGGGGATTTTTATAAATCAAAAAGGGTATTATTTCGATTTAAAATCACTTTTTATATCAATAAGTACGGATATTATTGTACACTTTCGGTCTTGGTATTTAAGACTACACATCATTACTATAAGGAAAATATTGGATTTTTCTTGGTAACACGCAACACATTACAAAGATCGGTTTCCAAACTCTTTATCTAAAAACCTTATGAACTCACCAACTTAATTTTTGACAATTTTTCAAAACTAATTGTATTCTCAGGGAATCAACGAAACCAGGAAATCACAAGCTTTTGAGGATGGTATGCTACGGCATTGAACAATTATTTTTCATATCATGTTGTAATCAATCATTGAAATATGTAACACTTGAAACTATGTAATTCTTTTTCGATTATATTTATGATTGGTTGTATTGCTTTGATCACTATTATACTCGTTGTTATGATACTATACATGAAGTGCGCCACCCCCGGACGTTTCCACCATCCTTGGTTTGGGGTGTGACAGATTGATATCAGAGCATTGTTTATAGTGAACTAAGTATATCAATCCACATAAGATATACAAACTGTAAATGCATTGGGACTAAAGTCTCTGATGTAACAATTTCAAAACAATTATAGATTTAGAAATGAAATAGTTTCTTGTTAAAAGTATGAGTACATACATACATACTAGTATAGTACAATATCTAGGACAATACAAAAGTAAAACGAGGAGTTGGACACTACGAGTAGACCTTGGGATATGTAATCAGACTTGGGATGAATGTAGTCTGATCAACTATATTTATCCGAGGTGTGACTATTGTTTGCTGGGGCATGGTCGTAGTGAGCAACAAGCCTAAAAATTTCCCATACAAGAAAGTTACTAAGAACTAAACATAATGCTTAAAATACTATAGGAGTATTTTGTTATATTATAACTTATGTGAAAACTAAACAGATCCTTATTAATAGGTCTATAGTCACCGAGTGGATACTCTAAAGTTATATATAACTTAAAGATCATAGACTTAGAATCTGTGGTCATTGCCTTACTTCCTTTTCCTTGTTTGGATGTGGACGTAGGGTAGGATCACTTATTCGAGGGTCTATCATATGTTGTTATATGTAATTAGTGTGTACTATGTCATTATAGAAGTAACTAATGAGGATCAAACCCCTATAAGTATTTCTAGGAATACGACTAATATATGTTTCCTATCCCTCCTATTCTAGCAAATATAGCATAGCAAGATTCTACTTACCAAGCGACCCCTACTTCCCCAACCAGGGAAATAGTGGACGGATAGGAGAAGAACCCACAGAGGAGCCCGAAGAGGCAGAATCAGAAGAGGAACCAGAGGCGATCGACCCTTCGTACATAGCCTGGGTTCCTGCAAACCGTTTCAACTACATCAGACCTGTGACCCGATTGGACAACCGTGATCGAGGGTCGTAGTCGACAGCAACGACAACGATCACCATTTGGAGACCAACAAGGTTGATATGACCTCAACCATGGGGGACCGACTGACAGAGACCTCTCAGAAAAGACCCGGCAGATCGCGAATATCGGTGATCAAAACGGGGAGACTGCAAATCAAGTTCTGAAACTGTGTGCTACTACAGACGCTACCATCTCACAAACTCGAGGCTTGGAAAGAAGCACTATTGCAGAGACCAACTTAATGAGGACTTTATCACTGCTTGGGCAGAGGCAAAAGGATAACAGGGTAGACACACGATACCCAAAGAGAGAATGGTTGCAGCCAAGCGTCGATTAGCAAAGCTGCAAGGTGCATCGACTTTGTCCCAGGCATCGCAAGCGATGAATCATTGTGAGTAGAGTTCATACTACTCACAAGACCTGGTAGATTAAGTTCATGAGTATGCGTTGGTGCTACTCTATTCTATGTGTAAGCTCAACCTTGCGATTTAAGTTGTTATACTAATCGGGGGATCTAATTGCTGTCAAAACTTTTCCTTACAATGATGTGGTATAGACCTGCACTGAGGTCAAAACTTTCTCTGAAACCAAAATTTCTAGAATCACATTAACAAAATGGGCTTACGGCAGGCCCATTAGACTTGAAGGTTTATCAAGTCTTACTCGTGGAACTAAGCATACATCAAGTGGTTGTAAGAAGGACTTAGCTTGGATCACATTACAAGGTTTCACTTGGATACATAACTATTAAAATACAGGGGTCTATTATGAACTCTCAGTGGGAATTGCTTTCAGAACACTATAAAAATCAAAATACAATACACTTATAACCAAGATAAACTTAGTCAGATAACTCACGATGCATAGCCCTTTCTAATGACTCATTATCGTCTCACCTTTAACCATTTTGGTTGAAAGATGCCTTCTTCGCAGACCTATAGGGTGCGATCATACCAACACTAATGCACCGGATCCCATCAGAACTCCTTAGCTAAGAGTGTTTGGGAAAAATGGTAACTAGGATGGGTAAATTTAACATTCGCACAAAACCTACTTCTACCCATTTCCGTAACTCCATCTAGGGAGTGTTTAGCAGAAACACTAAGAATAGTACAGCAATGTGCGAAATTTATATATGTCAATATAAATTGTAAGAATGCACTTGAGGTAATCATCCCCACTCACGAATTCATTTTTCTTCATAAAACAGAATTATGTCTTCACCAAGAGGTAACCAACCAACTAGCAGGGCGCCAACCCTGTAGATAGACTCTGCTACTTTTCAAGTTGCAGTCAAGGCAGCCGTCATGGCGCAGCTCAATGCTAACCACGCCAGCAGGCGCGGAGTTGGTGCCGGAAATACTAACCGCAATAGCAATCAAGAACACCAGCTGGCATCTACCAACGAAAATACCTCAGACCACAAATCTAAGAACAAGAAACAAAAGTTTTGGAACAGAAATAAGTGCAACCCATCTCAAAAATTCGCTAAGAGACAGCAATCCATGGCTACCCCTACAATTACAACAGCAGTCACAACACATGCCTCGACATCAGCCACAACACCTGTCACTCAAGCACCAGACATGCAATATATGGGGACACTTCCAAAGTGTAACAAGTGTAACTACCATCACACAGGAGCTTGCTGAATTCTACACTATATCAGATGTAATAGAAAAGGGCATACCGTCCGCTTCTACAGGACCCCGACCCAACACATCGCTTCAACCACCAATGCTGGTGTAAGTCCAATATGCTACCTATGTAGTGAAATGGGACACTTCAAGAGGGACTGTCCAACCGAGAGAAATGACGGAGGAACAGGAGGAGTGTGACAATCGAACCATCAGAAGCAACAAGGAACCTTATTAGGACTTTCGGAACGTTTCAAAACAAGAATATTTAAGTACCATATGTTTGTAATATGCGTGGTGTGTTGCTAAGATTAAGATCTTTTAAAAGTAGTTAAAATACTCTCTCGCTCAATTAAATCAAAACACTTATGTGCATCGAGCGATCATCGAGAGACCTGTTAGGGATCCTAATATGAAACATCATCGCTAACTATCAGAACACATATACTACCAGCACTAGCTACTATGGTATAAATCATTTGCAATAACAATAACATCGATCAAAACGGAAAACACTAAAAAGAAACATAGAATGCACTATCACTCGAACGAATACCTCTTACGAATACGACTTAGTTCATGTATCATCGAGAAAATCCGGTGTCGTCATTCGATATGGATTGGTTTGGATCATCACCTTATAAATTGCATATATTACAAGAAAACCCTCCACCTAACCAGCTGAATATCGAAACCCTCGCCTCTCATAACCCTAAATATCACTCTGACTCTCTCGTCATCCCTCATTGGGAAACCCTAAATCACTCTTTGGAGGTGTGTTATACCTTTTGTAACCTTTTCAAATTCTTCCTAGTAAACCCTTCGAAAATATCACTCGTATAGCAGATCAAGATCATGCATGGAGACATTGGACGAAGGCAGTTAACCTATCACTACCATGAGTATATGCAAAGTGTGGTGTATATTTAAGGTTCTACTGTGTGCTTCCACCCTATTTCCTGTTCCTTGTCTGGTTGTGGATTTGGGGCAGAATCACTCATCCAACCGTCTTACCAAGTCAAATTACATACAACCTATATGCGCGAGTTCATGATGGATAGACTAGGCACGAGTCCTACCAGGATCTCCGGGACAAG
The DNA here is from genome assembly GCF_051521515.1 of Lactuca serriola. Taxonomy (NCBI): domain Eukaryota; kingdom Viridiplantae; phylum Streptophyta; class Magnoliopsida; order Asterales; family Asteraceae; genus Lactuca; species Lactuca serriola. Next base: position 202,947,608 of record NC_136410.1, read on the forward strand.
GTTGCCCGGAAGTACGAGTGAATGTTCTACCATTCGAATTAATCTAGTCGTGTAAATTGAACCCATATGCTCAACACCGATCTAATCAAACGTGAAGCACTACAGCAGGCCCTATGCAGCGCTCCGAGGATAAGTTATTACTTATGACTTAAGACAGCTAAAGACGTACGAAGTCGGCTAGGTCACGCATGACCTCGAACTAGGAGCGGTAGTATTCGCCCTAGAGATCTAGAGGCACTATCTCCACGACACGAAGTGTACAATCTTCACCGATCATAAGAACCTAGAAGGCAAGGATGGCAGAGCATGTTATCCCACGAACCGGATCTAGACATCGAAGTTGATAGAATCAGAAATGACGTCATGAACAAAGCACATGAAAACTCGCTACTTCATTCATCCAGGCTCGGAAAAGATGTGTCTGGACCTCAAAAAGTAACATCGGTGGCCGAATAGGAAAGCTGACATCGCTACACATGTGGGCAAGTATCGTACTTGTGCCAAGGTCAAGGAAGAACAATAGAAGCCTTTGAGTTTCCTACAAACAACCATTGATAACCGAAAGGAAGTGGAAGCATATAGCCACGAACTTCACAACCAAGTTACCCAAGTCAAAGGGTGGTCCCGATACCCTTTGGGTAATTGTTGATAGATCGACCAAATCCGCACACTTCCTACCAATCAAAGGAACCAACAAGATGGACAATTTGACTAGAACATACATCAAATAGATCACACGACTGCATGGTGTGTTAATACTCATTATCTCTAACAGAGATCGTAGATTCCTTTCGCGATTCTGGCAACCCTTACGGGGACTAGACTAGGCTTGAGTACGGCCTACCACCAGCAAACTGACGGGCAGAGCAAAGGAAACCATTCAAACCTGGGAAGACATGATAATGGATTGGGTGATTGACTTTGGTAAAGCGTGGGGATGCCCACTTACCATTCATTGAATTTTTGCACAACAACAACAATCACCCTAACATCAAGGTCGCTCCATTAAAACTTTCTATAGCCGTAAGGGCAGATCACCACTACGCTTGGCCGAAGTAAGAGATACACAGCTAGAGAAGGGGTGAGTCCCTAACAGCACCCTCACTGACCCTGAAATCATAAGAGAGACAACGAAAAAGATCGTACAAATTCGAGAAAGACTGAAAGCGTCTCGAAATCGATAAAAGAGCTACGCATATAAGCGACTCAAACCCTTGGATTTCCAGGTTGGTGACCATGTACTAGTGAAGGTCTCACCGTGGAGAAGAATGGTACGTTTTGGTAAACGTGGGAGCTAACTCCAAGACACATCAGGTTATTTGAAATCTTCGCCAGGATTGGCCACTGGCAGACAAACTTCGACTACCACAAGAACTTAATAACATACATCTTACCTTCCACATATCAAACTTAAAAGAAATTTCTATCTGACGAGACCCTTGTGATACCACTCGATGAAATCAAAATCGACGATAGTCTCCACTTCGTGGAAAAACCGATAGAAATCAAGTTCCATTCCTATTGTGAATGTCTGTCCGTTGGAATGCTAAACGAGGACCCGAATTTACATGGGAACGCGAGGATCAAATGAAACGAAAGTATCCACATCTTTTCCCAAACTCTTGAAGCCCCCATAAAAATGCTAATTTCGGGACGAAATTCCTTCTAACGGGGGGATGATGTGACAACTGTCAATTTCTAGTCGAGTCAAAGTCAAATAAAGTCAACAAGTCAAAACGGTCAACTCAACTAACCCTTGTATACTAGGTTTTACGTTATGTAATTATTGTTCAACTCGCTATTTTAATAAGAAGTCATCACTTGGAAAGTTCATAAGTTTAGGATTCTTGAACCCAAATCGGGGTAAGAGATGTAACAAAACAATAAAACAGTATTGCATACCCTTCGGATGTGTGTAAGATCCTTAAACATGGCTTATTGGGGATTACGAACCTTGCATTTTCAAGTTAAACACTCGCAGAGGTCACAAACTAAGTCTCTCTCGATCTCTCTCACTCTATCTCTCTCTATCTTAGATCTCTCCCAAATCTCTCTCTTAATGAGAAATCTCTCCAAGTATGTGAAATCTCTCCCAAATCTCTCTCTAAATGAGAAATCTCTCCAAGTATGTGAAATCTCTCCCAAATCTCTCTCTGAATGAGAAATCTCACCAAGTATGTGAAATCTCTCTCAAATCTCTCCCTGAATGAGAAATCTCTCGAAGTATGTGAAATATCTCCCAAATCTCTCTCTGAATGAGAAATCTCTCCAAGTATGTCAAATCTTTCCCAAATCTCTCTCACCTTCTTATAATCACGCGGGGACCCCCGACCTTTAATTTAGACGAAAACCGCTCGAAAACGGAAGTTTATGCGAAAAACAGCCTTAAGGAGCTGAACCCTCTTAAGGAGAAGAACCCTTCTATTAGAAAAGAAACTAAGAAGAACCGAAGGTAAGAGGACCAAAGCTACCCTTTGAGAACCGAACTTAGCTCCCCTGAACCGAACCTCGCCTAGGACCGAGCCTCGCCTTCGCTCCCTTCCCTTCGCATGCGAGACTTCTCAGGGACCGAACCCTCCTCTCGGTTCTCATCTACTTTCGGTTCTATGAGCTGGAACCGAACCCCCGGCCCTGAATTTCGGAATTTGGCAAATTTTGCCCGGTTTTCAAGATTTTTAGCGTTTGGAGCCCGTTTATCGAGCTTTTAACTCTTGATTTTCACCCAAACTCTTATTTTAACATAATAAACCCTAAATATTCATATTTTAACTATATTTTGGGGGAAACTCCTTGCCTAAGAATAAAATCTGCTTGGTGTGATATTTAGGTGGAGTGTTGACTTATCCTTTGGACAAGGACACAAGCAACCTTCCCATACTTTCATAGTACAACCCTCAGTCACTATTCCTCCATGCTTAGTCAATTAATTTTCCTTTCACACTATTTCACCAGCCCATAATCAGATCAAAGGGCTAGAAAATCTTCACTTCACTTCCCTCAATATTCAGTCTTTCTCAAGAAGGATCAAACCCATTTCTCTCTCATTTCCTCTCTCTAAAATTCGAGATTCAAAGGCTGGTCTTGGGTTTTCCCCCACGAACTTCACAACCAAGTTACCCAAGTCAAAGGGTGGTCCCGATAACTTTTGGGTAATTGTTGATAGGTCGACCAAATCCTTGCACTTCCTACCAATCAAAGGAACCAGCAAGATGGAGAATTTGACTAGAACGTACATCAATCAGATTACATTACTGCATGGTGTGTTAATACCCACTATCTCTAATAGAGATGGTAGATTCCTTTCGCGGTTCTGGCTACCTTTACAGGGACTAGACTAGGCTTGAGTACGGCCTACCACCAGCAAACTGACAGGCAGAGCAAAGGAAACCATTCAAACCTAGGAAGACATTTTAATGGCTTGGGTGATTGACTTTGGTAAAGTGTGGGGATGCCCACTTACCATTCATTGAATTTTTGCACAACAACAACAATCACCCTAACATCAAGGTCGCTCCATTCAAAGCTTTCTATAGCCGTAAGGGCAGATCACCACTATGCTTAGCTGAAGTGGGAGATACACAGCTAGAGAAGGGGTGAGTCCCTAACAACACCCTCACTGACCCTGAAATCATAAGAGAGACAACTGAAAAAATCGTACAAATTCGAGAAAGACTGAAAGCATCTCGAGATCTACAAAAGAGCTACGCATATAAGTGACTCAAACCCTTGGATTTCTAGGTTGGTGACCATGTACTACTAAAGGTCTCACCGTGGAGAAGAATGGTACGTTTTGGTAAACGTGGGAGCTAAATCCAAGACACATCGGGTCATTCGAAATCTTCGCCAGGATTGGCCACTGGTAGACAAACTTCGACTGCCACAAGAACATAATAACGTACATCTTACCTTCCACGTATCAAACTTAAAAGAAATGTCTATCCGATGAGACCCTCGTGATACCACTCGATGAAATCAAACTCGACGAGAGTCTCCACTTTGTGGATAAACCGATAGAAATAAAGCTGCATTCCTATTGTGAATGTCTGTTGGAACGCTAAACGAGGACCCGAATTTACATGGGAATGCGAGGATCAAATGAAATGAAAGTATCCACATCTTTTCCCAAACTCTTGAAGTCCCCATCAAAATGCTAATTTCGGGACGAAATTCCTTCTAACGGGGGGATGATGTGACAACTGTCAATTTCTAGTCGAGTCAAAGTCAAATAAAGTCAACAAGTCAAACCGGTCAACTCAACTATCCCTTGTATACTAGGGTTTACGTTATGTAATTATTGTTCAACTCGCTATTTTAATAAGAAGTCATCACTTGTAAAGTTCATAAGTTTAGGATTCTTGAACCCTAATCGGGGTAAGAGATGTAACAAAACGATAAAACACTATTGCATACCCTTCGGATGTGTGTAAGATCCTTAAACATGGCTTATTGGGGATTACGAACCTTGCATTCCGAAGTTAAACAATCGTAGAGGTCACAAACTAAGTCTCTCTCGATCTCTCTCACTCTATCTCTCTCTATCTTAGATCTCTCCCAAATCTCTCTCTTAATGAGAAATCTCTCCAAGTATGTGAAATCTTTCCCAAATCTCTCTCTAAATGAGAAATCTCTCCAAGTATGTGAAATCTCTCCCAAATCCCTCTCTGAATGAGAAATCTCACCAAGTATGTGAAATCTCTCTCAAATCTCTCTCTGAATGAGAAATCTCTCCAAGTATGTGAAATATCTCCCAAATCTCTCTCTGAATGAGAAATCTCTCCAAGTATGTGAAATCTTTCCCAAATCTCTCTCAACTTCTTATAATCACGCAGGGCATCCCGACCCTTAATTTAGACGAAAACCGCTCGAAAACGGAAGTTTATGCGAAAAACAGCCTTAAGGAGCCGAACCCTCTTAAGGAGAAGAACCCTTCTATTAGAAACGAAACTAAGAAGAACCGAAGGTAAGAGGACCAAAGCTACCCTTTGAGAACCGAACTTAGCTCACCTGAACCGAACCTCGCCTAGGACCGAGCCTCGCCTTCGCTCCCTTCCCTTCGCATGCGAGACTTCTCAGGGACCGAACCCTCCTCTCGGTTCTCATCTACTTTCGGTTCTATGAGCTGGAACCGAACCCCCGACCCTGAATTTCGGAATTTGGCAAATTTTGCCCGGTTTTCAAGATTTTTAGCCTTTGGAGCCCGTTTATCGAGCTTTTAACTCTTGATTTTCACCCAAACTCGTATTTTAACATAATAAACCCTAAATATTCATATTTTAACTATATTTTGTGGGAAACTCCTTGCCTAAGAATAAAATCTGCTTGGTGTGATATTTAGGTGGAGTGTTGACTTATCCTTTGGACAAGGACACAAGCAACCTTCCCATACTTTCATAGTACAACCCTCAGTCACTATTCCTCCATGCTTAGTCAATTAATTGTCCTTTCACACTATTTCACCAGCCCATAATCAGATCAAAGGGCTAGAAAATCTTCACTTCACTTCCCTCAATATTCAGTCTTTCTCAAGAAGGATCAAACCCATTTCTCTCTCATTTCCTCTCTCTAAAATTCGAGATTCAAAGGCTGGTCTTGGGTTTTCCCCCACGAACTTCACAACCAAGTTACCCAAGTCAAAGGGTGGTCCCGATAACCTTTGGGTAATTGTTGATAGGTCAACCAAATCCTTGCACTTCCTACCAATCAAAGGAACCAACAAGATGGAGAATTTGACTAGAACGTACATCAATCAGATTACATTACTGCATGGTGTGTTAATACCCACTATCTCTAATAGAGATGGTAGATTCCTTTCGCGGTTCTGGCAACCTTTATAGGGACTAGACTAGGCTTGAGTACGGCCTACCACCAGCAAACTGACAGGCAGAACAAAGGAAACCATTCAAACCTAGGAAGACATGCTAATGGCTTGGGTGATTGACTTTGGTAAAGCGTGGGGATGCCCACTTACCATTCATTGAATTTTTGCACAACAACAACAATCACCCTAACATCAAGGTCGCTTCATTCAAAGCTTTCTATAGCCGTAAGGGTAGATCACCACTATGCTTGGCTGAAGTGGGAGATACACAGCTAGAGAAGGGGTGAGTCCCTAACAACACCCTCACTGACCCTGAAATCATAAGAGAGACAACGGAAAAAATCGTACAAATTCGAGAAAGACTGAAAGCATCTCGAGATCTACAAAAGAGCTACGCATATAAGCGACTCAAACCCTTGGATTTCTAGGTTGGTGACCATGTACTACTAAAGGTCTCACCGTGGAGAAGAATGGTACGTTTTGGTAAACGTGGGAGCTAAATCCAAGACACATCGGGTCATTTGAAATCTTCGCCAGGATTGGCCACTGGCAGACAAACTTCGACTGCCACAAGAACATAATAACGTACATCTTACCTTCCACGTATCAAACTTAAAAGAAATGTCTATCCGATGAGACCCTCGTGATACCACTCGATGAAATCAAACTCGACGAGAGTCTCCACTTTGTGGATAAACCGATAGAAATAAAGCTGCATTCCTATTGTGAATGTCCGTTGGAACGCTAAACGAGGACCCAAATTTACATGGGAACGCGAGGATCAAATGAAAGGAAAGTATCCACATCTTTTCCCAAACTCTTGAAGTCCCCATCAAAATGCTAATTTCGGGACGAAATTCCTTCTAACGGGGGGATGATGTGACAACTGTCAATTTCTAGTCGAGTCAAAGTCAAATAAAGTCAACAAGTCAAAACGGTCAACTCAACTAACCCTTGTATACTAGGTTTTACATTATGTAATTATTGTTCAACTCGCTATTTTAATAAGAAGTCATCACTTGGAAAGTTCATAAGTTTAGGATTCTTGAACCCTAATCCGGGGAAGAGATGTAACAAAATGATAAAACACTATTGCATACCCTTCGGATGTGTGTAAGATCCTTAAACATGGCTTATTGGGGATTACGAACCTTGCATTTCGAAGTTAAACAATCGTAGAGGTCACAAACTAAGTCTCTCTCGATCTCTCTCACTCTATCTCTCTCTATCTTAGATCTCTCCCAAATCTCTCTCTTAATGAGAAATCTCTCCAAGTATGTGAAATCTTTCCCAAATCTCTCTTTAAATGAGAAATCTCTCCAAGTATGTGAAATCTCTCCTTAATCTCTCTCTGAATGAGAAATCTCACCAAGTATGTGAAATCTCTCTCTGAATGAGAAATCTCTCCAAGTATGTGAAATATCTCCCAAATCTCTCTCTGAATGAGAAATCTCTCCCGAAATCTCTCTCAAAATCTCTGTCAACTTCTTATAATCACCCGGGGCATCCCGACCCTTAATTTAGACGAAAACCGCTCGAAAACGGAAGTTTACGCGAAAAACATCCTTAAGGAGCCGAACCCTCTTAAGGAGAAGAACCCTTCTATTAGAAAAGAAACTAAGAAGAACCGAAGGTAAGAGGACCAAAGCTACCCTTTGAGAACCGAACTTAGCTCGCCTGAACCGAACCTCGCCTAGGACCAAGCCTCGCCTTCGCTCCCTTCCCTTCGCATGCGAGACTTCTCAGGGACCGAACCCTCCTCTCGGTTCTCATCTACTTTCGGTTCTATGAGCTGCAACCGAACCCCCGGCCCCGAATTTCGGAATTTGGCAAATTTTGCCCGGTTTTCAAGATTTTTAGCGTCTGGAGCCCGTTTATCGAGATTTTAACTCGAGATTTTCACCCAAACTCGTATTTTAACATGATAAACCCTAAATATTCATATTTTAACTATATTTTGGGGGAAATCCTTGCCTAAGAATAAAATCTGCTTGGTGAGATATTTAGGTGGAGTATTGACTTATCCTTTGGAAAAGGACACAAGCAACCTTCCCATACTCTCATAGTACAACCCTCAGTCACTATTCCTCCTTGCTCAGTCAATTAATTGTCCTTTCACACTATTTCACCAGCCCATAATCAGATCAAAGGGCTAGAAAATCTTCACTTCACTTCCCTCAATATTCACTCTTTCTCAAGAAGGATCAAACCCATTTCTCTCTCATTTCCTCTCTCTAAAATTCGAGATTCAAAGGCTGGTCTTGGGTTTTTCCCCCACATTTGGTAAGTATCTTCCTCGTACACTTAGATATTCTACTATCCTTCATCCAAATCATAGATTGCTTACACAAATATTGTCATATTTGTCTGAAATCTTCAAGCATCTACCAAGTGTTCTTGAGTTGAACACTTCTTTTCTCCATCATCCATCTACTGAAATCACTCAAGCTGAGTTCATACCCCTATTTTTTCATGTTTTTCTTAAGTTTTAAGGGGGGGGGGGGATACAAGTTAAAACACCAAAAACACAACTAAACTCATCCAACAGCTTTCATCAGAAAAGTTTAACTCCATTCACGGACTGTTTTGGTCAACTTAAACATTTTAGTTTTCAAAACTGTATTAGGTGCAAATAGTTGAGGTTCATACCTTTAAAATGACTACTTTCTAGATCTCCATACGATTTTTCTACAATATATGGTGATTTTTACAAAACTGTCTGTCATTTCAAGAACAAATCCGGACTAGTCTGTGAATATCGACATTTTCACACAAGTTAGAAGTCACTAAAAATCATAATAAAATTTATGAATTAACTATACACATTTTCTAAACTCTCAGAATTTACAGATTCTAATTTTAACTCTTCATCGTTTTTCTATAATTTTTCTAATAACAGGAACAGGAAAGCTAAAACTAGAAAAATAGTTAACTAATTTATTTACACCTTGTAACTTGCTGAGCAAGGTGTGTACTTTTATGTAAGTACATGTTGTTATATTACATGTTATTTCACCTTTAGTAAGGTATATATCAGTAAACAAAAGGGTTTTTACCTTTACAAATATAGTAGTTAACTATAATAAACAAAGTTATAACCATTACATTTAAATGTTTTGATAAACTATAATAGGTATAGTTTATGTTTCCATTAATACAACAAACACATTTCGGAAGGTTTTATTCCCACAGAAAAAGGTTTTACACTCACGCACACCACATGTAAACTTGTTAACTTAAATTGTGATACATTCTTCTCAGTACTCCTAGAGTGCGGGTTAAAACTTCTGATAGTTATAACCAGAGTCTCTTGTAGGGAGACGTGATAGTTGTGTATAGATCTATATTGGGTTTGACAAACCACACATAAGTTGCATGAAAAAGCTAGACCGGTAGGTCTGGGGTGACAAGTGTTATTATCTTTTTCGACGGCTGAGAAACGTCGTGGCAGGTTAATTCAGTCATAGTATGGTTATAGCGACTCACATAGGGAGTTAACAACACATAAAGTTTACGGGGATTTTTATAAATCAAAAAGGGTTTTTATGTCGATTTAAAATCACTTTTTATATCAATAAGTATGGATATTAATGTACACTTTCGGTCTTGGTATTTAAGACTACACATCATTCTTGTAAGGAAAATATTGGATTTTTCTTGGTAACACACAGCACATTACAAAGATCGGTTTCCAAACTCTTTATCTAAAAAGCTTATGAACTCACCAACTTAATTGTTGACACTTTTTCAAAACTACTTGTATTCTCAGGGAATCAACGAAACCAGGAAATCACAAGATTTTGAGGATGGTACGCTATGGCGTTGAACAATTATTTTTCATATCATGTTGTAATCAATCATTGAAATATTTAACACTTGAAACTATGTAATTCTTTTCCGATTATATTTTATGATTGGTTGTATTGCTGTGATCACTATTATACTCGTTGTTATGATACTATACATGAAGTCCGCCACCCCCAGACGTTTCCGCCATCCTTGGTTTGGGAGTGTGACACAGGTGATCCTGTGCCATAAGAATTGTACAAATGACGAGTGAGTGTTCTTGACAGAATGAGTAATAAATCGATTCAACAACTCCTAAGATGCTTCAAGAAGACTTGGATTAAATAACTCATTTTCTTTATCACATGAAAGGTTAATTAAGGTCTCATTAAGTTGTAATAAATCTTCATAATGAAATTTTTTGAGCAAATCTAAAGTTTCAACAATAACAAATGAAAGTCGTCTGTGAAATTGACTAAGGATCTATCACCAAATCTATTCATGGATTCAAAAGGTTACATACATCACTTATGTATAATTATTTGTCAATCCATTTTTTCTTTAACTACTAATAGATAAAGACACTTGTGAATCATCTTCCCATATAAATAAGATTCACATACATCAAATGAATCAAGCTCATTTGCCTTAAAAAATTCCATCCTTTTGAAGTTGGTACATGTGTTTCATATTTATGTAGTAATGATAAGTATGACATAGATAAGTTTGAATTAAATGTTATTTGATTATTTAGGTGTTATCTTTAGAAACATTAATTTAACGAAAACTTATAGATTTACTTCACAAATAACATTATAAGAAAATATTGTTTAACATAGAATACATCGTTTCAGAACATGAATGTGAACATCCATTAAACAATAAGTAAAACTAAACTTATTCATAAATTTTAACTGTTACATGTTCCTATAAGAATAGGTACAAAACATCTATTGTTAAAAATGACTATAACATCACTTGTTATATCTTCAGTACGAAATATCATTTGTTTGTAATGATTTAATTATTTCTTGCAATCTTTAGCACATAATATAAGTTATTAGTTTCATAGAGAGTATGAAACACTCAAGTGAAGGATGGAAAAAGTAAATAGTTCCATCATATAGATATATGAAGTCTTGCTCAAGATACACTTCCTCAACTTGATGAGATTTGAGGACGAGATCCTCTTTGAGTGTCCGGTTTCTTTCACAATAGAAACAACACTAATACTTTTGGTAATTTCTTGATTTCTGGGTTTATAATGTATTTTCTTTAACTAAACTATGTCTATTAGAGTACACAAACTCTTAGATCTTCCTTTATTTAATGGTTGAACAGTTTTGAAGCACGATTTACTATTCATAATGAATATTTGATTTACTTGATCAGCCATCTAATATGTTTCATAATTATCCAAGACTTACTGTAAATCAAGAGCAATTATTCCAACTTGATGTGAGATACATCAACATCACCACAATAATGCTTCTACCAAAGCATCATGATCATATTGAATGTTTTGTAGAGGTTGTTTAGTCATGAGATCTTTCAATATATATATATATATATATATATATATATATATATATATATATAATTTCTATTTATCTTTAAGGAGGAACCTCAAGGTATTATACAAGTAATAGAAATTATAACCATCAAATGTTACTGTCTCTTGAAACTCAACAAAACAGAGATTTTGCACGGCGTACGAGTATTAACACTTATTTACAGAATCTAACAAAGTTTCATTTAGTATTTTTGATATTAAGTCTTTAAAAATTAACATCTTTTGTTGTTTCTAAAACATTAATTACTAAAGTCTAGGATTCAAGTAAAGAAACAAGTAAATGGTAGGTGACCCTTTATCCCATCCACATAATCAAACTCGGTAGGTAGCGATTACCAATTGCATAAGATATATAATTCCTAGATGATGGGATCCCTAAAAACTATTACTTAACCTGGCATGTTTGATCCCATTTATGCCACATACATTTCATGCATAGCTGACCTTTATCACACAAGAGAGAGAGAGAGAGGGAGAGAGAGTATTGTAGCAAACACACACATGCTTCTATATTTTTGTACTACTCCATTATCTATACAACTTGTGCTTAAATGCTAGTTCAAGTGTTTTCGATTATGCATGATTATATAATTCCGTATTTGTCATCTTTCATGAGATTCTACATGTGGTATCAGAGGTTAATCATGAAGGTTTAACAACTTTTTTAAGATCAACGATCCTAGATGACAATATTTTTGCGTAATTGACTAGAATATTCGAAATCTTGAGCGAGTCTCTCCATTGTATCTGATACTTTTAATTCCTAATCTTTTGATCCAATTTGTTTTCACAAAAAATGATATGGCTTGTTCAAAATCAAGTCCAAATTCTTTACGGTTCATCTTTTCTTGAGCACTAAGTTCTAATCTAAAATTTGATCATTTATGTTCATGATTTTTTAATTTTGAGCCCAATCTTGTGATAATTGATCCATTTATTGTCGAGTCCGTATTCTTTCCAGATAATACCTTTTCGATTCATGTTTTCTCAGCGAATTTTAGATCATGTTCGTATATCATTGTTTCTTAATTCTTTGTAAAATCAATACTCGGTCATAGTTATTTCACGATTCCAATCCACGAGATTAATTAATGTTTTCTCAGCGAATTTTAGAGTTTGTTTTTTCTGAAATAATCCTGTTCTCGATGGATTTCATCTATGTCATATTCATCATTAAACAGAATCAATTTCTTTGATGTGAAAGTTGTCAGAATTCCTAAAATTGAATTCATTTGAAGCTATCTCGTTTCAATCGAATTCACCTGAATCAACATCTGATCGACAATTTCTTCTGAATTAATCTTAAAGTCGGTTTCAAAATTAAGATAGAATTCATCAATTATTTAGTCTAATAAAACATTGACCTTGATGGATCAAATATGTAATTGTGTTTGATTGTCATGATCTTGCTAATTTCACGATTGCCAAACAAATTCAAGATTTGATTTCGAATTTGGATGCTGGAAAACAGATGGAGGAAAAGATGAATTTAATTGATATTGTTGAATTGATATCGAAGTGATTCCTTTCTGCTTTCTTAATCGAAATGTTCAATTGGTTCGTTAATGAAGAGACAACAGAAAAAGTCAAAATTGATGTTTTGACACTAAGATGTGAATTGAGATCGTAATTGATTAAAATTCAATAAGGTATCTGAAAATTAAAAGTAGGGTCGAAGGATAAAGAAGAGAATGTGATCAGAATAAAAAAGCAAAGATTTTTCTTGACATTCATTGGGAAGATTGAATAGCGAATATTTGATTCTTAATTGGGAAGTTGGGTTTCAAGGTTTAAGAACGAAGTAGTAATGGGTTCGCACATTGGAATGAAAGCTTCCCAGTCGTATGTGATGGTGATCCGTGGTTTGATGAGTGGTCATAGAAACTAGAATACACTTTGGTTTTATGATTGAGTAGGTTCGATACATATAGAGTGATGGTCAAAAGTGAAAAGTCAAACAACAAAATACAAAATTGGGATATTTGATTTTGATGTGAACTGGAAATCGAAGTGAGGTTGAAATCGAACATATGGTTGAAGGTTCGACATTGCAAAGATTGGGAAATAATTGAAGTATTGACTTCGATTGTGAGGGTTGGACATCAATGGTTGAAGGACATCCATGGCTTGATTTTCAATTGTGAAGTTTGGACTTCAATTGTGGTTCCATGGACGAAGACAGATAAGAATGTTTGATATTGATAGGATAACAAATTAGATTACTGGGGTCGATTGGGAAGCTATTGGTTCATTATTGGGTTTGAAGGGTGAGAATGAAAACATATATTCAATGGGAACATTGGACTTCGTATGTGAAGGCTGATAACGAATGGTTGAATGGGAGCCTGTGGTTCGATGGGAAGTGGGTGCTTTGCATTTTTGTGCTGGATTCGTTGTTTGCTGTTCTTTTGCATCTGTAACAGATTGGGGAAGAAGATAACAGATTTTCACATTTGGTTTCTACATATTCAGAAAAAATGACAATTCTTACCCAAATACTAAAATCTTTGCAACTTTTGGAGTTTTTTTTTAATTTTTTTTTGGGGGGATTTCAAGATTGATATTTTTGTAAAACGTTTTGTAGCAACATGAACTGATTTTATGCATTTTGAAGTCAAAGTGGGCACGGAAGTCAAGTTTATGAAAATTGTCATATTTTTTTGGGTTTTATGGTTTTGAAGCTTCTCATTTTTTTATCGAGTGGGAGGATTGTATTGTCAAATCCACATTCAGCACTTTCTCATTCCCATTAGGTGTTTTTTTAATCATGTTTCGATTATAAAAAGGGAGAGAGATTATGATATAGGTATTCGAAATCCAAAGTTTTTCGATATTCATATCTTATGAATGATCATTTATGATTGAAGACCGATGTGACCTTGAGGGGAGTTTACTCAAATTCGATTTTCCTAAATTGATTATTTTTATGAAGGGTTTTCTCTTAACGAAGATTTTTTGGATGTGCTTTTATGCTCCAACTTAGGTAATTTGCCTTGGAGTTTTGGATATTCGAGGAAATTAAGTTACATTTTGATGCTTTGTGTTGAAACATATAAGTGACCCTCTTAAACTTGACAGATCCGAAGCCATCTCCAGATCCGCAATCTATATCTCAACCGCTATCAGGAACCACATCCGCAGTCATCGTCATCATACTTAGTTTTAGTTTTATCTATTATCTTTTGTCTTTACATTGTTTTACCCAGTGTGTCTTGCATGGCCACCTTAGACATATAAGACTTGTAATCTTCAAGACTCTATAAATAGAGTTCTCTTTCTGAATGAAAAACACATCTTTTGAATCTCATATTTGATCTTACTCTCTTCTTACTCTCTCATCTTTAAGTATCTTCAAAACTTAACTAATCGTAATCTCTCTTCGGAGCAAGTCATTTTTGACTTCATCACTAAGTTTGATCGCACTCACTAACTTGGATTGATTGCAATCCTCGTTAAAAATCAACCTAAGTGTATACTTGATATAATACTTGTTGTCATTTATATTTCCTGATATTTCCGCACCTAACTATCTAACTATCTAACCTTTAACTTATTGTTGTTGAGCTTTATGATCCTTTGAGTTAAACTTTATTTTGTAATATTACTTGTTCTAACGTTTGTTCAAGTGTGTTTCTTAAGTTTTCCTCTCAACAATTGGTATCAATGCCAAAGTGGTTGCTTTTTGATTCTAAAAGGCCTTCTATACCAATGAAGCTCATTTATAAAAAAAAAACAAAAAAACCAAAATCTTTTCAAAACAAGGAAATATGGCATAAGCATTATCTCTCAATGTTTCCAACAGTGTTGGTGGTTCGAATAGAGCCCCAATACTGGTGGCAAATGAGTATCATCACTGGTCTCAAAGAATGAAAATATATCTAAGGAGACTCGGAAGAGATGTATGGATATCTGTAGAAGAAGGACCTCATGTCCCTGTTCTTACCCCGGTTCAAACCGACGACGCTCAAGTTAGACTAGGAAGAGGTCAACCAGCCATGAATTGTCCCACCAAAGATGATCTTGATAAGATGGAAAATGGTGCTGTTGCATTTTATGAGATATCCTGCGGAGTTGCTCCTAACAACTTCGACATCATCATAAATTGCAACTCAGCTAAAGAAATCTGGGATGTTCTCAAGAACTTGTATGAAGGTTCAGAACAAGCTCAAGATAAGAAGCTCACTACTGCACTCAATGAATTCAACAACTTCAAAGCTCATGCTGGTGAAAGTTTGGAAGACTCCTTCAAAAGTTTCAACTTGATTGTCACAAAGTTGTCAAATGCTGGCACCGTCCGAAGTAACCATGAGACAAATCTTCAGTTTCTAAATGGTTTGGGTAGACACTGGACTACGGCTAAGATAATAGTCCAGGGAGATAGAAAAATTCATTATTTATCTATGTACAAGCTCTATGGTGAATTACAAGCACAAGAATCGACCGTACTCAAAGAATGTGCTGATTTCTGTGGACCGCTCGATCTCATAGCTCAAGTACCGCACAATCAATCTTACTCTCCCTCGTATGAAAATCCTCCACAGTCATACGAAGCTGACTCAGAGTATGATGATGAAGAAGAATTCCAAAACGCCATTGCCCGGGTAAGCCAACAATTCAATCGGCTGTCACCCTCATCTTTCCACAAAAATCAACAATTTACTAAATCTCCTTTAACCGCAACTTTAATCCTCAAAATAATCACTCTCGATATCCTAAAAACCCTCACTCATCACCGCAACCTCAAAACATTCAATCCAAACAGGCGCCGCAGCCTATCAAGTCAAATGACTCTAGTATCTCAACTGAAGACAAAACTAATGTCATAATTTGTAACAAGTGCAACAAGGAAAATCACTTTGCTAAATATTGCAAAGCCAATGTGGTGAAAGACAGAGCATTCTACCTTAGAATGGCTCAAGAAATGGACGAAAAGGAGAAAGCAAGAGCATACATAGCCCAGGTCAAGAGAGACCATCAAGTGTGTTCATCCGGAGATGAGGATGAAGATGTCAACAACATTAAGGGAAAAGACCTACATCATACATAATGAGTCTGCTCTGATTGGGGGTTGGGTTGAGGCGGTCCTGCTTTTGTGTTGTAGGCCAACATACACAAGGCGGTCCGGATAGACTATAGACCCAAGAGGGTATGCTAGTCATACCGAAGGCCCAGCGAGCGGTCCGGATAGGCTGAAGACCCTGTGAGGTGGTCCAGACTTGACGAAGGCTCGGAGAGAGATCCAGATAGACTGAAGGCCTGTGAGGCGGTCTACTCAGGTTGAAGGCTCATTAAGCATGATGTTTTGTATTTGTTATATGATATGGTTATATTTGTATGGCGTTGGTATTTTGGGGAAACTCACTAAGCTTCGGGCTTACACAACATCAAGGGAAAAAGTCCTACACCATGCATAATGACCATCAAGTTTGATTGGGGGTTGGGTTGAGGCGATCTTGCTTTGTGCTATAGGCCAACATACACAGGACGGTCCGGATAGACTATAGACCCAGGAGGGTATGCTAGTCAGACCGAAGGCGCGACAAGCAGTCCAGATAGGCCGAAGGCCCTGCAAGGCGGTCCAAACGTGTCGAAGGCTTGGAGAGAGGTCCAGATAGAATGAAGGCCTATAAGGCGGTCCAGTCAGGTTGAAGGCTCATTATGCATGTTGTTTTGTATTTGTTATATGATATGGTTATATTTTTATGGCGCTGGTATTTTTGGGAAACTCACTAAGCTTTAGGCTTACAGCTGTTAATTTTGTGTCAGGTACCTCTAATGATCGCGGGAAGGCGAAGGTGTGATCGTGCACCTCCTCATATTTTCATGACTGATTTTGGGGATATTCTAATGCTTAAACTATTTTGAAAACAAATAGTAATAACTTAATGGTTTTAAATGTTTTAGAAAGTTTTAAATTGGCTTGAAAAATATGGGTGTTACAGTATGATTATGATTTTTGGGAACATCATCTTCATGTGGAAAAGTTTTTTCCATAAGATTCGGGAAGACCATAGTTGTCAGAACTAGACATCTACAGAGGGAGAAATTCAAGTTATTTGATTTAAGTCCATAATATAACACCCAAAATGAAATATTAAGGTTGGACCCAACACAATATTCTACAATTTGGAAGAGGGATTGTTACACCCTCGAATCAAGGATGGCAGAAACGTCTGGGGTGGAGAACTTCATGTAGTATCATAACAACGAGTATAATAGTGACCATAGAAAACATAACCAACATAAATATAATTGAAAAAGTTACACCATAGTATATGTTTACATGTTTCTAAATCAATTACATTATGTTGACAAAAATGAAATGTTTGACACCTTTGCGTCCCATCCTCAAAAGCAGCTATTTACCTGTTTTACTAATTCACTGAGAATACGAGTAGTTTTGAAAAAAAGTGTCTACAATTAAGTTGGTGAGTTCATAAGCTTTTGAATGAAATGTTGAAATCCTTTCTTTGTAAAAGTAATGTTTATTCTAGCAAAATCCGATATTTTCCTTTTAAATTGTATTGTAGTCTTAAATGCCAAGACTAATAATGTACTGGTATTTTTCATGTGAATTGTAAATCTTGCAAGTTTCAATCGACATAAACTCGTTTAATTGAATAAAATCCCATAAATCTTATGTTTTGTTAATACCCCATGTGAGTTATTATAACCATGCTAAGACTTAGTCGGCCTCGTAATACGACGTTTTTCAGGCATCGCAAAGTTAAATGACACTTGTCACCTCAGACCTACCGGTCTAGCTGTTGCATGTAGCTCAGGTGTGGGTTTGTCAGACCCAATATAGATCTATACATAACTATCACGCTCTCCCTACAAGAGACTCTGGTTACAATTACAGGACTTTTGATTTCGTTACTTTGGAAGTAATGTGAAACGAATGTCTCACAAATTTATTCATTAACAGATTTACGTAAAGTGAAATGAAAACCCCTTTTTGTATAGATGTGCTCTCTCGTGGTGTGATGAAAATGAAACATAAACTATGACTTGTTGTATTTTATCCTAATTGTTTGTAATGTATATGAAAAATAAACTATACCTATTATAGTTTATCAAGATGTTTGTAATGTATAGAAACTTTTTCTGAGTAAGTAAAATGTAAAGCAAAACATAACTATGTTTATTATGCCTCATCTTGTAGTAATTGTAATAATAAAGGATTTTTACAATTCAGTGAATATTTCCTGTTATATTTATATCACAACAGAGACCACATGCAAATTATGATGTCATCAAGGATTAACACTATGCTCAACATGCTACAAAATGTTATGAAAGTTGTAAACTGTAAATTCGTTGTTTACCATATCTACACTGATTTAGAAAAATCATATGAAGCCAAAAACTGAATCCGTAAAATCTGAGAGTTTATAAAATGTGACTAGTTTGTTCATAATTTTTATTATGATTTTTAGATTTCTCTAACGTGTGTGAAGATGTCCATATTCATAGACTGGTCCGAATTCGTAGCTACAGTGATAGGCAGTTTTGTAAAAATCACCATAAATCGTATGAACATGTGCAAGTAGTCATTTTAAAGGTATAAAACTGAACTATTTGCACATAATACAATTTTGAAAACTAAAAAGTTTAAGATGTTCAAAACAGTTCGTGAATGGAACTAAACTTTCCTGTTGAAAGCTGATATTTGACTTTAGTTAAGTTGTTGGTGTTTTAACTTGTATTTCCACCCTAAAACTTGAAGAAAACATGAAAATGTGGGGGTATGAACTCACCTTGACTGATTTCAATAGATGGATGATGAAGAAAAGGAGTTTCCAAGTCAAGAACATTTGGGAGATACTTGAGGATTTGAAGATCTAGTAACAAATATGATGATATTTGTGTAAGGAGTCCATGATTTGAGTGAAAGGATGGAAGATAATCAAGTGTAGGATGAAGTTACTTACCAAACTTGGAGGGGAATGCTCAAGAATAGCCTTCAAATTTGAGTTTAGAGAGAGAAAGTGAGAGAGAGAAATGGGTTTGCTTCTTGGTGAAAGTGTGAAGAACGTGGGAGGAGAAGTAAAGATTTTCAGCCGTAATCACCCTCATATGCTGGAGAAAGAGGGTGAAAGGACAAATAACTGACTAAGTAGCGATGAATACTGACTAGGTATGGTCATGGAGTGGGTGTGGGGGATTGCTTGTGTCATAACTTAAAGGTAAAGGCAACATTCCACCTTAATATCTTACCCACTAGATTTTATTCTTAGACAATGATTTCCCTTAAAATGTGTTTATATCATGAATATATAGGGTTTTATATGTCAAAATATGAGTTTGGGTGAAAATCCCACGTCAAAATCATGAAAAACGGGCTTAAAACGCGAAAGTGGTCAAAAACCGGGAAAAAGATGTGAATCTGCGAGAATTCGAATTCAGGGCCGAGGGTTCGGTCCCTGGGAAGCCAAGAACCGAAGGTAGCCTCGGTTGCATGAAAAGAACCAAAAGAAGGTTTCGGCCGAGAAATTTCATAGGCAAGAAGGGAAAATGGAGCGAATGCGAAAGTAAGAAAGGAAACGAAAGCGAAGTTCGGTCTCGGTTCATTTCGGTCTGCATGGGTTACGCTCCTGTTGTTTCTGTTTTGGTCCTCCAAGGTTCGGCCCTTCAGGTTTCGGTTTCGGTTGTTTTGGCTTCGGCTCTTCGGTATTTCGGTTCTTAGGGGTTTCGGCCCTAAGAGGGTTCGCCCCTATAAGGTTGTTTTTCAAGTAAACTTCCCGTTCTGCGCGGTTTTTGGCTAAGTTAAGTGCCGGGTTGCACCCAAATCATTATGGAAAGTTGAGGGAGGTTATGAGAGAGATTTGGTAGAGATTTGGGAGAGAGAGAGAGAGAGATTAATAAAGAGATATTGAGAGAGACCACATTTGTGACCTTTTTGGATATTTAGCTTAGTAACGCAAGGTTTGTAAACCCCGTTAAGCCTCGTTACGAGTGTTATATGTCCCCGAAGGGTATGTAATAGTGTTCTTATCGATTAGTTCCATCACTTACCCTGATTTGTGACAACCCAAGTTATTCCGTTACATTTCCCCGTTACCGTTAATGGAATATTCCACTGTATAAAAGTTCCGTTAATTAGAGGGCGTCAATTTAATAAACATCCCATTTGGTTACATTTAGCATGCCGTTAAGTCGTGATAAAAGGAAATAAAAACACAGGGCCACACATTTCCATTTATTTGGAAAATGTCAAGTTTTATTATTACGACCACTAAATCGGGTGCGACCAAAAGCCCCGTTTAACGGCAGTATCGGGTAAAATTCCACTGAGCCCCGACTGTGAAACCTATATAAGGGTGAGTGGAGTCCATTGGAGACTTTTTACACTCTCTCTCTATACTCTCTCTCTAGATCCGTTTTCGCCCCGAATCCGCAACCAAACGCTTCCAAATTGTAAGTCCGCTTACCCTAGCTTGTTCTAAACATTACTAGCTGTAGTTATACCCCAAAAACCATTCAAGAAGGCATGGGATAAGGAGTTTACGGCCCAGGAACACTCTAGCGCCGTAAACCCCTAAAATGGTGCCAAACATGCCTCTAAACTTTCCCTTAAGCTTGGAAACTAATTAGGGATCTAGCCTAGGAGTGTTTAAACATCAAAACACAATGAATTGGGGCATAAAAGTGAGTTTACGGCCCAAGCACATGCTTAGGCCGTAAACCCCTCAAAACCTTGTCTAAATGCCTCCAAAACACTCCCAAACCACACTAGGGCTTAAAACATAAATTAGGGACTTAGTAATTAGGGTTTTGATCACTTAAACACATCATATTAAAAGAAAAAAAGGAGTTTACGGCTCAGGTCTATACCAAGGCCGTAAACTCCCCAAACCAAGTCAAAATGTTGGTTTTTGTCCCCCAAATGACCTTAGACATTTACCATAAAATACTAGGAAGGATTTAAGGGCTTAAACACATGAATTGGAGGGGTAAAAAGGAGTTTACGGCCCAAGCTAGTGTCTAGGCCGTAAACTCCCCAAAACACATCCAACTGTTAGATTTAACCCCCCAAAATAGCATCACACTTCATTAGAAATTGCTAGAAAGGTAATAGGGGCTTAAAACTTCACTTAACTCAAAGATTGAGAGTTTACGGCCGTAAACTCCCATAGGAGTGTCTCTAGGCCGTAAACTCCTATAAAGTGCCCTTAGAAGCCTTAAACCCACTCATGCCTTTTAGGAAAAGTGCTTAGAATAATTCAATGATGCAAGTAGAAGCCTTAAACACACTAGAACCCATCACCATGAGTTTACGGTCGTAAACTCATGGTGAGATGTCCCTGGGCCGTAAACTATGTGATAGGGGTTTACTCTCGGATAGCAAGCTCCATTCCTTAGCCATACACACCCTAAAACGCTACCCGGGACACCCAAACACTTAGCCAAAGTGTTTTCCGCTCCTGTGAGCGCGTATATGTGTTTAACTAGTATTATATGCTAATTGTATGTGAACATATGTTACCATATGTTAAATAGGTCATTGTGTATGTTCGAGTCATTGCGTGACACCGAACGCCCAAACGGCACCTTCGTCGGACCTACTTACACCAAGTGAGTTCATACCCCTGAATGAACCTTTTAAATGTTTTAACATGTTTTATAGGGGGGGGGGGGAATACAAGTTAAACATGCCAGTTATCATATAATTCACATGTGATTGATAACCCGCATGCACAAGATTTTACGATACTGTACACTGTTTTACTGAGTAGGACACTATAATGGTTTTCTAAAAGATTTTCATTTAATTCAAAACTCTTACTTGTACTGTTTTATCTAAATTCATTCTAAACTGGTTTATGAAGGATTTCCAAAGGCTTTCAAACATGTTTTTATAAAAGAATACAAATTGTGATTTTCCCGAGTATAAAGGTTTTTCATCAAAGATTCCCTTTTTGACGTATACTTTACTGTTAAATACTGCTGCTTCGCTTATACTTATTTTATACTCCTACTCTGTAACGCTTTCACTTATACCTAAAATCACTTATACCTGATGACGCTTATACTTATTCACACTCTTACTTAGTGATACGATTCTACTTCACTTATACTTGATATCGCCTTACTCCACTTATACTTGATACGCCCTTACTTCACTTAGTGTCGTCTTTACTTCGTGATACACTTATACTTGTTCGACACTCCTACTTCACTTGCGACCGCTCCTACTTCACTTATTAGACACTCCTACTTCATAAGAATCACTTCTACTTGATACACACTCAGTCGTAGTTAGATGTATGTATGTGCTTGTATAGATGCATATAGATAATGATTGAAGGACTCAGGAAGGTTTGTCCGCCCTATTTCCTTTTCTTCGTTGAGATGTGGTCTGGTGGGATCGGATGTCCATCCGAAGGTCATTTGATTCATTAGTTATATACTATGTATACAAGCTTAGGCATACGGGTTACTTCAGTCAGTTCAGTTAAGAGTCTCTACCTCAAGTCTACACTTACATTAGAAACCCACTATTAGGAAGTCTCTACCTCTAGTTCAGCACTTTCATTAGAAACCCACTATTTGGGATGCATCTTCAGGACACGGCCTTCTCCGTCGTCTAGTTGGTAACCAGAGTCTCCTGTAGGGAGAGCGGACATTGTGTGTATAGATCTATACGGGATTGACACCCCCGCACCCTAACTGCTAGCTACAGTCCACGGCTCACCAAGCCAAGGGGTGAAAAATGTCACATTATATAGATGCTTGTAGGGCGTCTGGTACTCTAGTGTCGGTTAGTATGGTTACGAGTATCCCGGGTTACCTTATAATTCATGGCCTTAAGGTAACGGTATTTCACTGGAAATTTACACTGTATGCTAGTAATTCATTTTCAGAGTCACATTTTTTCGACCTTACAAGACGTATCTTTCATTTGATACTGTCTGGGGTCTGTCTCCTCTGTTTTGACCTTACAAGACGTATCTTTCATTTGATACTGTCTGGGGTCTGTCTCCTCTGTTTTGACCTTACAAGACGTATCTTTCATTTGATACTGTCTGGGGTTTGTCTCCTCTGTTTTGACCTTACAAGATGTATCTCTCATTTGATGTTGTCTGGGGTCTGTATCCACTGTATTCACTGTATTCACGGTATTCACTGTTTTAGACCTTGCTAGATGTATCTTTCATTTGATATTGCTTACGGTCTGTATTCACTGTTTTGGACCTTACCAGCTATACTTTTCATTTGGTACCTTCTAGGGTCTGTGTCTCTATTGGTTAGACTGAACCAGGCGTGTCGTTCGTTCGATACTCTCCTGGAGTCTATGATTCCTTGCCTTAGTCAGCAGTCCTCACTGCTGAGGCATATGTTATTCCCTGATGTCATTTGCTTTCCGCAATAATCAAATTCAATAATTTGATAATGATAGCCATTTAGGGAAAATAACTTTTTACCACATAACACTGACCAGTCTTGGTAGAAGGCTGCTTTATTTAAAGAAAATATAGGATTTTATGGAAAGGACTCTAATACACTGAAATCTCTTAAACTATTACTTTATTAAGTTATTTGAATGAAATGTCACCAAATGCTTATGAACTCACCAGCATTTGTAAAAATGCTGATACTCGCTTTTCAAATAACTTGTATTCTCAGGTTAGCATTAGAGAGGTACATCCCCGGAGCTGTTGATGAAGATAGCTTAGTACCATGCTGTATTTATTCTATTACTTGTATTACTTTGATACCTTGTAATGTAACCATGTAAAATTATTCTATTAATGCAATGTTTTGTTGTACTTTGATTACTATAATGCATGTGTTGTGATACTTGACATGACGTCATCCACCCCAGAACGTTTCCACCGTTTCGGGTTTTGGGGTGTGACATGATTAGGGTTTAAATTTTCTGAACACAAGAATCTTTCAAGTGATTACTTTATATTAACATAGCGAGTTGTACGACTTTAAACATAAGGAAAACCCTAATATACTAGGGTTAGCTAAGTTGACTAGTTTGACTTGTTGACCTTATTTAACTTTGGATGAACCAAAATTTGACGATTGTCACAGGGATGCCGTAATGTAATTGTAAAATATTTGAGGGTAGATAAATGACGATTTACCAATTTCCCCCATGAAAAACGAAAAAGAATTGTAGGTTTTTAATGAATTGAAATTCCTAGATTCTTTGATATTCATTGAACTTTTCAATGGCATGTTTAAATCTTGATTATGTGCTTCAGGTTTGTGACTGGGATGCCGAGGATCACAAACAAGTTGTGAATAACCATGCAAATTAACTTGGTACAATTAATGTTACAAATCACATAATCGATGTACCGGTTAACCACACACGCTCCATTGATCCATGATTAACATCGAGCTACCCATTTCCATCCTTCGTTAGTCCCAGATTAGTGTGCTAGTTAACCACACACGCTCCACTAACGACTAATGAGGTGTAATGTGCAATTTCATGGGTTAGCATCAAATTCACATTTTTCCTAAGTAACTAAGATTGGGAATTTATAAAAGTATTTAGTTACTTGGTATTTCATTATAATTTTAATGAGAATCAATGTCCTATCCTACCCGTTCGGCTAACGACCCTCCACCAGTCAAGGAAGCGGTGGGTGAGAGTGGACACCCATTAAACCACCATTTTATAGGCAACAAACTTATACCCCCTTATAGACCGGCTTCGTGAATGAGGCCTACTAATGGTAATACTGACCTTTTACTTATACATATATAATATATTAAACTTTTAATTTTATATAGTATAAGGGTATATTTTAAACATTTAAAATACTAGGTGGTTAATCTATTAATAAATTATACTCTTAATTTAATTAATCTTAAACCATGTTATTATGGATTTTTAAAACTTCTCTTTAAATTAAACACTTTAATTAATTTAATAAAGTCCATAAGGCGTAATTGAACTATTCAAAGCATCTAGGTTATTAAAAATTCAAAATTAAAACTATTTAATTAATTCTTAAATTATGAACCCAAGAGATGCATCTTTGACCTTTCGATTACTAGATGTTTTAGAATTCAATATTACAAATTAAAACTTTTTTAATTAAACTTTTCAAATTCCAAGACTTTAGGGCAAGTTTTGAAACTCTTCAAAACCTTTTGAATTCTAACTTGATGACAAGTTTTGTAACCATCCAAGACTCTTGAATTCCATAACTTATGGCTTTAATGTTGTTTTAATGGATGAGACTTTTCTTGTTCCATAACTTGAGGACAAGTTATGGAACTCATTAAAAAAATCATTTAGATCAATTTCAAAAAACAAAATTATCATATAATTCATGATTGATCTAACTAAATTCATATAGCAAGATAATATCAAATCAACAATTTACAAGTGACTTTGTGTATCATATAAAAAAAAACAATTATCTTAAACCTTTGACAATTATCTTTTGATTGGATGAGTATAATCACTACCATATCAGAAAAATACGATTTTTTATGATTACAAAATAGTTTGTGTTAATGATCCTAATCCAATTATGGCCAAAAACTCGAAATTATGCAACCGGAAGCCTTTATTCGACGAGTGCATGAACTTGACTCGCCGAGTTGCCCTTTTAATGAGTGAACTCGTCAAGTCCGTCAGTGGACTTAGCGAGTTCATCAGTCAGAGGCTAGAAAACCGACTTTTCAGCTTTGAAAAATAACCAAGCATCAAATATAACAGAAAACTCTCATTGGCTCTGATACCATTGTTGGGTTTTAAATACTATAACACTCCTATGGTGCACATACAACCCTAGTAGCTTTGGATCTAGGTTTTCTCAAGTTATACATGCAATAAAATTTCCAAAGCATGCAGCCTGCAACTAGCATACAATTTTGGTACATGAATCATAAAATAAAATTCGAAGAATACCTCTTTATTGTAGCTTGTAGTTTTGGCCTTTCAAGAGCTTAGCACCTCAAGTATGATGCCTCAAATGGTTCACAAACACCATGAACAAAGGAGGACTTTGTGAGAGAGGTTAAGCACCACCAAACTCGGCTAAGGTTGTCTTAGAACTCATTAGGTGAACCGATTTTGGCTAAGGGGTGACATTTATATAGTGTGGGATTCCAACGGCCATGGGTAAACCCTAATCCATACACTTAGGTTATGATCTATATCTTATGTGGGCTAACTCTTCATGGATACTTACATAAAATTAGCCTAACATGGATCAATAGCCCAACCAATATATATATATATATATATATATATATATATAAATGATTTACATAATCAGTCCCTGTTAATTTAATTAGTCTTTTTTGATCACTAAATTAATTCGAAATTAATTCTTGATCAATACTAATTAAACAATATGATTTCACAATTAATATATTATACTTATAATATATTAATAAATCATAAATAACCTCTTTCTCAAATATCCATCCTATCAAATTGTTTTGGTGAAGGCAACCCAAATGGACCATGCTACTATCAGGTCAAGTACATACCAATTATAGTTATCAGCTTAGACACCTAATCCAACATTTTATGCCTACGAGTTGTTATAAAACGATATTTGCTAAGGACATATGATCCTATAGAGTCACACCTTAACTATTTGTATTTATAAGGCATTAACATATAAGTCATGTACAAATTAAATGGACACTTTGAGTAGTCATTTAATTAGCATATGGAACGAGTAGTTAGAAGCTTGAGTAAATGGCACTTATTGCCTCCACTTCGCTTGTAAAATCCGTGAACCACTTAAGAGGATAAAGGGTTGAGTGTTGTCTTCCATTTAAGATCACATACCTCTTTACGAAGCCATGTTATGACTTGTAAGAAGGGATGGTCCATTATTTCACTTGCCTTAGTATATAAGGAAGATATGGATGCCAAAAACTAGCTATTTTTTGTTACATACTTCTCTTCTTTTTCCTCTCAAAGTCGAGAACATAAAGTGCTATCCCCTCTGTTTCCTCCTACAAGGTGTTGTGAAGATTGATTGATTTTATGATGGTTTTCCATAAGGCTTATTTGTTATAACTATTAATGGCTTAAGAATAACTTAATACAAGTGAATACTAGCATGTTTTAGTGGGTGATCCTTTCTTGATGGATACATTATAAAGAGCTTCTTATTTGGAGCCTCATCCCATCTTTATCAAATTTCAATCTTACATGAGAATCAAAGCCTTTAAAGGTTGTAACACTTTTACTTCTATGTTTGACTTAATCTTTCCATCATTGCGAAATGCTCCTTGGTGGGTTAGAATGGTTTTAAAATTGATTCTAATTATAAAGCTTCCATTGCCATTTTTAGCATTTTTAGGAAAACGCTTTTGAATAAAACTCACCAGAATTCAACTACATGAGAGGAAAATGGATGTGGATGGAGTTCAGTTCTCAAAGTGAATGTATAATATTTAAGAAAAATTATCATCTTATATGTTTCTTTATGTAATTGAATCCTTTAACCAATAATATTATGGTGTAAGAAAATCATATTTGGATTGAGGTAGATACGTTACCACTAAGTTCATGGACGTCAAGTTCTTACACAAGGGTAAGTAAGATGTGGGGGTCGTTATATTTGTGGGTGATGATCATGTAACGTCCCAAAAATTGAGACCAAATACTTCATTTTTTAAAATAATAAAACCATCATTTAGAATAGGTCCATAAAACCAGAGTATGATCAACACATCCAAATACATCAAAGCAAAATAAAAAGTGGAGCGACATGGTCTGTGCGATGTGATCACCCCGAGCTCTACTCCTTGGATCTGGAAGTACCTTAAACATAAACTGAAAACTGTAAACATGAAGCTTAATGAGTTCCTCAAAACACCCATACCCTACATATCAAACATATAGAAGGCCTTGGCCGTCATCGCCCCCCTGAAATTAGGCACTGCCCGGAATCGTCAGTAATATGAGATGGGCCCAGCCACATCACATTCATCCGGCCCCTCTAGGCATCGAACGGTGCCCAGTATACATACAATGCATAAACACATGCAAGAATCACACAGATAAATAACATGCAATATAATCATCAGGCTCTGCCTGGCTGCGGGCCCCTCCCGGTATACATATAATGTAACTCCTGATGGTTCCAAGGATTTGAAGAAGCTAGAAGTTGCTTAGCCTGAAGAGGAGGTCTTGGATCCAGAACCTCTACCCATTTTGCAAGAACTTTGAGGTATCAAGTTCTTATCTTGGTTCCTAGACGTTTAGATCTTGCTTTTTGTTAGATCATTATGTTTAAGTCATGCTTTTTGTTAGGACGTCCCAAAGGCTTGTTCTTTCAGATCCAAAGTATTCATGGACTCCTTTGACATAAAGGTGCCAACTTTATGGAGTTTAGGGCTTAATGCATCGATTAAGTCCTTCATTAGGTCCTTTTTAAGCCGTAGAGCTTCTTAAGGTCATGCTTGGACGTAAAGTTAGCAAATTTACGTGGTATTTCAGCTTAAAGGGGTCAAATCTACATTCTGGAACAATTCTTAAAAGGTTAGGAGCTTAATCTTGAAGTTGGCTGAATTGGATGACTATGTTGGGCATACAAGGCTGTACGCACAACGTACAAGCCCTCAATGAAATACGCTAAGCGTACCAGTTGAGTACACCCAGTGTACTCAGTCTGATGGAATTTCAATAATGGACTTTCGCTTTAGCCCTTGGTTTGGGCTTGGAAGGTTAGGGTTATTTGGGCCATATGACTTTGGCAGTTTTTATGCCAAGTATGTTATTGGGCCTTGAGCTAAGGCCCATATTAAGTGACTAGGCCCAATTGGAATTTGGTCTATACTTTAGGCGTTGATGGATTGTTTAGCTTTTGGGCCCATTGGATTGTGGTTATGG
Organism: Lactuca serriola; assembly: GCF_051521515.1. NCBI lineage: Eukaryota > Viridiplantae > Streptophyta > Magnoliopsida > Asterales > Asteraceae > Lactuca > Lactuca serriola. Next base: position 202,976,621 of record NC_136410.1, read on the forward strand.
GTTTCATTCTTAGACCAAGCTAGGTTAGGGGTAAAATAGTGTTTTTACCCTAAGTAGAGATTTTTGGTTATGAAGTAGATCTCTTATGTTAGTTAGTTTTTATTTATTGATAGCTTGGGGAGTTGCAGGACCAACAGTCGGGGATCATTCATTTCTTTCATCTTTTCGAGGTGAGTCTTCCTCACCGGGTTTAGCAGATCGAAGGTACTAATGCCAACCCATGTTTATGTTATGTTAGTCTGCTAGCTGTCTTCGTGACTCTTGCATGTGTATGTGTTTATATGCTTACCGGGCTAGGGACGATGTCGGGTGGGGCCCAATGACCATTTGTATGCTATGTATGTTTGTGATTATTGTGTGTATATGTGATTATTTGATATATGTTATATGTATGTTGGGTGGGGCTCAATCTATTACCGAGCGGGGCTCGATGCTAGGCGGGGCCTGATTCCGGATGGGGTCTGATGTTGGGAGGGGCCCGTTATATGCTTATCGTATGTATGGTATGAGGTAGATTATGGAACTCACTAAGCTTTGTGCTTACGATTTTTATTTTGTGTTTCAGGTACTTCTGGTTCCAAGGGGAAGAGCTCGGGTTGACTGCATCACACACACCATATGTAATCTGTTTATGGGACATGCTATGATTTTGATGATATTTGACCTATTTATTCTATTGGGATATATGAACAATGTTTTTGGAAAACTATTTTTACTTTAATCAAAAATGAAATTTTTGGATCATAACTTTTGGATGTTTCAAGTTGAGTTAGAGTCTTGGTTTGAGGGATTCGGGCACACTCTCGGGTGTGTCTGAACTCAAATTGAGGATTTGATAAAGTTTTCAAAAAGTAACATATTTTTAATAAATGGTTTTCTAAGATAAGGAAGAGTGTGGTGCATGCAATCAGCCGAGCTCAAGTATGTTTTCCCAAAATACCCATATATGTTTATGTTATGTTTTGAATTGTGAATTTGTGAATCTCATGCTTGATTAGGGCTAAGGATCTAGGTGATATGCCTTTCTATGCGTGTTGTATAAGCTTATAAACTTGCATGCTAGTAGTGATCAGTCAGTAATAGGATGGCCTAATTAGGTTGTGCTTGGTTCTAATTACTTGAAGCTTGAATGGTGCTTGCTTTGTGCTTTTAGGAGTTCTAACTAGCTTCAACTAACTAGTAAACGATATGCTAAGTTACATATTATGGAAACTAAATAATTTTAGATGGTTAGGTTTTAACTCTATTGTGCAGGTCTTGTTTGAGTCCAAATGTTGTGGTGTGAGACCTCTCATTTGAAGAATTATCTAGTTTTTGTAGTATGTAATTGTATTATTGCACTGGTTAGTGGAAGTTAGCGGGAGTTCCTTCAGCAGCTGACGGCGGAGAGTGGTGTGGAGTATGCCCTAGGAAGACCTAGATTGAGATTTAGTGTTGGGAGCCTTATATGTGAGGAATTGTCGGATATAAAGTAACTTGGCTGAGTTAAGGCACTTTTTAAGGAAATTACTGATGGGCTTTGAGCACTAATAACACTCCTATGGTGCACATACAACCCTAATGCTTTAGATCTATGTTTTCTCAAGTCATACATGCAATTTTCTTTTTATCCAAAGCATGAAGCCTAACTATCATATAATTTTGAGATTTAAAACATAAAACAAGTGAGATGAATACCTCTTTGTTGTAGCTTGTAGAACTTGGCCTTTCAAGAGCTTAGTACCTTTAATGAGTCACAAACACCAAGAACAACGGATGATTATGATAGAGAGGCTAGGAGGCACCAAAAATCAGCTAGGGTTTCTTCTTTGAAGACTTGGCTGATTTTTGGAGTGCTAGGGGTTACATTTATAGAGTGGAATTCCAAGGGTCTCGTCTTGTAAACCCTAATTCATTCATTTAGGCCTTTAATCTAATAACTCATTTGATAGCCTTTTGGACTAACTCTTCATGGACTCTCACATAGATTTAGTGCATCTCTAATTAACATGGATCATTGGCCTAAACTATATGTATCACTTATTTACTTAATCAGTCCCTGTTAATTTAATCAGTCTCTTTTGATCACTACATTAATTCCAAATTAATTTCTGATCAATACCAATTAAATAATATGATTTTTCAATTAATATATTATTCTTATAATTTATTAATAAATCACAAATAACCTCTTTCCCAAATATCCATCTTATCAAATTTCTCTGGTGAAGGCAACCCAAAAGGACCATGCTCCTATCAGGTCAAGTACATACCAATTATAGTTATGAGATTAGACACCTAATCCAACAGTCTCCCACTTGGATAAGTCTAATAACTATAACTACCATTGTAACTTCAAAAGCCGATTAGCAATCGTAGCTCTCAAAAGTCGCTGTCGAACTCTAACCTAGTTAATAACGCGTCCTTAAGATAAGTGATCATATAATACTCTGTTCTTCAAGATATCGTGTGGAAAAATACATGGAATAAAGTCATACTCATTGTTCAATAGTTTGTTTCCAGATTTCTGATTTGTTTAACATAGAACTTAATTGAACACATCAATTGAGTCCTGACCAGGCCCGGCACATGAGTCAAAACAAAATGATCGAGGGACCCATGATATCGATTTTAATCCTCTTAGGATAAAAGGAACATATAAACTTCGAGTTATATGCTTGTACTAATTACTTGTTAAATTATACACAACCACACGTTTTACAACATCAAGTTACTGATGCCTTTTCATACTATCAATGCCCAACCAAGTCGTAATCAACAACTCATATATGTTGGTTTGAAGACTATATGATATTATCATCTCACAACCAATCGTGATAAATTCCATGAATTGATTCATGTGAGCGCGGGTTTAATCTGATACTTAAATCTTATTTCAGGAGCACTCATGAACATTGTAGCAAAATTTTGCTATGTCTAAACACCTTAGACAATCTACAAGCCAATTCGTGACAGTCTAACCTCATAGCTTACTTCCAAAGTATGATTGACTGTGGATTGTCTGAATAACCATATTATTTTTGAAGTCAAAACATGCAAAAAGTGAACATAAAATAAACAATTGACAGAAGACAATAAGCTTTAATTATAAATAAAACCTTTATTATTTAATCATCAAATGTCAATTATGTTTATTTATTACAAGTTTCTAACTGCCTATCTAATCACTAAAACTAATATCGTCTCTTATGATGATTCTCTTAGCATGCTGCAAATGCTTAACCCTACGCAGTCCCTTCATAAGGGGATCTGTTGGGTTATCCTCTGATGATACCCTATTCACTACGAGGAGTCCCTCTTCTAATCGATAACTTATGAAGTGATATTTTATGTCGATGTGCTTGGATCTATCATGATCCCTTGGTTCCTTGGTTATGGCGACCGCACCCTCGTTGTCATAGAAAATTTCCATAGGCTCATTTACATCTAGTACAACTCCAAGGTCTCCGATGAAGTTCTTTAGCCATATTGCCTCCTTCGATGCTTCGCTTGCTGCTATGCACTCTAATTCACACGTTGAATCAGCTACAGTTTCCTATTTGGAACTTTTCCATGTTACTGGTCCTCCATTTAGGCTAAATACCCAGCCCGACTGAGAGCGGAAATTATCTCTATCGGTCTGAAAGCTGGCATCACTATACGCTGTTACTCCTAAGTCATCACTCCCACCGAAGATAAGGACCCAGTCCTTAGTTCTCTGCAGGTACTTAAGAATGTTATTTAATGCTATCTAGTGAGTTCTACCATGATTCCCTTGATATCGACTAACCACGCTCAAAGCAAAAGCCACATCAAGGCGAGTACATGTCATAGCATACATGATCGAGCCAACGACATAAGCATATGGTACTTGACTCATTTCTGCTATTTCGGCATCACTACTCGGACTCTGAGTCTTACTCGGTTTGGTATTGCTCTGGATAGACAATTTTCCTTTCTTGGAATTCTCCATGTTGAAACGTTTCAACACCTTGTCCAAGTAGGTACTTTGACTAACTCTTATTAGTCTTTTACTCCTATTTCTCAATATCCTTATCCCTAGAATGTAAGCAGCTTCCCCGAGGTCCTTCATAGCAAAACACTTCCCAAGCCAGGACTTAACTTCCTGCAAGGTTGGAACGTCGTTTCCTATGAGTAGTATGACATCCACATACAATACCAGAAAGCTAACTATACTCCCACTAGCTTTGACATATACACAGAACTCCTCCTAACTTCTCGAAAAAACAAACTCTTTGACTTTCTCATTGAAACAAAGATTCCATCTGCGAGATGCTTGCTTTAATCCATAAATGGATTTCTCAAGCTTACACACTCTATTAGGGTACATCGCATCTACAAAAACCCTTAGCTGACTCATGTAAACATCTTCAGCAAACTTCCCATTACGGAAATCGGTTTTGACATCCATCTGTCATATTTCATAATCATGAAAAGCAGCTATGGCTAGCATAACCCTTATAGATTTGATCTTTGCTACTGGTGAGAAGGACTAGTCATAGTCAACTCCAAGAGTTTGAGTAAAGCCCTTCGCAAACAATCGTGCCTTATATGTGTGTACTTTCCCATATATGTCAGTCTTCTTCTTGAAGATCCATTTGCACCCGACCTTCTTACAACCTGGTACATTTTCAACAAAGTTCCAAACTTGATTGTCATACATGGACTGAATCTCGCTGTCCATTGTCTCATTCCACTTTGCAGACTCTTGGCCCACCATGGCTTCCTTGTAGTTGTTAGGTTCATCCAAGTTTATCAATGTACTATCACTGATAAACATATCACCTTCACTTGTTATATGAAAACCATATAAGAAAGGTGGAATGCTAACTCTACTTGAATGTCTTAGAGGTATGGAATCGTCAACTGGTTCAACAGGAGTCTCATCCTTAAGTTGATTACCAGTGTTAGAGGTTCCTTCATCGTTTAACTCTTGAAGCTCTTCAAGGTCAATTTGCCTCCCACTATCCTCTTGGCATATGAGTTATCTTTCATGAAAGACACCCCTCCACGCTATGAAGACCACGTTCTCACTACCTTTATAAAACAAATATCCAAAGGATTTATGTAGGTAGTCGATGAAAATATAACGCTCACTATGAGGTTCGAGCTTGTCGTGAGTCTATCGTCTTACGAAAGCCTCGCAACCCAAAACCTTAATATGTGCTAACAAGGGAACCTTCCCTGTCCACATTTCGTGAGTTGTTTTGGAAACCTTATTAGTTAGGACTAGATTAGGGATATGTGCTTCTTGTTGACATGTCCAAGACGACAATGCCACAAGCATGTCTCGTCCAAACCATTGGACGAATCAATATTCAATACATTATTTCCTAAGTTGTCAACAACAATCACAGTTTCATATACAACATTACAAGGCAATGCTTCAAAATAAAACTTATCATTATAAAAAGCATTTATAGAACCAATTTCATTATTAAATGAAAATCTAAAACCTTGTTTATACAAACCATGAAAAGAAATAATGTTTCTTGCCATATCTGAAGAGTAGCAACAATTATTCAACTCTAAACCTAACCCACTACTAAGCATTAAAGAATAAACTCCAATCTTGGTGATAGGCGACACTTTCTTATTCCCCATGATCAAGTTCATCTTCCCGTGCTCCACATCCCTACTTCTTTTTAGAACCTACAAATAAGAGCAAATGTGGAAACCACATCCTGTATCAAGGATTCAAGAACTAGCATATGATGAGTTATTAGATTGAATAGTGTAAATACCTACAAAGGGGGAGCTTTATCTTCCCATCCTTAATGTCCTGCAAGTATTTAGGGAAGATTCATATCTAATTATCCTTTTCATGACAATATAAGCACTCTGCTTCCTTTGGGTTGGATGAGGGAGTAGCAGGACGACCTTTGGACCCACTTGAAGACGATGCATCATGAGACTTTCCCTTGTGATTCTTTGAAGGAGCTTTCCTTTTCTTCCCTTTCCCATGTCCAAAAGCCAGGACTGGGGTAGTAGCAGTAGGAGTGGGAACAACAGACTTGCCTTTTAAACTATTTTCAGCAGTTCTCAGAAGGCCTTGAAGCTTGCTTAGAGTGACTTCCTCCTTGTTCATATGGTAAGTCATTCTGAACTGATCATAACAAGGAGGCAAAGAGTGTAGGATAATATCAATAGCTAACTCTTCGTCGAAATTGACATTCAACATTAGCAACCGGGTCATGATGGACTCTCCTTCCTTCATTTTTGTTGTTATCATTGAGGCAATGATTTCATACCTTTCTTGTTGAGCACTCTGATGGTACCTTTCCATCAAGTCTTGGTGCATCTAAAAATTCCATAAGTCATCGTAGGACATCTGAAGCTCAGAAGTCATAGTGGCTGGCATGATGCACGACACCTTTGTCGCATCCTTCTCATGAGCTCTATACTTAGCCAGTTGCTCAGGAGTAGCGGTTTCTGATGGGTTATAGCCATAAGAACATCCTATGTGCTCATACAAACCCTAATGCTTGGATCTAGGTTTCTGTATTGTACATGCAATTCATCCAAGACTATAAACCCTAGATCTAGTATATAATAATCAATATAACATATGAATTAGGTTTTAGATCATACCTTGATTGTTATGTAGCAATAACAATCACAATTCCTCCTTGTAATGACTTTAGAAAGCTTAGAGTCACAAATGTCACTCCTCTAATGGCTCACAAACACCAAGAGCAAGAGGATGAAGAAGAGAAGAGAAGGAGGCTGCCCAAAAACATGTGGAAACCCTAATCCACAAGTTCACCACGTTTTTGAGCCTTAAGGGTCCTTTAAATAGAGAGGCTATTAGGGTTATCTAACAAAGAAACCCTAATTTGGATGCTTAAGCCCTAAGCAACCCATAGGCTCCTTCCTTAAAGGCCCTAGGACGATTTCTAATGGGTTTCCCCATAGAATTCGTCCACCCCTTTAATTAGGAGTCCATTAGCTCAATATTCAACTATCATACAATAGACAGTTCTAGTCCCTTAAGTTTAATTAATGTCTTTTAGCCACAAACTTAATTCTTATTAATTCTTGACTAATATTAATTAAACAATATGCTTTCTCCTTTAATATATTATTCTCATAATATATTAATAAATCATATTTAATCCTTTCTCTCCATTATTCATCCTATCAAGTTGCTTTGGTGAAGGCAACCCAAAAGGACCATGCACCATCGGGTCAAGTACATACCAAAATAGTTATGGACTTAGACACTAATCTAACTGTTTCTTCATCAATCTCCTTTAGATTTTTTTCGAGGACATATTCCTTTTCCTCATATCAAATGGCCATGCAAATGTTTCGAATCCATTCATTGAAATTTGACCCATCAAAAATGACCCTCCCACATAAGTTCATGAGGGAGAAAGAGCTAGAAGCATTTGAGTTTGAAGCATTGTTTGAAGCAGACATCTGAAAAGAAATACAAGTTTCATTTGATAGAAATTCCTTAATATAACACCCAAATGAAATATTATGGCTAGGACTCAAACACAATATTTCACAATTCGGAAAAGGGATGCCGTAATCCAATTGCAAAATATTTGAAGGTAGGTAAATGGCAATTTACCAATTTCACCGCCCAAAACTAAAATTTTAAGTTTTATCAAATTCCTAGTTCTTTGAGATTCATTGAAATTTTCAACGGCATGTTCAAATCTTTATTATGCCCTTCAAGTTTGTGACTGGGATACCGAGGATCACAAAAAAAGTGTGAATAACCATGTAAATGTGCTTGGTACTCTCGATGTCATTTATCACCTAATCAATGTCTCGGTTAATGACACACGCTCCATTGATCTATGATAAACATTGAGCTACCATTTGCCACTCTTGCTTGTCCAAGTTAGTGTGCTGGTTAACCACGCACGCTCCACTAACGACTCGGCAATGTGCAAAGTGTAATTTCATGGAATAACATCATTTTCACATTTTTTTTCTAAAGTAACTAAGATTGGGAATTTAGAAAACATTTAGTTACTTTTATAATTGTCATTGTACTTTTTAATGAGAATTAATGTCCTTTCCAACCCGTTAAGCTAACGACCCTTCACTAGTTAAGGAAGCGGTGGGTGGGAGTGGACACCCATTCAATCGTCATTTTATAGGCAATTTCCTTATACCCCCTTATAGACCAGCTTCGTGAATGAGGCCTACTAACGGTAAGACTGACTGTTTTATACATACATACATACATACATACATACATATATATATATATATATATATATATATATATATATATAAGTATTAAGTTAGTAATATTACAATAGTATAAGGGTTGAATTTTAAACTTTTTAATCAAATTTGAAATTCCAAAACTTGAGGGCAAGTTTTGAAACTCTTCAAAACCTCTTAGATAAAATTTGAGATCAACTAAATTATTCATATAGTATGTCGATATCACAAAATTTGACCTAATCAAATTTCATGTAGAAAGATAATTCACATCAAATTCTACAAACAATTAATTTATCACATAAACATGTAATTATCTCAAAATTTGACAATTATCCTTCAACTGGATGAGGATAATCATTACCTTATGATAAACAATTATTTTTATCAGTCAAAATAGTTCATGGTAATGATCTTAATCCAATTCTGGCAAAAAAACCCAAAAATATGCAAACAGATGATCCAACTCGTCGAGTCAGGCAATGGACTTGTCGAGTTGGATCGACTAGTCGAGTTCCTTCATAGGACTCATCGATTCCACCAGTCAGAGAGTAGATTTCATTTGTTTCAACTTTGAACAATTAACCAATGAATCAATATAACAGAAAACACCCTAAGCTTTGATACCACTGATGGGTTTTGAGCACTATAACACTCTTATGGTGCATATAAAACCCTAATGCTTTGGATCTATGTTTTCTCAAGTTATACATGCAATTTTCTTTTTATCCAAAACATGAAGCCTAACTAGCATAAAATTTTGAGATTTACAGCATAAAACAAGTTAGATGAATACCTCTTTCTTGTAGCTTGTAGAACATGGCCTTTCAAGAGCTTGGTACCTCAAATGAGTCACAAACACCAAGAACAATGGAGGATTACGAGGATTGATGATCTTTTCGACTACCTTGGAAGTGTATCGACTATCGGGAGTTGAATAAGGTAACAATAAAGAACTGTTATCCCCTCTCGAGGATTCACGATCTTTTCGACTAGCTTCAGGGTGCATCTTGGTTCTCCATGATTGATTTTCGATCGAGTTATCATCAGATGTGGGTCCGAGATGAGGATGTGCAGAAGAGAGCTTTCCAGACTCGATATGGTCATTACGAGTTCGTGGTGATGCCTTTTAGGCTTACAAATGCTCCAGCCGCGTTCATGGATCTCATGAACCACATATGCATACCGTTGTTGGATCGGTATGTGATAGTATTCATCGATGATATCTTGGTTTATTCAAAGACTTAGGAGAGGCATGAGGAGCACTTGAGGAAGGTGATGGAGACCTTGAGGAGGGAGAGGCTTTTTGCAAAGTTCTCCAAGTGTGAGTTCTGGTTACGCGAGGTGTAGTTTCTGGGGCACCTTGTCAATCAGAAGGGTATTTTGGTCGATCCGACAACGGTCGAGGCCGTGATGCAGTGGGAGGTTCTGAGGTCTCCCTCTGAGATTCGGATTTTGATGGGTTTGGCTGGTTATTATTGCAGATTCATTTAGAATTTCTCCAAGATCGTTGTTCCCTTGACTCGACTAACCAAGAAGTCGGTGACTGTTCGATAGAGGCATGAGTAGCAGGCAACTTTTGAGACTCTTAGGCAGTGGTTGTGTGAGATGCCGATTCTGACCCAGCCGGAGGGTGTTGATGACTTCGTGGTTTATTGTGATGCAACGATCATAGATTTGGGGGTAGTGTTGTTGCAGCGGGGTCGTGTGATCGCTTACGCTTTGAGGCAGCTGAAGCCTCATGAGACGAATTATCCGACACATGATTTAGAGTTGGGGGTTGTGGTTTTCGCCCTCAAGATTTGGCGACATTACCTCTACGGGGTTTGGTGTACCATCTACACGGATCATAAGAGCCTGAGGTACTTAATGGATCATCTGAATCTGAATATGAGGCGGCGTCGCTGGTTGGGTATGCTGAAGAATTATGAGTCGGCATCGATGGTTGAATGTGGTGAAGAATTATGATTATGAGATCATTTAGCACCCGGGGAAGGCCAATGTAGTGGCTGATGCTCTCAGCCTCAAGGTGATCACAGATCCGATCAGAGACCTATGTTTGAGGATGACCATGATTACTTTGTCATTGGAGCGGATTCGTGAGGCATACATGGAGAGTATAAAGAAAGAGCATTGAAAGAGCGAGTGTGTTGTGGGGTAGGTGGCTTCCTTCGATTATGATAGCCGTAGATTGTTGACTCTGCATCAGAGAGTCTGGGTTCCATACTGGGGTGGTGTGCGGCAAGTTTTGATGGAGGAGACTCATAAGTCGAGATTCTATATTCATCCCGGGGAGACAAAGATGTATAGGGATCTTCGTTCTAATTATTGATGGCCTTGCATGAACCGGGATATAGCATGGTACGTGGAGCGGTGCTTGACTTGCAGGAAAGTCAAGGCTAAGCATCAGCAACCTGACGACAAGATGCAGCTATTTGATATTCCTATATGGAAATGGGAAGACATCACTACGTATTTTATCATGAAGCTTCCCATGATTGCATACGGAGTGGATTCTATCTGGGTCACCATGGATCGATTGACCAAGAGCGCACATTTCATTCTAATCTTAGAGAGTATTTCTGCAGAGAGGTTACTCGAGATTTATGTTCGGGAGGTGGTGGCACGTCATGGGGTGCCGTTATCAGTGGTTTCAGACAGGGATGTTCAATTTACTTCGAGATTCTAGAAGCGGTTTCATGATGAGATGGGTACTCATCTCCATTTCAATACCGCATTTCATCCACAGACCAATGGTCAGAGTAAGTAGACTACTCAGACTCTTGAGGATATGTTGTGTGCGTGCGTGTTGGATTTTGGTGGCAGTTGGGATACGTATCTTCCATTAGTTGAATTTTTGTATAACAACGATTATCAAGTCGGTATTGATCGACTTCCTTTTGAGATGCTCTAAAGTAGGAAATGCAAGACCCCAATTTGTTGGGGGCGAGGTAGGTCAACGAGTTATGGGTAGTATTGAGGTGGTGCTCAAGACCACTAAGTTGATTCAGTAGGTTCGAGCAGGTTCCAGACAGCTCAGTGTTGGCAGAAGAGCTATACCAGCAGGCGCCGGTCAGACTTGGAGTTCCATGTAGGAGATATGGCTCTCCTGAAGGTGTCACCTTGGAAAGGTTTCATCCGGTTCAGGAAGTAAGGCAAGTTGGGGCCCAAGTATATTGGCCTATTCATGGTTTTGACTTGGCTGGGTCGGGTTGCATATCGTCTTGATCTTCCAGTCGAGCTCAGTCAGATTCATAACACATTTCATGTCTCTAAGCTGCGGAAGTGTTTAGTGGATGATTCCATAGTTGTACCTTTAGAGGATATTCAGGTGGATGACAGCCTGAATTATATTAAGAGACCAGTGAAAATTTTAGATCGGAAGAAGAAAACCTTGAGTAACAAGGTTGTGGAGCTGGTAAATGTGTAGTGGCCGCACCACAAGGGGTAAGAGTGGACGTGGGAGCCTGAGGAGGAGACGAGGGAGCACTATCTAGAGTTCTTAGAGACAGCAGACTTCAAGGATGAAGTCTGATCCAGGTGGGGAAGAATTGTAACGTCCAATGGTTGCAAGGAGTTGAAGAAGCTAGAAGTTGATTAGGCTAAATAGGAGGTCTTGGATCCAGAACCTCTACCCATTTTGCAAGAAGTTTGAGGTATCAAGTTCTTATCTTCGTTGCTAGATGTTTAGATCTCCTTTTTAGTTAGATAGTTATGTTCTTAGACATGGTTTGGATGGATGTTGGGATTAGGACGTCCCAAAGGCTTGTTCTTTCAGATCCAAGGTATTCATGGACTCCTTTGGCATAAAGGTGCAACTTTATGGAGTCTAGGGGCTTCATGAATCCATTAATTCCTTCATTAGGTTCTTTTTGAGCCTTAGAGCTTCTTATGGTCATGTATGGATGTAAAGTTAGCAACTTTACATGGTATTTCAGCTTAAAGGGGTGAGATCTACATTCTGGAACAAGTCTTATAGGGATAGGAGCTTAATATTGAAGTTGGCTGAATACAATGGTCGTACAAGCCTATACACACAACATACAAGGCCTCGATGTAGTACGCTTAGCGTACCACCTAAGTACGCCTAGCATACTCAGTCTGATGGCATTTAAATAATGGAATTTCGATTTGGGCCTTAGATTGGGCACGGAAGGTTAGGGTTAGTCGGGCCATCTGACTTTGGTAGTTTTGGGGCCGAGTATGTTATTGGGCCTTGAGCTAAGGCCTATGTGAAGGGATTGGGCCCAATTGGAAATTGGGCCATACTTTGGGCCTTGATGGATTGTTTCTTTTAGGCTTATTGGATTGTGGTTATGGGTTTCATTCTTGGACCAAGCTAGGTTAGGGGTAAAATAATCTTTTTACCCAAGTAGAAATTTCTAGTTTTGATGTAGATCCCTTATGTTAATTAGTTTTTATTTAATGATGAACACAATGATGAATTATTGTTGAACGTTTCCCAGATAGTGAAGAGGCGAAAAAGAATAATAGGGATGATAAAGGAAAAGATAAAAATATGGAAGGATTTATGGTAGAACAAGTTACATTATATAAGGAGTTTGAATTTGTTTTGTCAAAAACCCATACCTAGTGGTCTCTCTATAAACCATCAAGATTCAATGGGTTCTATTTTACTGAACAGAAGCTTCAAAAGAGCCATGGCCTAGTTAGTGATCACGGTGTTAGAAAGAAAATTTTTGATTCCATGTTAATTCCTTGTTTTCAACTACCTCAGTCAAGTCCTGTCATGTGGGAAAAATAAGAAAAAAAATCTAGAAAAAACATGGTATGTCTCTAATTAATGAAATTGTTTATAATATTGAGCTTGATACGGCTTCGGGACACAATGTGAGTGGTTATGTGGAAACATTGACAAGTAGTGTCACACCCCAAAACTGGAACGGCGGAAACGCTCTTGGGTGGATGACGTCATGTCAAGTATCACAACATATGTAGTATAATAATCAAAGTACAACAACCATTGCATTAATAGTAATAGCTTTACATGGTTTACATTACGTAGAAACATCAAAGTAATACAAGTAGTAGTATAGGTGCAGCTTGGTACTAAACTGTCTTCACCAAAAGCTCCTGGAATGTACCTGTCTATTGTTGACCTGAGAATACAAGTTATTTGAAAGCGAGTATCAGCATTTTTATAAATGTCGGTGAGTTCATAAGTATTTAGTGTCATTTCATTCAAATAACTTTATAAAAAGTAGTAGTTTAGAGTCAACGGTGTATTAGAGTCCCTTTCTAGAATATCTTATATTTTCTAAGTAAAAGCAATCTTCTACCAAGACCCGACAGTGTTATGTTTTAAAGAGAATTTCCCTAAAATATTATCATTACCAAAATATGATATTTGACTTTAAAGAAAGTAGAAGGATATCACAAGTAAAAGCATTAGGGAAAATAACATAGGCCTCAGCAGGAAATACTATTGACTAAGGCAAAAGAAATCATAGACTCCAGGAGAGTATCGAATGAACAACATGCCTGGCTCAGTCTAACGGAAAGAGACACAAACCCCAGTCAGTATCAAATGAATGATACGTCTAGCAAGGTCTAAAAACAGTGAATACAGATCCCAGACAATATCAAATGAATGATACGTCTAGCAAGGTCTAAAAATAGTGAATACAGATCCCAGACAGTATCAAATGAATGATACGTCTAGCAAGGTGTAAAAATAGTGAACACAAACCCCAGACAATATCAAATGAATGATACGTCTAGCAAGGTCTAAAAATAGTGAATACAAAACCCAGACAATATCAAATGAATGATACGTCTAGCAATGTCTAAAAACAGTGAATACAGTATTAACTCCCGTTACCTTAAGTCCATGAATTATAAGGTAACCCTGAGATAATCGTAACCATATTGATAGACACTAGAGAACTTGACGCCCTGCAAGCGTCGGAAAGAATGTGACATTTGTCACCCCTTGGCTTGGTAGGCCGTGGACTGTAGCTAGCAGTCAGGGTGTGGGGGTGTCAATCCCGTATATATCTATACACACAATGCCCGCTCTCCCTACAGGAGACTCTGGTTACCCACTTGTTAATGGAGAAGGCCGTGTCCTGAAGATGCATCTCATATAGTGAGTTCCGATGTAAATACTGGACTAATGATAGAGACTAACAATAAACTGACCGATGTAAACCTTCATGTCTATACATGTATACATAATATATAATTAATTATCAAACGACCTTCGGACGGATATCCGATCCCACCAGACCACATCGCAACGATGAAAAGGAAATAGGGCGAACTAGCCTTGCTAAGTCCTTTAAACATTATTTATATAACTATACAAGTACATGCATACATTTAACTAAGTAGAAGCATTTAACGAAGTCGAAGTGTTTATCGAAGTAGAAGTGTTTCACGAAGTAGAAGCGTTAACAAGTAGAAGTGTATCACGAAGTAAAAGCGTATCAGAAAGTAAAAGCGTTAACAAGTAGGAGCGTATCACGAAGTAAAAGCGTATCACGAAGTAAAAGCGTTAACAAGTAGGAGCGTATCACGAAGTAGGAGCGTATCACGAAGTAAAAGCGTATCACGGAGTAAAAGCGTTAACAAAGTAATAGCATTTAACTAAGTAGGAGCATTAACTAAGTAGAAGTATAACAAAGCAGTAGTATCTAACAAAGTAGAAGTAACAAAAACATGGAAGAAAACTTTGATGAAAACTTTGGAAAACCTTTATACTTAAGAAAATCACGACTTGGTATTATTTTGTAAAATAAGTTTGAAAACCTTTAGAAATCCTTCGAAAACCTTTCATAAACAAGTTTTAAATGAAACTTTGATAAAACATTATAGGTAAAGAAATTCTTTGTTTAAAATATTGATGTAACTAAATCTGAAATAAAACATACAGTGCGAGAGTCAATTTGAGAAAAGCTTTGAACAAGTAAAGACGTTTTAGAAAACCATTTATAGTATCATACTTGGTAAAACAATTAACAGTGTAATAAATCCTTGTGCATGCGGGTTATCAATCACATGTGATTGATATGATAACTGGCATGCTTTAACTTGTATTCCCCCCATAAAAGCATGTAAAAACATTTAAAAGGTTAATTCAGGGGTATGAACTCACCTGTTGTAAGTGGATCGAACGAAGGTGCCGGTTGGGTGCTCGGTGTTAAGTAAAGACTTGAACACACTTAGTGACCTATTAACATATGATGACATATGTTTACATACAATTAGTAAATATAATACTAATTAAACACGTATACACATCCTAAAATGCGGAAAACACTTTGGTTAAGTGCTAGGAGTGTCCCGGGTAACATCTAAGGGTGTGTATGGCCTAGATAGCGAGTTTATTCTTCAAGAGTAAACTCTTTATAGAGTTTACGACCTTGAGACCTTGTCCCCATGAGTTTATGGCCGTAAACTCATGGATGGTGTGTTCTTTGATGCGTTAAGGTCTTATAACACTTGTGGAACTAGGCTAGGTTAAATTCTAGGGCTTATGAAGGGTTTAAGGCTTCAAAATGGGCCATTTAAGAAGTTTACAACCTAAGACTACTCGTTGAGGAGTTTATGACCATAAACACATGAGTTTACGGTAGTAAACTCATGTTGACTCATGTTGGTCCATTTCTTTTGTTGTTTGGTGGTTCTAACTCATGCATGTAAGGTTCTAGTCGCTTTTAGGAGCATAGGAAGGTGTTTAGGGCACTTAAACACCTTGGAAAGGTGTTTACGGTCTAAGGAGATGTTCTTGGGGACTTTACTACCTTAAACACATGAGTTTACGATATTAAACTCATTTTGTCCATGAATCCTATGTTTCGGTGGTTGTAGGTTAAGCATACGAAGTTCTAGGTCCAATTCCAAGCCATACAAAGTGTTAAGGGCACTTTAACACCCTTTGGGGTGTTTATGGTCTAAGAATGGGTGTTTACGGTCCAAGAACCTTCTTGGGCCGTAAACTTAAGTTTGACACATATTTGTATGCTTTGGTGCATATCATGAAGGAAAATAAGGTTCTATGCACTCAAGGAAGTTCATGGAAGCTCTTGGAGGTGTTTGAGGGGTAGTTTAACACTTAAACAAGTGTTTATGGTCCATGAAGATGGGTTTACGGTCTAAGGATGTTCCTACACCGTAAACTCATGTTTACTCCCCATTTGGTCTGATTTTGGTGTTCTAAGTCCTTTTGTGTAAGCCTCTAAGCCATTGCTAAGCATGAGAAGTGTTTGGGAGGGTTTTTGGGCATCAAACCCACTTCCAAAGGGGTTTACAGTTTTGGGAGCCTCCCAAGACCATAAACTCATGTTCTTGGGGTTTTTTGGATGATTAATTCACGAATTTGCAAGCTAGATAAGTTAGATAACAAGCTAGGAAGGTTTACTTACCGATTTGAGGCTCGGAGGGGCGATTTTTGACCAAAACCCGTTTGTAGAGAGAGAGAGAGAGAGAGAGAGAGAGAGTCTAAGGTAAGAAAAGGCTTCTAAGGAGTGACCACCCACCCTTATATAGGGCTTGGGTGTTGTACCCGGTATACGACTACCCGATACTTATGTTTAACGAGGTTTAAAATTTTACTCGGTTAAGTGGCCGTAAATAAAAATAAACTTTTTCCAAATAAATGGAAAGATAATTTACTTGTTTTTATTTTCACTTGACGAATATTAATTAAAATATTCCAACGGGTTTAAATCCGGTCAAAAATATTTCGGGATAAATTTGGCTAATTTTTGATGTAATTAATTTCGACGTTAAAACTAACGGAAATTTTTGGGTTGTCACATCATTCCCCCGTTAGAGGGAATTTCGTCCCGAAATTCAGGTTTAGGCAAGGAAGTAGGTATGAATGACTGAGTAATGAAATGAGGGTGCTTCCTATTCGAATGGTCCTCGTGCTCCCAAGTGAAATCGGGTCTTCGCTTGGCCTTCCAGCGAACCTTCACTTACGGGATGCAAATTCCGTCTCATGCAGTTAGCGATTCCTACAGGTTCGTCTACGAAGTTAAGGTTCCCAATGGTTTCTATCAAGATGAGTGGGATACAAAGAGTGACGTCGGGCAAACACTTATCAAGTCTAAGAAGTGGATTGGTCTGGGGTGAAACTTGTGGAATATCCGAAAGTAGTAGTGGTCTGATGAGGGTTGGACCAATCCTTGTAAAGAATCTCGAATGGTCCTAAGCTCTCGGAAGGGTAGAGCGTTTCAGTACTTAGAACATAGTGTACTTCTATGGCGAGATCTTCACTGGCGTGATCGCCATTCCGAAGTTCCAAACGTTCTCTTTCATATTGGAAGTGTAGTCCTTTGGGTTGGTTCTTAAAAGTTCGTGTTGTCCTTGGATTCGTGTTCCTGTTGATTGGCTCTCCGAGGTTTCCTAGATCATCGGATGGATTGCGTGTCTACGGGTATCTGTTTGTTACAGAGTGTCTATCTCAATCTTGTGCAAAATGAACCTGCACTTCTGATTCTTGAGATATTTCTAACGGAAACCCTTAGGGTCGGGGAGATAGGGTTTCACCCGATGAGTGTTGGACTATCTCGGGAGGTGGTTCTACTATTTCTATGCGAGATAGTATTCATGGAACACCTAGTAGTCCAACGAATCTCTAAGATATGCCCTATTCTCTAAGGCGTTGGTTTATTTTAGTGCGGAAAGAGCGTGCTCTTGTATAACCCATCGACTAACACCTAGACTGGTGTCAAGTCTATAATCTCTTCGGGATCTGGGTTATAACGCTTAACGCAACCTACTATCGCACTCTATTCAAATATTCATGGCTGCAGAGGTTATCTTTTGGTTCTTGGCATTCTAGTGTTCACTTCGTAGGATGCAGTCCATCGTCTACAGTGCGACGGTGAATTCTTCCACGTGAGAGGGCGGAGGGTCCTAGGCACTACTCTTCGGTAATGGGGTGGACGAAGTGCCTGAGTAGTGCAAACATCTTCTGCAACTACTCTACCAAAGGTTCTGGGTTTTCTCGATCTAGGTCAAATCTAGTGAGTATAGGGTTCCGTCACTCGGAACTTTTAATCTCTTCATCCACTCTTCTCAAGGGTTAACGTATCGCAGCTTCTGGATTTCCTGGATATCCGCTGAGTTGCTTAATTCGGGGAAATTAAGCGAGAATGGATGGTCGTAGTCAATGTCCTTGACTCTTACGACTCAGATTTCTTTACCAACTGAGGGTGTTAGCTACTATGTTGGCTTAATCGGGATGACAACAAACTTCTGATTTGTTGTCATTATAGTAGCTCAACCCGCAGGGGTTCTCTTGACTCTAGCTCCCATTCTGTGGGATAGGATGAAGGGTTTTACTGTGAGGTTTGTGGTAAAGCTCGTACTTGGCTTAACCAGTAATACTTGGTGTATGCAAGCCGTATATAATTGACGTCGGCAGGATGTTCAGTTGTGCGACTTCACCCCAGACCCACAACCCAATGAGGAACAGGGAGTAGGGAGGAAACACACATCTTAAATCCTTTTGATCTCAATTATATACCACCCTTATGCATATACTCAGTTATAGTGGTTAGTCCCATGAGTTCTATCCTCTGGATTCAAGAACCTGATTGCGAGGTGCGAAGGGTCTTTCTGGGTTTCTACGGTATCTGCTTCGGATGGTTATCGTCTTCTGGAATGCCTGCAGTGCCTTTCGCTTCGGTTTCTATCTGTCTATGAGGGGTTGGTTAAAAACGCGCGGTACCCTTCTCCTGGGTACTTCGGACGGTTTGAAATAAGAGTGACGATTGACGGATCGTATTAGTCTTTATTATTTTTTATTTTGTTTAGGTTCGGAAGAACCTTTATTTGCTGAAATGGCTATGGAGAAAGTTCTTTTTACACAACACTAAGGATTTACACATGGTTGCATGATGTCGAACGATGATTGATAGAGGCATCGAAGTTGGCATACTCCGACATGACATAGAATGAGGATCAATAGGGTCATGTGCTGAACAGGCACACAAGTTCTAGGCGTCTTGGGTTTCATCCCGTGTATCACTGTTGCGGATACTTGGACCGATAGAGTTGACGCAGAACTATAGAGGGTCCTGATTTTTTCTGAGTAGAGTACCTTTTCATGAATGGATTCTCACGAGGCATTTCTATAATCGCCTAACATATGCTAGTCATGTATAATTAAGGTGGGGAGGACTGTTGACTGAGCGACTCCGCCCTAAATCCACAAAAAAACGAGGAACAGGAAATGAGGCGGCATTCGCTCACTCTAGGTCTAATCCATCTCAATTATACATGGTCGTAACATATATATCTAGCCATTATAGTTTTACCTGATGAAGTTTTAAATTTTATAACAGTGCTGCGACTTCCGCCTTAATGGAGAAATATTTACATTTTGAATTAGCCTTTTAATGTTTTCGGTTAGTTATCTGGGATTGAGAGACGTACCAAAAATCTACCGGGCCCCTTGATGCTTCTCCCTAAGCATTAGAGTTAGACTCCTCATGTGTCTTTGTTGTTTCCTTCGATTGGGCAGTCCCTTTTGAAATGCCCAATCTTACCACATAGACGGAAAACTGGATCGGCCGCCACATTGGTGGTTGATGTAATGAACTCAACCGGGGCTCTGCAGGTACGAGAGGTGTGCCCCTTCCTGTTGCACCTAGCACAATAGAGTCCCCGACATACACCATGATGGTGGTAGCTACACTTGCTGCAGTGAGGAAGGCTTCCTAGGTATGGTCTCCTTGTAGTCGGAATGGAAGGGCTAGCAGGGGTATTGACTGTCTCGGCTCGTTGCCCTTCAACAGGTCCTTGAGTTGAGGTACTTCCCTCCTCGATCTTGATCTTTCTCTTCAGAGGTTGGTTGCTGCTATCCATTACTTGGATCGGAATTTCCGATGGAGCGCTTGCTAACATTGGCGTTGTTAGCATTCAGTTGAGCCATGACAGCTGCTACAACTGCCAAGACTGCAGCTTGGAACGTAGCTTCATCGAATAGGAGAGTCGGTTTCTTGCCAGCGGATGGGTTACGCTTCTTCGAAGGCATGGTTTTTCCTACATGGAAAGGAACACAAGCTGATGAGAGACGATGGTTAACCCTGGACATATATATCCTTACTATATTAGGCATAGATTTTCCTGTGCTTCGGATACTAGTTGTCTGAGTGTCGACCTACATCCCTATGATGTAGTCCGGGTGTCGAGGTAGAGTATGAGTATCGGAAAAAGCCATAAGATGGGAGTCGTTCCTACTAAGTTACCTTTATACTGGGAAAGTTTTCACTCTCCGACTTGGAAATATTTGAGAATAGTTCAGAACGAAGACCACGTGAAGAAAAGCTCATGAAGACTTATGGCTAAACATCCTCAATAGAGGTGTCGGGATCCGCTCTTATCGTATTACTTGCAACGGGAAAAAGGCAATTTACCTAACATATAGCGTGAGTAGTGTAATCACTATCTCACTAAATTGTATTATTTTATGGGTGCATTAGCGTGACGAACACGAGGAAAAGACACTTCTCGGGTTCCATGTACTGGCTCCCTCTGTCTACCTCGTATCTTTGACTGGAATCGGCGTTGGTTTCCTTCAGGTAGTTACCTAGGGTTTTCTTCTCCTATAGACATATTGAATTTTTACTCTGCCTTACTTCCGAATCCAACTCTGGGTGACATCACTTCATGATGGATGACTGGAAATCTCGGAAGTTTAGGCGAATTTCTCACCGATGCTCCTAAAAAGATATAGGCACTTGGTGGTTTAACTAGTCTCGACCTAGTTCATTTATTTCCGAATTGGAAATCTTCTCAATGAACCTATTCTGGGCCTGAATCGCCTCTTCTGCCGAGTACTGAAGTGGATAGGGTTTTCTACAGGGTTCGTGCGAGAATGGAAATGTCTAAAGAATCCTAAGAGATTATTAACATTTCACTGGGTGATCCATATCGAGTCATGCTACGATTACATAGGGTATACAAATCATATATAACTTAGATCCGATAGGCCTTCGAATATGTGATACTACTCTATATCCACATCCCAACGAGGAAAACGAAGTAGAGCGAAACCACACATTCTTAGCCTATAGGATCCTTATTATATATAACCTTGGATGTATACCCTCTGTAATTGTAGGTATATCAATAAGGATCTTTTTAGTTCTTCACATAAGGTTATCTATGGATCCTAAAATACCCCTATGGTATTTCAATTTATTGTTTGTTCCTTATCTTCTGAATATGATTCTGGGATTAATGTGAGTCTTTTAGTATTCCAAAATACTCCCATAGTATTTTAAACTTTATGTTTGGCTCTAGCATTCCTAGTTGTTAAGTTTCAGACCTGTTGCAACACCACTATCACTCCCAAGCACATGTTCATCGCAACTCGAATAAATATAGTTGATCAGGTTACATTTATTCCAGCTTACGATTACATAACTGCCCAGGTTTGAAGGTAATGCTTAACATCCGAAGACTTTTATTCTTCTTCTTCTTGTGATACTTGTGTTCGAGTGTTTAGATTCTGGATGTTCTTATACTTTGGTAAAATATGGTTATATTTTAAAGTATAATTCTTGGTCAGAGTGTTTTATCCCTATCTATTTATAGGCTGCATATCTTTTATGAATTGATATACTTAGCTCACTATAAACAATGCTCTAATACCAAACTGTCACACCCCAAAACTGGAACGGCGGAAATGTTCTGGGTGGATGACGTCATGTCAAGTATCACAACATATGCAGTATAGTAATCAAAGTACAACAACCATTGCATTAATAGTAATAGTTTTACATGGTTTACATTACATAGAAACATCAAAGTAATACAAGTAGTAGTATAGGTGCAGCTTGGTACTAAACTGTCTTCACCAAAAGCTCCTGGAATGTACATGTTTATTGCTGATCTGAGAATACAAGTTATTTGAAAGCGAGTATCAGCATTTTTATAAATGTTGGTGAGTTCATAAGTATTTAGTGTCATCTTATTCAAATAACTTTATAAAAAGTAGTAGTTCAGAGTCAACGGTGTATTAGAGTCCCTTTCCAGAAAATCCTATATTTTCTAAATAAAAGCAGTCTTCTACCAAGACCCGACAGTGTTATGTTTTCAAGAGAATTTCCCTAAAATATTATCATTACCAAAATACGGTATTTGACTTTAAAGAAAGTAGAAGGATATCACAAGTAAAAGCATTAGGGAAAATAACATAGGCCTCAGCAGGAAATACTACTGACTAAGGCAAAAGAAATCATAGACTCCCGGAGAGTATCGAATGAACAACATGCCTGGCTCAGTCTAACGAAAAGAGACACAGACCCAGACAGTATCAAATGAATGATACGTCTAGCAAGGTATAAAAACAGTGAATACGGATCCCAGACAATATCAAATGAATGATACGTCTAGAAAGGTCTAAAAATAGTGAATACAGATCCCAGACAGTATCAAATGAATGATACGTCTAGCAAGGTGTAAAAACAGTGAACACAAACCCCAGACAATATCAAATGAATGATACGTCTAGCAAGGTCTAAAAATAGTGAATACAGAACCCAGACAGTATCAAATGAATGATACGTCTAGCAAGGTCTAAAAACAGTGAATACAGTGTTAATTCCCGTTACCTTAAGGACATGAATTATAAGGTAACCTCAAGATACTCGTAACCATACTGATAAACACTAGAGAACTTGACGCCCTACAAGCGTCGGAAAGAATGTGACATTTGTCACCCCTTGGCTTGGTAGGACATGGACTGTAGCTAGCAGTCAGGGTGTGGGGGTGTCAATCTCGTATAGATCTATACACACAATGCCCGCTCTCCCTATAGGAGACTCTGGTTACCAACTTGATAACGAAGAAGGTCGTGTCCTGAAGATGCAACTCGTATAGTGAGTTATGATGTAACTACTGGACTAATGATAGAGACTCACAATAAACTGACCGATGTAAACCTTTATGTGTATACATGTATACATAATATATAATTAATGATCAAACGACCTTTGGACGGATATCCGATCCCACCAGACCACATCCCAACGAGGAAAAGTAAATAGGGCGAACTAGCATTCCTAAGTCCTTTAAACATTATTCATATAACTGTACAAGTATAGACATACATTTAACTAAGTAGAAGCGTATCACGAAGTAAAAGCGTATCACGAACTAAAAGCGTTAACAAGTTGTAACAACCCGAATTTCGTTTCATTGTTTGTACCCCTTTTCGTAACTCATTTGGATAATCCAAACGCCGTTTCCAAATTCATTTTCGATTCCGTCATTTAATTAAGTCATTAACGTGTATTTTATATTTTGACTTAATGAGTGTCCTAATACCTTTAGAACTCATTCTAACACCTCATATTAGTGATCGGAACATTTCTAGAATCAACCATATCGAGTTACGGCAACTAGATCGGGTGCGACCAAATGCCCCGTCTAACGCCGGTATCGGGTAGAATTCCTCCGTGTCCAAGTTTTGGGACCTATTTAAACGTGTTCAAACTTTCATTTGAAGCTTTTGCTTCATCTCTCTACTCTCTCTCTAACCTCTCTCCTCATCCAAGATTAAAGGTCCAAAAACACATAATTAAGGCTCCAAATCATAGAGGTAACTTCCCTAACTTGTTATTCAACCTCTTAGGCCTTCAAATCTATGTTTAAAATGTGATTTTGGACCTAGAACATGTGTTTACGGCCAAGGAGCATGCTTGGGCCGTAAACACTTAATAAATGGGCTTTTGAGTAATTTAACCCCTCCAAACCAACATTGGGACTTAGATACGACCTTATGGCTTACAAATCCGGACTTAGAACACCCTAAACATGAATTTTGAGGAGAAAATAAGAGTTTACGGCCAAGGAATATGCTTGGGCCGTAAAATCCTCATACATGGGGAGTAAACTCATTTTCTAGTGTTAAAAAGCCATATAACTTCACCAATAGCCTTGGAATAAATCCTAGAATCATCTAAAAATAGTTTGGAGACCTTAAACATGTCAAACATCCTCCAATTAGGTGTTTACGGCCATGACACCCCAAGAATATGTTCCAGGGCCGTAAACTCCTAAAGATGAGTCATTTGGTGCCCTAAATTCATACCAAGGCTTGTAAAAATTATAGGAATCACATATGATTAAGCTAAGACCATTAAATCATCAATCTAAGGGGGATAGGAGTTTACGACCATAAACTCCTTGTTTAGGGCCATAAACTCCCTTTTGTAGTGTTATTGGTGATTTAATTCCTTCCAAAGCCTTAGATAAATTCATCCCAATTATCCCTCAAGAGTTATTGACCATTTTAGCACCATAAAACACCCAAACATGAGTTCACGGCTGTGAACTCATGTGTGTATGGTATAAGAGGCCGAAAAATCCATAAGGAGTTTACTCTTGAAGAGTAAACTCAATTCCCAAGTCCCATGCATCAATACACGTCCGTAGATGTCACCTGGGTCACTCCAAACACTCGTTTTGAAGTGTTTTCGCTCATTGGAGTGTAATATCATATCTAGTTAGAGTTTATAAATCTAATTAGATATATTTGTATACCATTTCGTATTACATAGGAACCTCGCGTTTTATCAAGTCTTGAATCAACACTTAGCATCCGGAACGTCGCATTTTCTCGTTTGGTGAGTTCATACCCCTACCCTTTTTCAATGGTTTTTCAATGTTTTCAAGGGGGGAATAGAAGCAATAGTACAAGAATATCTTGTACTTCAATTCATTATTTCATTTAAATGGTTTGATATTTGCACACTTTTAAGAATTGAAAACATACTAACAAACCTTTTTAACTTGCAGAGTTGTTTGTTCAAACGATTTCAATTCTTATTATATACTGTTATGTTTCACAATTGATTGTTCACTCTTATATTGATAGAGATCATAAAACATTGTAATGTCTGTAATAAAACACCCTAGGCTCGAGTGTAAAGGATAGACACCATTAGAAAACATAAAACATTTGTAATGTCCTTAATAAAACACCTAGGCTCGAGTGTAAAGTACAGGCACCATTAGAACTTAGTTAGTCATAGATACTACTTCCCTAGGCACGAGAAGTAAAGAGTAATCTTAAAGATTGGAAACACGTCCTCTGTAACACTTCCTTGGCACGAGAGAGTGGAGGACTACCCCTGTAACCAGAATATCCAGGAGGGAGAACGTGACTTGAGTGTATAGATCTATACGGGACTGACAATCCCGCACCTGGCTGCTAGCTACAGTCGAACCGAAAGGTTCAAGGGTGTCGAAAGTCATAAAAAGGATATTGGCCCTGACCCGAGTCATATCTAGTCTGAAGTATGGTTAAGGACTCGCAATTAAGATTATGAACACTTTACACTTAATTATTAGTTTTATATACGTGCTAAAACTAATGTACATTTAAGGATAATCAGACTTTCAGGAGATATTACACACACACATTCAGGAAAATATGGGATTTTCCAGGGGATCACATTGAACATAGTCAGAATCGGTAACAAATTCACACACACACATGCAGGAAAATATAGGATTTTCCTGGGTAACAGTGGTACGTAACTAGAAACGTGTAACAATTTAGATAACTAAACTTTACAATTCACAAGAACAATCATGTTTTCAGTGTACATCTTTATAATTATATTTTGGATTTGGTAACCAACGTTTAAGAAAATATGGGATTTTCTTGGATAACCACGTTTTCAGGAAACTAAAGGAACTCGTACATTTTCAGAAAACTAACCACTTATCACATGTATAACTTACTCTTGAAACAAATGTAAACTTTTCTATATGTAATGTAATGGTTGTTTTACTTTACTTACTATGTGCATTGGATTTGATACTCAACGTGGAGTCAACCCCGGAAATGTTTCCGCCTTCGGTTTTCGGGGTGTGACAAATTGGTATCAGAGCCCTTGTTTATAGTGAATGAAGTATACCAAACCTTACATGGTATAAAACTATAAACATTAAGGGGCCTAAGTGCTCTAAACTAAAAGTATCCTTCAAAATATAAGTATTTTCAAAAGTATATAAGTATACTGAACCGTCGAGATCTGTAACTACAAGTAGAACAAAACATAAGTAAATGGGTGTTGTACGCTGCGGTTAAACTTGGGCAGTTATGTAGTCGTGTCTAGGATCAATATAGCTTGGCCAACTATATTAATTAGAGACACGACCAACATGTGCTTAGGAGTGACTGTGATATGTGGCGTGCCTAAAACTTACCCTAATACCACATACATCGAGCCAGCGTCATAACAAATCATGAAATACTATGGGAGTATTTCTCAAGCCAATCCTTGGTAGAAATCCTCGTTCATACATTGTTCTTTGATCATTCCCTTAGCGATAATTTTCCTGCTTTGATAACTCTTTCCTACTTTATCGCTTATTCGGAATATATCAGCCATATCTCTTGATTCAATCCAGAGGACTTATCATCCTCTCTCTCTCTCTCTTTCTCTTGATCTTATTAGATCAAGATGCCTCCAAGAAAGAGACCCAGCTCCAAGACCAACAACCCTCCGTCACCAACTCCTCCCCAAATAGACCCTGTAGTATTCCAGGCAGCTGTTACAGCCGCAATGGCAGCTGCCATGTGTCAACGGAACTCTGGCTGTTCCGGTGGTTCGGGAGGTGGTACCCAAACCTAAAACCAAGAAAGTAGTCAGGGACACCGAAAAGAGGGTTCCTATAAAGATTTCATGAACGCAAAACCCACGTCCTTTGATGGCACTGGAGGTGTCATTTCCCTCACCCGATGGTTCGAGAAGATCGAATCCATCTTTGAAATTTGCGCCTGCTCAGAATCTGACAAGGTGAAGTTTGCCGCCTGCACCTTTATCGACAAAGCCCTGACTTGGTGGAATGTCCGAGTCAAATCCCTGACATTACATGTAGCCAACGCCATGGGTTGGGAAGCCATGAAGGAACTACTGCTGGCTGAGTACTGCCCTCGGGGCGAAATGCAGAAGTTAGAACACGAACTCTGGAACATGAAGATGAAGGGTTCCGATATCATCGCTTACACTTCCAGGTTCGATGACTTAGCATTATTCTACCCGAGAATGGTTACCCCGGAGAGTAAGAAGATAGAGAAATTCATCTGGGGGCTGACCCAACCAACAAAAAGAAACGTCATATCTGCGAGGTCGGATACATACGACAACCCCAAACGCTTAGCACAAATCCTAATCGATCATAGTGAAGACCCTGAGGAGACAGCTACCACTCTTGAGCCGACAGAGAGGAGTGGTGAGAAAAGAAAAATTAGGAAGAAGGAGAAAAGTCAGACAACACAGGAGTCTTCGAAGAGGCAACAAACGGTAGCAGTGCACGCTGCCACTTCCCCTGCAACTGTTTCTGGATCCTCAACTCGAAAACCTGCCAGTAGGTATGCTGGAACCCTTCCTAGTTGTGACAAGTGCAACTATCATCACCTTCCTTCCAGTCCATGTATAGAGGTATTTTGCAACAGTTGTGGCATAAAGGGTCACATAGCGAAAAACTGTAAGACACCAACCCAATCAACCAGTCAAGCTTCTGGAGCGGGCATTGGTCGGGCCTGCTATGGTTGTGGAGAAGTCGGACATTACAAGCGAAACTGCCCCAAGGCAATAACATCTCGCAACATCGGAAGAGTTCTAGCGATAGGACAAGAGGAGACAGCCACCGATCGCACCGTTGCCACAGGTATATTTCCCCTCGTTAAATTTTATGCATGTGATTCTTTTCGATTCTGGCACCGAAAAAAATTCGCTAACCATCCATTTGAACATCTTTTAAACCCTGTCATTCGTGAGTAATCGAAAATGTATACTGTCAAGATGGTTATCAATTGAGAATGAGAACACTAACGTCATATCCGTAGATTATATCCTCAATCCGGACAATTATTCTTTTCCGGTGGATCTAATGGCAAACTTTTCATGAAATGCTTTGATGTCATCTTTAGCATGTAATGACCAAGCCTCATTCGTGTTGTTATTCCTAGTTTCGAGAAATCCATTCGTCTTAACTTTCCTCCGACCCGACTCTCATGATCTTCGTGCATCAAAGCTTAAAAGTTCTCCCATGTATTCTTCATCCGAGTGATTATCGAGAAACGAGAAGTCTGCAACTCCTTCCCTGATGCCTTTTTCCGAAGATTTCCTGAGAATTTCCCTCCGAATGTGTAGTTAAGTCTCGCATCGACTTAAATCCCTGGAATTACCTCGTAGCCAACACCTCAGTGAGCACGATGTGTCCAAGACAGCAACTAGGGCTTGATATGATGGCTACGAGATAGTAGTGGTGCCCTTCGGTTAAACCACTTTCCGGTAAAGTAGATAAGCAAAGCAGTCATACTTGTGGACCTTTCCAAAAACTAAAAACAATAAAGAATTAGTCGGCACCGAGGAAACCCATGGAAACCCGTCAATTCTTGGGTCCCGCCGGCTATGATCGTAGACCCACGTAGAAGTTTCCTTTAGGACCATCGGACCCTTAGTTACTCTGCCACATGAAGATATGCCCTCTTGTTGGAAGTTTTACTCTGGAAAGACATAGTACGCCTTGGGAAGTGTGGAAAACTTAACTCATGGAACATTAGACCCTTCGAGATCCTCATTAGGAATCGATTCCGTAGCCCTCTCCGAGCTATCTTCAGAACTCAGCAGCAACCATCTGGTATTCCACATGTTTGTTCGTAAGGAGTGTCGACCTGACGAAACCCTAGAAATCCCTTGATGAAATCGAAACAGACGGAAGTACGAACCTTCATGGATGAATCAATTGAGATCATGGATTGATAGGTTGACTGTTTGCAATAAAGCCGCATCTCGACAGTGAGGGTTCGCTGGAATGTCAAGCGGAGACCCGATTCCACTTAGGAGCATGAAGAACCGAAGCAGTAGATTCATCCTCATATCTCTTTTCACTTCGCGATCTGTGTTCAAATCTTTGAATTTCGGGATGAAATTCCCTCTAACGGGGGGATAATGTAACAACCCGAAATTTTGTTTCATTGCTTGTACCCCTTTTCGTAACTCATTTCGATAATCCAATCGTCGTTTCCAATTTCATTTTCGATTCCGTCATTTAATTAAGTCATTAACGTGTATTTTATATTATGACTTAATGAGTGTCCTAATACCTTTAGAACTCATTCTAACACCTCATATTAGTGATCGGAACATTTCTAGAATCGACCATATCGAGTTACGGCAACTTGATCGGGTGCGACCAAAAGCCCCGTCTAACGCCGGTATCGGGTAGAATTCCTCCGTGTCCAAGTTGTGGGACCTATTTAAACATGTTCAAACTTTCATTTGAAGTTTTTGCCTCATCTCTCTACTCTCTCTCTAACCTCTCTCCTCATCCAAGATTAAAGGTCCAAAAACATAGAATTAAGGCTCCAAATCATAGAGGTAACTTCCCGAACTTGTTATTCGACCTCTTAGGCCTTCAAATCTGTGTTTAAAATGTGATTTTGGACCTAGAACATGTGTTTACGCCCAAGGAGCATGCTTGGGCCGTAAACAGTTAATAAATGGGTTTTTGAGCAATTTAACCCCTCCAAACCAACATTGGGACTTAGATACGACCTTATGGCTTACAAATCCGGACTTAGAACACCCTAAACATGAATTTTGAGGAGCAAATAAGAGTTTATGGCCAAGGAATATTCTTAGGCCGTAAACTCCTCATACATGGGGAGTAAACTCATTTTCTAGTGTTAAAAAGCCATATAACTTCACCAATAGCCTTGGAATAAATCCTAGAATCATCTAAAAATAGTTTGGAGACCTTAAACATGTCAAACACCCTCCAATTAGGTGTTTACGGCCATGACACCCCAAGAATATGTTCCAGGGCCGTAAACTCCTAAAGATGAGTCATTTGGTGCCCTAAATTCATACCAAGGCTTGTAAAAATTATAGGAATCACATATGATTAAGCTAAGACCATTAAATCATCAATCTAAGGGGGATAGGAGTTTACGGCTGTAAACTCCTTGTTTAGGGCCGTAAACTCCCTTTTGTAGTGTTATTGGTGATTTAATTCCTTCCAAAGCCTTAGATAAATTCATCCCAATTATCCCTCAAGTGTTATTGACCAATTTAGCACCATAAAACACCCAAACACGAGTTCACAACCGTGAACTCATGTGTCTATGGTATAAGAGGCTGAAAACTCCATAAGAAGTTTACTCTTGAAGAGTAAACTCAATTCCCAAGTCCCCACGCATCAATACACATCCGTAGTTGTCACCCGGGTCACTCCAAACACTCGTTTTGAAGTGTTTTCGCTCATTGGAGTGTAATATCATATCTAATTAGACTTTATAAATCTAATTAGATATATTTCTATACCATTTCGTATTACATAGGAACCTCGCATGTTATCAAGTCTTGAATCGACACTTAGCA
The DNA here is from genome assembly GCF_051521515.1 of Lactuca serriola. Classification (NCBI taxonomy): domain Eukaryota; kingdom Viridiplantae; phylum Streptophyta; class Magnoliopsida; order Asterales; family Asteraceae; genus Lactuca; species Lactuca serriola. Next base: position 203,007,193 of record NC_136410.1, read on the forward strand.
TCTGGAACGTCGCACTTTCTCGTTTGGTGAGTTCATACCCTACCCTTTTTTAATGGTTTCTCAATGTTTTCAGGGGGGAATACAAGCAAAAGTACAAGAATATCTTGTACTTAAATTCATTATTTCATTTAAATGGTTTCATATTCGCACACTTTTAAAAATTGAAAACTTACTAACAAACCTTTTTAACTTGCAAAGTTGTTTGTTCAAACGATTTCAATTCTTATTATATACTGTTATGTTTCACAATTGATTGTTCACTCTTATATTGATAGAGATCATAAAACATTGTAATGTCTGTAATAAAACACCCTAGGCTCGAGTGTAAAGGATAGACACCATTAGAAAACATAAAACATTTGCAATGTCCTTAATAAAACACCTAGGCTCAAGTGTAAAGGACAGGCACCATTAGAACTTAGTTAGTCATAGATACTACTTCCCTAGGCACGAGAAGTAAAGAGTAATCTTAAACCTTGGAGACACGTCCTCTGTAACACTTCCTTGGCACGAGAGAGTGGAGGACTACCCCTGTAACCAGAATCTCCAGGAGGGAGAATGTGACTTGAGTCTATAGATCTATATGGGACTGATAATCCCGCACCTGGCTGCTAGCTACAGCCGAACGGAAAGGTTCAAGGGTGACGAAAGTCATAAAAAGGATATTGGCCCTAGCCCGAGTCATATCTAGTCTGAAGTATGGTTAAGGACTCGCAATTAAGATTATGAACACTTTACACTTAATTATTAGTTTTATATACGTGTTAAAACTAATGTACATTTAAGGATAATCAGACTTTCAGGAGATATCACACACACACATTCAGGAAAATATGGGATTTTCCTGGGGATCACATTGAACAAAGTCAGAATCAGTAACAAATTCACACACACACATGCAAGAAAATATAGGATTTTCCTAGGTAACAGTGGTACGTAACCAGAAACGTGTAACAATTTAGATAACTAAACTTTACAATTCACAAGAACAATCATGTTTTCAGTGTACATCTTTTACAATTATATTTTGGATTTGGTAACCAACATTTAAGAAAATATGGGATTTTCTTGGATAAACACGTTTTCAGGAAACTAAACGAACTCGTACATTTTCAGAAAACTAACCGCTTATGAACTCACCAGCTTTATGCTGATTTTCAAACCGCTTGTATTCTCAGGTTCGCATTAGACAGGTACCCGACGATCTCTTTTGGCGAAGACGGAGTGCGTAGAAGACTCGTCTTATTTTGTTCATATATACTATGTATCACATGTATAACTTACGCTTGAAAAAAATGTAAACTTTTCTATATGTAATGTTATGGTTGTTTTACTTTACTTACTATGTGGATTGGATTTGATACTCAACGTGGAGTCAACCCTGAAAATGTTTCCGCCTTCGATTTTCAGGGTGTGACACAAGTAGGAGCGTATCACGAAGTAAAAGCGTATCACGAAGTAAAAGCGTTAACAAGTAGGAGCATATCACGAAGTAGGAGCGTATCACGAAGTAAAAGCGTATCACGAAGTAAAAGCGTTAACAAAGTAATAGCATTTAACTAAGTAGGAGCATTAACTAAGTAGAAGTATAACAAAGCAGTAGTATCTAACAAAGTAGGAGTATAAAAACATGGAAGAAAACTTTGATGAAAACTTTGGAAAACCTTTATACTTAAGAAAATCACGACTTGGTATTCTTTTGTAAAATAAGTTTGAAAACCTTTAGAAATCCTTTGAAAACCTTTCATAAACAAGTTTTAAATGAAACTTTGATAAAACATTATAGGTAAAGAAATCCTTTGTTTAAAATATTATTGTAACTAAATCTGAAATAAAACATACAGCACGAGAGTCAATTTGAGAAAAGCTTTGAACAAGTAAAGACGTTTTAGAAAACCATTTACAGTATCATACTTGGTAAAACAATTAACAGTGTAATAAATCATTGTGCATGCGGGTTATCAATCACATGTGATTGATATGATAACTGGCATTTTTTAACTTGTATTCCCCCCATAAAAGCATGTAAAAACATTTAAAAGGTTAATTCAGGGGTATGGCCCTAAGACCTTGTCCCCATGAGTTTACGGCCATAAACTCGTGGATGATGTGCTCTTTGATGCATTAAGGTCTTATAACACTTGTGGAACTAGGCTAGGTTCAATTCTAGGGCTTATGAAGGGTTTAAGGCTTCAAAATGGGCCATTTAAGAAGTTTACAGCCTAAGACTACTCCTTGAGGAGTTTACGACCATAAACACATGAGTTTACGGTAGTAAACTCATGTTGACTCATGTTGGTCCATTTCTTTTGTTGTTTGGTGGTTCTAACTCATGCATGTAAGGTTCTAGTCGCTTTTAGGAGCATATGAAGGTGTTTAGGGCACTTAAACACCTTGGAAAGGGTTTTACGGTCTAAGGAGATGTTCTTGGGGAGTTTACTACCTTAAACACATGAGTTTATGGTAGTAAACTAATTTTTTCCATGAATCCTATGTTTTGGTGGTTGTAGGTTAAGCATACGAAGTTGTAGGTCTAATTTCGTGCCATACAAAGTGTTAAGGGCACTTTAACACCCTTTGGGGGTGTTTATGGTCTAAGAATGGGTGTTTACGGTCCAAGAACCTTCTTGGGCCATAAAATTAAGTTTGACAAATATTTGTATTCTTTGGTGCATATCATGAAGGAAAATAGGGTTCTATGCACTCAAGGAAGTTCATGGAAGCTCTTGGAGGTGTTTGAGGGGTAGTTTAACACTTAAACAAGTGTTTATGGTCCATGAAGATGGGTTTATGGTCTAAGGATATTCCTACATTGTAAACTCATGTTTACTCCCCATTTGGTCCGATTTTGGTGTTCTAAGTCCTTTCGTGTAAGCCTCTAAGCCATTGCTAAGCATGAGAAGTGTTTGGGAGGGTTTTTGGGCATCAAACCCACTACCAATGGGTTTTACGGTTTTGGGAGGCTCCCAAGACCGTACAATCATGGTCTTGGGGTTTTTGGATGATTAAGTCACTATTTGCAAGCTAGATAATTTAGATAACAAGCTAGGAAGGTTTACTTACCGATTTGAGGCTCGGAGGGGTGATTTTTGACCAAAACCTGTTTGCAGAGAGAGAAAGTAGAGAGAGAGAGAGTCTAAGGTGGGAAAAGGCTTCTAAGGAGTGACCACCCACCCTTATATAGGGTTTAGGTGTTGTAACCGATATACGACTACCCGATACTTATGTTTAACGAGGTTTAAAATTTTACCCAGTTAAATGGTCGTAAATAAAAATAAACCTTTTCCAAATAAATGCAAAGATAATTTACTTGTTTTTATTTTCGCTTGACGAATATTAATTAAAATATTCCAACGGGTTTAAATCCGGTTAAAAATATTTTTGGGATAAATTTGACTAATTTTTGACGTAATTAATTTCAACGTTAATTTCGACGTTAAAACTAACGGAAATTTTTGGGTTGTCACAAGTAGTATGTGCATGTTATTTACTTTTTTTTATAGTTTATTTTAGCATATTTAAATTTATTTTTAGTTAGTCATCATTCATATTTTCTTTTAATTATTTTTATCTATTTCGGGTGCTTGTGAGTTTCTGTGCTTAATTTTAGATTTTAAGAAGACTTGAGGCGGATCAAGATTTAATTGGGCCTTGCGGACTTAAAGATATGGGATTTGGGTTTTTTGAGATGAAGAAGGATAGATGATTATGGACATTATAGAAGAAAGAAGGTGAAATTTGGATCTTAATGGTGCTGGACAGTTGGACGAAAAGACAAAGAAAATCATGGTTTACAGAGACATACGAATGCAATCAACATTAGAGCTAACCAAGTCACACAACCCACATGAATTTTTTACACTACACTCACGTGGTGCATATAAGTGTTGTTAAGGGTATTTTTGTCTTTTTGTTTTTTATGTTTATTTGGGGAAGGTTTGTTGTGTCTTTTGGTTATTGCAAACTAGGAAACGAAGAGAGCATTCTTTGGAGATTTTAAAAGTTGTGGAAGAGTTCTTAGAGATTTTTTCACTTAGTTCATTTGCTTTATGTTTGGTACACTAAACTATCTTTCTTTTCATACTTAGTTTTGCTTGGTTAAGTTTTCATTTGGTTGATGTTGGATTAGTCCATGGATTTTAACTTATTTTGAAGTTTTCATGAACTTTTAATGTTTATCAATGAATTTGTTTCCTATTTGAATTTCTATGTCATTGTATTCTTATTCTAAACTTTAAATGTTTAAATGACAACTAGTTTGTTAATTTCTTGATTAAGTAAGGCAGCTTTAAATTAATTAGGAACAAATGGTTTTTAAGTATGCTTTCATTTCATTTTAATCCATGGAAATGCATCGTCCAACATGGTAGTGAAAGCCTTATACTCCTCATGGATTTGGTTATCCTTTCATCTTAATGCTAATCAACTTTCCTGAATTAGATGTGATGTGTTATATCCAATCTTAAACTTTCAGATCGATTTCACCAAAGTTAAGGACTTTACACAACAAAGGAAGTGTACTAAATCATATGACAATATAGTAATGATGAGACCAAGTTGTCAACCTTAATGGGAACAATAGTGAATTAATATTAAAAAAAATTATTATCAATTAAACTAAACACACACACAAAGAAAAGGATGAATTTGATTACTCACACATAACTAAAATGAGCAAACAAACATCAAATAAACTATACAAAAATTATTGGAAAAATATCACTTAAAGTACTTCTACTTAGACTAGACTACTCTATACAAATATGGTTTACTTATATATCATGCAACGGATGTCAATTCATTATTCCCCGATTCACAATCCGATTAGTTCTTGATCCGAATCTAACCCTAATGATTATAAAGAAAATTAACATGATGGTCATGTAATTAACTATTTATTCTTATTCTTAAGTTCGTATTATGCAAGATTTGATCTTAATTAATCACATTGGTCTATAAGAATTAATTCATGTAAATAATGGTTATGTAATGTTGCTCACATACATCAAAGTTCATAAATTTTTTAACCTAAACCTAGGATTTGGTCTATCAGTATTCACCACTTTTTTTAGTAATCATCCAAAACTTCATTGTTCGTCACCGCTTTCATGCTCGTGACTCTCCTTACATGGCATCGTCATATTGGACATCATGGATCTTCTGTTCTTCAGTTTTTACATTCTAGTCGTTTCATTTCTAGTTCTATATATGAATAAACTCCCAAGTTTTCATTCTTCTCAGCTTGATAAAAAAATTTCATTTACATTATTCGTCTTCTCAAAATAAAACTACTTGTATGTTTGAACTTATACATTTTGATTTATGAACACACTTATTACTAATAGTAGTGGTTTAAATAGTACATTTTATTTTTAAATTAGTTTTCTCATTTTTTGTGGCTGTTTCCGTTATGTGCTAAATTCAATGTGTTTCAAGTCATTTATGATTTTCACACTTATGTCAAAACTCAATTTAAACATGACATTCAACTTTTTGTGTGTGATAAAGGTCGTGCATTTTCAATAATTAACCATCGCTTCATTTTCCGTTTCCAATTATTTACAGTCTGATTTTTTGTGCCCATCGACTTCATAGAAAAATGGAAAAGTTGAGCATAACATATTCTCAATAAACAACATCATTGTCAATTTATTGTTTCAGGCTTGCCTTCCCCTAAAGTTTTGGGAAGACTTTTTTCTCACTGTTGTTCACACCATTAGTCTTCTTCCCACTACCACTGTTGGCTATAAAAATCCTTTTGAAATTTTATTTGGTTTTTCCCCAATATGATCATCTTCGTTTGTTAAGTTGTCATTCATATCCAAACACATCATCCACAGTTCAACACAAAGCTCTCTACATGCTCATTTTGTGACATCCCCATTTTCACGTCTAGAAAAGACCGATTTTGTTTATGCTTTATAAAAATTAGAGTACCTCTTTAAATAAAAATGTTGCGGAATTTGTTTCCAATAAAACATGATAAATACGTTATCAAAGCATTTCTGAAGAAAAGTATTTTTATTCATTTTAAAACATTTGGGATGTCATCGTCAATACAAAAACATAAGCATATACAGAACTTATATTCATTATCACTAGTGATTTATATCTCCTTAATCTCTCATTGTAATGTGACTTCATATCAACACGTGTAATATAAATAAACTGAGAGGATCAGGTTGAGAAACCTGGTGAGTACCTAGGGTTTTCAATCCACAATAATACAATTATTATGTTTAATCATCAAACAATTAACTCAATTACCCATCCTCATTATCTTATTTACTCTTAAGTATCTACCCTAAGAATCAGCTATTTATTGTTCATTTATTCCTGAGGATCATCCAAAGGAATCGACACGAAGTCCATCATCACCGGGTTTAGGCACTAAGTCTGCATAGTCGCTAGGGTTTATACAACAGGCACTAATTCTGCATAGTCGCTAGGATTTATACAACAAGAACTAAGTCTGCATAGCTGCCAGGGTTTAGGTACTAAGTTTGCATAGTCACCAGGGTGTAGGCACTAAATCTAGATAGTCGCCAGGATTCGGGCACTAAGTCTGCATAGTCGCCCTGGTTTATCTCGTTTATTGAAAGTATCATTTTTGAGAGTCCACTCGCAATACATGTTAATGGATTTTTAGAGTACACCGTTGAAAACATCGTTCACAACACCTACAGGTTGCGAGCCTGCAAATGTTCCACTGGACTGTTTAGAATAGTCTGTGGTTGTCATCCATGCTCTGCTATATGATGGGGCCAGCATTTGGGAATAAGGCTTCTCACATTGTCCACCTCTCACCCTTACCACATGGTCTATATCACCTCTCAACTCATCATCCAACTCATATTTCATCTACCCATGTTTTACCCAACATATTATGTAGATATAAATACACATACAATTTAAATCATATAAAACTTGTATAAAATCGTTCATCTAGTATAGATAGCAAGTATACAGATAATGGGCACACACAGCACGTAGTTTATATAAAATACTTCATATCTATGTGTAAGATGATAGAGACCATGCACTCACTTGAAAAGTTGGTGACTCGGCACTCGAATAGCACTTCGTTACTCTTAACACGATTTTCCTTTGACAAAACCTAGTATCATTACCACTAGAGTTTAGTCTAATATTCACCAAGACTAATTAACAGTCTTGCTATGATTACTATTATATAAGCACGAAACAATATTTCTCAACCACTATATACAGACAGGGGCCAGACATAAAACATCGGAGGGCAGGACCATTTTGGCATATAGCACTTCTGAAATCCAACAACCCTATGCGGCCCTTTAAACCAGATTCCCCGTACCGTGTGTGGTTAAAAAGATATTATAACGACACTTATATACCTCATAATAATATCCCAAATACTTATTATAAGGTCCTAATAACATTACTATATTGAAACATAAAATATAATAACGATATGGTAGGTTGAGGTCACTTACAACGGGTTTTCTCGAAAACCAGGCTTCACTGGAGCAGCGTTCCCAAGCTGAAAGGTTCTTTTCTCGGGGCTTCAGGAGCCTTGGGGTTTCCTTTGGGTGCTAGGGGGGTTTACCTAGACTTTAGGGGCCTTAAGGGGAGCTAGAGAGAGGTTCTAGAGAGAGAAAGTGAAGTTGGAATGGTGGGAAGAATGAGGGAGCCCGTCACCTCTATTTATAGGCTGCCAGGCAGCTGGACTCGCTGAGTTGGGTCACTGAATCACCTAGTCAGTGCCATGTGTCATCATCGGATGGCTTTTCTTGGGTAGAAAGCAACGGTTGTGATCGCACCACGTCACCCAAACTCACACAATACCCTACCGACTTAAAAAAATCATAACTCTCGCATACGAGCTCTAATTTTGACATTCTATATATTCATTCATAGCTAAAAACAAGTTCTACTACATTCATTTAGACCCTGTCGGCTAATTCTCGGCCGATCTTAAATTTAACAGTAGGAGGAGATTATACTGTTAAATGTCCGCGTAAAATTCTTAGCTTCTACATACGGACTCCGCTTTCGTCTGTCTTTTTATCGTTGAGTTCCTATTAATGAGATCTTCAACTCTCATTTAGCTCGCGTAGGCCAAAAACCGCTCGAACTAAAATTCGAGTTTCGGGTCATGCACTGCTATGCCAAATCTTAGAGAATTCATAACTTCCTCATATGAAGTCAGATTTGGGCGTTCTTTTTTTTTTTTGATATTATCTCGGTTTAACATATACTAAAAATTTTGTTTAGATCAATAAGGCTAAAAATTCCTCTATCATAAATTCACTATTTATGTATTCCGGTGCTGTGCCGATTTTGCCGAAAAACTTCGACGGTTCATAACTTCTTTGTTATAACTTAGATTTCGGCGTTCTTTATATGTACAGAACCCTTGTAAGATATAGTACCACTTGGAAAAGATTAATCCTTATAAATAATATTCCATCAAAAACTCATTTTTGATGCTTATTGTCTCTAAATTGAGTAGCCCGGATCTGTAGACGTTACAATTATCTCCCCCTTAGGATGATTACGTCCCGGATTCATCAACAAAACAGGGAAATATAATGATTCCATACGTTATCTGTTCATCCTAGGTAATAATCTTAACTTCATTGTTCCTTCGAATGAGTATCTAACTATTGGACTCCTTGAGTGCAGGCGGTGCTCGATCTTGCACATGCTCCCTTTCTCACTTCAGACTCCAAATTATAACCTTCAAGTCACAATCTCGATCCTCACTGGATACGAACTTAAGATAAGTTATTTTATTACTACAATGGAACGATGTGTCATATTCTAATGACCTATCATTATATGTTGCAACACTTAGACTCAGGTCTCTTAAAGTCTTCCAGAACAGAATATACTTTCCTTCATGTTCTGATCTCATCTTAAAAGGTAGCATTTCTAGCTACAAGCAACCATCACAATACATCTACTGATTGGTTTGATTAATTCTTCCAACTTAAGTCAGGCGCTACATCGAACTTGGTTCTCGGAACCATGTAACATACTCGTCGTAGTCAGACTTAATTTGGTATGACCACTAGGGTCGGAATAACAATCATCTTCTTAGTCATTACCGAAGCTATGGTAACGATATACTTGAATAAAACAGAATCAACTACTAGCTTCTTGGTAACCTTGTGACTTTCCCTAGTCCAAGCGTGAGTCCTGTGCTTTCGGTAGTATAGGCCTCTACTACCATTCACACCTACTTATACTCGTCCCAAGTATTGTCTTGCAGTTTTCCAAGTCATCATACAAGAAAATCACATAAAAACTTAACACACTAGATAACAAAATGAAGGTTTTATATTATTCCTTGAAACAATTACGTAGGTGTTCAAGTTCACCCTAGACTATGCCTCTAATAGGCCATACCATACGATACTATCCACATGGCTACTGCATTACTCGATCTTTGGATATGAATTCGTCATCCTCGATTCCCCGCGTTGTTTTCTGCTTCTTCAAGGATCATGTGGAATGCCCTTCGCCTTGGTGGTGTGTTTGGCCTTGTTGTATCGTTTTTCTTTGGGCAGTCTATAGAAATATTCCCTTCTTTGTTACATCCATAGCACACCTTCATGTTGGACACGCACTTGCTGGCGTAATGCCCTGTCTTTCCACATTTGTAGCAAGTCACTTCCTCACCACATTTCCCGAAGTGTTTCTTTTTGTACTTCTCGCACCACTTAGCTTCACCTCCTCCTCCTCCTTCAGACTTTGAGAATTTTCTTTCTTTGTTGGATTTTGAGATCCTTCAAACTTCCTTTTTTCTCCTGCCTTATCCTTTTCTAGACCCTGTTCTCTTATCTGGGTCTATACATTCTTAGCTGCTCTAATGGCTGTCTTTAAAGTAGTTGCTATTTTAACTGTTGGGCCAAAGTGTAATGGCAGTCCGTTATCAAACCTATCTATCTTGGAGAGTTCAGTAGGCGCCAAGTAGGGAAACAACTTCATCCTCTTGGTGAATGCGGTGGCATGCTCATCAACACTCATCTTCCATTTCTTCAGGTTCTGAAACTCGTTGTTTAGGTCTATCAGATCTATCTCTGAGCAGTATTGCATTTTCAGCTACTCCATGAATGCTTCTCAAGACATCCGCATGACTTCTCCCCATGGCATTGTATCTGCCAACAACTTCCAACAACTTAAAACATCAGTCTTTAATTTTCTGACTGCAAAGACCGTCTTTTGCTTATTACTACATTCACAACTTTCAAATACCACCTCCATCTTGGAGATCCAGTCCATAATCTCCAATGGTTTTTGGATTCCAGCAAGACTTGGTGGTTTGGCACTCAAAAAGTTCTTATACATCCGTCCATCCTTGTTATTTCCCCTCTCCGGGCCATTCATCCTTGCCCCTTGGGTTCCAGCTTGACTCATAGTGTGGGTGTAGTTTCCTTCCTCCTATTGCTCCGGAACCAGTTCAGGTTGCACGATCTGTATTGTAGCTTCCTCTCGATTCTGTTGAAGTAAATGCCTTGTTTCCTCCATTTGACGTTCCAACATCATCTGGATCATCACTTGTACTCCGACCATCGTGATTGGCTCAGGAGCGGCTACGACAACAGGTATTTGCTCAATCACTAGTGGTTGATTCCTGCTTCCATTCGTGTTCCCAACTCCACTTCGGGTTCTTGCCATTTCGATCTATACAACAAATCGGACGTCCGATGTGTAATGACGAAAAATAAGATAGGAAAAATTTTATTTATGATCGACGTGTAAATCTCCCTATTACTCTGAAAAGTTACATGCTAGTTCTAATACCGTAATTAAACGTTTAGAAATCTGAACACATAAAGCTTTCCAGATCCGGTCGGCAACAGACCATAGATCCGATGATATAATGCATATCATAAATCAGTTAGCACAAAAAATCATGTTAGGCATTTTCCCTAAATAAGCTAGTGCTTGTGTCTAGTCAAGTGTGTTACCTAAACTTATTAGACAGACTCCTCACAATCATCGCTTAGTATTCTAAGTGTAAGTATAGAAATAAATCCTTATTCCTAGTTCGATTAAACTAATGCTCTGATACTAACTGTGAAATCCCCATTTTCACGGCCAGGAAAGACCGATTTTGTTTATGCTTTATAAAAATCAGAGTACCTCTTTTAATAAAAATGTTGCGGAATTTGTTCCAAGCAAAACATGATAAATACGTTATCAAAGCATTTTCGAAGAAAAGTATTTTTATTCATTTTTAAACATTTGGGATGTCATCGTCAATATACAAACATAAGCATAAACAGAACTTACATTCATTATCACTAGTGATTTATTTCTCCTTAATCTCTCAGTATAATGTGACTTCATATCAACACCTGTGATATAACTAAAGTGAGTGGATTAGGTTGGGAAACTTGGTGAGTAGATAGAGTTTTCAACCAATAATAATATAATTATGATGTTTAATCATCAAATAATTAACTCAATTACCCATCCTCATTATCTTATTTACTCTTAAGGATCTACCCTAAGAATTAGTTATTTGTTGTGCATTCATTCCTAAGGATCATCCCAAGGAATCGGCATGAAGTCCATTCTCACTGGGTTTAGGCACTAAGTCTGCATAGTCGCAAAGGTTTATACAACACGCACTAAGTCCGCATAGTTGCCAAGGTTTATACAACAGACACTAAGTCCGCATAGTCTCCAGGGTTTAGGTACTAAGTCTGCATAGTCACCAGGGTTTAGGCACTAAGTCTGCATAGTCGCCAGGATTCAGGCACTAAGTCTGCATAGTTGCCCGGGTTTATCTCGTTTATTGAAAGTATCGTTTTCTAGAGTCCACTCGCAATACATGTCAATGGATTTTTAGAGTACACTGGCGAACACATCGTTCACAACACCTACAGGTTGCGAGCCTGCTAGTGTTCCACTAGACTATCTAGAATAGTCTGTGGTTGTCATCCATACTCTGATAGGTGAAGGGGCAAGCATTTGGGAACAAGGATTCTCACATTGTCCACCTCTCACCCTTACCTCATGGTCAATATCACCTCTCAACTCATCATCCAACTCATATTTCATCTACCAATGTTTTACCCAACATATTATGTAGATATAAATTGATATATAGTTTAAATCATATAAAACTTGTATAAAATCGTTCATCGACAATAGATAACAAGTATACAGATAATATGCACACACAGCACGTAGTTTATATAAAATACTTCATATCTATGTGTAAGATGAAAGGGACCATGCACTCACTTGAAAAGGTGGTGACTCGGCACTCGAATAGCACTTCGTTACCCTTAACGCGAATTTCCTTTGACAAAACCTAGTATCATTACCACTAGAGTTTAGTCTAATATTCACCGAGACTAACTAAGAGTCTTGCTATTATTACTATTATATAAGCACGAAACAATATTTCTCAACCACTATAAACAGACAGGGGCCAGACATAAAACACTGGAGGGCAGGACCATTTTGGCATATAGCACTTTTGAAATCCAACAACCCTATGCGGCCCTTTAAACCAGATACCCCGTACCACGAGTGGTTCAAAAGATACTATAACGACACATATATAACTTATAATAATATCCCAAATACTTATTATAAGGTCCTAATAACTTTACTATATTGAAACGTAAGATATAGTAACGATAGAGTAGGCGTAGCTCACTTACAATGGGTTTTCTGAAAAACCGAGCTTCGTTGGAGCAGCGTTCCCAAGCCGAAAGTTTCTTTTCTTGGGGCTTCGAGAGCCTCGGGGCTTCCTTCAGGTGCTATGGGGGTTTACCTAGACTTTAAGGGGCTTAAGGGGAGCTAAAGAGAGGTTCTAGAGAGAGAAAGTGAAGTTGGAATGGTGTGAAGAATGAGGGAACCCGACACCTCTATTTATAGGTTGCCAGGTAGCTGGACTAGCCGATTTGGGTAACTGACTCGCCGAGTCAGTGCCATGTATCATCATCTGATGGCTTTTCTTGGGGAGAAAGCCACGTCACCCAAACTCGCACAACACCCTCCCGACTTAGAAAAACCATAACTCTCACGTACGAGCTGGGTTTTTGACGTTCTTTATATCCATGCATAGGTAAATACAATATCTAGAACTTTCATTTAGACGTCGTCGACAAATTCTAAGCCGATCTTAAATTTAACAGTAAGAGGAGATTTTATTGTTAAATGTCCGCATATAACTCTTAACTTCTACATACGGACTCCGCTTTGGTCTGTCTTTTTATCGTTGAGTTCCTATTAATGAGATCTTCAACTCACATTTAGGTGTAGGCCAAAAACTGATCGAACTAAAATTCGAGTTTCGGGTCGTGCACTACTATGCAAAATCTTAGAAATTTCATAACTCCTCATACGAAGTTAGATTTAGACGTTCTTTTTTTTATATGTTCTCGGTTTAACGTATACTACAACTTTTGTTTAGATCACTAAGGATAAAAAGTCCTCTATCGTAAATTCACTATTTACATCTCCCGGTGCCGTGCCGATTTTGTCGAAAAACTTCGACGGGTCATAACTTCTTCGTTATAACTCGGATTTCGGCGTTCTTTATATGTAAGGAACCCTAGTAACATATACTACCACTTGGAAAATATTAATCCTTCTAAATAATCTTCCATAAACAAATCATTTTTTATGCTTATTGTCTCTAAATTGACTAGCCTGGATCTGCGGGCGTAACACATTTGCTCATGTTTACCTTAGCCATTCTCCTTATCAACGAGGTAACCACTGCCTTTATTCATCATGAAACATGTTCTTATCTCACATCACATCATTTTTAATGCGGATGTTTTCCCTTACTATAATTTTTATGATGTTGCTTAAATATCTAACTATGATCCTCTTGTCATTGAATATCCCTTTTCCTCTGGCCTTTATTACCCTTCCTATTGTCTCACATACGACATCTCCTACCATCCGGGGATCTGATGATCACTTATCTTCTTATCGCTCGTACTTGACCGCCCGTACCCTTTCTCCCCTCCCATTTCAAGTTATTATATGACTTCTCGTTCTCATGCCAATTACCTTAAACTACATCAAATCTTTAACATCTTTGCCACCTCATACATCTCACCCATTCCATGATCCATTACCCAAGCTCTAAATGACCCATACTAGAAGTATATCATAGATAGGGAGATATCTTCCATCGATTCTAACCATATGTGTGATCTTGTTCCTCGACCTTCACATGCCAACATAATTGGTTGTTGATGGTTATACCATCACTAGTTTAATAGCAAAGACATTCTTGATTGTTACAAATGATATCGTTTTGCTTAGGTTTCTCTCTATAGGATTTGGTGTCTAAGCCCATAACTATAATTGGGATGTACTTGACCCGATTGTAGCATGATCCTTTTGGGTTGCCTTCACCAATGCAATTTGATAGGATGGACTTTTGAGAATAAGGTTATTTATGATTTATTAATATATTACAAGTATAATATAGTAATATGAAATCATATTATTTAATTACTATTGATCAATAATTAATTTGGAACTAATTTTGTGATCAAAAGAGACTAATTAAATATATGGGGATTGATTGTGTAAATCAATGATTCTTATAGTGTGGGCTAATGATCCATGGTTATTTAGGATGGGATAAACCAATGAGATAGTCCATGGATAGTCCATGGAGGTTTGACCCATGGAGCCTAAGTAATATGAAAGGTCATTAGGGTTTACATGGTGTAACCCTAGCATTTGCTACACTATAAAAGCACACCCCTAGAACCAAAATCGGTGACACCATCCTTCTAAGAAGTTTGATATTGATTTTGTGCTAAGTAACTTATTCTCTCAAGCCTACTCTTGCATATTGGTGTTTGTGAACCATTAGAGGCATCACACTTGAGGTGCTCAAGCTTTCAAAGGTAAAAGAACTACAAGTCCTTCTAAGAGGTAAGTCATTTAACTAGTTTTATTGTTCAAATGTAAATTTGTATGCTAGTTAGGATGTATGCTTTGGAAAAATTGAAAATATGCATGTATAATTAGAGAATACATAGATCCAAAGCATCTAGGGTTGCATGTGCACCATATGAGTGTTATAGTGCTCAAAACCCAATAGTGGTATTAGAGCCTAGGATTGTTTTCTGTTATACTTAATGCTTGTTAATTTTCAAAGTTGAAAATTTCAATTTTCTGGCCTCCGAATGATGAGCTCGCCGAGTCCACTAGCTGACTCGACGAGTTGTAGGCTATGGTTGCAGAAATTCGAGGTTTTGGCCAGAATTGGATTAGGATCGTTACCACAAACTATTTTGAATCATAAAATCTATTTTTCTGATATGGTAGTGATCATCCTCATCCAATTAAAAGATAATTTTCGAAATTTCAAGATTTGTATTAGTTTATATGATTAGGCTAATTTCTTGTAAAATTGTTAATGTGAATTATCTTGTGTTATGAGTTTAACTAGATCATAGATAAATTACTTGATAATATTTGTTAGTTAAAATGTTGGTCTGAATGCTTTTAATGACCTCCATAACTTGTCCTCAAGTTATGGAAAATGAAAGGTCTCATCCATTAAAATGCAATTAAACTCATAAGTTATAGAAATGAAGATTTTTGACAAGTTTCAAAACTTGCCCTCATGTTTTGGAATTTGTAAATTCTCACCAATAAAAACCTTAACTCCAAACCCTAGAGTTTTAAAAGTTAAAATTCAACCCTTATACTTTACAATATTATAAGTTTAATAATATATATATATATATATATATATATATATATATATATATATATATATATATATATATAAGACAAGTCAATCTTACCATTAGTAGGTCTCATTCACGAAGCTGTTCTATAAGGAGGGTATAAGGTTACTGTCTATAAAATGATGGTTTAATAGGTGTCCACTCTCCTCCACCGCTTCCTTCAATGGTGGGGGGTCGTTAGCCGAATGGGTAGGATATGACATTAATTTTCATTAAAAGTATAATGATAAATATAAAGTAACTAAACTTTTATTAAATTCCCAATCTTAGTTACTTTAGGAAAATATGAAAATGGTGCTAATCCATAAAATTACACTTTGTACCCTTGCTAAGTCGTTAGTAGAGCGTCTGTGGTTAACCGACACACTAATCTGGGTCTGAAAATGTGTGACAAGATGTTAATCAAACATCAATGGAGCATGTGTGGTTAAACGACACATTAATTAGGTGATTTGTAAAATTGAGTGTACCAAGCTAGTTTGAATGGTTATTCACGCCTTGTTTGTGATCCTCGGCATCCCAGTCACAAACTTGAAGGGCACAATCGAGATTTCAACATGTCATTGAAAAGTTCAATGAATCTCAAAAGATCTTGGAATTTTAATCAAATTAAAACTTAATAATTCATTTTGTTTTTCATGGTGGAAATTGGTAAATCCTCATTTACCTACCTTAAAATATTTTACAATTGGATTACGGCATCCATTTTCGCAATTGTAGAATATTGTGTTGGGTCCTAGCCTTAATATTTTATTTGGGTGTAATATTAAGGATTATCATCTAACCTAAACTTTGTTCTTCTTCTTTTCAGATGTCTATTCCAAACAATGCTTCCAACCCAATCCCTTCAGGCTCTTTCTCCGTCATGAACCTATGTGGGAGGGTCATTTTTGATGGTTCGAACTTCAATGACTGTATTCAAAACATCTGAATGGCTATTCGATATGAGGACAAAGAATAAGTCCTAGATAAAGAGGTTAAGGAGATTAATGTAACCACTACTACTCCTGAATAAATCGCTGAACACACTACTCGTGAGAGGGATGCGACAAAGGTATCGTGTCTAATGATTGCTACCATGACCGCTGAGCTATAAAAGTAATATGAGGACTACTATCCTTTTGAAATGTATCACGATTTAACGGAAAGATACCATCAAAGTGCTCGGCAGGAGAGGTATGAGATCATTGCCTCCATGATCACAACCAAAATGAAGGATGGAGATTCCATCACGACCCACTTGCAGAAGATGCAAAGATATGTGGACCGCTTGCTAAAATGGAATGTTAATTTTGATGAAGAGTTGTCCATAAATATTATTCTACACTCTTTACCTTCTTGTTATGATTAGTTTTGTATGACCTATCATATGAACAAAGAGAAGGTCACTCTTAGAAAGCTTCAAGTACTTTTAAGGACCGCAAAAAGCAACTTGAAAGGCAAGTCGGTTGTGTCTACTCCTACAACTACTACTTCTGACCCTGTTCTGGCAATCATACATGGGAAGGGAAAGAAGAGGAAGGCTCCCTACAAGAGTTGCAAGGGAAAATCTCTTGATGGATCCTCTTCAGATGGGACCAAAGTTGGTTATGCTAATCCCTCGACAAATACGAAAGGATGTAGAGTGCTTCCACTATCATGAAAAAGGGCATTGGAAACGAAGTTGCCCTAAGTACTTGCAAGACATATATGATGGCAAGATCAAGCCCTCCTTTGCAGGTATTTACACTATTCAATCTAATAACTCATCACATGCTGATTATTGTGGTCTTTGATACAAGTTGTAGATTTCACATTTGTTCTGATTTGTAGGGACTAAAAAGAAGTATGGATGTGCAGCACGGGAAGTTAAACTTAATCATGGGAAATAGGAATGTGTCGCCTGTAACCAAGATTGGGGTTTATTCTTTATTGCATAGTAATGGTTTAAATTTAGATTCGAATAATCGTTGTTACTTGGCTGATATGGCAAGAAATATTATTTCCTTTCACATTTTGTATAAAAAAGGTTTTACATTTTCTTTTAATAATGAAATTGGTGGTATTAATGCTTATTATAATGGTGTATTTTATTTTGAAGCATTACCTTGCAATGGTATATATGAAACTGTTATGGTTGTAGATAACTTAGGAAATAATGTGTTGCACGTTGATTCTTCCAATGATTTAGATAAGGCATGATTGTGGCATTGTCATCTTGGACATGTCAATAAGAAGCACATAGCCCAACTCCAAAAGGATGGAGTCTTGAAGTCATTCAACTTGAAGTCGGATGACACTTGCGAATCTTGTTCACTTGGAAAGATGACCAAGTCACCCTTCACTGGTACTTGTAAAAGAGGTGAAGGTCTTTTGCATCTCATACACACTGATGTGTGTGGACCATTCAGAACCGCTACATGGGATGCCAACCACTTCTATGTGACTTTCACTGATGATTACAGCAGATATGGCTATATCTACTTAATCAAAAATAATTCAAAAACTTTTGAAAAGTTCAAGGAGTTTTAGCAAGAATTGGAGAATCAATTGGGCAGGAAGATAAAGATGTTGCGATCTGATCGAGGAGGAGAGTATCATAGTATCGAGTGACACCACCTAGGACACCACAGCTTAATGGTGTGGCTTAAAGGCGCAATTGAACCTTGTTACACATGGTTTGTTCCATGATGAGTCGAGCTTTGTTACCTATCTCATTTTGGGGTTATGCCTTAGAGACTGTCGCCCATATCCTTAATCTAGTCCTTACCAAAAAGGTTTCCAAAACACCTCACGGGATGTGGACATGGAAGGTTCCCTCGTTAGACCACATCAAAGTTTGGGGTTGTGAGGCTTTTGTGAGAAAAGAAACTCATGATAAGCTCGAACCTCGGAGTGAGTGATGTATTTTTGTAACGCCCGCAAATCCGGGCTAGTCAATTAGAGGCAATAGGGGTCGAAAACGACTTTTCGACAAAAGATTATTTAGAATAAATAATATTAACCAAGTTGTAGAATATGTCACATGGTTTCCGTACATATAAAGAACGCCGAAATCCGAGTTATAACAAAGAAGTTATGACCCGTTGAAGTTTCGCGACGGAACCGACACGACACCGGGAAGCATAAATAGTGAATTTACGATAAATTGAGTTTTAGCCTTAGCAATATAAATGAAATTCGTAGAATATGTTAAACTAAAGCATCAATAAAAAGAACGCCCAAATCTGACTTCGTATGAAGAAGTTATGATTTTTCGAAGTTTCGGATTAGCAGTGTACAGCCCGAAATTCGAATGTTAGATCGAGCGGTTTTTAGCCGACACGACCTAAACGAGAATCGAAGATCTTGTTAAGAGTAGCATAACGAGAAAAATATGGGTAAAAACGGACGTCGGATGAAGAAGTTATGAGGATTTAACGGACCAATCCTGTCCCGGCCTGTTAATAATATAAAATTTAAAATCGAGTCAAAATTAGCTGACGGAGTATAAACAAAAGTTGTAGAGTACGTTCCCACCTTCGCGTGGATATAAAGAAAGTCAAAAACGGAGCTCGTATGCGAAAGTTACGAATTTGTAAAGTTGAAGCATGAAATTGCGAGACTTGGTGAAGGATCGATGATGTGACACAATCTAGACCCTCCATCGCTGAGTCGGTACTCGCTTCGGATGAAGGACACGTCGCCTCGCCCTATGCCCCGCGTATGAGATCCGAAACGCCCCGCATAGCCTCGGTTCTTATCCGGTCCGAAGTGGCTAACAGTTGGATGCGAGCTGGAGGCTTATCCGAACTACGCCCAGCGTAGTCCTGTCCGACGCCCAACGTAATCCGAGAGGCTTCGCCTATAAATACCTACGTGGGCTGCCGAGCAAATTACACCAAAAACCCTTCTCTCTCTAAAATCTTTCTCTCTCTAAGGTTCCAAACCACCCCTAAAACCTAGGAAAAATCCCCTAGCACCCTAGGGAAGCGCCGAGGCTCCCGGAGTCCCGAGAAAAAGGAGTCTTTCGGTTTCGAAACGCTGCTCCAAATAAGTTCCAGTTTTCGATAAAATTCGCTGTAAGTGTGCTACGCTTACGCAATTTTTAATATAACTTTCAAATAATTATAGGAAAGTTATTAGGTCCTTAAAATAATTATTTAGGCTATTATTATGAGTTATATTGAGTGTTATTAACGCTTGTACAATAATAATAATAGTCAGACTATTAATTTTTCGCGGTTATCAAAGGAAAATTGTTTTGAGAGTATCGAAGCGTTGTTTGAGTGCTGAGTCACCATCTTTCAGGTGAGTGCATAGTTACTTTCAGCTTACACATAGATATGAAGTATTTTATATAAATTACGTGTTGTGTGTGTATATTATCTGTATACTTGCTATCAATGCTGGATGAACGTTTTATACATGTTTTCAATGATTTAAACTGTATATGTATTTTATATCTACAAAATGTGTTGGGTAAAACATGGGTAGATGTAATAGTTGCTGTGTGACA
Organism: Lactuca serriola; assembly: GCF_051521515.1. Classification (NCBI taxonomy): domain Eukaryota; kingdom Viridiplantae; phylum Streptophyta; class Magnoliopsida; order Asterales; family Asteraceae; genus Lactuca; species Lactuca serriola. Next base: position 203,027,404 of record NC_136410.1, read on the forward strand.
AAATAAAAATAATGAGGGGCCTCGTTATAGATGTTATTGATGATCCGGTCATCTAGCGGAGTATAGATGACGACCACAGACTATTCTAGACAGTCCAGTGGAACACTAGCAGGCTCGCACCTGTAAGTGTTTATTCGAACTGTGTGAACTGTGTGCTCACCAGGTGTACTCCATCCCCCACATGGTCGCCTTTAGGACTTTCATTGCCAATGAATCCCCTTAGCATTAGTGTCCATCCCAATGATAGTCCTTAGACTAGGTCCCTTGTGTTAGATGTTTTAGGGACGTAATGTGAGGATAACCGGAATGGGTAATTGGGTTGATTGTTTGATGTTTAAAAATAATAATTATATTATTGTGGGTTGAAAACCCTATGTGCTCACCAGGTTTCCCAACGTGACCCACTCAGTTTATTTATATCACAAGTGTTGATATGAAGTCACATTACACCAAGAGATTTAAAGAGATGTAGATCACTAGTGTAAATAAATGTAAGTTCTATTTATGCTTATGTTTCTGTATTAATGATGACATCCCAAACGTTTTAAAATGAATAAAATACGTTTCTTCAAAAATGTTTTAATAACGTATTTATCAAGTTTTTCTGGGAACAAATTCCGCAACATTTTTATTAAAAGAAGTACTCTGATTTTTATAAAGCATAAACAAAATCGGTCTTTTCTGGCCGTGAAAATGGGGATGTCACAATTTTCATTGGCTACCCACAAAAGTCCTTTGGATATCTCTTCTATAGACCGAGTGATAATGTTGACTTCGTCACGAGGAGAGGAGTCTTTTGTGAGAGAGAACTCATATTCCAAGGGGACAGTGGGAGCCAAATTGACCTTGAATAACTTTAAGAGTCAAGCAGTGAAGGAACCTCAAACACTAGCAATCAACCAGATGAGGAAACTCCTGTTGAACCAATTAACGAATTCATACCTCTTACGCATTCCATTAGAGTTAGTATTCCACCTGTGTTATTTTGTTTTCATATAATAGTAGAAGGTGATACATTTATAAATGATAGCATACTGATAAATATGGATGAACCTAACAACTATAAGGAAGCCATGGCAGGCCCCGAGTCTACAAAATGGAAAGAGGCTATGGACAGTGAGATTTAGTCCATGTATGGCAATCAAGTTTGGAACTTGGTTGACAATGTACCGGGTCGTAAGACAGTTGGGTGCAAATGGATCTTCAAGAAGAAGACCAACATGGATGGGGAAGTAGACACATATAAGTCGCAACTGCTTGCGAAGGGCTTTACTCAAACTCGTGGAGATGACTATGATGAGACATTCTCACCAGTAGTGAAGATTAAATCTATAAGGGTTATGCTAGCCAAAGCTGCATTTCATGACAATGAAATATGGCAAATGGATGTCAAAACCGCTTTCCTTAATGGAAAGTTGGCTGAAGATGTTTACATGAGTCAGCCAGAGGGTTTTGTTAATGCAAAGTACCCTAATAGAGTGTGTAAGCTTGAAAAATCCATATATGGATTGAAACAAGCATCTCCCAAATGGAATCTTTGTTTTGTGAAAGAGTTTGGATTTTCGAGAACCGAGGATGAGTCTTGTGTATATGCCAAATCTAGTAGGAGTATAGTAAGCTTTCTGGTATTGTATGTAGATGACATACTGCTCATAGGAAACGACAACCCAACCTTACAGGAGGTTAAGTCCTGGCTTGGGAAGTGTTTCACTATGAAGGAACTTGGGGAAGCTGCTTACATCCTAGGGATAAGGATATTGAGAAACAGGAGTAAAAGACTAATATGACTTAGTCAGAGTACCTACTTGGACAAGGTTGTAACAATTGGTAAAAATAGGAACGATCATACGATGCTATGTTTTGATTATTAAGCAATATGAGTATTTTATCAAGAATGGTTGAAAGAATTTAACCACTTTTATTTAAGTAAGTTCTTGTGAAATATAAAACAAGTAACTATTGATAAATTTCGTTATGATGTATGACTACAAACCATCACCGGTTTGTGAAAATTAGTGTATAACGTCATTTGAATGCAACAAACTTAATTTTTGTATCAACATGTATCTAGTTGGTAAGTAAGTTAGGTTCTATGTAAAACGTGTGCTTAATAGTTGTGGAGGATCTAAATTTGACAAATATATGAACCGAAGTGACAAAACGTGTTTAACGATATGGTTAATCGGTTAAATGTCATGAAATTATACCTTGGTCAATAAATTTTATATTTAAATGAATAAAAATATAAAATGAATTATTATAAGTTATAATTAGAATGTATTTAAGTGTTTTTAATAAATAAAAATAAAACATAAACATTAAAGTTCAAATACACAAAAACTACATTGTTATTTTATACTGAGTATACATGTATGCATTTGTACATATGTATAAGAGAATTGGTGGAGATAAGTGCCAACTTAACTAAGAAGTGCTTAATCACTTAATACATTTTACTAAGAATTCTTCTTAATCCCACTTCTAATTTTCGAGATTAAGACCTTCCCTCTCCTTAACTAGAACTCCTAACTAACTAAATAACTAGTAGCTACTTAGTTAATTAACCCTATCTCTAAGCAACCACCTAAGCAAGTGGCTAGACAAGTTCACATCACTTAAACTCACATCCCATCACAAGCTAGTCTAGGTTTTGTCCCCTTATCCTCTTCCACCATTTCCTCCTTCATAATCACAAATTTTCCTCTTCATTTTACCCTCAATTCACCAGCCAATACTCCAGGGAATTACTCTCAACCTTCATCTCATTTTCAGCCGCAAGAACTTCCTTCCAAAACCGTAAACTAAAGGGCTGCTGTCCCTTTTGTGTTTCAGCCACCATTTCACCCATATACACATTCCTTTTGCGTGATATTTTTACCACCAAATACCCATGGAATTTAGTTGTTATTCTACTCAAAATTATATATCGAAAACAGTGAGTAAACTACCCTTTTTCTTACTCTTTTGTTGTGAAGTTTTCGTGACAGCAACATAGCCAAAACAGTGGTTGTTTTGGAGCATCAAACCAACAACCAAAAGTTCTTCATCTTCAACCTTCCAGTCTTCAAGTATTCAAATAAGTTGAGTTCATACCCCCTACATACTCATGTTTTCTTCAAGTTTTAAGGGGGGGGGGGGGGAATACAAGTTAGAACACTAAACATAACTTAAATTTAAAAGACAGCTTTCTACAGCAAAGTTGAGTCCTGTTCATGGACTAGTTTGACCATCTTAAACTTAATATATTTCAAAACTATACAATTTAGCTAACAGTTCAGGTTTATACCTTTCTATGGACTACTCGCACGTGTGCATACGATTTTTCTATAATTTATGGCGATTTTTATAAAACTACCTGTCATTTCAGAAGTGATTTCGGACCAGTCTATGAAGATGACCATTTTCACACTAGTTTGAGACCACTAAAAATCATAATAAAAATTAGGAGCAAATTAGACTCATTTTCTAAACTCATAGAGGTGACAGATTCAATTTTTGACTTACGATAATTTTTCTATAAGTTTTCTAAAAACAGGGACACTAAAGGGTAAAACTGTCAAAAGTGGTTTATAGATTTATTGACACCTTCTAACATTTTTAGTAAGGTTTATACATTAAGGAAGTTAAAACACAATCATTTAAATATGTTTAATAAAAAATTTCACAAAAGTGATAAGTACAAAAACGTCTTTACTATCAAACCTAAGGGTTATTTCATGCAAAGTTTCTAATAAAAACGTAAGAATATGAACAACAATTACGAAAAATAGCAAATCATCTTTTAAAATTTATACATATATATATATATATATATATATATATATATATATATATATATATATATATATATATATAACCATTTGCATATATATGTTTTGTTTAAAAAACTTGTCTTTTTCATCAAAAATATACAAATATAGTTAACGAAACTTTACCCCATTTTTATATCGTTGAGAAAAGGGTAAAATATTATCAAATGCATAGCTAAAGATTTCACGTCGTTTTTCATAGCTATCCTAGTTTTAAGGATGATCATTTATACAAACATTTTTAGCACAAAAACATGTAAACTTGTTGATCAAATTTAGTGAGTTTTGTCTTCACGTTACCTTATAAACTACACACGAAAGTCTTGTTAAATATAACCAGAGTCTCTTGTAGGGAGAGTGTGATAGTTGTGTATAGATATATACTGGGACCGATAATGTTGCACCTTAGCTGCTTGCAACAGCTGGACCGGAAGGCCTGGGGGTGACAAATGTCATAACGAAATCGACACCTGAAGAACGTTGCGAACAAGGCAGTCTGGGTCAATGAAGCATAGTTATAAGATAAAAATGAAAACTCACATAAAACAACGACACTTTTAGTTTACGCAAAGTCAGTCTTCAAATAGTTTCATATACAAACAAAATTGCATAACATCATTTTAAGTAGGAAAACTACTTATACGCTTTGGTCTTGGTTCATTTAAGGCCACATCTCATTTAAGGGAAAATATAGGATTTTACGGAAAACAAACATTACTACATTTCATAGAAAAGGTTTACAAATATTCGTACAAATGCTTATGAACTCACCAACTTAAATGTTGATACTCTCTTTTCAAATAACTTGTATTCTCAGGAAATCAGTAAATCAGGTAACAACTGGCTTTGAGGATGCGACGCTTAGCCATCTAAACAAATCTTTTGACAACATATTGTAATTGATATTTTGAAACATGTAATATGTACAAATGATGTAACTTTTTCAATTATATATATGTTGGTTGTGTGACAAGCCGACATTTTGAGACAATATAATGTAACACCAGTCAAATTTAGGCCAAAATATAACTTTCCTAAAAAATGATTTGGGTTAAATAAAGTGGTAGGAATTTTATCAAGGTTTTCGTACATATAAAGAACACTAAAATCCGAGTTATAACGGAGAAGTTATGACCAACCGAAGATTCTCGGCAAAACCAGGCAACACCGATTAAGCGAAAAACGCGAAGTTTCAATACAATAACATTTAGCCTTAGGTATCTAAACGATAGTCGTAGATTTCGTTAAACCATGATCATGCATAAAAAGAACGCCCAAAACGGACATCGTATGAAGAAGTTACAAATTTTCTAAGTTTCGTAACAGCGGTAGACAGCTAAAAAGTCGAAATAAAGATCGAGCGACTTTTAGCCGACACAACTTAAATGAGAGTTGAAGGTCTCGACAATAGTAGTTCGATGGTAAAAAGACAAACGAAAACGGACGTCGGATACAGAAGTTATGGATTTTTAACGAAGTTATCGTGTCTCGGCCTATTAATTAAAATATAATTAAAAATAAAGTCAAAATTAGTTGATGGAGTCTAAACAAAAGTTGTAGAGTATTTTCTCACCTTTGCGTGGATATAAAGAATATCAAAGACGGAGCTCGTATGCGAAAGTTACGGATTTTACAAGTTCGTGGCACACACACCGAAACGATTTACGCCCAGTGTACTCGGATGCTAGGCTCCGGATTGTCCATGTCGCTTCGATGCTTCTTCTGAAGATGCGGTAAGCACTAACGTCGCGTACGCCCAGCGTACTCCGAAGTTACGCCCAGCGTAACGAGTACGCCCAACGTAATCCCTCTTCTAGCACCCTATAAATTGAATGCGAGGGTGTCAGCTGCCTTTGCAAAAATTCTTCATTCCTCTCACATTTTCACCTCGTTTTTCGTGCCAACAACATCCCGACTTCCCCGTTTCATATCTAAGCCCCGACGAAGGTCCGAAGCCCCGTGATTCCCGAGAATCTCGTCACTTTCGGGTCGAGGTGCCGCCCGAGAAAATCTTGTTTTCTTCAAATCACGCACTTTCTTTGGTGAGTTCATACCCCTATAAACTACATTTTTAAATGTGTTATCCATACTTTTTATATACACTTTTAAGGGGGGTAATACAAGTAAACACACGATTATTATCGTGTGTAACACAAAGTTTCACTAAATACTCATTTTTATCAAGTAAATCATTGTGATTCATAACCACTACATGGAACCTTTCGTACGCAAAATATATCACGATATCATCTTGTCTTTTGAAATTAAATATGTCGTTTTACATATACGAATCAAACACTTTATTTATTCTTTGAGTATATGTGTTCATCTATGTCACCACAAAAGTTACACATTACATAACAAGTGAGCATTTCACTAGGGTTTACTATACAAACGAAACAAACTTTTGGAAAAACTATAATAGTTTACGACAAACATTTTTACATGTTAAAAACTCTTTATCAAACTATCTTACATACTTTATGTTCCTTTCAAACGCTGTTAGAATCGTATTTCAAACAAAGGTCTTCTTATACTTAAAATCGTTCTTATCAAACAAACTACTTTCAAGTCGTTTTATAAACTGACATCAAGTCATCATTTCTTATTTATTAAACTTCTCAAAGGTTATACAAAACTTCTTTTATATTTTTCTATTGTCAAATGCACGCCTATACATGTGTAGTTATATATATATATATATATATATATATATCATGTATACATATATAGACATAAAAGTTTTCCATCAATTGGTTTAGTACCTTTGGGTAGCAAAGGCATATTTCGGTTATACACCCACACTACTAGTAACTATAATAGGTATAGTTAGGATATACTACTTACCATTCCAAGTACAAGGAATCACACAAGAGTCAATTTATTTATGAGTCTATGCTAATACATCACATACTATATGAAGAGATACGATTACATACAATTACAAGGCATATAAATTTCAAGACATACAATTACAAGAGATACGATTACATAAGATAGTGTACTAGATATTCATGAAATTTTACATACTACAAAGTACCATATCAAAGAGATATTTTCATATACAAGAACAAATGGACATTTTCATACGTAAATTTGTTTTATACTAGGTTTTGTGAGACATTTCACGTACTTTCAAGTATGCATTATTAAGTCCTGTATTATATACCATAATCCCTTGGAGGGGGAGTGTGATAATTGTGTATAGATCTATACGGGATTGACAATCCCGCACCTAAACTGTTAGCTACAGTTAGACCGGCAGGTTTGGGGTGACAAATGTCATAACATTCCAACGCCTGAAGAACGTTGTTACAGGTAGTCTCGGTCATTAGCATGGTTATAAAACTCACATGGAGTATTAAAAACACGTTGATTTATGGGGTTATCATATACCTTAGCGATTATATATGTACACAAATCTACTATTTTAGACATGAAAAACATCATGGTAGTTCATTTTTGGGACTTTTAAACTACTACCCACTTATAAACAAATATTGGATTTCTGAAGCAAACATTCAAAACAGTCGGGTCTTGGTAGAAGGCTACATTTTATACTAGTAGAAATATGGGATTTTCTAGGGTTTTCAAACGTTTACAATTACTTACAAACATGTTCGTTGGTACAAACTTTCCTTCAAACATTTACAGGTCTTTCTTTACAGCTTTACAAATCAAAGTCACATAAATACTTATGAATTCACCAGCATTATTGCTAATACTCGCTTTCAAAATAACTTGTGTTCCCAGGACAGGGATAGACAGGTACAACTACCAGGTTCTGTGAAGACGGAGCGATCAAGACTCGTCTTTTATTTTTGAATATTCATTTTTGTAGAATTATACTATGAAAGAACTCAAATGTAATTAAAATTATACTATTAATGCAATGGATGATGTTGTTGCTTGTTTACTACTTTGCATTGTTGTGATACATTACATGACGTCCTCCGCCCCATAACGTTTCTGTCGTTCGCGGTTTTGGGGTGTGACAGATTGGTATCAGAGCATTGTTTATAGTGAATTGAGTATATCAACCCATAAAAGATATACAAACTATAAATACAATAGGGATTAAAATACTCTGACAAAGAGTCTATACTTTTAAATAATAAAATATTTAAGTAAGTATACGTGCTAGCATTCATACTAAAATCAGTGTCACTAGGACAGAACAAAAGTATTACGATTGTTGGACAACACAAGTAGACTTAGAGATATATAGTCAGAACTTGGATGATATAGCCTGATCAACTATATTATCCGAGGGTTGACTAGCGTGTGCCTAAGTGTGGTTGTGAGTTGCAAAAAGTCTAAAAACCTACCCATAATACCACAATGAGAACAATATAACATAAACCTAAAATACTATAGGAGTATTTTGTGTATTACTATAAACTACTTATGTGTTAGATTCTTATACCCCAATTATCGCATAGATAACATAGCTGGACCCCATCCCCATGACGACCCGTATTGCCCAATCAAAGGCAATGCTGGATGGTTCAGAGAAGAACTAGAGAATGATCATCCAAACCCTTTCGAATGATCACCATGTTGAAGACCTTCCGGGTGATGATAACTCCGAACTCGAGGATGAGAACCTACCCCCGGTAACTCCCACTTCAAACCCTAACCCTCGTCCAGCTCTTCATGGCTCGACACTTCCTTGGGTAGAATGATTGGAAACATGGAGCGAAGAGCAAGATCAACCTATGCCGTCTAAAGGAGACCGAAGCTGCTACAACTTAAGTGAAGGAAGCTCAGCAGGCAAAGTTCTACCAATCCTGATCCGATGAGTTGCTCGAAACGAAATTCAAGGCAGGACGACTCTCCATTATATCGAAGAGGTTAAATGCCAATGCAAGAATGCACACCATCCACACCAATCGTCTTGAAAACACTCATGAGAGATTTGAGAGAGACCAAGAGACCCTGCTGCAAGCATTAGCTAAAACACAAGCCGAAGTCATAGAGCTCCGAGTATGCCAGAGAGTGTACGAAAGACACCTTCTTCATAATGGAACGTCAATTGGTTGAACTAAGTGTTCACCAGAAGGATGACCGCCGCCAGTAAGAAATACTTTATTTCCCTTCCTTGTTTAAAGGAATCGTTTTCCTATGTATGTCCTATGTAGCATTTTTCTATGTAACTATCTTGTACTGTAAGTACTGTTAGTTAGGCCCTTATGCGGCCAAAACCTTTCTACTCATGATATGATGTAAGACCTTCTTCAAGATAAAATTTTCCTAAACTTATTACATCTTCAACACCGATGATATTGACAGTCGGCTAACTTCCGTGTCGCTCTTTGTTCAAAAACCCTCATCATACCTTCGTTGGAGTCTATCCGAAACATGCTTTAGTCAAGTCATTAGACTATAGTAATTTAACTCCGAAAACATTTCCAAAGTCTCTTTTAGTAGTAAGATCATGTTATTCACCATCCAACGATACCTCGGCTTGAACGACAAACGTCTTAAGACCACTCTACAAACATACTTCTACTCTGTACTAGGACTACATCATAGGGATGTAGGTCAAACTTTCGAGAACATACTCTTACTCTTTACATAAGCGATCGAAGTACATTTTGGGTCAACCAAAATCGCTCACAAAATCCTTTTTCTTTCGTGTTACAGAATCATGTCGCCGAAGAAAAGTAATCAACCCATCGGCCAAACGCCAACTCTTCAGATTGATGCAGCTACCTTTCAAGCTGCAGTCTCAGCTGCCGTGACAGCTGTTCTGACTCACCTTAATGCTAACAACGCAAATGTTAGCAGGATGGTTTTCAATAATTCCAATCCAAGTAACAACCAAGTACACCCACGAGTAACAAACTACCACGACACTCCGAACCTCAAACCAAAGAGTAATAAACGAAAATTCTGGGATAAAGTTAAAGGCAAATCACCTCGAGGGATAAACAAGAAACCATCACCAGTGGCAGCCTTCGCAGCCACGACATCTACAACTCCTACCACCAACACTACTAGTATCCCAATTATCCCTAACCCGGCCAGACAGTATGCTGGAAACCTACCGAAGTGCAATAAGTGCAGCTTCCATCACCTAGGTAGTTGTCGCCTGTTACACTGCAAGACCTGCAACAAGAACGGACACATTGCCCGCTTCTGCAGGACTCGGGTCCAACACATTACTTCAACCACCAATGTTGAAATTTCTCGGATATGCCATCTATGTGGTTTAATGGGACACTTCAAGAGGGACTGCCTAACAGAGAAGAATGACAGTGGAACAGGAGGAGTTTGATCTCAGAATGGAAAAAGGCAATGAAGGACCCGAATATATTGTTAAACATGTTTAAAACTAGTGCAACTAGAGTCTTATCTTTTGAGAGATCCCATCAAAAAAGGGGACCCTCGTGCTGCGTATACTTGCCTTTTGTAGTATACCTTGTTCGCAACAATAGTCTTGTAGGAAAACCGAAGTACTGTAACTCTGTTAAAAGTTGCACTGTTGTGTTTTGTCTGTAACACCCTTATGATCAAATCTAATACCTTTATTTCCAAGTAAGTCTGATATCATCATACAACTTGATTCAATTCGATCCTCGCAATACCAGTTTTGTGCTACTTCTCCTTCTCCGAAAAAAACGTCTTTCTAGCCTGTTGGGTGTATGGTGTTGCGTCTTGGGCTTGACTCTTAGCCCTGTTTTGTATCCGGATTGGGCATGTCCATCCGTGATTTATTTATTAGGGTTTAAGTATATATAGGTGCTTGCATGCATCTTAGTACGTAACATTCAGAAGTAGATTTGATATCGTTTTATAGTTATCGATTGTAAACCCTAAAGCCTCTACAACGGAAGTTCTTTGTCGAGCTCTGCTGAGGCTTGAATCATTTGAATCATTAAACATACTGTTGATTCCATCTCTTGTTTATTTCTTTGTTTGAATCATTTTGCCAAACCTGTGTAAGATCTAAACGATCTAAGAGATTAATATCTCATCAATTGGTATCAGAGCAGGAGGCTGTGTAATTCATACACATCTCTTCTGTCATAGAAGTGATAGGGTTTATTCCGCATGCATTGATATTTATTGAGCCGTCACTCCATTATTGACGTATCTCATTAATTATTAAAATTTGCCCTAATATTACGTATTACAAAGTCTGATCTTATAACAGGTTAAACGATCAAGCATGGACGATTCTCAATCCAATCCAATCAACATTTCTAACAACATCGGATCAACAACCAAGATTCTAATCCTCTACACTCAAGATTATGAAGTGTGGACGCATCATTTTGAAGACTACGTTATTGGATCAGAGGACAACAGGTATCTTATATGGGAAGCAATCGTAAATGGCCCATTTGCTCATTCTAAGCCTTCAAAAATCATTAAAACTCAAAAAGAGTACAATGATTTGTTGAAAGATGTAAATGACGTCGCTCTGGACGAAAAGGAGAAGTTTCAATGAAACATTAAGGAATTGAGACTAATCCGTTTTGCCCTTCAATCCGACACGTTTCGTTTGGTTAGTTCTGTTGGATATAGTGTCTAAGCCCATAACTATATTTGGTATGTACTTGACCCGACCCGGCATGGTCCATTTGGGTTGCACTTCACCCGAACAATTTATGGATAATATTTGAGAATAGTACAAGTTATGATTTATTAATATATTATAAGTTCTAATATATTAATATAAGATCATATTATTTAATTAGTAGTGATCTATAATTAATCTAGGATTAATTTAGTGATCAAAGATATTACTAATTAAATATGGGCTTCTATATTTATATTGTGTGGGCTAATGCTTATTTAGAATGGGCTAGGCTTGGATGGAAAAGTCCATGGATACTCCATGGAGCTTTGACCCATGGATCTCATGGAAATGAAGAGACATGGGTATTAGGGTTTACATGGATGTAACCCTAATCCACCACACTATATAAAGGAGGCTTTGGTTTTTGAAATCATACTAGTTGACACTTGTTGAGGTGAGGCCGATTTCAAGATAGTAGTATTTATTCTCTCAAAGTTCCAAGTTTGTGGTGATTTGTGATTTCCACTTGAGGCATCCACACTATTGGTGCTAGGCTCTAAAACTCCAAGCAATCAACTACAACTTCAAGGTAAGCATTTCTACTAGCTTTATTTGATTCATGTTCCCCATGCCATGCTAGTTAGGATATGAACCTTGGAAAAATAATTATTTGCATGTATCTTAGAAAAACATAGATCCAAGGTTTATTAGGGTTGCATGTACACTTAGGAAGTGTTAGAATGCTCAAAACCCATCAGTGGTATCAGAGCCTAGGTTTGTTTGTTTGATACTTGCTGCAAAATAGTTGGAAAAGTCGAAAATAATTAAAAAAAAAAAACAGAATTTCGACTTTAGTTGCTGGAAATGGATTGGAAACATTACTCTAAACTGTTTTGGTACTTGAAAACTTGTTTTAGATGGAGTAATGTTTTTGCTAATTCATTTACAACAACTAGTTATCAAAATTACAAAGTTTTATGTGATTTTGATTCTTGAAAGTGTTCATATTCATATTCTTGTTCTTATGATGTTTAGATGATCATAGGAATTATTTGTAACCTATGTGGTAATTTAATTCTTGATCATAATGTGTTTTAATGGAGTCCATAACTTGTCCTCAAGTTATGGAAAACCAAAAGTCTCTTGGATTAAAAACCATTAAAAGAACATAAGAGTTAGAAAAATGAAGAGTCTTCATTTTATTACTCTATTAAACTCATAAGTTACAAGATATGAAAAGTTTTGAAAGTTTACAAAACTTGCCCTCAAGTTTTGGAACAAGTAAAGTTAAGTTAAAACTTTAGTTCCAACCCTTAGAATTTTAAAAGTTAAAATTCAACCCTTATACTTATATTATTATGATTTAATAATTATATATATATGTATAAGAACAAAGTCGTCTTACCCCTAGTACGCCTCATTCACGAAGCCAGTCTATAAGGTGGGTATAAGGTTGTTGCCTATAAAATGGTGACTTAATGGGTGTCCACTCTCACCCACCGCTTGCTTGACTGGTGGAGGGTCGTTAGCCGAACGGGTAAGACAAGGACTTATAAATTCTCATTCAACGTATGATGAATATTATAAAGTAACTAAATGTTTTATTAAATTCCCAATCTTAGTTACTTTAGGAAAAATGTGAATAAGGTGCTAATCCATGAAATTACACTTTACACTTTGTTTAAGTCGTTGGTGGAGCGTGTGTGGTTAACCGGCACACTAACTTGGACTTAACAAGGTAGGTAAATGGTGACTTAAAGGTTTATTATAGTATCGATGGAGCGTGTGTGGTTTACCGGCACATCGATTGAGTGATAAACTTTAAAGGGTACCAAGTGATTTGCATGGTTACTTCACACCTCATTTTGTGATCCTCGGCATCCCAGTCACAAAACCTGGAGGGCACACTCGAGATTGAAACATGCCTTTGAAAAGTTCATTGAATCTCAAAGAATCTAGGAATTTCTAAGAACCAATCAAAAACCTAATATTTAATCATTTCGGTTTTCGTGGTGGAAATTGGTGAATCGTCATTCACCTACCTTTCAAATATGGTATAGCTTAGATTACGGCATACCTCTTCTAAGTTATATTATATTGTGATTGGATCCTAGCCTTAATATTACATTTGGGTGTTTTATTAAGGACTCTCTTATATCTAAACTAATCTTGTTCTCTTTTTTCAGATGTCTTCAAACAATGCTGCTTCTGGCTCTAATCCTAATAGCTCCTTTACTCTTATGAGCTTGTGTGGGAAAGTTACCTTTGATGGATCCAACTTCAATGAGTGGATCAGAAACATCAGGATGATTACCCGCTACGAGGACAAAGAATATGTCCTTGACAAGGAGCTTAAGGAAATTAATGAGACCACTGCAACTCCCCAGGAGATCGCTGACTTTCATACTCATGAAAGAGATGCTACCAAGGTGGCTTGCATCATGTTAGCCACAATGACAGCTGAACTCCAAAAGTCTTATGAGGATTTCTACCCTTATGAAATGCACCAAGATTTGATGGAAAGATACCATCAGAGTGCACGACAAGAGAGGTATGAGATCATCTGCTCCATGATAACAGCTATGATGAAGGACGGTGAATCCGTCACGAGCCACATGCAGAAAATGCAAAGGTATGTGGATCGGTTGCTGAAGCTTAATGTGAACTTCCCTGAGGAGCTTGCAATAGATATCATTTTGCACTCCTTACCATCGTGCTATGATCAATTCCGTATGACATATCACATGAATAAGGAAGAGGTGACACTCAGCAAACTTCAGGGACTTCTCAAGACCGTAGAAACAGGTCTTAAGGGGAAGTCGGTTGCTATCACTCCCACTCCAAACTCAACTCCAGTTTTGGCAATCGGGAAAAGACGAGGGAGGAAGAGAAAGAGCTCTTCGAAGGGTACCAAGGTTCGGACCCTTGATGGCTCTTCTTCAAGTGGAACCAAGAAAGGTTTCATCACTCCTTCTTCTGACCCAAAAGAGGCTGAATGCTTCTATTGCCATGAAAAGTCTCATTGGAAGCGGAACTGCCCAAAATACCAGCAGGATGTGAAGGATGGGAAAGTTAAACCCAACCACGCAGGTATTTACACTATCTTATCTAATAACTCACCCCATTCTAAATCTTGGGTCCTTGATACCGGTTGTGGTATTCATATTTGTTGTGACTTGCAGGGACTAAGAAGAAGTGAGAATGTGGAGCAAGGAAGAATAAACTTGATCATGGGGAATAGGAAAGCTTTACCTGTTACCAAGATTGGAGTTTATACTTTATCGCTAAGTAGTGGGTTTAATTTAGATTTGAATAAGTGTTGTTATTCGCCAGGAATGGCAAGAAATATTATTTCCTTTCATGCTTTGTACAAACAAGGGTTTACCTTTTCATTTAATAATGAAGTTGGTTCTATTGATGCTTTCTTTAATAATGTTTTTTATTTTAGAGCATTACCCTGTGATGGTGTGTATGAAGCTGTATCTGTTGTAGATAATTTAGGAAATAATGTTTTGTGTATTGATTCTACTACTAATAATAACTTGGATAAAGCATCATTATGGCATTGTCGTCTTGGACATATAAGCAAGAAACGCATAGGCCAACTCCAAAAGGATGGAGTTTTGGAGTCGTTTGACCTAAAGTCAAATGATAGTTGCGAATCATGCTTACTTGGAAAAATGACAAAGTCACCCTTCACAGGCTCGTGTGAGAGGGGTGAAGGTTTGTTGGACCTTGTACACACGGATGTGTGTGGACCATTCAAACATGCCACAAGGGATGCTAATCGTTATTATTTGACTTTCACTGATGATTACAGTAGATATGGATATGTCTACTTAATCAAGCATAAGTCAGAGACTTTCGAGAAGTTTAAGGAATTTAAACAGGAAGTCGAGAATCAATTGGGCAGGAACATTAAGATGCTTCGATCCGATCGAGGAGGTGAGTATCTTAGTTCAGAGTTCCTCGACTATCTTAGGGAATGTGGGATTGTCTCACAATTGACACCTCCCAGGACACCACAGTTGAATGGTGTGGCTGAGAGGCGTAATCGAACCTTGTTGGATATGGTTCGTTCCATGATGAGTCGAGCTACGCTACCAATCTCATTCTGGGGGTATGCCTTAGAGACTTCCGCCCATATTCTTAATCTAGTCCCTACAAAGAAAGTTGCCAAAACTCCTCACGAGATGTGGACTGGTAAAGTACCTAAGCTAGACCACATCAAGATTTGGGGTTGCGAGGCTTTCG
This sequence comes from Lactuca serriola, assembly GCF_051521515.1. Taxonomy (NCBI): domain Eukaryota; kingdom Viridiplantae; phylum Streptophyta; class Magnoliopsida; order Asterales; family Asteraceae; genus Lactuca; species Lactuca serriola. Next base: position 203,042,995 of record NC_136410.1, read on the forward strand.
TGAGACGCGAGACTCATGATAAGCTCGAACCTCGAAGCGAGAGGTGTATTTTCATCGGCTACCCATAACAATCCTTTGGTTACCTCTTCTACAGACCTAGTGATAATGTGGTCTTTGTAGCAAGAAGAGGAGTTTTCGAGAGAGAGAATTTATAAGCCAAGGGGACAGTGGGAGGCAAATTGATCTTGAAGAAATTCAAGAGTCAAGCGGTGAAGGAACTTCAAACACTAGCCCTCAACTTGAGGAGGAAACTCCTGTTGAGCCAGTTGATGTGCCTGTACCTCTTAGGCGTTCCACAAGAGTTAGGAATGCACCTGAGCATTATTATGGCTTCCATATTACTGCGGAAGGTGAGACACTTATTAGTGATGAGACACTAGTAGGTCTGGATGAACCTAACAGCTACACGGAAGCCATGGCAGGCCCTGAGGCTGCCAAGTGGAAAGAGGCAATGGATAGCGAGATACAATCCATGTATGACAATCAAGTTTGGAACTTGGTTGAAAATGTACCAGGTCGTAAGACAGTGGGGTGCAAATGGATCTTCAAGAAGAAGACCGACATGGACGGTAATGTACACACTTATAAGGCACGACTGGTTGCAAAAGGTTATTCTCAAACTCTGGGAGTTGATTATGATGAAACCTTTTCACCAGTGGCCAAGATAAAGTCTATTAGGGTTCTGTTAGCCATTGCTGCATTTCATGATTATGAAATATGGCAAATGGATGTCAAAACTGCCTTCCTTAATGGAAAGTTGGCTGAGGATGTTTACATGGTTCAGCCAGAGGGTTTTGTCAGTACAGAGTACCCCAATAGAGTGTGTAAGCTCGAGAAATCCATTTATGGATTGAAACAGGCACCTCGCAGATGGAATCTTTGCTTTGATGAGAAAGTCAAGGAATTTGGCTTTTCAAGGAGTGAAGATGAATCTTGCGTCTATATCAAGGCTAGTGGGAGCATAGTCAGTTTTTTGGTACTGTATGTGGATGACATACTACTCATAGGAAATGACATCCCAACCTTGCAGGAAGTAAAGTCCTGGCTTGGGAAGTGTTTCGCTATGAAGGACCTTGGTGAAGCTGCCTATATCCTAGGGATAAGGATTTTGAGAAACAGGAGTAAAAGACTAATTGGACTTAGTCAAAGCACCTATGTGGACAAAGTGTTGAAAAGATTCAACATGCATAACTCCAAGAAAGGTGAGTTACCTATTCAGAGTAATGCCAGATTGAGTAAGACACAAAGCCCTAGCACTGAGGCTGAGATAGCAGAAATGAGTCGACTACCTTATGCTTCAGCTGTAGGATCGATCATGTATGCTATGACGTGTACTCGACCTGATGTAGCCTTTGCTTTAAGCATGGTTAGCAGGTATCAGGGGAACCCTGGCAAGGAACACTGGACTGCGGTAAAGAATATCCTCAAGTACCTGCGAAGGACTAAGGACTGGGTCCTTACCCTCGGTGGGAGTGATGACTTGAGAGTTGTAGGGTATAGTGATGCTAGTTTCCAGACTGATAGGGATAATTTCCGCTCTCAGTCAGGCTGGGTCTTTACCCTAAACGGAGGAGCAATTTCTTGGAAGAGTTCCAAGCAAGAGACAGTGGCAGATTCAACTTGTGAATCAGAGTATATAGCAGCAAGCGAGGCAGCAAAGGAGGCTATATGGCTAAAGAACTTCATCGGAGACCTTGGAGTTGTACCAGCTATAAAAGAGCCAATGGAGATTTTCTGTGACAGCAATAGTGCGGTTGCCTTAGCCAAGGAACCAAGGGATCACGGGAGATCCAGACACATCGACAGAAAATACCATTTTATCAGACATCGAATTGAAGAAGGACTCCTCATGGCGAAGAGGGTATCATCGGATGAGAACCCGGCAGATCCCCTCACGAAGGGACTGAGTAGGGTTAAGCATCTCCAGCATGCTCGGAGCATAGGGCTGAAGGATGATATAAGTTTTAGTAGTTAGATAACCCAGGAATTTGTAAAGTGTAATTGACATTTGATGATGAATAAAAGGTGTTTTATTTATGAGTAAAGTGTTGCTATCTCTTGTCGATCTTTTACTATATTTCTTTTGCATGTTTTGACTTCCAGAATAATTATGTTTGGTATATCATATTATTCAAACCTCCACAGTCGGTCATATGTCGGAAGTAGGTATGAATCAAGACTGTCATGATTGGTTGCAGAGGTCTAAGGTGTTGGACAAGGCTACAACAATCATGAGTGCTCATAAGTTCTGAGCATTGGACTCAACCCACGCTCACTGGAATCACTTCATGGAATTTTATCTCGAGTGATCGTGAGACGGTAATATCATATAAGTCTTCAAACCTAGAGATATGATTTGTTACTTACGAGTTGGTTATGCATTGATTGTACGAAAACGCATTGGTAACTCGATGTTATAAAACGTGCTTTTGTGTGTAATTCAATGAGTGGTAGAACAAACATATGAGTTGAAGTTTATCTGTTCCTTCTTGGATTAGAAGCTGATATCTGGGCCTCTCGATGATTTTGTTTTGACCTATGTACCGGGCCCGGTCAGAACTAAGTTGATGTGTTCAATTAAGTTCTTTGTCAAACAAATCGGAAATCGGGAAACAAACTGCTGGACAATAAGTAAGACATTGTTCCATGTATTTGTCCGGCTGATATCTAGAACAGAGGATTATATGATCACTTATCTAAATGGCGCGTTCTAGTTCAACAGAGTTTAAAGAGCTACGATTGCTGATCGGTTCCTGAAGTTATACTTGCAAATATAGTTACTAGACTTATCCAAGTGGGAGACTGTTGGATATAGTGTCTAAGCCCATAACTATATTTGGTATGTACTTGACCCGACCCGGCATGGTCCATTTGGGTTGCACTTCACCCGAACAATTTATGGATAATATTTGAGAATAGTACAAGTTATGATTTATTAATATATTATAAGTTCTAATATATTAATATAAGATCATATTATTTAATTAGTAGTGATCTATAATTAATCTAGGATTAATTTAGTGATCAAAGATATTACTAATTAAATATGGGCTTCTATATTTATATTGTGTGGGCTAATGCTTATTTAGAATGGGCTAGGCTTGGATGGAAAAGTCCATGGATACTCCATGGAGCTTTGACCCATGGATCTCATGGAAATGAAGAGACATGGGTATTAGGGTTTACATGGATGTAACCCTAATCCACCACACTATATAAAGGAGGCTTTGGTTCTTGAAATCATACTAGTTGACACTTGTTGAGGTGAGGCCGATTTCAAGATAGTAGTATTTATTCTCTCAAAGTTCCAAGTTTGTGGTGATTTGTGATTTCCACTTGAGGCATCCACACTATTGGTGCTAGGCTCTAAAACTCCAAGCAATCAACTACAACTTCAAGGTAAGCATTTCTACTAGCTTTATTTGATTCATGTTCCCCATGCCATGCTAGTTAGGATATGAACCTTGGAAAAATAATTATTTGCATGTATCTTCGAAAAACATAGATCCAAGGTTTATTAGGGTTGCATGTACACTTAGGAAGTGTTAGAATGCTCAAAACCCATCAAGTTCATGTAGTACAGCGAAGGAAATCTGGGATAGGCTGAGACAACTGTATTCGACAGATGACAACCTTAAGCACTCGATTTAGACCCTTCTTCTCTCTGAATTTGGAGAGTTCAAGCAAAAGTCAGAGGAGTTGGTTACACAAACGTTCGATCGATTCAATCATCTTCTCAGTAAAATGATCAAACATGACATTGAAAGAAAGCTGATCGAACAGAAGGTTACTTTTTTAAATGGTCTAAGATCTGAATAGCGGGTGGTCGTATCCATAGTTGAAGCACATGAACAGATTAAATCTTATTCACTGGCGAAACTAGTAGGAATTCTGAAATCCTAGGAAAAGACGGTGTTGCAAGAAAAGAGTGTGGTCACAAACTTGGGATCTTTGGTCCTTCTGTCTAAAAGTAAGAATGCAGTAGAAGACGAAGATCCGGACCTAGGGGACTACGATCTAACTTCAGAGGATTATGCAATGATGGTATCCAATCCCAAAAGGTTCATCAAGAAGAAGTTCCCTACCAATAAGAACCGAAATTGGTAGGGCTGCTACAGTTCTGAAAAGGTGAAGGAGGAGTCGAAGACTGAAGAACCTAAGAAAGAGGCGAAGATGGAAGCTGATTCTGGTGTCAGCTGTTATTACTGTAGAGGAAAGAATCATTACGCCAAAGATTGTGTTTTGAAGAAAATGACGGAAAAAGATGAGGAGAAAGATGAAGAAGCAATTCTCCTGAAAAAGCAGGAGGAGATTAAAAAGAAGAAAGTTGCTACTAATCCCTCTATGAATGCTCTTATTGTGTAGGGTTCAGCAGATGATGATGAGTTTGGGGGCGTTCAAGTTTGGTCAACCGGCTCATAGGATGATGAAGTGAGAAAGCCTTCTCATGGAAAGGCTTATGTTGCGAAGAGTGATGATGTTAGTGGAAGATGTTTCATGGTGACGGATGTGTCTCAGATGAGGGGATACAACACTGACGGTGGAAATGATGCAACCAAGGAAAGAGAGGATGTATGCTTTACAGCAAAGCCTCTCAGTGTGCAGATCAATGAACTTGACGAATTGATCAAGAAGGTACAATCCATTTTTATTTCATTTAAAGTTCCACAAGTATCATAAGAAAAAGAATTAATAAACTTGAACTCAAGAATTTTGAGTCTAGATAGCTGTTTAACTCAAACACGGGTCACAAATTCTAATCTAACTGACCAAATGAGCAGGGTGTCATCCAAAAGTAAGGAGCGAAGGATGTGGATTGAGCAGAAGGAGTCGAAGCTAATTAAGTCTAGAGATGAAAACATTTATTTGCAAAGAGACAATTTGAAAATGTTAAAACAAAGGATTGTTTTTTGTTTGATTGCTAAAAGACTTTATGCTAACATTACTCAACTGCATCTAAATTGTGAAATAGGGCAGAAGATACATCGCATGATTCTACCCTTCCTTGAGTTTAAGGAGGATGAAATCGATGCCGAAGCATACAACTGTGAAAGTATTGTATCTTCCGATGATGTCAATCCCACTTATATGTATGGTCTGGATAAAATAGAATCTTTTATAAAGTCCAAAGATCATAAGGACATGCTTAAAAATCTTTTGGATGAAAATCTCTGGTGGTGGATTTAAAAGTAATTGTGTAGAGCAAGATAAAGATTTGTTAAAACAATTTATTATCATCAAAGAATAATTACTTTTGAAGCATATAGAACAGAAGTCAGAGAAAGAAAGAAAAGAAAAAGAAGATGTTCTTGATATTCTTGAAGAAGTTCATGATGTTCTTCAACGTTCTGAAGAAAAAGCGACTCCAGATGTTCTTGTTGAGGGGGATTCAAGTGTTTCAAGTTTTTCAGAAGCTTCACAATCCGAATCTAGTTGTTCTGAAAAAGAATCTCAAAGTATATCTCCGGAAATCGTGAAAGTGAAGGAGTTTTGCTCTAATGGAACAACTACAGGTGATCAGATTCAGAAAGATGAAAAGGTTGTTCAAATCAGAAATTTGTTTCTGAAGCCTAGAAATAAGAAAAGAAAGAACAAGAGAAAGAACAAGAGTAAAATGAAGAACGTTTGGATGCCCAAGGTACAAGTAACCAATGCTTGTGAAAAAGTTCAGAAAGTTGAAGTCAAGAATGTTCAAAAGAAATTCTGTTCACACTTTTCTTCAGATGAATATGGTAAAAGTTGGAGAAAAGAGAAAAGACTATTTGGTTGGTTTAATGAAGTTTTTGGAAATTTTTGTTTTCAAACTAAAAAGAGGGTATTATTTTTAGAGGATGATATATTTTCTTCAAATAAGTGGGTGTGCAAGAAACCAACTTCAAAGTTGAACCTTAAATGGGTACCAAAAGTCCCATAAAAATTTTGTTCTCTATTTAAAAAAACAAAAAAAAAACAAAAATGGGGACAAAATCTTGGTGAAATCTGGTGAATATTGGGTCAAAGATATGAAATCTTATTGAAGAAATCAAATTTATTGTTTTTTTGTGTGTTGGAATTGACAAAAAGCTGAAAAAGTTGAAAAATGGGTGAAAAGTGTCATTATTCTGCAAAAATAAAGCTGCTTTCTGACACTTTTCTGCTTAAAGCGTACAAACTGTAAATTTGTTGTAACAGGAGGGGTTGCTTCCAGATTTAATCTCAATAAAAGGTTCTGTTCTCAACTATGAATATGTAAAGGGATGAATGTGTCACTTCGCTGATTCTCTAGGGGCCAAAATCATAACTTTGGTATAGACTTCCAATTTTTCAATTAATCGCAGTGTTAGTGTTCAAGGTTTCGTTTGTTCACTTGCAGTCGGCATACTGTATATCTATGTTTCTTTGAAGCCGACTCAAAAACGAAAGTCTCAGTCAAGAAGGAGATTATGAACTGAACTCATAGAAGCGAACCTCACGAATAAGAACCGAACTCAAGTTAAAGAATCGAAACTCAGATTAAGAACCGAACCTCACAATTAAAGAACCAAACTCTCGATTAACAACCGAACCCGAATCTACTGTTCACAACCGAACGTTCGGTTGATTTCGCTTTCGTTTGTGTAATTGATGGAGCGAACCTGCAACTGTATTTGAAGCAAACCTAAGAACCGAACTCAAGATTAAGAAGCGAAACTCAATTGGAACCAAAATAGACCGAACGTTCGGTCTATTTTGCTTTGGGTATGAAATTGAAGCGAACCTGCTCTCGGTCCTTGATTAGCTTTTGGTTCATGAACATTCGATTGGGAGTGATAGGAATGAATCTGGATTCACAGTTGGAACCGAATGCCACAAGAGGTGAAGGTTGGTTCGTCAAGAACCGAACTCACCAGAACCTTACAATCAAGAAGCAAAACTCATAGGAGCGAGAGGTCAACGATTCCGGGCTGCCTTGATTTGCACCATTGAACTTGCAGCAAACCTTGTCGATGTTTCTAAACTCAGTTACTCTCGCTGAAATCAAGAGAGTTCGATTTCAAATGTGAATACTGAAAGCAAAACGAAACTGAAATCGGGGTTCAAGCGAATTGAAATCGGAATTTTTGATGGAATTAGATGTCAAAAATCGTCGGCATCATGAAGTCGATGTTTGATATTTTATATAATCGGCACTCCAAATCTGATAACGGGTCTTCTAGCTTGTGAATTTGACACTGTGAAATAGGAACAAAAATCAGTCGACGTCATTATTCTAAATCGATTTGGATTTTGTTTGAAAACAGAAATCAGAAGTATCAAAAGCGATTTGGGATCTGAAGCAATCAAACTACGATCGGAATCTGTTCGTCGTTATAAACATCAAAGTTTCGAGAATCAAAATTGAATACAGAATTGGACTGACTCGGAATCAGATTTTACAAATCAAAATCGAAACTTGATATTGTAATCGGAACTATTTGCTTGAATGATGTTTGTGTTCTTCTGCAATTTCAAATGGAGCTTCAATGGGTTCGTATCAGGAGTAAATTTCTAAGTGGGATCTATTTGGACTTTTTAAAAGTCAAAGAAACTCCATTCTCTGAATGAACGAAGAAGATGACTCAATGTTATTTCTTTCAACGTTAAAATGAAGCAATGGGATATATTTTCATCTTCAGCCCCCTGACTTTCAGAACTTCAACGATTTAACCACATATCCCAAATTCTTTCCAAACTTTTTGGATTTTTACCCATTCTTTCCAAAATATTTTCATTTCTTATCCTTTTCTTTGGTCTTATTCTTTTCAAACCCTTCTAAAATAATTGCTTATTATTCTATTCTTTTGTCTAAATTTAAATATTGGAAAATACCAAATTAAGTTTTGTTATTTTTCCGGTTTTAATTTTTGAGAAATGGGTTTATTCTAACGGGATTTATTTCATCATATCTGACGGGTTTTGAAGATTGTGGGTGATACTTCTTAACTTTCCGGATTCTCTCCATGGTATTTGTTGAAGATTCAAGGGGGAGTGATGATTATTCAAGGGGGAGTTCGTATTTGGAAGATTATTTCTAATTCTCTCGTTTTGAAGACCCCATGTGCTTATAAGTATCACAATTTAGGGGGAGAAATGCCAAGAAGATCTGAAATCGTGATCTTCATCAGTTTCAACATCTAGGGGGAGATTGTTGAGTATTTGAGATATTGAAACTGATATGGCATATTTGGTTATTTAGGGAAGCCTTTTTAGGGTTAATCATTTTATGATCCCTACGGTGCCTTTACAGTAGAAGTTCTTAATCGAGCTCTGCTAAGGCATTGGTTTTATATTAGGCATTTATTTTATATTTATGGTAGATATTTATTGTTCCCTATAAATAATCATTAGGTTTACTTTTGGTGTAAGCTTTTTACCATATTAGGGTTTTTCTCTGTACGTTCATGAGATAATCAATACAAAAACCCTTTATCAGATTACTTGCATATTATGGTGATTGATTCTTGATTGTTCATGATATTCCGCATTCGTCATCTCAGATTTATTCCCAACAAAGCCAAGCCGTCATTCTAGAACACGGAAGTACTCATGCATAGAGTACCTCATGTTTCTTATCCTTTCCAAAGAAACCTCAGCAAACCTCCCCAAAGTACAACTCATGCAGTACATCAAGTTCAATCCAAAGACCCACCTTTTCAATCTTAATTATATACAACTCGTATACCCGAGATTGTGATTGATAAACCAGGTATGAATTCTACTATGAACTTCAAAACAGACACTGCCCAAGACTACGAGTGATCGTGCTTCCGTAAGAATAAACTTAGAAATACCTATCCTTTTCACTAATTCATGAGTAGTCATGCTTTCTTTTAGATCTTCACGACAGCTAATCCACCCCAAGGTTTGGACATCATAATCAGTAGGAGTTGGTAAGTCTACATCGAGCCGACATCAGGTGCTTTGATAAAGCAGTTCGTCCTAACCTCCCTAAACAACGAAGCCCTAGTTATTTACAGCCACGAACCAAGTACGAACCCTCTCATGATTTCGTGTATGCAAGCTCAGAAATGCTTACGAAAGGAATATTGTCACACCCCGAAACCGAAGGCGGAAACGTCTCGGGGCGGAGGTGATTTCATATGAATCATAACCAATGTACATAGTAAGCGAAGTAAAACACAAAACATTACATTACATAGATTTCATTACATCAATTGAAAAGTAAAGTAGTACAAGTTTCATAGATATATAGTTTAAACAAAAGAAAGACGATTCTTCTACGCACTCCGTCTTCACCAAAAGAGATCGTCGGGTACCTGTCTAAAGTGGACCTGAGAATACAAGCGGTTTGAAAATCAGCATAAAGCTGGTGAGTTCATAAGCGGTTTGTTTTATGAAAAGAACGAGTTCCTTTAGTTTCCTAAAAAAGTGGTTAACCAAGAAAATCCCATATTTTCTCAAAAGTTAGCTACCAAATTCAAATTGTAATGTAAAAGATTTACAATGAAAACATGGTTGTTCTTATGAATTGTAAACTTTAGTTATCTAACTTGCTACACTTTTCTGGTTACGAACTACTGGTACTCAGGAAAATCCTATATTTTCCTACATGTGTAAGTGTGAACTATTACTGATTCTGTGTGAGCTAACTGATATTGATTCCGATTATGTTCATTATTATCCTTAGGAAAAACCCCATGTTTTCCTGAATGTGTGTGTGTACGATTACCAATTCTATGTATGCTAACTGTTACCGATTCTGATTATGTTCATTGTTCTCCCCAGGAAAACCCCATGTTTTCTTGAATGTGTGAATGTGTGTGCTTGTCATCCTTGAACATACATTAGCTTTACTACATACATAAAGCTAGTAAATGAGTCTAAAGCATTAATAATCTAGATTGCGAGTCCTTAACCATACTCAGACTAGATATGACTCGAGTCATGGCCAGTATCCTTTTTATGACTTTCATCACCCTTGAACCTTTCAATTCGGCTGTAGCTAGCAGCCAGGTGCGGGATTGTCAGTCCCGTATAGATCTATACACTCAAGTCATGCTCTCCTACGTTCGGAGATTCTGGTTACAAGGGTAGTCCTCCACTCTCATGCCACGGGACGTGTTACAAAGGACGTGTCTCCAATCTTTAAGATTACTCATTACTTCTCGCCTAGGAGAAGTAGTATCTACGACTAACTAAGTTCTAATGAGCCTGTCCTTTACACTCAAGCCTAGGTGTTATATTAAGGACGTTACGAATGTTCTATGTTTTCTAATGACGACTATCCATTTACACTCTAGCCGAGGTGCATTATTAAAGACATTATAATGTTCTATATTATCAAATGACTGTTGTCCTTTACACTCGAGCCTAGGTGTATTATTAATGACATACCAAAGTTTTATGTGTTCTTTATGGTGTCTGACTTTTATACTGGTACCTATGGTATTTTATTACAGACTTTACAATGTTTTATGTTTTCTATCAATATAAGTATGAACAATCAAATGTGAAGTATACAATATGACAGTATATAATAAGAATTGAAAATCGGTGTTTAAACAAATAACTCTGCAAGTTAAAATAGTTTGTTAAAAGGGTTTTAAATCCTTAAAAATGTACAAGTATGAAACCATTTAACTAAAATCATAAGTTGAAGTACAAGATATTCTTGTACTCTTGCTTCTATTCCCCCCTGAAAACATTGAAAAATCATTGGAAAAGGGTAGGGGTATGAACTCACCGGACGCGGAAATGTGTCGAATGGGATGCTAAACGTCGAACCGAGGCTTGAATACGAGCGATGCTCCTATGTAATATTAAATAATACACAAAGGTATCTAATTAGAATTTAAAACACTAATCAGATACGATTTTACACTCCAAGACGCAAAAACACTTCAAATTAAGTGTTTGGAGTGACCCGGGTGACTTTTCTGGACATGAATGGCTAGGATATGGAGTTTACTCTCCAAGAGTAAACTCTAGGGAGTGTTCACGGCCTTAAACACCTCATCCCCATGAGTTTACAGCCGTAAACTCATGGTGGGGTGTTTTATGAGCTAAATGGCCTTAAATCAAATGGAGGGTGTTGCTAGGTTTGGTTCTAGGGCATTATCAAGGAATTAACTCATCCATAAGGACCAATTTATGAGTTTACGGCAGTGAACTAAGTGTTTACGGCCGTAAACTCTCACCCACATCATTCTTAATTATTTTGAAGGCCAAGGATTAATCACAAGTGATTCAACTAATTTTTACAAGGCTTAGGGTGAGTTTAAGGCTTCAAATGGCATCCATCTAGGAGTTTACGGCCCTGGAGCATATGCTATGGCCGTAAACTCTCAATTAGAGAGTTATGATATGTTTAAGGCCCCTAAATGATTTTTGGTTGGTTCCATAATTTATTCCAAAGCCTAAGGGGTGTGTATGCTGCATTTTAACACCCAAAAGAGGAGTTTACCACCCATTTATATGAGTTTACGGCCCAAGCTTGTTCTTGGGCAGTAAACTCTTGTTTACTCCTCAAAAATGACATTCAAGGTGTTCCAAGTCCATTCCAATAATTCCTTAAGCCATATCTAAGCTCCTATGGTCATTTGGAAGGGTTTTAAGGCTCAAAAACCCCATTTACATGTGTTCATGGCCTAAGGCTGATCCAGGGCCGTAACTACATGTTTATGGTCTTTTCCCATGATTTAAACACGAAAATGAAGGCTAAGGATGTTATACTAGGAGCTAGCATGCTTACCTTGGTGTTTTAAGGCTTGAAATGGTTGATTTTGGCTTAACAAGATGGATTTGAGGGGAGAGGTTAGAGAGAGAGTGAAAAGGCTCCAAATGAGTCTTAATTCACTTTAAATATGGTTTGACTTGGATACACGGTGGAATTTTACCCGATACCGACGTTAACCGATGCTTTGGGTCGCACCCGATTAAGTTGTCGTTACCCGATATGGTCGAAACTATAATTTTTCAAATTACTAGTTCGGGACGTTTTCGCATGTTACCAACATGTTTGGATACTTACCAAGTCAAAATAAAGGTTTTGACTTAATTGACCTAGTTCAGGACGAAATCGGAACAATTCGCTTAAGACGAGTTTTGACGGAACGGTAACGGCGAGGAAGCAAAGTTTCGGGTTGTTACAAATATCATGCATTCCTTGCACACATCGCCGAGGCGTGTCGAGAAGTGAAGGACATTCAAGAACATCCAAGAAGTATGCGGTTTTCCTGACACCTTTCTAGAAGTACAACCGAGACTACCAACACAGCGTCAAGTCGAATTCAGAATTGACTTAGATCAAGGGGATACCCCAGTAGCCAAATCACCTTATTGTCTAGCTCCAACCGAGATGCGAGAACTTCCTAGAGAGCTTAACAAACTCCTCAGAAGGGGATTCTTTAGGACAAGTTTCTCACTTGGAAGAGCACCGTAATTGTTTGTAAACAAGAAAGAGCGTTCCAAACGCTAAAGTAAGTCTGATGCATCGCACCAATATTATCCCTCCCAAAAGGGGATAGAATATTTCGTGGTGTAATGCGATACATCCAACCAAGGGCTTGGTTGTAAGCAAGAGGAAAAGTCATTGCCCATACCTCAAGATAGCCTAAGACACAAGAAATTAACTATTCAACACGTGATCTTGAATCATGAGCAGTAGTAATTGCTCTAAAGATCTTGAGACATTACTTGTAGGGTACAAGGTGTAATACTCTCACAGACCACAGAAACACTCAAACACACATTCGACAAGAAAAAGATATCATACCAGTGAAGTCAAACGAAAGAAGCAAAGTCGTATCCCGATAGTGAAAGGTTCGTTGGAATGTCAGGCGAAGACGAATGTTTACTTAAGAACACGAGTAGCAAATAAAACTTCTGTCCGTAGCATGATTATTAATACTGCTTAAACTTGAATTTCGGGACGAAATTCCCTCTAACAGGGGGATGATGTGACAAGCCGACATTTTGAGACAATATAATGTAACACCAGTCAAATTTAGGCCAACATATATAACTTTCCTAAAAAATTATTTGGGTTAAATAAAGTGGTAGGAATTGTATCAAGGTTTTCGTACATATAAAAAGCACTAAAATCCGAGTTATAATGGAGAAGTTAAGACCAACCGAAGATTCTTGGCAAAACCAGGCAACACCGATTAAGCGAAAAACGCGAAGTTTCAATACAATAACATTTAGCCTTAGGTATCTAAACGATAGTCGTAGATTTTGTTAAACCATGATCATGTATAAAAAGAACGCCCAAAACGGAGATCGTATGAAGAAGTTACAAATTTTCTAAGTTTCGTAACAACGGTAGACAGCTAAAAACATGAAATAAAGATCGAGCGACTTTTAGCCGACACAACTTAAACGAGAGTTGAAGGTCTCAACAATAGTAGTTCGATGGTAAAAAGACAAACGAAAACGGACGTCGGATAAAGAAGTTATGGATTTTTAACGAAGTTATCGTGTCCCGGCCTATTAATTAAAATATAATTAAAAATAAAGTCAAAATTAGCTGACGGAGTCTAAATGAAAGTTGTAGATTATTTTCTCACTTTCGTGTGGATATAAAGAACGTCAAAACCGGAGCTCGTATGCGAAAGTTATGGATTTTACAAGTTTGTGGCATACACACCGAAACGATTTACGCCCAGCGTACCCTCGTACGCCCAGCGTACTCGGATGCTAGGCTCCGGATTGTCCACGTCGCTTCGATGCTTCTTCTGAGGATGCAGTAAGCGTTGACGTCGCGTACGCCCAGCGTACTCCGAAGTTACGCCCAGCGTAACGAGGACGCCCAACGTAATCCCTCTTCCAGCACCCTATAAATAAAATGCGAGGGTGTCGGCTGCCTTTGCTAAAATTTTTCATTCCTCTCACATTTTTCACCTCGTTTTTCATGCCGACAACATCCCAACTTCCCGGTTTCATATCTAAGCCCCGACAAAGGTCTGAAGCCCCGAGATTCCCGAGAATCTCGTCACTTTCCGGTCGAGGTGAGGCCCGAGAAAATCTCGTTTTCTTCAAATCACGCACTTTCTTCGGTGAGTTCATACCCCTATAAACTACATTTTTAAATGTGTTATCAATACTTATTAGATACGCTTTTAAGGGGGGGAATACAAGTAAACACATGATTATTATCGTGTGTAACACAAAGTTTCACTAAATACTCATTTTTATCAAGTAAATCATATGTGGTTCATAACCACTACATGGAGCCTTTCGTACGCAAAATATATCACGATATCATCTTGTCTTTTGAAATTAAATATGTCGTTTTACATATACGAATCAAACACTTTATTTATACTTTGAGTATATGTATTCATTTATGTCACCACAAAAGTTACACATTACATCACAAGTGTGCATTTCACTAGGGTTTACTATACAAACGAAACAAACTTTTGGAAAAACTATAATACTTTACGACAAACATTTTTACATGTTAGAAACTCTTTATCAAACTGTCTTACATACTTTATGTTCCTTTCAAACGCTGTTAGAATTGTATTTCAAACAAAGGTCTTCTTATACTTAAAATCGTTGTTATCAAACAAACTACTTTCTAATCGTTTTATAAACTGACATCAAGTCATCATTTCTTATTTATTAAACTTCTCAAAGGTTATACAAAACTCCTTTTATATTTTTCTATTGTCAAATGCACGCCTATACATGTGTATTTATATATATATATATATATATATATATATATATATATATATATATATATATATATATATATCATGTATACATATATAGACATAAAAGTTTTCCATCAGTTGGTTTAGTACCTTTGGGTAGCAAAGGCATATTTCGGTTATACACCCACTCTACTAGTAACTATAATAGGTATAGTTAGGATATACTACTTACCATTCCAAGTACAAGGAATCACACAAGAGTCAGTTTATTTATGAGTCTATACTAATACATCACATACTATATGAAGAGATACGATTACAAACAATTACAAGGCATATAAATTTCAAGACATACAATTACAAGAGATACGATTACATAAGATAGTGTACTAGATATTCACGAAATTTTACATACTACAAAGTACCATATCAAAGAGATATTTTCATATACAAGAACAAATGGACATTTTCATACGTAAATCTGTTTTATAATAGGTTTTGTGAGACATTTCACGTACTTTCGAGTATGCATTATTAAGTCCTGTATTATATACCATAATCCCTTGTAGGGGGAGCGTGATACTTGTGTATAGATCTATACGTGATTGACAATCCCGCACCTAAACTGTTAGATACAGTTAGACCGGCAGGTCTGGGGTGACAAATGTCATAACATTCCAACGCCTGAAGAACGTTGTTACAGGCAGTCTCGGTCATTAGCATGGTTATAAAACTCACATGGAGTATTAAAAACACGTTGATTTACGGGGTTATCATATACCTTAGCGATTATATATGTACACAAATCTACTATTTTAGACATGAAAAACATCATGGTAGTTCATTTTTGGGACTTTTAAACTACTACCCACTTATAAACAAATATTGGATTTCTGAAGCAAACATTCAAAACAGTCGGGTCTTGGTAGAAGGCTACATTTTATACTAGTAGAAAATATGGGATTTTCTAGGGTTTTCAAACATTTACAATTACTTACAAACGTGTTCGTTGGTACGAACTTTCCTTCAAACATTTACAGGTCTTTCTTTATAGCTTTACAAATCAAAGTCACATAAATACTTATGAATTCACCAGCATCATTGCTGATACTCGCTTTCAAAATAACTTGTATTCCCAGGACATAGATAGACAGGTATGACTACTAGGTTCTATGAAGACGGAGCGATCAAGACTCGTCTTTTATTTTTGAATATTCATTTTTGTAGAATTATACTATGAAAGAACTCAAATGTAATTAAAATTGTACTATTAATGCAATGGATGATGTTGTTGCTTGTTTACTACTTTGCATTGTTGTGATACATTACATGACGTCCTCCGCCCCAGAACGTTTCCGCCATTCTCGGTTTTGGGGTGTGACAGGTTGTGTTTGCTTTGAACATTTATACTCAACTGTTATGATACACTACATGATAGTCACCTGCCCCTGGATGTTTCTGCCATCCTGGTTTGGGGGTGTGACAAATTGGTATCAGAGCATTGTTTATAGTGAGCTATGTATATCAAACCACTTAAGATATACAAACGATAAATACATAGGGACTAAAACTCTCTGACTTAACAATTTCAAAACATGAACATTAGGGGTCCTTCACTGGTAAGTCTATGTTTGCTAAGTATATACGTTAAGGTGGTATATACTAAAGGTTTTATAGACTTAGAATTTGTGATTTTCACTTTACTTCCTTTTCCTTGTGTGGATATGGATATAAGGTAAGATCACTTATTTGAATGACTATTCAATCTTGACTGTAAATCACCTGTATACACAAGGAAACCATAGAAGGACTAGGAATGGACCGAGATTTCACGGAAAACATAAGTACGTACAAACATGCTAGTAAGGAGTCATATTGGTAACAAAACAAAAAGTATTAAGATAAGTTAAACACTACAAGTAAGCCTCGGGTGTGATCAGTTCCGGGATGAATATAGCCTGATCAACTATATTTATCCAAGAGGTAACCAACGTATGCCGAGGAATGGTCGTAGTGGATGACGAGTCTAAAACTTACCAACAAACCATACAAAGAAAACTTTAACATACAAATTTAAAATAATATAGGAGTATTTTGCATTACTATAGAACCACACACTTAGATTCTGCATATGCTTCTTACCCCTATTCTCGCATAAGCATATCAGCTAGACTTCATCTCCACATAGACCCCTACTATCCTACCACCACAGCCAATAGATGGATTGAGAAGGAAAAAGATTTCCAAGAAGGGACCAGATGGAGAAAGAAGTTCGGGAGATACCATTAATAAACCTTACCCTATCAAGAGGCGTGTGAGAACCTCCACCTCTCATTTCAGGAAACAACCCGTTATTGACTACCTTGCCACACGTATAGACTGGAGAGGACAGTCGGCGATCCATAACCAACATAAACTCACTACACCGTAGTTCGGGCCATAGCACCCACAGACCGGAAAGCAGATCAAGAGAACAATACAAATCACCTACACTCCTTAGAAAAGGAGATAGTCGTTTTAGGACAAAGAACCCTTACAGTTACAACCTGGAAAGTCATCACAGAACATAGAATAGAGGAGGCCACTCGCGAAATAGGTGAAATGGAAGAGCACCTTGTACATCACTTTAGTATATGTTAGACTAGTATAGCCTAGTGAGTTAGTGACTACACTACTCACACTATGTGTTAGACTAAATGCAGTTTTCATCGCATCTGGTAGTTGAAATTCAAGTGAAGTAAAGTCCCCTAGAAACCCACGAAAGACGAACCAACTTAAGATTTTTATATCTAAGTTTTGTCTACATAACTTAACATTTGTATAATACTTACTACTACTCACTACCATAAGTATGTCACAAGGGTGTTCGCCGAAAAACATTAAGAATCGCACAACATAACATGAAATTTATGTGTACATATAAATATAGATGGAATACAACTAACAATATATACAGTTACTTATGAAACTATTTCACGCCTTGCAATAAAATCATGCCGACACATGAAGGTAATCAGCATACCGGCGCAACACTAGTTCTAAAAATGGACCCTGCAACATTCAAAATTGTGGTAATAGCCGTCGTGATAGCAGTCATGGAACACCTCGACACTAACAACACACACACAATCGGGAACGGCGTCGAAAGTTCAAATCGTAATAACAACCAGGGACACCCCCGAGTATGTTCCTGCAAGGACGCACCAACATCCAAACCTGAGAACGCTCAAAAATGAAGGAGTACTACCCAAGAAAATAATGTTCTGGACCAGGAGAAAGAGCCGTCCGATTAAGGGACCTACCAAAAGACAACAAACAGTGACAGTCCATACCACCACCATCCCTACTACCTAAGTGCCGACAAGACCATATGCTAGAAACCTGGCAAAATGAACCAAGTGTAGCTTTCATCACAAAGGAAAGTGTAGGGAAATGCGCTGCAAGAACTAACAAAAAGGGGCATACCACAAATTTCTGTAGGGTGCCGGATCGACAGACCGCCCAGGACACAAAAGCTGGGATGAGTCGGACTTGCTACAGATGTGGAGAAGTAGGGCATTTCATAAAGGAGTGCCCAAAGACTAAAAACAAAGATGTCATGAGCGTTGGAAGTGTTTCAACAACAGAGCATGGGAAAGCAATAATAGACCCTACTGAGATTCCGGTTCGTTCATTCTCGATAGCACATATGCATGTATACTATATAATAGCAACGCGGAGAGGAGTATTGTGAGTCGTAGATTTAATAAATTTCTCAACGAAAAACCTCAAACACTTAAACGAAATATTTACAGTAGAATTGGAATAATCAAAAGCACTAGAGACGTGTACATAAGGTGCACTCTAACACTAAATCAACCAATTCGTTCAAATCATCCTAAAATTGGTCACAATAGAAAGTTATGACATTTTCATTTTAACAACGCATTAGTTAGTTTCCTCACCATACCGATATCATATATTATGAAAAGGTCGTTCGCCTAAATCCATCGAGTAACAAAACCCTCATCGTCTATGGAGACAAACCGGACACAAACCCCTGACTCACCTTTTACATCAAGACTCAGAAGTACCTACACAGGAGGTACCACGCCGTCCTAGCCCCCGCTGTGGATAAGAAACAAGAAGAGAAAGACATCAGGGATGTTCCAAACGCCCGTAACATTCCCGATATATTCCAAGAAGATCTCCTAGGAATACCATCCGTACGGCAACCCGAGTTCAAAAATCGACTTAAATGCAGTAGCTGTGGAAAAGGGTTGTTGTAAATGCCATCTCACCCAAGTTAATCACCCCACTCAAGTAGAGACTATGGACCCCTACTAGTGAATCTATGATTACTAAGTATATATATTGGATCCCTATATAATTAAGATTCTACGGACTTAGGGTTGGTAATTCCGCTTTAAATCCTTTTCCTTGTTTGGATGTAGGCTTAGAAAAGAATCACTTATTCGAATGTCTTTTCAATCTTAATTATATACGACTTATAAACACAAAGAGATGATAGATGAATCAGTTATGAGTCATACCATGAACTCCATGACAAGTTACCCAGGACAGCGGATGGACACGCTACCACTTGAGCGATCGTAGACAAATCAACCAAACCCACACACTTTCTACCGACCAAGGCTACAAATAAAAATAGAAAAGCTGATAGGAGCATATCACAAGAAGATTGTGAGACTGCATAGTATACCACTATCTATCATTTTGGATAAGGGATAGGTGATTCGCCTCGTGTTTTCAATAGTCGTTAAAGGGCTCCTTTATATCACCCTCAAACTGACAGACAAAGCGGAAGACCCATTCATCGAATCCTTATACAACAACAGTTATTACATTAACATCAAAGTCGCGTCATTCGAAGCTCGCTACAGAAACAAGGGCATATCACCTCTGTGCTGGGTTGAGGTAGGCGACACACAACTAGCTAAGGGACAAGTTCCTAACAACACTCTCACCAGCCCCCAGATCATACAAGACACTACAGAGAAGATTGTTCAAACCCAAGAACGATTGAAGGCATCTCGGTATCAGAAGAAGAGATTGTCTGATGAGACTCTTGTTATTCCACTTGAGAGTCTAAACTTCATCGAAGAACCGGTGGAAATCATGGATAAGGAGGTCAAAAGGAGGAAACAAACTCGCATACCCATAGTGAAGGCCCGTTGGAATGCCAAGAGAGGACCTGAATTCACCAGGGAACGCGAGGATCAAATGAAAAAAAGAAACACCCCCAATTTTTTAGTGATATCCCGTCTACAAGTTAAATTTCGGAGCGAAATTCTTTTAACGGGGGGAGAATGTAATAATTGGTAAATAAAGGAACGATTGTACGATGCTATGTTTTGATTATTAAGCAATATGAGTATTTTATCAAGAATGGTTGAAAAAATTTAACCTCTTTTATTTAAATAAGTTCTTGTGTAATATAAAACAGGTAACTATTGATAAATTTCGTTAAGATGTATGACTACGAACCATCACTGGTTTGTGAAAAC
Organism: Lactuca serriola; assembly: GCF_051521515.1. Classification (NCBI taxonomy): domain Eukaryota; kingdom Viridiplantae; phylum Streptophyta; class Magnoliopsida; order Asterales; family Asteraceae; genus Lactuca; species Lactuca serriola. The sequence continues at coordinate 203,063,123 of NC_136410.1, forward strand.
TAGCATATAACGTCATTTGAACGCAACAAACTTAATTTTTGTATCAACATGTATCTAGTTGATAAGTAAGTTAGGTTCTATGTAAAACGTGTGCTTAATAGTTGTGGAGGATTTAAATTTGACAAATATATGAACCAAAGTGACAAAACATGTTTAACGATATGGTTAACTGGTTAAATGTCACGAAATTATACCTTGGTCAATAAATTTTATATTTAAATGAATAAAAATATAAAATGAATTATTATAAGTTATAATTAGAATGTATTTAAGTGTTTTTTTAATAAAAAGAATAAAACATAAACATTAATGTTCAAATACACAAAAACTACATTGTTATTTTATACTGAGTATACATGTATGTATTTGTACATATGTATTAATATCTAGTGAATGACTAGTTATGGGTCATGATTTAAAGTGATCTCATGTAAGGTATATGATGTATAAATCAATTAAGATAAGAGAATTGGTGGAGATAAGTGCCAATTTAACTAATAAGTGCTTAATCACTTAAGACATTTTACGAAGAATGTTTCTTAATCCCTCTTCTAATTTTCGAGATTAAGACCTTCCCTCTCCTTAACTAGAACTCCTAACTAAATAAATAACTAGTAGCTAGTTAGTTAACTAACCCTATCTCTAAGAAACCACCCAAGCAAGTGGCTAGACAAGATCACATCACTTAAACTCACATCCCATCACAAGCTAGTCTAGGTTTTGTCCCCTTATCCTCTTCCACCATTTCCTCCTTCATAATCACGAAATTTCCTCTTCATTTTACCCTCAATTCACCAGCCAATACTCTAGGGAATTATTCTCAACCTTCATCTCATTTTCAGCCACAAGAATAGGAATGGCAATGAGGCGGGTTCGGGGCGAGGCATGGTTTCCCAATCCCGACCCGATAACTTTCGTGTATCTTATCGAGGCGCCCCATTGGGTTTCGGGTTTTCCCATTGGGTTTCGGGTATCTTATAGGGTTTACAACAGTTGATAACGAAATCTTTATTCCGTTTTAGGATACCCCATTGTCTTATAAAAAAATACATGTTTTAGCATCCCTTTTAAATTAAAAATATGATGAATCACTTTAATAAAATAAATTAGACGTTATATTAAAAATTATTTGATTTTAGTTTAGTGTAATACGTCAAAACATAAAAAATAATCACTTACACCAGATTGTTAATAACTAAAAAGTTGGTCTACATTACGTATTTTATTTTTGAATGCGTAGAATTAACATCAAAAGGATTCGAACATATTATATATATATATATATATATATATATATATATATATATATATATTAGGGGCGGGGCGGATCGGGGCGAGGATAACCCACTCCCTGCACCGAACCCGATAAAAAACCCGATAACGACCCGTTACCCGACCAGAAAAAACTGGGTTTCGAGTTTCCCCGTCGGGTTCGGGCTTTTTTCCATCCCTACACAAGTACATCCTTCCAAAGCCATCAAAACCGTAAACTAAAGGGCTGCTGTCCCTTTTGTGTTTCAGCCACCATTTCACCCATATACACCTTCCTTTTGCTTGATATTTTTACCACCAAATACCCATGGAAGTTAGTTGTTATGCTACTTAAAATTATAGATTCAAAACTGTGAAGTTTTCGTGACAGCAACATAGCCAAAACAGTGGCTGTTTTAGAGCATCAAACCAACACCCAAAAGTTCTTCATCTTCAAACTTCCATTCTTCAAGTATTCAAATAATTTGAGTTCATACCCCTACATTTTCATGTTTTCTTAAAGTTTTAAGGGGGTGAATACAAGTTAGAACACTAAACATAACTTAAATTTAAAAGACAGCTTTCTACAAAACAACTTGAGTCCTGTTCATGGACTGTTTTGACCTTCTTAAACTTAATATCTTTCAAAACTATACAATATGCAAGTAGTTTAGGTTTATAAATTTCTATTTTCTACTCGCACGTGTTCATACGATTTTGCTACAATTTATGGCGATTTTTATAAAACTACCTGTCATTTCAGAAGTGATTTCGGACTAGTCTGTGAAGATGACCATTTTCACCCTAGTTTGAGACCACTAAAAATCATAATAAAAATTAGAAACAAAGTAGAGTCATTTTCTAAACTTTTAGAGGTGATGGATTTAGCTTTTGACTTACGATGATTTTTCTATAAGTTTTCTAAAAACAGGGACACTAAAGGGTAAAACTGTCAAAAGTGGTTTATAGATTTATTGACACCTTCTAACATTTTTAGTAAGGTTTATACATTAAGGAAGTTAAAACACAATCATTTAAATATGTTTAATAAAAAATTTCACAAAAGTGATAAGTACAAAAACGTCTTTACTATCAAACCTAAGGGTTATTTCATGCAAAGTTTCTAATAAAAACGTAAGAATATGAACAACAATTACGAAACATAGCAAATCATCTTTTAAAATTTATACATATATATAACCATTTGCATATATATGTTTTGTTTAAAAAACTTGTCTTTTGCATCAAAAATATACAAATATACTTAACGAAACTTTACCCCATTTGTATCCCATTGAGCAAAGGGTAAAATATTATCAAATGCATATCTAAAGATTTCACGGTTGTTTTTCATAGCTATCCCAGTCTTAGGGTATGATCATTTATACAAATATTTTTAGCATAGAAAAACGTAAACTCGTTGATCAAATTTAGTGAGTTTTGTCTTCACGGTACCTTATAAAGTACACACGAAAGTCTTGTTAAATATAACCAGAATCTCTTGTAGGGAGAGCGTGATAGTTGTGTATAGATCTATACTACGACCGACAATCTGACACCTTATCTGCTTGCAACAGCTGGACCGGAAGGTCTGGGGGTGACAAATGTCATAACGAAATCGACACCTGAAGAACGTTGCGAACAAGGCAGTGTGGGTCAATCAAGTATGGTTATATGATAAAAATGAAAACTCACATAAAACAACAACGACACTTTTAGTTTATGCAAAGTCAGTCTTCAAACAATTTTATATACAAACAAAACTGCATAACATCATTTTAAGTAGGAAAATTACTTATACTCTTCGGTCTTGGTTCATGTAAGGCCACATCTCATTTAAGGGAAAATATAGGATTTTCCAGAAAACAAATATTACTACATTTCATAGAAAAGGTTTACAAATATACATACAAATGATTACGAACTCACCAACTTAAATGTTGATACTCTCTTTTCAAATAACTTGTATTCTCAGGAAATCAGTAAATCAGGTAACAACTGGCTTTGAGGATTGGACGCTTAGGCATCTAAACAAATCTTTTGACAACATATTGTAATTGATATTTTGAAACATGTAATACGTACAAATAATGTAACTTTTTCAATTATATATATATATATATATATATATATATATATATATGTTGGTTGTGTTTGCTTTGAATATTTATACTCAATTGTTATGATACACTACATGATAGTCACCCGCCCCTGGACGTTTCCGCCATCCTGGTTTGGGGGTGTGACAAAGGTGTTGAAGCGTTTTAGCATGGAGAACTCCAAAAAATGTGACTTATCCATCTAAGGCAATACCAAACTGAGTAAGACTCATAGTCCGAGTATAGAGGTGGAGATAGCAGAGATGAGTCGAATACCATATGCTTCCGTAGTTGGCTCGATCATGTATGCTATGACTTGTACTTGCCCTGATGTGGCCTTTTCTTTGAGCATGGTCATCAGATATCAAGGGAATCCTGGTAATGCTCATTGGAATGCAGTTAAGAACATTCTTAAGTACCTACGGAGGACTAAGGACTGGGTCCTTACCCTTGGTGGGAGTGATGAGTTGAGAGTGACAGGGTATAGCGACACCAGCTTTCAAACCAACAGAGATAATTTCCACTCTCAGTCGGGCTGGGTGTTTACCCTGAATGGAGGAGCAGTAACATGGAAAAGTTCCAAGCAGGAGACTATAGCTAATTCAACGTGCAAATCAGAGTACATAGCAGAAAGCAAAACATTGAATGAGGTGATATGGTTGAAAAACTTCATCGGAGACCTTGGAGTCATACCATCCATAATGGAGCCTGTGGTGATTTTCTACGATAATGAAGGGGAGGTTGCCTTAACCAAGGAACCGAGAGATCATGCTAGATCCAGGCATATCGACAGAAAGTACCACTTCATAAGAGATCAAGTAGAAGAAGGACCCCTCGTGGTAAAGGGGATATCGTCATAGGACAACGCAACAGATCCCCTTACGAAGGGACTGACTAGGTTTAAGCACATAGATAGTTTTATTTTTATTACTTCTTTTCATAGTTTATTTTTAGTTCAAACCATCTCATTTTAGTCGATCTTCATGCATATTTTCTCTTTTTGTCATTTTTTTTCCTTTACCGTGTGTTTTCTAGTCTTTTGAGCTTAATTGCAGGATTTACCGAAGACTATTTGTTATTGGAGGCTTAGAAGGATGCGGGACTCATAGAGGCATGTGATTTGCTTGCGGATTTGAAGTGGTGCGATTGGGTTAGGTGCTTGCGTAAAAGAAGAAATCAATTTGGACCTAATTTATGGGCAAAGATGATGATGAGGCGGCGCAGAATCGAGCTACAAGAAAATTTGAAGAGTATTGGGTCAATCATTAGAAGGCTTTGCAGTGGCAAATGGGTCTTAAAGAATTATGATTATGGGCTGAAGTTGAAGAAATGAAGATTGGGCTTAAATGCATGTTAAATGGCCCAACTCTCACATTCTGCGTGACCCACGCGGTCCGCGTGGGTACACACGCGGTCCGCGTGAAATGTGCTGAGTTGTTTCCGGGTTTTCACTTGTTGACTCTATTTGTGGAAGTTTGGTGGGTAGCTTTTGGTCTCTTTTTGAATCCGCAAATTGGCCCTCTTTAGCTAGAGACTAGAGGCTCATTTGAGGGGAGCCTTGAAGAATATACTCCACATTTTCTCTCTAAGAAACTTTGGAAGATTTGAAGAATATTTGGAAGATTAGTGTAATTTCCTTTCATCTTGCATCTAAGAGAATGTTCGGTATCGCTAAACTCTATTGTTTTTCTTTTACCATAGCCATGCTTCGCTAAACTTTCATTTGGTTGATTAGGGCTTGACCCATGGATGATTATTTTCTTTGAAGACTTATTATTACATTGTGTTTGAAGTTTATGGGAATGTTTTCTAGTTAAACATCTTGTTGTGTTTATTTATCTTTGATCTTGAGCTTGGATGAATGAATGCTTGTTTTTGTTGACTAATTTCTTGGTTAAGTAATGGATTTTCAAATTAGTAAGCAACAAATGGTTTATATGTTTGTTTTCATTTCATTTAAATCATGGAAATATTTCCCCCATAATGATAATGTAAGAATTTGATTATCTTTTGGATTTGGTAACTCTTACAACTTAAAGCTAATTAATTTTCACAAGATTTTATGATTCATTGATTTTGTGACTTCAATTAAGGAAATGTGTAAAGAGCTCCTGTAAGCATTTTCATTTCTAAGAAGAGTTGAGGCAATTTGTGCTTATGAATTGCTACAGCTAAGTTAAACCAATTCACAAGTGTTATTCCATTAAGTCTAATGATAAGTCAATTATATCATCCATGAGGTGTACCCCAAAATCAACCAATTCCACTTCTTTGAATTTAATCCAATCTTTTACTTGTTTACTTGTCATATTTTCAACCTATCTAGTTTTTAATTTTTTTCAAACACTCGAAAGAACTAAACACTCTCCCCATTTTATTTTTATTATTATTATTTTACAAGTATTTTTACAAAGAGATTTTTCATAGAGTTATAAATTAAACCAATCTCCGTAGATTCGACCCCTTTACCACTATACACTATTTTAGTGTGTAATATTTAGGGTTATAAATTTTGTTGGCCTCGACAACCACCAAATTTTGGCGCCGTTGTTGGGGATTGGTTTATTTTTAATCAATTTGTTTCTCTATGCCCAGATCTCAGCGTACAGGTGACTTGATTTACAACCCATAAATCGAAAAAGAAGCAAGGCGTTTGGCGAAGGTAAAACGAGTTGAACGTGGTCAAACTTCTAACCCCCACAGGGACCCAGAGGTTGAAACCGCTTCATTAAGTGATATAGAACCCGATTCTAGTCCCGACCCTCGCCAAGAAATTCCCAAAACACCACCCCTACAACAAAATCCACCCATTAGTGAACCAATTGCAATGGCAGACGGAGGAGAAGTTCCTGAAAGAACTTTGAGGCAAATGATGGAGACCGATTTTACACAAACCCCAACTGGTATCAATTACCCGGTTTAGGAAGGAGGCTCGGAGTTGAATTCATGTTTAGTCCATCACCTACCAACTTTTCATGGATTGCAGAATGAAGACCCTCATAAGCATTTGAAGATGTTCCACATCATTTGCACTAGCATGAAGCCACAAGGGTCAACCGATGACCAAGTCAAGCTAAGGGCATTCCCCTTTTCATTGGCCGATAGAGCGAAAGATTGGTTATTTTATCTTCCCCCGAGGTCGATCAACTCATGGACCGACATGGCAACAGCTTTCCTTGATAAATTCTATCCCGCTTCAAGAGTCTCAAGTCTTAGAAATGAGATCTGTGGAATCCGCCATGGTCAAAATGAGACTTTCCATGATTATTGGGAGAGGTTCAACAACTTGTGCTATAGTTGCCCACAACACCAAATTCCCGAACAACTCCTCATTCAACACTTCTATGAGGGATTGTTGCAAATGGAGAGAAGACTATTTGATGTCTCAAGTGGTAGAGATGTCTTTAGTAAAACCCCACAACAAACAAGACAACTTTTCAACACCATAGCCGCAAATTCACAACATTTTGGTCCTCGCCAAGATATGAAAAGAGACACACAACACAGAGTCAATGAAGTGGGAACATCAAATCTTCAGTCTAAAATCAAAGATCTAACCTCCGTTGTCCAAAAGCTAGCCATGGGACAAACTCCACAAGTGATGGTTTGTGGAATATGTGCAACAATGGGACATCCTACGAATATGTGTCCCATCCTTCAAGAAGATGCGGAGCATGTGAACGCCACGGGAGAGTTCCAAAACTATCACAACAAGCCATCCAGTTACCAAAATGCATATAATTCAAGTTGGAAGCCAAATCCCAACATGAGCTACAACCCAAGACCATTGCCTCAAAATGCATTGGTTAGACCATCCTATCTACCACCATAACCTCATTACCAACATCAACAACCACACTATCAACCCAAACCGCACCCTCCACATCATCATCAACAACCTCCTCAATCTCAAACAAGTAGCTCTGGAATGTCTCTTGAAGACATTGTCAAATCCCTAGCCACTAGTACCCAACAATTCCAAAAAGAGACAAGGACTAGTATCTCCAACCTTGAAGAACAAATGGGAGATATAGTTACATCCATAAGAAAGTTGGAATCCCATGGTAAACTCCCTTCTCAAACCGAAATGAACCCAAAAGTCAATATGGTGACCTTAAGAAGTGGCAAACAAGCCGGAGAAAGTAATTCAATGAAGAGGCCAAGGGAAGAAGAGGAGGAAATAGAATTCATCCCCATCGAAGAACCTATAATCAAGAATGATACACAAGCTGGAACCCCAAAGAAGTCCACCCCTCTAGTAACACCAATAGCCACTCAACCACCGTTCCCCTCCCGACTTATAACTTCAAAGAAGAATTTGGAGGAGAAAGAGATCTTGGACACCTTCCGAAAGGTGGAAGTAAACATCCCTTTACTTGATGCAATCAAACAAATTCCAAGATATGCAAAGTTCCTGAAGGAGCTTTGCACCAACAAGAAAAAGTTGAAAGGGGATGAGAAAATCTCGATGAACGAAAATGCATCCACGGTTTTACAAAGGAAGCTTCCACCCAAGTGTAAAGATCCCAGAATGTTCACGGTCCCTTGCAAGATTGGAGATGTCACCTTTAGTAGTGCTATGCTTGATCTTGGTGCCTCTATCAATGTCATGCCTTACTCGGTGTATGAATCATTGAATGTCGGACCCTTAAGCGAAACCGGTGTCATAATATCTCTTGCGGATAAATCAAGTGTCTTTCCTAGAGGTTTTTTGGAAGATGTCCTAGTTCAAGTAAACCAATTGGTCTTCCCGGCGGATTTCTATGTGATTGACCTAGATGAACAAGTATCCTCAAAATCGGGTATAATCTTACTTGGGTGACCATTCTTGAAGACGGATAGAACAAATATTGATGTGTATGCGGGAAGCTTGACAATGGAGTTTGATGGTGAAACAATAAGTTTCAACATTTATGACGCTATGAGATATCCTAGTGATGTTTCCTCTTTGTGTTTTGTTGATATTATTGAACCAATAACCCAAGAGTTGTTCGATTTGTGTGATGATGACATGTTGGAGATGATCTTGAGCAAAGGGTTTGACTGTGCAAAACTACCCAAGAAATTGAAGCTTTACTTACTAGACCCCGAAATTGAAAGATTAGTCAACAATTTGGAAATCAAAAAGACCACCCAATTTAGTGTGAAGCAAATTGAATTACCTCAAACTCACAGAAGATTGCCACCCTCCCTTGTCCAACCACCCGAATAAGAATTGAAGGTCCTCCCTCAACATTTGAAGTATGCATACTTGGGGGACAACGAGACTCTTCCGGTCATCATTTCAACTCACCTAACCAAGTGCGAAAAGGAACAACTCCTCAAGGTATTGAAGGAATATAAAGAAGCAATCGGTTGGACGATTGCGGATATCAAGGGTTTGAGTCCCTCCACTTATATGCATAAAATCTTAATGGAGGATGAATGCAAGCCAAGTAGAGACGCGCAAAGAAGGTTGAATCCGCCAATGATGGACATGGTCAAAAAAGAGATTTTGAAGCTCCTAGATGCGGAGATGATCTACCCAATCTCGGATAGCAAGTGGGTGAGCCCGGTGCAAGTCGTTCCAAAGAAGACGGGAATCATGGTGGTCGAGAACAACAAAGGTATGATGGTCCCCACTCGTGTGCAAAACGGGTGGAGAGTATGTATTGAATACCGCAAACTCAATACAAGCACAATAAAAGATCAATTCCCATTGCCTTTCACTGACCAAATGTTAGAAAGGTTGGCCGGGAAATCTCATTATTGATGTCTCGATGGGTATTCCGGTTTTCACCAAATCCCGGTGGCACCGGAGGACCAAGAAAAGACAACATTTACATGTCCATTTGGTACCTTTGCATATCGGAGAATGCCATTCGGATTATGTAATTCCCCGGCCACTTTCCAACGTTGTATGGTTAGTATCTTTTCGGAATATGTTGAAAACATAATTGAGATTTTTATGGATGATTTCACAGTATATGGCAACTCTTTTCAAGAATGTTTGACCAATCTCACAAAATTTTTAAAAAGATGCATTGAAACAAATTTGGTTTTGAATTTTGAGAAATGTCATTTTATGGTGAGTCAAGGTCTCATTTTGGGTCATATTGTGTCTAAAAAAGGAAGTGAGGTAGATAAGGCCAAAATTGATGTTATTCAAAGCTTACCTTACCTGACTTGTGTTCGGGAAGTTCGTTCTTTTTTGGGCCATACAGGTTTCTACCGAAGGTTCATCAAAGATTTTTCAAAGATAACAAGACCAATGTGCCAAATCTTGCAAAAGTAGGTTGATTTCGAGTTCAATGAGGCGTGCAAAGAAGCTTTTGACAAGCTCAAGGAGTTGCTTACATCCGCTCCCATCATGCAAGCACCAAATTGGGATCTCCCCTTTGAGATCATGTGTGATGCAAGCAACTATGCGATAGGCGCCGTTTTGGGTCAAAAGAATGGGAAGGCCTGCCACGTGATCTATTATGCATCAAGGACACTAGACAATGCTCAAAGCAACTACTCTACCATGGAGAAGGAGCTATTGGCCATAGTGTTCGCCTTGGAGAAATTTAGACAATACCTACTTGGTACCAAGGTCATAGTGTATTCGGATCACGCAGCTCTTAAGTACTTGATGACGAAGAAAGATGCAAAGCCGAGACTCATCTGGTGGATCCTACTGTTACAAGAATTTGACTTGGAAATCCGGGACAAGAGCGGACGCGAGAACCTCGTTGCCGATCATCTAAGCTGGATCACTTCAAATGAAACTCCTCTCCCATTGCAGGACGAGTTTCCGGATGAGCATCTCTTTTCCCTTACTCAATCTATTCCTTGGTATGCCGATATCGTTAACTTTTTGGTCACAAAAAGGTATCCCGACACATTCACACGTGCTCAAAAAGACAAGTTGAAAAGTGATGCAAAATACTATGTGTGGGATGAACCTTATTTGTGGAAACATTATCCCGATCAAATCATTAGGCTATGTGTACCCCAACAAGAGCACCAATCCATTTTGCAATTCTGTCATGAATTTGCTTGTGGGGGACACTTCGGACCTAGCCGGAAATTGAGAAAGGTCCTTGAGTGTGGATTATTTTGGCCAACCATGTCACGCGATTGTTATATGTTTTGCAAAAGTTGTGAGCGGTGCCAAAGGACGGAAAACATTTTGCAAAAGAACCAAATGCCCCAAAATCTAATCCTTATTTGTGAAATTTTTGACGTATGGGGGATTGATTTCATGGGCCCATTTCCTGTCTCATTTGGCAACGTTTATAATTTACTCGCGGTTGACTATGTTTCTAAATGGGTTGAGGCCAAAGCCACAAGATCAGACGATGCCAAAACGGTTATCGAGTTTTTGAAGTCTAATGTTTTTGTGAGGTTTGGTGTACCTAGGGCATTGATTAGTGATCGAGGGACACATTTTTGTAACAAGATGATGGAGGCTCTATTGAAGAAGTACAATGTGACCCACCGTGTTTCGATAGCTTATCACCCTCAAACGAACGGTCAAGCGGAAATTTCGAATCGTGAAGTGAAAAGTATTATGGAAAAAATGGTGAATCCTTCAAGAAAGGATTGGAGTTTAAGGCTTGATGATGCCTTGTGGGCCTATCGGACTGCTTACAAGACCCCGATAGGAATGTCCCCGTTTAGGTTGGTCTTTGGAAATCCATGCCATCTTCCCGTGTGTAACAAATCGTTATTTCAAACTTATGTAATAGTGTAGGTCAAATTGTACTTCTTTTTAATTAAATAAAGAGAAATTTTGGCATACTATGTATATTTATATAATTGACCCTCAAAAATAAATTATTAAATAATCTCAATTGGGTTGAACCAAGTGATAGAGATTGTAACAAGGTTTCCAAAAATATAAAGAACACTAAAATCCGAGTTATAACGAAGAAGTTATGACCAATCGAAAATCCGTGACAAAACCGGCAAAACACTGTTCAGTGTAAAAACTGAATTTTTGATAAAAGGCTTTCTAGCCTTACCAATCTAATTGAAAGTTATAGTTTATGTTAAACCGAGAACTTTCATAAAAAGAACGCCAAAATCTGACTTCGTATGAGGAAGTTATGATTTTTCTAAGTTTCAGTATAGCAGTGTACAACTAAAAACTCGAAATAAAGATCGAGTGGTTTTTAGCCGACACAACCTAAACGAGAATTGAAGGTCTCGTCATTAGTAGTAAAACGGTAAAAAGACAGACAAAAACGGACGTCGTATGAAAAAGTTATGAATTTATAACGGATTCACGTCCCGGTCTGTTAAAAATAATAATATTAAAAATAAATTCAAAATTAGCCAATGAAGTCTAAACGAAGGTCGTAGATTATAATTTTACCTACGCGTGCATATAAAGAACGTCAAAAACGGAGTTTGTATGCAAAAGTTATGATTTTTACAAGTTTTGGCAAAAAAAATAATAAAAAAAAATAGAAAAAACCGGGAAAATTCGCATGAACAGTGACTGCCACGTCACCCTCGCATGCGAGGCCACCACGTGTCGGCTGCTGATTGGACCGATGTCTCGCGTGTCACCTCCTGATTCGACCAACGCTGCGGTCCAATCCTACTCGGACAACTTCGCAGGAGACACCCCGGATACGCCCCTCGCACGCTCCTCGGACACTCCTTCGCACGTTCCCTCTTCCCATTGGACCGAGGTCTGGTCCAATTTGACCCTACCACCTCCGAACCGAAGCTGCTTCCCTTTGCAAAGTGTCAGCCTCGCATAGCCTTGCATAAGCTTCGGATCCGAGGCTTCGGCCTATATAAGCCATGCGAGGGTTCCGAAGAATTTACACTTTTTCACCCCAAATTTTACCCTCTTTCACCTTTTCCACTCCCTTAAGCTTATATACAACCCTTAAAGCCCCGGTATCAAGACTCGAGCCCAAAGTAAGCCGTGAAGCCCCAAAATTCTCAAGAATTCATCATCTCTCCTGTCAAAACTCTGCCCGATTTGAGCCGGTTTCTCGACAAATAAACTCCTTTTCGTGAAACGAAACCCTGTCCGAATTACCACCTATCAAGTGAGTTCATACCCCCGTATTTTCATAATTTCTACTGTTTTAAGGGGGGGAAATACAAGTATAACACAACAACTTTGTGTTATAAATAAATGATTTCAAATCACGATAAAATGATTTTAAAGCATCAAAAATATTTCAAATATTGAACTCTTTTATAAACTTATATTTTTCCCAAATATACATATTTGTATATATAATTCAATATAAATAAGATTTAAAAGGCTTAGGACTAATAATTCATTCTAGGTCCTTTTCCTTGTTTGGATGTGGACTTATAGTACCGGTTATTTGTCCGAAGGTCGTTTAAATTTTACCTATATATAAAATTGTATATGTATATAAATATAAAAGTTATTTCATCAGTTTAATTAACCTTTGTAATACGTTGAGCAAAGGATTACATGCAAAAATAGTTATTTACCAGTTCCTAAAGTACGTATAAATTATAATAGGTATAATTTATGATACATAGAGCTATAATTCATATGAATACACTGTTTTACATGATACAAGGGTTTTAATTCAAAACAAATCAAGGGTTTACACTTATCAAATACATGTTCGGGATACTAAGTCAAGAACATACTGTCAATCATTTATTTCAGAATGATTGGGTTTTCATAACTAATATACATGTAACGTTTATATGCTTTTTATGAGACATTCAATTCAGGTTGTTTAATTCAGTTTAGACAACCAAAGTAAGGCCCTGACATTATAACCAGAATCTCCAGTCCGGGGATCGAAACAAGTTGTGTGTAGATCTATATCGGGATTGAAAACCCCGCACTCAGGTTGCTAGCTACAGTCAGGCACACACGCCAATGAGTGGCAATTGTTATCAACAGTTTAAGCGCTCATCAGACGTTCATGTTTTAGTATGGTTATAATAACTCATTAAAAAGATATTAACAACGCGTTAGTGTATAAACAACTAAACGTAAGTATATCTTCAAAGTACCAGTTTACAAAATGCAAAGTACAATGCTATACTATAGTTTTCGATAACAGCTGGTGAAGCCAGACACACTCTCAAATACAAGTTTTACAAATACAATGGTTTACAAATAAGACGGTTTTATGGGAATAAAACTACTTTTCACATACCACAGAAAATGTGGGATTTTCTCGAAGTGTTTCATATTCAAAATACAAAGACACCCATTCAAACATAAAGACTTATGTACTCTCTTTTCAAATTACTTGTATTATCAAGGAAATAATAACAGGTACTCCCTGAGATTTTTAAGAAGATGGAGTCATTAGGAGTCTTATCTTCTTCTTTTGTAATACTATTTTGGTTTCAATATACAATGATTGGACACATGTAAATATTATACTTTTAAATACAATGGTTGTTTGTGCTTTGATTACTATGATACCTGTGTTGTGATACTACAAAGGAAGTCCTCCACCCCCGGACGTGTCCGCCGTCTGGTTTGGGGGTGTGACAGATTGGTATCAGAGCATTGTTTATAGTGAACTCAGTATATCAATCCATAAAAGATATACAAACTATAAATACATTGGGGCTGAGAGCTCTGACTACAAGTATACTTTTAAGAATTCTAAGTATTTTTAAAAGAAGTATACTAACCCTCATACCTACAAGTACATAGTCATAAGTATTTGGATGTTGAACATTACAGTTAAACCCGGGCAGTTATGTAATCATATCTAGAATTAATATAGCCTGATCAACTATATTGATTTCAGATATGACCAACATGTGTTTGGGAGTAATAGTGGTGTTGTGACATGTCTAACACTTACCAACTACCGAAGAAACACTAAGAACAGAACATAAAATACTATAAGAACATTATAAACATCGATATGCTTTAGTTTTTCTTTTCGGGCATTTCTCATAACCTTATTCTCGTACAGATACAATGGCAGGACATCATCTACCAGGGGACCCTTATTTTCCAAATCATGGCTATCAAGGATGGACAGTGGAAGATCCGGAGGAGGATCCAGAAGAAGACTCAGATGAGGAACCATTTGAGGACAGCGAATCAAGCGGTACAGATACAGAGCCACAAGTTTGCAACCCGGGGATACGTCCCCCGAGACAAGAGGAAGCAATACCCATACCCAAGTGGGGCCAATACATAAACCATTGGAGTCGACAAGACGGCCAACGCCCTCCCTACGGAATGGCACGGGGTTTCTATAACGTCTCAGAAGGAGGAACAGCCGACAGAGCTCTTCCAGTTATAGTGAACCGAATTTCCCGACAATTCGATCAATCAAGGATGTCAATCAATTGTATCCTAGAAGTGAATGCGGCTGCACAGGCTAACGCTGCCGATATCCTTCGTCTTGATGAGATGCAGGATGATACCCAACACCATACTAAAGCCCTTCAAAGGCAACTTAATGCTGCCGAATCAGAGATCAGAGGACTGAGGGAGCATCAAGCTGCCCAAGAAAGGCGCTGGAAATCACAAGACGAAGCGGAACCCAGTAACCGTCGTAGTAACCGCCGCAAGTAGTGTTACACTACTTTCTAGTTTAATATACTGAATGTATAGACTACTTTCAGGAGATGTATAAATCAAGTATCAATAAAATAATAAGCACTTTACTTCAACAAGAGTTATTACAAGTTACATAAACATTCCATTTCCAAAGTTTTGGGATATTGGATCTGTTTCAGTGATATTTTTCATACTTTTCAAATACGACTGTGAAAATTTTTATTTTCGGTAGGCCGGTTTGAAGTCGATCCTTGTACAATATTGTGGTTTATTAAAGACCTACTTTAGGGTTAAGTATCCAAATTACATATACTTAATATACCAATACAATCGACATGTACTTTCATACTCTTTGAAAAATAACCACTTCATTTTAATCTATCTAGTTGCAAGTTGTACTTGCAATGGACATCTGTAACGACCAAAGAAAAATCACGACTAAAAATTTCTTTTAAAACATTACTAAAAATGGATTTATAAACAACGTATCATAAGTCAAACATAACTTTTGAGTATTAATTTCAAAACATAATAGCATTATCAGAGTCAAACATTCCCAGGCTAACTGACTATGGTGTGTGCTCTGCAATCTTCCCGAGCTCCTCTTTTGAAAACCGAGTACCTGAAACCAAAACTGAAAACTGTAAGCACGAAGCTCAGTGAGCTCCCCCAAACAACCACATACCATACAATACATATAAAGCACATACTGGGCCTTTCCCACTGCATCAGACCGAAGTCTGGAACTAGCTGCATCGGACCGAAGTCCAGAACTGACTGGGACCTTGTCCCCTGCATCGGACCAGAGTCCGGAGCTAACTGCATTGGACCGAAGTCCGGAACTGACTGCATCGGACCGAAGTCCGGAACTAGCTGCATCGGACCGAAATCCAGAACTGACTGGGACCTTGTCCCCTGCATCGGACTAGTGTCCGGAACTAACTGCATCGGACCGAAGTCCGGAACTGACTGTATCGGACCGAAGTCCGGAACTAGCTGCATCGGACCGAAATCCGGAACTGACTGGGACCTTGTCCCCTGCATCGGACCAGTGTCTGGAACTGACTGCATCGGAACGAAGTCCAGAACACATAACACAAAACATGCTTGAATCACAAAGTCATCAAGCACTCTGACTACTGCATCGGACCGAGGTCCGGAACTAATTGAACATAGCATAACATAATCATAGCATATATTATACACACATACTGCATATTGCATCGAACCGAAGTCCGGAACACATAACTCATACTATATCTGTATCACAAGACACCAAGCATATTGAACTACTACATCGGACTGAAGTCCGGAACTGCTGCTAATTAAACGGGCCGGCATTGTGGCCGTAGACCCGTCCCTACTGGAAGGAAACTCACCTGAACTGCTGAGCCCTGCTGATAAACTTCTGGCTGCTACTCGACAATCCCCTGAACCGCTGCTCCTCTAGCTCTCTGAGCTATCAATATACATATAACACTTAGTCTGACAGTCAACTAAGTCAACTCTGGTCAAAGTCAACCTTCCAGGTCAACCCTACTCTCCGAGTCTTCCTAAAGACTCGCCGAGTTCATAAGCTCAGGGTCTTTCTTATTCACGACCCGACTCGCCGAGTGAGTCCATGACTCGCCGAGTCCAAGTAGTTCCAAGTCCTGTCCTGCCCAACTCGCTGAGTCCCCACCCGACTCACTGATTCGAGTCTCAACTCAACAGGGTTTAGGGTTTCGCGATCTGACTCGTCGAGTCCAAGAACAGACTCGCCGAGTCCACGACAATCTTCAACCAACTCGTCGAGTTGCTCGTCCAACTCGACGAGTTCATGCCTAACTTCAACCGACTCGACGAGCTGTTCATCCTACTCGTCGAGTTCCTCCACATCTTCAAGCTAATCGCCGAGTCCACTCGAAGGACTCGCCGAGTCTATCCAATCTTCAATCCATGCAGTGGCTTTTCGAGCCAAACAGAACTTCCAACTCATAAATCCATACTTCTAGGGCCTATTCCCCACGTAAAGTGGCAAACTTTACGTGTAGATTGAGAGATCTATGCTCAAAACACACTAAACTAGGGTTTATGGCAAACATGCTTCTTCAACATACCAAGGGCTGATACTTTAAGGGATTCAAGACCAAAACCAACATGGATCTGAGGTAGCAACCTCAGATCTGGACCTCCAACTCGAATTGGTTACAAATCATACCAATAATGACCAAAACTCACACATAAGAATAGATCTAGAAGAAAAGGAAGTCCAAGCAACAGCTTATTACCTCCAATTGGTCTGAAATGACTCCACAATCCCAGATCTACAGTCCCTTCTTGCACCTCCAAGGTCTTTCTTCCTCCTCCAAGCTTTAGTGCATTCTTCAAGGCAAGATCTAGCTCAAAAACGGATATGGCGGCTAGGGTTTGGTGTTCTGGGGTAGAGAGGCAGTAAAGGAACCCTAGGAAAGAGAATGAGACGCTTAAATAAGCTCCAAGTCCCGGATTTAGGGTTTTCCTCGATCAGACCCAACTCGTCGAGTCTCCTTGGCCGACTCGCCGAGTCGGTTGCTTCCACCACAACCCGGATCCCGCTCGGACTCGCCGAGTCCCTCCATGGACTCGCCGAGTCTTCCATAAACTTGAGGTCTTCTTTCTTTTCTTGACTTCCCAAACTTTGGGGTGTCACAACTCTCCCCCACTTAAACTAAACTTCGTCCTCGAAGTTTGCTATGATCAACTGCCTGCGAACTGCCTCCAACTCTCTGTCTGGAAAATCCATCACCCTTTTTGCCCATCACTCCGGCCATTCACAGTGCCTGATCACTACCGATAGAACATACTGAATCCTTCTCTTTCCCATAAGTTCCTCAACGTTACTTCCTCCGACTGAAAATCCTGGTGCCTCCCATCCACCTACCGGATGCACTGAGATTACTCTGGTCTAACCAATCTACCAATATCAGAGTTACCGGACTCCCACCGGTCACTACACTCCATCGCAATCTCCTAGTCGCTTCCAGCGACTCCTGAAGATACTTCGACTAACTATAACTATTCTATCTATTATGCCGCTCATACTGAAACGATGCTGCTGGAAACAGCTTGCTATATCCCATCTGATTACTCAACTCCTACTAACTCGAGCCTTCCATCCTGAAAGAAAGGCTACCTGCCTAGATATCCTTACAGATCACTTATACTCGACAAAAGGCTCAACTGATCCTGCTGAGAGGGACTTGCCAATTCCAAATCAACCAACTATATCGTCAGCACTTGCATTCCAACGCAAATACAATACTGACCCAAAACCCTGAAACCTTCCAAACACTGAACTACCTGCAATACTGAACCTGCCTGAAACGTTGAACCGACTGAAACGCTGAACGGCCTGAAACACTGAGCTGCCTGAAACACTGAGCTGCCTGAAACACTGAACTGACTGAAACGTTGAGCTGCCTGAAACACTGAACTGGCTGAAACATTGAGCTGCCTGAAACACTGAGCTGCCTGAAACACTGAACTGGCTGAAACACTGAGCTGCCTGAAACACTGAGCTGCCTGAAACATTGAACTGGCTGAAACACTAAGCTGCCTGAAACACTGAACTGACTGAAACATTGAACTCCAACCCAACTGTGGAGTCAAGGGACTCCTCACTTAGTCGCTTCCACGACTTCTGAACGAAATCTTCCTCTAGGACTAGTTTCCACTAGTTATCCTTGTTGGAATAGTGTCTAAGGCTGTAACTATATCCGGTTATGCATGGTCCTTTTGGGTTGCCTTCACCATAGCAACTTGATAGGATGATTTAATAAGAGAGAGTAAATATTATTAATATATATTATGGGAATAATATAATGAATAATATATTTGTTATTTGATTAATATAAGTCATAGAATTAATTAGAATTAATTTGGTGACTTAAAGAGATTAATTAAATAAAGGGGTATAAACTGTCAATTGTTTGATAGTTAAGCTTTAGACTGTAAATCCATTAGGATATGGTTTGGACGGATTCTAAGAGCTTTAGGAAAGCTAAAATCGTCCATATGCTTATCTAGGAATGGATTTGGATAGCCTTAAGAGAAGATTATCCAATTAGGGTTTAGGTTGTAACCCTTAAGGAGTCTACAAGTATAAATAGACCCCATGGCATAGGGAATTCGACACCTCTGATTAAGTAAGAGAACTCTGGTCGAAATTCCTCCCCTCTCCTCTCTCCCAAATCATCCTCCTTGCTTTGGTGTTTGTAAGCCATTAGAGGAGTGACATTTGTGACTCTAGAAGCTCCAAGACCTCAAGATCAACAAGGAACTCAAAGGTATGATTCTAGATCTGTTTCAATGTTGTTATTTAACCTAATTAGTAATTAGAAGTCTTGGATTCAAAGCATGTTTATTAGAAAGCCTAGATCCAAGCATTAGGGTTTTGCATGCGCACATAGGAAAATTCTTATGGCTAAAACCCATCAGTGGTATCAGAGCATAGCTTGGTTTTCTGTAAATTGTTGCTTGATTAACTGAAACAAACCTGCAAAATTCGATTTTTGGTTTCTGAGTCATGGACTCGGCGAGTCTCAAAGTGGACTCGGCGAGTAGGCCTGACTCGGCGAGTCCCTTTGTGCACTCGGCGAGTCCAGGCGTCAGGAATGGCCAGATTCGGGATTTCTTTGTGTTTATCTTGTCTTAACTTACCATAAACTAATTAGATCAATATTAATTCGTTTTTCTGATAAATATAACTATTATCTTGATCTAGTTAAAGGTAATTATCAACTAATTAAATATTTAATTTCCTTATATGATAATTAATTGATTATTTTGATTATTTTGGTAATTATCTTAAAAAGAAATCTTGAAAAAAATCAAATATAGATAATTTGGATATTAATTGTTAATTGGAATTATTTGTTATTTGATCCTCCATGTTTTAAATGTTTAAAACCTACCCTCATGTTTTGAAATTTACTTTTGTGATTAAAAGCTTTAATTTAGACAACTTAAATTTCAAGCCCTAGATTTTAAAAGTTTTAAAATACAACCCTATACTAATATGATATTACTAGAATAATATATATATATATATATATATATATATATATATATATATGTATAACTAAATGCTAGTCTTACCGTTAGTAGGCCTCATTCACGAAGCCGATCTATAAGGTGGGTATAAGGTTGCGGCCTATAAAATGGCGCTTAATGGGTGTACACTCACACCTACCGCTTGCTTGATTGGTGGAGGGTCGTTAGCCGAACGGGTAGGATAGGGCAACCTCATCCTCTCATTAAAAGTATAATAAGAAATATAAAGTAACTACACATATTTTAAAATTTCCCAATCCTAGTTACTTTAGGAAAAGTGAATTGATGCAATCCCATGAAATTACACTTTGCACCTTGCTAAGATGTTAGTGGAGCGTGTGTGGTTTACCGGCACACTAATTGGTTCTAAGCGAAGGTGGCAAAGGGTGATTCGTTGTTTATCATAGTTCGATGGAGCGTGTGTGGTTTACCGGCACGTCGAATAGGTGATTGTTACAATGAAGGCGCCATGTGAATTTGCATGGTAATTCACACCCGCTTTGTGATCCTCGGCATCCCAGTCACAAACAAGAGGGGCATATCGAGATTTAAACATGCCATTGAATAGTTTCAATGAATCTCATCCGAACCTAGGAATTCTCAAAAACACTTAGGACTAATAGTTTAAGTTTCGTGATGGAGAATTAGTGAATCGTCATTCACTTACCTTCAATTTATTTGCATGTTAGATTACGGCATCCCTTTTCTAGTATGTAAATGTTATTGTTGGATCCTAGCCCTAATTTTCTTATTGGGTGATAATTAGGGATTCTTATTCTAATCTATCTTTGTCCTTTTCTAATTGTAGATGTCGAACGCAAACAACGCTGCTGCTAGTTCTTTCACATTGATGAGCCTTTGCCAAAAGGTCACCTTCGATGGAACGAACTTTAGCGAATGGATAAGATACATTCGCACCATTGCTCGCTATGAGGACAAAGAGTATGTCCTTGATGAGAAGCTCGAAAAAATCAACACCGAAATCGCTACTCCAGCCGAAATCACCGCCTTTGAAACTCATGAGCGAGATGCAACGAAGGTACATTGCATCATGATCGCCACCATGAACTCCGAATTCCAAAAGTCCTACGAGGACATGTACCCGTACGAGATGCACCAAGACTTATTGGAAAGGTACCACCAAAACGCGAGACAAGAGAGGTACGAGATTTTCACTAACATGATTTCCGCGAAGATGGGTCATGGAGAATCTCGTACCGTGCACTTGCAAAAGATGCAAAGGTATGTCGACCGCCTTCGCAAGTTAAATGTTGACTTCGGTGAGGATTTGGCGATCGACATGGTGCTTCACTCTTTGCCTCCGATGTACAATCAATTTAGGATGACCTACCACATGAACAAAGAAGAGGTCACCCTAAGCAAGCTCCAAGGTCTCTTGAGGGTTGCTGAGAGCAACTTTAAAGACAAGTCTGTTGCACCTACTCCCAATCCGCCCGCTGCTCCTGTCTTGGCTATTGGACAAGGGAAGGGAAAGAAGAGGAAAGCTTCATCGAAGAACTATCGCAAGGTGAAAGCCCGAGATGGTGCCTCTTCTAGTGGGACCAAAGTTGATCCCGCCAAGCCCTGCTCTAACCCGAAGGAGGCAGAGTGCCACCACTGCCACAAGATAGGACATTGGAAGAGAAGCTGCCCGGATTACCTGCAAGCAATCAAAGAAGGAAAGATCAAGCCATCTTTCGCAGGTATATATACAATCAAATCTAACGATTCTAATCATGCTATTTCTTGGGTTCTTGATACCGGTTGTGGTTATCACATTTGTTCTAATGTGCAGGGACTAAGAAGAAGTAGGGATGTGGAGCAAGGAAGGATCAATCTAATCATGGGGAACAGAAGATCGTCGCCTGTAACCAAGATTGGAGTGTATTCCTTAGTGCTTAGGAATAGTTTAGTTTTAGATTTGAACAATTGTTGCTATTCGCCAGAAATGGCAAGAAACATCATTTCATTTCATGGTTTATTTAGACAAGGATTTAGATTTTCTTTTAATAATGAGAATGGTTCTATTTTGGCTTATCTAAATGGTGTCTTTTACTTTGAAGCTATACCATGTAATGGAATATATGAAACTGTTATGATTGTTGATGACTTTGGAAATGATGTTTTGAATATTGATTCTTCCACTAGTATGGATAAAGCATCCTTGTGGCATTGTCGTCTTGGACATGTCAACAAGAAACGCATAGCCCAACTCCAAAAGGATGGAGTGTTGGAGTCATTCGACCTTAGGGAAGATGACACATGCGAGTCTTGTTTGCTTGGAAAGATGACTAAGTCGCCCTTCACGAGTACTTGTGAAAGGGGCGAGGGTCTATTGGACCTAATACATACCGATGTATGTGGACCGTTTAGATCAACCACGAAGGATGGGAACCGCTTCTATGTGACTTTTACCGATGACTATAGTAGATATGGGTATATCTACTTAATCAAGCAAAAGTCAGACACCTTTGAAAAGTTCAAAGAGTTCAAGAATGAAGTGGAGAATCAATTGGGCAGGAAAATCAAGATGCTTCGATCCGATCGAGGAGGAGAGTACCTAAGTCTTGAATTCCACGATTATCTCAAGGAGTGTGGAATAGTTTCGCAATTGACGCCTCCTAGGACACCGCAGTTGAATGGTGTGGCAGAAAGGCGTAATCGAACCTTATTGGATATGGTTCGCTCTATGATGAGTCGTGCTTCACTACCAATTTCTTTCTGGGGGTATGCCTTAGAGACTGCCGCCCATATCCTTAACCGAGTCCCTACTAAGAAGGTTGCCAAAACACCTCACGAGATGTGGACAGGGAAAGCTCCCTCGTTGGCACATATCAAGGTTTGGGGTTGCAAGGCTTTCGTAAGACGAGATACTCACGACAAGCTTGAACCTCGAAGTGAGCGATGTATTTTCATCGGCTACCCGCAGACATCCTTTGGATATCTCTTCTATAGACCGAAGGAAAATGTTGTCTTCGTTGCGAGGAGAGGAGTTTTCCGAGAGCGAGAACTCATAAGCCAAGGAGACAGTGGGAGGCAAATCGAACTTGAAGAGATTCAAGAGTCGATGGATGAAGGAACCTCTACCGCTGGCACTCAACCCGAGGAGGGAACTCCGGTTGAACCAATTGACGAATCCTTACCTCTTAGACGTTCCGATAGAGTTAGAGTTCATCCCCAGTTTTATGGCTTTCATATTACTACCGAAGGGGACACGTATATTAGTGATGGTACACTAGTAAATCTTGATGAACCTAATAGCTACAAGGAAGCCATGGCAGGCCCGGAGTCTTTAAAGTGGAAAGAGGCAATGGATAGCGAGATCCAATCCATGTATGATAACCAAGTTTGGAATTTGGTTGATTACGTGCCCGGACGTAAGACCGTTGGGTGCAAATGGATCTTCAAGAAGAAGACCGACGTGGATGGGAACGTACACACATATAAAGCGCGATTGGTCGCGAAGGGCTTTACTCAAACTCCCGGAGTTGACTATGATGAGACCTTCTCACCAGTTGCGAAGATTAAATCTATTAGAGTGATGATAGCAATTGCCGCATTTCATGATTATGAGATTTGGCAAATGGATGTCAAGACCGCTTTCCTTAACGGAAAGTTGGCTGAGGATGTTTACATGGCTCAGCCAGAGGGGTTTGTGGATCCGAAGCATCCGGATAGAGTGTGTAAGCTTGAGAAGTCCATTTATGGACTTAAGCAAGCATCTCGCAGATGGAATCTTTGTTTCGATGAGAAAGTCAAAGAGTTTGGATTTGTACGAAGCGAAGACGAATCTTGTGTATATGTCAAAGCCAGTGGGAGTATAGTAAGCTTCCTCGTTCTATATGTCGATGACATATTACTCATAGGAAACGACATCCCGACTCTGCAGGAGGTAAAGTCCTGGCTCGGGAAGTGTTTCGCTATGAAGGACCTCGGAGAGGCTTCTTACATTTTGGGAATAAGGATAGTAAGAGAAAGAAGTAAGAGACTAATTGGACTTAGTCAGAATACTTACTTAGAGAAGGTACTAAAACGTTTTAGTATGGAAAACTCAAAGAAGGGAGAACTACCGATACAAAGTAATGCCAAATTGAGTAAGACTCAAAGTCCGAGTACCGAAGCTGAGATAGCAGAAATGAGCCGAGTACCATACGCTTCCGCAGTTGGCTCAATCATGTACGCTATGACTTGTACTCGACCTGATGTAGCCTTCGCTTTGAGCATGGTTAGCAGATATCAAGGGAATCCTGGCAAAGCACATTGGATTGCGGTGAAGAATATCCTTAAGTACCTTCGGAGGACGAAGGAATGGTTCTTAGTCCTCGGAGGAAGTGATGACTTGAAGGTGCGAGGGTATAGTGACGCCAGTCTTCAAACCGACAGGGACAACTACCGTTCGCAGTCGGGCTGGGTCTTTACCCTAAATGGAGGAGCAGTGACATGGAAAAGTTCCAAGCAGGAAACCGTAGCTGATTCAACGTGCGAATCAGAGTACATTGCAGCGAGCGAAGCGTCGAAGGAGGCAATATGGCTAAAGAACTTCATCGGTGATCTTGGAGTCGTACCTGCCATAAAGGAGCCAATGGAGATTTTCTGTGATAACGAAGGTGCGGTTGCCTTAACCAAGGAACCGAGGGATCATGGTAGATCAAGACATATCGACAGAAAGTATCACTTCATTAGACATCATGTAGAAGAAGGACAACTCGTAGTTAAGAGGATATCATCAGAAGATAACCCAGCAGATCCGCTTACGAAGGGACTGAGTAGGGTTAAGCACTTGCAGCATGCTAGGAGTATTGGGCTGAAGGATGATATTAGCATAGATTAGATAGTATTAGAAACGTGTAATAGATAAATGAAATTGACATTTGATGATTAAATAAAGGAGTTTTATTTATGAGTAATGTTACTATCTTATGTTAATTGGTTAGCTATTGTTTCACTTTGCATGTTTTGACTTCCAGAATAATTGAAATTATTAGGAATAATAGAATTGTTCAAATGGTCCACAATCGTTCATATATTGGAAGTAGATATGAAAGAAGATTGTCATGAATTGGTGTGTAGAATGTCTAAATGGTGTTAGACATAGCAAAGGATTGCTGCAACGTTCATGAGTGCTTATGAACTAGTTTTGAGCATTGGAATAAACCCGCGCTTGATGGAATCACCTTATGGAATAAGATATAAAAGGTGATCGCAAGACGATAATATCATATAGTCTTAAAACCTAGATATATGGTTTATTATTTGTTAATTGATTGTACATTGATAATACGAAAACGCATCAGTAACTTGATGTTATAAAACGTATTGTTGTGTATAGTTGGTAAATGAATAAGTAAATGCATATAAGTCGAAGTTTATCTGTAACTTTTATCTAAGAAGGTAAAAGCGATATCTCGACCGCTCGATGATTTGATTTGACTTATGTGCCGGGCCCGGTCAGAACTGAATTGATGTGTTCGATTAAGTTCTATGTCAAATAAATCAGAGATCGAGAAACCTAAATGCTTGACTAACCATTCCATAGGATTGTCAGCATGATATCTAACAGAGGACTGTACGTTCCCTTATCTAAAGGACAAGATTGATTAGATCAGAGTTGACAGCGTCTTTGAGAGCTACGATTGCAAACCGAATTGTACTTGTATAGTTACTAGACTTATCCAAGTGGGAGACTGTTGGAATAGTGTCTAAGGCTGTAACTATATCCGGTTATGCATGGTCCTTTTGGGTTGCCTTCACCATAGCAACTTGATAGGATGATTTAATAAGAGAGAGTAAATATTATTAATATATATTATGGGAATAATATAATGAATAATATATTTGTTATTTGATTAATATAAGTCATAGAATTAATTAGAATTAATTTGGTGACTTAAAGAGATTAATTAAATAAAGGGGTATAAACTGTCAATTGTTTGATAGTTAAGCTTTAGACTGTAAATCCATTAGGATATGGTTTGGACGGATTCTAAGAGCTTTAGGAAAGCTAAAATCGTCCATATGCTTATCTAGGAATGGATTTGGATAGCCTTAAGAGAAGATTATCCAATTAGGGTTTAGGTTGTAACCCTTAAGGAGTCTACAAGTATAAATAGACCCCATGGCATAGGGAATTCGACACCTCTGATTAAGTAAGAGAACTCTGGTCGAAATTCCTCCCCTCTCCTCTCTCCCAAATCATCCTCCTTGCTTTGGTGTTTGTAAGCCATTAGAGGAGTGACATTTGTGACTCTAGAAGCTCCAAGACCTCAAGATCAACAAGGAACTCAAAGGTATGATTCTAGATCTTTTTCAATGTTGTTATTTAACCTAATTAGTAATTAGAAGTCTTGGATTCAAAGCATGTTTATTAGAAAGCCTAGATCCAAGCATTAGGGTTTTGCATGCGCACATAGGAAAATTCTTATGGCTAAAACCCATCAATCCTGTCACTGTGGCTCTAGCAACCTTCCGATCCAACCGATCGGGTCCATACGTCACATCCTGACATCATCTATTCCACGACTAACAACATGATGGCTCCCAGACTGACGGTATCCCGCAACATACCCGAACCCCAACGGTCCACTGCTACTCTGATCTCATAACTGATGTGACGATCTATAGCCCAAATTGCTGACTTAGCCATAACTGATCCATTTGGGAATTCCGAAATCTAACCCGTGGATTCCCATATCCTCACTGCTGCACCCGAACTGGTGGGTACAACTGCTTTCCCGCGTCTAACACGCACTCATGCTACCTACCAATCTGATAAAAGGCTGCGACTACGCTCGCGGACTTACAACTCTCTAATACTATCTGGCTGCTAGTGGATGCTACGGCTACCCCCGCAGACTTACAACACCACTACTACTATCTGACTGCTAGTGAATGCTACGGCTACCCCCGCAGACTTACAACACTACTACTGCCATCTGACTGCTAGTGAATGCTACGGCTACCCCCGCAGACTTACAACACTACTACTACTATCTGACTGCTAGTGAATGCTACGGCTACCCCCGCAGACTTACAACACTACTACTATCTCGAGAATCTCCTGACTATCCCTAGTCCTGCTAGTGATTCCTTATCCCGATTTCAAAAAAAAAAAAACAGCCCTTAGTCTTCGAATACTGTATCAACCTTAACATCTTATATCCTTGATCTTCTTAGCGCTTCGTCGAGGAATTCTTCGGCTTGGTTCCCAGACCAACCGTCTACTAATCCGGATACAAGAAGCTATTGTTGGGAAGTTTCCAACCTCCCAACTCCTGAATCTACGCAACATGCATGTTGCCTCAGACACTGGCTACTAATACGAAAACATCTCTTGTTATCCGATCTCAGGATTTTCATTCCGACTCTCATGCGTCCGACAGGTGGTCCTCAAATCCTGGATTCCCAACCAGCTTCTAACCATCTCGATTACATGAACTAACTGCTGGGAAAAGTTCTCGAACTCCCAATTCTGAACTTCTTAATCCATCCATCACTGTGCTACTACCATTTCTTCTCAGAGGCCGCGCACTCATTCTGAGTCTACGAGACTCTTATCCATGTATACCCGGAGGGTTCTCCCCCACTTCGATCCTGCTTACCCCTTGCTGCTTCACACTCAAAAGAGATCCTGATCTTCACTACCATTCCAAAACATCTACTGGGGAACCCAAGCCCGCCAGGTAGGAATTTGACCAATCCATCCAAATCACTAGCCACTCCGAACTAGCGAAACGAACCAAATCTCTCCCAACCATGCTACAGTTACTGCATCCTCCGAAACCTTCTCCATAAGAGCACATCCCCTAACTACCAACCAATTATCCGAGGTATGCAAATGGCATATAACTCATTCACAAGCAGGTAGCATAATACTCATAAATACATGCTTACTAACATCGATGCAATACCAAAACCTAAGAGTTACTACAAAGGAAGGAATTCAACAACATACCTGAGATCTAGCGCGGCTCGATCTTGACTTTCTGTGGAACGATGGGTGCCTGACCCTGAACTCTCTCCACCACCAAGACAGGACAGCGAGACCTGAAATGACCCGGCTGATGACAATAAAAACATCTCTGATCCTGCTTACAATCCCGATACACATGCCCCCTTTCCCCGCACTTGAAACACCTGAACTTGTGACAAGCAAACCCATGAGTTCCTCCACACTTACCACACACCTCTAGGTCCTCCTGACCTCCAGCGCCCAAGTCAGCTGAGTAGGACTCCACACTTCTTCCCAATCTCCCTGCGACACATGCTCGCTTCCTTTTTCCGAGTTGCCCATCCAAACCAATCTCCTGTTCCTGAGTGACTCCGACTACTCCATCAACTGCATGAAGAGCAGCTGGTTGCCCCTGGAATTTAACGGCCAAACGACCAGTGACCCGCTCAATGATGTTGGGTAACTCTTCACGAATGACTAGCGAAACCTCATTAGATACCCAATCATGCAAGGGTCTCTCTCGGAGGCAGGGTGCCCCACTCACTCCTGACCCCTGATGGCAAAAGCCAAAAATGGAATCCCCCTCTCTGATGGATCCCCGATTTACATAAGAACCGGGCTCTAGACGAGCCCCAAACTGCCCTGAAACTATCCCGGGCCTAAAGGCCTCAAGATGACTGTCCATAAGCTCCACGATGGCCTCTTTAACTGAACCAAAAATCACTGGAGTCTGATCAATGATGCTGCGCACAATCTCTGCGGAAATGAAATCCCTCATCTGATCATCAAGCTGCCCGACTCCAAAACCTGAGCCAGATCCCTCCTCGACGCCTGAACTGCTAACTGGTAGCTCGCGCAATGTCACCATACTGAAAAATATAATAAAATCCTGATCAATTTACATACTACTGCTGAGGGACCTCCCACACACTCTACCATTCCCTGGTTTCGTCTTGGCCCCTCTTGAATCGAGTACGGATCCTCTGCTTTCAGTAGTATGGGCCCCTACTACCTTCCACATCTATCCGTACTTTCCTCAAGAGTTACCTCAACTCCACCAAATCCCCTTTCCTCTACTACCAATCTCTGCTGCTCTCATCCTAGGCTTGCCCTAGGGAACTTCTGACTCTACTCAAACCAGTCCTCAGCTGCTGAAGGCCTCCTTGTAATGCTAATTAGACACCACCTGAATACCATCACATGTAATGAGGCTCGGATAATCCTTCGAGTAAAAGTCCCGTCCCTACAACGGTTGGACTCAGACGAGAGCTGCGTAGTAGGGCCAAATCCAGCACTCTGAGATTATCCAACCCTGATCACTTGTGATGTGACGTATTCACCTAATGGCTAACTCCCATCACTCAGAGTCCCACCAAGCACAAAGCAAGCAGCATTCGGATAAAGGAAACATACTCAGGCAAAACAATTCTCATAACAAGAAACTACACTAGCATACAATGCTAAGCTCATGCTATCAGGCATAACCTACACAGGCTATCCTACTGTTGTCTACTCAATACTAGCATGCAATTCTCATAAAGCTGAACACATAAAGCAGGCACATAAGGCATCATCCTAGATCCTTAGTCCTATTCTAGCATGCTGTTCTACTGAAGCTGGAACTGAAACTGAAACTGAAACTGATACTGATACTGAAACTGATACTGATAATCCTAATATAACTTGCATGGGTAAATTGGGAGTACTTACTTGAGCTCGGCTGATTGCATGCACCACACCCTTTTCTCTTTTCAAAACTCTTTTTGCTTTTTCTAAAACTCTTTTCTTTACATTTTTCTAAAATTGTTTTCTTTTCTCAAAATTCTTTTGTAACTACGATTTTTCTTTTGAAAACTACATACCACTTCCTTAGTTTGAGTTCAGACACACTCGGGAGTGCGCCCGAATCCCTCAAACCAAGGCTCTGATACCAAGTTGTAACGACCAAAAAAAAAATCACAACTAAAAATTTCTTTTAAAACATTACTAAAAATGGATTTATAAACAACGTATCATAAGTCAAACATAACTTTTGAGTATTAATTTCAAAACATAATAGCATTATCAGAGTCAAACATTCCCAGGCTAACTAACTATGGTGTGTGCTCTGCAATCTTCCCGAGCTCCTCTTTTGAAAACCGAGTACCTGAAACCAAAACTGAAAACTGTAAGCACGAAGCTTAGTGAGCTCCCCCAAACTACCACATACCATACAATACATATAAAGCACATACTGGGCCTTGCCCACTACATCAGACCGAAGTCTGGAACTAGCTGCATCGGACCGAAGTCCGGAACTGACTGGGACCTTGTCCCCTGCATCGGACCAGAGTCCGGAGCTAACTGCATCGGACCGAAGTCCGGAACTGACTGTATCGGACCGAAGTCCGGAACTAGCTGCATCGGACTGAAATTCGGAACTGACTGGGACCTTGTCCCCTGCATCGGACCAGTGTCCGGAACTAACTGCATCGGACCGAAGTCCGGAACTGACTGCATCGGACCGAAGTCCGGAACTAGCTGCATCGGACCGAAATCCGGAACTGACTGGGACCTTGTCCCCTGCATCGGACCAGTGTCCGGAACTAACTGCATCGGACCGAAGTCCAGAACTGACTGCATCGGACCGAAGTCCGGAACACATAACACAAAACATGCTTGAATCACAAAGACATCAAGCACTCTGACTACTGCATCGGACCGAGGTCCGGAACTAATTGAACATAGCATAACATAATCATAGCATATATTATACACACATACTGCATATTGCATCGAACCGAAGTCCGGAACACATAACTCATACCGTATCTGTATCACAAGACACCAAGCATATTGAACTACTACATCGGACTGAAGTCCGGAACTGCTGCTAATTAAACGAGCCGGCATTGTGGCCGTAGACCCGTCCCTACTGGAAGGAAACTCACCTGAACTGCTGAGCCCTGCTGATAAACTTCTGGCTGCTACTCGACAATCCCCTGAACCGCTGCTCCTCTAGCTCTCCGAGCTATCAATATACATATAACACTTAGTCTGACAGTCAACTAAGTCAACTCTGGTCAAAGTCAACCTTCCAGGTCAACCCTACTCTCCGAGTCTTCCTAAAGACTCGCCGAGTTCATAAGCTCAGGGTCTTTCTTATTCACGACCCGACTCGCCGAGTGAGTCCATGACTCGTCGAGTCCAAGTAGTTCCAAGTCCTGTCCTGCCCAACTCGCTGAGTCCCCACCCGACTCACTGATTCGAGTCTCAACTCAACAGGGTTTAGGGTTTCGCGATCTGACTCGTCGAGTCCAAGAACAGACTCGCCGAGTCCAAGACAATCTTCAACCAACTCGTCGAGTTGCTCGTCCAACTCGACGAGTCCATGCCTAACTTCAACCGACTCGACGAGCCGTTCATCCTACTCGTCGAGTTCCTCCTCATCTTCAAGCTAATCGCCGAGTCCACTCAAAGGACTCGCCGAGTCTATCCAATCTTCAATCCATGCAGTGGCTTTTCGAGCCAAACAGAACTTCCAACTCATAGATCCATACTTCTAGGGCCTATTCCTCACGTAAAGTGGCAAACTTTACGTGTAGATTGAGAGATCTATGCTCAAAACACACTAAACTAGGGTTTATGGCAAACATGCTTCTTCAACATACCAAGGGCTGATACTTTAAGGGATTCAAGACCAAAACCAACATGGATCTGAGGTAGCAACCTCAGATCTGGACCTCCAACTCGAATTGGTTACAAATCATACCAATAATGACCAAAACTCACACATAAGAATAGATCTAGAAGAAAAGGAAGTCCAAGCAACAGCTTATTACCTCCAATTGGTCTGAAATGACTCCACAATCCCAGATCTACAGTCCCTTCTTGCACCTCCAAGGTCTTTCTTCCTCCTCCAAGCTTTAGTGCATTCTTCAAGGCAAGATCTAGCTCAAAAACGGATATGGCGGCTAGGGTTTGGTGTTCTGGGGTAGAGAGGCAGTAAAGGAACCCTAGGAAAGAGAATGAGACGCTTAAATAAGCTCCAAGTCCCAGATTTAGGGTTTTCCTCGATCAGACCCAACTCGTCGAGTCTCCTTGGCCGACTCGCCGAGTCGGTTGCTTCCACCACAACCCGGATCCCGCTCGGACTCGCCGAGTCCCTCCATGGACTCGCCGAGTCTTCCCTAAACTTGAGGTCTTCTTTCTTTTCTTGACTTCCCAAACTTTGGGGTGTCACAACATCCATTTTCAATTCTTTACAATATTCTTGTTGAATTAAGTGTTTAAGTTCAGAGATATCAAATTCATATTCATTCTTGATATCTCACTATCTTTTTATCTATTTACTTTTATAGAAAAAGATGCCTCCTCGTAGGAATCCAAGACGTAACAATGAAACAGAAGCACCGACACCACCTCCACCACCACCCCCTCAATTCGATGCTGCCATGTTCCAAGCGGCAGTCACGGCAGCTGTAGCGGCTACCTTATCTCATATCAATACTCCTGGTGCTAGTGGGTCGGGAGCTGGTCCACGTCCTTCTAACCTTGTCGAGGGTCATGAGCACTTGAGAGAGTGCACTTATAAAGACTTCTCGAATGCCAAACCCAGGACCTTTAATGGAACTGGAGGAGTAATGGTTTTAAGGCAGTGGATTGAGAAGATAGAAGTAGTCTTTGAAATCTGCTCCTGTCCATAGGGTAGCAAAGTTAAATTTGCTGCCTTTACTTTCTTAGTTAGGGCCCTAACATGGTGGAATGGCCATTTTAAGTCACTAACTTTGGTAATGGCTAATACTATAAGCTGGGAGAACCTAAAAACCATGTTGATGCGGGAATACTGCCCACGAGGGGAAATTCAGAAACTGGAACAAGAACTCTAGGGTATTACTATGGCCGGTGCCGACATAACGACTTACACGAATCGATTACGTGACTTGGCAATTCTGTGTCCGGAGATGGTTGCTCCAGAGAGCAAAAAGATTGAAAGGTATATTTGGGGACTGTCGCCCTAGATACAAGCAAGTGTCATTGCATCTAAACCTATCACTTTTGACAGTTGCAAGAAACTGGCACAGTCACTTATTGACCACGGAAACCGTCAAAACTTTGTGGTTACTGCCCCAGAACAACCTAGGGAGAACAACAACAATAGCAAGAAGAAGGGTTGGAACAAAAGGAAGGGAAAATCTCCTCTAGAACCTTCAAAGAAGCAACAAATAGTGGCATTCCATGCTATTATTGTGCCTGCTACCATACCTACTACTACACTTGCTGTTGCCCCTAACTACTCAGCACCAACTAAGCCCTATGTCGGTATCCTCCCTAAATTTAACAAGTGTAATTTTCACCACACCGGAAATTGCCCTGAAATGCAGTGCCGTAACTGCAACAGGAAAGGGCATACTGCCTGATTCTGTAGAACACCACCCCAACCCCTTAACCAAGTACCTGCCTCTGGAGTAAGTCGAGCATGCTACCAATGCGGTGATGTGGGGTATTTCAAGAAAGTGATGGGTTTTGAGCATTCTAACACTTCCTAAGTGTACATGCAACCCTAATAACCTTGGATCTATGTTTGTCTAATTATCATACTAAGTTGAATTCCAAGGCTATATTCCTATCTAGCATACATGGGGAACAATTTTAACTTGAATAATAGATAGAATAACTTACCTTGTTGTTGCTTGTGTTCCTTGAAACCTTGTGAGCCTAGCACCCCAAATGTGATGCCTCAAATGCTTCACACAACACCAAATGCTCTTGGAAATACTTATGAGAGAACACACACTTCTTGAAATCGGCCAAGCCCTCTTGTTTTCTTAGTGTAGCCGATTTTGGTGGAGAATATGGTTCTTATATAGTGTTGACACATCTAGGGTTACAACATGTAAACCCTAATGTGTCATGACTCTTCATTTCCATGACCCATGGGTTTGTAACTCCCATGGAGCATCCATGGAGCATCCTATGGGAAGAACCCAACTTGATAATCCATGGAGCCTCTTAGCCCACTATACAAGATATGGATGATTTACATAATCAACCCATATATTTAATTAGTTCTCTTTTGACCACTTAATTAATTCTAAATTAATTATTGATCAAACTAATCAAATAATATTATTAATATATTAGAACTTATAATATATTAATAATCTTCAAGTGTTATTTCTCTCATTTAGTCTATCCAATTGCATGGTACCATGCAACCCAAATGGACCATGCCGGGTCGAGTCAAGTACATACCAGAAATAGTTATGGACTTAGACACCTTATCCAACAGTCTCCCACTTGGATAAGTCTAATAACTATTACTGCAAGTATGACTTCAGGAACCGATCGGCAATCTTAGCTCTTTTCAAGGTTTCTCGGAACTGAGAAGATGATGGTACGCCATTTAAGATAAGTGATCATATAATCCTCTGTTCTAGATATCAGCTGGACAAAGACATGGAACATTGTCTTGCTTATTGTCCAGCATTTGTTTCCTGATTTCCGATTTGTTTGACATAGAACTTAATTGAACACATCAACTTAGTTCTGACCAGGCCCGGTACATGGGTCAAAACAAAATCATCGAGGGGCCCAAATATAAGCTTCTAATCCAAGAAGGAACAGATAAACTTCGACTCATATGTTTGTTCTACCACTCATTGAATTACACACAAGAGCATGATTTATAACATCGAGTTACCAATGCGTTTTCGTACAATCAATGCATAACCAACTTGTAAGTAACAAATCATATCTCTAGGTTTGAAGACTTATACGATATTACCGTCTCACGATCACTCGAGATAGAATTCCATGAAGTGATTCCAGTGAGCGTGGGTTGAGTCCAATGCTCAGAACTTATGAGCACTCATGATTGATGTAGCCTTGTCCAAGACCTCTACAACCAAACATGACAGTCTTGATTCATACCTACTTCCGACATATGACTGACTGTGGAGGTTTGAATAATATGTTATACCAAACAAAAATTATTCTGGAAGTCAAAACATGCAAAAGAAATATAGTAAACGATCGACAAGAGATAGCAACACCTTACTCATAAATAAAACATTTTTATTCATCATCAAATGTCAATTACACTTTACAAATTTCATGGTTATCTAACTACTAAATCTAATATCATCCTTCAGCCCTATGCTCCGAGCATGCTGAAGATGCTTAACCCGAGTCAGTCCCTTTGTGAGGGGATCTGCCGGATTCTCATCTGATGATACCCTCTTTGCCACGAGGAGTCCTTCTTCGATCCGATGTCTGATGAAATGGTATTTTCTGTCGATGTGTCTGGATCTCCCGTGATCCCTTGGTTCCTTGGCTAAGGCAACAGCACTTTCACTATCACAGAAAATTTCCATTGGCTCTTTAATAGCTAGTACAACTCCAAGATCTCCAATGAAGTTCTTCAGCCATATCGCCTCCTTTGCTGCCTCGCTAGCTGCAATATACTCTGATTCACAAGTAGAATCTGCCACTGTCTCTTGCTTGGAACTCTTCCAAGAAATTGTTCCTCCGTTTAGGGTAAAGACCCAGCTTGACTGAGAGCGGAAATTATCCCTATCAGTCTGGAAGCTAGCATCACTATACCCTACTACTCTCAAGTCATCACTCCCACCGAGGGTAAGGACCCAGTCCTTAGTCCTCCGTAGGTACTTGAGGATATTCTTTACCGCAGTCCAGTGTGCCTTGCCAGGGTTCGCCTGATACCTGCTAACCATACTCAGGGCAAAGGCTACATCGAGTCGAGTACACGTCATAGCATACATGATCGATCCTACAGCCGAAGCATAAGGTGTTCGACTCATTTCTGCTATCTCAGCCTCAGTGCTAGGGCTTTGTGTCTTACTCAATCTGGTGTTACTCTGGATGGGTAACTCTCCTTTCTTGGAATCCTGCATGCTGAATCTCTTCAGCACCTTATCCAAGTAGGTACTCTGACTAAGTCCAATTAGTCTTTTACTCCGATCTCTCATGATCCTTATCCCTAAAATATAGGCAGCTTCACCAAGGTCCTTCATAGCGAAACACTTCCCAAGCCAGGACTTTACTTCCTGCAGGGTTGGAATGCCGTTTCCTATGAGTAGTATGTCATCCACATACAATACCAAAAAGCTAACTATACTCCCACTAGCCTTGACATACACACAAGATTCATCTTCACTCCTAGTAAAGCCAAATTCCTTGACCTTCTCATCAAAGCAAAGATTCCATCTGCGAGGTGCTTGCTTTAATCCATAGATGGATTTCTCAAGCTTACACACTCTATTAGGGTACTTGCTGCTGACAAAACCTTCTGGCTGACTCATGTAAACATCTTCAGCCAACTTTCCATTAAGGAAAGTGGTTTTGACATCCATCTGCCATATTTCATAGTCATGAAATGCAGCTATGGCTAACAGAACCCGAATAGACTTAATCTTGGCTACTGGAGAAAAGGTCTCATCATAATCCACTCCAGGAATTTGAGAGAAGCCCTTTGCAACCAGTCTAGCCTTATAAGTGTGTACTTTACCATCCATGTCGGTCTTCTTCTTGAAGACCCATTTGCACCCTACTGTCTTACGACCTGGTACATTTTCAACCAAGTTCCAAACTTGATTGTCATACATGGATTGTATCTCGCTATCCATAGCCTCTTTCCATTTAGCAGACCCGGGGCCTGCCATGGCTTCCTCGTAGCTGTTAGGGTCATCTTGACCTACTAGTGTCCCATCACTAATAAGTGTCTCACCTTCCGCAGTAATATGAAATCCATAGTAATGCTCAGGTGCACTCCTAACTCTCGTGGAACGCCTCAGAGGTACAGGTTTGTCAATTGGCTCAACAGGAGTTTCCTCCTCAAGTTGAGGGCTAGAGTTTGAAGTTCCTTCACCACTTGATTCTTGAATTTCTTCAAGATCAATTTGCCTCCCACTGTCTCCTTGACTTATAAACTCTCTTTCTCGAAAGACTCCTCTTCTTGCTACAAAGACCACATTGTCACTGGGTTTGTAGAAGAGGTAACCAAAGGATTGATGTGGGTAACCGATGAAAATACACCTCTCGCTTCGAGGTTCGAGCTTATCATGAGTCTCGCATCTCACGAAAGCCTCGCAACCCCAAATCTTGATGTGGTCTAGTTTAGGTACTTTACCAGTCCACATCTCGTGAGGAGTTTTGGCAACTTTCTTTGTAGGGACTAGATTAAGAATATGGGCGGCAGTCTCTAAGGCATACCCCCAGAATGAGATTGGTAGCGAAGCTCGACTCATCATGGAACGAACCATGTCTAACAAGGTTCGATTACGCCTCTCAGCCACACCATTCAACTGTGGTGTCCTGGGAGGTGTCAATTGTGAGACAATCCCACATTCCCTAAGATAGTCGAGGAACTCTGAACTAAGATACTCACCTCCTCGATCGGATCGAAGCATCTTAATGTTCCTGCCCAATTGATTCTCGACTTCCTGTTTAAATTCCTTAAACCTCTCGAAAGTCTCTGACTTATGTTTGATTAAGTAGACATATCCATATCTACTGTAATCATCAGTAAAAGTCAAATAATAACGATTAGCATCCCTTGTGGCATGTTTGAATGGTCCACACACATCCGTGTGTATAAGGTCCAACAAACCTTCACCCCTTTCACACGAGCCTGTGAAGGGTGACTTTGTCATTTTTCCAAGTAAGCATGATTCGCAACTATCATCTGACTTAAGGTCAAACGACTCCAAGACTCCATCCTTTTGGAGTTGGCCTATGCGTTTCTTGCTTATATGTCCAAGGCGACAATGCCATAATGATGCTTTATCCAAGTTATTATTAGTAGTAGAATCAATACACAAAACATTATTTCCTAAGTTATCTACAACAGACATAGCTTCATACACACCATCACAAGGTAATGCTTTAAAATAAAGAACATTATTAAAGAAAGCATCAATAGAACCAACTTCATTATTAAACGAAAAGGTAAACCCTTGTTTGTACAAAGCATGAAAGGAAATAATATTTCTTGCCATTCCTGGCGAGTAACAACATTTATTCAAATCTAGACTAAACCCACTACTTAGCGATAAAGTATAAACTCCAATCTTGGTGACAGGTGAAGCTTTCCTATTCCCCATGATCAAGTTTATTCTTCCTTGCTCCACATCCTCACTTCTTCTTAGTCCCTGCAAGTCACAACAAATATGAATACCACAACCGGTATCAAGGACCCAAGATTTAGAATGGGGTGAGTCATTAGAAATGATAGTGTAAATACCTGCATGGTTGGGTTTGACTTTCCCATCCTTCACATCCTGCTGGTACTTTGGGCAGTTCCGCTTCCAATGAGCCTTTTCATGGCAATAGAAGCATTCAGCCTCTTTTGGGTCAGAAGAAGGAGTAATGAAACCTTTCTTGGTTCCACTTTAAGAAGATCCATCAAGGGTCCGAGCCTTGGTACCCTTCGAAGATCTCTTTCTCTTCCTCCCTCGACTTTTCCCGATTTCCAAAACCGGAGTTGAGTTTGGAGTAGGAGTGATAGCAACCGACTTCCCCTTAAGACCTGTTTCTGCGGTCTTGAGAAGTCCCTGAAGTTTGCTGAGGGTGACTTCTTCCTTGTTCATGTGATATGTCATGCGGAATTGATCATAGCACGATGGTAAGGAGTGCAAAATGATATCTATTGTAAGATCCTCCGGGAAGTTCACATTAAGCTTCAGCAAACGATCCACATACCTTTGCATTTTCTGCATGTGGCTCGTGACGGATTCCCCATCCTTCATCATGGTTGTTATCATGGAGCAGATGATTTCATACCTCTCTTGTCTTGCACTTTGATGGTATCTTTCCATCAAATCTTGGTGCATTTCATAAGGGTAGAAATCCTCATAAGACTTTTGGAGTTTCGCTGTCATCGTGGACATCATGATGCAAGCCACTTTCGTAGCATCCCTTTCATGTGCCCGAAAGTCAGCGCTCTCCTGAGGAGTTGCAGTGGTCTCGTCAATCTCCTTAAGCTCCTTGTCAAGGACATATTCTTTGTCCTCGTAGCGGGTAATCATCCTGATGTTTCTGATCCACTCATTGAAGTTGGATCCATCAAAGGTGACTTTCCCACACAAGTTCATAAGGGTAAAGGAGCCATTAGGATTAGAGCCAGAAACATTGTTGAAAGACATCTGAAGAAAAGAGAACAAGGTTAGTTTAGATATATAAGAGAGTCCTTAATAAAACACCCAAATGTAATATTAAGGCTAGGATCCAATCACAATATAATATAACTTAGAAGAGGTATGCCGTAATCTAAGCTATATCATATTTGAAAGGTAGGTGAATGACGATTCACCAATTTCCACCACGAAAACCGCAATATTTAAGTATTAGGTTTTTTGAATGGTTCTTAGAAATTCCTAGATTCTTTGAGATTCAATGAACTTTTCAAAGGCATGTTTCAATCTCGAGTGTGCCCTCCAAGTTTTGTGACTGGGATACCGAGGATCACAAAACGAGGTGTGAAGTAACCATGCAAATCACTTGGTACCCTTAAAGTTTATCACTCAATCGATGTGCCGGTAAACCACACACGCTCCACCAACGACTTAATCAAAGTGTAAAGTGTAATTTTATGGAATAGCACCTTATTCACATTTTTTCCTAAAGTAACTAAGATTGGGAATTTAATAAAACATTTAGTTACCTTATGCCGGTCTCTATCAAAAGTTTTGACATCATAATAGGTATGGATTGGTTGTGCCCCAATCATGCCGACATCCTATGCTATGAAAGAGCTATTCGTTTGAACTTGCCAACTAACGAAACTCTTATTATCTATGGTGACAAACCCGGAACGAACCTTTAGATCATTTCATGCATCAAGGCACAGAAATACCTTCGCAAGGAGTATTGTGCATTCCTAGCTCATGTGATAGACAAAAAGTAAGAAGTGAAAGACATCGCAAGTATTCCTGAGGTCTGCAACTTTCCCGATGTATTTCCCGATGATCTTCCAGGGGTGCCTCCCGAGCGACAAGTCTTCATTGATGATATCCTTATCTACTCAAAGAGCAAAGAGGAACATGGCCAACATCTTCGTCAAATATTACAAACTCTTAGATCAGAGAAGCTCTATGCAAAGTTTTCAAAGTGTGAATTTTGGATCAGGAAGGTAGATTTCCTAGGTCACGTGGTCAGTTCAGAAGGAATACACGTTGACCCTTCCGAAATAAAGGCAATTGAAAACTGGTCGGCACCTAAAACACCTACAGAAATCCGTCAATTCTTAGGTCTTACTGTCTATTATCGCAGATTCATTCAAAATTTCTCTCGAATAGCTAAGCCTCTTACTACTCTGACCCAAAAGGGTGTAACTTTTAGCTGGGGAGAAAAGCAAGAAACAGCGTTTCAAATGCTGAAGCGAGCCTTGTGTAGTGCACCGATCCTGTCTCTCCCTGAAGGGACAGAGGATTCCGTAGTGTACTGTGATGCTTCTAATCAAGGGCTTGGATGTGTTCTTATGCAAAGAGGAAAGGTTATATCTTATGCCTCAAGACAGCTAAAGACACATGAAGTCAATTATACAACACATGACCTTGAACTAGGAGCAGTGGTGTTTGCTCTGAAGATCTGGAGACATTACTTATATGGCACGAAATGCACAATATTCACGGACCATAAAAGTCTCCAACACACCTTCGATCAGAAAGAGTTGAATATGAGACAGCGACGATGGGTAGAGCTACTGAACGATTACGAGTGTGAAATTCGTTATCACCCTGGTAAAGCAAACGTAGTAGCTGACGCCCTTAGTAGAAAAGAATACTCGGGACGCTGGGTAAAGTCTTTGACCATGACAATCCATTCGCATCTGTCCACGCAGATCAAAGAAGCTCAACTTGAAGCCTTGAAACCCAAAAACGTAGCAGGTGAAACTCTGAGAGGAATGGATAAGAACTTCGAAGTCAGTGACGATGGAGTCTATTATTTCATGAACCAGATCTGGACACCAAAGTTCGGTGGTTACAGAGATGTGGTTATGAATGAAGCACACAAAACCCGATACTCCATCCACCCAGGTTCAGACAAGATGTATCTGGACCTTAAGAAGCTATATTGGTGGCCTAACATGAAGGCCGAAATAGCAACCTTTGTGGGCAAATACCTTACTTGCGCCAAAATTAAGGTAGAGTACCAGAAACCTTTAGGCTTATTACAACAACCTGAAATCCCTGAATGGAAGTGGGAGAGGATTACAATGGATTTCTGTCACACCCCCAAACCAAGGATAGCGGAAACGTCCGGGAGTGGAGGACTTCATGTAGAGTATCACAATAACGAGTATAATAGTGCTCAAAGTAAATACAACCATCATAAATATAATTGAAAAAGTTACACCAAAGTATATGTTTACATGATTCGAATCAATTACATTATGATACAAAATGAACTGTTTGACGATTTATCGTCCCATCCTCAAAACGTGGTTGATTTCCTGATTCATTGAATTCCTGAGAATACAAGTTGTTTTGAAAAAGTGTCAACACAAAGGTTGGTGAGTTCATAAGAGATTTTGTTAGAGAAGTAAACCGTTTTCCTTGTAAAAGCGATAGAGTATGTATCCAGAAAATCCAATATTTTCTTATTATGTATATGTAGTCCTAAATCCCAAGACCGAGAGATAACAAGTATTTACCATACTTAAAGATCTAAAAGTGGTTTCAATTGGCGTAAAACCCTTTGTGATTTGAGAAAACTCCCATAATGAATGGTGTGTAGTCTTAAATACCAAGACTGAAAATACACAGCAATATTTGTAATTATTGATATAAAAGTGATTTTAAATCCACATAAAACCCCTTTTGTCTTATAAAAATACCGTAAACTTTATGTATTGTTAGCTCCCTATGTGAGTCGCTATAACCGTACTATGACTAGAGGTAACCTGCACAACGTCTTTTAGACGCCCTAATCCTATGACTCTTGTCACCCGCAGACCTGCCGGTCCGGCTGTAGCTAGCAGCGAGGTGTGGGATGTCAACCCCAATATAGATCTATACACAATTATCACGCTCTCCCTACAACAGCTTTTGGTTATAACTTACAGGAATTTGGATCCCGCACTCGGACGTACGGGGAGAGAAAGTCTCACAATCTAAGTTAACAAGTTTATGTGTAGTGTGCGTAAGTGTAGAACCTCTTTGTATGAATTTACCCTTTTTGTACGAGTGTGTTATGTGATGAATCATAAACTATACCTATTATAGTTTATCCAAAACGTTTGTAATGTATAAGAACTCTTTTATGAAAATGCATTAGTGTTATAATCCATAAACCATGCTTATTATAGCTTAATATTCGTGTTCTAAATGAATGAATGATCTTATCATGAATGACTAAATTTCAGTTTATGATGATAAAATAACAAGGAAACACATTCAATATTTAGAACTTATTGTTATACACTTTGCCCAACATAATACAAAGCGTTATGAAATTTATATGCTGTTAACTAACTTTAACCTTTCTGCACTGTTTTGGAAAAATCATAGAAAAATCATACGGAGTCTAAAACTAGATCCGTAAATTCTGAGAGTTCCTAAAGTGTGTCTAGTTTACTCATAATTTTTATCATGATTTTTGGAAGCCTTTAACTTGTATTAAAATGCTCATATTCACAGACTGGTCCGGATTTGTGTTTGAAAAGACAGGCTGTTTTGTAAAAATCACCATAAATTTTAGAAAAATCGTGTGGAGATGTGCAAGTAGTCATTTTAAAGCTAAGAAGTGGAACTACATGCACCTAAAACAGTTTTGAAAACTAAAATGTTTAAGTTGTCCAAAACAGTCCGTGAATGGAGTTGAACTTTTCTGATGAAGGCTGTTAGAAAAGTTTAGTTTTGTTCTTGGCGTTTTACTTGTATTCCCCCCCCCCCCCCCTAAAAACTTGAGAAAACATGAAAATATAGGGGTATGAACTCACCTTAAGTGATTTCAGTAGATTATTGTTGAAGAATGGAAGTGTTTAACTCAAGAACACTTGGAGATGCCTTGAAGATTTTCGAGAATCTAGCATCATAGTTATGGAGTTTGTGTAAGCAATCAATGATTTGAGTAGAATGAAGTGCAATAATCACAAGGAGGATGAATTATACTTACCAAGAGTGGAAGAACACTTGATGATCAGCCTTGGGATCTCGAATTAGAGAGAAAAGTTTGAGGAAAAAGTTGGAGTTGGATCTTTGGTGAAATGAGAGTAATTGAAAGAAAGTTGAGGAGAGAGGTTGAGTGACCAGCCCTAAAAACGTGGGGATGGCTGAAAATAATGAGAAAGGACTTATGAAGTGACTAGGGATGGGCTGGTGGTGAATGGTGACATGGAGTGGGTATGGGAGTGGTTGCTTGTGTCGTAGAATAAAGGAAAGTCAACACTCCACCTTTGTACTTCACCCACTCTTTTGGATAAGGTTTTATCCTTAAAAAAATGATAATTTAATAATTATGGGTCCTTATATGTTAAAATAAAGTTTTGGGTGAAAACTCCGTGTTAAAACAATTAAAAACGGGCCTAAAATGTGAAATTAGTCCAAAATCGGGAGAAAAAGGCCATTCCAGCGAGACCTCTCGGTCCTAGGCCGAGGTTCGGTCCCTAGGCCGAGGTTCGGTCCCTAATGCAGCTAGGCGCGAAGCGAAGGGGGAGCGAGGAAGCGAGAGGTGAAGGGTCAGTCCGAAGGCTTGGTCCGAAGGGTCAGAAGCGAACTAGACCGAGGGCACCATGATCCGAAATGGACCGAAGGTTCGGGTTCGGGTGTGGCATGCGAGGTTTGGGCCTGAGAGGACCTTCGGCTTTGGTTCTTTGAGTGAGGTTCGGTTCAGCAGCCTTTGGCTCAGAAGGGTTCGGGTCCTAAGAGGACTTTCGGGTCCTAAGAGGACTTTCGGGTCCTAAGAGGGGTTTCGGCTCCTTAAGTCCGTTTTTCGCGTAGACTTCCGTTTTTGGGCTGTTTTCGCCAAATTCGAGGGTCGGAATGCCCCGAATGATTATAGAAAGTTGAGAGAGATTTCGAGAGAGATTTGGGATAGATTTGACATTCTTGGAGAGATTTCTCATACAAAGAGATATTTGGGAGAGATTTCACATACTTAGAGAGATTTGGGAGAGATTTTCGATAAGAAGAGATGGAGTGAAAACGATTGAGAGCGGTTTTGTGTGTGACGAATGTGAGTGTCCGGCTTAGCAATGCAAGGTCCGTAAACCCCGTTAAGCCTTGTTTAAGGATCTTGCATACTCCGGACGAGTATGCAACACTGTTTTATCGGTTTGGCTCGCCACGTACCACAGTTTTAGGTTAAGGAGATCTAGATGTACACACTTTTCGATTTATGATCTCTCATTAGAATAGCGAGTTGTTTAGAAATTACATAACGTAAACTCTAGTACCTACGGGCAAATCGAGTTGACCGGTTTGACTTGTTGACTTTGGTTGACTTTGACTTGACCAAAAATTGACGGTTGTCACATCATCCCCCCGTTAGAGGGAATTTCGTCCCAGAATTTTGAAGTTAGGCAAGGAGTAGGCATGAACAATCGAGCC
Organism: Lactuca serriola; assembly: GCF_051521515.1. Lineage (NCBI taxonomy): Eukaryota > Viridiplantae > Streptophyta > Magnoliopsida > Asterales > Asteraceae > Lactuca > Lactuca serriola. Next base: position 203,107,559 of record NC_136410.1, read on the forward strand.
ATTAAGTGGGGATACTTCCTAATCGTCTGATTCTCGCGCTCCTAAGTGACTCCAGGTCCTTGGTTAGTATTCCAGCGAACTTCCGCTAATGGGAAGCGGCGTTGTTGCGTTCGCTTAACCTCTCAGTCCGTGGTCACTATGGTTCTTTCACAAAGGTGAGGCTCTTGTGGAACTCGATCTCGTCGAGGGGAATTACAAGAGTCTCGTCGGATAGATACTTCTGCAAGTTCGGGATGTGTCGGGTAGAATGTACTTTACTAAGCTCGCGGGAGTAGATTGAAGTTGCGATTACAGGGCTGATTCTTACTAGAATCTCGAAAGGCATAATTATCTGGGGTTTTGGCTTTCCATGCCTTCCAAAGCGTAGTAAGCATGCCCAGAGTAAGGCTTCCAGAGGAATTTGGTCTCTTATTCTGGAGTTCTAAAGGTTTCTTCCTCTTGCTTCTCTTCCCAGTCAAGGGTTGCTCCCTTCAGGGTCAAAGTCGTAAGGGGGTTCTGTAATTTATGAGAAGTTCCAAAGGAGCTAAGACGGTAGGTCAGGGATACCCGGAATTTTGGTGTATTCCTGCTGACGCCTTTGGTGCTGACTGTTTCTCAACGGTTTTGATCAATTGAAAGAGTCCTTAAGGATTTCCACATTGATAATGATGTGTCTTAGGAATTTGAGTCTTTAATTTCAAAACTCGTATCTAGAGAACTTCGGGTAAAGCTTCTTTGGTCGTATTGCTTTCGCGGTTTGTTGCAACTGCCCTCCTTGGTTTCCTTCTTACTACGAGGGTAGATAAGCAAGTCATTTACAATGACAATGACTAACGGATCCTAGTAAGAATGGCATATCCTATGAATACTGCGAGCAGGTTGGTCCTATCCGAGGGGTATCACTACGGACTTGCAGCGTCCGCATCGAATTTGGAGGATTGTCCTCGGACATCCTTCTCCAATACTCGCGACTGGTGATATTTAGATCTCAGGTCCAATTCCTAAAGGGTACTTCGTTCCTCGCGATTGGTCAGCCTATTCGTCTATGCGAGGTAGATAGTAAAGGTTTCTATTGGAGATATTGTCGGGGCCTCTGAGGTCAATGGGCCCTCGAGCAATTTTGTCTTTCAATTTTGAAGAATAAAACCGGAGTTTTCCAGGGTGAGAAGCTTGGTTCTTCAATTTCATTGTTGAGTAGTTCGACAGGTTTGACCTGACAGTTCTTGTAGCTCGCTAGGAAGCATGTGGGTTTGGTTTTCGCGACTAGACCTTTTTGGATAGTAGAACATTCACTCGCCCTCCTAGGCAAACTTGGCCCGAAGTTCATGGCAGGACTCGTACGTGGTCCATCTATCATTAACTTGCGCATATAGGTCATATGTGCTTAAGATTGGCAAGACATTTGGATGGGGGACTCTGCCTCAAATCCATAACCAGACATGGAACAGGAATTAGGGCGGAAGCACACATCCAATGTCCGTAGAATCCTAATTATACATTATCCTCGCGTATACACGTCATAGTGGTAGACTAACCGTATCCGTCCCAAGCTTTTGTGCTTGAACCTTGTCTGCTACATGCGTGACATTCCCGAAGGTCTCCTGCCAATACATGTGATAAGGTTTCGGGAATTATAACACCCTTCTAGTGTGTGTTTTGGAGTTTCGCAGTGAGAGATGACCCGGAGGTCCGTGCTGGACGCATTTATGGGAGACAAAGATTCCGATATTTGGTGAGTTAGGTGAAGGGTCCTTTTGTAGAAATTAAATCGGGAAGATGAGGGCTATATCAATGAAAATTGGATGATGACAACAATATCTTTTTAGATAACATGTGTTAAGCTGTATTCGCAAGAAGAGATCACTAGAATGATAGAGTATCTTGTGTTTCTTTTTAGGGTGATCCATTTTGTTTGATGTTATCATTATTGTAGATGATTCATACCATAGTGTCTATCACTGGTAGTGGGTTTGTTTCGATAGCCAGTAATGATACTTGATATCATGATCCCTGACAGGTCTCCCTACGATCGAGCGGTATATGAACGTCGTATGTAAGTTGATGTTGGTGAGATTGTCGAGTGGGTGGCCCCACTTAGTTCTTACTGCTAGACACGGAATAGGAGTCAGGATGGAATTATTTGTTTCATGAATTCGGTAATTTGATTATAACTAGCCCCGATGTATGTACAAGTCATCACATCTTACAGGTAATGATCCTAAGATCATATATGAATGCCTTTGGTTTGATTTGTACGAGGGAGTATTTTAACTACCCTTAGAAAGACATGGATTTTAGTAAGCATATAAAATTCATTACAAACATATGATACTTAAACGTTTTTGTCGTTGGAAACATTACAAAGGTCCTAATATGGTTCCATGTTACTCTTGTTGGTTCGTTGTCACACTCCTCCGGCTTCCCCATCATTCTTCTTAGTTGGACAGTTTCTCCTGAAGTGTCCTGTTTCACCACATCAGAAGCACGCTGGGATTACTTTGGTAATGGGGGTTGAAGTGATGTACTGAGTCGGGGTCCTACAGAAACGGGCGGTGTGCCCTTTCCTGTTGCAGTTTTTACAATGCATCTCTCGGCAAGCCCCATGGTGATGGAAACCACACTTGGCACACTTTGGGAGTGATCCCTCATATGGTCTGGCCGACGTATGGGTGGCAGACCCCGTGGCTAGTGTCTCGGTGTTCGTCGTGACTGCCGTTATAGTGGCCGGTGCAGCTACGGATTGCTTTCTTCCAGCAAGTTTTTGAGATAAGTTACACTTCTTTTTGGTCCAGAACTTTCGCTTCTTGCTCGTAGGTTTGTGGCCCGAGGTATTTTCGCTGGCAGGCACCTGTTGGTGCTCCTGATTGTTATCACAATCTGTATTTTCAGTACCGCTTCCACTCCTGCTGGCGTTGTTAGCGTCAAATTGCGCCATGACGGCTGTCACGGCTGCCGTGACTGCAGCCTGAAAAGTAGCGGCGTCTATCTGCAGAGTTGGCGCCTTACTAGTTGGTTGGTTGCCTCTTGGTGAAGACATAGCTCTGTTTCACGATGAAAAACGTCTTCGTTAGTGGAAATTATTATTTTAAGTGCATCCTTACGATTTATATTTATGCATATAATTTTTGCACATTACTGTACTATTCCTAGTGTTTCCGCTAACATTCTTGAAATGGAGTTACAGCAGTGGGTAGGAGTAGGTTTCATACGGGCGTTAAGCTTTACTCATCTTAGAATCATGTGTGTCCAAACACGCTTGGCTGAGGAGTTTTGATGGGACCCGGTGTATTAGTGTTGGTATGATCGCACCCATAAGTCTATGAAGAAGGAACTTCTCAACAAAATGTTTAACGGTGAGATGATAATGAGTTTTTAGAATGGCTATACGTCGCGAGTTTCTAACTAAGTTTTATCTTATATCGATTTGTAATGTAATTCGGTCATTAAGGGTGTTCTGAAAACAATTCGTAACGAGAGTCTTTATTTGGTAAACCCATGAATTTTTAGTAGTTCAGTATCCAAGTGAAACCTTGTAACTTGACCCAAGCTAGGTCCTTATTATGACCAATTGATGGATGCTTAGTTATATAATTAAGGCTAAATAGATCTTCGAGTTTGTTAGGTATGTCCTAAGCCCATCTTGTTAATATGACTGTAGTAATTCTGGTTTTGGTGAAACTTTTTGACCTAGATGTAGGTTTACCTCACATCTGTGCATGGAAAAGTTTTGATAGCAACTGGATCTCTCGTTTAGTATGACCGCTTAAATCACAGTGTCATGCTTACGCCTAGAATAGAGTAGCACCAACGCATACTCACGAACCTAATTTACAAGGTCTTGTGAGCGGTATGAACTCTACTTACGACGATCTGTCCCTTGTGATGCCTGAGGCAAAGTCGATGCACCTTGCAGCTCTGTCAATCGATGCTTGGCTGCAATCCTCCTCTTTTTGAATGTTGTGTGTCTACCCCGTTACTCTCTTGCCTCTGCCAGTGGCGATAAGGTCCTAAACAGAGAGTTGGTCTCTGAAATAGTAGCCTCTTTCTGAGTCCCGGGTACGTGAGACAGTAGGGCCTGTAGTAGCACGTAGTTTCCGAACTCGGGTTGTAGTCTACCTGCTTTAATCCCCGATGTTCGCGGTCTGCCGGGTCTTCACCGGGAGGGCTCTGTTAGTCGGTCCCCCATGGTTGAGGTCGTAGCACCCTCGTTGGTCTCCACATGGTGGTTGTTGTCATTGCTGTCGACATTCAACCCTCGATCATGATTGCCCAACGGGGCACAGGTTTGATGTAGTCGAAACAGTTCGCGGAAACCCTTGCTATGCATGGAGGATTGATTACCTCCGGTTCCGCTTCTGATTCTCCTCATAACCATTCACCATTTCTCGGGTTCGGATTGGGAAAGTAGGGGTCGTCCGGTAAGTAGGATCTTGCTATGTGGTACTTGCGAGAATAAGAGTGGAAGAGATAATTACTAGGCGTCTAGCTCTATAATTAATTACTTATAGGGGTGATCCTTATTAGTTACTTCTATAATGACATAGTGCATACTAATTACATATAACAAGATATGATAGACCTTCGAATAAGTGATCCTACTCTAGATCCACATCCAAACAAGGAAAAGGAAGTAAGGCAATGACCACAAATTCTAAGTCTATGATTTCTAAGTTATATAATATCTTAGGGTATCCACTTAGGGACTATAGACCTATTATTAAGGATCTATTTAGTTTTCATATAAGTTATGATATCACAAAATACTCCTATAGTATTTTAAACTCGTGTTCTGTTCTAATGTTCTCATTGTGGTAGTGTTGGTAAGTTTTTAGACTTATTGCCATATCACAACCATTCTTGGGCATGTGCTAATCACTCCTCGGACCAGCATAGTTGATCAGGTTATGCCACTCCCAAGACTGACCATACATCCCCGAGCTTACCTGTGATATCCAACAATCATTACTTTTGTTTTGTTCTAGAACGATGCTGCCCTTAGTATGTATGCATGCATGTATACTTTTAATTAGAAAATTATTTATTTCTAAAAGTATAATTGTTTTGAAAACATTAAATCAGAGACTTTAGTCCCAATGCATTTATAGTTTGTATATCTTATGTGGTTCGATATACTGAGTTCACTATAAACAATGCTCTGATACCAATCTGTCACACCCCCCATTATAGGGTTCGATGTCCCCGTCGAACACATCGACCCGTGCCCTAGCTCCGATACCAATCTGTCACACCCCCAAACCAAGGATGGCGGAAACGTCCGGTGGTGGAGGACTTCATGTAGAGTATCACAACAACGAGTATAATAGTGCTCAAAGTAAATACAACCATCATAAATATAATTGAAAAAGTTACACCAAAGTATATGTATACATGATTCGAATCAATTACATTATGATACAAAATGAACTGTTTGACGATTTATCATCCCATCCTCAAAGCGTGGTTGATTTCCTGTTTCATTGAATTCCTGAGAATACAAGTAGTTTTGAAAAAGTGTCAACACAAAGGTTGGTGAGTTTATAAGAGATTTTGTTAGAGAAGTAAACCGTTTTCCTTGTAAAAGCGATAGAGTATGTATCCAGAAAATCCAATATTTTCTTATTATGTATATGTAGTCCTAAATCCCAAGACCGAGAGATAACAAGTATTTACCATACTTAAAGATATAAAAGTGGTTTCAAATTGGTGTAAAACCCTTTGTGATTTGAGAAAACTCCCATAATGAATGGTGTGTAGTCTTAAATACCAAGACTGAAAATACACAGCAATATTTGTAATTATTGATATAAAAGTGATTTTAAATCGACATAAAACCCCTTTTGTCTTATAAAAATCCCGTAAACTTTATGCATTGTTAGCTCCCTATGTGAGTCGCTATAACCATACTATGACTAGAGGTAACCTGCACAACGTCTTTTAGACGCCCTGATCCTATGACTCTTGTCACCCGCAGACCTGCCGGTCCGGCTGTAGCTAGCAGCGAGGTGTGGGATGTCAACCCCAATATAGATCTATACACAATTATCACGCTCTCCCTACAACAGCTTTTGGTTATAACTTACAGGAATTTGGATCCCGCACTCGGACGTACGGGGAGAGAAAGTCTCACAATCTGAGTTAACAAGTTTACGTGTAGTGTGCGTAAGTGTAGAACCTCTTTGTATGAATTTACCCTTTTTGTACGAGTGTGTTATGTGATGAATCATAAACTATACCTATTATAGTTTATCCAAAACGTTTGTAATGTATAAGAACTCTTTTATGAAAATGCATTAGTGTTATAATCCATAAACCATGCTTATTATAGCTTAATATTCGTGTTCTAAATGAATGAATGATCTTATCATGAATGACTAAATTTCAGTTTATGATGATAAAATAACAAGGAAACACATTCAATATTTAGAACTTATTGTTATACACTTTGCTCAACATAATACAAAGTGTTATGAAATTTATATGCTGTTAACTACCTTTAACCTTTCTGCACTGTTTTGGAAAAATCATAGAAAAATCATACGGAGTCGAAAACTAGATCCGTAAATTCTGAGAGTTCCTAAAGTGTGTCTAGTTTACTCATAATTTTTATCATGATTTTTGGAAGCCTTTAACTTGTATTAAAATGCTCATATTCACAGACTGGTCCGGATTTGTGTTTGAAAAGACAGGCTGTTTTGTAAAAATCACCATACATTTTATAAAAATCGTGTGGAGATGTGCAAGTAGTCATTTTAAAGCTAAGAAGTGGAACTACATGCACCTAAAACAGTTTTGAAAACTAAAATGTTTAAGTTGTCCAAAACAGTCCGTGAATGGAGTTGAACTTTTCTGATGAAGGCTGTTAGAAAAGTTTAGTTTTGTTCTTGGCGTTTTACTTGTATTCCCCTCCCCCCCCCCCCCCCCCATCCCCCTAAAAACTTGAGAAAACATGAAAATATAGGGGTATGAACTCACCTTAAGTGATTTCAGTAGATTATTGTTGGAGAATGGAAGTGTTTAACTCAAGAACACTTAGAGATGCCTTGAAGATTTTCGAGAATCTAGCATCATAGTTATGGAGTTTGTGTAAGCAATCAATGATTTGTATAGAATGAAGTGCAATAATCACAAGGAGAATGAATTATACTTAACAAGAGTGGAAGAACACTTGATGATCAGCCTTGGGATCTCGAATTAGAGAGAAAAGTTTGAGGAAAAAGTTGGAGTTGGATCTTTGGTGAAATGAGAGTAATTGAAAGAAAAATGAGGAGAGAGGTTGAGTGACCAGCCCTAAAAACGTGGGGATGGCTGAAAATAATAAGAAATGACTTATGAAGTGACTAGGGATGGGCTGGTGGTGACTAGTGACATGGAGTGGGTATGGGAGTGGTTGCTTGTGTCATAGAATAAAGGAAAGTCAACACTCCACCTTTGTACTTCACCCACTCTTTTGGATAAGGTTTATCCTTAAAAAAATGATAATTTAATAATTATGGGTCCTTATATGTTAAAATAAAGTTTTGGGTGAAAACCCTGTGTTAAAACAATTAAAAACGGGCCTAAAACGCGAAATTAATCGAAAACCGGGAGAAAAAGGCCATTCCAGCGAGACCTCTCGGTCCTAGGCCGAGGTTCGGTCCCTAATGTAGCTAGGCGCGAAGCGAAGGAGGGGAGAGGAAGCGAGAGGCGAAGGGTCAGTCCGAAGGCTCGGTCCGAAGGGTAAGAAGCGAACTAGACCGAGGGCACCATGATCCGAAATGGACCGAAGGTTCGGGTTCGGGTGTGGCATGCGAGGTTCGGGCCCGAGAGGACCTTCGGGTTCAGTTCTTTGAGTGAGGTTCGGTTCAGCAGCCTTTGGCTCAGATGGGTTCGGGTCCTAAGAGGACTTTCGGGTCCTAAGAGGACTTTCGGGTCCTAAGAGGGGTTTCGGCTCCTTAAGTCCGTTTTTCGCGTAGACTTCCGTTTTTGGGCTGTTTTCGCCAAATTCGAGGGCCGGAATGCCCCGAATGATTATAGAAAGTTGAGAGAGATTTCGAGAGAGATTTGGGAGATATTTGACATTCTTGGAGAGATTTCTCATACAAAGAGATATTTGGGAGAGATTTCACATACTTAGAGAGATTTTCGATAAGAAGAGATGGAGTGAAAACGATTAAGAGCGGTTTTGTGTGTGACGAATGTGAGTTTCCGGCTTCGCAATGCAAGGTCCGTAAACCCCGTTAAGCCTTGTTTAAGGATCTTGCATACTCCCGATGAGTATGCAACATTGTTTTATCGGTTTGGCTTGCCACGTACCACAATTTTAGGTTAAGGAGATCTAGATGTACGCACTTTTCAATTTATGATCTCTCATTAGAATAGCGAGTTGTTTAGAAATTACATAACGTAAACTCTAGTACCTACGGGCAAATCGAGTTGACCGGTTTGACTTGTTGACTTTGGCTTGACCGAAAATTGACGGTTTTCACAATTTCACAACCAAGTTACCCAAGACATCAAGTGGTTATGATACTATTTGGATAATCGTCGACAGATTAACCAAATCCGCACACTTCTTACCAATCAAGGAGACTGACAAGATGGAAAAGCTAACCAAAACATACCTCAAGGAGATTGTTAGACTACATGGTGTACCAATATCTATTATTTCAGACCGAGATAGTAGATTCACCTCTCATTTTTGGTAGTCTTTACAAAACTCTCTGGGAACTAAGCTAGACATGAGTACAGCCTACCATCCGCAAACCGATGGACAAAGTGAGAGGACGATTCAAACGTTAGAAGATATGTTACGAGCTTGCATGATAGACTTTGGAAAGGCATGGGATATTCACTTACCCCTTGTTGAGTTCTCTTATAACAACAGCTACCACACTAGCATAAAAGCTGCTCCATTCGAAGCCCTCTATGGCCGCAAGTGCACATCCCCTCTGTGTTGGGCTGAAGTGGGTGACACGCAGCTAGCTAGAGGTCAAACTCCTGACAGTACTCTCACTGGTCCAGAAATTATTCGAGAAACTACCGAAAAGATCGTACAAATTTGGGAACGACTTAAAGCTTCCAGAGATAGACAAAAAAGCTACGCAGACAAAAGGAGAAAACCCTTGGAATTCCATGTTGGCGACCGGGTTTTGCTAAAGGTCTCACCCTGGAAAGGCATGATACGCTTTGGAAAGCGTGACAAGCTAAACCCAAGGTATATAGGACCATTCGAGATTCTTGCCCAAATCGGCCCTATAGCTTACAAACTTCGATTACCCCAAGAACTAAGTAACATTCATCCTACCTTCCACGTTTCGAACTTGAAAAAGTGTCTTTCCGACGAGACTCTTGTGATACCACTCGAGGAAATCGAGTTAAACGAGAGCCTCAATTTTGTGGAAGAACCCATAGAGATACTAGACAGGGAAGTTAAGAAAACCAAACAAAGCCGCATCCCGATAGTGAAGGTTCGCTGGAATGCAAGACGGGGACCTGAATTCACTTGGGAGCGGGAGGATCAAATGCAACAAAAATAGCCACATCTTTTTCCCTAGTCTATCTGTAAATTAAACTTCGGGACGAAATTCTCTCTAACGGGGGGATAGTGTAACAAATCGTTATTTCAAACTTATATAATAGTGTAGGTTAAATTGTACTTCTTTTTAATTAAATAAAGAGAAATTTTGGCATACTATGTATATTTATATAATTGACCCTCAAAAATAAATTATTAAATAATCTCAATTGGGTTGAACCAAGTGATAGAGATTGTAACAAGGTTTCCAAAAATATAAAGAACACTAAAATCCGAGTTATAACGAAGAAGTTATGACCAATCGAAAATCCGTGACAAAACCGGCAAAACACTGTTCAGTGTAAAAACTGAATTTTTGATAAAAGGCTTTCTAGCCTTAACAATCTACATGAAAGTTATAGTTTATGTTAAACCGAGAACATTCATAAAAAGAACGCCAAAATCTGACTTCGTATGAGGAAGTTATGATTTTTCTAAGTTTCAGTATAGCAGTGTACAACTAAAAACTCGAAATAAAGATCGAGTGGTTTTTAGCCGACACAACCTAAACGAGAATTGAAGGTCTCGTCATTAGTAGTAAAACGGTAAAAAGACAGACAAAAACGGACGTCGTATGAAAAAGTTATGAATTTATAACGGATTCACGTCCCGGTCTATTTAAAATAATAATATAAAAAATAAATTCAAAATTAGCCAATGAAGTCTAAACGAAAGTCGTAGAGTATAATTTTACCTATGCGTGCATATAAAGAACGTCAAAAACGGAGTTCGTATGCAAAAGTTATGAATTTTACAAGTTTTGGCAAAAAAAAATAAAGAAAAATAGAAAAAACCGGGAAAATTTGCATGAACAGTGACTGCCACGTCACCCTCGCATGCGAGGCCTCCACGTGTCAGCTGTTGAGTGGACCGATGTCTCGCGTGTCACCTCCTGATTCGACCAACGCTACGGTCCAATCCTACTCGGACAACTTCGCAGGAGACACCCCGGATACGCCCCTCGCACGCTCCTCGGACACTCCTTCGCACGTGCCCTCTTCCCATTGGACCAAGGTCTGGTCCAATTTGAGCCTGCCACCTCCGAACCGAAGCTGCTTCCCTTTGCAAAGTGTCAGCCTCGCATAGCCTCGCATAAGCTTCGGATCCGAGGCTTCGGCCTATATAAGCCATGCGAGGGTTCCGAAGAATTTACACTTTTTCACCCCAAATTTTACCCTCTTTCACCTTTTCCACTCCCTTAAGCTTATATACAACCCTTAAAGCCCCGGTATCAAGACTCGAGCCCAAAGTAAGCCGTGAAGCCCCAAAATTCTCAAGAATTCATCATCTCTCCTGTCAAAACTCTGCCCGATTTGAGCCGGTTTCTCGACAAATAAACTCCTTTTCGTGAAACGAAACCCTGTCCGAATTACCACCTATCAAGTGAGTTCATACCCCCGTATTTTCATAATTTCTACTGTTTTAAGGGGGGAAATACAAGTATAACACAACAACTTTGTGTTATAAATAAATGATTTCAAATCACGATAAAATGATTTTAAAGCATCAAAAATATTTCAAATATTGAACTCTTTTATAAACTTATATTTTTCCCAAATATACATATTTGTATATATAATTTAATATAAATAAGATTTAAAAGGCTTAGTACTAATAATTCATTCTAGCTCCTTTTCCTTGTTTGGATGTGGACTTATAGTACCGGTTATTTGTCCGAAGGTCGTTTAAATTTTACCTATATATAAAATTGTATATATATATATAAATATAAAAGTTATTTCATCAGTTTAATTAACCTTTGTAATACGTTGAGCGAAGGATTACATGCAAAAATAGTTATTTACCAGTTCCTAAAGTACGTATAAATTATAATAGGTATAATTTATGATACATAGAGCTATAATTCATATGAATACACTGTTTTACATGCTACAAGGGTTTTAATTCAAAACAAATCAAGGGTTTACACTTATCAAATACATGTTCGGGATACTAAGTCAAGAACATACTGTCAATCATTTATTTCAGAATGATTGGGTTTCATAACTAATATACATGTAACGTTTATATGCTTTTTATGAGACACTCAATTCAGGTTGTTTAATTCAGTTTAGACAACCAAAGTAAGGCCCTGACATTATAACCAGAATCTCCAGTCCGGGGATCGAAACAAGTTGTGTGTAGATCTATATCGGGATTGAAAACCCCGCACTCAGGCTGCTAGCTACAGTCAGGCACACACGCCAATGAGTGGCAATTGTTATCAACAGTTTAAGTGCTCATCAGGCGTTTGTTTCAGGCGTTCATGTCTTAGTATGGTTATAATAACTCATTAAAAAGATATTAACAACACGTTAGTGTATAAACAACTAAACGTAAGTATATCTTCAAAGTACCAGTTTACAAAATGCAAAGTACAATGCTATACTATAGTTTTTGATAACAGCTGGTGAAGCCAGGCACACTCTCAAATACAAGTTTTACAAATACAATGGTTTACAAATAAGACGGTTTTATGGGAATAAAACTACTTTTCACATACCACAAAGAATATGGGATTTTCTAGAAGTGTTTCATATTCAAAATACAAAGACACACATTCAAACATAAAGAATTATGTACTCACTCAACTTATTGTTGATACTCTCTTTTCAAATTACTTGTATTATCAGGGAAATAATAACAGGTACTCCCCGAGCTTTTTGAGAAGATGGAGTCATTAGGAGTCTTATCTTCTTCTTTTGTAATACTATTTTGGTTTCAATATACAATGATTGAACTCATGTAAATATTATACTTTTAAATACAATGGTTGTTTGTGATTTGATTACTATGATACTTGTGTTGTGATACTACAAAGGAAGTCCTCCACCCCCGGACGTTTCCGCCGTCTGGTTTGGGGGTGTGACAGCGTGGAATTGGAACACCGTGAATTTTGGGCGGTCAAACAATGCAATTTCAACATCGATGAGGCAGGAAGGCATAGAAAGCTTCAACTCCAAGAGTTGGAGGAGTTGAGAAATGACTCCTATGAAAACTCAAGGATTTACAAGGAAAGGACAAAGCTTTTCCATGACAAGTCCATTCCCCGCAAACATTTTGAGCCGGGACATGGGGTTTTGCTTTATCATTCGCGATTGAAGTTATTTCCTGGAAAGTTGAGGTCAAGATGGATAGGTCCGTTTGTTGTGCTAAAAGTCTTTGAGCATGGAGCGGTTGAAATTCAAAGTGAAGAAACGGGACAAGTCTTTAAAGTCAACGAGCATCGATTGAAACCTTTCTATGAGGGTTTTAATGCAAATGTCTTCGAAGTCATCCAATTGGACGCCCTAGTGTATTGAAATCAAGAGGGAAGCACATCTTACCAAAGACGTTAAAGAAGGGCATTTTTGGAAAACTAAAAGTTTTCATCTTTTCTAGTCCTGAATAAATATCGTAGATGGTTCATTTTTGCATTTAGCATCTCTTCTTCTTCCTTCTTGAGGTGAAAAGGGTTGTATTTTAAGGCACGGTGTTCGTTTTGGTCAAAGGTACGAAAATTGAAAAATCGTAACAGATAACACTCGGACCGCGTGTACTCGGTTATGTGTCCTCGTTAATAAACAAATGGTCCGCGTGTTGTCCCCAAACTTGTCCGCGTCATTCTTCGAAGACAGAAGGTTTCAGAACATCCCACGCGGACAACGTGTACTCGAAGAGTCGTCCGCGTGTATGGAAAACGGTCCGCGTATACCCTCCTTCATCGGCCGTGTGATTTTTATGCAAACAGGACACCTTCAGAACATCCCACGCGGACCGCGTGTACTCGCTGTCTCGTCCGCGTCGGTCGTTGAACAACGTTGACCCAGTTTTGACCAGGTTTGACCACAAATTTAACCCTTCTTTTCCACCAGCCGACCATTCTTCCTTCTCCTTCCTCTTCTTCTTTTCCCTAGCCTCCATTAGAGAACCTCCTTCTCTTCCACTAAAACTCCGTTTCCCGTCAAACCACCGGTCAGAATTTCACGAAACCACCGCCATTCTTCTCCAAATTCAAAGCTCTATAAACCCCACTAAAGCATCGGTTTGATCTGTTGTTGTATCTCGGGGCGCCACCACCACCCAACTCACCGCTTTCCGGCCATTTTCCGGCCAACTACGACTACCTCTCGCGATTTCGACACCACCATTGTACTCCTCTTGGGCAAGGCTACAAACCCCATCAAAAATATTCCACAAAGCTCGCAGGAACATTTCGCCGGATTTTCAAGCCATTGCTGGATTTGTCGGGTTTTCGCGGCAAATTGATTCTTACGGGATATTGAACAAAGCTTAAAAGCTTGGGGTGGAGAGTTGTAGATTTTCAGATCCCGAGTTTACACGCGCAAATTTTGAACTTTCAACAAAAACCGGGTATTCCCTTTCCTTTGTTTTAATTGGTCAATTTGCATTTCTTAGAACGCCAATTCATATGCTATTGTATCAAATGAGTATAGGAATTATTTTTTCTTTGATTGTTGAATTACTTTAGAAGTCAATAAGGAGTCGTTTGGTGATTGGAATTGAAATACCCTCTATTAGAATTGTTCTTTGTGTAGTGGTTATTTTTTTTCATGCAGGAAGTTCATGTCTACATCTAGGAAGCGCCCGGCTGCTGCCCGAGGCAAGGCCCCGGTAAGAAACCAAAGCAATGCTCCTGATATCCCAAGAATTCGGGATACCAAGGCAGCCGAAAACTACACGAAGAGCTTGCCTAGAAAGGTTGTATCCACCAAATTTGTGTGCAAGCCCACGCTTATCTCATTAGGGGTTCTTCAAGGGGTCACCCAATTGTTTTGTAACATCGGGTGGGAAAACCTTCTCAACCTCATGGCACACACCTACGAGCTCCCGACTAGAGAATTTTTCGCCGATTGTGGGTTGGATAGTGAAAGAAAAAAAGGCGAATTTCAACTTCTAGGGGACCGGCGGTTTATTGACTTTGCAGCAATAAACGACATTTTGGGCTTGCCTTCTTTGAACACATTCATGACTTTCGACGACCTGCCTGCCGAGTTCAACCACGAGACGTTCTGGACAGAGATCACAGGGGGTATCTTTTCGTGTGTCGGTCGAGATAAAGCAACATCCATCATTCACCCGTGCCTCCGGATTGCCCATCGCATCCTGGTGTGTACGGTTTTTGCCCGTAAAGAAGTCGGCCAAGTCACAAAAATTGAGCTCTTTTTCCTATGGTGCATGACGCGGCGCGAAAACCCGCCGATCCCGGACTTTGCTTCGTTCTTTTTCTATAAATGCGCGCTTATGAGATCCAAAACGTCCGGTGATATTTGCATTGGGGGATTTGTCACACTTTTGGCTCGCGGTCTTGACATCGAGCTCCCTGATGAATTCCGGCCTGTTGATAGCAAACATCTTTTGGATGAGCGCGCCCTCATAAACATGCACCACATTCGTCACAGGAACAGGAGCAGCTTCAATTGGTTTTTTCCTCAAGGGGTCGGGTATCTCATTCTTCCCGACCCTTGAGCCACCAACTTCACCTTCCACGATCGCATTCAGTGGAGGCTCGTGAGGACCATCACTCAGTCAGTCAATGAGGAAGTGATGGAAGATCAAGATGATGACGAGATGCCTATGGATGATGAGCCCACCCATGGTCCGCAGCACGCCCAGCCACAAGCCCCTGTCGGGTACTACCCGCTCCCCCCAATTTTGTCGAGCGGTTCGAGTCGCTTTGTGTCTCAAACCAAATCATGCCCCAGCAAATGCACCATATGTCGGGGTGGCACCAATCCCAAAACCATTTTGAGAACGTCCCACTTCCGCCTCCTTATCCATACCCCCCACCCACCCATCCTTATCCTCCTCCACCTTACCCTTACCACTACCCCCAATACCCGTATCCTCCTCCCGATCCCCCGGTTTAGGTACTTTCACCTCGCCCCAAGCATTGAGGGCAATGCTTATTTCTAAGCTTGGGGTGGGGTATTCCTTTTTCTTTTTAATTTATCATGCATTTTAATTAGGTTGCATAGTATTTTAGTATAAATTGCATTCATTTTTTTTATATAAAACCCCAAAAAGATTTTATTTTCTTCTTTTTCTTCTTTTATTTTTGCATGACATTTAGCTTAGGGCATTAGCATTCATGCATTTTTGTTTTCTGTTTATTCTCACCTCTCTTGGATGCCATGAAACAGGTTCATAGTTATTGTATCATTATTGGTCCAGGATTTTGTTGCTATCTCACCCATCGAACCGGGACCACTAGCTGCGGCTTGGGATTTCATACTTGGGATTAGATGTTGTTAGCTTAAAGGGGTAAGTGATCATGGCCAGGTAGTTTTCATGAAGAATTATGCATACAATACTAACGACTGTAGGATATACTATAGCACTGAATTTCTTACCCTTGCGGTCACTACCGCCAAGAGGATGACACTTGATCATGTTAGAACCGTTAGGATGAAGCACTGGTGCTTGTCCCCGAGTAGAATCCATATCCGACCTCTTTACATCACCATTTCTTTTTGCGACTTCCTTAGGATTTTAGAGAGTCTTTTAGTCCATACTTGGACATTTTCATCATTTTTGTTTATTATTCAAAAAAAAAATTACAAGTTCATAAAGGAGCTCACATTACATCTTTATGCTCCACACATGGTCATTTTCACACTTAGACCATTCGGATTATATTACTACCCTTTCGGTTCCACTAACAAACTTTTGGGAACCAAATTTTGAGTAAAAGAGTTTTCTTGATTTCGATTGTTAATACATTACCTGCAAGTATGGTGTATCAAGTTAAAAAAAAAAAAAAAAAAAAAAAAAAAAAAAATAGCTGCAACTATCTTAGACAGGTGGCCGGTTCAATTATTGAACAAATTTTCCAACATCTCGGTCATCCGGCGTTTAATATTCATTTATTTAGGATTGTATATTGGTATATAGATCGAGTTGTTTCTTTTCGCAAATTGGTGATTTAGAGAGGCTGTTGAGTCGGATACTACGGGAGGTTCGGGCCAACGCTAAGTGAGCCGATTCCTACAAAGGTGCCCAAGCGATTAAACCTAGATACACATGAGAGAAGCCGGCAGATGTGAGATCAGAGTGTGCACTTAAAGAAGAGCTCCGCCCGAGCCCATCCAGTCGCTTTCTCCCTACTACAGATGTTATTCATTGTATGCATGTTCCATTGAGGCTGCGACTGACCATCCTTCCTTACTCACCTAGAGGAGTTGTCCTGGCTGTGGTTTATGATCCCATTGTCATCGGGTGAAAAAGTTGTGAGGTAGCAGCGAGATCAATTCTGACCTTGTTGACTAATGATGAACAAGTTCCATGGTTCTCTCCGTTCTTTTTATTTTTAGGGTAGTTCGTCCCAAGTTCATTTTAGTCTTGTCTTACTTGAGGACAAGTAAGTTTCAAGCTTGGGGTGATTTGATAGTTTCGTTTTTATTACTTCTTTTCATAGTTTATTTTTAGTTCAAACCATCTCATTTTAGTCGATCTTCATGCATATTTTCTCTTTTTGTCATTTTTTTTCTCCTTTACCAGGTGCTTTCTAGTCTTTTGAGCTTAATTGCAGGATTTACCGAAGACTATTTGGTATTGGATGCTTAGAAGGATGCGGGACTCATGGAGGCATGTGATTTGCTTGCGAACTTGAAGTGGTGCGATTGGGCTAGGTGCTTGCGTAAAAGAAGAAATCAATTTGGACCTAATTTATGGGCAAAGATGATGATGAGGCGGCGCGGAATCGAGCTACAAGAAAATTTGAAGGGTATTGGGTCAATCATTAGAAGGCTTTGGAATGGCAAATGGGTCTTAAAGAATTATGATTATGTGCTAAAGTTGAAGAAATGAAGATTGGGCTTAAATGCATGTTACATGGCCCAACTCTCACATTCTGCGTGACCCACACGGTCCGCGTGGGTACACACGCGGTCCGCGTGGGTACACACGCGGTCCGCGTGGGTACACACACGGTCCGCGTGAAATGTGTTGAGTTGTTTCCGGGTTTTGACTTGTTGACTCTATTTGTGGAAGTTTGGTGGGTAGCTTTTGGTCTCTTTTTGAATACGGAAATTGGCCCTCTTTAGCTGGAGACTAGAGGCTCATTTGAGGGGAACCTTGAAGAATATACTCCACATTTTCTCTCTAAGAAACTTTGGAAGATTTGAAGAATATTTGGAAGATTAGTGTAATTTCCTTTCATCTTGCATCTAAGACAATGTTTGGTATCACTAAACTCTATTGTTTTTCGTTTACCATATCCATGCTTTGCTAAACTTTCATTTGGTTGATTAGGGCTTGACCCATGGATGATTATTTGCTTTGAAGACTTATTATTACATTGTGTTTGAAGTTTATGGGAATGTTTTCTAGTTAAACATCTTGTTGTGTTTATTTATCTTTGATCTTGAGCTTGGATGAATGAATGCTTGTTTTTATTGACTAATTTCTTGGTTAAGTAATGGACCTTCAAATTAGTAAGCAACAAATGGTTTATATGTTTGTTTTCATTTCATTTAAACCATGGAAATATTTCCCCCATAATGATAATGTAAGCATTTGATTATCTTTTGGATTTGGTAACTCTTACAACTTAAAGCTAATTGATTTTCACAAGATTTTATGCTTCATTGATTTTGTGACTTCAATTAAGGAAATGTGTAAAGAGTTCCTCTAACCATTTTCATTTCTAAGAAGAGTTGAGGCAATTTGTGCTTATGAATTGCTATAGCTAAGTTAAACCAATTCACAAGTGTTATTCCATTAAGTCTAATGATAAGTTAATTATATCATCCATGAGGTGTACCCCAAAATCAACCAATTCCACTTCTTTGAATTTAATCCAATCTTTTACTTGTTTACTTTTCATATTTTCAACCTAGCTAGTTTTTAATTTTTGTTAAACACTCGAAAGAACTAAACACTCCCCCCATTTTATTTTTATTGTTATTTTACAAGTATTTTTACAAAGAGATTTTTCATAGAGTTATAAATTGAACCAATCTCCGTGGATTCGACCCCTTTACCACTATACACTATTTTAGTGTGTAATATTTAGGGTTATAAATTTTGTTGGCCTCGACAACCACCACACTTGTAGCATAAGGGGCATTGGGCTAACGGACGCTATTAGTTTTAGTGGTTAGATAAATAGAAACTTGTAATAGTTAAATTGTAATTAACGTTTGATGATTAAATAAAAGGAGTTTTATTTATAAGTAAAGTTACTGTCTTGTGTCAATTATTTACTATTGTTTCACTTTGCATGTTTTGACTTCTAGAATAATAAGATTATTCAAACCATCCATCGTCGATCTACTTTGGAAGTATGTAGGTAATGAGACTAGACTGTCATGAGTTGGCTTGTAGATTGTCTAAGACATTAGACATAGCAAAAGTTTGCTACACCATTCATGAATACTCCTGAAATAAGATTTGAGTATTGGATTCAACCCGCGCTCACCTGAATTATTTCATGGAATTATTTCACGAGTAGTTATGAGAAGATAATATCATATAATCTTCAAACCAATATATATGAGTTGTTGACTACGAGTTGGTTGTACATTGATGGCATGAAAACGCATCAGTAACTTGTAGTTATAAAACGTGTCGTTGTGCATGATTTGATGAGTAGTTAGTACAAGCATATAATGTCGAAGATTATCTGTTCCTTTTATCCTAAGAGGAGTAAAAGCAATATCTTGAACCCCTCGACGATTCTGTTTTGACTATGTGTCGGGCCCGATCAGAACTAAATTGATTTGTTCGGTTTTGTTCTATGTCAGATGAATCTGAAATCAAGAAACAAATTGCAGGACAATAAGTATGACTATATTCCATGTATTTGTCCGCATAGATATCTTGAGAACAGAGGAATATATGATCCCTTATCTGAAGGAAGCGTCACTGACTAGGTCAGAGTTCGACAACGGCTTTTAAAAGCTACGATTGCTAAGTCGGATCTTGATGTCGCATTGGCAGCTATAGTTATTAGACTTATCCAAGTGGGAGTTTGGTGTCTAAGCCCATAACTATAACTGGGATGTACTTGACCGAATTGTAGCATGGTCCTTTTGGGTTACCTTCACTAGTGCAATTTGATAGGATGCACTTTTGAGAATAAGGTTATTTATGATTTATTAATATATTACAAGTATAATATATTAATATGAAATCATATTATTTAATTAGTATTGATCAAGAATTAATTTGGAATTAATTTTTGTGATCAAAAGAGACTAATTAAATATATGGGGATTGATTGTGTAAATCAATGATTCTTATAGTGTGGGCTAATGATCCATGGTTATTTAGGATGGGCTAAACGAATGAGATAGTCCATGGATAGTCCATGGAGGTTTGACCCATGGAGCCTAAGTAATATGAAAGGTCATTAGGGTTTACAAGGTGTAACCCTAGCATTTGCTACACTATAAAAGCACACCCATAGAACCAAAATTGGTGACACCATAATTCTAAGAAGTTTGATATTGATTTTGTGCTAAGTAACTTATTCTCTCAAGCCTCCTCTTGCATATTGGTGTTTGTGAACCATTAGAGGTATCACACTTGAGGTGCTCAAGCTTTCAAAGGTCAAGAACTACAAGTCCTTCTAAGAGGTAAGTCATCTAACTAGTTGTATAGTTCAAATGTCAATTTGTATGCTAGTTAGGATCTATGCTTTGGAAATATTGAAAATATGTATGCATAATTACAGAAAACATAGATCCATAGCATCTAGGGTTGCATGTGCACCATAGGAGTGTTATAGTGCTCAAAACCCAACACTCTCAACAACACAACATTAATTTTGATGATACCTTCAACCCAGTTATAAACCAGTTACCATTCATACAGTTCTAGGCATTTCCTTTTCCAAAAATTGGCCGATCAATCAACTTGATGTTACAAATGATTTTCGTTATGGTGATGTCATGGAGGAAGTTTACCAAACATCCCATGGCTATGTTCATCCGAACTTTCCAGATCATGTATGTCATTTGTACAGGGCGGGCTCAAACAAGCACCTCGTTCTTGGTACCAAAGGTATGATGTTTTCATCTCTACCCTTAAGTTTTGCAATAGTCATTTTGACTACTCTTTATTCACCTATCACCGAGGATCTGATCACACACACACACACACACACACACACACACACACACACATATATATATATATATATATATATATATATATATATATATATATATGCTCCTTTATGTTGATGATATCATTCTTACCGCCTACTCGTCTTCTCTAGTCACCGTTGTTATTTCTTGTTTGTCATTTGAGTTCATAATGAAAAACTCATGTCCTCTCTCATTCTTTTTCACTATTGCGACCTCTCAAACTACCAATGTGCTCTTTTTGTCTTAATTTTCCTTTGCTCGTATAATCCTCTCTCTTGCTGACATGATATCATGTAATGCATGTAGTACTATGACCGATACCATGATCAAGCTCTCTCCTCACGACACCTCTGTAGCAGATCCCACCCTCTACATATCTTGGTGATAATTTCATGTCGTCGTCTTCTGAGTGTCATCATATTGTCTCTCGATCCTCAGTTGTAGCTGAGTACCGAGGGGTAGCTAAGTGTCATCATATTGTATCTTGATCCTCAGTTGTCTGTTATCTAAAGAAATGATTGTTTTCTATGACAATGTGAGTGTTATGTATTTAGCTTCTAACCATGTACAACATCAACGAACAAAACATGTGGAAATTAACTTATATTTTTGTACAAAACACGTTATCACCTAATATGTGTGTGTTTTGCATGTTCCATCGGCTTATTATTTGCAGATATATTTACAAAATGACAACACACTTAGTTATTTTTTTAGACTTTCGGCACGGTTTAAACATTTATAAACCACATGCTCAAACTGAAAGGGTGTGTTAAATTAGATTTATATTTCATTTATACATTGATGTATAGTATAGAGGTCCTATTGTAACATATTATATCGTATATACGTACGGTGCAATCCCTATGAGGTTTTCCACGAATCGAACACTATAGTATTTTCAAAATCATTTCATGTTTGATGAGAAAAAAGTACAGAAATACAAGCTCTTTCGTCTTATTAGAAAATTATCTTTTAATTCGTTTATACTAGGAACATTAGGAACATGATGCTTTTAGTTGGGGTCAATTGACTAAAAAAATCCAATCAATTCCATTACTTTGTATTTATAGTTTTCTTTGCCCTCAGTGTTTTGTTATGAGCTTTTTAATTATATGAAGTTGTTCTAAATAAATAAATAAATAAATAAATATGATATATGCTAGGGTGAGAATGCGTTTAGATGTGCATTTTGTATTTGATTATCTTATAAGTGACTTTGAAGTCATATTAACCAAATTTAATTCTTGGATAAATAAATTATATTCTTAAATATACAATTGTTATGATAAAGTAATTTTGTTGTTAAATATCTAATTGTTATCACATTCAATATGCTATTGTTTCAAATAGTAGAATAAAAACACTTTTTTTAACTAACTACTACTTCACAATAGGTATCTTCTTTTGTGGCGACATGTTTTTTTTATCATATTGTATACGTTTATTAAATAATTAGATTTTTTGAACATTCCAAGACTTTTAATTTAATAAATGGCTAGTTGCCCAGCCAAATTAGGAGCTGACGTAAAAAGTTCCTTCTTTAAATGTTAAGATGCGGGAATTAGACATTAAAAAAACATCAAGAACGCAAAACAACAATAAAAATCCAAATAGCACTTCTTATCCTGAATTCAATTCATTAATGATTCTTTTGCTTATCTATAAATAATAAAATCTTTCAAAAACATTAAATCGGAAATTCGAAATATGGCCGTTCCAAAAAAGAAAAAGAAAAATCAAAAATATGAAAAACCTAGGACCGGCTAGTTTGGTCCCAACACAAGACCATGAACCGTACTTGAACTTTATGTTAATCTTTTAGTCTACTTCCTTACTTAAAGGTGCCCTTATCATTAAAGTAAAAAAAAAAAAAAAAAAAGTTTTTTGCTATATTCATAACCAAGTATACCAGTTTGGCTTCCATTTGATACGATTTTGGCTTGTTGTTTCCTTTCATAAATTACATAATATATATTCTTCAAACTTGCAAAATAAAAGTAAGAAAAGTCATTGTAATTTGATATGTAGAGGAGGGAGCGAATTACATTTCTCGGATTAGTAAAAAAAACACCAAGCTTGAACCTACCCACCAAAATTCTCCTCTTCCTCTTCCTCTTCTCATATTTTCTTCCTAAAAACCATATAAACCTAATTACCTAATTAACTAACACCCATTGCTTTCTTTCTCTTACCAAAACAAAGAACGAACATATACGTACGAAAAACTTAGAGCCAAAGAGCACCCGCCTCCTTCAAAAGAGGCACAAGGGTGCCATTGATATGGGAAGCCATGACCCTGTCCATGGCACCCACCAGCTTTCCGCCGACGAACACCACCGGCACCGGCGAAGAGGTCCCCAGCAGCATCATCAGTGCCTTCTCCATGTCGTTCCCCAGAGGTTCTTGGTCGAGCTCGTAGACTGTTGGGTTAACTCCCATGCCGCAGAACAGCCTCTTGATGGCATGACACATGCAGCAGCCGCTCAGGCTGAATATCACGACGGCATTCTCGCCGGCGAGTTGCTCTATACGGTGTAATGGGTCGTCGTTGAAGCTTGTTGTTGTTGTCGTTGGCAAGTAGGTACCCCATGATTCGGTTTGGTAATGCATACTTTTTGTTTTGTTCACTCAGAGAGAAAGCAACGAGATGATATGTATGATTTGAAGGATTCTTCATGAGTTCGGATGTGGGTGTATTTATAGAATGGATTAGGCGGGTCCAAAGTTAGGCCCAAAAGAGTTTATGCCCAAACTATATATATATATATATATATATATATATATATATATATATATATATATATATATATATATATATATATATATATATATATATATATATATATAGGGTTAGGTTATATTGTTTTTAGTAACTATTGTGTGCCAGAATGCACAGATCAGGACCATCGGATGGAATATAATCAAAGGTCATGATCTGAGGGTCTATGATAGTAGAATAGGATAACATATACCATATAATCACACAAATTTCAGCATAAGGGCATTTTAGTCAATTAACTTATATTAAAAAAGGAAATTTTCGGATTTTTAGGGATAATTAATTCCTTTATTTTTTAAAATCTGAATATTTTAAATTAATTCAAAATTAAAAATTCGATTTATTCTGTCAGAATGTTAGAATATTAACCATAAACTAGTAAATATATTTTTCGATTTTATTCTGTCAGAATGACAGTATGCCAACCATAAATTAGTAAATACATTCTAAAAAGAATACACAAAATCAATTCTTGAACTAACAATATACCAAATAATTACATTGTATGATTGTGATTCATTGAATAATAACAACATTCTGAAAGAAAAAAGAAAAAAAAAACTTCACAATCTAACAAAAACACTAATCTATTATGATAGAATATTATTTTTTAGCAACATTTTATACATTGTAACATAACACATTCTGGTATAATATACTCTCATTCTCTATGTTTTCTTCCTTCTCCACATCAATGTTAGTCTCTTCAAAACCTAAATCCACAAAGAAAACATAATCAAGATTCAAAAATTAAAAAATTCAATGCATTCTAAGAGAATAAAACTATAAATTCTGACAGAATGTACTTGTTGTTGACAATTATTCTCAAACATTCTAACAGAATACATTTATATAAAATAAATTCTAATAGAATACATTACATAATTCAAGAGCTGTGATTGTATACAGAATTCAATAGTTGTGATTGAATCATCAACACACATGCATTCATTCCTAGTCATGAATTCAAGAAACAAACACACATTTACATTATCGATTTAGAAATATGAACACCAATTTTGACTTTTTCGAAACAAAATCCAACTTATGACTGTGAAGTGCAAGTTGTATCAGAATATTTTTTTCAATCGAACAGAAATAAACCA
Source organism: Lactuca serriola (assembly GCF_051521515.1). Taxonomy (NCBI): domain Eukaryota; kingdom Viridiplantae; phylum Streptophyta; class Magnoliopsida; order Asterales; family Asteraceae; genus Lactuca; species Lactuca serriola. Next base: position 203,132,072 of record NC_136410.1, read on the forward strand.
TTGAAGAAATCGAATTTAATAAGATGATGAACACAATCTCGATCTTGAAAAAAAAATCGAGATAAGATCAATCTCGATTGAGGTAAATAATTTCCAGTTATATCCCCTAGTTGTTGGACTACCTGACCAAAGAAAGAAGAACAGGAGGCTACCGGAGGATACCTCCATCCAAGTACCTGCAATCGTCAGGATTTCCTCACTGTTTGCTCCTCGCTTCTCATTCGTGTTCATAGACCCCACAACAGCGCCACTGCTCCTCCGCATCCCCTTCTTCAGCCTCATCAACCCCAAAATCCATCATCGATTGCGAGACGAGAGTATGTGCTCCCCTTTGGATCCGTCGATTGTAGAAGAAGTAGAATCGGTGATGGTGATGGTGTTGATGTCGATGATGAACTATTCGGCCGCAAGCATATCTAGGTCAAATATATTTAGTTTAATTCCTTAATTGAATGATTAGTTTATTTCCTTAATTGAATGATTTCAATTAAATAATTTCCTTAAATAAAAGTACAAAAGGTCCAAAATACCCTTTAATGATTTATTTAATTATTTATTATTTCTTGAATTCTCATTGGTGCATTTAGGCACACAATAGTTGTTAAAAATATTTGAACCTAGCTCTCTCTCTCTCTCTCTCTCTCTATATATATATATATATATATATATATATATATATGGTTAGGTAATGTGAGACGACCTAATTTTGTGAGACCGTGAGACACATTTTTTTATTTTATTTTTATTTTATTTTTACTTTTTTTTATTTTATTTTTATTTTTTTAGTTAATTCAAGTTCCGAAAATAATATTTAAAAAAAGAATTTTTTGATTTTTCGATTTATTTTGCATTTTAAAATTATTTTTAGAATATGTACAGTGTAATATTCTATTTAGAATATTTCACCTATTTTTCAAAAAAAAAATAGGATTTTTTTTATTTGTTTTAGTTAATTCAAGTTCCGAAAATAATATTTAAAAAAAGAATTTTTAGATTTTTCCATTTATTTTGCATTTTAAAATTATTTTTTAGAATATGTCAGTCTAATATTCTATTTAGAATATTTCACGTATTTTAAAAAAAAATACGGGATTTTTTTATTTTTTTTATTTAATTCAAGTTCCGAAAATAATATTTAAAAAAAGAATTTTTGGATTTTTCCATTTATTTTGCATTTTAAAATTATTTTTAGATTTGGTCTCACGGTCTCATAAAATTAGAATGGTCTCAAATGAACCTGAACATATATATATATATATATATATATATATATATATATATATATATATATATATATATATATATATATATATATATATATATATATATATATATATGGAAAAGTTCAATAGAGAACCATAATTATGGGTTCTTCAAGGAACCAAATCTTTTTTTCAATTTCTAGAGCTTATTCTTTATCGAAAAAATATCTAAATTCATATATTAACATTGTAAATGTGAAAAATATTTTTCGGATTCACCGTGTGAATCCGGATTCACGTTATGAATTTTCGAAGATTCACATTGTGAATTTGACGTAAAAAAAAAAAATTGGAATTTTATATCATTGAAAAAATGATAAAAAGTTTTGAATTTCTGTATTTTTAGTTTTTTTTAACAAAAAATAAGTTCTAAAAGTTGAAAAAAATATTGGTTCCTTGGTTAATTATGGTTTTCTATTGAACCTCACCCTATATATATATATATATATATATATATATATATACACACACACACACACACAGAGAGATATAGACACACACACATTAGACTTGACAAAACATTACACGACAAGAAAACACGACACGAACCCGACACGAAATTAGCGGGTTAAGGTCAGAGATTTCGACACGTTCATGTAAACGGGTTGACACGACACGATAATTAAACGAGTACGGTTAGGGTCAAGACATTCAACTCGAAGATGACTCGAATATGACCCGTTTAAGTATATATTATTTATTATAAATTTCATATTTTTATAAATATATTATATGTTATAGACTTGTAGTGGGTCAAACTCAATAACTAGAAGTAATATTCAAATTTTCAAAGTTACTTACTATTAGTCATCATCACCACATATCCCTTTTGCTTCCCAACTTTAACTCTTTTCATTTCCCTTCTAAATTTACTATAACTTTTTGTCATTCCATCTCATAACTCCAATATTTTTCACTTTTTCCTTTTTGCCTCCACAACTCCTACTTTCCAACCTTTAAAATATTTTAACTTGATATAACACCCCATATTTACAAGGTCTAAATCTTAACCCGAAACCCGACACAAAAATAAACGGGTTGACACGACATGACACGATAATTAAATGGGTTGGGTTAGGGTCAAGCCCTTTCAACCCGTTTAATGTCTTGACAAGACACGAACCCGACACGACACATTTTCTAGCTCTAATATATATATATATATATATATATATATATATATATATATATATATATATAAACGAACCATTTTAAACCATAGAAGCAAAGAACCATTACTTTTTCAGGTTTTAGATCTTATTATTTATCGAAAAAAATTCTAAAAATATAGAAATTCATAACTTTTTATCTTCTTTCCATTGATATCAAATTTGATACTTTTTTTTATTTGTTCAAATTCACATTGTGAATCTGTATTATAAATCATTAATTTTGTATAAATTCATTATATGAATCTGCAAAAATTTAGAGCGTGAATCTGCACAGATTTCACAGGGTGAATATGTACAGATTCACAATGTGAATCTGAACAAATTCACAGTGTGAATCAGAACATATCAATTTTTATTCAAATTTGATATCAATGGATGAAGGATAAAAAGTTATGAATATCTATATTATTAGTTTTTTTCAGATGAAAATTTTGCTCTAAAAATTAAGAAAAGATTGGTTTCTTGGTTCTAAGGTTTAAAATTGTTTCTTGTTGAACCCTATATATATATATATATATATATATATATATATATATATATATATATATATATATAAGTGTTGGGTTAAAAATATGGTTTATACTTAGCTTTTCTAAGAAAATGTACTTTTCCGTAATTTTATGGTTGTGTACGGCCGCACACCCGGTGTACGGCCGTACACAAGGTGTGCGGCTGTACACACATGTACGGATGGAGGTCCATATAAATAGATGTAATGGGTAAAGGAGTGTACGGCTAGAAGAGTAAGAGAGGAGAGCATATTGTAGAGAGAGAGAAGTTAGAGAGAAGAGAGGAGCTTTAGTGTGTGTTAGTGTGTGTAAATCTTATATCTGGATCTTCATTCTAATCAAATCATACAAGATTCATCATCTTCTTCTTCTTCTTCTTCTTCTTCTTCTCCTTCTCTTCTTATTGCGATCTGACATCATCCAATTGATTAGGATTCCGCACCATCAATTGGATCTGATTGACACACAAGCAGATTTGGGGACTTACAAGTGATATCAAAGCTTGGATTGTATCAATCAATTTTGTCAGATCTGGAGCTTATTTGATCTTATTTTGAAAAGATTTTTGTGTTTTTGGATAGATCTCTGAAAATAAGGGGGGTTTGTTTTTTGCATTTTTCATAAAAACGTGTTTTTGATCGAGTTTTAGAGCAAAAAATGATAAAAAAAAACGTCATTTTTTCACGAAGCTGTTGAAGGTGTGTGGCCAGTTCAAGGTGTGCAGCTCAGAGTGTGCGGCCAGCCTCGCGTAGAGTCCGAAGTTCGCATCTATTACACTAAAACAAATAAGGATCGAGTTTTGGGGTTATCTGGGATCGAACCCACGTGCCTCGCTTCAACAAACACGCGCCTTACCATCTGAGCTAGCTTGCTGGATGGTCTCCTCCTTCCCAATTTAATTCAAAAGGCTTCTCAATTTCGAACCTAATTTCGCAAATTTCACACTTTTAACCCAAAAAATCAATTTTCTTTGTTTTTAAAATACATTTTCAACCCAAAAATTTTATTTTTTAATTTTTGACTTTTCACTCAAACATTGACTTTGTCTTTTCTAGTTTAACCTTTGACTTTAAACTTTGACTTTTTCATTTATCTTTTAAATTTTCAAATTTACCTTTTTGGTTTGACTTTTAAGTTAGACCTTTTAAGTTTGATTTTTAAGGTTGACTTTCTCTGTTTCTAAGTCAAAGGGCCACCACCTCTTTCACATAAATCCCGGCTAGTCTCTCTACAAAAGAGCTCTCACTGATGGCGAGGAAGTGAGCACTCCTCGTCAGCCGGTCCACAATCACCCATATCGTGTCAACCCCACGTGCGGTCCTCGGTAACTTGGTGATAAAGTCCACATAAATCTATTTCCATTTCCACTAGGGAATCTCTAAAGGCTGCAAAGGACCATGTGGACGCTGGTGATCCACCTTAACACGATGACAGGTCAAGCACCTCTCTACAACCCATGCCATGTCTCTCTTCATACAGGGCCACCAATAGTCTCTCTTCAGGTCCAAATACTGTTGGAATAGTGTCTAAGGCTGTAACTATATCCGGTTATGCATGGTCCTTTTGGGTTGCCTTCACCATAGCAACTTGATAGGATGATTTAATAAGAGAGAGTAAATATTATTAATATATATTATGGGAATAATATAATGAATAATATATTTGTTATTTGATTAATATAAGTCATAGAATTAATTAGAATTAATTTGGTGACTTAAAGAGATTAATTAAATAAAGGGGTATAAACTGTCAATTGTTTGATAGTTAAGCTTTAGACTGTAAATCCATTAGGATATGGTTTGGACGGATTCTAAGAGCTTTAGGAAAGCTAAAATCGTCCATATGCTTATCTAGGAATGGATTTGGATAGCCTTAAGAGAAGATTATCCAATTAGGGTTTAGGTTGTAACCCTTAAGGAGTCTACAAGTATAAATAGACCCCATGGCATAGGGAATTCGACACCTCTGATTAAGTAAGAGAACTCTGGTCGAAATTCCTCCCCTCTCCTCTCTCCCAAATCATCCTCCTTGCTTTGGTGTTTGTAAGCCATTAGAGGAGTGACATTTGTGACTCTAGAAGCTCCAAGACCTCAAGATCAACAAGGAACTCAAAGGTATGATTCTAGATCTGTTTCAATGTTGTTATTTAACCTAATTAGTAATTAGAAGTCTTGGATTCAAAGCATGTTTATTAGAAAGCCTAGATCCAAGCATTAGGGTTTTGCATGCGCACATAGGAAAATTCTTATGGCTAAAACCCATCAGTGGTATCAGAGCATAGCTTGGTTTTCTGTAAATTGTTGCTTGATTAACTGAAACAAACCTGCAAAATTCGATTTTTGGTTTCTGAGTCATGGACTCGGCGAGTCTCAAAGTGGACTCGGCGAGTAGGCCTGACTCGGCGAGTCCCTTTGTGCACTCGGCGAGTCCAGGCGTCAGGAATGGCCAGATTCGGGATTTCTTTGTGTTTATCTTGTCTTAACTTACCATAAACTAATTAGATCAATATTAATTCGTTTTTCTGATAAATATAACTATTATCTTGATCTAGTTAAAGGTAATTATCAACTAATTAAATATTTAATTTCCTTATATGATAATTAATTGATTATTTTGATTATTTTGGTAATTATCTTAAAAAGAAATCTTGAAAAAATCAAATATAGATAATTAGGAAATTAATTGTTAATTGGAATTATTTGTTATTTGATCCTCCATGTTTTAAATGTTTAAAACCTACCCTCATGTTTTGAAATTTACTTTTGTGATTAAAAGCTTTAATTTAGACAACTTAAATTTCAAGCCCTGGATTTTAAAAGTTTTAAAATACAACCCTATACTAATATGATATTACTAGAATAATATATATATATGTATAACTAAATGCTAGTCTTACCGTTAGTAGGCCTCATTCACGAAGCCGATCTATAAGGTGGGTATAAGGTTGCGGCCTATAAAATGGCGCTTAATGGGTGTACACTCACACCTACCGCTTGCTTGATTGGTGGAGGGTCGTTAGCCGAACGGGTAGGATAGGGCAACCTCATCCTCTCATTAAAAGTATAATAAGAAATATAAAGTAACTACACATATTTTAAAATTTCCCAATCCTAGTTACTTTAGGAAAAGTGAATTGATGCAATCCCATGAAATTACACTTTGCACCTTGCTAAGATGTTAGTGGAGCGTGTGTGGTTTACCGGCACACTAATTGGTTCTAAGCGAAGGTGGCAAAGGGTGATTCGTTGTTTATCATAGTTCGATGGAGCGTGTGTGGTTTACCGGCACGTCGAATAGGTGATTGTTACAATGAAGGCGCCATGTGAATTTGCATGGTAATTCACACCCGCTTTGTGATCCTCGGCATCCCAGTCACAAACAAGAGGGGCATATCGAGATTTAAACATGCCATTGAATAGTTTCAATGAATCTCATCCGAACCTAGGAATTCTCAAAAACACTTAGGACTAATAGTTTAAGTTTCGTGATGGAGAATTAGTGAATCGTCATTCACTTACCTTCAATTTATTTGCATGTTAGATTACGGCATCCCTTTTCTAGTATGTAAATGTTATTGTTGGATCCTAGCCCTAATTTTCTTATTGGGTGATAATTAGGGATTCTTATTCTAATCTATCTTTGTCCTTTTCTAATTGTAGATGTCGAACGCAAACAACGCTGCTGCTAGTTCTTTCACATTGATGAGCCTTTGCCAAAAGGTCACCTTCGATGGAACGAACTTTAGCGAATGGATAAGATACATTCGCACCATTGCTCGCTATGAGGACAAAGAGTATGTCCTTGATGAGAAGCTCGAAAAAATCAACACCGAAATCGCTACTCCAGCCGAAATCACCGCCTTTGAAACTCATGAGCGAGATGCAACGAAGGTACATTGCATCATGATCGCCACCATGAACTCCGAATTCCAAAAGTCCTACGAGGACATGTACCCGTACGAGATGCACCAAGACTTATTGGAAAGGTACCACCAAAACGCGAGACAAGAGAGGTACGAGATTTTCACTAACATGATTTCCGCGAAGATGAGTCATGGAGAATCTCTTACCGTGCACTTGCAAAAGATGCAAAGGTATGTCGACCGCCTTCGCAAGTTAAATGTTGACTTCGGTGAGGATTTGGCGATCGACATGGTGCTTCACTCTTTGCCTCCGATGTACAATCAATTTAGGATGACCTACCACATGAACAAAGAAGAGGTCACCCTAAGCAAGCTCCAAGGTCTCTTGAGGGTTGCTGAGAGCAACTTTAAAGACAAGTCTGTTGCACCTACTCCCAATCCGCCCGCTGCTCCTGTCTTGGCTATTGGACAAGGGAAGGGAAAGAAGAGGAAAGCTTCATCGAAGAACTATCGCAAGGTGAAAGCCCGAGATGGTGCCTCTTCTAGTGGGACCAAAGTTGATCCCGCCAAGCCCTGCTCTAACCCGAAGGAGGCAGAGTGCCACCACTGCCACAAGATAGGACATTGGAAGAGAAGCTGCCCGGATTACCTGCAAGCAATCAAAGAAGGAAAGATCAAGCCATCTTTCGCAGGTATATATACAATCAAATCTAACGATTCTAATCATGCTATTTCTTGGGTTCTTGATACCGGTTGTGGTTATCACATTTGTTCTAATGTGCAGGGACTAAGAAGAAGTAGGGATGTGGAGCAAGGAAGGATCAATCTAATCATGGGGAACAGAAGATCGTCGCCTGTAACCAAGATTGGAGTGTATTCCTTAGTGCTTAGGAATAGTTTAGTTTTAGATTTGAACAATTGTTGCTATTCGCCAGAAATGGCAAGAAACATCATTTCATTTCATGGTTTATTTAGACAAGGATTTAGATTTTCTTTTAATAATGAGAATGGTTCTATTTTGGCTTATCTAAATGGTGTCTTTTACTTTGAAGCTATACCATGTAATGGAATATATGAAACTGTTATGATTGTTGATGACTTTGGAAATGATGTTTTGAATATTGATTCTTCCACTAGTATGGATAAAGCATCCTTGTGGCATTGTCGTCTTGGACATGTCAACAAGAAACGCATAGCCCAACTCCAAAAGGATGGAGTGTTGGAGTCATTCGACCTTAGGGAAGATGACACATGCGAGTCTTGTTTGCTTGGAAAGATGACTAAGTCGCCCTTCACGAGTACTTGTGAAAGGGGCGAGGGTCTATTGGACCTAATACATACCGATGTATGTGGACCGTTTAGATCAACCACGAAGGATGGGAACCGCTTCTATGTGACTTTTACCGATGACTATAGTAGATATGGGTATATCTACTTAATCAAGCAAAAGTCAGACACCTTTGAAAAGTTCAAAGAGTTCAAGAATGAAGTGGAGAATCAATTGGGCAGGAAAATCAAGATGCTTCGATCCGATCGAGGAGGAGAGTACCTAAGTCTTGAATTCCACGATTATCTCAAGGAGTGTGGAATAGTTTCGCAATTGACGCCTCCTAGGACACCGCAGTTGAATGGTGTGGCAGAAAGGCGTAATCGAACCTTATTGGATATGGTTCGCTCTATGATGAGTCGTGCTTCACTACCAATTTCTTTCTGGGGGTATGCCTTAGAGACTGCCGCCCATATCCTTAACCGAGTCCCTACTAAGAAGGTTGCCAAAACACCTCACGAGATGTGGACAGGGAAAGCTCCCTCGTTGGCACATATCAAGGTTTGGGGTTGCAAGGCTTTCGTAAGACGAGATACTCACGACAAGCTTGAACCTCGAAGTGAGCGATGTATTTTCATCGGCTACCCGCAGACATCCTTTGGATATCTCTTCTATAGACCGAAGGAAAATGTTGTCTTCGTTGCGAGGAGAGGAGTTTTCCGAGAGCGAGAACTCATAAGCCAAGGAGACAGTGGGAGGCAAATCGAACTTGAAGAGATTCAAGAGTCGATGGATGAAGGAACCTCTACCGCTGGCACTCAACCCGAGGAGGGAACTCCGGTTGAACCAATTGACGAATCCTTACCTCTTAGACGTTCCGATAGAGTTAGAGTTCATCCCCAGTTTTATGGCTTTCATATTACTACCGAAGGGGACACGTATATTAGTGATGGTACACTAGTAAATCTTGATGAACCTAATAGCTACAAGGAAGCCATGGCAGGCCCGGAGTCTTTAAAGTGGAAAGAGGCAATGGATAGCGAGATCCAATCCATGTATGATAACCAAGTTTGGAATTTGGTTGATTACGTGCCCGGACGTAAGACCGTTGGGTGCAAATGGATCTTCAAGAAGAAGACCGACGTGGATGGGAACGTACACACATATAAAGCGCGATTGGTCGCGAAGGGCTTTACTCAAACTCCTGGAGTTGACTATGATGAGACCTTCTCACCAGTTGCGAAGATTAAATCTATTAGAGTGATGATAGCAATTGCCGCATTTCATGATTATGAGATTTGGCAAATGGATGTCAAGACCGCTTTCCTTAACGGAAAGTTGGCTGAGGATGTTTACATGGCTCAGCCAGAGGGGTTTGTGGATCCGAAGCATCCGGATAGAGTGTGTAAGCTTGAGAAGTCCATTTATGGACTTAAGCAAGCATCACGCAGATGGAATCTTTGTTTCGATGAGAAAGTCAAAGAGTTTGGATTTGTACGAAGCGAAGACGAATCTTGTGTATATGTCAAAGCCAGTGGGAGTATAGTAAGCTTCCTCGTTCTATATGTCGATGACATATTACTCATAGGAAACGACATCCTGACTCTGCAGGAGGTAAAGTCCTGGCTCGGGAAGTGTTTCGCTATGAAGGACCTCGGAGAGGCTTCTTACATTTTGGGAATAAGGATAGTAAGAGAAAGAAGTAAGAGACTAATTGGACTTAGTCAGAATACTTACTTAGAGAAGGTACTAAAACGTTTTAGTATGGAAAACTCAAAGAAAGGAGAACTACCGATACAAAGTAATGCCAAATTGAGTAAGACTCAAAGTCCGAGTACCGAAGCTGAGATAGCAGAAATGAGCCGAGTACCATACGCTTCCGCAGTTGGCTCAATCATGTACGCTATGACTTGTACTCGACCTGATGTAGCCTTCGCTTTGAGCATGGTTAGCAGATATCAAGGGAATCCTGGCAAAGCACATTGGATTGCGGTGAAGAATATCCTTAAGTACCTTCGGAGGACGAAGGAATGGTTCTTAGTCCTCGGAGGAAGTGATGACTTGAAGGTGCGAGGGTATAGTGACGCCAGTTTTCAAACCGACAGGGACAACTACCGTTCGCAGTCGGGCTGGGTCTTTACCCTAAATGGAGGAGCAGTGACATGGAAAAGTTCCAAGCAGGAAACCGTAGCTGATTCAACGTGCGAATCAGAGTACATTGCAGCGAGCGAAGCGTCGAAGGAGGCAATATGGCTAAAGAACTTCATCGGTGATCTTGGAGTCGTACCTGCCATAAAGGAGCCAATGGAGATTTTCTGTGATAACGAAGGTGCGGTTGCCTTAACCAAGGAACCGAGGGATCATGGTAGATCAAGACATATCGACAGAAAGTATCACTTCATTAGACATCATGTAGAAGAAGGACAACTCGTAGTTAAGAGGATATCATCAGAAGATAACCCAACAGATCTGCTTACGAAGGGACTGAGTAGGGTTAAGCACTTGCAGCATGCTAGGAGTATTGGGCTGAAGGATGATATTAGCATAGATTAGATAGTATTAGAAACGTGTAATAGATAAATGAAATTGACATTTGATGATTAAATAAAGGAGTTTTATTTATGAGTAATGTTACTATCTTATGTTAATTGGTTAGCTATTGTTTCACTTTGCATGTTTTGACTTCCAGAATAATTGAAATTATTAGGAATAATAGAATTGTTCAAATGGTCCACAATCGTTCATATATTGGAAGTAGATATGAAAGAAGATTGTCATGAATTGGTGTGTAGAATGTCTAAATGGTGTTAGACATAGCAAAGGATTGCTGCAACGTTCATGAGTGCTTATGAACTAGTTTTGAGCATTGGAATAAACCCGCGCTTGATGGAATCACCTTATGGAATAAGATATAAAAGGTGATCGCAAGACGATAATATCATATAGTCTTAAAACCTAGATATATGGTTTATTATTTGTTAATTGATTGTACATTGATAATACGAAAACGCATCAGTAACTTGATGTTATAAAACGTATTGTTGTGTATAGTTGGTAAATGAATAAGTAAATGCATATAAGTCGAAGTTTATCTGTAACTTTTATCTAAGAAGGTAAAAGCGATATCTCGGCCGCTCGATGATTTGATTTGACTTATGTGCCGGGCCCGGTCAGAACTGAATTGATGTGTTCGATTAAGTTCTATGTCAAATAAATCAGAGATCGAGAAACCTAAATGCTTGACTAACCATTCCATAGGATTGTCAGCATGATATCTAACAGAGGACTGTACGTTCCCTTATCTAAAGGACAAGATTGATTAGATCAGAGTTGACAGCGTCTTTGAGAGCTACGATTGCAAACCGAATTGTACTTGTATAGTTACTAGACTTATCCAAGTGGGAGACTGTTGGAATAGTGTCTAAGGCTGTAACTATATCCGGTTATGCATGGTCCTTTTGGGTTGCCTTCACCATAGCAACTTGATAGGATGATTTAATAAGAGAGAGTAAATATTATTAATATATATTATGGGAATAATATAATGAATAATATATTTGTTATTTGATTAATATAAGTCATAGAATTAATTAGAATTAATTTGGTGACTTAAAGAGATTAATTAAATAAAGGGGTATAAACTGTCAATTGTTTGATAGTTAAGCTTTAGACTGTAAATCCATTAGGATATGGTTTGGACGGATTCTAAGAGCTTTAGGAAAGCTAAAATCGTCCATATGCTTATCTAGGAATGGATTTGGATAGCCTTAAGAGAAGATTATCCAATTAGGGTTTAGGTTGTAACCCTTAAGGAGTCTACAAGTATAAATAGACCCCATGGCATAGGACACCTCTGATTAAGTAAGAGAACTTTGGTCGAAATTCCTCCCCTCTCCTCTCTCCCAAATCATCCTCCTTGCTTTGGTGTTTGTAAGCCATTAGAGGAGTGACATTTGTGACTCTAGAAGCTCCAAGACCTCAAGATCAACAAGGAACTCAAAGGTATGATTCTAGATCTGTTTCAATGTTGTTATTTAACCTAATTAGTAATTAGAAGTCTTGGATTCAAAGCATGTTTATTAGAAAGCCTAGATCCAAGCATTAGGGTTTTGCATGCGCACATAGGAAAATTCTTATGGCTAAAACCCATCAAATACATCTTAGTGGCCCCCGCGTGGATCGAGTATCTCGATCTATGTGCCTCCTCCAACAATACACGATGAGCTCCACCTATATAGGGCACCCAAATCTGCCCATGGAAAGTCATAAGCCCATGAATGTCCGACTAAAACTCGGAAACCTGACTAATCACATGCTCTCTCTTGTGGTTCACTGGTCTCACCGACTCCCCCTGAGCCACTCGGATGGTGTCTAAGACTGGAGTCATCACTGTTATCCGCATACACACATCCCGGATCGGAGCGCTCTTGGCTCTGCGACTCAAGGCATTGGCTACCACATTAGCCTTGCCTGGTTGATATAAGATCTTATAGTCATAGTCCTTCATTACATCCATCCATCTCCTCTGTCTCATATTCAGGTTGGGATTATCCATCAGGTACTTCAAGCTCTGATGGTCCGTGTATATGGTACACCGGACACCATAAAGATAATGGCAGCAAATCTTAAGGCGAACACCACCGCCCCTAATTTCAAAACATGGGTGGGATACCTCGTCTCATGAGGCTTCAGCTGCCTTGACGCGTATACTATCACGTGACCCCTCTACATCAATACTGCACCCATCCATGAAATAGATGCATTGTAATAGACCATAAAGTCCTCCACTCCCTCAGGAAGGGCTAACACTGGAGCTTTGCACAACCTCTAGTGAAGAGTCTCGAATGATGTCTGCTGCTCGGGCCCCCAAACAAAAGTAACACCCTTCTGGGTCAATCTGGTGAGAGGAATTGCAATCTTAGAGAAATCCTTAATAAATCTCCGATAGTAACCGACCAATCCCAGAAAACACCTAATCTTGGATGGGGATCTCGACATCTCCCATCGCATAACTGCCTCAATCTTGGCCGGATCCAACCAATTTCCCATTCTGATTAACGAGGTGTCCCAAGAACTGGACCTCTCGTAACCAAAAATCACACTTGGAGAATTTGGCATAAAGCCTCTCTAACCTCAAAACCCCAATAACCTCTTGCAGATGCTCCTCATGCTTCTCTCTGGTCCTCGAATACACCAAGATGTCATCGATAAACACGATCACCGACCGATCCAACATAGGCCTACACACTCGATTCATGAGATCCATGAATGGTGTCGGTGCGTTGGTGAGCTCGAAAGGTATCACCACAAACTCGTAATGCTCATAACGAGTTCTACTCGGTCTGATAAAACCCTTCCCCAACAGCTCCAGAAGCTGTGAGGATAGCTCCTGCATCTCTAGTGGCCCAAGGTGATAAGGTGCCTTAGCAATAGGCGCCGCTCCGGGAACTCCACCTACCTCTCAGGAGGCACACCTGGTAACTCGTCTGGAAAAACATACGCAAACTCGCACTGTAACACCTCATTCCTGGTATGCATTTAAAACATTATTTTTTTTCTTATTTTAGAAGCTACTCGATGAGTCTGTGGCCCTAACTCGTCGAGTAGCAGCGGGTCAGCACGTGAAGTTAGCATGGCGACTCGATGAGTCCATATTCCGAACTTGGTGAGTCCACCAGTCTGGATGAGGCCCTAATTTTCTGGGTGTGTACCCTATTTAAACATCATTATAGCCCAAACCAGCCTCCTTCACCTCTCAGAGACTTATTCCCGAAACCCTAGCCTCCTTGAAGTCTGTGTGTGAGTGATCTTTTCCCTTGTGAAGGAATTTTGGTGCATTGTTTAGCAAGAAGAAGAAGAAGAAGGTAGAAGAACTCAAGGAAGAAAAAGTAGATCTAGCTTATACTCCTCTTTGGCCATCCTTTCTGGTAATAAAGCTTTTATCTTGATTATTGTACTACTAGATTTAGTTTGTCCCCAAATTGATGGTTTTGAGCTCAAAAACCCCAAATCTCTAATGATGAAGTTTTATAATTGAGCCATATCTCGGATCTAGCCTCTCTTGAGCTCCAGGAGCTCAAGAAGGTCACCTTTTGGCAGCCATGGATTTGTTCTAGTCAAGTAACCTCCCATAGTAGCCAAGTTTGAGTGTTATTGCTTTATTGCCTCTTAGATACACGTAAAGTTAGCAACTTTATGTGTTCAGATAGTCCCAGAAACCCAGATCTATGAATTGGATGCACTGAAGCTGAGTAGAATCGACTGAATAGAAACTGCATGCAAAGGACTCGGTGAGTCGTTATTCTGACTCGATGAGTCAGGTCGCGAGTCCTAGATTCCCGGTTCAGTAGTAGCAAGTCTGTTTAGAGAGTGGAGTAAGGACTCAGTCAGTTAATTCATGGATCTGAGTGTAGACGGACTCGGCGAGTCTACGCCCTGACTCGGCGAGTCCAAGGCAATCTCCTTACCCGTAAGAACAGACTCGACGAGTTGTTCATACAACTCGGCGAGTCACAGACTGGATGTGTTCTTATGTTGAAGGTGAACTCAACGATTTGATCATACAACTTGACAAGTTGGATGAAGGTTGGCATGATATCAATAAGGAAGGAGAACTCGTCGAGTTGTGGCTAAACTCAGCGAGCAGAGTCGGGTAAGGAAATAGAAGGAAAGATAGGGACTCGACGTGTTGACTGCCCAACTCGGCGAGTCAGGTCAACGGGTTGTTGACTTTGACCAGGGGGTAAAATAGTCATTTTACCCTAAGATTAGTTATCATTGTTTGATTAAGTGTATTTTGGGAATTGTAGTCGGGGAGTTACCGGAGTAGCAGTCAGACAGTTCCCGATCAGCTTTTCAACAGACAACCTTACGAGGTGAGTTTTCCTTTCAGTAGGAATGGTTCTACGGCCATAATGTCGGCCCGTTTAGTTAGCAGTAGTTCCGGACTACAGTCCGATGTAGTAGTTCAGTATGCTTGACGTCTTTGTGATACAGTCATGTTATGTGCCATGTGTTGCGGACTATGGTCCGATGCAGTATGCAGTATATATGTTTATGTTATATGATTTGATTATGTTATGATATGATTAGTCAGTTCCGTACTTCGGTCTGATGTAGTGGTCAAGGCCCTAGTTAGTTCCGGACTTCGGTTCGATGTAGTGGACAAGGCCCTAGTTAGTTCCGGACTTCGGTCCGATGCAGTAGGTGAGGCCCTAGTCAGTTCCGGACTTCAGTCTGATGTAGTGGGCAAGGCCTAGTATGTGCTTATATGTTATTGTATGGTATGTGGTAGTTTGGGGTAGCTCACTAAGCTTCATGCTTATAGTTTCAGTTTTTGGTTTTAGGTACTTCAGATAGCAAAGGGAAGGGCTCGGGATGATGGCATGGCACACACTACAATTTAGCATGGGAGTTAGACTCTGATCTTTTGATATGATCTTGACACAAGTTTCGATTGATAAATTTATTATGACATTTTGAGATACATGATTCATGGTTTTATCTTTTGATATTTAATATTATGGTTTAGTAAAGTTTTCAAACAAAAATTTTTGGGTGGTATTTTTGGGATGTTACAAGTTGGTATCAGAGCCTTGGTTTGAGGGATTCAGGCCTACCCTCGGGTGTGTCTAAACTCAAACTAAGGAAATGGTATAAGGTTTTAAAAGAAAAAACATTTTCGAAAAGAATTTTGAAAAAGAAACTTGAAAAGAAGAAGAGAGCTTTGAAAAGAGAAAAAAGGTGTGGTGCATGCGATCAACCGAGCTCAAGTAAGTACTCCCAAATTTCCCATAAAACTTTGTCTTATGATTGTCAGTTTCAGTAGAACAACATGCTAGAATAGGACTAAGGATCTAGGAGGATGCCTTATGTGCCTGTTATATGTGTTTCAGCTTTACGAGAATTGCATGCTAGTATCAAGTAGTAGGATAGCCTGTTTAGGTTATGCCTGATAGTAGGAGCTTAGCATCATATGCTAGTACAGTTTATGGTTATGTGGGTAGAACCTGCTTGAGTTAGTTTCCTTGTTTGAATGTTGCTTGCTTTGTGCTTTGTGGGACTCGGAGTGATGGGAGTTAGCTATTAGGCGGATACGTTAAGTGACATGCAATCAGGGTTGAATAATCTCAGAGTGTTGGATTTGACCATATTGTGTAGCTCTTGTTTGAGTCCTAATTGTTGTAGGGATAAATCCCTTACTCAAAGGATTATCTGAGCCTCGTTGCATGTGATGGTATCCATATGGTGGCTAATTGGCAATACAAGAAGGCCTTCAGCAGCTGAGGACTGGGATGGGTGAAGTCCGAAATCTCCCTAGGGAAAGCCTAGGATAAGAGTAGCAGAGATCAGTAGCAGTAGAAGGGACTTGGTGGAGTCAAGGAAGTGCTTGAGGAAAGTACGGATAGATGTGGAAGGTAGTATGGGCCTGTACTACTGAAAGCAGAGGATCCGTACTTGAACCAAGGAAGGCCGAGGCGAGACCCATAAACTTGTAGTAGTAGTGATCCCTCAAACTATATCAGTATTCCTGACATTTGTCATTATGTGTTTTCAGAATGGTGGTTTTACGCCCTAGACCAGCAGTCGGCAGTTCAAGTGCTGGTGAGGGATCGGGATCAGGCTCGGGGGCCGAGCATTTGGATGAACATACTACGGAGTTTCTCTCCTCAGAGGTTACTCGCATCATACTCGAGTAGACTCCTGTGATCTTCAGTTCGATAAAGGAGGGTATATTGGAGCTGATGGACGAGAGGTTGAGCACATTCCGTGCTGAGGTGGCGGCCATGACGGGGTCGCGTACCCTCACTTTCAGGGAGTTCAGAGCATGTGGAGCTCCTGACTACAATGGGGCGCGGGATCCCATTGCGAGTACCAGGTGGTTGGCGGATGTCGCCAATGCCTTCCGCACTACCAGATGTCCCGAGGGGAACAAGGTCAGACTAGCATCCTGTCTCATGAAGTATAGGGCACGAGATGTTGGGTTTTAGCCATAAGAACATCCTATGTGCTCATGAAACCCTAATGCTTGGATCTAGGTTTCTCTATTATACATGCAGTTCATCCAAGACTTTAAACCCTAGTTCTAGCATACAATTAATCATATTAACATGTGAAAGGGTTTTTAGATCTTACCTTGATTGTTATGTAGCAATAATAATCTCAAATCCTCCTTGTAATGACTTTAGAAAGCTTAGAGTCACAAATGAGACTCCTCTAATGGTTCACAAAAATCAAGAGCAAGAGGATGAAGAATAAGGAGAGGGGAAGGAATAAGTTCACCCCGTTTTTGAGTCTCAAGGGTCCTTTAAATAGTGAGGCTGTTAGGGTTATCTAACGAGGAAACCCTAATTTGGATGCTTAAGCCCTAAGCAAACCATGGACTCCCTCCTTAGAGGCCTAGGACGATTTCTAATGGGTTTCCCCATATAATTCGTCAACCCCTATAATATGGTGTCCATTAGCCCAATATTCATCTATCACACAATTGACAGTTCTAGTCCCTTAAGTTTAATTAATGTCTTTTAGCCACAAACTTAATTCTTATTAATTCTTGACTAATATTAATTAAACAATATGATTTCTCCTTTAATATATTATTCTCATAATATATTAATAAATCATAATTAATCCTTTCTCTCCATAATTCATCCTATCAAGTTGCTTTGGTGAAGGCAACCCAAAAGGACCATGCACCATCGGGTCAAGTTCATACCAAAATAGTTATGGACTTAGACACTAATCCAACAGTCTCCCACTTGGATAAGTCTAATAACTATTCTATGTATGACTTAAGATCCTGATCTGCAATCGTAGCTTTCCAAAGCCGCTGTCAACTCTAATCTTATCAGATACGCGTGTCCTTTAGATAGGGGATCATATATTCCTCCATTCTAGATATCGTATAGATATAGGACATGAATTCTAATCATTCTCTCTATACTATTTCCCGACTTCTGATTTATGATGACTGACAACAGACTATAATTGATCACATCAAATTAGTCCCAGCTCGGCCAAGCGCTTAGGTGCCATCACTAAATCATCGAGGAGCCCAACGATATCGCTTTTATCCTACTTTGGATAAAAGGAACAGATAAACTTTGACTCAATGCTCACTTGCACTCACTTACCGAATTACACACAACAATATGTTTTATAACACCAAGTTACTGGTGCGTTTACATATTATCAATGTGTAACCGACTCGCAAGATACAACTCACACATCTCAGTTTCAAGAATAGAAGATGTTATCGTCTCACCAATCACTCGTGATACAATTCATGAAGTGATCCAAGTGAGTGTGGGTTTAATCCAATGCTCAAATCATATTCATAAGCACTCATGAATGTTGCAGCAAACAATTGCTTATGTCTAATACACTTTAGACAATCCACACACCAATTCACGACAGTCTTCATTCATACCTACTTCCAACATATGAACGAATGTGGTCCGTTCGAATAATTTGACTGTTCTGAACTAATTAAATTATTCAGGAAGTCAAAACATGCAAAGTGAAACACAAGAATAATACTAATCCCATATGGCCCCAAACTTTTGAGTTTAAATAAAACGCCTTTTATCTATCACCATATTGATTACTCATTATTTTTTGTTTCGGGTAATCAACTTCTTACTTGAATTATTACTACAATTGTCCCATGCTCTTAGCATGCACACAATCTTTACCTATGGTTCTTACTTTGTGAAATAGATCAAATGAACACATTTCCAATCATACTCATTTCACAACTCCTAATCCTTTTCACAAGTGAAAGAATATTAAATTCTTACCACTTATAGAATATGCTAGATTCTAACATTTTATGCAATGATCCTTTCATAATGTCATAGTACAAAAGTCACAATGACTATTGCCAATGAAATTACAAAGTCCTCTATCTGAGATTGTTACAATACAATTCCATAGACGTGATGTCTCTCACTCAAAGTACATTCCTTGAACATCCTTTTGCATAATATTTTCTAATCTAGACATAGACTCTCAATATCCAACTCCTAATATGGAACCATTTCCATATTTTCCATAGTACAACTCATTCTTAATAGAATCTTATCTACTCATAATAATGTCGATATGGTCCATCCAATACTATACTTCCAACTACTCACAAGCGACCAATCATCGGTGAACTTTTGATCGTCCTTTGATAGTTATTTAATTATCTTAGTCAAAACCGATTCTTGTCCTTTTTCCTTCTAAATGCGCTAGACATTTGGAAAATTCTAGAATGGTTAAATATTATAATGTCTTTCATAAAGATATGATACTTTATCAATTTTCTGCCATAATATTTAATGTGTCATGTTCTCACAATTCAAACTATGAAGAGGGATGTCATGATCATAATCGAAATTAAGAATGCACTATGTATCCTTGACTAAATTTATTAACATTCCACAACCTAAGCCTTTAGATTTGAAATGAAGCATAATATTCTCTCCCTTAATTATAGCAAAACAACTTTTCAATCCTTACGACTTTGCAAGGTATAACTCTTGTTTTCTATAATTAATATTGCTAACTTGCAATACTTACCTTAATAATCATACAAGTACAACATTTATGCTCCTACTATCATGATGATTATTGTCATATAAGCATAACACTTACGCTCCCACTAGCTTTGACATGTATTCAGAAAATAGCTTAACTTCCAGAAAAACAATACCTATTGAATTTCTTAAGTTCATATTTCTAATACCTAATGCTTTGATAATCCTTTTATCTAAGCTTCTCAAACTTATACACTTTTGCCTTAAATAGCTCACATGTGTGTCTAAACAATTCAGACTAATTGCCAAATCTCACAATTCGAATCATGGAAAGGGATACCGTAACCGTCATTTGAATTCGAGAATCCAATTTTCACAATCACTATCTTCTTAAAATCTCTCTTAGTGAAAGAATTTCCTCATAGTCATTTTCATGAAGGAGGGAGTCTTATGACACTTAGATTTTAATGGTGTATGTGTTCCTATCCATGTGAATTTTTCAAAACCAAAGTTTACGACAAATTCAAACTCATATGGACCGAACCTTCTCAATCTTGATTTCTTGCCTTATGGTAACACCAGTGCTCACCATGTCTTCCAAGTAGTTAAGCAGCTCACCCTTTCCTATCAATGTACTTTTCATTGACCAAGGTGCTTGCCTTTTATGCGTTCAAATGAGAACTCATAGAACTCATATGCATAATTAACTCGATTGGAACGGCACAGAAACAAGATAGTGTCAACACGATAGGTTGTAAACCTCAAGTCGTGTTCTAGTGATGTTCGATAAGGTTTATTTTGATTTGTTCTTGAACCCTTTCAAGACCATTAAGACTTCCACTGACTCCTTGACATATAAGATTCTCTTTTCAATAAACATTTCTTGACAAATAAATCTTCAAGAGTTAGTGTAGCTTTTATCAAGACAGAAAACTTCATAAAATTGGTCCTAGTTGGTCTTTGTCTTATCCAAGACATCACAACTTTCCACACTTGATGATTGTTATAAACCTTCTTAAGACTTGTCACTCAATGTCATAATCTTACCTCTAAGATTTGTTTTGGAACAAAGTATGATTGACTTTTCAATTTAACCATTTCTTTGATTCTTGATTCCTCTTCACAGACATACATTTGTACTAAGACTCACTAAGAAGATCAATTGGGATATGGTTCTTAATCAATAAGACCTATCATAATACATAATAAAAGGTACTCTCCCTTCTTCTTAGAATAGAGAAACTTTTATCTTTCTGCCTACTTGATTCTTCTTATTCGTTCTGCTATTGATTTAAACTCTTTCATTCAATTCAAAATTACACTTAATCTTATAAGTATAGTCATATTTACTAAACTTTTAGTAAATCATGACGAATATCTTTGTTACTCTTGTGGTGTACTTGATCAACACAAAACTTTATGTACTCGATCTCTTAGTCCTTCACTTGACACTTTGTCAACGAATTAGTCTAATTTCCAAATGTGAAAGTTTTTCATTCATCATACACGCTGCATGATTCCAAGTTTCTATCCAATTGAAACTTGGGCGATGAGAAACTCTCCCTATTTGGTAAATTCTCAACATTTCCACAAATAACATAATTAAGAATCAAATCCATTATTGCTAATAATAGAAATTTTCAAACATCAATTTTCATGCATGCCATTGTAAGGATAAATAAATAATATAAAACAAAATTTTATTTTATTGCGGAAAAGTTTGTCCTTACAATGCAACTCATCGAAAAACTATGTAAATACATATTTCTTAGCAATCTTTTCTAACTCTAAGTAGAAGCTCAAGAATCCAATCTTCAAGCAATGCGATCGAAATCCATTTCTTCACGATTAGATTCCGCTCACTTCTTCCCTTAAGCTTCCTCTCCTTTTCTTTGATCCTATAAAACATCAATTGTAATCTTATCACATCATGTATTAAGAATCTAGAATAGGAACTTAAAAGAGTTAGTTAATGGATTTTACCTAAAGTAGAGCCATATGTTTTGACTCTCCCATCTCTTAGATCTCTTAGGTAAATAGGGCAGCTTCGTCTCCAATGCCCTTTCTCTTGGCAATAAAAGCAAATTGACTCTTTTGGAATAGCACATAGAACTACTTCAGACTTTGTCTTTCTCTTATGATCAAACCTTTTAATCATGGCATGTCTTTCGTTGCCATTGCCTTTATCCATAGAGGTCTGGGAGGCAGATTCACCAATCAAATTTACTTTTCCAGTGCGCCAAATCATTGCTGATTCAGCATCAATAAGCATGTAGGTGAGATCTATAAGGGTTACGTCGTGGTTTATCATATAGTACTTTCTTACGAACTCACTATATGAGTTAGGAAGTGACTGAAGAACCCAGTCAACAGCCAACTCCTCACAGACAACGGATCCCATCATTCTTAACCTATCAATGTGTGACTTCATCTCTAGGACGTGTGCACACATCGACTTTCCTTCATCATGTTTACTTGCCAAAAGGGATTGAGTGAGCTTGAACTTTTCAAGCCTTCGAACTTGTGGGTTAGGGAGAATAATTGGAGGAGGTGGAGGAAGTGAAGCATGATCTCTTGTTCCTCAATCGATCATGGAATATCATCTTCATGTGGAAAGCTTGTTCCACGGGATTTGGGAATACCATAGTTTTCATAATTTGACATCTACAAAATGGGAGAAAACAAATTCAAGTTAGTTGATTAGAATCCTCGATGTGACACCCAAATGAAACATCGAGGCTAGGATCCTACACAATACACTACAACCTAGAAAAGGGATGCCGTAATCTAAGGTAGGTAAATGACGATCTACCAATTTCCACCATAAAAAACGAAAAAGAAATTTAAGTTTTAAATCTATTGAAAATTCCTAGATCTTTTGAGATTCATTGAACATTTCAATGGCATGTTTAAATCTCGATATGCCCCTCTAGTTTTGACTGGGATACCGAGGATCACAAAGCGGGTGTGAATAACCATACAAACTTACATGGTGCCCCCACATGTTACAGTCACCTATTCGATGTGCCGGTTAACCACACACGCTCCACCGAACTATGACAAACATTGAGTCACCCTTTGCTACCTTTGCTTAGAACCATTTAGTGTGCCGGTTAACCACACACGCTCCACTAACGTCTTTGCAAGGGTACAAAGTGTAATTTCATGGAATTGCATCAATTCACTTTTGCCTAAAGTAACTAAGACTGGGAATTTTGTAAAAGCATTTAGTTACTTTTGTACTTCATTATACTTATAATGGAAGGTTTCTGTCCTATCCTACCCGTTCGGCTAACGACCCTCCACTAGTCAAGAGTGCGGTGGGTAAGAGTGGATACCCATTCAATCGCCATTTTATAGGCAATTTCCTTAAACACCCCTTATAGACCAGCTTCGTGAATGAGGCCTACTAACGGTAAGACTGACTGTTTACTCATACATATATAATACTAGACTTTTAATGTTATATATAGTATAGGGTGTATTTTACACTTTTAAAATATTAGGTGGCCAAATTTAATAATTATACTTTTAATTCAATTAAATTGTGAACTAAAACTTTATGGATTTATTAAACCTCATTTAATTACACACTTTAATTAATTAATAAAACCATAAGGGTAAGATTTGAACTTTTCAAAACAATACTAGGGTTTTAGAATTTAACATTTCTAAATTAAATTTTTAATCAACTTTTAAATTCCAAAACTTGAGGGAAAGTTTTGAAACATTTCAAGACATTAGGGTTTCAACTATTTAAATTTCAAAAAAAAAACTTTTGAGTTCAAATATAAACTATAAAACCTAAGGGGGGGGGGGGGGGGGGGAATTGAAACTTTTTCACAAGATAATTCAAATCTAAATTACAAATAATCAAACTTTATCTAATAAACAAATAATTATCTAAATTTTGACAATTATCTTCTATTTTGGTAAGGATAATCACCAAATATTGATAAAATTCGGATTTTATTACAAAAACATGTTTATGGAAGTTATCCAAAGCTAAAACAGGAAGAAAATCGCGAAAACGAGCTGTCAGACCCTTTGACTCGTCGAGTATAGCTGACTCGGCGAGTTCACCAAGTGACTCAGCGAGTCAAACACTCAGAAGCACAAAATTTCGATTTTCAGTGATAATTTCGATCAAATAAGCATCAATACAATAGAAACCAATCAAGGCTCTGATACCACTGTTGTGTTTTAGCCATAAGAACATCCTATGCGCTCATGCAACCCTAAAGCTTGGATCTAGGTTTCTCTATTGTACATACAGTTAATCCAAGACTTTAAACCCTAGTTCTAGCATACAATTAATCATATTAACATGTGAAAGGGTTTTTAGATCTTACCTTGATTGTTATGTAGCAATAACAATCTCAAATCCTCCTTGTAATGACATTAGAAAGCTCAGAGTCACAAATGTCACACCTCTAATGGTTCACAAACACCAAGAGCAAGAGGATGAAGAATAAGGAGAAGGGAGGCTGCCCAAAACATGTGGAAACCCTAAGGAATAAGTTCACCCCGTTTTTGAGTCTCAAGGGACCGTTAAATAGTGAGGCTATTAGGGTTATTTAACAAGGAAACCCTAATTTGGATGCTTAGGCCCTAAGCAACCCATGGACTCCCTCCTTAGAGGCCTAGGAAGATTTCTAATCAGTTTCCCCATAGAATTCATCCACCCCTCTAATATGGAGTCCATTAGCCCAATATTCAGCTATCACACAATTGACAGTTCTAGTCCCTTAAGTTTAATTAATGTCCTTTAGCCACAAACATAATTCTTATTAATTCTTGACTAATATTAATTAAACAATATCATTTCTCCTTTAATATATTATTCTCATAATATATTAATAAATCATAATTAATCCTTTCTCTCCATAATTCATCCTATCAACTTGCTTTGGTGAAGGCAACCCAAAAGGACCATGCACCATCGGGTGATGTACATACCAAAATAGTTATGGACTTAGACACTAATCCAACACGAGATTGGTAGGAGGAGATCAGGCATGTCATGGGAGATGACTCAACTCTCGATATGATGACCTGGACTAATTTCACTACCAGGTTCAGAGCCGAGTTTTCACCGGTTATCGAGGTGTAACAGTTAGCGAGGGAGTTTCAGGATCTTACTCAGACTACTGGGACTGTGGCAGAGATTACCGCCAAGTTCAGGGAGAGGGCTCTTCTCGTTCCTCAGTATGCGGCTGATGAGGAGATGAGGAAGGCCTTTTATCATGAGATGTTGAGGAGTGATATCAAAAAGTTTGTGAGTCGGTCCAGCTGTAAAACGTTGGATAACATGATTGCGAGGGCTCGTGAGAGAGAGATAGAATTGGAGATGGAGAAGAAGAGGAAGCCAGAGGCGGCATCTGGGATAGGGAGTTCAGGAAAAAAGCCAAAGGTATCGAATCACAGATCTAGATTATAGCAGAGCCACAGTCGATGTGGCAAGTGTGGGAGATTGCACGATGGGGCATGCAAGGCAGGGATCTCTGGCTGTTACAAGTGCGGTCGGACCGGGCATATGAGTAAGGATTGTACAGCCACTACCACCACCACCACAACAGCTGATCTGATTTGCTTCCATTGCAATCAGAGGGGACATAAAAAGTCCTAGTGCCCGAGTTTAGCAGCAGCAGGGAAGGTGGCAGCACTTGCCCCTGCTACTTTGAGGATTACAGACGGCCTCCGAGGTCGGGCTGAGGCGCAAACTGTGAAGAGTAGAGCTTTCCAGATGACAGCAGAGGAGGCGTTGGAGACTCCTAATGTGGTGAAGGGTATGTATTTTTCCTCTTATCTATGTATTTAGTATTGATTATTTCTCACGGTTATGTGTTTATATATAGGGTCGTTCTTAATGAATGGCATTTCAGCTACATTATTGTTTGATTCGGGGGCTACCCGATCATTTGTCTCGCTTGTGCTTAGCAAGCGGTTTAGCAGAGCTCCGGGGGAGCTAGACTGTCCACTTGAGGTTGAGATAGCTGATGACAGGACCGTCAGGTCGCGAGGGTACATAGGTGGTGTTCGCTGCAGTTATTTGATGAGCAGTTTTTAGTAGACCTGGTTCCTATTCCCCTGCGAGGGAAGAAGGTCATAGTGGGTATGGATTGGCTGAGCCCCAATGGGCAGTGATTGATTGTGAGCTGCATTTAGTGAGGGTTCGCACCCTTAGTGGGGAGAGTTAGTGATTCAGGGCGACAGGCCACATCACGGACCGATTCTTTGTTCAGCTGTGAGAGCGAGGCGCTACTTTCAGCAAGGTTGTGCGGGGTACGTCACATATGTTTTAGATGCCCGGGAGAAGGGCAATGCGACAGTTGACAATGTACCGGTAGTACGAGAGTACCTAGATGTATTTCCAGATGATTTGCATGGGATACCTCCTAAGAGACAGGTTGAGTTGAGGACTGACCTGGTTCCTGGTGCGGCTCCAATAGCCAAGGCACTATATCGGTTGGCTTCTCCCGAGATGTAGGAGTTGTCTACGCAACTACAGGAGCTTCTAGACAAGGGTTTTATGAAACGAGAAGTTCGCCATGGGGAGCCCCGATCCTGTTTGTGAAGAAGAAGGACGGGTCACACCGTATGTGTATAGATTACCGGGAGTTGAAAAAGGTAACGTTGAAGAACCGTTACCCATTTATGAGGATAGCTGACTTGTTTGATCAGCTTCACGGAGCATCTTGGTTCTCAAAGATTGATTTGCGCTCCGATTATCATTAGACGCGGGTCAGATGTGAGGATGTACAAAAGACCACTTTTAGGACCCGCTATGGTCATTATGAGTTCGTGGTGATGCCATTTGGGCTCACCAACGCACCAGCCGCGTTCATGGATCTCATGAACCGCGTATGCAGACCGATGTTAGATCGGTCTGTGATAGTGTTCATCGATGACATCTTGGTCTATTCCAAGACTCAGGAGCAGCACGAGGAGCACCTTAGAGAGGTGTTAGAGACGCTGAGGAGGGAGAAGCTTTTTGTGAAGTTATCCAAGTGTGAGTTCTGGTTACGCGAGGTGCAGTTCCTTGGACACCTCGTCAACCAGAAGGGTATATTAGTATATCCGGATAAGATAGAGGTCGTGATGCAGTGGGAGGTCCCAAGGTCTCTATCTGAGATTCGGAGCTTCCTAGGGTTGGCAGGGTATTACAGGAGATTCATCTAGGATTTCTCCAAGATAGAAGTTCCGCTCACTCGACTAAACAGGACGTTGGTGGCATTTCGCTGGGGGCCTGAGCAGCATGCAACATTTGAGACCCTCAGACAGAGATTGTGTGAGGCACCGATACTTACCCTGCAGGAGGAAGTGGATGACTTCGTAGTCTACTGTGATGCTTCAATCACAGGTATGGGAGCAGTGTTAATGCAGCAAGGGCATGTGATAGCTTATGCCTCTAGACAATTGAAGCATCACGAGGCTAACTATCCGATGCACGATTTAGAGCTGGGGGCAGTGGTGTTCGCCCTCAAGATTTGGAGACATTACCTCTATGGGGTCCGTTGTACCATTTACACGGATCACAAGAGTCTGAGGTACCTCATGGATCAGCCGAATCTAAACATGAGGCAGCATCGGTGGTTAGATGTTGTTAAGGACTATGATTGTGAGATCCTTTATCATACGGGCAAGGCCAACGTAGTGTTCGATGCCCTGAGCCGCAAGGCAATGGCTACTTCGATCAGGGACATATGTCTAAGGATGACAGTGATTACATCATTGTTGGAGCATATTAAAGAGGCATAGGTTGAGGGCCTAAAGGAGGAAAGATAGAAGTGCGAGAGGATCGTGGGCCGAGTAGCTTCTTTCGATTATGACAGTCGAGGATTGTTGACCCTTCATGGGAGAGTTTGGGTGCCATACTGGGGAGGAGTACGACAGGTGTTGATGGATGAGGCCCACAAGTCGCGGTTCTCCATCCACCCAGGGGCGACGAAGATGTACAAAGATCTTCGACCGGATTATTGGTGGCCCTGCATGAAGCGGGACGTAGCTTGTTATGTGGAGAGATGCCTTACCTACAGGAAGTTCAAAGCGGAGCACCAGATACCCCACGACATGATGCAACCATTAGACATTCCCGTATGGAAATGGGACGATATCACCATGGATTTCGTCACTAAGCTTCCTAGGACCGCACGTGGAGTTGATTCGATTTGGTTCATAGTGGATTGGTTGAACAAGAGAGCACATTTCGTACTGATTCAGGAGAGCATATCGGCCGAGAAGTTAGCCAATATTTTTGTGCGAGAGGTTGTGGCACGTCATGGAGTGCCTGTTTCGTTAGTATCAGGTCGAGACGTCTGGTTCACTTCCAGGTTTTGGAAGCGGTTCCATGACAAGATGGGGACTTGTCTCCTTTTCAACACCACTTTCTACCCTCAGATGGATGGGCAGAGCGAGAGGACAATTCAGACTCTTGAGGACATGCTTCAGGCATGTGTCCTAGATTTTGATGGCAGTTGGGATACGTATCTCCCATTAGTGGAATTCTCGTATAACAACAGTTATCACTCTAGTATAGACCGGCCTTCCTTTGAGATGCTCTACAGGAGGAAGTGTAGGATCCTAATATGTTGGGGCGAGGTCAGTCATAGAGTCATTAAGAGCATTGAGGCGGTGCTTAAGACCACATGGTTGATACAGCAGGTTCGTAGCCGGCTCCAGAACGCTCAGAGTCGGCAGAAGAGTTACGCCGATAGGAGGCGTTATGAGTTGGAGTTTCAGGTAGGCAATATGGTCCTCCTGAAAGTGTCACCCTGGAAGGGTGTCATCAGGTTCCGGAAGAGGGGCAAGTTGGGCTCTAGGTTCATTGCTCCCTTTAGGGTTTTAGCCCGGGTGGGTCAAGTTGCTTATTGGTTAGATCTTCTAGCAAAGCTTAGCTAGATCCACAACACTTTCCATGTGTCTTAGTTACAGAAGTGTTTAGTGAATGAGTCAGCAGTTGTACCGTTGGAGGATATTGAGGTTGACAGCTGCCTGAATTACATCGAGAGACCAGTTGCGATCTTGGATTGGAAGACGAAAACCCTGATGAACAAGGTGGTTCAGCTAGTGAAGGTGCAGTGGCAGCACCGGAAGGGTTCGGAGTAGACATGGGGGACAGAGGAGGAGATGAGGGAACATTATCCAGAGTAATTTTCAGATTCAGTAGCAGTAGACTTCGAGGACAAAATCTTAAATAAGTGGGGGAGAGTTGTAACGCCCCGTTCTTGGTACGCATTTAAAACATTATTTTTCTTCTTATTTTAGAAGCTACTCGACGAGTTAGTGGCCCTAACTCGTCGAGTAGCAGCGGGTCAGCACGTGAACTTGGTGTGGCGACTCGACGAGTCCGTATTCTGGACTCAGCAAGTCCGCCAGTCTGGATGAAGCCCTAATTTTCAGGGTGTATACCCTATTTAAACATCATTATAGCCCCAAAACAGCCTCCTTCACCTATCAGAGACTTATTCCCGAAACCCTAGTCTCCTTGAAGTGTGTGTGAGTGATCTTTGCCCTAGTGAAGGAATTTTGGTGCATTGTTGAGCAAGAAGAAGAAGGAGAAGGTAAAAGAACTCAAGGAAGAAGAAGTAGATCCAGATTATACTCCTCTTTGGCCATCCTTTCTAATAATAAAGCTTTTATCTTGATTATTGTACTACTAGATCTAGTTTGTCCCCAAATTGATTGTTTTGAGCTCAAAAACTCCAAATCCCTAGTGATGAAGTTTTGTAACGGAGCCATATCTCGGATCTAGCCTCTCTTGAGCTCCAAGAGCTCAAGACGGCCACCCTCTGGCTGCCATGGCTTTGTTCTAGTCAAGTAACCTCCCATAATAGCCAAGTTTGAGTGTTATTGCTTCATTTCCTCTTAGATACACGTAAAGTTAGCAACTTTACATGTTCAGATAGTCCCAGAGACCCAGATCTATGAATTGGATGCACTGAAGCTGAGTAGAATCGACTGAATAGAAACTGCATGCAAAGGACTCAGCGAGTCGTTCTTCTGACTCGGTGAGTAAGGTCGCGATTCCTAGATTCCCAGTTCAGTAGTAGCAAGTCTGTTTAGAGAGTGGAGTAGGGACTCAGTGAGTTAAGTCATGGATCTGAGTGTAGAGGGACTCGGCGAGTCCAAGGCAATCTCCTTGCCCGTAAGAACAGACTCGACGAGTTGTTCATACAACTCGGTGAGTCACAGACTAGACGTGTTCTTATGTTAAAGGAGAACTCGACGAGTTGATCATACAACTCGCCGAGTTGGATAAAGATTGGCACGATATCAAGCAGGACGGGGAACTCATCGAGTTGTGGCTAAACTCGGCGAGTAGAGTCGGGTAAGGAAATAGAAGGAAAGATAGGGACTCGACGTGTTGGCTGCCCAACTCGGTGAGTCAAGTAAACGGGTTGTTGACTTTGACTAGGGGTAAAATAGTCATTTTACCCTAAGATTAGTTATCAGTGTTTGATTAAGTGTATTTTGGGAATTGTAGCCGGGGAGTTACCGGAGCAGCAGTCAGATAGTTCCCGATCAGTTTTTCAGCAGACAACGTTACGAGGTGAGTTTTCCTTTTAGTCGGAACGGGTCTATGGCCATAGTGTCGGCCCATTTAGTTAGCAGTAGTACGAGACTATATTCCAATGTAGTAGTTCAGTATGCTTGATGTCTTTGTGATACAGACATGTTATGTGTCATGTGTTCCGGACTATGGTATAATGTAGTATGCAGTATATATGTTTATGTTATTTTCTTTGATTATGTTATGATATGATTAGTCAACTCCGGACTTCGGTCTGATGCAGTGGGCAAGGCCCTAGTTAGTTCCAGACTTTGGTCTGATGCAGTGGGGAAGGCCCTAGTTAGTTCCGGACTTCGGTCCGATGCAGTTCCAGACTTCGGTTTGATGCAGTGGGCGAGGCCCTAGTCAGTTCCGGACTTCAGTCCGATGCAGTGGGCAAGGCCCAATATGTGCTTATATGTTATTATATGGTATGTGGTAGTTTGGGGTAGCTCACTAAGCTTCGTGCTTAAAGTTTTAGTTTTTGGTTTCAGGTACTTCAGCTAGCAAAGGGAAGGGCTCTGGATGATGGCATGGCACACACCACAGTTTAGCATGGGAGTTAGACTCTGATATTTTGATATGATCTTGACACTAGTTTCGATTGATAAATTTATTATGACATTTTGAGATACACGATTCATGGTTTTTATCTTTTGATATTTAATATTATGGTTTAGTAAAGTTTTCAAACAAAAATTTTTAGGTAGGTATTTTGGGATGTTACACACACACTATCGGAACCTCGAAGATAGAACTCGGCCTCTCTGTAAAATCCCACGTATCCATCACGTACGCCAAGAAGCCCATACAACCCTCCTGTCAAGTCTGCCTCGCCCTGGCAGCAGAGCAGACGGCTGACCCAGATCTGGTACCCTCGCCATACACTGTGAGCACTCCCCCACTGGGGTCTCGAATAGTCACCAACTGACTTTCGCAGTCGATCACTGCTCCAACACGGTTCAACCAAACCATGCCCACGACAACACAGACATCACCCATTGCAATCGGTACCAGATCAATCTGAAACTCGACACCAAAAATCTCCAGCACGTATCCTCGGAATACATCAGTAGCAAAGACCACATGAATGTCATCTATAGAAACCCTCATAGGCCGATGTAACACCTCACGACGAATATTGATGTGACTACTAAAAGCTAAGGACACAAAGGATTCACTCACACCCGAGTCAAATAAGACAAAAGCAGGTACATAACTCATAATAAATACAACATAGAATAAGCACAATAAATCTCAATTAAATAAATAAGGAAAATACGTACTAGCCACGACATCAGGTGCTGCGCGAACCTCCTCCACTGTCAGATGGAAAACTCTCCCACGAGCCCTCGGAACCTCTGCCTTCACTGGCCGACTAGCAGTAGCATGCATAGCAGCATGTACAAATCCCCATGTTGATCCCTAAAGAAACTGGGGCCACTCGGCCTTCCAATGGTTGGTCTGGTTGCAGTGGAAGCAAACTACAAACCCCTTGGGGAAATCCTTCGCCATATGCCCCTCTTTGCCATATTTGTAGCAAATCCCTACTCTGCACGATACCACGTGACTCTTGCCGCACTTCCCACAAGTGCGCCCTTCTGGCCCCTAATCCTCGTATCATCGGGCTTAGCCTGCTTTGCTACCGGCTGTGACTACGCCGGCCTCTAGTCTCTCCCCTGAGACTCCACCTCCTCCCTAGCCTAAGTCTCTAGCTAGATCTCCCTCCTCCTGGAACTTTCCTGAAGCTCAACAAATATCTGATAAGACGAGTTCGCCACAAGCTCTCCAATATCCCTCCTCAGAATGCTCAAATACCAACTTATGTGTGCCTACTCAGTCGACGCATGCTCAGGGCAAAACAATGCCCTCTCGTGAAACATCTGTGTAATCTCAGTCATCGACTCTGTTTTCTGCATAAGAGAAGGAAACTCCTGGGCCAACCGTTCCCTCTCCACTGGGGGGACATACTCATCTCGGAACATCAAAGTAAACCTATCCCAAGTCACTGTAGTATGCACTGCAGGAGTAAAACTGGTTGTCACAAACTTCCACCAGTCCTTTGCTCCCAAGCGAAGCTGGATCAACACGAACCGAACCCTCAAATGCTATGGATAAGAACATGTGTAAAAACATCCCTCAATATCAAATATCTACCTAATAGCAGCAATCGGATCCTAAGTCACATCAAACTCTGGTGGCTTTGTTTTGCTGAACTCCTGAAACAACAACGAGTCACCTCCATGTGGTCTGGCAATGACGACAATTGCAGTGGCTGTAGCAGCAGCAACCTCGGTAACAACGGCATATGCATATCAAATGTCTCAATCAGGGTGGTGTTTATAGACCCAAACATCTCAGTAATCGCCTCTCGTATGGCTGTGGCCACCTCATCATGAATCATCCTATGAATCTCATCATCGCTAGTCCCACTGCTCCCTGGGGTGTGGCGTGTACTCACCATGATGAATCTGAAACACAACATAAAATCATCAGAGACTCGCTCGAGTATACTCACACTCGATCACTCGCCCCTACTTGCTCCTTAGCATCCTAAAGGTACTTACTTGGGTTACATACAGCCCCAGTGCTTTCAGTAGTACGGGCCCAATAGTTCCTTTCATACTAGCCTATAGTCACCTCAAGTACTCCTCCTAGGATTCTAATTCACAAGTACTCTATCTCTCATAAATATCAGACTTCTCTCTCAGTAGGCTAATCGCATGCTCTTTTAAGTTTCTCTCCTAGATTACCCCTAAACTCAGAACCCAACACATACTCATGGAAAATAACAGATAACACTGATCAATAGCATCTCCTAGGCTAATGCATCACAAATCAGGCAACTCTAGCCCTAGAATATGAAATACCTAGCCTATTCTCTAGCATGCATTTCTAATATCTCATAAATATCTTATAACAAAAATAAGTAAGGGTATTTTGGGAAATCACCGTTCGGGCTCTGGCTGATTGTACACACAGCACCAACTCATTTTCTCTTAAAACTCTTTCTCGTTTTAGAAAAATCATTTCTTTTGAAATTTTTCTCAAATCCTCAGTTTGAGTCCAAACACACCCGAGGGTGCATCCGAATCCCTCAAACCAATGTTCTGATACCAACTTGTAACACCGTAAATTTTCAAACAAAATTTTTTTATTAAAAAAATACAATTATCTCATTTCCAAAATCCCAAAAATCCCACAACCATTAATTTATTAAAATGCATGTCCCAAAACTGTTTATAACACAAATCCAGGATCCTCCAAAAGATATCTCCAACTCAAGTGTGTGTACGATTAAGCCGACGCCTTCCCGTGATCCGGAGAGGTACCTGAAACACATAACACATAACACGGTAAGCATGAAGCTTAGTGAGTTCCCCAAAATACCACACACAGCACATTATCCACTCGAGGCTAACTCAATACGACCCTCTGGTTAATGTGTCTCAGTGGAGACCCTCTGGTCCCACAGCTCGGGTGGACCCTCCGATCCTAACTCCAAGCATATAATAATAATACTCAACATAAATCACAATGACATAATGCAGAATATCAAAATACACAGGTAAGCACATAATAAATCTCAGTCACATTATGATACCACTCATGGTAAGTATAATGAGAAGACTCACCTCGTAATCAAATAAGTAATAATCTCGTACCCGAATCTTAAACTACCCTCAGCCTATTACATAAGATAATAATCTCTAATCGACACCTAAATCCTGACTCAAAATAAACTAGGTTAATCTCTCACTCAAATTCTTAACAGGTAAAAGACCATTTTACCCCTCCATGGTCCCCATAACCCATGCCTTGGCAATCCTTAAGTCAACAGAAGTCAACACTCGAGTCAACTATCCATGTTGACCTGACACGCCGAGTACATCTACGTAACTCACCAAGTCCCCCTTGTTCCTTTAGAACCTTGCGAAAACCCAACTCAACTCGTCGAGGTGTCTTGTCAACTCGCCGAGTTACCCACGTCCAGACTCATCGGGAAAACCCTAGCCGACTCGTCAAGTAAGCACTTTGACTTGCCGAGTCCCTTAAGTCAAAATCTCATTCAGAGGTTTTAAGGAAGATCTATCACCCGAAACTCTAGATCTAGCCTCCCAAGGGTCGAATGTCACGTAAAGCTTCGATCTTTATGTTCATACATGGCATGTTTGCTCTATAATGCCAAATAAAAGATCTAACCAAGGTGTTTAGGCATAATAACTCTTTATGGTTGGATAAAGCTGGGACCTTTGGACTCTATGGACCTCACAAGATCCAGATCTGATGTCTCAATGCTTGGCAAACATAACTCACACCAAATCTCAAGGAAATATGGAAAAAGCCCCAAAAAGTTTAATTAACAAGATCTAAACAATATGATGAGCAAGGTAACGACTTTTACCTTCCAACAGTGGCTCCAAGTGTATGATCTCTGGATCTCACATCCTTTCCTTGTTCCTAGCTTGAATCTCCCTTCTTCTTCTTCAAATGCTTCACCAAAACTCTCAAATAAAAGCTCTAACACTCTCTCTTAGCTTAAAGACCGATTTGGGTTTCACTCAGAGAAGTAGGGTAGATGGTGAGGTGGAAATGAGGACATAAGTTTCCTTAAATAGGCCCCAAACTCGGGTATTTAGGGTTTCACCTCACAGCACGTAATCGACGAGTTAGCTCTCTGACTCGTCGAGTAGATCATTAAACCCACATGGTTTAATCGGGCTCTACTCGACGAGTTATGCTCACAACTCGTCGATTCACACATGAAATCTCAATAATAAATAATAATAAAGAAATACCTAGGAGTCGGGATGTTACTGGATCAATGGCTGTTGTAGGTGTTTGTGTTTGGAGTCGTATTTCATGAATTTGATATTTCAGTTCCGATCGACATTGTGAGGTGAGTTGTCCTCACTATAATAACAGGGTTGAAGGCACCAATGTTGGCCCTTATTGGATTGGTATCCTTGTTATTGTATGATGATATGCTCAGTGACATATTAGGTCGATATCCTAGTAGATAGGATGATGCTATGTTAGTGACAAGCTTGGTCGGTATCCTAGTATATAGGATGATGTTATGATTAGTGATCTGTTAGATTGGTATGATTGTTTGTGCATGCTAGCTAGCTTATGATATCTATGTGTTGATTGTGTATGTGGGGTTGGGTTGAGGCAGACTTGCTTTGTGTTAAAGGTCAACAAACCCAGGGCAGACAGGATAGAGTAAAGACCCATTAGGGCATATCAGTTAGGTCGATGGCCCAGAGAACGGTCCAGACAGGCTGAAGGACTGGGTGCGTGGAGCAGATATGTTGAAGGTTCTGAGAGTGGGCCAAATAGAATGATGGCCCGGTGAGGGCAATCCAGTCTACTATAGACTCTACATGCATGCTATTTATTTGCTATGATATGTTTATGTTTTGTATGACAATAGTATTTTGGGGGGAACTCAATAAGCTTCGGGCTTACAGTTTTGGATTTTGTTTCACGTACTTCGGATGATCGCGTGATGGAGAAGGCTTGATCGTGCACCTCCTTGCATTTTATGTTTTGATTTCTGGGATACTCTGATATGATACTATTTTGAAAACATTTTACAAATAATAATGGTTTTGAATGCTTGAAAAAGTTTTATATTTTCATGAATTTTTTTAGATGTTACAAGTTGGTATCAGAGCCTTAGTTTGAGTGAATTGGAGGAACACTCGTGTGAATCCAGACTCAAACTAAGGAATGATTTTCAAATGGTTTTCAAAACACTAAATGATGACACACAATGTACGATCAGCCTGAGCCAGTAAGTAGACCCCAAAATACCATACGAATATTTGATATTATGATATGTTAGAACAACATGCTAGTGATAGGCAAAGAATCTTCTGGAATTTCATGATAGAATTGCCTGATTTTATGATGCCTAATAGCCTAGTATTTTCCTTATATGAAATTGATGTCATTACTGTAGTTGCTTAGTGTATCATAGTTGTACATAATTAATATCTTGTAGCCTGAGAGTGTCTGGTTTCGCCTTATTTCATGTTCTTGTTTGATGAATGGTTTAGGGTAGGATCGGGTAATCGAAAGTCTAAAGGGTCCAGCGTTATGTATGATTAGCATACATGAGTGTTGCAAGGTTGGTGAAAGTTTCATGGATGAGTTGTGCGGGGTCATCCAGCCAGCTATGAGATATGTAGCGTTCCTATAGGAGTAAGGATTGAGCACTCACCTATGTTTATGTATACTGTTAGGGTGTTGTGATGACACTTGATACAAATATGGGTAGGTGTGGAAGGTAGTATAGGTCTATACTACTGAAAGCACGGGACCCATACACATATCCAGGAAGTCACAACCCCTAAGGCTTTGTTGGGAGTTGGATCCCTATTATTATAAGGGATGTCTGATATCTTTCTGGCATATTTTCAGCATGGTAGTTTCGTGGCGATTTGTAACTGGATCCAAGTGAGGATCTGGAGCTGGCAGTTGGTTGGTTGGACTTGTGCTTTGCAAAAACAGGCTATGTGCCTCTTTTAGCCACAGTTGTTGCATTGCATGTCACGACAGGGTCCGTGATGATGGAAGTTACACTTATCACACCTTGGGAGGGTTCCATCATATCTACTGGCAGGTGCTTGAGTTGTGGGAACAACAGTACGAGTGGTAGCAGCGTGAACTGCCACTATTTGTTGCTTCTTGGAGGGATCTTGCGAAGATTTGCCCTTGCGCTTGTTCAAGAACTTTTTCTTCCCTCCACTCTCCTTGGGTGGTTCATGGGCTACTGGAAAGGGATCTTAACAATCCTCATGGTCAATTAATGTCTGTGCCAATTATTTGGCACTATCAAACATCAACGGGTTGGTAGCAAGAACATTCCCTTGTGTTGGGGGAGTTAATCCCCATATGAATGTCTCTACCTTCTTGCTCTCCGGGGTAACCATCCTGGGACATAGAAGAGCAAGATCACTGAACCTATCAATGTAAGCAGCAATATCAGAGCCCTTCATCTTTAGGCTCCAGAGCTCCTTCTCCAGCTTCTGCATCTCACCCCGGGGGTAGTATTCGGCGAGCATTAGTTCCTTCAGATCATCCCAACTCATGGCATTCGCCACCAGGAGAGTTAGGGATTTGACTTGGCTATTCCACCAAGTTAGTGCTCTGTCAATGAAGGTACAGGAAAACTTCACCTTGTTGGACTCTCAGCAAGCACTAATCTCGAAAATTGATTCGGTCTTCTCGAACCAATAGGTTAGGGCAATGACACCTTCAATGCCATCGAAAGACCGAGGTTTAGTGTTTGTGAAGTCCTTGTACGAACACTCCTTCGTGTGTCCATGACTGTCACCGAGATTGGATGTGTGGGCACCAATACCCACCCCGCTAGTGCCACTTGTGTTGATCTGGGACATGGTGGCAGCCATGGCGGTTGTTATTGTTGCTTGAAAGACATCAAGATCGTATTGAGGAGGTGGCGGTAGTGGATCTGTCGGAGGGTTGTTGTTCTTTCTATTGGACTTCTCCTTCGGAGGCATCTTTTGTAACAACCCGAAGTTGTTCATCACCGAAAACCCATTTTACCCGTATAACTCGCCGTATATCGAAACGTTCCGATGTCGTTTTTGGGTTAAGTTAATCAAACTTATATGTTAAATTGATGCTAATGAGTGTCCAAACCCCTTAGGAACTCATGAAATTAGCCCAAAATATTTATTTCATAAATATTAGAAACATCCCCGTCGGGTCTCGGAAACTTAATCGGGTGCGACCAAAAGCCCCGTTTAATGCCGGTATCGGGTAGAATTCCACCGCGTCCAAGTTTTGTGACCTATATAAACGTGTTAAGCCTTTCATTTGAAGCTTTTGCTTCCTCTCACTACTCTCTCTCTAACCTCTCTCCTAAATCCAAGTTTAAGGGTCCAAATCATCAATTTAAGGCTTCAAATCTTTGAGGTACCTTCCTAAACTCATTGTGGAGCATATTTGGCTTTCAAATTCGGGATTAAAACATGAATTAAGGTCTTGTATATGTGTTTACGGCCCTGGAAGGAGCTTGGGCCGTAAACACATAGTAAGGGGGTTTTTATGCCTTTAAACCCCTCCTAAACAATTTTGGGACTTAGATATGGCTAAATGACTTCATGGAATGGACTTAAAACATTTTAGACATGGATTTTGAGGGATTTGAAGGAGTTTATGACCAAGGCACATGCTTGGGCCGTAAACTCATATATATATGGGGTTTTATGACCTTAAACCCTTCCAAATCACTAATAAGGCTTAGATATGAATTTTAGAATATTGGTTTTAGCCTTAGAACACCTTAAACATATTATTTAAGGGACAATTGGGGAGTAAACTCCTTTAAAGGTGTTAGAAAGCCACTTTAACACCCCTAAAGCCTTAGAATAATTTTTAGAAGTGTATACAAACAAGTTTTTGGCCTTAAAACATAATAAATCACACTCTAGGAGAGTTTACGGCCATGAGGGGGGTCTCATGGGCCGTAAACTCCAAAAACACCCCATAAGTCCCATAAAATTTCATGTAAGGCCTTGGAACAATTTTAGAAATCACATGTGACTGATTTGGAAGCATTAAAACACTTATTCAAGGGTGCATAGGAGTTTACGGCCGTAAGCTCCATGCTAAGGCCATAAACTCCCTTAAGTGGTCTTATTTGATGAATTTAATCAATTCCAAGCCTTAAATCAAACCCTAGAAATTTTCCCCTAAGTGTTTCAAGCCAATTTGCACCATAAACCACCCCACCATGAGTTTACGGCCGTAAACTCATGGGGAATGGGTGTTCTAGGCCGAAAACTCTTGTAAGAGTTTACTCTTGAAGAGTAAACTCCATTTCCCGGTCATTCAAGTCCTTAAACGCCACAATCACTCCCAAACAAATGTTGGTCGTATCTCAAGTAAATATAGTTGATCAGGCTATATTTATCCTAGATATGATTACATTACTATCTAGGTTTAACAGCAGTGTCCAACATCTAAATATTTTTGTTTTGTTCTTTATGTGATACTGTTTTTGATATGTATGTATACTTGTATACTTCGTATAAGATACATAGATTTTAAAAGTATACTTTTAGTTCAGAGCACTTCGGCCCCTTAGCGTTTGTAGTTCTATACCATGTAAGGTGTGATATACTTAGTTCACTATAAACAATAGCTCTTATACCAATCTGTCACACCCCAAAACCGAGACGGCGGAAACGTTTGGGGTGGAGGACGTCATGTATAGTATCACAACAATTGCATCATAGTAATCAAAGTAAGCACAACCATTACATTGAATATATATAAGGTATATAAATATGTTTGATACATAATTTGTATACAACAAAAGTATACCAAAAGTATAACAAAAGTATAACAAAAGTATAAAAGACGCGACTCTATAAGCTCCGTCTTCTCAAAAGCCTACGGGTGTACCTGTCTACTAGTTTCTTGAGAATACAAGCGATTTTGAAAGTGTATCAACATTTAAGTTGGTGAGTTCATAAGAATGTTTTTGTAATGAAAAACTACCATTGAATCTGTACAAATGTTTGTATTTTTCTCAAGAAAATCCAATATTTTCTTTAGTAGTGAAAAGTAGTCTTAAACCATAAGACCAAAATGTATGTTCGTTACTGTATTATGTAGTAGTATATGAAAATGTCAGTTTGTATGCCTAGTTACCACCAGTTGTGTTGTATAGTGTTGTTTTGTACGAAAACCATTGTATGAAAACCCTGGCTACCACCAGTATGTATAGAGTATACTGTATAGTATGTTCTGTATGAAAACCCTGGCTACCACCAGTATGTATAGTATGTTTTGTATGAAAACCCTGGCTACCACGAGTATGTATAGTAGTTCTATTGTTTAAAATAAAACCATGAGTTTGTATTCCCTGGAATCCTCTAGTGTAGCGTGTAGTAGTTCTATTAATTAAAATAAAACTAATGAAGAATGAAACCCCGTAAACAAATGGTCAGTTTATACTGTTGTGAGTTTGGTATAACCATGCTTGATATGACATAGTGACCTCTAAGACGTTCTTCAGGCGTCGAAATGGTATGATATTTGTCACCCCAGGCATGCCAGCCTAACTGTAGCTAACAGTTTAGGTGTGGGATTGTCAGTCTCATGTAGGTCTACACACAAATCTCATGCACTCCCTCCAGGAGACTCTGGTTATACTGTTGTAGGATTTGGTTTCTACACCCCGAAGGGTACAATTGAAGTAGTGCCTCACCACTATGTATTAACTAGTTTACGTGTAGTTTTGTAGTGTTCTCTTGTACTTGAAACTGTATGTATAGTTTGTAGAGTAAAACTAATTATACTTAAATAATTATTTAGTATTGTACTCTTGTATTCAAAAAATAGTATTGTATACCATAAACTTTATCTCTCATAGTTTATATGTTTGTTAATGTATAAGCTCTTGAATTGGTAAAACCATGTATTGAATCCCAAACTATACTTATTATAGTTTGCATGTATGTTATGTGCTTGATTCACGTATTGTATTGAAAACATTGCAATTATGGTTGTATATTGAAAACTCCCCTTATGCTCAACATGTTACAAAAGGGATAAAATATCTAAATATTTTATAAAATGTAGTGATCTCTTGTTTGTATTAATTGCATAAGCTTTAATTTTGTTGAAATCCTTTGTATAAGAACACAAAAATTCTTTGTGTTTTTCATGTATCCCCCCTAAAAACGTTAAATATAGTAAAAGTGTAGGGGTATGAACTCACAGTTGGTAATGTGCATGTGCTCTACAGCGAAACTGGAAAGATGACCCTCGAGTTGAAGTACGCGGAATTAACGGTATCCTAATGATAATTAAACACATAATTCTATTTAAATTAGCGATACCATTAATTAAAGTGTTAGAAACCACTTGCTTTTGAGTTAGGAAAGTTAACGAGACTTGTTTGAAGTGGAAAAGGAGGGTTTTCAGCCAAGGTTCTCGGTTCAAAGCAGTTTTTGGTTGGAATGCAGGTTTTCGGCCATGAATTGGGTTTTCGGCCATGAACTGGTTTTCGGCCGAAATCAGGTGTTCGGATCTGCTGGTGTTTGCAGCCCTAGAAGATATGAAGGTTGTTCTTGGTGTTCTTGGGGAAAAACTTGAAGATTTGAAGGCTCCCTCTTGAAGATGAAGGTGTTCTTGGATGATCCTTAGGAGAGAATTGAGAGAGTTTTTAGGTGGAAAAAGTGAAAAATGAAATAGTTTTTCAAATGAAAACCTTTACATCGGCTGGGTTATCGGCCGGAGATAGCTTCTCGGCCGAGAACTGTTTTCGGCCAGAGGGTTTTAGACCGAAAACAAGGGCTGAACGAGTTTTCTACTGATTTGCGAGGGAAAACTTGATTTTTTGAGTGATTTTGGTTCCGACACTTAAATAAAATTTATTATATAATTTAAATGGTTTTCTAACTCTTATGAACTTAATGGAATACACGAAATTCAAAAATTCTATTTAACGGAATTGACTTTTGTTGACTGAAAAAGTGTCGGGTTGTCACAATTAGAGGCCGCATGGCAAGCTACAGCCTCTAGAGATTCTCATGTGGAAATTGGAACAGATCACGATGGACTTCGTTACCAAGTTGTCGAGGACGGCAAAGGGATTTGATACTATATTGTTCATCGTGGATCAATTGACCAAGAGTGACCATTTCCTACCCATTCAGGAGAGCTCATTGGCCGAGAAGCTGGCCGACGTGTATGTACACGATATCATTGCTTGCCATGGGGTTCAGGTCTCTATTGTTTCCGACCATGATGTTAGATTCACCTCCCGCTTCTGGCAGAAGTTCCACGAGGAGCTGGGGACGTGGCTGCATTTTATTGCAACTTATCATCTGCAGATCGACGACCAGAGTGAGCGGACTATATAGACCATCGAGGACATGTTTCAAACCTAAGGAAATGCCTATCAGATGAAACCCTTGTTGTCCCACTCGACGAGATTGAGGTGAATGAAAATCTACTGTTCATCGAGGAACCGGTTGAAATCATGGACAGAAAATGAAAACGTACGAAACAAAGCATCCCGATTGTGAAGGTTCGATGGAGTGCCAAACGCGGGCCTGAATTCACATGGGAACGTGAGGATCAAATGATGCAGAAATACCCTCATCTCTTCTCTAGTTCTTAAGGACTACTCCCTAAAGAATTTCAGGACAAAATTCCCTCTAATGGGGGGATGATGTCACAACTAGAAATTTTGGGATTAAGATTTCTAGCTTGTACAAGATAATTTCTTTGTGTAATCTTGTAACCCTACTTTTGGTATACGCCAAATTTCAATACTATACAAGTTTATACATCCAAAATTGTGTTTCAAGTCGAAACTTCTTCGTGTAAGCCCAAAACCTAACCCAATAAGCCATGTC
Source organism: Lactuca serriola (assembly GCF_051521515.1). NCBI lineage: Eukaryota > Viridiplantae > Streptophyta > Magnoliopsida > Asterales > Asteraceae > Lactuca > Lactuca serriola. The sequence goes on from NC_136410.1 coordinate 203,174,628, forward strand.
CACTCAACTTTGGGTCTTAACCCTGACTTCTCGGTCTAAACCTCTTAATGGACCAAGACCTTTTTATTGCGCCCTAATGGGCCAATAACCTTTCCAATTGACCTTTTGGGCCGTAAAACCCTCATTGGGCCTTATTGGGCTGCAAGAAATTATTATTAGATACTAATGGGCCAAATACTTCTATTAAGTACTATTTTGGGCCAGAAAACTCTCTAATGGGCCTTCCAAGACCGAAAAACCGCTATTGGGCTCTTTTTGGGCCAAAAGCCCTAGTTGACTTTTATACGGGCCGAGAACCCATATTGGGATCATTGTTGGGCCGAAAATGATTATTTTGAGCTCATCGACCGAAAATCAATGTTGGGCCTCCTATTGGGCCGAAAAACTCCTCCATTTAATCTTTTGGGCTGAAAACCTTGCCATTTAACCAAATTGGGCCCAAAACCCATATATGGGCCTTCATGGGTTGAAAATGCTTATTGGGCCCAATGTATTCTTGGTTTCCCTTCAAGCCCATAAATATTTTTCTCCCTCTCCTTGGGCCGATCGGTATTATAAAAAAAATAGACAATGTGATGAAAAATACTACTGACACCTCACTTATACACAACAAATAACGACTTAACCCTTCATGTACCTAGGAATCCTCACATAAAACTTAGCTAAAGTCAAACCTGTTAGGGTGCAAAGTCACTCTTGGATGTAGTTTTCTGGCTAACCTTCTTGTATGTGTAAATGGGTTGAGTATTTCCTATAAATAGGAAGTGAGTGACTCCCATTATGATAGGAACCATTTTGGAGTGTTAGACTAGAGGAGAAACTTTGTACAAACCCATTTGTATATTCTTTGTAGATCTAATATGAGCTTACAAAGATTTATTTACTCCTTGTGTTCTTGATTTTACATGATGATTCACTAGATCTTACATATTCCGCACATGCCATCATATTCAACACCACTACAATTGGTATCAGAGTGGGTGTTCTTGCTTGGATCAAGAATTGATCCTTGATGGCTATCTTGATTTGGTGATTCATTTTTTTATTGTTGATCTTAGTGGTTTAAAGAGTTTTTGGATTCTAGAAATCGAATTCATCTTTGATTCTATTCAAAATTCGATTTTCTTCACTAGAATTCAAGTGATTTTTTCTTTCTCTCTCTAGAAAACCCATTCGATATCACTTTCTCTCTCTAGAAATCTTCAAGTTTTTGTGATCATGATGAATTTGCCTTAAAATTCTTGGATTTTGATCGTTGAAGATATCAAATACAAAGTCAATAAAGGTCAATATTATGGGTTGGTGTTAAACAAGTTGATATATTGGGGAACTATGGTTTCTTATGGAGGATTGAAGGATGATCATGGAAGTTTGATATTTCAACCACTTTGTGAGGTCAAATGGTTGGCTGATATTACATAGTCCATATCATCACATAGTAGTGATAAGAATGGAGAAGAAAAGTATTTGTTCAATAAGAAATATGTTTCTCTTATTGAAGACCCAAATGATCTTTGTGCTCTTAACTTTGTTGAAGTTCTTGACAATGGAGTTCAATGTGATGTTCTTGATGTTCAAGAAAAAGGTGTTCAAGTTGATTATCATGATGAAAAAGTTTTTTGCTCAATTGGAGTTCAAACCGATGATATTTTGTGTTCTTGTGATTCGTTTGAAGGAATGATTCATTATCGGAAACTGATGATTTAACAAATTCACAAGTATCAAACTCCAAAAGATTTGATTCAAACTCAAAATGTTCAAGTTGTGGAAAGTGGGTTTGTTCATGGAGTCAAGTCTTCAAATTGCAAAAAGATGAGAAAGAAAAAGAAGAAGAAGATCAATCACAAAAACAAGCGTGTTTAATCACAAAAATCATCAAATGTTGTGTAGCCGAAAACCGTGAAACAAATTTGGGTTCCAAAGCATTAATCTCCAAAGGTTGCATTGAATTTGAATTCAAAACCCAAAAGTATTGGTGGCTCTTTTGAAGATGTTCTTGGATCGTTGAAAAACACAAAGAACGAGTTGTACATTACGCATAATGGGTGGTACAATGTTCGATTTGGAGATTTTCTCATTCCAACAAAAGAACCAAGATCTTCTAAATTTGATTCATTTGTTGAAAATGGAACACGATTCGTCAAAAAGGTATCTCAAATTCTCAAATGGATCCCAAAACGTCCATGATTTCGATTCGTATTTTGTGTTTTTCATTTTTTTGATCGATTTGTCTCATTGGATCAAATCTGTTTCAACCCCATTGATTGATCCAATTATTATTTTTAGATCAAAATTACAAAAATAAAAATCAAATTCCAATTTTTTTTTTTTATCATTCGAAAATGATTGTTATTTCAAAAGTGTTTTCGAAGCAAACAATCAAATTCAATGTTGGGCCCATTACTATTCAACTAATCTATATGTGAGCCCAATCATTCATTCTATGATCTGATAGTATAGTTTTTTAGCCCAAATATGATTGTATCAAAATTGAAATCAGATATGAAGTATTTCCTTTGTTCATTCTCATACGCTTCAAGTACTTGTACATTCTTATGTTCCTGAACGTGTTCCTTACGAACTGAGGATGATCGATGATTTTGGATCGATTGCGAAGTTTCTAATATCACACTACTTTCAATTTGTAAATCGATTTGGAATCGATGGATTGAATTTGAGATGATGAAGTTTTGGGGTCGAATGAAAGTAATTTTGATTTGGTGTTGAACGACAAGTCAAAAAGAAAAGTCAAAATTGATGCATTTGGGATGATCGAAGTGTTGTTAGTGGTCTATAGATTGAACAATGAGTTGCAGTTTGGACGATTTGTGAATGATTTCGAAGGTGATGATTTGGAAATCGAAATCGATTGGAAATTGATAGGTGATTATCGTTGGCTGCTTCTTGGAAAACGAAGTGAACAATAGAAGAAGGTGTCGATTTGTGAACATATAGGATATCGACTATAATGAATTTTTGGAATCGTATAAAGTGCTTATGGTCAAAATAATCTTCAATTTTGGAATTAAGGGATTATTGTTCGAATTTGTGTGTGAAGGATGGATTTGAGTCGACATTGAATGGTTTGCTTAGGAACAAATTACTTTTATAATGATGATCTTGATTTGGGTAAAAAGGTTTGATGATCAAATTGGGTTTAGCAGGTGAAAGGCTTGGTATCGAATGATCAAATTATGTTGTATACGCGTTGCGAGATGTATGTTATGAGTGATCGATGTAAAGAAAGTGATGATAGATTAGAATCAAATGGTTGAATAGTGAATGGTTAAAGGATACATCGAAAGCTTGAATTTTTTTTTTTTTTGGTTTTGGAGTCGTTAGATTGAAATCGAATGTGAGTCTGGGTTTGATTTTTGTTTCAATTGTGATTTCATGGGTGGAGAATGTCGTTTGTGTTCGAAAGTCAAACTAAGGGAAGGATGAATTGGATTCGTTGTTTGAAGGTTTGGGAATGAACTGAGAATAATGAAATCAGATATTTGTTCGTTAAATTTTGTATCAATTTATTAAAAGAGAAGCCCGTGTTGGAGGTTAATAGCATGATAACAAAGCCTTGGCGAATGAACTGAAGTAACGAAGCCTTGGATTGTTAATGAGTTTCAAAGGCTTTAGGTGCGAATGAACGAAAGTCGATAGTTGAATATTTGGATATTGGATTTTCGAAGGTTTTCGTGATTACGAAACCAACGAAGATTTTGGGTGACTAATGAAGGCCTAATGGTGATTTCGAAATTTTGCATCTAAAAGCGAAGATCTGCTACTTTCGTTAGAATAGGAAGATGACAGAATGTTTCGAATTTGGTCCTTGATTTTTTAATGAAGTGATAAAATTGGTCCAGTTTCGAAATACTGACAAAAACTGTGAAGAATGCAGAAATTTTGACAGTAGTCCCTGTAGTTTTGAAAGTTTGGCAGTTTTTGCCCAAATTCGAAAATAGCTTCATAAAGCTGAGAAATTGAAGAATATGCATTTCAGCCCCTGCAGTTTATGCAAATTGATGCTTTCTACCCAACTTTGGAAAAGGGGGAGAGTTTTACATTTTTGGCTATTTTGGGCGCACCGGGTCCCTGTAGAATTTAGAAATTGACACTTTTTACCCGGATTTTGGAAAATCTTGCAACTTTAACCCAAAAAGTCAAAAAATTTCACAAATTGGAAATTTTTTGAGGTTTTTTCGTGATTGTTTTTCCGTTCAAGATTTTTGGTGTTTCACTTTTGGTATACATCAAAGGGGAGTATTATGAAGACTATTCATCGGGCGCTTCTCACCCTTAATGGGTTTTATAATCATTTTTTGATTATAAAAAGGGGGAGAATGATGGGTATTTGAAGCTTCTCGGGTTATTCGGATATTCATTTACAGATTTGAAGACTGGTGTTACTTCGAGGGGGAGTTTGGTCTTCATCCCGTTAGTTCGTTGGAGACTGAAGCTGGGACATCCAATCCTAACTTTGAGTGGGAGAATGTTAGGGTGCAAAGTCACTCTTAGATGTAGTTTTAGGGCCTACCTTCTTGTATGTGTAAATGGGTTGAGTCTTTCTTATAAATAGGAAGTGAGTGACTCCCATTATGATAGGAACCATTTTGGAGTGTTAGACTAGAGAGAGAAACTTTGTACAAACCCATTTGTATATTATTTCTAGATCTAATATGAGTTTACAAAGATTTATTTACTCCTCGTGTTCTTGATTTTACATGATGATTCACTAGATCTTACATATATTGCACACGTCATCATATTCAACACCACTACAAAACCCTATCATCCCTCCCTTTCCCCTTCATTGGCCGACCCCCTCATCATCTCTCCAATCTTCACTTCTAACTTACTTTCTCATCCCATTCTCTCTCAAAACTCAAGGAACTCTCCCATTTTCTCCTTCAATTCTCGTGGGTTTTGTGTGTGTGTCTCAAGAAGTGTTCTTCAAGCATTGCACTCTTAGTAAGATCCTATCAAACTTATGATGTTTTATTTACATAATCTACTAAGATCATTCCTTATACAACACCATTTTCATGTTTTGCTTCCTAGAACCACCTCAACTTTGAAAATCTCCTCAAGGAAGCACTCTAGGGCGAAAACCTCCTTCATTTTCCTCCTCAAACCGAAAAGCCCCCAATGTGAGCTTCATACCCCTTGTTTTTGAGTTTTTTCCTTCTTGGGTGAGGGTGGGGGGGTACAAGTCAAAGTCTTGTGTAATCTTTGCATATTTGCTTGCATGTGCATGTGTTTTATGATATGTGTGTTAAATGTTGTGAAATCCATGCTAATAATCCATGAACATGGGATTTTTGGTTGAATCTCAAGTTGTTGGACTTAGTTAACTTGAAATGTTGTTAAAAAATGAAAACTAATTTGTAAATGAAATATGTTTCACTTAAATATCACAAGGATTAGTCCAAGAATATGTTTAAACAAATTTTTGGCATGAAAACTTGAAAATGGTAAAAATATGGAAGTCTCACTAAAAATGGACTATTTTCGGCCATAAAGGCAAAAATGGGACTTTTATAAACATTTTAGTAAAAATTGGGTTATTCTTGATTTTATGATAAAATGGGCCGAAAATGGACTTTTTAGTAAACATGGGCCATTTTGAACATTTTAGTAAAAAAGGGCCTCTTATGGCAATTTGGGTAAAATTGGGCGTTATGCGACAATTCTTATTTTAGTTGGGCCTTTATTGACAATTTTAGTAAAATTGTGCCTTATATGACAATTTTAGTAAAATTCGACCTTTTATGACAATTTCAATAAAAACGGGTAGTTTTTGACATCAATGGTAAAAACGTGATATTTTGATACTTATGGTAAAAATGGCTATATTTTTGTCACTTATAATTTGTAATCGAAAATATACACTAGTAACCTTATTTATAACGATAAATAATGAAATTCAATATTAGCATAAATTACGTTAAGGCTCTTGTGAGACACTCCTTCACTCGTACCTACCTAGCGTACATCGCAAGTCCTATAGTTATAACTAGAGTCTTCTGGAGGGAAAGCGGGATATTGTGCATAGATCTATACAAGGTTGACACCCGCACACCTGAGCTATTCGCTACAGCTAGACAGGCCAGTCTAGGGTGACAATTATCTTTAGAAACCCACGCCTGAAGAACATCAAGACAGGCGCTCTCGTCATATCAGTATGGTTGTACAAACTCACATAGAGAATAACATTGTCATTTTAACAATTTACACAAAACACACACTCTACATGTTTTTCAAAGTATAAAACTACGTGTCACATGTTTTGCACTAAACTCGTCACTCTTGTCTTAGGGTTTAAGACCACCATAGTTCGTATAACATAAAATATACCATTTTCTAAGAACACTCTCTATGAAATTTTCAAACAAAGTAAACCAAGTATACACATGCAAAGACACACGATTTTAAACAAGACTCTCAAACTATTTTTACAGAAAATATTAGATTTTCTGGAGTTTAAAAACTATTACAAAGTTTTCTTACAAACATGCTTATGAACTCACCAACATTTTATATGTTGACGCTTTTCAAACGACTTGTATTCTTCGGAACGCATCGAGCTGGTTTTCTCAGCCATGGACATTTGATTTTGATGTATTTTTGAATTATCATACATTATGTTCTTTTAGGTGTAATTTTTGTAAACAAACACAAAGATGTAAACTATGCATGTTGATATCGTTAATGTATGATGATGATGGTTACTATTTTTCATTCATATTCAATTGTTATGATATTACTAGATGAAGTTACCCGCCCCCGGACGTTTCCTCCGTCCCAGTTTGGGTGTGTGATAGATTGGTATCAGAGCATTGTTTATAGTGAACTAGCATATCTAACTTTACAAGATATGCAACTATAAATATAATGGGACTAAAATACTCCGAACAAAAATAAAAATACATCTATATGTGTGCATATCACGAGTAAAGTCATAATAAGGAGCAATATAAGAGTTTTGAGGAGTTGAACATCGCGGTTAAACTCAAGCAGTTATGTAATCGTATTGGGGATAAATATAGCCTGATCAACTATATTTATTCAAAATACGACCAACATATGCTTGGGACTGATCCGGGTGGGCAATGAATCTACAAACTTACCAACTTTAAATCCAAAAGTTTGAAGGAATCAAACCTAAACAATTAAAATACTATAGGAGTATTTTGTTATGCTATAAATTTCTCATACTTATATATTCTCATGCAGACACTATGGTTGGTTTTCATTTGCCTGGAGACCCCTACTTCCCCAATCAGGGGAATGGGGTATGGTTAGAGGAAGAACCAAAAGAAGACCCCGAGGAATTGGAAGTGGAACCCGAGGCGCCTGCGGTAGATTTTGAGGAGGAACAACTTGATGTCAGCGACAAGGAAAACAAGGAGGATAACTCGGATGCGGAGTCTGAAGTCATCAATCCACCTTACATGGCTCGGGTGCTGGCACATAGGATACGCCCCAATGGCGCTACGCCTTCGTGGGCTCACGATATATGGCGATGGAGCAGACATCGGGGGATATGTCTACCGTTTGGTATGGACCAAGGATTTTTCGATCTTAGCCATGGTTGAACCGCAAACCGAGCCCTCCCAGTTATGGTCAGGCGGACCCGAGATATCTACAATCTAGCCTAGGCCACCGCCGATCAGATGAACCAGATAAGGGTCACCGTGGAGCGGGCTGAGAGACGGACTCAGGAGGTAGTGAGAGACTACCAGGAGCGACAAGCGGCATTAGAAGTCAGGCTGCATGTCACCGAGCGCCAGTTGGCCAGGCTTCAGGGCGCATCTACTTCATCATCAGCACCACCGGAGACCTCCTGCCGTGAGTAAGACCCATCCTACCCACCACTTGCTCCTGATATGATCTCCTTTTCCTTTTACTTTGTGTAAGTAGGGCTAACCCTTAGATTAAGTGATTACACTACTCGTAGGGTCGTCATGCTGTCTAATTTTCTATCCTCTATATACTGTAGACCTTTCAAAGGTCAATTTTCATGCACTTATGTACTGGAATGTTATTATTTAATGAAGCAATTATGTGTTTTATTGTGACATTGTTATCTGCTATGTTCTCTCTTTTTTTTTTATATTTGATATAATACAGTTCAATTATAAGTACACTCGAACCACTGTAACCGCTAAAATAAGGATTTTCGTAAACTCATCATCATTCCTATCTCATAGCAGGAAATGCATAGACGACACATTTGCAAAAACGCTACAGCGGCGCCGCCCCCACCAAAGATAAATTATGCTGCATTCCAGGCGGCAGTATCAGCTGCAGTCACTACAACATTAGCCCACATTAACTAGGGTACAATTGGAGGAGGTAATGGGAATGGAGCTGGAAGCTCCAACCAAGTGGATAATCACAGGCACTAAAGAACCTGCACCTACAAAGACTTCACCAATGCTAAACTGAGGTCATACAATGGAAGTGGGGGTGTAATAACCCTCACCCGATGGATCGAAAAGACAAAGTATGTTTTCGAGATTTGCAGGTGCCCTGACGAAAGCAAAGTAAGATTTACAGCCTGCACGTTTGCTGACAGGGCCCTTTCATGCTGGAATGGCCACATCAAAGCCCTAACTCTCCTAGTCGCAAACGCTATGTCTTGGGAAGATCTCAAAACGATGATGCTGGAGGAGTACTGTCCCCGAGGCAAAATATAGAAACTCGAGCAAGAGTTGTGGATCTTACCGTACATAACTCCGACATTGAAGGATACATTGCCTGGTTTAGTGAACTGGCACTCCAATGCCCAGTAATGACAAATTCTTAGGCCAAAAAGGTCGAACGCTTTATTTGGGGGTTAACTCCTCTAATTCAGGGGAACATAATTGTCGTTAAGCCCTCGAACTTCGACAATGCCAAACGTCTGGCACAAAAGTTGTAAGACCACGAGGATGGAAAGGGCGCGAAGAAATCCGACACTAATACAAAGAAGAAGGACCACAACATGAACAACTAGGGAAACAAAAGGAAGGGGGACAAAATCAGGAATCATAAAAGAAGTAGCAAACTGTAGTAGTTCACGCTACTACTACCCAGACCGAACCAACACCAGCTGCACCAACATCAACCACACCAACACCGGCAAAGTCATACGCGGGCACCCTACCGAAGTGTGATAAATGCAATTTCCACCACAACGGCGCATGCCGAGACTTGCAGTGCAAAAACTGCAACCATAAAGGGCACACTGCCCAATATTGCAAGTCTCAGCCACTACAAAACAACCCTCAACCTAACAATGCAGGGGCCAGTTTCACATGTTACAGATGTGGGGAAACTGGCCATTTCAAGAGGAATTGTCCAAAAGCCAACAACCAGGGTGATGGGGGATCAGGCAGGGTCCTAACATCGAGGCAGGGTGAGGCTGTGCAAGATCTGGCCGTAGTCACTGGTATGTTTCCCCTCAACAACATCTCAGCATGCATTTTTTCGATAGTGGGGCGGAACCAAGTTTCGTAAGCCATAAATTTAAGCACTTACTAAATCAAAACCCCCGGAGGTTAAATGAAGCCTTCACGGTGGAAATGGCTAATAGGAGGACTGAAACAACAAACGACATTTTCATATGGTCCACGTCAACACTAAATAATCACTCATTTCCAATCAACTTGATGTTGGTTAATACTAAAAGCTTTGATGTGATCATCGGGATGGATTGGTTAAGCCCCCACCATGTTGATATTATGTACCACGAGACGGTCGTTCGCCTTTACCTTCCCGCCAACGAACCACTAATTATCTACGGAGTTAAACCTGGTACCAATCTCCGTCTTATCTCATGCATCAAGGCACAAAAGTGCCTGCATAAAAAGAACCATGCCTTTCTAGCCTACGTAGAGGACAAACAAAAAGAGGAGAAAACCTCAAGGATATCCCGGAGGTGTGTAATTTTCCAGACGTATTTGCTAAAGACCTCCTGGGAATACCACCGAGCGACAAGTCAAGTTTCGAATTGACCTCGTACCTCGAGTCATGCCAATTGCTAAGTCGTCGTATAGACTAGCCCCTGCAGAAATGCAAGAGCTATCTAGTTAGTTGAGTGAGCTGCTAGACAAAGGATTCATAAGACTGAGTTTCTATCCTTGGGGAGCTCCGGTTTTATTTGTTAAAATGAAAGATGGCTCTTTTCGCATGTGTATCGACTACTGGGAACTCAAAAAACTGACAGTCAAAAATCGATACCCTCTTCCTCGAACCGATGATCTATTTGAGCAATTGCAAGGAGCCAGTTACTTCTCAAAGATAGATTTGAGATCTGGATACCATCAATTGCGAGTCAGAGAAAAAGATATCCCCAAAACTGCCTTTCGAACTCGTTACGGGCACTATGAATTTGTGGTTATTCCCTTTGGTATGACGAATGCACTCGCATCATTTATGGATCTAAAGAACCGAGTATGCCGACCATTCCTTCCCAACTTTGTGATAGTCTTTATCGACGACATATTGGTTTAGTCTTAGAGCAAGGAGGAACACAACCAACATCTACGACAGGTTTTGGAGACCCTAAGGGCGGAAAAGCTATATGCGAAATTCTCCAAGTGCGTGTTCTGGATATGCAAGGTGGATGTTCTGGGACACGTGGTCAGTAAAGAGGGAATTCATGTGGACCCATCTAAGGTCAAGGCAATTGAGGGTTGCGTAACTCCGAAAACACCCACTGAGATCAGGCAATTTTTAGGCCTCGTTGGATATTACCAGAGGTTCATTCAAAATTTCTCAAAGATTGCTAAGCCTATCACCACTCTAACGCAAAAGGGGGTGCCTTTCACTTGGGAAAAGAAGCACGAGAAAACCTTCCAAACCTTAAAATAGGCCCTCTGCAGTGCTTCGGTCTTGTCGTTTCCCAAGGTAACGGAGGATTTTGTGGTATATTGCGATGCTTCCAACAAAGGTTTGGGTTGGGTACTAATGCAGCGTGGAAAGGTGATTGCCTACGCGTCCAAACAAATGAAAAACCACAAGGTGAATTACACAACCTATGATCTCGAGGTAGGGGTGGTGGTCTTTGCTTTGAAATTTTTGAGGCACTATCTCTATGGGACGAAGTGCAAAATTTACACATACCATAAAAGCCTCCAGCACATTCTAAATCAAAAGGAATTAAACATGAGGCAGCAAAGATGGGTCAAGTTGCTAAACGACTATGAATGTTAGATCAGGTACCATCCGGGCAAAGCTAACGTGGTAGCTGATGCCTTAACCCAGAAGGAGTACTCGGGTCGCCGAGTGAGAACATTATCGATAACCTTCCATTCCCACATGTCTTCACGAATTAAGGAGGCTCAACAAGAAGCCTTGAAACATGAAAACATCGCAAATTAGGTGCTACGTGGTATTGAAAAGAACTTAACCATCAAAGAGGATGGAGCCTATTATCTTATGGACCGGATCTGGATGTCGAGGTATGGTGGATTCCGAGACGTGGTGATAAATGAGGCGCACAAAACAAAATATTCTGTCCATCCCGGCTCTGACAAGATGTATCTGGATCTTAAACAACATTATTGGTGGTCTAATATGAAAGCAGAGATTGCAACTTACGTGGGCAAGTGCCTCACGTGCGCTAAGGTTAAGGTGGAATATCAAAATCCCTCTTGTCTACTTCAACAACCGCTCATACCCGAGTGGAAATGGTAAAGGATTACAATGGATTTCATAACCAAATTACCTAAGACAACAGACAGACTAGATGCCATCTAGGTGATTGTTGATCGGTTAACCAAATCCGCTCATTTCCCGCCAATAAAGGAGACGTATAAGATGGAAAGACTGACGCAGATCTACATAATGGAGGTGGTTAGACTACATAGAGCACCAATATCTATTATCTCTTACCAGGATAGTAGATTCACCTCTCGTTTTTGGCTGGCGCTCCAGAAAGCATTGGGAACCTAGTCAGATATGAGCACTGCCTACCACTCCTAAACTGATAGCTAAAGTGAGCGAACCATACAAACACTAGAAGATATGCTCCGAGATTGCATAATAGATTTTGGAAAGGCATGGGGTACTCACTTGCCACTAATCGAATTCTCGTACAACAACAGCTACCACACAAGCATTAAGGTTGCTCCCTTCAAGGCCTTATACGGATGGAAATTCAGATCACCTCTTTGTTGGGTAGAGATAGGAGACACGCAATTAGCGAGAGGGATAGTATCAAAAAAAACTCTCACCGGACTTGAAATCATCCAGGAAACAACTGAGAAATTGTCCAGATCAGGGCACGGCTTCAGGCGTCTCGAGACTAGAAAAAGAGCTACGTAGACAAAAGGCGAAAGCCTCTAGAGTTCCAAGTAGGAGATCACGTGCTGCTAAAAGTATCTCCCTAGAAAGGGATGGTACAATTCAGAAAACAGGGAAAGCTAAACCCATGATACATCGGTCCATTCGAGATCCTTGACCGGATCGGTCCGGTGACCTATAAGCTGCAGCTACCATCGGAGCTTAGCAACGTACACCCCGTCTTCCACGTTTCAAACCTGAAGAAATGCCTATCAGATGAAACCCTTTTTGTCCCACTCGATGAGATTGAGGTGAATGAAAATCTATTGTTCGTTGAGGAACCGCTTGAAATCATGGACAGAGAAGTAAAGCGTATGAAACAAAGCATCCTGATTGTGAAGGTTCGATGGAGTGCCAAACGCGGACCTGAATTCACATGGGAACGTGAGGATCAACTGATGCAAAAATACCCTTATCTCTTCTCTAGTTCTTAAGGACTGCTTCCTAAAGAATTTTGGGACAAAATTCCTTCTAACGGAGGGATGATATCACAACTAGCAAATTTGGGGTTAAGATTTCTAGCTTGTACAAGATAATTTCTTTGTGTAATCTTGTAACCCTACTTTTGGTATAGGGAAAATTTCAATACTATACAAGTTTATACATCAAAAATTGTGTTTCAAGTCGAAACTTCCTCGTGTAAGCCCAAAACCTAACCCAATAAGCTATGTCCACTCAACTTTGGGTCTCAACCCTGACTTCTCGGTGCAAACCTCTTAATGTACCAAGACCTTCTTATTGGGCCCAAATGGTCCAACAACCCTTCCAATTGACCTTTTGGGCCGTAAACCCCTAATTGGGCCTTATTGGGCTGCAAGAAATTATTCTTAGAAACTAATGGGCCAAATACTTCTATTAAGTATTATTTTGGGCCAGAAAACTCTTTAATGGGCCTTTCAAGACCGAAAAACCACTATTAGGCTGTTTTTAGTCTAAAAGCCCGAGGTGACTTTATATGGGCTGAGAAACCATATTTGGATCATTGTTGGGCCGGAAATGATTATTTTGAGCTCATTGAACCGAAAATCAATGTTGGGCCTCCTAGTGGGCCAAAAACTCCTCCATTTAATATTTTGGGCCAAAAACCTTGCCATTTAACCTCATTAGGCCAAAAAAACCATATATGGGCCTTCATGGTTCAAAAATCCTTATTAGGCCCAATGTATTTTCGGTTGCCCTTCAAGCCCATAAATCTTTTTCTCCCCTCTCCTTGGTTCGATCAGTATTATAAAAAAAAAAACAATGTGATGAAAAATACTAGTGACACCTCACTTATACACAAGAAATAACAAGGGCTTTACCCTTCATATACCTAGGCACCCTCACATCAAACTTAGCTAACGCCAAACCCTATCATCCCTCCCCTTCCCCTTCATCGGCCGACCCCCCTCGTCATCTCTCCACTCTTCACTTCGAACTTACTTTCTCATCCCATTATCTCTCATAACTCAAGGAACTCTCCCATTTTCTCCTTCAATTCTCGTGGGTTTTGTGTGAGTGGCTCAAGAAGTTGTCTTCAAGCATTTCACTCTTGGTAAGATCCTATCAAACTTATAAAGTTTTATTTACATAATATACTAATATCATTCCTTATACAACACCATTTTCGTGTTTTGCTTCCTAGAACCACCTCAACTTTGAAAATCTCCTCAATGAAGCACTCTAGGCCGAAAACCTCCTTCACTTTCCTCCTCAAAATGAAAAATCCCCCAAGGTGAGCTTCATACCCCTTTTTTTTTTGAGGTTTTTCCTTCTTGGGTGGGGGGGGGGGGTACAAGTCAAAGTCTTGTGTAATCTTTGCATATTTGCTTGCATGTGCATGGGTTTTAGGATATGTGTGTTAAATGTTGTGAAATTCATGATAATAATCCATGAACTTGGGATTTTTGGTTGAATCTCAAGTTGTTGGACTTAGTTAACTTGAAATGTTGTTAAAAATTGAAAACTAATTTGTAAATGAAATATGTTTCACTTAAATATCACAAGGATTAGTCCAAGAATATGTTTAAACAAATTTTTGGCATGAAAACTTGAAAATGGTAAAAATATGGAAGTCTCACTAAAAATTGACTATTTTCGGCCATAAAGGCAAAAATGGGACTTTTATAAACATTTTAGTAAAAATTGGGTTATTCTTGATTTTATGATAAAATGGGCCGAAAATGGACTTTTTAGTAAACATGGGCCATTTTTTAACATTTTAGTAAAAATGGGACAAAAATGGACGTTTAAGTAAACATGGGCCATTTTGAACATTTTTTTAAAAATGGGCCTCTTATGGCAATTTGGGTAAAATTGGGCCTTATGCGACAAGAGTTATTTTAATTACGCATTTATTGATAATTTTAGTAAAATTGGGCCTTATATGACAATTTTAGTAAAATTGAGCCTTTTATGACAATTTCGATAAGAACGGGTAGTTTTTGACATCAATGGTAAAAACGTGATAATTTGACACTTATGGTAAAAATGGCTATATTTATGTCACTTATAATTTGTAATCGAAAATATACACTAGTAACCTTATTTATAACGTTAAATAATGAAATTCAATATTAGGATAAATTACGTTAAGGCTCTTGTGAGACACTCATTCACTTGTACCTACCTTGCGTACATCGTACGTCCTATAGTTATAACCAGAGTCTCCGGGAGGGAGAGCGGGATATTGTGCATAGATCTATACAAGGTTGACACCTGCACACGTGAGCTATTCGCTACAGCTAGATAGGCCAGTCTAGGGTGACAATTATCTTTAGAAACCCACGCCTAAAGAACGTCAAGACAGGCGCTCTCGTCACATCAGTATGGTTGTAACAACTCACATAGAGAATAACATTGTCATTTTAACAATTTACACAAAACACACACTCTACACGTTTTACAAAGTACAAAACTACGTGCCACATGTTTTGCATTAAACTCATCACTCTTGTCTTAGGGTTTAAGACCACCATAATTCGTATAACATAAAATATACCATTTTCTAAAAACACTCTCTATGAAATTTTCAAACAAAGTAAACCAAGTATACACATGCAAATACACATGATTTTAAACAAGACTCTCAAACTATTTTTACAGAAAATATTGGATTTTCTGGAGTTTACAAACTATTACAAAGTTTTCTTATAAACATGCTGATGAACTCACCAACATTTAATATGTTGATGCTTTTCAAGTGACTTGTATTCTCAGGAACTCATTGAGCAGGTTTTCTCAGCCATGGACATTGGATTTTGATGTATTTTTGAATTATCATACATTATGTTGTTTTGGGTGTAATTTTTGGAAACAAACACAAAGATGTAAACTATGCATGTTGATATCGTTAATGTATGATGATGATGGTTGCTATGTTTCATTCATATTCAATTGTTATGATATTACAAGATGAAGTCACCCGCCCCTAGAAGTTTTCGTCGTCCCGGTTCGCGGGTATGACAGAAGTGCATACTTGATGAGGAGGCGGTAGTGTCATTAGACGATATTCAGGTTGACGAGTGCTTGAATTACGTGGAGAGGCATGTGGCAGTTCTGGAGAGGAAGGTGAAGGTTCTATGGAACAAGGACGTACCTTTGATAAAGGTATGATGGGAGCACTGGCGAGGATCTGAGTGGACTTGGGAGCCGGAGGCTGAGATGTGGGAGCATTACCCGGAGTTGTTTGTTGCAGCAGATTTCGAGGACGAACTCTAGTTCAAGTGGGGGAGAATTGTAACATCCCGACACCCATGTATAAATTTTAAATCTTTTAAACTCACATTATACAAGCTACTCGATGAGTTGGTTGCCCCCAACTCGTAGTGTAGAGATTGATCAAGCCGCGGGGATATTAAAATCTACTTGATGAGTTGGAGGACCCAACTCGATGAGTAGAGACTGTGCATGGAAACCCTAATTTTTAGGGTTTTAACCCTATTTAAAGGACCTTAAGTCCTTTCCCCCAGCCACCCTTGCTACTTTCACGTCCAGAGAGAAAACACTAAGCGAAATAAACCCTAACTGAGTGTGTGTGTGAGGCTAAAGTGTGTGTTTGGTGCATTTCTTGAAAAAGGATTGAAGGTTTAGAGGCTTAGAACGAGAGGAAGCTTGAAGATCCAACATCTACATCGTGTTGGCATCCATTTGGAGGTAAAAAGTCTTTACCTTGGCTTTCTATTCCTTATATCTTTTCTTATACAAGTTTATGGGCATTTTATGCAAAATGGAGTCATTTTTGGGTTTGAGCTTGTCATAAGGACATGGCTTTAGATCTAGACTCCTATAGGCCCTCTTTGATATAAAGTCTCAAGCTTTATGAAGATTTGTCCCTTCCTCATGCCCTAAACTTCTCCTTAGACTTAGTTTTGGTGTTTTAAGCCTTTTAAGACCTTGCATGCACGTAAAGTTAGCAACTTTACGTGGTAACTTAACCCTAGAAATCCAGATCTGGAGTTTGGAACTATGAACTTAACTGGAATGAGCAGAATGTAAAATAGTTGAAGGAACTCGACGAGTTGCATAATCAACTCGACGAGTTGGATGAGGGTTTCCCGCTTTCAGGATTCTGAATGAACTCGATGAGTTATCAAGGTGACTCGACGAGTTGGTTAGTGTTTTCCCGATACTCTGGATACTACATGGACTGGACGAGTTACTTGGTAACTCCGCGAGTTACTTGGTAACTCGGCGAGTTGACTGGAGTTTTCATGACTTTATCAGTTCTGAAGGAACTCGACGAGTCTGTAATCTGCTCTCGATGAATTGGGTCAACATTCACTGTTGACCTTGACCGATAGACTTTGACTTTGACCAAGGGTTGACCAGTTTGACTTCAGAGGGTATTTTGGTAATTTAGGAATTTATGGAATTGGATCAATGGTGGATGTAGGTGTTGGTGTTTGGAACCGTGTTTCAGGAGTTTGATATTTCAGTTCTAATTGACATTGTGAAGTGAGATGTCCTCACTATACTAATAGGGTCGAAGGCACCAATGTCGGCCCTTAATGGATTGTTATCATGGTTATTGCATGATGATATGCTTAGTGACCTGTTAGGTTGGTATCCTAGTAGATAGGATGATGATATGTTAGTGACCCGTTAGGTCGGTATCCCGGTATATAGGATGATGCTTTGATTAGTGATCTGTTAGATCGGTCTGACTGTTTGTACATGCTAGCCAACTTATGATATCTATGTGTTGATTGTGTATATGGGGTTGCGTTGATGCGGCTTGCTTTGTGCTGAAGGAAAACAAACCCAGGGCGGACCGGATAGACTGCATACCCATTAATGCAGATCAGTTAGGCCAAATGCCCGAAATACGGTTCAGACAGGCTGAAGTCTCGGGTGGGCGGACAAGACATGCTGAAGGTTCTGAGAGTA
This sequence comes from Lactuca serriola, assembly GCF_051521515.1. Classification (NCBI taxonomy): domain Eukaryota; kingdom Viridiplantae; phylum Streptophyta; class Magnoliopsida; order Asterales; family Asteraceae; genus Lactuca; species Lactuca serriola. The sequence goes on from NC_136410.1 coordinate 203,192,322, forward strand.
GGCCAGATAGACTGTGGGCCTGATGAGGGCAATCTAGTATACTATAGACTCTACATGCATGTTGTTTATTTGTTATGATATGGTTATGATTTGTATGGCGTTGACATTTTTTTTTGGGGGGGGGGGAGGGGAGGGGAAATCACTAAGCTTCGGCTTACAGTTTTGGAATTTGTTTCAGGTACTTTGGATGATCGCGGGAAGACGAAAGCTTAATCATGCACCTCCTCGCATTTTACGTTTTGCTTTCTGGGATACTCTGATATGATACTATTTTGAAAACATTTTGTAAATAATAATGGTTTTGTATGCTTGAAAAAGTGTTAAATTTTCATGAATTTTTAAGGATGTCACAATATTCATACGTGAATATAAACCACCCCCACCGTAATTAACACAACCACCACCGGGTATATATATATTGCCGCAAAACCCTCCAACTTACCGACGCGACGGAGAAACGTACCAGGAAGACAATATATATATATATATATATATATATATATATATATATATATATATATATATATATTGCCGCAAAACCCTCCAACGTACCGACGCGACGGAGAAACGTACCAGGAAGACAGAATATATATATATATATATATATATATATATATATATATATATATATATATATATATATATATATATATATGCATTATATTTAGTGTTCTAAAAGGCGCGCCATGGCGTGAGGCGTGGCTTCGCCGTTACGAAAAGCTTCATAACGTTGTTGTTAGGCGTAACGCGTGGCAAGGCGTGATATAACGCGCCATGGTGTGTTATGGCGCGTGTTTTTTCGTTTGCGACACAGTTTTTTTTGCTTCATTATGTCTTTTCAAATCGGAGATACAAGTATTGTGGTTTTTGTTAACTTTTTGTTATTAGTTATTGATCTAACACTTCTAATAAGTAGTTATATTTAATATAAATTTATATTTATGTGGTAATATAATTTGAAATTAATACAAAATCGCCGCCTTACATAACGCCTTGAAAAACGTCGTGGCTCGCCATGGCTCGTTAAGCTTGAGTTTGGCCTTGCCGCCACGCCACGCCTCACGCCATTTAGAACCTTGATTATATTAATATACTTATTCACATATAAATATTACATTCTTCCGTTGCGCCTGTACGCTGTAGATTTTTGCGGCAAAAACAAATATGTGGCCTAGTGGTCATGGTTAATATTCATAAATGAATATTACCTTCCTCCATCACGCCGGTATGCGGGAGGGTTTTGCGGCAAATAAATAAATAAATAAATATGTGCTCTAGATTTGTTGTCACGTGATCAATTATATTATTGTTCTCTTCTAAACACACACCCGCACACACACACATACACACACGCACAAATATATATATATATATATATATATATATATATATATATATATATATATATATATATATGTTTAAATGAGAACATTTTTATATTGAGAAAATTTTTTAGACTTTCTATCGACACATATCTCTTTACTCTTTCTCTCTCTACATATCTCTAGATGTAATCTGAACCACCGTCACCGTCAACAGACCTCCACCAGAACCACCATAATGATGTTGGAACCACCCTAACGACGTCAGAGTCACCTTAATGACGCTAGAAACACTCTAATTTCGTCAGAATCATCGAGCTGCTTCTTCACTCTCTCTGGATTTGTTTGGTTTCACGATCTCGAATCAGTAAATAGTCGTTTCACTCTCCAGATCTGCTCTCCTTCCGCCTGTACTCCTCCCATTGTCAGAAACCTCTCTCAGTCTCTCCTTTTCTTGAACCAAGCCCTTCCGGCTCTCATTTAAACTAAAAAGTGTTCTATATAACGTTTTCCTGACTACCGGATGTGTTTTCTACCAGATCTGAAGCCGAAGGCCACCATTTTCGGATGTGTTTTCAATCATGTTTCTCTCTCTCTATGTGTCTCTCTCTCCTGCCATGACTGTCAGAAAACATGACCGACTCTTGAGATCAAATTCATAACAACTCAAAGCATATATGTGTTGGATTAGTGTCTAAGTCCATAACTATATTGGTATGTACTTGACCCGATTATGAGCATGGTCCTTTTAGGTTGCCTTCACCAAAGCAATATGTAGGATGAATTAAGGAGAGAAAGGATTAATTATGATTTATTAATATATTATGAGAATAATATATTAAAGGATAAATCATGTTGTTTAGTTAATATTAGTCAAGAATTAATTAAGAATTAATTTTGTGGCTAAAAGAGATTAATTAAACTTAGGGGATTGGATATGCAATTATAAGATAATTGCAATTGGGCTATGGATTACCTAAATAATATAGGTTGGACGAATTCTATGGGAAGCCCATTAAGAATTCGTCCAATAGATATGTTAAAGGAGTCCATGGGCTGATTAGGGCTTAAGCAGCAAGATTAGGGTTTCCTAGTTGTAAACCCTAATAGCCTACATGTATATAAAGGCCCTCTATGCACCAAAAACGCGGTGAACACTTGGATTACGGTTTCCAGCCGTTTTTGGTGCCTCCTCTCTCTCTTCCTTCTTCATTCTTGTTGCTTAGTGGTGTTTGGGACTCCATTAGAGGTGCAACACTTGAGGCACTATGCTTGCTGAAGCTAAGGATTGATTGTTATTGCTATATAACAATCTAAGGTCAGATCTAAACCCTAAGTCTCAAAAAGTTTCAAAACTTGTCCTCAAGTTTTGGAATTTAAATGCTGATTAAAAGTTTAATTTTGAAATGTTAAATTCTAAAGCCCTATTACTTTGAAAAATTCAAATTACACCCTTATGTTTTTTTATTAATTAATTAAAGTGTATAATTAAAAGAGATTTAATAGAAACATAAAGTTTTGGTTTGTGTTTAATTAAATTAAAAGTATAATTTATTAAATTAGACCACCTAGTATTTTAAAAGTGCAAAATACACCCTATACTATATATATATATATATATATATATATATAAAATTAAAAGCGTAATATTATATATGTGAGTAAAGAGTCAGTCTTACCGTTAGTAGGCCTCATTCACGAAGCTGGTCTATAAGAGGTGTTTAAGGAAATTGCATACTATATATATATATATATATATATATATATATATATATATGAGTAAAGAGTCAATCTTACCGTTAGTAGGCCTCATTCACGAAGCTGGTCTATAAGGGTTGTTTAAGGAAATTGCCTATAAAATGGCTATTGAATGGGTATCCACTCTTACCCACCGCACTCTTGACTAATGGAGGGTCGTTAGCTGAACAGGTAGGATAGGACAAAAATCTTCCATTATAAGTATATTGTAGTACAAAGTAACTACATGCCTTTACAAATTCCCAAATCATAGTTACTTTAGGCAAAATGTGAAATTGTATGCTAATCCATGGAATTACACTTTGTACCCTTGTCAAACATTAGTGGAGCATGTGTGGTTAACCGGCAGACTAATTTGGGGATGACATTGGTAGCGAAGGGTGACTCGATGTTTATCATTGATCAATAGAGACCGGCACATTGATTAGGTTATTGTAGCATTGAGTGCACCATGTGATTCATATGGTTATTCACACCTTATTTGTGATCCTCGGCATCCCAATCACAAATAGAAGGGCATAATCGAGATTTAAACATGCCATTGAAAAGTTCAATGAATCTCAAAAGATCTAGGAGTTTCAATTCATTTAAAACTTAAACTTCCTTTTTGTTTTTCATGGTGGAAATTGGTAAATCGTCATTTACCTACCTTCAAATATTCTGCAACTAGATTACGGCAACCCTCATCTAGGTTGTAGAATATTGTGTTGGATCCTAGCCTTAATAACTCATTTGGGTGTTTTATTAAGGACTCAATCGACTTAACTTGAATTTTCACCCATTTTGTAGATGTCTGAATCTTATAATGGTCTTCTCAAATCCTTTGGAACAAGCTTTCCAAATGAAGATGATGTTCCAAGATATTATCAAGGAAATGAAAGTCATGCTTCACTTCCTCCACCTCCTCCAGTTGTTCTCCCTGACCCACAAGTTCAAAGGCTTGAAAAGTTCAAGCTCACTCAAGCCCTTTTGGCAAGTAAACACGAAGATGGGAAACCTATGTGTGCATACGTCTTAGAGATGAAGTCACACATTGATAGGTTAAGGATATTGGGTGTCGATATCTCAGAGATGTTGGCTGTTGACTGGGTTCTTCAGTCACTTCCTGATTCGTATAGTGAGTTCGTAAGAGAGTACTATACGATGGTTCACGACGTGACCCTCATTGATTTAACCTATTTGCTTATTGCTGCTGAATCAGCGATGATTGGGCTCAATGGTCAAGCAAACTTGATTGGTCGATCAAACTCCCATACTTTATTGGACACTGGCAACATTGAAAGTCCAGAAAGGACTGAGTAGGAGATTATCCCATGTAATGTGCCAAGGAAGTCCATTTGCTTTTATTGTCAAGAGAAGGGACATTGGAGACGAAGCTGCCCTATTTACCTGCGAAATCTAAGAGATGAGAGAGTCAAGACGTATGGCTCTACTTCAGGTAAAATCCATTAACCAACTCTATAAGTTCCTTTTCTTGATTCTTAATACATGATGTGATAAGATTACATTTTGATGTTTTGCAGGATCGAAGAAAAGAAAGGAAGCTTAAGGAAAAAAGCGTGTTGAATCTGATCATGAAGAAATGGATTTCGATCGCATGGATTCAAAGATCGGATTTTTGAGCTGCTACTTTAGAGTTAGGGTAGATTGCTAAGAAATATGTAATAGCATAGTTTTTTCAGTTGAACTGCATTGTAAGGACAAGTTTTTCCGCAATAAAATAAATTTTGATTTTATCTTATTTATTTATCCTTGCAATGGCATGTATGAAAATTTGATGTTTGAATGTTTCTATTATTAGCAATAATGGATTTGATTCTTAATTATATTATTTGTGGAAATGTCGAGAATTTGCCAACTAGGGAGAGTTTCTCATCGCCCAAGTTTCAATTGGACAAAAACTTGGAATCATACAACTTGGTTGTGTGATGAATGAGAAACTTTATAATTGGAAATTCAAGACTAATTCATTGACAAAGAGTCAAGTGAAGGACTAGGAGATCGAGTTCACAATGTTGTGCATCAATCAAGTCCACCACAAGAGTGATAAAGATATTCATCATGATTTACTAAAGTTTAGTAAATATGATTATACTTATAAGATTAAGTGTAACTCTGAGTAAATTGAAAAGGTTTCAATGAATGGAAGAACGAATAAGAAGAATCAAGAAGGCAAAAAGATAAAATTTTCTCTGTTCTAAGAAGAAGGGAGAGTAACTTTTATTGTGTTTTATGATAAGTATTAATGATTAAGAATCATGTCTCAATTGATCCTCTAAGTGAATCTTAGTGAAATTGCATGTATAAGAAGAGGAATCGAGAATTGTGGAAATGTTTATATCAAGAAGTTAATCATACTTCGTTCCAATATCGAATCTTAGAGTCATACTCCAAGATTGCGAATTGAGTGACACGTCTTTAGTAGGTTTATAACACTCAACAAATGTGGAATTTGGAAAAGTTTACTAATTCTTGCACATTTGAAATTGGTAAGTTGTGCTATCTTGGATAAGACAAAGACCAACTAGAACCAATTATGTGAACTATTTTGTCTTGATAAGAACTAGGCTAACTCTTGAATATTTGTCTAGGAAAGTTTCCTGACAAGTGAATCATATATGTCAAGAGGTCAGTGGGAGTTTTAATGACCTTGAAAAAGGTTTCAAGAACAAATCAAGAATAAACCTTATCAATATTCACTAGCACACGACTTGAATTTTACAACCTATCCTGTTGACATTATTTTGTTTCTGTGTCATTCCAATTGTGTTAATTATGTATGTGAGTTCTATGAGTTCTCATTTGAATGCATAAAGAAAAAGCGCCTTGATCGATGGAAAGTACATTGATATGTAAGGATAAGTTGCTAAACTACTTGGAAGACATGGTGGGCACTCGTGTTACCATAAGGCTAGAAATCAAGAAAGTTCAATCCATATGAGTTTGAATTTGTCGCAAACTTGGTTTTGGCAAATTAACATGGATAGGAACTCATACACCATAAAATCTAAGTGTCATAAGATTCCCTCCTTCATGAAAATGACTATGTGGAAATGCTTTCACTAAGAGATATTTTAAGAAGATAACAATTGTGAAAATTGTATTCTCAAATTCGATTATGGTTACGACATCCCTTTCCATAGTTCGAATTGTGAGATTTGGCAATTAGTCTAACATTTGGGACTTATTGATATCAGTTCTGAATTGTTTAGACACACATAGGAGCTATCTAAGGCAAAAGTGTATAAGTTTATGAAGCTTAGATAAAGGCTTATCGAAGCATCTGGTATTAGAAATATGAACTTCAGAAATTCAATAGGCATTGTTTTCTCGAAGATCAATTGTTTTCTGAATACATGTCAAAGCTAGTAGGAGCATAAGTGCTATGCTTATATGATAATAATCATCATGATAGTGGGAGCATAAGTGTTATGCTTGTATGATTATTATGGCAAGTATTGCAAGTTAGCAAACAAAGATTCAATATGCAAAGTTGCATGGGTTGAAAAATTGTTTTGCTATAATTAAGGGAGAGAATATTATAATTCGTTCAAAATCTAAAGCATAGATTGAGAAATTTTAATAAATATAGTCAAAGGATACATAGTGTATTCTCAAATTTCGATTATGATTACGACATCCCTCTTCATAGTTCGAATTATGAGAACGTGACACATAAAATATTATGGCAGGAGATTGATAAAGTATCATATCTTTATGTAAGACATTATGCATCGTGTCCCATACGCTTCAGGTATAGGATCGATTTCAAATGCTATAATATTTGACCATTCTAAAATTTTCCAAATGTCTAGCACATTAAGAGGGACAAAGGATTAGAATCGGTTTCGACTAAAATAATTAAATGACTATCAAAGGACGATCCAAAGTTCGCTGAGGATTGGTCGCTTGTGAGTAGTTGGAAGTATGGTATTGGATGGACCATATCGACATTATTATGAATAGATAAGATTCTATTAAGAATGATTTGTCATATGGAAAATATGGAAATGTTTCCATATTGGGAGTTGGATATTGAGAGTCTATGTCTAGATTAGAAAATTTTATGCAAGAAGGATGTTCAAAGGAATGTATTTGAATGTGAGACTTCACATCTATGGAATTGTCTTGTAACAATTTCCGATAGAGTACTTTGTAATTTCATTGGCCAAGTCTTGGTGACTTTGTGCTATGATTTTGCGAAAGGATCGTTGCATAAAATGTTAGAATCAAGCATATTCTAGTAGTGGCAAGAACCTTGTGTTTCAACACTAATGATAAGGATTGGGAATTGTGAAATGATCATCATTGGAAAAGTTTTTCAATTAATGTATTTCACAAAGTAAGGACCATAGGAAACATAGTGTGCATGCTTTGTGTATGGGACAACTCTTTTTGTAGTTTGAGTAATAAGTTGATTTTCTGAAACAGTAAACGATGAATAATGAGTAATCAATATTATGTTTAAATAAAAGTGTTTTATTTACTCTCCCAAGTTTAGGGCTAAGTATTATTGTTGTGTTTCAATTTGCATGTTTTGACTTCCAGAATAACTGGGTTATTCGAACCTCCACAATCGGTCATATGTTGGAAGTAAGTATGAAGGAAGACTGTCATGAAGAGTCTGTAGATTGTCTAAAGAGTTTAGACATAGCACAAGTTTGTTGCAGAGTTCATGAGTGCTTTGAAAAGATTAGAGTATTGGATTAAACTCACGCTCACATGAATCACTTCATGGTTTATATCGCGAGTAACTGTGAGTCAATAATATTGTATATTCTTGAAACCGAGACGTGTGAGTTGTTATTTGTTGGTCGGTTGCACATTGATAATAAGTAAACGCACCAATAACTTGGTGTTATAAAACTTATTGTTGTGTGTGATTCGATCAGTGAATGCAAGCAAGCATATGAGTCGAAGTTTGTCCATTCCTTCTACCCAAAGTGGGATAAAAGCGATATATGTGGGCCCCTCGATGATTTAGTGATGACACCTAAGTGCTTGGCCAAGCCGAGACTAAGTTGATGTGTTCAATAGTAATCTGTTTTCAGTTGTCATAAATCGGAAGTCGGGAAACAGTATAGAGAGAATGATTGAAATTCATGCCTTATGTATATACGATATCTTGAGAATGGAGGAATATATAATCCCTTATCTAAAGAACACACTATCTGATAAGATCAGAGTTAACAGTGGCTTTTGAAAGCTACGATTGCTGATCAGTTTCTGAAGTCATACGGAAAATAGTTATTAGACTTATCCAAGTGGGAGACTGTTGGATTAGTGTCTAAATCCATAACTATTTTGGTATTACTTGACCCGATTATGAGCATGGTCCTTTTGGGTTGCCTTCACCATAGCAATATGTAGGATGAATTAAGAAGAGAAAGGATTAATTATGATTTATTAATATATTATGAGAATAATATATTAAAGGAGAAATCATATTGCTTAATTAATATTAGTCAAGAATTAATTAAGAATTAATTTTGTGGCTAAAAGAGATTAATTAAACTTAGGGGACTGGATATGCAATTATAAGATAATTGTAATTGGGCTATGTATTACCTAAATAATATAGGTTGGACGAATTCTATGGTAATCCCATTAAGAATTCGTCCAAGGGATATGTTAAAGGAGTCCATAGGCTGCTTAGGGCTTAAGCAGCCAGATTAAGGTTTCCTAGTTGTAAACCCTAATAGCCTACATATATATAAAGGCCCTCTATGTACCAAAAACATGGTGAACATTTGGATTAGGGTTTCCAGCCGTTTTTGGTGCCTACTCTCTCTTCCTTCTTCATTCTTGTTGCTTAGTGGTGTTTGTGACTCCATTAGAGGTGCAACACTTGAGGCACTAAGCTTTCTGAAGCTAAGGATTAATTGTATGCTAGATCCGGGGTTTATAGCTTTGGATATTCAATTGCATGTTCATTAGACAAACTAGATCCAAAAGCTATTAGGGTTTGCATGTACATCCTAGGAATGATGTATTGCTCGAAACCCTTTAATATGTTCGTCACATCACCATTTTTCAGAGGCCATATATGCTCGTCGTTTGCGCCACCGCAACACAGCCTGTATGTCGAGTATTTAAAGAGACTATTGGTTCTGAAAACCCTAGCTCCGGAGATCTTCACGGCGGCGCTTCTAGGTTCATATATTTGAAAAGCTTTGCTTCAGAGATTTTCACATGGCTAACATCGTCAATGGACAACCTAACGGACGGAGAAAGGTACTTCGTCACTCACGTACTCGCCGTATGCTTATTCAACACATTTTTGGCATTCACCACCCTTAACTCATCTTCTCCGTCGTCTCACATCTGCCCTCATCTGCTTTTATTCGTTTTTGTGTTTTTGAAGTAACTGGTAAGACTTTTCTTTCTTAAATGTTTGTTGAAAAATGAAAGAATTGATTTCTTTGGTGTTTCTAGTTGTGGTGTGAAAAAAAAAAAAAAAAACATATCTACTAACAGCCGTGTAAAAGAAAAAAGTAAAGATGGTATAAAAATTGTAGTGTAAAAGAAAGAAAATGAACATTTTTTTGGTGAATTGTGAACAATGACTACTAAAAGTGAGCAAAACTACTAAACGTGAGCAAAACAGGAGCAAACTTATTCGTTAACTTGTTGGTTTTATTTTAAATAACTTAATGCTTTCTATGTCTTCTCATAAATTATAATTTCATAATATGTTAATAAAAATTGTATGTAATTATAATATAATATCGTTATTTTTATTTATATATTATATACTAATATTATATACCGTTGTATTTATAAATGTATCAAAATCTTTTTTGACAAATTTCTTTTTTGGATAGGTAATTCATTTTTGTTCTTTTAGTACTAAAGCATAAATTTTTTATTTGCTTATTGGTTCAACAAAACTGTTTTCTATTATGGGAAATTGCATATGTTATTATTTGTTTATTGATTGTATTAAATGATATTAGTCACAAAGTAATTCGAACAAAGCTTTTTAAATTCGTTTTTGTTATTTTAATTAATTTAGACATACATTTTCCGTTCAAAAAGAAATTTAGGCATACATTAGTTTTAATCTTAAATTCGACACTGCTTGCAATCAAATGTGGTAAAATATATTAGATAGACTATTGAATCGAAAATGCAAAAATGAATCCCGTCTAGATAAATCATATGTGATTAATATAATCATATGTGAATAAATACACGAGAAACATCTATTGAATCAACAATGAAAAAACAAATATTATCCATATAAATCATGTGTGATTAGATACACATAATCACATTTGATTAAAATAAACGGCACCAACTATTGAATCGAAAACGTGAAAAGTGAATATTGTCAACATAAATCATATGTGATTAAATACATATAATCGCATGTGATTATATGTATCTATTAACATATGATTTATGTGGACTAGATTCAATTTCACGTTCTCGATTGAATAGTTGTTCTCATTTATTTAATCTTGTGTGATTATATGTATCTAATCACATATAATTTATATGGACAAGATCTATCTTCACTCAATATTTTTTTCTCAAGTATTCCATTCTCGACGTAGTAGTGTCTTGTGTATTTAATCACACATGATTTATTTACTCAATATTTATTTCGTTTTCTTGATTCAATAGATTTTCTTTTTCCACTTTAATCATAAGTGATTAAATACATATAATCATATGTGATTAAATACATGAGAAAAGTTATTGAATCTAATACTTGGAAATGAGTTTTATCCATACAAATCATTTGTCATTAGATACATTTTATCACATGTGATTATATACACGAGAACAACTATCAAAATCAAGAACGCAAAAAAATCTTTCATACATGAATCATATGTGATTAAATACTTAAGACCAACTATTGAGTCAAAAATGCAAAAATGAATATTATCCATATAAATCATATGTGATTAGATGCATATAATCACATGTGATTATACATATCAAATCACATATGATTTATATGCGCAGAATTTGTTTTTGTGTTCTTGATTCAAAAGTTATTCTTTGTCCATATTAATCATATGTGATTAAATACATATAATTACATGCAATTATATGTATCTAATCACATATTATTATATAGACAATATGTGATTAAATATATGCGATTACATGTGATTAAATACATGAGAAAGTTATTGAATCGAAAATTCAAAAACTAATCACACTTATCTAAATAATATATTATTAGATACATATAATCACATGTGATTATATGTATTTAATCACATATGATTTATATGATTATATGTATTTAAATACACGAGAACAACTATTGAATCACATATGATTTATGTAGATAAGATTCATTATCACGTTCTCGATTCAATAATTGTTCTTTGTAAACATGAAAATATATTGTCCATATTAATCATATGTTATTAATACATATAACCAAGTATGATTAAATAAATGCAAAAAATTATTGAATGGATAACATGAAAATGAAACTTTTTTTATATAAATCATATTTAATTAAATACATATAATCACATGTGATTGTATGTATTTAATCGTATGTGATTAAATACATAGAAAACCTGATTTATGTGATTATATGCAATCAATCACATTTGGTTGCAGGTAATAGTGGTGGTATAATCGAGATGGGAGGTGGTAGGTTGTGGTGAATGTAAGGAAGGGTGGTTAGGGTAGTGGTGGTGGTCGTGGGTGGCGGGTGATGTGGAGCATGCGTGATATTTGGTTTATTATAGTTGTGGGTGTGTGGGTGATGGTGATAGTGAATTGTGGTAGGGTGACAAGTGGTAGGTGGGTCGATGGTGGTGGTATTGATGAGTGAATGATGGGTGGTGGTTGCACGTGGTAATGTTCGTAGTGCTTGTGGGTGTGGTAGTAAGTGGTAGGTGGTAATGATGTTGGTAGATGGTTCTGGGTGTAGTAGTGGTTGGTGGGTAGTTGTAGAAGTAAGTGGTAGTGGTGGGTGGTGATGGTTGGTGGTGAGGGGTGGTGGCAGGGTTGGTGGTGATGGGTAGTTGGTGGTGGGAAGAGGCAGGTGATGGTGATGGGTGGTGGTTGGTAGTTGTGGTAATGATGACGGGTGGTAGTGGGTGGTGGATGGTGTGTAGTAAAGGTGGGTGGTGGTTGGTAGGGGTGGGGGTCTTTGTGGTGTGTGGTGGGTGGGGTGATAGTAATGGGTGATGGTGGGGGTTGTAGTGAAGGTGGTGTTGGTAAGTGGTAGTTGGTGCTAGTGACAGGTGGTGGTGGGTATGTGGTGGTAGTGAGTGGTAGTTGGTGGTAGTCGCGGGTAGTGTTGGTGTTGTGGGGTATTGGTGGTGGTGGATGGTAGTGATGGTGATGGGTGGTGACGGGTGGTAAAGATGGATGGTAGTAGTGTTAGGTGGATGGTGACGACTGGTGGTGATGGGTGGTAGTGGTGACTAGTGGTGATGACGGGTGGTGGTGATGGTGGTGATGGTGGTGATGGTGGTGGGTGTGGGTGGGGTGGTGGTAACGGGTAGGTGAGTGGTGGTGGTTGGTGGTGATGGGTGGGTGGTAGGGTGGTGATATCGGGTGATGGTGATGGTAATGGGTGGTGAAGGGAGGTAGTGGTGGCGGGTGTTGTGTGGTGGTAGTGGGTTGTAGGTTGTGGTGATGGGTGTTTCGTCATGGTGGTGAGTGGTGGGTGGATGGTGGTTAGTGGTGGTTGGTGGGTGGTAGTGAGGAGGATGGTGGTAATTAGTGGTTAGTAGGAGGTGGGTTGTAAGTGGTGGTGGGTGGTGATGGTGGTGGTTACCAAATTTTTAATTCCTTTTAACTATATATTGATCTATATGAATATTATTTAATAATTTTAATTAAAGAAATTGTGTGGTCCAAATTTTTTCTCAAATATTCTCACAATAAGAAATGTTCTCGATTGAACGCTCCTATATATATATATATATATATATATATATATATATATATATATATATATATATATATATATATATATATATATATATATAGGCGAATGCCCGCGCATTGTGCAGAAACTCATATATAGTTGACGACTTTACAAATATATGTTTCTTTTAAATATAACAATAACGTTGTTGAATTTGATATCATAATCCCTATACTAAAATGATATAATATATTGATTATTTTGAATTATATGATAATATATACCTCTATTATAAGTGTATAATGTCAATCGTTTAAATGACTTTTACCCGCGAGTTACACATGAATAAAATTAAATATAATATATGGTTTAATGTTATTTATAGTTGTGTTATTTTTAAATAAATTATTAAAATTTATTTGATTAATGTTTTAATTTCTATCATTATAATTATTTAATACATGAAACATTGTTTTTTGATTTTAAAGTTAACAATATTATCATTTATATAGAGTTATTATTAAATATTATTATTGTAAGTTATTTTAAGCTACTTATTTGAAAACTTTTATCGATTATAAAAAATATATTTAGGAAATATTTTAGTTAAATTGAGATTGTAATTTAGTTTTTGCATTTATCACTACAACTTATCACTTTTAACTATTTACAAAATATTCTTTGGTTTTTTAAGTGTAACTGAAATTTATATTTAAGTTAATACTGTAATGATATATTTAAATTAACAATTTAAGTATTTTTTCCAAAATGTTCAGAAGTTGTAGCTTTAAACTAATAATTGTTAACAACAACAACATTTTAAATTTAATAAATTAAGTATCATATGTTAAAAGTTACAGACATAACTTTCTAAGTAGAAGTAAAGATATTATTTTAAAATTGAAATTTAGTTTACTTATGATTAAACTTTAGGTTTGATATTTATTTACCCTTATTAACCAACTTATAATCATTATTAGAAAGAAACTACAATCTATCACTTTTAACATTATTAATCAATTTATAATTATTATTAGAAAGAAATTGAAAACTCATGGAAGTTTCAAATGAATGTGGTGAAAGAAAAATGATGGGAGTTTCAAATGAATGTGGTGAAAGAAAAAATGCATCCTTTATAAGTATATAAAGATATGGTTAGGTTATTATGTTTTCACTATCTATTGTGTGAATATATGATTGATTCTGGACCAATCATTTTAGTTATTTTAAGAAAGTAATTAATGCATATTACATGTTGAAGATATAATGGATATTAATTACATCTTCAACATTTAATATGCATTAATTACTTTCTTAAAATAACTAAACTGATTGGTCCAGAATCAATCATACATGCACACAATAGATAGTGAAAACATTTGAGCCTAACTCTCTCTCTCTCTCTCTCTCTCTATATATATATATATATATATATATATATATATATATATATGTGTGTGTGTGTGTGTGTGTGTGTGTATGTGTGTGTGTATGTTTATTTTAGACCATGTTAATTTTATGAGACATATGGACGCGATCCCAGTCAATAATCTTGAAGATAATAAATAAATAAAAAAATAAATCTGAAATGCAAAACAAAAGGAAAAATCCAATTTTTTTTTTAATTATTATTTTCTTCATTCTATTTACCAAAAAGCAAAGTAACATTTTGTTTAATGATATTCGAAATATTCTAATACAATACTACATTGTAATATTCAAATTTAATTTTTAGTGTATTTTTTTTAAAAATATAAATGACAAAAATAATATTTAAATAAAATTCGAAAATTATCAATTGTTTTTCTTTTTAAAAATATATATATATTTTTATATCTCCAAAATGAATGGCATGAATTGCGTCCCCATGTATCACAACATATATGGAAAACAAAAAAAATGCATAAAAAAATACTTAGATATCACAAATCTTTTTTTTTTTTATTTTATATTCTTAAAATTTGCAGCTTTTTTTTATAAATTCGATGAAAAAAAAAATTAAAAAACCAATTTTTTATTTTATTTATTTTTTGGTTTTTTTTTCAAAAAAAAATTCAGCGAATTTATATAAAAAGGTGCGGTTTTTAAAGAATATAAAGTCAAAAAAAAAGATTTGTGATCTCTAAGTATTTTTTTATGCATTTTTATGATTTTTGGATTTTTCGTTTTCCATAGAACCTAAACCTATATATATATATATATATATATATATATATATATATATATATATATATATATATATATATATATATATATATACATACATAGGGTCCGGTTCCGATGATAACTCTTTTTTCGTTGAAGACTCGTGAAGACACCTTAAAATTTTGAAAAAAAATAATAAAAATCATGAAATCAAGCATAATAGTACATTGGAGAGAAAAAATGAATTTTTTTTAACATGAAAATTGAATCGTGGATCATAAAAAATGAATCATGTATCATAAAAATGATCTATGCTTCAATTTTAATGATCCGATTTTTTCCAATTTTGTTCTTCTCTCTGATATAGTACTATGTTCGATTTTATTATTTTTATTTTTTTTCAATTTTTTTAAGGTGTACTCACCGAAAAAACAGTCGTCATCCGATCCTTGATATATATATATATATATATATATATACACACACACACACACACACACATATATATATATATATATATATATATATATATATATATGTGTGTGTGTGTGTGTGTGTGTGTGTATCACTTGAGTTCATATGCATATCATTTAACGAGGTGTTTGTAGTGATGACTTGAAACCATCTTTTCTATCTTCTATTTTAATAAATGAAAGTTTTTTTTGTCATATATTACACTCTCTTTCAATTTGTCAAATATAATTTTATGGTTATTTTGAATTAATTTTTTTTCCACATGTTATTTTTTGGGTTTTTATGTTTGAATAAATTTCATATAATACTTTAATATAATAATTATAATAAATATAGTAATAAATTAATATCAATTTCATTAATGAACATATATTTTTATTACAAAATTCTCAAATTAAAGTTTATTAGTTTATTTTATTTATTTATTTAAATCTAAAAGATAAAATAGAAACCAATTTTTAATAATTTATTTTTTTTATTTTCTTATAAATCCAAAATTATTAAATTTTTAGACTTTTATATATATATTTTTTTAATTAACACATAAGTTTTACACCTAGTATGATAATAAATATCATAACAACATAACTATGTATTATAAAAATGAGTTATAAAATATAGTGTTTGTATAAACTGAAATTATTATAATTAGTTTATTTTATTTATTTATTTAAATCTAAAAGATAAAATAGAAACCAATTTTTAATAATTTATTTTTTTTATTTTCTTATAAATCCAAAATTATTAAATTTTTAGACTTTTATATATATATTTTTTTAATTAACACATAAGTTTTACACCTAGTATGATAATAAATATCATAACAACATAACTATGTATTATAAAAATGAGTTATAAAATATAGTGTTTGTATAAACTGAAATTATTATAATAAGTTAATCACATGTTTGAGTATTTGGCCAATTTGATTATTTAGTAAAATAACAGATATAATAAAGGATGAAATACTTACATCAGTAAATATGTGAATTTTTGTTACCAATTGACAATGAGTATTTTAGTAATTGATTTTAAGATGATTAAGATTAACATGTATGAAATCCCACTGTTGATTTTAATTTTTCTTTAGCTTTGTAACCATTTTTTTTATCATTTAAATGTATACTTCGGCTACTCTCTCTCTCTCACACAAAAAAAAAAAAAAAAAAAAAAAAAAAAAAAAAAAAAAAAAAAAAAAAAGGTATGTGTTATCAATATTTTTAAAATGTATGTCAAGTAATTAGTTGAGGGTTCATGTGGCATGATGTACAAATATATAAATTTAGGAATAAAATTATAGGATATATGAGTTAACATTTTGAAAAAATATAATTATCCACGATTGATTATTTGACATCTAAATAATTTAATACTTAAGATTATAATATCTTTATATAAATACTAGAAAAATATACATATATAATTTTGATACTAATAGTTTTTAATTCAACTAGTAATGTAGAGTGAAATGAAAATTAGAAGAATGAAAATAGAGGGCTTAAAGGGATTTGTCTGGTAAAGTGAAGAGCGCATGCCATGGAAAGAGATGGGTCAAAATATAAGGCAACTTTAGAAGATATGCCCATGCCCCATGCCTCACCGTCAACACTACTTTATGATTACCATGCAATGCAAGCCAATTCCAAGTCATCAAACCTTGATTTTACCAATGTCAAGACATAAACTGGATCTTTATTGCTAAATAAATAATTTAATTAGTGTTGGATCGTATGATAATGGTTAGAAAAAACTATAGAAATGGTCTTTAATATCGATTTTTTTCAAATCTTATGATAATGGTTTAAAAAAATTATAGAGATGGTCCCCTGATATCGATTTTTTCATAAAAAATGCCCTAACTTTGAAAAAATTGGATGAAATGTCTTTTTCAACAAGTTTGTTTGTGGCTTTGGTTTCGATCCAAACTAAAAAAAACTATGATATCTTTATTTCTTAATTTTAAGGATTTTTTTATATTTAATATATTAAAAAGAAATTTTCTCTCTTTCTCTCTCTCTCTCTCTCTCTCTCAAAAACCGAAAATGTGTCTCCTACCCTTCCCCCACCATCGGAACTTTCATCAACCATCACCAATCCACCACATGGGTTTGCAATTTGCATCATCTTTCACTATTTTAATGTTTCTTTGCAATGTAAAACTATTAAAGCATCAACTACAATTTATAATGACATAATTGTATCATATTACACCATTAAAATTCGCAGACCTTGAATTTTTTAACTATCGATTTGCAGGGGATGATTGAGAAAGAATGTTAACAATGGGCTAGCAAAGGAGTATATAATTGGTACCAAATTAGAGAGTCGTGGAGTGTACATAGCTTCCGCTTCTCGTAGTGGCGATGTATCAGATGGTAATGAAGATGATATCTTATTTTGTAGATTTTGTAAACTAAAACACCGCACCTTCTGTCATAACCCCAAACCAGAACGGCGGAAACGTATGGAGGCGGATGGAGTGACTTCATGTACAATATCATAACACTTTAATAGTAATGAAACGTAGCAACACAAACATTCGTACATTGATAATACAAGTTTACATCGTTTAGAACATTTTACTTGTTCAAAAGTTAAATACAAATAACTGAAAAGTAGAAATCATTAAACGACGACACCAAGAAGGTTTGAATATCTGTCTACTAGTTTCCTGAGAATACAAGTGATTTTGAAAAGTTAACGATTACGCTGGTGAGTTCATAAACATTTTGTATGAAAGGGATTTGTAACGTTTTCGAGAAATTGATTTTTGTATACTTCTAGAAAATTCGATATTTTCTTTTTAAAAACAAATTTTAAGTCTTATACCAAAGACCAAAAATGTATGTATTTTCTTTGTATCTCTTCCTTGTAAAATTATAATGTACGTTTCCAAAAAAATCCAAAATTTTATTATGTATGAATTGTAGATGTATGTATTTCCTTTGTATACTTTCCTTATAATTGTAAAATGCATGTTCCCAGAAAATCCAGTATTTTCTGATGTATGAAAATTGTAGTCTTAAACCCTAAGACCAAAAATGTACGAGAGTTGCTGTACTAAACAATAGTATGTAGTTATATCTTTTTAGAAAAAATAATGAAGTGTAAGCTCCCTGTAAACCGAGATAGTATGTTAATCCCTATGTGAGTTATTATAACTATGTTAATGTGACTATATGCATGTGCACGACGTTCTTCAGGCATCGGAAAAGGTAAGACGTTTGTCACCCTAGACTAGTCCATCAAACTGTAACGAACAACTAAGGTGTGGGGTTGTCAATCCCGTATAGATCTATACACAATGGTCTCGCTCTCCCTCCAGGAGACTCTGGTTATAATGTAGGACTTCAAGTGTACGCTAGGTAAGTACGGTGAAGAGAACGTCTCACAAGAGCATTAACTGATTTACGTGAACTATGACTCCTTTTGTTTGTAAAATGAAATAAATATATCTATGAAACTATTTATATAATCTTTTATATAAATATGTGTCACACCCCAAAAGGTACCAAAATGAAAAGTACAACTTGTAAGGTCTCAAACAGTGAATACAGTGGATACAGTGAAAACAGTGGATACAGTGAATACAGACCCCGGACAGTATCAAATGAAAGATACGTCTTGTAAGGTCAAAACAGAGAAAACAGACCCCAGACAGTATCAAATGAAAGATACGTCTTGTAAGGTCAAAACAGTGTGACTCTGAAAATGAATTACCATCATACAGTGTAAATTGCTGGCGAAATACTGTTACCTTAAGGCCAAAGAATTATAAGGTAACCCGGGATACTCGTAACCATACTGACTAGAGTACCAGATGCCTTACAAGCGTCTAAATTATGACATCTGTCACCCGTTGGCTTGGTAGGCCGGGACTGTAGCTCGCAGTCTGGGTGCGGGGTTGTCAATCCCGTATAGATCTATACACACAATGTCCGCTCTCCCTAAAGGAGATTCTGCTTACCAACTAGACGACGGAAAAGGCCATGTCCTGAAGATGCATCCCAAGTAGTGGGTAGAGACTTCCAAATAGTGGGTAGTGTGTTTCTAATGTAAGTGTAGACTAGAGGTAGAGACTTTTAATTGAACTGACTAGAGAATTCCTGTATGTCCATACTCATATACATAATATATAACTAATGAACCAAACAACCTTCGAACGGCCATCCAATCCCACCAGACCACATCTCAACGAAGAAAAGGAAATAGGGCGGACGAACCTTCCTAAGTCTTTCAGTCATTACTTATATGTATTTATATAAGCACAGACATACATCTAACTACGACTGAGTGTGTATCAAGTAAAAGTGATTCTTGTGAAGTAGGAGTGTCTAACACGTGAAATAGGAGCGGTCGCAAGTGAAGTAGGAGTGTCGAACAAGTATAAGCGTATCACGAAGTAGAGACGACATAAGTGAAGAAGAGCGTCTATCAGGTATAAGCGACTACAAGTATAAGTGAAGTAGGAGCGATATCAAGTATAAGTGAAGTAGGAACGTATCACTAAGTAAGAGTGTGAACAAGTATAAGCGTCCATCAGGTATGAATGTATCGCGAAGTGGAAACGTTATCAAGTATAAGTGTATCTCGATGTGGAAACATTATCGAGTAGAAGTATAAAAACATAGGCGTAAACTTTGGAAAACCTTTATATTTTAAGAAAATCACGACTTGGTATTCCTTTGGAAAACCTTTATATTTTAAGAAAATCACGACTTGGTATTCCTTTATATTTTAAGAAGTAGAGACGACATAAGTGAAGAAGAGCGTCTATCAGGTATAAGCGACTACAAGTATAAGTGAAGTAGGAGCGATATCAAGTATAAGTGAAGTAGGAACGTATCACTAAGTAAGAGTGTGAACAAGTATAAGCGTCCATCAGGTATGAATGTATCGCGAAGTGGAAACGTTATCAAGTATAAGTGTATCTCGATGTGGAAACATTATCAAGTAGAAGTATAAAAACATAGGCGTAAACTTTGGAAAACCTTTATATTTTAAGAAAATCACGACTTGGTATTCCTTTGTGAAATAAGTTTGATGTAACACTTTTAGAAATTCTTTGGAAATCTTTCATAAATCAGTTTGAAATGAAACTTTGATAAAACAGTAAAAGTAAGAACTTGAACAAGTGAAAACCTTTTAGAAAACCATTTATAGTGTCCTACTCGGTAAAACAGTATACATTGTGGTAAAATCTTGTGCATGCGAGTTATCAATCACATGTGATTGATATGATAACTGGCATGTTTAACTTGTATTCCCCCCTATAAAACATGTAAAAACATTTAAAAGTTTCATTCAGGGGTATGAAACTCACCTGGTATAAGTAAGTCCGACGAAGGTGCCGTTTGGGCGTTCGGTGTCAAGTAAGGACTTGGACACACTTAGAGACCTATTTAACATATGACAACATATGTTCACATACAATTAGTATATTATATACCAATTAAACAAGTATACGCACTCTAAGGAGTGAAAACACATTGGTTAAGTGTTTGGGGTGTCCCGGGTAACATCTAAAGGTGTGTATGGCTTAGGAATGGAGTTTACTCTCCGAGAGTAAACTCCCAAAGCTTAGTTTACGGCCCAAGGACTACTCACCATGAGTTTATGGCCGTAAACTCATGGTGAGGGTATTTAGTGTGCTAAAGTGTTTCATGTCAATTGTGGATTTATGCTAGGCTCAAGTATCAAATGTGTGAATGGGTTTATAGCATGAAATGGCCCCTTTGAGTAGTTTACGACCATAAGCAAGGGAGCTTACGGCCGTAAGCTCCTATACATACCCTCTTTTGGTGTTTTTAAAGGCTTAAGTGGTAAAGGGTAATTTCCTAAGCATTTTGGTAATAGTCTAAGGCCATTTGGGGGACAAAATCAATGTTTTGGGCATGTTTAAGGGTGTTTATGGCCCTGGTACATGCCTGGGCCGTAAAATCTTTTGACCCTTCATTTTGTTGTGTTTAATTGATCCAAACCCAAAAGGACAAGCCCCTAATTATGTCTTAAGCCTTGGTATGAATTTAGGGCACCTTTGAACATGTTTTTATGAGTTTACGGCCCTGGAACTATTTCTTGGGAAGCTTTGGCCGTAAACTCCTAAATGGAAGGTGTTTGACATGTTTAAGGTCCCCAAAACTATTTTTAGGTGATTCTAGGATTTATTCCAAGCCTATTGGTGGAGTTATATGGCTTTTGAACATGTAAAAATGAGTTTGCTCCCCATGTATGAGGGGTTTACGGCCCAAGCACCTTCCTTGGCCGTAAACTCTTATTTGCTCCTCAAAATTCATGATTAGGGTGTTCTAAGTCCGGATTTGCAAGCCATAAGCTTGTATCTAAGTCCCACTGTTGGTTTAGAAGGGTTAAATTGCTCAAAAACCCATTTATTAAGTGTTTACGGCCCAAGCATGCTCCTTGTCCGTAAACACATGTTCCAATTCCAATTCTAAGCTATAAACACGAATCATAATGTTTAGAGTAAGCTAGGGTAAGCGGACTTACGATTTGGAAGTGTTTGGTTGCGGATTCGAGTCGAAAACGAGTCTAGAGAGAGAGTATAGAGAGAGAGGGTGGAAAAGCTCCAAATGGAGTTTACTCCCCTTTATATATGGGTAGGAGTTGGAGCTCGGTGGAATTCTACCCAATACTGCCGTTATACGGGGCTTTTGGTCGCACCCGATTTAGTGGTCGTAATAATAAAAACTAACTTTTTCCAATTAATTGGAAATGTATGTTATGTGTTTTTATTTCCTTTCATCACGACTTAACGGCCTATTAAACATAAAAAATTTTAATGTTTATTTAATTGACGACCTCCAATTAACGGACCTTTTATAAACTGGAATATTCCGTTAACGGTAACAGGGAAATATAACGGGACAACTTGGGTTGTCACATCATCCCCCCGTTAGAGGGAATTTCGTCCCGAAATGCAGGTCTAGGCAAGGAAGTAGGTATGAATGGCCAAGTAGAGTTAAGACAGTACTTCCTATACGGTTGTCCTCACGTTCCCAAGTGAACTCTAGTCTGTGTTTGTCATTCCGACAGACCTTCACGTACGAGATGCGGATTCCGTCTAGTGTAGCTAGTGGGTTCCAACTGGTGTATCTACAAGGTTAGGGTTCTCAATGGAGTCTATCAAGATGAGTGAGGCACGAAGATTGTTTTCGGGAAATCACATATCAAGTCTAAGGAGTGGATCGACCGGGTGTGAATCTTATGGTATATCCGAAAGTAGTAGCGGCCTAAAAAGGGTTGGACCATGTCTCCATGAGGATTCTCGGATGGTCCTAATCTCTCGAAATGGTAGAGCTTTTCAGCACTTAGAACGTAGTGTACTTCCATGGAAAGATCATCACTGGCGTGATCGCCATTCCGAAGTTCCTGACGTTCTCACTGGTACTGGGTGTGTAGTCCTGCAGGTTGGTTCTTGGGGAGCTCGGGTGCTCTTTTGGTTTCATGTTTCCTGTCAACTGGTTGATAGAGACTTTCTAGGTCGCCGAGTGGGTTGCGTGACTATGATTATCTGTTTGCTATAGAGTGTCTATCTCAAGCTTGTGCAAAATGAACCTGCACTAAAGAATCTTGAGATACAGAAACCCTGAGGGTCAGGGAGATAGGGTTTCACTAGACGAGTGTTGGACTATCTCTATGTGAGGTATTATTTGTGGAACACCTAATAGTCCAAAGATTCTCCAACACTTTGGTTTATCCTAGTGCGGAAAGTGTATGTTCCTGCATAACCCTTCGACTAACAACAGGGCTGGTATCAAGTCTATAATCTCTTTAGGATCTGGGTCATGAGGCTTGACGCAACTACTTTCTCATTTTGATCAAGTATTCTTGGCTGTGAAGGTTATCCTGGGGTTCACGGTATCCTAGTGTTCACTTTGGAGAATGTATTTTATCGTCTATAGGGCGACGACGATTTCCTCCATGCAAGAGGGCGGAGGATGATAGGCATTGCTCGTCTATAACTGGGTGGACGAGGTGCCTGAGTAGTGCGAGTACCTACCGTAACTACTCTTCCGAAGGTTCTGAGTTTTCTCGGTCTAGGTCAAATCTAGTGGGTATAGAGTCTCATCACTCGGAACTTTACTAGCTCAACCCGCAGTGCTTCTCTTGACTCCGGCTCCTGTGTTATGGAATAGGGTGAAAGTGTCTTTCTAGGGAATCTACTAGGTATGCTTCGGGTGGTTATCGTCTTTCGGAATGCATGCAGTGTCTTTCGCTTCGGTGTCCATTTGACTACGAGGGGTCGGTCAACAGCGTACGGTACCCTCTCTTGGGTACTTCGGAAGGTTTGAGATAAGAGGGACGATTGACGGTTCGCATTAGGTTTGATTATTTGTGTTAGGTTTAGGTTCGGGAGAACCTTTATTTGCCGACATGGCTACGGAGAAAGTTCTTTTTACACAACACTAAGAGTGTACACATGGTTGCACGAAGTCGAACCATGATCAGTAGAGTCGCCGAAGTTGGCACACTCCGACATGATGTATAATGAAGATCGATAGAGTCAGGTGCCGACCAGGCACACAAGTTCTAGGCGTCTCGGGTTTCGTCCTATGTATCACTACCGCGGATACTTGGACCGATAGAGTCGACGCGGAACTATAGAGAGTCCTAAGTGTTTCCGAATAGAGTACCTTTTCATGGGTGGATTCTCACAAGGCATTTCTATAATCGCCTCACATATACTAGTCAAGTATATTTAAGGTGAGGAGGACTGTTGACTGAGCGACTCCGCCCTAAATCCACAACCAAACGAGGAACAGGAAATGAGGCGGCATTCGCTCACTCTAGGTTTGTCCATCTTAAATATACATGGCCGTAACGTATATGTTTAGCCATTATAGTTTTACCTGATGAATTTTTAAATTTTATAACAGTGCTGCGACTTTCGCCTTACAAAAATCTACCGAGTGTATTGATGCTTCTTCCTAAGCAGTAGAGTTAGGCTCCTTCTGTGTCTTTGTTGTTTCCTTCAGTTGGGCAATCTCTTTTGAAGTGTCCAATCGCACCACATAGATGGCAAACTGGATTTGTCGTCACATTGGTGATTGATGAATACGCTCCACCGGAGTTCTGCATACACGAGCAGTATGCCCCTCCATGTTGCACCTAGCACATAAGAGTTCCCGGCAGGCACCATGATGATGGTAGCTGCACTTGCTGCAGTGGGGAAGGTCTCCTAGGTATGGTCTTCTTGAAGTCGGGAGGGAAGGATTAACAGGAGTTTTAGCTGTCTCAGCTCGTTGCCCTTCGGAAGGTCCTTGAGCCGAGGTACTTCCCTCCTCATTCTTGAGTTTTCTATTTAGTGGGTTCGTTTGAGGTGCTTGTGTGACTGGGTATGAAAGTGTTGGTTGCTGCTGTCCATTGGCAGGATTAGAAATCCCGACAGGCACCTTGCTAACATTGGCGTTGTTAGCATTCAGGTGAGCCATGACAGCTGCTACGGCTGCTGAGACTGCAGCTTGGAACGTAGCTTCATCGAATAAGAGAGTGGGTTTCTAGTTTGTGGGCTGGCCACGCTTCTTCGGCGGCATGGTTTTCCTACACGGAAAGGAACACAAGGCAATGAGAGACGATGGTTAACCCTAGACATTTATGTCCTGACGTATTAGGCATAAATTTTTCCTGTGCCTCGGGTACTGGTTGTCTGAGTGTCGACCTACATCCCTATGATGTAGTCCTGGAAATCAAGGTAGGTGTATGAGTATCGGAAAAAGGCCATAAGATGCATGTCGTTCCTACTAAGTTACCTTTATACTGGGGAAAGGTTTCACTCTCCGGCCTGGAGAGATTTGAGAATGGTTCGGAACGAAACTGCGGAAAGAGAGGCTCATGAAAGCTCATGGCTAAACACTCTCAATAGAGGTGTGGGGATCCGCTCTAAACATGTAACTGGCAACGGGAAACAACGATTTACCGAACACATAGCGTGAGTAGTGTAACCACTAACTCACTAAATTGTATTATTTTAAGGGTGTTTTAGCGTGACGAACACGAGGGAAAAGACAACTCTCGGGTTCCATGTACTGGCTCCCTCTGTGTCTGCCTCGTATCATTGACTGAAGTCGACGTTGGTTTCCTTTGGGTAGTTACCTAGGGTTCTCTCCTCGTATGGACATATTGAATTTCTACTCCGCCTTCCTTCTGATTCCAACTCTGGGTATCACCACTTCATGATGGATGACTGGGAATCTCCAAAGTTTAGGCGAGTTTCTCGCCGATGTCCCTAAAAAGATATAGGCACTTGGTGAATTCAATAGTCCCAACCTATTTCATTTATTTCCGAACTGGAAATCTTCTCAATGAACTTCTTCGGGGTCGGAATCAACTCTTCTGTCAAGCACTGAAGAGGGTAGGGTTTTCTACAGGGTTCGTGCGAGAATGGAAATGTCTAAAGAATCCTAAGAGATTATTAACATTTCACTGGGTGATCCATATCGAGTCCTGCTACGATTACACAGGGTATACAAATCATATATAGCTTAGATCCGATAGGCCTTCGAATATGTGATACTACTCTAGATCCACATCAAAACAAGGAAAAGGAAATAGGGAGAAACCACACATTCTTAGCCTATGGGATCCTTATAATATATAACCTTGGGAGTATACTCTCTGTAATTGTAGGTATATCAATAAGGATCTTTTTAGTTCTTCACACAAGGTTAGTTATGGATCCTAAAATACCCCTGTGGTATTTTAATTCTTGTTTGATTCTTATCCTCTTATTATGATTCTGGGATTAGTGTGAATCTTTTAGTGTTCCAAAATAATCCTATAGTATTTTATCTTACTGTTTGACTCTAACATTCCTAGTTGGTAAGTTTCAGACCTGTTGCAACACCACTATCACTCCCAAGCACACGTTCATCGCATCTCGAATAAATGTAGTTGATCAGGTTACATTTATTCCAGCTTACGATTACATAACTGCCCAGGTTTGACTGTAGTGCTCAACATCCGAAGACTTTTATTATTGTTCTTCTTGTGATACTTTTGTTCAAGTGTTTAGGTTTTGGATGTTATTATACTTTGGTAAAATATGGTTATATTTTAAAGTATAACTCTTGGTCAGAGTGTTTTATCTCTTTGTGTTTATAGGTTGTATATCTTTTATGAATTAATATAGTTAGCTCACTATAAACAATGCTCTGATACCAATCTGTCACACCCTAAAAGGTACCAAAATGAAAGGTACAGCTGGTAAGGCCTCAAACAGTGAATATAGTGGATACAGTGAAAACAGTGGATACAGTGAATATAGACCCCAGACAGTATCAAATGAAAGATACGTCTTGTAAGGTCAAAACAGAGAAAACAGACCCCAGACAGTATCAAATGAAAGATACGTCTTGTAAGGTCAAAACAGTGTGACTCTGAAAATGAATTACTAGCATACAGTGTAAATTGCTGGCGAAATACTGGTACCTTAAGGCCAAAGAATTATAAGGTAACCCGGGATACTTGTAACCATACTGACTAGAGTACCAGACGCCCTACAAGCGTCTAAATTATGACATTTGTCACCCGTTGGCTTGGTAGGCCGGGACTGTAGCTAGCAGTCTAGGTGCGGGGTTGTCAATCCCGTATAGATCTATACACACAATGTCCGCTCTCCCTACAGGAGATTCTGGTTACCAACTAGACGACGGAGAAGGCCGTGTCCTAAAGATGCATCCCAAATAGTGGGTAGAGACTTCCAAATAGTGGGTAGTGTGTTTCTAATGTAAGTGTAGACTAGAGGTAGAGACTTTTAACTGAACTGACTAGAGAATTCCTGTATGTCCATACTCATATACATAATATATAACTAAAGAACCAAACGACCTTCGAACGACCATCCGATCCCACCAGACCACATCTCAACGAAGAAAAGGAAATAGGGCAGACGAACCTTCCTAATTCTTTCAGTCATTACTTATATGTATCTATATAAGCACAGACATACATCTAACTATGACTGAGTGTATATCAAGTAAAAGTGATTCTTGTGAAGTAGGAGTGTCTAACAAGTGAAGTAGGAGCGGTCGCAAGTGAAGTAGGAGTGTCGAACAAGTATAAGCGTATCACGAAGTAGAGACGACATAAGTTAAGAAGAGCGTCTATCAGGTATAAGCGACTACAAGTATAAGTGAAGTAGGAGTGATATCAAGTATAAGTGAAGTAGGAACGTATCACTAAGTAAGAGTGTGAACAAGTATAAGCGTCCATCAGGTATGAATGTATCGCGAAGTGGAAATGTTATCAAGTATAAGTGTATCTCGAAGTGGAAACATTATCGAGTAGAAGTATAAAAACATAGGCGTAAACTTTGGAAAACCTTTATATTTTAAGAAAATCACGACTTGGTATTCCTTTGTGAAATAAGTTTGATGTAACACTTTTAGAAATTCTTTGGAAATCTTTCATAAATCAGTTTGAAATGAAACTTTGATAAAACAGTAAAAGTAAGAACTTGAACAAGTGAAAACCTTTTAGAAAACCATTTATAGTGTCCTACTCGGTAAAACAGTATACATTGTGGTAAAATCTTGTGCATGCGGGTTATCAATCACATGTGATTGATATGATAACTGGCATGTTTAACTTGTATTCCCCCCCTATAAAACATGTAAAAACATTTAAAAGGTTCATTCAGGGGTATGAACTCACCTGGTATAAGTAGGTCCGACGAAGGTGCCGTTTGGGCGTTCGGTGTCAAGTAAGGACTTGGACACACTTAGAGACCTATTTAACATATGACAACATATGTTCACATACAATTAGTATATTATATACCAATTAAACAAGTATACACACTCTAAGGAGCGAAAACACATTGGTTAAGTGTTTGGGGTGTCCCGGGTAACATCTAAAGGTGTGTATGGCTTAGGAATGGAGTTTACTCTCCGAGAGTAAACTCCCAAAGCTTAGTTTACGGCCCAAGGACTACTCACCATGAGTTTATGGCCGTAAACTCATGGTGAGGGTATCTAGTGTGCTAAAGTGTCTCATGTCAATGTGGATTTATGCTAGGCTCAAGTATCAAATGTGTGAATGGGTTTATAGCATGAAATGGCCCCTTTGAGTAGTTTACGGCCATAAGCAAGGGAGCTTACGGCCGTAAGCTACTATACATACCCTCTTTTGGTGTTTTTAAAGGCTTAAGTGGTAGAGGGTAATTTCCTAAGCATTTTGGTAATAGTCTAAGGCCATTTGGGGGACAAAATCAATGTTTTGGGCATGTTTAAGGGTGTTTATGGCCCTGGTACATGCCTGGGCCGTAAACTATTTTGACCCTTCATTTTGTTGTGTTTAATTGATCCAAACCCAAAAGGACAAGCCCCTAATTATGTCTTAAGCCTTGGTATGAATTTAGGGCACCTTTGAACATGTTTTTATGAGTTTACGGCCCTGGAACTATTTCTTGGGAAGCTTTGGCCGTAAACTCCTAAATAGAAGGTGTTTGACATGTTTAAGGTCCCCAAAACTATTTTTAGGTGATTCTAGGATTTATTCCAAGCCTATTGGTGGAGTTATATGGCTTTTGAACATGTAAAAATGAGTTTGCTCCCCATGTATGAGGGGTTTACGGCCCAAGCACCTTCCTTGGCCGTAAACTCTTATTTGCTCCTCAAAATTCATGATAGGGTGTTCTAAGTCCGGATTTGCAAGCCATAAGGTCGTATCTAAGTCCCAATGTTGGTTTGGAAGGGTTAAATTGCTCAAAAACCCATTTATTAAGTGTTTACGGCCCAAGCATGCTCCTTGGCCGTAAACACATGTTCCAAGTCCAATTCTAAGCTATAAACACGAATCATAATGTTTAGAGTAAGCTAGGGTAAGCGGACTTACGATTTGGAAGTGTTTGGTTGCGGATTCGGGTCGAAAACGAGTCTAGAGAGAGAGAGTATAGAGAGAGAGAGGGTGGAAAAGCTCCAAATGGAGTTTACTCCCCTTTATATATGGGTGGGAGTTGGAGCTCGGTGGAATTCTACCCAATACTGCCGTTATACGGGGCTTTTGGTCGCACCCGATTTAGTGGTCGTAATAATAAAAACTAACTTTTTCCAATTAAATGGAAATGTATGTTATGTGTTTTTATTTCCTTTCATCACGACTTAACGACCTATTAAACATAAACAATTGTAATGTTTATTTAATTGAAGACCTCCAATTAACGGAACTTTTATAAACTGGAATATTCCGTTAACGGTAACAGGGAAATGTAACGGGACAACTTGGGTTGTCACAATATGAAACTGTAATTTTGCCTAGTATGAAAATATGAAATTGGATCGTAATATTTTTGGGTTAAAACCCACCAAATTAGTAAGTGACTATAATGTAATCACTTTTGCTAGAAAAACTATCTTTTAGTAAAAGTTTCCAAAAAACATGTAGTTTTATAAACATAAATTTTCTTATGGTTTTATATCATAGATTATGTTCATTTCTAACAATATGAATATCAAAAATATTTAAGCCGAAAACTACTATAAACCATGAGTTATGCAAATAATATTTTATCTTTAACTTAAAGATGTAAACATGAAATTATTTGTGGTATAAACAAAGTTTTACTTGTATTCCCCCTTAAAACATGAAAAAGCTTGAAAAAGTGGGGGTATGAACTCACCTTGGTTTGGTTTGGTGCATGATTAGTGTTGTGAAGAGATTTTGAGCCTAAAACACTAGTATGTGTTTGATGAACTTCTTGGAGATTATGATACCCTAAGGATATCAACAGACAATAATGTGTGTAAATAGGATGAAATTAGCATATTAATGTGTAAAATCACTAGGGGTTCACGAAATTGCTTGCCAAAATGCCTAGGACCACTTAGATGATGATGATCCTTGGAAAGCACCTAGTTTGTTCTTGAGAGAAGTTTTGAAATATGAAGGTGGAAGGAAATAAGATAACGAAAGAAGGTGCTGAATGGATGGAAAAATGTGTTCTCTGGATGTGGTTATATGGAAAGAATGGGTATTGATATTTGATAGTCAATGGAATGTTCTGCATAGTTGTTTGTTGGGTAAAGTTGTGTAAAGTTGAATCCCTTTTCCTAAGTAAATCTTTGACGTACAACAAATCTAATAGAAAACTCCTCCTTGGAACTACTTTTTAGTGAATTACTTTGTGGGTTACTGCCATAGGAAGGGGTTTGCGGTCATAAAGAAGGTGTTTGCTGTCCATCATGACTGAAATCATCTTAAATCATTCACAAAAGAGTGATTTCGGTCCTAATGGACCTTAAAGAAGGGATTTCGGTCCCAAAAGGTTGGGTTTTCGGCCCTAATGGATGTAGACATTGGGTTTTCGGTCTTAGCTAATTCCTTGAAGGTGATTTCCGTTCTAGCTTCTTAAAAGTATTTGATTTCGGTCCTACAGTGTTCCTAAGAAGTTGATTTCGGTTCTATAGTGTTCCAACATTCTAAAAATCAAAATCTTTAAGTAATATACAATACCATACATATATGTAACACCCCAAGTCCAGGTATATCTTGTAAAACCTTGATGTTTTGAGCTCTTGTCTATTTTGGCCCTTATTAGAGAAAATGTGGTAAATATGTACGCGAGGCGTACTAGAGTGTACGCTCAGTGTACTCGAATGCGTGCATGTGACGCGGAGGCCACCTAGTACGTTGGGCGTACCAATGGGTATGCTAGGCGTACTAGTCCTAGAATGAAACCATAATTGTTATTGAGATCCCTAT
The DNA here is from genome assembly GCF_051521515.1 of Lactuca serriola. Taxonomy (NCBI): domain Eukaryota; kingdom Viridiplantae; phylum Streptophyta; class Magnoliopsida; order Asterales; family Asteraceae; genus Lactuca; species Lactuca serriola. Next base: position 203,223,597 of record NC_136410.1, read on the forward strand.
TTAAAGGACATGATGGCCTCATTCTTGGCCACCATTCCCAAACACCAAACCCTCCTAACCCTAAATCTTCGTCCTTATAGCTGGAGAGTGCATTTGAGAGCTTGTGAGTGTAATCTTGTGTTCTTGAAGTAGAGAAGAAGCTTTGGAGAAGAAGGAGTGAGAGCCCCAGGAGTTTGGATCTGAGCTTAGCTGTGTGGAAAGCTTCACATAAAGGTTTAAAGCTTGAAGCTTTCTCATTCTATTGTTTGGTTCATTCATATGAAGTATTTAAGGGTTTTTTCCTAAAATATAGAGACTTAATGAGATAATGAGATCCAGAGACCTTGATCTACCCCTTTCTAGTGTATTTTGTTGAGTAGAGTCATAAAAATGTAATCTTGGACGTTAGGAGTGGGCCATGCATGAGTTATGAGCTTCATGAGGAAAAGGGATCAATTTATTGAGTGTTTGTGACGTAATCAGCCATGCAAAGGCTTAAATTCACCGACTTTATGGATTAAGAGACATTAGGGAGTCCAGATAAAAGATATGAGCCTATGTCTTAACTGATTAAAACCAAAAATGTGAAGAGAGTGAAACTGGGACGTACGCTGGGTGTAATCCCAGTACACACAGCGTAGGGGTGAGCATCCCCGATGCCTGCATGGCAGCCGAGTACGCCCAACATAGAGAGTTGGTACGCGTAACATACTCCCTGCCGTTGACTTTCGGTTGACTTTTAGGGTTTGGTCAATGTGTGGTCTATTAAGCCCATGGAGGGGTAAAATGGTCGTTTACCCTTCTGTGAGTGTATGGAAGGGTTAGTCTATCCTTGTGAGAGTCGTTCTTAATTAGGGATAATTATTGTGTGTGTTAGGCGGAGGCTAGATTGGTGATTCGAGTTCGGGATTATTCGAGTTCTTACGAGGTGAGTCTTCTCACTATACTTTACTTAGAGTGGTAATTATGTGTGACCAGAGGGTCTTATGTGCTTGCTTGAGTTATGCATTTTCTGTATGATATGTACTGTGTGCTATATTATGAGATACTTAGACTGGACCGAAGGGTCCAACGACCGGACCGGAGGGTCCAATGAGCAGTGAGACTGGAGGGTCCTTACTTAGACCAGACTAGAGGGTCCAACGAGCTGTGGGACTGGAGGGTCCCACTGGGACACATTGACCGGACAGTTTTACAGAGCTATAGCCTCGAGTGGCTAATTATATATGCGTGGTATTTTGGGGAACTCACTAAGCTTTGTGCTTACCGTGTTATGTGTTATGTGTTTCAGGGACTTCCGAGGATCTCGGGAAGGCACCGGCTTGATTGTACACACACACACCTGAGCTGGAGTTATATTTATTATTGGATCCTAGATTTGTGATAAACTATTTTTGAAATTATGTTTTGACATTGATACTTGAAGTTTTGGAGAAATGTGATATGTAATTTACCGTGTTTGAAAAATGAAAAACTGGTTTGACAATTTTACAACGTTACAAGTTCGTATCAGAGCATTGGCTTGAGGGATTCGGATGCACCTTCGGGCATGTCCGGACTCGAACTGAGGATATGAAAAAAAATTTCAAGAGAAACGATTTTTCTAAAACGAGTAAGAGTTTCTAAGAGAAAAACGAGAAAGAGCAGTGTGTACAATCAACCAGAACTCGAACGGTGATATCCCAAAATACCCTTTCTTTCTGTGTTATGAGATATTTCTGAGATATTATACGATATATTATGCATGTTAGAGAGTAGGATATGTATTTCATAATTTAGGACTAGAGTGGCCTGATTTGTGATGCCTTAGCCTAGGGGTTACTGCTACCGGTGATTTGCTTCGAGTGCGAGTATGTAGTAGAAAGGAGCTTATGAGACGTCTACTAAGAAAGTAGTTTGTGTTTGGCGAGATATAGAGTACTTGTGAACTAGGATCCTAGGAGGAAGACTTGGAATGGACACAGATGCTGTGTGGAAGGTAGTATTGGGCCCGTACTACTGGAAACACCATATCAGTGAGCAGTCCAAGTAAGAATCCTTAAGGTGCTAAGGAACAAGTAGGGGAGAGTGATCAAGTGTGAGTATTCTCGATTGAGTCTCTGATTATTTTGTGTTATGTTTCAGAGACATCATGGTGGGTACAAGTCACAACCCGGAGAGCAGTGGAGTTAGTGATGATGAGATTTGCAGGATGATTCATGACGAGGTGGCCGCCGATATCCGAGAGGCCATCCCAGAGATGTTTGGGTCTATTAAGACCAATTTGATTGAGACGTTTGATGAGTGGTATGCTGCTTTTACCAAGGCGGCGGCTGTAGACACCGCAACTGTCGCTGCTACTAGGCCACAGGGGGGTGCCTCGTTGCTGTACTGAGAGTTCAGCAACACGAAGCCGCCAGAGTTTGATGGGACTCATGATCCAATTGCCAAGATTAGATAGATCTCTTATATTGAGGGGTGTTTCTACACTTGTTCATGTCTGGAGCATTTGAGGGTACGGTTCGCGCTGAACCAGGTTCGCTTAGGGGCGAACGACTAGTGGAAGTTTGTGACAGCCAACTACACTTCTGTAGAGCTCACTGCAATGACATGGGAGAGGATTACTGTGATGTTTCGAGATGAGCATGTTCCCTCGGTGGAGAGGGAATGATTGGCCCAGGAGTTTCTGTCCCTCAAGTAGAGGACGGAGTCAGTGACAGTGATTTCGAGGATGTTCCATGAGAGGGAGATGTTTTTCCCTCAGCACGTATCTACCGAACAGGCACGTATGAGCCAGTATTTGAGCATTATGAGGAGGGATATTCGAGAGTTCGTGGCAAAATCGACTTATCGGCCATCTACTGAGCTTCAGGTAAATGCCTGAAAGAGGGAGATTGAGCTGGAGACTCAGGCCAGAGAGGAGGTGAAGTCTTAGGGGAGGGATCGGCGACCGACACAGTTTCAGTCAGCAGCCAAGCGGGCAAAACTCGCTGATTCGAGATCTGGAGGCCAGAAGGGTCGCGCTTGTGGGAAGTGCGACAAGAGTCATTAGGGAGAATGTCGAGCGGGTGTTTGCTACAAGTGTGGCAAAGAGGGTCATAACGCGAGAGATTTACCCAAGGGGTTTGCAGTCTGTTTTCACTGTAACTAGAGCGTCCATCGGAAGGCCGAGTGCCCACAGCTTCTATAGGGATCAGCACAGATCTGCCCCTGCTGCTTTACGAGCTACAGAGAGCCAGCCAGTGAAGGCCGAGGTACCAAAGGTTCGTGGGAGAGCCTTTCAGTAGACAGCGGAAGAGGTCCGTGCAACACCTGATGTCGTGGCCGGTATGTGTTCTTGTACTTATCCTATTTTGAGCTATATTGTGCTTATATTGTGTTATGCTTAGGTACTTTTCTAGTGAGTTTTGTACCTGCCTTGGGTTTATTTGACTTGGGTGCGAGTCGATCCTTCGTATCATTAGCGTTTAGTCGTCACATCAATATCCGACGAGAGGCGTTGAGTCGACCTCTGAGAGTCTCCATAGCCGATGAGCAAGCGGTATTTGTGACTACTGTGATCCGGGGATGTGTGCTCGAGATTTTGGTGTTGAGATCCCAATAGATCTTGTTCCGATCGCGTTGGGTTATGTTTGTATCATTGTGGGCATAGACTGGTTAAGTCGATTCGGAGCTGTGATTGATTGTGAGTGCCAATTTGTGACCATACGAGACCCTAGTGGGGGAGTGCTTACAGTGTATGGAGAGGGTACCCGATCCGGGTCAGCATTTTGCTCTGCTGCCAGAGCAAGACAAAGTCTTCACCAAGGTTCTAGGGGTTTCGTAGCGTATGTGATCGATATCGGGTGTGCCTCCTAAGATGCAGGAATTATCCTCACAGCTTCAAGAGCTGTTGGGGAAGGGCTTTATCTGACAGAGTAGCTCGCCGTGGGGAGCAATGATCCTTTTTGTCAAGAAAAAGGATGGTTCATACCGGATGTGAATTGATTACCGGGAGTTCAACAACCTGACGGTCAAGAACCATTATCCACTTCCGAGGATCGATGATCTGTTCCAGAAGTTGCAGGGCACATCTTGGTTCTCCAAGATCGATTTGAGGTCTGGATATCATTAGATGAGAGTCCGTGAGGAGGATATTCTGAAGACGGCCTTTACGACTCGTTATGGGCATTACGAGTTCGTGGTGATGACTTTTGGACTCGCCAACGCATCGGCAGCATTCATGGATCTCATGAATCGGGTGTGTAGGCCTATGTTGGGTTGATCGGTGATCGTGTTCATCAACGTTATTTTGGTGTATTCGACATCCAGAGAGCATCATGAGGAGCATTTGAGAGAGATTCTTGGAGTGTTAAGATCGGAGAGGCTCTATTCCAAATTCACCAAGTGTGATTTCTGGTTATGAGAGGTCCAGTTCCTGGGACACCTTGTTAATCAAAATGGGATTTTGGTCGATCCGGCCAAGATTGAGGCAGTTATGAGATGGGAGGTGCCGAGATTGTTAGGGTCGAAGATATTTTGTAATGAGTCAAAGTCTGTACCCTTCATATATTTTGTAATGTATTTACTAAGGTGTCTAGTATTCGAAGGTTAATGTCTATGTCTTAGTATTTTTTGTATGCTTTCATGTTTCCTATAAATAGGGACTTTACTTAGAGTTAGATAAGAGTTTTTACAGAACTTGTCTTTTTACTCTCTGTAAAACATTGGAAGTATAATAGAGTTAAAACAAGATCATATTTACATCTCGTGTTCATTTCATATCGTTTTCACTCTGATTTGATTCTTTTTACTCGATTATCACTTCATCAATTGGTATCGGAGTAGGAATCATTACTGCGATATGATTTTCTGTTGAATCATTTGTTTTTGAATCATAAAGTTTGGTTCAAAAGTTTCCATAATGTTAGATTCAGAAAGTCATCACGGATCATAAGTTTTGATTTGATTCTGCATTGAATTTGCTTAATCGAGTGTTTGTTTTTAATTTTCTATTTAATTCATCCAGTCAAATACAAATTTCTTCAAGTTTTCTAAAAATTCATATCCGTACAACAATGGAGAATTTCAACATGAACACGATGACTTCTTTCTCACATCTGTTAGGATCTTCTACTAAAATTCCATTGTTGATTCCAGAATATTACGACCAATGGTTGATCGAATGGAGGATTATCTAGATGGTTTAATTGAAGAACTATGGAGTTGCATCTCAGGAATTGCTCAACTTCCATCAAATGTTCAAAACATCGGATCTTCAAATTCCACTGCTGCTGTTGATGAACAATCTGCAAGAATGAAGAAAAATGAGAAACGATGTTTGAGGGAATTGAGAGGTACACTACCACCAGTGGTTTACAATTACGTTCGTGATTGTAATAGTGCAAAGGAGATCTGGAATACTCTCAAGGAGAAATATCAAGGAAGCGAAAAGACGAAAATCAACTCAGTGAAACAATGTTTTGTGGAGCTGGAAGAATTCAGACAAAAGGAGAATGAGACAATTGAGGTCTACTATGATCACTTCAACGAGATGATATATTGATGAAATCAATATGGAATCACAAGGTCTGAAATGGAATTCAATCTTACATTTGTGATGGGACTCCAAAAAGAATGGAGGAGCGTAAGCATGATCATGAAGAATCAACAAAGTTTTGACACATCTTCTTTGAATGATTTGTATAATCAACTAAAAACCCACGAAAGTGAGGTTAATGAGATGGCGGAAGAGTCGAAGCTCAATATAGGAGGTCCTTTGGCACTTGTCTCTGTAACAGCTCGGATTCCTAGGTATTAATTATTATTGTATTTTTGGCATTTTGTTAGGAGACTCGGCGAGTTGGAGCTCAAACTCGCCGAGTAGGATCGCGGTTTGGACGCGGGTTCGCGTCTGGACTCGCGAGTCGAAGGAGTGGACTCGGTGAGTCCACGCTGTTTAATGAAACCCTAATTTCCAGGGTATGAGACCTATTTAAGGGGCTTATGGCCGTCATTTGCGGCCATCAACCCCAGAGAGAACCCTAAAGAGTCCTTGAGTGTTTTGTGAGAGAGAAGAGGAAGATCCTTGACTATTTGTGGTGTTTTTGCACATAGAAGAGGGTCAAGGTAAGAGGAGACCAAAGAAGGTGCTAATCCAGTGATTTCTGAGCTCAGAGACTTCATTTGAGGTAACCATTCGTTCCTTTCTCAGTCGTTGGTGTGAATCTTAGAGTTAGGGTTTCTTTGTGGAATGCTCCATTGAGTAATTGGCCTTTTCTTGTGTTGGTGCTTTAGATCTGGACCCAAAGAGGTCCAGAGACCCTTTTCCCTCAAGCTTTATGAGTGTTAATGGAGGCCATAAGCTTAGAATAGCATTCTAGAGACCATATCATCAAATAAGGCCTTTGGACCTTTACATGAGCACCAAGATTGTAACTTTACGTGATGTATGTGCTTGGAAGGACTGGATCTAGGAGTTATTGGATCGAATCTGACCTTAGGAGTGAGTTTGAGTTTATGCATGGCATAGACTCGCTGAGTCCAAAGAATAGACTCGGCGAGTAGCATGAATATTGTCCGTAACCACTCAGCGAGTGGTCTTGCCGAGTTAAGGGGCTAACTCAGTGAGTCAGGGAGAGTCAGAGAGGGTTGATGGGTGGACCGAGTCAAGGTGGAACTCGCCGAGTTGTTCTTGAGACTTGGCGAGTTGAGTCACGGTGGCCCCGCTATTCATGCCAGGTGGAACTCGTCGAGTCAGGGAAGTACTCGACGTGTCAAGAGAGGATCCGAGGGAGTCAGTGAACACGTGTAGACTTGCCGAGTCGCTTTGGTGCACTCACTGAGTCCGGTCAAAGTTGACCGTTGACCAGAGTTGACCAGTGTTGACTTAATAGGGTTAGTCAACCTTAGTTGTGAAAGTGTTAATTAGAGATATATTGTATTATAGGAGGATTATAGCTCGGGGGATCGAGCACGAGTGATTTCAGAGATTTGCGAGCTATCGAGATACGCGAGGTGAGTCTTCTCACTATACTTTACCTTGAGTAGGTAACTAGAGTTATGTGATACAGTGTTTGTATGCTATATATGTGATTATGTGTTGCACTGCATTATTCTATGTGATTTATGCTGTGCATGTTTACAGAGTTAGAACCTGAGGGTTCACAGAGTTTGGGTGCACGACCCACAGAGCTATAGCCTCGAGTGGCTAATATGTGTTATATGTGGTATTTTGGGGAACTCACTAAGCTTTGTGCTTACAGTGTTTTGTGCTATAGCCTCGAGTGGCTAATATGTGTTAAAATTTTCTAAAAGAAGTAAAAGATTTCTAGAGAAACTCAGAGCAGAAACGTGTGTACGATCAGTTAGCGCCTGAACGGTGATTTCCTAAAATACCCTTATATTATATGTTTATGAGATTGATATGATGTATTATATTGCTAGAGTAGGCTAGGTATTCCAATTAGGACTAGGGTGCCCTGATTTGTGATGCCTTAGCCTAGGTAGAGGTGAGCTGCTATGAGATGCTTGAGAGTGAATAGGTAGCAGCGAGGAGCTTATGAGAGATCTGTTAGAGAATAATTTATGCATGATAGAGTACTTGGAACTTGGGATCCGAAGAGGGGGATTTCGGGTGTATACTGAGACGGTGCGGACAGTAGTATTGGGCCCGTACTACTGAAAGCACTGGGCGGTGTACAGTTCAACTAAGAATCTTCGGAATGCCAAGGATCAAGGAGGGATGAGTTGTCGAGTGTGGGTATGCTCGAATCGGTTCTAATTTATCGTATGTTGTATTTCAGAGGTAGATCATGGTGAGGACACGTCTGATGCCAGAGAGCAGTGGGGCTAGTGATGAGGAGATCCGCCGGATCATCCACGAGGAGGTGGCTGCGGCCATCAGGGTAGTGATACCAGGGATGTTCGGGTCTATTAAGACCACGTTGATTGAGACTTTTGATGAACGTTATGCTACTCTTTCTAAGGCTGCTGTTGCGGCGGCCACCATAGCTGTTGTTGCTGCGAGGCCGCAGGGCGGTGATGTGTTGCTATTCCAAGAGCTTAGCAACACAAAACCACCGGAGTTTGATGGGACCCAGGACCCGGTGGAGGCTATGAGATGGATTTCTGACATAGAGGGGTGTTTCTTCACTTGGTCATCTCCTGAGCATTTGAGAGTTCGGTTCGCGCTGAACCAGCTTCGCTTGGGAGCGAAGGACTGGTGGAAGTTTGTGACAGCGCACTTTACGCCTGTTGAGCTTGCGGCGGTAACCTGGGAGAGGTTCACTGCCATGTTCTGAGATGAGTACGTTCCCCAGGTGGAGAGGGAGCGTTTGGCCCAGGAGTTTCTGACCCTCAAGCAGGGTACTGAGTCTGTTACGGTGATTACCAGGATGTTCCAGGAGAGGGTGATGTTCTGCCCAGAGCACATGTCCACTGAGCAGGCACGTATGAGCCAGTATTTGAGTATCTTGAGGCGAGACATTCGGGAGTTCGTGGTGAACTCCTCGTACCGGACATTTGCCGAGCTTCAGGCAAATGCTCGGAAGAGGGAGATCGAGCTAGAGACTCAGGCTAAGGAGGAGGCTGAGTCTCAGGGGAGGGATCGACAACTGGCACAGTCCCAGCCGACAGCCAAGAGGGCTAAGCCCGCTGATCCCAAATCTGGGAACCAGAAGGGCCGCACTTGTGGAAAGTGCGGCAAGGGTCATGATGGAGTTTGTAGAGCTGGATCTTGCTACAAGTGTGGCAAGGAGGGGCATATGGCCAAGGACTGCCCCAAGGGGTTTGCAGTGTGTTTTCACTATGATCAGATCGGACACCGGAAGGCGAAGTGTCCACAGTTGTGGGGATCAGCACAGGGAGCACCTCAGGGATCTGCCCCTGCCGCCATCAGAGCTACCGAGGTTCGGCCAGTGAAGGCCGAGGCGCCGAGGGCACGAGGGAGAGCCTTTCAGTTGACCGCGGAGGAGGTCCGCGTGGCGCCCGATGTCGTGGCTGGTATGTATTCTTTCGTGTATTTATTTTGATGTTGAGATATTATGCTTATATTATGTTATGCGTAGGTACTTTTCTTGTGAATTTTGTACCTGCCTTGGTGTTATTTGACTCGGGTGCGAGTCGGTCTTTTGTATCTTTGGCTTTTAGTCAGCATATTAGTGTTAGTCGCGAGGCGCTGAGTCGGCCTCTGAGGGTTTCCATAGCTGATGAGAGGGTGATATATGCCACGGAGGTGATCCGCGGGTGCGTATTTGAGATTTTTGGTGTTGATTTTCCGATTGATTTGGTTCCTATTGCGATGCGTGATGTCTGTGTCATTGTGGGCATGGACTGGTTGAGCAGATTTGGTGCGGTTATCGACTGCGAGCAACATCTGGTGACCATACGAGACCCTAGTGGGGGAGTTCTTATGGTGTACGGCGAAGGTACCCGTTTTGGATCAGCGTTTTGTTCGGCCGCTAGGGTGAGGCAGTGTCTATAGCAGGGCTGTAAGGGTTTTGTGGCGTACGTGTCGGATACGCGGGTTGATTCCGAGAGGCCGAGGTCAGTGGAGGAGGTTCCTATAGTGCATGAGTTCCTGGATGTCATTCCAGAGGAGTTGCCGGGTGTGCCTCCCGTGAGGCAAGTAGAGTTCAGTATCGATTTGGTTCCGGGGTCCGCGCCTATTGCCAAGGTGCCTTATCGTCCTGCACCTCCAGAGATGCAAGAGTTATCCTCGCAGCTTCAGGAGCTGCTGGGAAAGGGGTTTATTCGGCCAAGCAGCTCGCCGTGGGGAGCGCCTATCCTTTTTGTCAAGAAGAAGGATGGTTCACACCGGATGTGCATTGATTACCAGGAGTTAAAAAAGCTGACGGTCAAGAACAGTTACCCGTTGCCGAGGATCGACAATTTGTTCGATCAGTTGCATGGAGCATTGTGGTTCTCCAAGATCGATTTGAGGTCCGGATATCATCAGGTGAGGGTGCGAGATGAGGACATCCAGAAGACAGCTTTCAGGACGTGTTATGGGCATTATGAGTTTGTGGTGATGCCTTTCGGGCTCACCAATACCCCGGGCAGTGCTCATGGATCTCATGAACTGGGTGTGCAGGCCGATGTTGGATCGGTCGGTGATTGTATTCATCGATGATATCTTGGTATATTCGTGATCTAGAGAGCAGCATGAGGAGCATTTGAGGGAGATCCTCGGAGTTCTGAGATCGGAGAGGCTTTATGCCAAATTCTCCAAGTGTGATTTCTGGTTGCAGGAGGTCCAGTTCCTGGGTCATCTCGTTAACCAGAAAGGGATATTGGTCGACCCGACCAAAGTTGAGGCGGTGATGAGTTGGGAGGTGCCGAGGCCACCTTCCGAGATCAGGAGTTTCCTAGGGTTGGCGGGTTATTATCGGAGGTTTATCAGGGATTTCTCTAAGATCGCAGTGCCACTCACCAGATTGACCAGGAAGGGTGTTGCTTTTTCATGGGGCCCCAAGCAGCAGGCCTCCTTTGAGATGCTTCACCAAAGGTTATGTGAAGCCCTGGTGTTAGCCCTCCCAGAGGGGATGGAGGACTTTGTGGTATATTATGATGCGTCGATCTTGGGGTTGGGAGCGGTGCTGATGCAGAGAGGGCATGTGGCAGCATACGCTTCGAGACAGCTGAAGCCTCATGAGTCGAGGTATCCCACCCATGATCTAGAGTTGGGGGCAGTGGTGTTCGCCCTCAAGATTTGGCATCACTATCTGTATGGGGTTCGGTGTACGATATACACGGACCATAAGAGCCTGAAGTATTTGATGGATCAGCCCAACCTAAATATGCGGCAGAGAAGGTGGTTGGATGTGGTTAAGGATTATGATTGTGAGATCCTGTACCATCTGGGCAAGGCTAATGTGGTAGCCGACGCCTTGAGTCGCAGGGCGGAGAGCGCCCTGCTGCGAAATGTATGTTTGCGATTGAGGCCGGAGAACCAGAAGAGAGAGCGAGTTGTTAGGTTGGTATCGGAGTTCGTTACCGATGGTCGGGGGCTTATGAAATTTCAGGGGCTTATTTGGGTACCGTTTGTGGGAGGAACGCGTACCATTTTGATGGAAGAGGCTCATCGGTCGAAATTCTCGATCCATCCTGGGGCCACTAAGATGTATTTGGATTTGAGGAGGGAGTATTGGTGGCCCTGTATGAAGAGGGATGTTGCGTGGTTTGTTGAGAGGTGCTTAACCTGTCGTAGGATTAAGGCTGAGCACCAGAGACCACATGGTAAGTTGCAGCCATTGGGGGTTCCCGAATGGAAGTGGGAACAGATCACCATGGATTTTATCACCAAATTGCCAACGACTACTAGGGGAGTTGATGCGATTTGGGTGATTGTGGATAGGTTGAGGAAGAGCGCTCACTTCCTTGCTATCAGCGAGAGTTCTTCCGCAGAGAAGTTAGTAGAGATGTACGTGAGGGAAGTGGTATCTCGGCATGGGGTGCCGATCTCGATTGTCTCAGACCGGGATGTACGTTTCACTTCCAGATTCGGGAAGAAGCTTCATGAGGTGCTGGGTACGAGGCTGCATTTTAGTACCGCATATCACCCCCAGACAGACGGACAGAGTGAGCGGACGATTCAAACGCTCGAGGACATGCTCCGGGCATGTGTGTTGGATTTCGGGGGGGAGTTGGGATACGTACTTGCCCTTGGCAGAGTTTTCTTACAACAATAACCATCATTCGAGCATTGGTATGCCAAACTTTGAGCTGTTGTATGGGAGGAGGTGTCAGACCCCCATTTACTGGGGAGAGGTTGGACAGCGTGTTATGGTCAGTACTGAGATAGTGCTTCAGACGACAGAGTAGATCCAGCAGGTCAAGCAGAGGTTGTTGACCGCTCAGAGTCGTCAGAAGAGTTATGCGGACAGACGCCGGTCCGAGCTTGAGTTTCAGCTCGGCGACTTTGTGCTCCTGAAGGTCTCTCCTTGGAAAGGAGTGATTCGATTCAGGAAGAGGGTCAAGTTGGGGCCCCGATATATTGGTCCATTTCGGGTGGTCGCGAGGGTAGGCAGGGTGCCCTATCGTTTGGATTTGCCAGCAGAGTTGGGACAGATTCACGACACTTTTCATGTGTCACAATTTCGGAAGTGTATAGCCGATGAGTCGGCAGTGGTTTCATTAGAGGATATTCAGGGCTTATGGTCGTCATTTGCGGCCATCAACCCCAGAGAGAACCCTAAAGAGTCCTTGAGCGTTTTGTTAGAGAGAAGAGGAAGATCCTTGACTATTTGTGGGTGTTTTTGCACAGACAAGAGGATCAAGGTAAGAGGAGACCAAAGAAGGTGCTAATCCAGTGATTTCTGAGCTCAGAGACTTCATTTGAGGTAACCATTCGTTCCTTTCTCAGTCCTTGGTGTGAATCTTAGAGTTAGGGTTTCTTTATGGAGTGGTCCATGGAGTAATTGGCCTCTTCTTGTGTTGGTGCTTTAGATCTGGACCCAAAGAGGTCCAGAGACCCTTTTCCCTCAAGCTTTGTGAGTGTTAATGGAGGCCATGAGCTTAGAATAGCATTCTAGAGACCATATCATCAAATAAGGCCTTTGGACCTTTGCATGAGCACCAAGATTGTAACTTTACGTGATGTATGTGCTTAGAAGGACTGGATCTAGGAGTTATTGGATCGGATCTGACCTAAGGAGTGAGTTTGAGTTTATGCTTGGCATAGACTCGCCGAGTCCGAAGAACAGACTCGGCGAGTAGCATGAAGATTGTCCATAACCACTCAGCGAGGGGTCTTGCCGAGTTAAGGGGCTAACTCAGTGAGTCAGGGACAGTCAGAGAGGGTTGACGGGTGGACCGAGTCAAGGTGGAACTCATCGAGTTGTTCTTGAGACTCCGCGAGTTGAGTCACGGTGGCCCCACTATTCATGCCAGGTGGAACTCGTCAAGTCAGGGAAGTACTCGACGTGTCAAGAGAGGATCCGAGGGAGTCAGTGAACATGTGTAGACTCGCCGAGTCGCTTTGGTGCACTCGCCGAGTCCGGTCAAAGTTGACCGTTGACCAGTGTTGACTTAATAGGGTTAGTCAACCTTAGTTGTGAAAGTGTTAATTAGAGATATATTGTATTATAGGAGGATTATAGCTCGAGGGATCGAGCACAAGTGATTTCAGAGATTTGCGAGCTATCGAGATACGCGAGGTGAGTCTTCTCACTATACTTTACCTTGAGTAGGTAACTAGAGTTATGTGATATAGTGTTTGTATGCTATATATGTGATTATGTGTTGCACTGCATTATTCTATATGATTTATGTTGTGCATGTTTACAGAGTTAGAACCTGAGGGTTCACAGAGTTTGGGTGTACGGACCCACAGAGCTATAGCCTCGAGTGGCTAATATGTGTTTTATGTTGTATTTTGGGGAACTCACTAAGCTTTGTGCTTACAGTGTTTGGTGTTATTGTTTCAGGTACTAGTGATGACCGAGGGAAGGCGCCTACTTGATCTGTACACACACACGGGATTTTTACATTTCGAGATCTTGGGATTTTTGTATGACACGGATTGAGTTTCAAACATTGATGTTTTTATGAATATTAAATGAATTATGTTTATATAAAATGCGAAAAAAATTGTTTGAAATTTTACGGTGTTACAGTCTCATAAGTAACTGAAAAAGAACCAGTTGAAAGTGGTGATTTGGATGTTGAAGAGGGGCTTTTAATGAATTTGGATGATGAAGCAAATGATTTGTATTCGAATAACAAAGTCAAAAAGTTCTTCAAGAAACCGTTTAATCCGAAGTCGAGGCAGAGTGAAGGAAGATGAAATTTTGTTAACAAGGCTGTTAGAGAGGAGAAGAAGAAGACTGAAAAGAAAGAAGTGAAAGTTGCTAAGGAGAAAAGAGAGAAGAAATTGAAAGGAGATTCAGGAGTAGATTGTCACTACTGCAACGGAGAAAATCATCTTGCGAATGATTGTATGCTTCATAAGAAAGATGAGAAGAAGAACAAGGTGAAGGATGAGGCGTACTACACAGAGAGGCTGGAAGAAGTGAGAGCAAAGGCGAAAAACATGTCCTTGGTGGCTAAAGGCGAACATGAAGAAGATTGTACTTATCAGATCTGGTCTTCAAGCTTAGATGATGATGAAATGCGTAATCTGACGCATGGTGCCATGTATGCGAAGTTCGAAGATGATTCTGACGAAGAGATCACAGGTCGGTGCTTCGTATCCAAATCAGCTGATAAGTCTCCGATGACTACGAAGGTACTTTCTATTCTTGAATCTTTCAATATTCCTTTAAATGCATATAATTCTGAAATTGTTGCTTTTGATTATACTGTTGCTTACTTCGATTTAATTGTTGTATCTGCTAGTAACGAAGCTATGAAACTTAGCACACAATTGTTAGAGACATAGAAGAAGTTAGATTCGAAAATAACTATGATAGAGTGTTTAGAAATGCAAGTTATAAACATCATGTGTGATAGAGGTTCTCTTTCAAGTGATGTAAAACTTTTATTAGCACAAAGAAATATAAACTGTAACTCTGCTAAAAGACTCTATGGAAAACTTACAACATTGTATCATTCAAGTGACATTAGCAAAGATCAACATAGAAAGTTATTACCTTTTCTATCTTTTGACAGAGAGAGAAGTTTGATAACATATCTTATGATTGTGAGAAAACAATTATTGAATTTGATAAAATTCCAGATGATAAATATGCATATGATATTGTAAAAATTGATGAATGTCTTGATTCGAATGAATTAGTTGATACAGTGAATGTTACCTTGACCAAAAATGAACAAATCAAAATTTTGAAAAAGACTAAGAATTCGACATCTGACTTACAAACTAATTTTGCTGATATTGAAGATGATTCTAATAATATTAGTCAAATCAGTGAGTTTAAGGATGTTGATTGTTCTCAGTTGTCTATCATTAATGTTGCATCAAAATCTAAAGGAAAATAAATTTGTAAGTTTTCGAATGTTAAGATTGACACTGACAAACGTTCAACTTCGAAAGTTTGTGATCCTGATTTGGTTGATATTCGAGATAGTCAAACATACGACAGTGATGATGAAAGTGAGGAAGAAGTTCAAAAGGAACTTACATTCAATAAAGGTTCGAATGAAATTGAAATTCCATGAATAGTCGTTGATCAAGTGTATGGAGACACTGAAAAATTCAAAAAGGTGTTGTCTGAAAAAGGTGCTCATTATTTGCAAACCAACACCGTGGTTGATCCGAATTTCAAGTGACTTAAGGATGTAATATTCCCGAATCAAGTCTTTGTTACTACTGGGAATGTTGAGAATGTAAAACCGGAGCTCAACAAACTATTTGAAGAAGACAACAAGAAAACATCTGACGACAGATTCTTTTCAAGCCAAAGCACTGTTGAAAATAATCTAACAACGAATTCGTATGTTTTTCAAAGACAAAAACCTCAACGAAAATGGGTTGAGAAATCTAAAGTTGTTAAAGAGGTTTTGAAACACGATGTTGTGGATGAAGAAAATTTTGTCAAATTAAATTCAAAAGAATTCAAAGAACAAATTGACAAATTTTCGAAAGATAATAAAATCTCAAAAAGGAAATCACGAAAGAAGATTGTCTAGCAAACCATTGAGTCACGAAAGACACAAAATGATTTTGAAATTGAAAACATCTAAAAACATAAAAACTCCATTTGTTAAGAACAAGACTATGTTTTCATCATCTTATTTAGACAAAAGGAAAAATCCCGATCAAAACAAGGTTTCAAAAGATCAGAGAACATCATTTTCTTTAAAGGCTCATAATTCTTCAAAGAGATTTCAAAATCAAAAACTTGAAAATTGTTTTCCGTATCATCCACAACAAAGATTTTCTCAAAATCAGAACCTAAAACCAATATCATTTTCAAATCCATCGAAACATTATCAAAATAGATTTTCTCTAAAAACAAATGATAAGAAAAAGGTTGTTGGTACATATGTTCAAAATTTTCGCCCAAATCCAATGTTGATTTTATTCCACAAAAATCGAATTTTCCAAATCCTTCAGTGAAACAACCTTCAAAAGTTTCTTACACAAAAGGGTTGTCTCGAGAGAAAAACTTTGATCACTGGTTTGAAGGAAAAGGACGACTGTATCAATCAAGGAATTACTCTCAACAACAAATCAAAGACGCTTATGAGAAGTATGTAAATACTTCGTCAACTAAAAGATCATCTTCAAAAGATTCGAATGATTCAGTAAGAAGTGGATAGCAGTTGTGAAAGACACGAATGTTGAACCACAATCTCAGAGGACGAAGGCCTATGTCAGTGACAATCCCAAACCTTCGAAGACTTATGTTTTGAATCTTTTACCTAGTGATGTGGACTTAATTGATAGTTTCAAAACTAAAGTTTGTGATTGGGTTAAGAGACTGCATTTCATGCTATTCTTAAAACTAATTTCCAAGGACCCAAACAGCCTTGGGTACCTAAATTCTTTCAATGATCACAGGTACTTTGTGACGAGGAATATGATGAGAAATGGTATATTGATAGCGGTTGCTCACGTCACATGACTAGACGAAAGGAGAATTTGCAAGATTATTGAAGCTTGGATAATGTTGGAGTTGTGAAGTTTGGCAACAATCACAAATGTCAAGTCAAAGTTTACGGAAAAGTAACGAATAGTCAATTCACAGTAAATCGTGTTGCTTATGTTGATGGCCTTAAACATAATTTGATAAGTGTTTTGCAATTAGTTGTGGGCACTAGCAATCAAGTTGTGTTTAATGAAGAAGGCAGTATTATTTCGAAGATTGACACAAACGAAGTCTTGCTAAAATCAAAACGATATGGCGATATGTTTACTCTTGATATCAAACCGATTGTTGGGAAACCATCAATTTGTTTACTTTTGAAAGCTACATCTGATATTAGCTAGTTATGGCATCATCGGTTATCACATTTAAATTTTCAAAATTTATATAAGTTGGCAACTGAAGATCTTGTTCGAGGCTTTCCAATATTAAAATTTGATAACGATAATTTATGTGCAGCTTGCGAACAAGGGAAACAACATCAAAAAGGACATCCAATTGTGATAGATTCGAAAATTGTGGAACCGTTGGAACTTCTTCATATTGACCTCTGTGGCCCGTCAACTGTTGAAACTCTCAACAAGAAACGGTACATTTTTGTTATTGTTAATGATTTTTCATGATTTACGTGGGTGTATTTTCTCAGGATAAAATCTGAAGTCGCTCAAACAATGATTGAATTTATCAAGCAAGTTGAGAAAAGTCTGAAGAAGAGTGTTCGAAAGATCAAAAGTGGTGATGGGTCTGCGTTTAAGAACAAAGTGCTTGATTCGTTCTTAATTGAAAAAGGAATTTCGCATAATTTTTCGTCACCATATACACCACCAAAAAATGGTGTAGTTGAACGAAGAAATAGGTCACTTTGCGAAGCAGCAAGAACAATGTTGACATATGCGAATCTTCCTCAATATTTTTGGGCCAAAGCAGTGTCAAGAACATGCTTTACTCATAATCGTTCTTTTCTTCATCGACGTTTCAATATCACTCCATATGAAACAATCAATAATCTAAAACCAATTGTTAAATTTTTCCATGTGTTTGGTTATAGGTGCTTTATCATGAATCTCAAGGATAATCTTTCAAAGTTTCAAGCTGAGGCTGACGAAGGAGTATTTTTTGGATATTCTCACAATTCGGTTGCATATAGAGTATTAGATAAACGAACACGGAAAGTCGAAGAAACATTCAATCTTACTTTTGATGACTATTATGTTAAACAAGTTGATAAACTCTTCGAACAAAAGCCAATTATTAATGAATCAAATGATGAAACTGAAATTGTAACTTCATCTGATTTTGATTATGATTTAATTTTTGGTGCTCCTGATAGGGTTGTGAATGCTAAAGATCATGCGAATGATAATAATCAATATGAATCTTCGAAGCACTTTCATGTATCGGATCTTACCCAAATTCTTGATGACAATAATTCAACATCGAATTCTCCAAGAATTGGCGAAAGTATGCTAAATAATCCAGTGGAGGGGGAGCACTTGGATTCGAATACTCAAATTGAGGGGGATCATTCTTTTGAGGGGGAGAATGGGAGAATGAATGATGATGTTGAGGGGGAGCAACATAATCAAAATAACAGTGATACGATAAGTCTTGATATAAATGATGAGTTTCATGAAATTAATGATAATCCTTCTGTTGTAGGTTCAGAAAATGAAGATTTATACGAAGATGCACATTTGGATTTTGATCCAGCATATCCACCACTCGAAAAATGGATAAAAGATCATCCAAAAGAACAAGTAATTGGGAATCCACAAGATGGAGTTTTAACAAGAGCTCAACTTCGTGCAAAGAATGAGGTATCGAATACTCATCAAGAATTTTTCATGTTCAATGTTTTCATTTCGAAAACCGAACCAAAGATAGTTAAGGATGCAATGGAACGCTCTGATTGGGTTGTCAATCTGAATTGGCTGAATTTGAACGAAATAAGGTTTGGAGATTAATTCCTAAACCTGAAAATATTTCGATTTTCGGGTTAAAATGGATTTTCAAAAATAAAACCGATAAAGATGGAAGCATTATTCGAAAGAAATCCATGCTTGTTGTAAAAGCTTATTCACAACAAGAAGGAATAGACTATGAAGAAACTTTCACCCCTGTCGTATGACTCGAGGCTGTTCGTATATTTCTGGCTTATGCAGCTCACAAAGATTTCGATATATATCAAATGGACGTGAAGTGTGCATTTTTGAATGAAGAACTCGAAGAAACGGTATATGTGAAACAACCTCCAAGTTTTGTCAATAAAGATCATCCTAATTATTGTTATACTTTAGATAAGGCAGTTTATGGGTTAAAACAAGCACCAAGAGCCTGGTATGCAACTCCTACCTCTTTCTTAAAACAATCGAAATTCAAACAAGGATCAGTTGACCCCACATTATTTTGAAAGAAAGTTGGGAATCATCTTATGCTTGTTCAAATTTATGTTGATGATATTATTTTTGGCTCTACTGACCCTGCTTTGTCTAATGAGTTTGAAAATCTGATGAAAAGTAAATTTGAAATGAGCATGATGGGAAATATTAATAATTTTCTTGGTCTAAGTATTCGTCAAAGCAGAGAAGGAATTTTTATCACCCAAGAAAAGTATACGAAGAATTTGCTTGAAAAGTTTGGATTGACGAATAACACAAAATTACGAGTACCAATGGCAACTGGAACAAAGCTTACACCTTCGTTAGATAAACCAACATTTGACTTAACTCTTTATCGAAGCATGATAGGTTCGTTACTTTATCTCACAGCAAGTAGACCTGATATCATGTTTTCTGTGTGTAATTGTGCCAGGTACCAGTCAAATCCACGACAACCACATCTTGCTGCAGGCAAGAATATTTTTCGTTATCTCAAAGGCTCAATTTCATTAGGATTATGGTATCCTTCGAAAACAGGTTTCTTTATTCAAGCTTTCTTAGATGCTAATTTGGGAGGTTGCAATCTTGATCGAAAAAGCACGAGTGGAACATGTCGATTACTTGATGGGAATTGGTGAGCTGGAAATCAAAGAAGCAAACATGTGTTTGAATTTCGACTGCCGAAGCAGAATATGTTGTTGCTGCTGATTGCACATCACAAATAATTTAGATTCAAAGTCAATTGCGTGATAATGCAATAAAAATGAAGAGAATTCCATTATATTGTGATTCTTAAAGTGCAATTAGTATTTGTCATAATCCTGTGGAGCATTCGAAGACTAAGCATATTGCTCTTCGTCACCATTTCATAAAAGATCATGTAGATGATGGTAATATTGAAGTGCATTTTGTGAAAACCATTGATCAGTTGGCTGATATTTTCACAAAACCGTTAGATGAAAATTTATTTGTGAGAATTTTAGGAGGACTAGGAATGGTGGAAGGGGGTTGTGTTTCAAAAGAATAGCGAAAAATGGACAGTTATGAGTGTCAAAGGTTACTGTTCATAGTCAACGCTTCAATGCCCTTCGTCTTTGTAAATTGGAGCTGAAAATTTTGTGTTTCTAGTACATTTTTAATATTTTTGTCAAGTTGATTTTATTTTCGAAAAACACAAAAACAACAAAAAGATTTTTCATTTGTTTTGTTATTTCTTTTCGAAAAACAAAAAAAACAACAAAAAGATTTTTTATTTGTTTTCTCTTTTATTTTCGAAAAATCAAAAATCACAAAAATATTTTGTTTTGTATTATTTTGTCTTGAGTGTTTTGTTTCAGATAACAAAGATGAATCTTAATGGTTACTGCTTGCAGTTCTATGGCTAGGAAAATATTTCGAAACTTTTGTACTAGTTAAGATGTCCCTAGAAGCATGCTGCAGCATGTTGACCAAAGTCTCGAATGATTCTATGTGTGTTTAACGAAAGCCTTAATGAAATATTTCATACGAAAATTTCTTCCCAAGTTAGGCTTGTATTCACATTAGTCACATGAGCTACCTGACTCTTCTCACATGAGTTAAGAATTTACTGTTTTGTCTAAAATAATAGAGGTGCAAATGATTTCTTAAACGAATCTTTTTCATCTAAACATTCTTACATGATGACACACGAAGACATATGTCCAAGAGGTCTCTGATCAAACCTATTGATTCTTAGACATATCAAAAATCTGTGTTTATTATCTGATATCATGAGACCGTGATGAAAGTGAAACCCAATTCTCTAAATTTTAAGGAATTGACGGTGAACTTTGTTCCAGTTTTTAACGAAACTTTTGTTTCTGTACCTATATTCGAAACACCAAATCATATTCATTTCGTATGATCAAACTATCGAAACCCACGATGTTTGTTACCTAACAGGATCCAGCATAAATTTTTTCATGAATATGATTTCCGTGAGAGTTTCATTTGATTTCTGAGTCATTTTTAAAATTACTCCAAAGCATACTTGTCACTAACTACACTGGTCAAACTAGTAATTTCCGTTGCAATTACTCACCTTATGTTAAGGAT
Organism: Lactuca serriola; assembly: GCF_051521515.1. Classification (NCBI taxonomy): domain Eukaryota; kingdom Viridiplantae; phylum Streptophyta; class Magnoliopsida; order Asterales; family Asteraceae; genus Lactuca; species Lactuca serriola. Next base: position 203,244,538 of record NC_136410.1, read on the forward strand.
GATATGTAACGAAATTGTGTAACTAACCCACGAAGCCTTGAAAAAGAAGCCCTTCGAAACTTCTCAATAAGTTTTTGATTGTAATTCATGGGAAGACACACAAGCAGTTGATTAGCTCTCTTGATAATTAACAAAGTAACTTTTGCTAGGGGTTTAACTGCTTTCTTGTCAAAATGTTTTTGACATCACAAATCCAAAGTTTATTTTTCTTTGATGCTTATCTTTTTCTTTGGAACACTGCACTCACGAAATCCTTGAGGTTCTGAGTAATACCACCTTAGGCTGATGATTTCGAATGTCTGGCACATGACTTCGCTTTAAATCCCAAACGTGAATGAGCCTAACCTCCATCTGAAGGTTGTTGAAGGTTCATATTCCATTGGGAGAAATAAACAGGCTGTTAGAAGTGACGTCTTGTATTCTATCTAGTTTTCAAGGAGAAGTGACAGTTACTTTTTCACGCGTGGCTACTTTATCGGAATAGTGGTGCGAGTTTCAAGGTGTCACGTTGGATTTCATTAAATGCATATCCCGCTTCAAATTCAAACCACAAGGATACCTGTAAAAGGGGATTCAAGGGTTCTTCATCAATTTACGCTTTCAAAAGAAAAATTCTCAAATTCTCTCTGAAAAATTGATTTGTTCTTCAGAAAATTCCAAAACCCTACTCATGGCTACTCAAGCTAATGTTGATGCACCATCCCAAACCACAGAAAACGTTACATCTCAACCGATCATGAAGATAAAAGGAGCCAACTATCAAGTCGAAGAAGGCGTATCTCTTTATCCCGATGATTTAATGATGTTGGTGGTTGCTCTAAATATTTCTATTCTTTCCACAGCAATGTTTAACTCTTTTGCTATTCCTCTTTCCTGGCTCTTGATAGCAGGATCAACTGCAACTTACAGCAATGCCCTAGATGCCATTACCTTTAATCTGGCAAGTGACAAGAAGGTTAGATTGACGAAGAAGTTGTTTTGTCAAATTCTGGAAATTCCAAACACACCACCATTCACTGCTCTTTCTTTTGCACAAGTAAATCACATGCTCAATGAGATGGGTCATCAACCCCTACTCACTAAGATAAGCGATTTTAGGAAGGCTGGTCCTCCGACTGTCTGGAACTTTCTTTTTGGAATCTTTTTACGATGTTTGAATGATCATAGTGTGGGTCTTGGTAAAGGGAGAACGGAAGTTTATGCCATGGTTGCAGGGGTGTATTATGATATTCCAATCAGTTATTCAACACAGTTATGGAAGGAGTTACAGAAGAGTGCTGAAAACACTAATGTAGTGCAAGGTATTTCATATGCATGATATCGGAGTCTTATTCTTCGATATTTTTATGATAAAGAAGGGATTTAGGTGTCTGATGAAGAGGAAGCTGCAGAGTTCATGAAATATCATTTTCCGGAGGTTTCAGATGATGCTGCAATTTTCACACATGTTGCATGAATTCCTGATGCCATGTTGAAACGTGTTGATCCGAAAAGTTATGTGCTTATCGAATATATGACAACTATTAATCCCAAAATTGAAACTGGGAAGTTGTTAATGAAAGAAGATGCAAGTCCTTCGAAGAAATCCATGACATCCAAGAAGACTGTGATCATTACTCCCGAGCCAGTAGTTCATGAAACAAAGAAAACAAAGTCTCCTAAGAAAACAACAAAGCAAGATGAGCAAGTTTCGACAGTTTTGGTCAAGCCATTTGAACCCATTACACCTGTTGTTTCAGAACCAACTTCAGTTACTATTCCATCAAAGAATGGAGTTTTTCAAAGACTGAAGAAGAAGTATGGCGGTTCTCCAACTTCGAGTGTAGTTCACAAGCCTCACATTACTCATCAAGGGGTTATTATGCACGAAGTTCCAGCTCTTGTTTCTCCTTTATCAAAGAAACAAAGAGTTGAAAATATGGTAAATCGGATTTCGAAGAAGAAAAAGAAGACAAAGAAGAGGCAACTTGTTATTCCCACGCAATCTTCTAAAGACGAAGATGTGCTTGAAACACCCGAAGCCATTCCAATCATTGAACCGTCATCTTCTGAGAAGACTGTTGTCATACCACCCGAAGTTTCGTCTGCCAAATCATTTCATGAGGAGGTATGAACTTCAGACATCATTACAAACGTATCTGATACGGATGTAAATGTCAACATGGGTGAAGGAGATTTGCTAAAAGACGCTTCGTTATCTTCCCAAGGTACTCCAGTTATTATCGAACCTATTTATAGTGCTTTTGTTTCTTTACCTCCATATATCATCCCTACTACTTCCACCAGTGAGTTGCCCACTTTTGAAAACATAATCAACCAACCCTTCACTTCAATTTTTTCATCCCAATCCATTGATCAACAAATGGACGAGTATGAAAATGAAGAAGTTGGTTTTGGAGGTACTTTCGAAGACTTGGCATTTGACGAAGAAGAAGAAGACTTCCCAGACCATATGTTGATGTCCATGAAACAGTTCACAATTCTGAATCAAAAGCTGAATTCCATTATTCAGTCTCAAGACGATAGGGGGGAGGAAGTTCAGTTTCTAGTTTTGAACTTGATGGTCTGATGAAGGCATTCGAAGCCCAAATGGTGAGCAAAGTATTGGGTATGGTTAAAGACTGAAAATCAAGAATCTTAGAGAATGTGGATCATGCTGATTACACAACAGAGTCAAGCGTGAATTCGTTAAATCGAAAGTTTGTTGGTGCAGTGAAGGAATTAACGAATGTTCAGAAAGAAAGACATACATTATTTGTTTTGGATGTGAAGAAGGTTAGAGAAAATGTTAACTTTAAGCTTCAAGAGCTTCGTGACGATATGGTTAAAGAAGTTGATGCTGTTCAGCATGATTATGCAACTCTACACAAAAGGTTGAAATTATTTGTGACGCTGTAACGAAGTATGTCAAGTTGTACGAAAGCTTGAACCCTCAACTTACTCAACTTTCTACAAGTGACAATCAACAGTTTGGGGAGGTTATTTCGATGATAAAAGATTTAAAAGATTCAGTGCTCAAGCCTGATTCATCTTCAATAATTACTCTAGAGTTCCTCTCTCAAAAATTTTCACAATTCGAAGCAATTTTGCATAAGCAATTGGCTCCTTTATCTACAATTTCGAATTTCTACCAACCAGTGCCCCACCTGTTCGTACAAGGGTGCAAGGGGGAGAGAAGAAAGTTGGAGAAGCTTCTCATGCGAAGGCTGGAGGTGAAGCTTCACATGGAGAGATTAAAGTTGTTGGCAAAAATTTTCCTTCGAAGCTTCCATCATCTATGCCAATAATTTCGATTGTTGGGCCAGTTACCTCAACACTCGTGACATCTATGCCAATCACAAAGCCAATCACAAAGGGGATTGTAATTGGTTCATCTACTGATCAAGGTGATGCTTCTAAAATGAAAGATGTTACAGAAAGATCAACAGACAAAGGAAAGCTAATTTTTGTTGAAAAATCGAAGGAAGAGAATAAAGCAAAGGCTGAAGCTGAAATTGAAAAATTAAGAGTAGTACAAAGCATCATGAGGTAAAGGGCAAGTGATCCTCCTAGATTGAACGAAGGAGATCCTGCAAAACATTACAAGTACGAGACGATAGAAGCGAAGGTGGCGTAGAACCATATGTATGCATTTGAGAAGAAACCGAAATAGAGTTATGTGGTTTCGAATGCAGACATGAGCCAGCTTGACTTCCCAATCAATGAGATGATGTTTCTGATGCATTAGTTCAAAACTTCGGATAAATTCAAGAGCAAAGATGACTACAACTACATGAGGCTTCGTTTTCATGTTGTTCTTAAAAAAGCTCCAAAGGAAATTTGGTCATTGATCAAAATCAAGAAAGTGATTAGCATCAAGATGGATGTTTTGTTTGAAGATATTATGCAGAATTTGAGATGTTTTGTTGCAAGGGAAAATGGTCAAACTTGTGATTTCACAGTTGCAGATTTTCCACTGATGAACTTGTATGGCCTTATACAAGTTGCATTACTCTTAAAAGACAAAAAAATCTTCATACCTTCGAGAAACTGATCCTGAAGTTTTTTGACTGGGAATTGCTCATATCAAGATCTTTTTGGAGAATTACTATGAGTGTTTGGCTCTTACTGATGTGGAGCTAGCAACAGTGAAGGGGTTAGAAGTTAAAGTATCCATGGAACCGACCAAGTCTCAACAAGAGTTGAAGAAATATGTTGATGGGGAAATTTGTTTAAAACCATTTGGAATGGTCTTCACTGGAAAGGAAAACGCTGAAAAAACCAAAAGATTTTTGTTCCAAGCCTATGAAATCGAAATATATACATCGTCCCAATATACGAACTTCATTGTTCATATGAATAATTGTAAGAAAAATAATGAAGGGGAAAAGAAGGAGCTTAAGAAGATTATATCTTGGTATACGGAAATTCGAAGGGTGATGACATATGCCATTCAGATTCTTATGAACTGAGTGAAGTCGACTTCATTCCAAAGGGGAGATTGTTAGGGTCGAAGACATTTTGTAATGAGTCGAAGTATGTACCCTTCGTATATTTCGTAATGTAATTACTAAGGTGTCCGACATTCGAAGCTTAATGTCTATGCCTTAGTATTTTTTTATACTTTCATGTTTCCTATAGATAGGGACTTTACTTAGAGTTAGATAAGAGTTTTTATAGAAGTTGTCTTTTTTACTCTCTGTAAAACTTTGGAAGTATAATAGAGCTGAAACAAGATCATTTTTACATCTCGTGTTCATTTCATATCGTTTTCACTCTGATTTGATTCTTTTTACTTGATTATCACTTCATCAAAGATCCCCGACCGAGATCAGGAGTTTTCTAGGGTTGGCCGGTTACTATCGGAGATTTATCAGGGATTTCTTCAAGATTGTCGTCCCCCTCACCAAGTTGACCTGTAAGGGCGTTACTTTTACTTGGGAGCCGGAGCAGAAGACCTCTTTTGAGACTCTTCGCCAGAGATTTTACTTGGGAGTGGAGGACTTTGAGGTTTTCTTTGATGCATCCATATCTAGGTTGGGAGCGCTGCTGATGCAGAGAGGGCATGTGGTAGCCGACGCCCTGAGTCATCGAGCAAAGAGTACCCCGATTCGATACATGTGTATAAGGATGACACTGATGACTCCATTCCTAGATACCATTTGAGAGGCCCAAGCGGAGGCCGTGAAACCGGAGAACCGTAAGAGAGAGCGAGTGATTGGGCAGGCGTCCGAGTTTGTGACGGATAGCCGAGGACTTATGACTTTCCAAGGGCAGATCTGGGTGCCTTATATGGTCAAAGCTCCGCGTATATTGATGTGGAGGTGCATAGATCGAGGTTCTCGATCCATACTGGGGCCACTAAGATATATTTAGACCTAAATAGAGACTACTGGTGGCCCTGTATGATGAGGGATGTTGCATGAGTAGTTGAGAGGTGCTTGACCTGCCGCCAAGTCAAGGCAGAGCACCAATGACCACATGGTCCATTGCAGCCTTTAGAGATTCCCCAGTGGAAGTGGGAGCAGATTACCATGGATTTTATCAACAAATCACCAAGAACAGTGCGTAGAGTTGACACGATTTGGTTAATTGTGGATAGGCTGACAAAGAGTGCTCACTTGCTTGTTATTAGTTAGAGCTCATTGTAGAGAGATTGGCCGAGATCTATGTGAGAGAGGCAGTAGCTCAGCATGGAGTGCCGATCTCGATAGTGTCGGATCGCACATGCATTTCACTTCTAGGTTTTTGAAGAAATTTTATGAGGAGTTGGGCACGCGCCTGCATTTCAACATTGCTTATCACCCGCAGATGAACGGGCATAGCGAGCGGACGATTCAGACACTTGAGGACATGTTGCATGCATATGTCATGGACTTCAAAGGACGTTGGGACACCTACATACCACTGTCTGAGTTTTCTTACAACAACAACTATCATTCGAGTATTGGTATGCCTCCGTGTGAGCTTTTATATGGGAGGAGGTGCCGGACTCCCATTTGCTGGGGAGAGGTGGGATAGAGAGTGATGGATGGCATGGAGATAGTACTCAAGACTGTTGGATAAGGTGACTAAGTCCATAACTTATTTGGTATATACTTGACCCGACCCGACATGGTCCATTTGGGTTGCATTTCATCCGAACTATTTATGGATAATTTTATGAGAGTTATACACATATGTTTATTAATATATTATAAGTTATAATATATTAATATGAAGACATGTTATTTAATTAGTCTTAGTCTTAAATTAATTATGAATTAATTTAGAGATTAAAAGGAAGACTAATTGAATTATGGGCTAATACTCATTTGTTAATGGGCTAGGCTTATATGGATGTCCATGGATGATCCATGGAGCTTTTAACCCATGGATCCTTGGGAAAGGAAAGGTCATGGGTTATTAGGGTTTCACCCTAATCATGTACACTATATAAGCATGCTTATGTTGCATGAAATAGCCACTAGTGGCACTAGTTGTGTGAGATTTTTGTGTGGCCGATTTTATAAGTGTGTATACACTCTCTCAAAGTTTTCCAAGAGTTTGTGGTGATTTGTGATTCCATTTGAGGCATTCACACTATTGGTGCTTGGCCCTCAAACTCCTTAAGAATCAAACTCATCAAAAGGTATGTAATCTCATCTAATTCTTTTATGTTTAAAAGTACCCCATGCCATGTTAGATAGGTTATGAACCTTGGAAAATTATTATTTTTGCATGTATTTAGACAAACATAGATCCAAGGTTTATTAGGGTTGCATGCACACTTAGGAAGTGTTAGATTGCTCAAAACCCAACAGTGGTATCAGAGCCTAGGCTTGCTTGTTTGATACTTGATGCAAAATAAAAAAAAATAAAAAAAAACAGAATTTCGACTTTTGCTGCTGGAAATGGACTAGAAATATTACCCTAAACTGTTTTGGTGTTTTAAAACTTGTTTTAGTTGGTGTAATGGTTGTTCTAATCCATATACAATAGCATATATCAAAATTCCATGATTTTTTATGTGTTCATATAATTCTTGAAATTTTGATGATCATGTTCATGTTCTTATGAATTTAGAAGATGTTAGGAATTATTTGCTGAATTGTTTGGAATTAATTCTTGATCATTTATGTGTTTTAATGGACTCCATAATTTGTCCTCAAGTTATGGATATCCAAAGGTCACTTTTCTGTAACACACATTTAAACACATAAGTTACATGAAAATGAAGAGTATTCATTTTTATGAACCTTTAATTCATAAGTTATGAAATCAAAAGTTTTTGAATTGTTCAAAACTTGCCCTCAAGTTTTGGAATTTGTAAAGTCTCACACAAACTTTAATTCCATACCCTAGAAGTTTTAAAAGTTAAAATTCTACCCTTATACTATTTATAACATTAATGGTTAATTATTATATATATGTATAAGAACAAGTCGTTTTACCGTTAGTAGGCCTCATTCACAAAGCCGGTCTATAAGGTGGGTATAAGGTTGTTGCCTATAAAATGGCGACTTAATGGGTGTCCACTCTCACCCACCGTTTGCTTGATCGGTGGAGGGTCGTTAGCCGAACGGGTAGGACAATGACTTTAAATTCTCATTAAAAGTATAATGAATATTATAAAGTAACTAAATATTTTTTATTTAATTCCCAATCTTAGTTACTTTAGGAAAAATGTGAATTTGGTGCTAGCCCGTGGAATTCACACTTTGTACCTTACCAAGTCGTTGGTGGAGTGTGTGTGGTTAACCGGCACACTAACTTGGACTAGTAAGGATCACGACGGGTGACTTAATATTTGTCATAGATCAATGGAGCTTGTGTGGTTAACCGGCACATTGATTGGGTGATAATATTAAGGGTACCAAGTGAATTGGTATGGTTATTCACACCTTGTTTTATGATCCTCGGCATCCTAGTCACAAAATTTGAGAGGGCACACTCGAGATTGAAACATGCCATTGAAAAGTTCAATGAATCTAAAAAGATCTAGGAATTTCAAATCCAATTAAAACCTAATAAATTATTTCATTTTTCATGGTGGAAATTGGTGAATCGTCATTCGACTACCTTCAAAAAATTTATAGCTTGGATTACGGCATCCCTCTTCCAAATTATAAAATATTGTGTTGGGTCCTAGCCTTAATATTTCATATTGGGTGTTATATTAAGGACTTTGAATCAACTAACTTGATTTTCTCCCATTATAGATGTCTGGTTCAGACAACTATGATCTTCCCAAATCTCTTGAAGATGGTGTCCCTCAACATCATGCTTCACTTCCTCCACCTCGTCTAATTATTCTCCCTCACCCACAAGCTCTTGAAAAGTTTAAAGTCACTCAATCCCTATTGGAAAGCATAGTCTATGTGTGCTCACATCTTGGAGATAAAGTCACATATTGACAAGCCGGGAGAGTTGGGTGTCAAAGTCTCGTGAAAGTTGGATGTTCAATCACTTTCTTAGTAACATAGTGAGTCTCTTTGGGACTACTATGAGACAAACTATGACATGACCCTTAATGACGTTATCTATTTGCTTGGTGTTGTGGAATCAGCAATGATTTGGAACACCAGTAAAGCAAATTTGATTAAAAGAACAACTTCCCAAGTCTTAAATGGACATTGACAATGGTAGCATTGGATATCTAGAAAAAGATTTCTCTTCCCAATGGAAAGGGATCGGCCATAGTCAACTCAGTTGACCAAATGGTAAAGAGAAAGGCTAAGTCTGAGATAGTCTCATGTGCCATTTCCAAAGAGTCCATGTGTTTTTTGTTGCCAAAGGAAGGAGCATTGGTTGCGAAGCTGCCCTATTCACCTGAAAGGTCATAAGGTTGATCTAGTCAAGAGGTTTGACTCTACTTCGGGTAAAGTCCACTGACTAACTCTATTAAGTTTCTATTTGGAGATTCTTATTACATAATGTGAATGGGTCACATGTTGATGTTTTTAAGAATCAAAGAAAAGATAGGAAGCTTAAAGTAAGTATATGTTGATTCTGATTGCGAAGGTGGGTTTCGATCGCATGGTTCGGTAATCAGAATTTTGAGTTGTTGCTTAAGAGTTATAATATATTGCTTATGAATAGATAACAACAAGGTTTTCATGTGGATTGTAAGGATAAGTTTTTCCGCAAAGTTTTAAAATAAAAGAAAAAAAAAGGTTTTAATTTTATTTATTTTAAAAATATCCTTACAATGGCATCTGTGGAAAATTGTTGCTTATATGTTTCCAGTAATAGCAATATTGGAAAGTGGACTTGATTCCTTCATTTTTGGTAGTTTCTGAATTTACCAAATGAAGAAAGTTTTTCATCACCCAAGTTTAAATTGGACAGAAACTTGGAATCATACAAGTTGTATTGTATGATGAATGAGAATTTTCATCTTTGAAAATTAAGACTAATTCTTTGATCACATGTATATGTGAGTCAATTGAAGGACTAAGGAATTAGGTACACTAGGTGTGCGCTGGTCAAGGTCCACCACAAAGATTGATTTGTCATGATTTACTAAAGATTAGTAAATATGATTATACTTATGAGGTTAAGTATAATTCTGTAACATTGGAAAGGTTACAATGTATGACAAAACAAATGAGAAGAATCAAATTAGGCAGAAAGATAAAAGTTTCTCAAATCTGAAAGGATGGGAGAGTACTTTAGTATCATATTTCATGATCATCTTAATGATTATGAAACCATATCACAAATTCATACTCTAAGGACGTCTTAGTGCATTGTTATGGCTAAGAAGAGAGGTGATGAATTGTTGGATTGGTTAAGATCAAGAAGATGAGTCATACTTCGTTCCAAAACAATTCTTAGAGTCATACTCCAAGATTGTAACTTTGAGTGACATAAAGGAAGATTTAAAACACTTATCAAATGTAAGAGTAAAATGTTTTCTACTCTTGTACATTTGAGATTGGTAAGTTGTGATGTCTTGGATGAGACAAAGACCAACTAAGACCAATTATGTGAAGTGTTAGTCTTGATAAGAATCCGCACTATCCCTTGAATATTTGTTTTGTCAAGGAATGGTTCTTGACTGGGGAAACTTATATGTTAAGGGGACAGTGGGAGCCTTAAATATCCTGAAAGAGTTTCAAGATTTAATCAAGAGTAAAACCTGTAATTTATCACTAGCACACGACTTAAGGTTTGCAACCTATCGTGTTGACATAATTCTTATTTCTGTACCTACTTCAAATAAGTTGAATTTGCATGTGAGTTATCAGAGATCAACTTGGAAGCATTGGTGGGCCTTGTGCTACCAAGGTGACAAGAAACTAAGATTGAACAAGTTTAATCCATGTAAGGCTGAATTTGTCACTAACCTTATCTTGTAATTATGGTTTTGACAAATTCACATGGATAGGAACTCATACACTATAAAATCTAAGTGTCATAAGGTTTCTCTCCGATTCATGAAAATGATGGTGAGGAAACGCTTTCGCTAAGTAGATTTTATGTAGATATCAATTGTGTTATTTGCATTTTTCAAAAGTCGTTAATGGAGCGTGTGTGGTTAACCGGCACACTAACATGGACTTGTGAGAAATGGCAAATGCCTAAGCAATTGAGACTATGATTACGGTATCCCTTTTCATAGTTCTGAAAATTGTTTAGACACACATGTGAGCTATCTAAGAAAGGGTGTATGAATCTAAATTTCAGAAGTCCAGCAGATTTCTGGAAATATGTCAGAGCTAGTGGGAGCATAAGTGTTATGTTGATAATCATCATGTTAGTGGGAGCATGATTATTACGTTTAGTGTTGCAAGTTAGCAATGTTAATTATAGAAAACAAAGTTTCAATTCGTGAAGTTGCAGGGGTTGAAAAGTTGTTTTGCTATAATTAAGGGAGAGGAAATTATACTTCATTTCAATTCTAAAGCTTAGATTGAGATTTTAATCATCTTTAGTCAAGGACATATATATGAATTTTATGTCTGAATGGTTCGACTTAAGGAAATTCTAAAGCTTAGATTGAGATGTTAATCATCTTTAGTCAAGGAAATATATATGAATTTTATCTCTGAATGCCTCGACTTAAGGAAATTCTATATATATTGCGTTCTCAAAATTCAATTATGACTACGACATCCCTCTTCATAGTTAAATTTTGAAAACATGGCAAATAAAAAAATATTGTAGCAAAAGACTGGTCTAGTATCATGTCTTTATGTCAAACATCATGAATCGTGTCTCATATGCTTCGGATATAGGATCGATTCCATGTGCTATAATATTCATCTTTTCTAAATTTTCCAAATGCTCAGAGCATTTAGAAGGGAAAAGTCTAGAACTGGATATGACTAAAGTGATTGAGCAATTGTCGAGGACAATCTGAGGTTCGCCAAAGATTGGTTGCTCAGGGAAAGTTGGAAGTATGATGTAAGTTGTCGGAAAGGACCATATTGACATATTCTGAAAAGAAGTAACTCTTGTTCAGAAGTGATAGTCGAAATGGGACTATGGAAATGTCTCCATAGGTGGAAGTTATTCAATCTATGTAAGATTAGAAAAGCTTAATGCAAGAAGGATGTTCAAAGCAACGTACTTTGAATATGAGACTTCCGTTCCATAGAAGTTGACTTTCTTTGGAATACTCTGTAATGACTGGTGACAAGGTTTTGGTGACTTTGTGAATAATCATTACAAGAGGAACATTGCATAAAAGTTTAAAATCTAACAGATTTTTTTGGTAAATGATAGGAATCGGGGATTCTCACATTTACAGTAAGGATTTGGGATTGTGAAATGAGTATCAATGGAATCACGTTCAATTTATCTACATCACAATGTAAGGATCATAGACAAACATAGTGTGCATACTTGGGGTATGGCATAACTATTGTTTAGAAAAAAAAAACAAAGTGTATATGCTAGGAGCATGGGACGACTGTTTTTTTATTCAAGTCTTAAGTTGATTGTTTGAAGCATTATACAATGAATAATGTGTAATCAATATGGTGATAAATAAAAGGTGGTTTTATTTATATTCAAAAGGGTTCTGAGACCATATTGGATTCGATTATTATTGTGTTTCACTTTGCATGTTTTGACTTCCAAAATAGCTAGGTTATTCTTTCCGAATGACTAAGTTATTTAAACACTCCACAGTCGTTCATATGTTGGAAGTAGGTATGAATCAAGACTGTCATGAATCGAGTTTTTAGATGGCTAAATGGGTTTAGTCATAGCAATGGTTGCTACAACATTCATGAGTGCTCATAAGTTATGAGTATTGGAATAAACCCACAGTCACTTGTATCACTTCATGGAATTTATCTCGAGTGACCGTGAGACGGTAATATCATATAAATCTTCAAACCTAGAGATATGAGTTGTTACCTATGAGTTGGTTGTGCATTGATTGCACGTATACGCATTAGTAACCTGATGTTATAAAACGTGCCTTTGTGTACAATTCAACAAGTAGTAGAACAAGCATATGAGTCGAAGTTTATATGTTCCTTCTAGAAATAGAAGCGATATTTGGGCCCCTCGATGATTTTGTTGTGACCTATGTACCGGCCGGTCAGAACTAAATTGATGTGTTCGATTAAGTTCTTTGTCAAACAAATCGGAAATCGGGAAACAAACTGTTGGACAATAAGTACGACGTTGTTCCATGTATTTGTCCGGCTGATATCATGAGAATAGAGGATTATACGATCACTTATCTAAAATGGCGCTTCATCGTTCAACAGAGTTTTCGAGAGCTACGATTACTGGTTGGTTCCTGAAGTAACATACGCAAATATAGTTATTAGACTTATCCAAAAGGGAGTCTGTTGGATAAGGTGTCTATGTCCATAACTTATTTGGTATATACTTGACCCGACCCGGCATGGTCCATTTGGGTTGCATTTCATCCGAACTATTTATGGATAATTTTATGAGAGTTATACACATATGTTTATTAATATATTATAAGTTATAATACATTAATATGAAGACATGTTATTTAATTAGTCTTAGTCTTAAATTAATTATGAATTAATTTAGAGATTAAAAGGAAGACTAATTGAATTGTGGGCTAATACTCATTTGTTAATGGGCTAGGCTTATATGGAAGTCCATGGATGATCCATGGAGCTTTTAACCCATGGACCCTTGGGAAAGGAAAGGTCATGGGTTATTAGGGTTTCACCCTAATCATGTACACTATATAAGCATGCTTATGTTGCATGAAATAGCCACTAGTGGCACTAGTTGTGTGAGATTTTTGTGTGGCCGATTTTATAAGTGTGTATACACTCTCTCAAAGTTTTCCAAGAGTTTGTGGTGATTTGTGATTCCATTTGAGGCATTCACACTATTGGTGCTTGGCCCTCAAACTCCTTAAGAATCAAACTCATCAAAAGGTATGTAATCTCATCTAATTCTTTTATGTTTAAAAGTACCCCATGCCATGTTAGATAGGTTATGAACCTTGGAAAATTATTATTTTGCATGTATTTACACAAACATAGATCCAAGGTTTATTAGGGTTGCATGCACACTTAGGAAGTGTTAGATTGCTCAAAACCCAACAAAGACGAACGAGCAGATTCAGCAGGGCAGACAGAGGTTACTGACGGCCCGGATTCATCAGAAGAGTTATTCGGACAGGCGACGATCCGCGCTAGAATTTATGGTCGGAGATTTTGTGCTCCTAAAGGTATCCCCATGGAAATGGGTGATCCAATTCAGGAAACGAGGTAAGTTGGGACCCTGATACATCGGTCCTTTCAGAGTGATCGCTAGAGTGGGTAGAGTAGCATACCAGTTGGAACTACCTGCGGAATTGAGTCAGATCCATAACACCTTCCACGTATCCCAGCTGACGAAGTGTGTAGCCGATGAGATGGCAGTGGTACCACTAGAGGACATTCAGGTGGATGCAAGCCTAAATTACGTCTAGAGGCCAAATGCGATTTTGGATCGAAAGGTTACGGTTATGAGGAACAAGGAAGTGTCTCGGGTTCAGGTCCAGTGGCAACACCGGAGGGGGTCCGAGCTGACTTGGAACTAGAGTCAGAGATGTAGGAGCAGCATCCAGAGTTATTTGTGGAGCATGACTTCGAGGGTGAAGTCTGATTCTAGTGGGAGAGAATTGTAACATCCCAAGTCAATGTATATCTTGTACAACCTTGATCTTTTGAGCTCTTGTCCATTTTGGACCTTATTAGAGAAAAGGTGGTAAAGGAATAAGTGGGGCACACTAGAGTTTACGCTCAGCGTACTCGAATGCGTGCATGTGACGCGGGGGCCACCTAGTACGCTGGGCGTACTAGGCCCAGAATGAAACCCTAATTGTTAGTGAGCTTCTTATTTAAAGGACATGATGGCCTTATTCCTAGGCACCATTCCCAGACACCAAACCCTCCTAACCCTAAATCTTCATCCTTATAGATGGATAGTGCATTTGAGAGCTTGTGTATGTAATCTTGTGTTCTTGAAGTAGAGAAGAAGCTTTGGAGAAGAAGGAGTGAGAGCCCCAGGAGTTTGGATCAGAGCTTAGCTTTGTTGAAAGCTTCACATAAAGGTATAAAGCTTCAAGCTTTCTCATTCTATTGTTTGGTTCATTCATTTGAAGTATTTGAGGGTTTTGTCCCAATAAGTTGGAGACTTTATGAGATAATGAGCTCCAGAGACCTTGAACTACCCCTTTCCAGTGTATTTTGTGGAGTAGAGTCATAAAAATCCAATCTTGTACGTTAGGAGTGAGCCATGCATGAGTTATGAGATTCATGAGGAAAGGGGATGGGTGTTTTGAGTGTTTGTGACCTAATCAGCCATGCAAAGGCTTAAAGTTACAGAATTTATGGATTAAGAGACAGTATGGAGTGTATATCTGATATATGAGCCTATGTCTTAACTGATTAAGACAAAAAAATGTAAGGAGAGTGAAACTGGGACGTACGCTAGACATAATCCCAGTACGCACAGTGTAGGGTTCGAGAATCCCTGATACCTACATGGCAGCTAAGTACGCTCAACGTAGAGAGTTGGTACGTGCAGCGTACTCCCTGCCGGTGACTTTCGGTTGACTTTTAGGGTTTGATCAACATGTGGTCTATTAAGCCCATGGAGGGGTAAAGTGGTCTTTTACCCTTCCGTGAGTGTATGGAAGGGTTAGTCTAGCCTTGTGAGAGCCGTTATTAATTAGGGATAATTATTGTGTGTGTTAGGCGGAGGCTAGACGGGCGATTCGAGTTCGAGATTATCTGAGTTCTTACGAGGTGAGTCTTCTCACTATACTTTACCTAGAGTGGTAATTATGTGTGACCATAGGGTCTTATGTGCTTGCTTGAGTTATGCATTTTCTGTATGATATGTACTATATGCTTTATTATGAGATACTTAGACCGGACTGGAGGGTCCAATGAACTATTAGACCGGAGGGTCCTCACTTAGACCAGACCAGAGGTTCCAACAAATAGTAAGACCGGAGGGTCCTTTCTTAGACCGAACCAGAGGGTCCAACGAGCTGCGGGACTAGAGGGTCCTTGTGAGACACATTGACCGGACGGTCCTACAGAGTTATAGCCTCGAGTGGCTAATTATATGTGCGTGGTATTTTGGGGAAATCACTAAGCTTCGTTCTTACCGTGTTATGTGTTATGTGTTTCAGGTACTTCCGAGGATCGCGGGAAGGCACCGACTTGATTGTACACGCACACACACCTGAGCCGGAGTTATATTTATTATTGGATTTTGGATTCGTGATAAACTATTTTTGAAATTATGTTTTGACATTGATACTTAGAAATGTGATATGTAATTTACCGTGTTTGAAAAATGAAAAATTGGTTTAAAAATTTTACATCGTTACAACAGGAGCCCAAAAGACTACAAACACAAACAAACCCTAGTGTCCTACAACATAGTGAGCAAACTCACCTCAATCTGTTGACAGTCAAATAGATTCTCGGCTACTGGACTGGAAAATAGCGGTGATAACCAACCAAATACAACCTTTATTAATAACTAGGTCATAAACCATAATTGAGACTTTAATTTATTAACCCCGACTCCTAGGGTAAAAGATCATTTTACCCTTCCCCTTTATTGGCCCAATTAACCATGGCCCAAATTCAATGGCACTCAAACCCTAATAATAGCCAAAATCCCAAAAAGACACTCAAGGCTCAATATGGGCCCAAATCCATGAATTTCCAAGGCCTAGCAATGGCCCAACTCAGAAAGACTTGTGGCCCAACAAGAGCCCAAAACCCTAGAGTCCAAAAGTGGCCCAAAACTGAAATGTCCAAATGGTTCCTAATGAGTATGCTATACTTACTAACTGGCTACGCCCAGCGTACATCTCGCGACCAAGGGAGTTACGATGCTTTATCCGCGTACGCTGGAGTATGCCCGACGTACGTCCCATATGGCCAAATCTTCATTAAGCACTTAATGCTTTAAGATCAAACGTCCAATTTTCATATCTAGACCTTGGGGGATGTCTTAAACAATAAAGTTACCAACATGATGCCTTTACATGACTCAAACAGACTCAAACGCTAGATTTAGCATCCTACATCAAGATGTAAACTTTATGGGCTACGAACCTTAGAAACATCAAGATGAGCTACTCATAACTTATGGAGTGACAAATACTCACTAGAACTCATACATGGGACCAAAATGTGCTCAAAACTTTACTAGGTCTAGATCTAAGCATAGAACAACCAAGGTCAAGATATTATACCTCAATGAAGATGAGAAATGACAGTAGATTCTGGATTTACAAGCTCCAACTTGATCAATGCTCCTTCTCCAAGCTTCTTCTTCTTCAAGGTTTACCAAACACCCACTAAAACACACATACAAAGGGTCAAATCTCTATAGACGAGTTAGGATTTCGAAATGAGGCTCAAAAGGGAAATGGAGATTGGAAAATAAGATAACCTTAGGGAACAAGGTTGTTTAAATAGGGTCTAAATCCTAAAAATTAGGGTTTGTCCCCTGACCATGTACATCTAACGTACAAGAGTGTATGCCCAGCGTACGCACGCCTTCCCCATTTTCATTTAACACCCTTATGGACCAATTTTGCAAACTATTTTTTACCAAGGTTTAAAAATGAAAAATACCTTGCAGCAGGTGTTACATTGCGTCATCGCATCAAGAAGGGATGAGCATTAAATTCACTTGTAACGACCAAAAATTTTAACCAATTTAAAACATTTTATTTCATTCAAAAACCATTACCTTCATACATCTTGTTTTCAAAATAGTTTAAACATCAGAGTATTCCCCAAAATCATATCACATAAATCATAAAACATGAGGAGCGGTACGATAACGCCTTCTCCTTCCCACGATCTCGTGAAGCACCTGAAACAATAAACCATAACTGTAAGCCCGAAAGCTTAGTGAGTTCCCCAAAGTACCCATACACACATAAACATACACATACAACAAAGACCAACATACTACGGGACCAATCAACCTTCCGGTTGGAATACCCTAGACCCTCAAGCATCGGGTTGGAATGCCTACATAACACGAGCCTAATCATCCTACCGGGATGGAATACTCTCGGCCCACAACCATCGGGTTGGAATGCCCAAACCTATATGTACAACAATAACTACTATGGGTCGATTCATCTCGTAAGATAGAATACCCCAGGCCCCTCAACCATCGGGTTGGAATGCCAACCTACTATGAGTCCAATCATCCTACCGGGATGAAATACTCCTAGCCCACAACCATCGGGTTGGAATTCCACACTCCCTATACATACAGTAATTACTACAACTATGTGTCCAATCATCTTGCAAGATGGAATACCCCAGGCCCACAACCATCGAGTTGGAATGCCAACCTACTATGAGTCCAATCATCCTACCGGGATGGAATACTCCTGGCCCACAACCATCGGGTTAGAATGCCCTACACTAGTAAACATGCACACATAGTAGGCAACCACATAATAATCTACATAACCAACATATTAGGGCCCTATCATCCTACCGGGATGGAATACCCTCTCCTACTGCTCAACATACATAAGCCGCAGGTAACCTCCTACCAGCATACATAAGGCAAGACCAACTACAGGTCTATAAATAACCACTACCCAACTACCAGGGCGCTGATCCAACAGAACTAACCATCACATAACTATCCATTTGTCTAGGATACTAAGCTAACAAGGCATATCCACATATCACTATCCTATCTACCAGGATACTAGCAAGCATATCATCACATTACATAACAAGCTCTAACAACAATTCAAAGGGCCATCCTTGGTGCCATAGACCCTTGAGTACAGTGAGGATAACTCACCTTGCAACTGCCGAAATCCTGCAAATCTCTGACTACTGACTCACCAGAAATCCCAACTATCACATCCAAATCATCACATTAGAATCCATCATAACTTTCTAGGCCAAGGGACCACAACACTCATTAAGTCCACTATCCTCTTATTGGGCCAAGACCCAAAACCAAATCCTCATGCAAAGCCCAATATTGGCCCAATTTACTAAATTGGGCCCACCTTTCCAAACTGGCCTAGATCCTTGGTCCATAATAATTATTATGTCCAATTTACTCCATCCATAATGTTCAGTCACGGACTAAGCCCAGCTAGCCCATAAACATTCCAATTACTTAAGGCCTAAGATTGAAAACCCAACAGAGGGAGTACTCTGGGCGTACCCCTCTTGGTACACTGGGCGTACTTCGATTCTCGCGGACTGGAAACGGGACGTTGACCCACTACGCTGGGCGTTCATCAACTTACGCGGGGCGTAACCTCGCTGAACTAAAATTCCTCATAATTTCTCAATGGCTTAAGCACTTAAGCCCAACCTCCAGATCCATCGACCAAACATGCCTATGATTCATGAAGTCTAAAACTTTATTACTTGGGACGTCCAGAAAGCTCTTTCCTCAAGATCTTAATCCATTAAGACCTACATCCATCATACATGAGACAACCAAAGCCATTGGGACCTCATTTTTCTCACTCAAGACCTCTCCTAAGGTCTGAAAGGACAGCTAGTCTCAACCAACTCGCATCATGCATCACTTTGGGGTTTTTGGGACAAGAAATGGTGTCAGAACTTCATGACACTTAGATCTACACAAAATAATTGTCAAGCAAGACACTTTATACCTCAAAAGGACTCCAGAAGATGATGCCTTCCCAGATCTACGAGCTCCAGCCACCCAACTCCTTCCTTGACAACTCCTTCTTTCTTCTTCTAGGCTCTTCTTTGCCAAACCAAGCTTCCCAAGATCAAATATCCACAACAATGGAGAAGAACGGCTACTTGGGGTTTCTGAGGGTAAGAGGGCAGACATGGATGCTATGGTTGAAACCATTATGTTCCTTATAAAGTGGATGGCCCTAAAATTAGGGTTTCTGGACACTAGAAGTATGCTGGACGTACGCCCCCAACACCCGTGTTCACTTAACCAATCTACGTTGGGCGTACCCAGCCAATCACATGCATGAACTCCATGCATGCTTAGGACCCTTTGGCAAATATTTCCTTTAGGGACCATTATTGACACTATCTTCAAAGTGTCATAACTCCTTTATTCTAAGTCCGTTTCCGACAGACTTTGTATCCACGAAAAGGTGGCGAGAAGCTCTACGCTTCTAGCAACACACCCTAACCCGAAACCTTCTCGAATAGTACCCATTGCCCATAAAAGACCGGACCGCCATTACTCATGATCTTGGGGATCCATAAATAATTACTTTTATAATGGGGCATTACAATTCTCCCCCACTTAAATATGATTTCGCCCTCGAAATCGCCAATTGCCAACTCCGGCTACCCAAAATCTCGAAAGGCGCATTCACGCCCCTAAAGCGTGACGGCTACCAAGGGAGGCCAGCCCCACTGGCACTCTTCCTCGAAGAGATACCTACTCCTTCTCATGCAGAATCGAATACCTACCTCTCCGGAAAGCCCTAAACCTGGAAAGTTAGATTGGATCCGTCTTCCAGACAGGCCGTCCAACTAACCATCCCCTGACCTCTTCCCATTTCTATAAAAAGGGACAACTCAACTGTGGGAACCTGAATTCCCAACCTGAAAAAAGGACCACGAGTCATACTCATATATCGGCCACACTTGCTCTTTTTTACTCATACCCAAACGCACATACAACAATAGCCTTACCAAAACCAATACTCACACCTGGCCCAATCAGCCTCGGGCTGGAATACCAGGCATGCCTACGACGGGTCTGCTCATCCCTAGGATGGAATACCCTCGCATCCCTACACATGTTTGGCCAAATCAACCCTCGGGTTGGAATACCAAACACATCAGGTCCAATCAATCATAGGGTCCGATCATCCTCATGATGGAATACCCCAGATTGGAATACATCCACATACACAAATCAAACCAATAACCATACTTGGAACCAAGGACCTTGTCCTTGCATCACCCACGAACCCTTCAATTCGCCACATCTGAGTGTAACCCACTCATACCACCCTATCATGATCTCTAGGTTCTTGACCTCCGACTGTAATATCTTTACACAGTTCTCATCACCGGTCCAAACTGCTCCCGAGTCTATTAACCTGCTATATCACCTTCCTCTGTCCAAACCTTCAATCTGGAGCCACTATTTCCCTCCTCTTCCAAGGAGACTGAAAACATGCCTACGCATCATCCAACATTACCACAGCGACGGATCCTCGCTATTCATCACCCCTTAGCAGTGCTCACCGCTATCTCATAACATGAATACATACTCAGAGACGGTTCGCATGACCAGCAACCCATAGATAGCCTGTCGAATTTCCTTGATGTTTCCACCATCCGGGGACAAACCCAGTATCCGCTATCTCATAACACCATTCTCACTACTGGTTCGAAGATCCACGACACATGCAAGCCCTTACTATAACTGAACCGCCTCATCATACCACCCCAAAACCAACCTTCAAACCGCGCCAGGAAACCTTCTACAACCAGCAGCTCATCCGAGAATTTCCAATTCACCCCCACTTAGGGCACTAACCACCATCCACTGGCGGCGAAGCTAATATGCTGCTCAATCGAACACACTAATACACCGAACTTCAAGGAACCTTTGTTCCTGCTGAAAGTTCCCTAATTCTCGAACCATAACCTTCCTCTTTCACGAATTCCACACTGGATGATAACCCTCAAAAAACCCTCAATACTCACTCTTCTCTAACACATACAACACTTCAATATCTCATGCAAGAAACAACATCTCATAATCATAGCATAAACAAGTTAAAGTAGAAAAACATAACGATGGACACCTCTGGCTCAGATCTGATCTCCTCAGAAACAAGCTGATAAACACGCCCTAGAGCCTTCCGAGGCTCTGCCCGACCCTGAATCCCATCAGTAAGTCTCAAAATGGCCGGCGCTTGGGCCTGCACTGACCTGGCAGCCAACAGAGGACACTGCGCCTTTATATGGCCCACCTGATCACAACAATAATAATAAAGTCGAACTTCGGCAGCTGGAGCCTGCTGCCTGCAATCCCTGGCTATGTGGCCATCCTTGCCACATTTGTGGCACCCAGAAGAAGAACAACAACTTCCCTCATGCACCTTGCCGCACTTCCCACAAATGAGACTCCTCTGACCTCCCTATCGATAATCAGCGGGCCTCACCTGCTTCGGTGCGGGCTGCGACTGCACCGGGCCCTGCCTCTACTCTTTTAACTGGAGCTCAATCTCTAACTCGTGCCGCCTAGCGTCCTCCTGAAATTCCAACAAGGTACTACACCTCTGCGTGGATACAAACTGCTTGATGTCCCTCTTGAGCATACTCAGATATCAAGACATATGAGCCTGCTCCGAAGCAAAATCCGGGAAAAACATCGCCCTCTCAGTGAACGTCCCGGTGATCTCTGTCACCGACTCTTAACCCTGCTTCAGTTCCAGGAACTCCTGAGCCAACCTCTCTCTCAACCTGTGGAACATAACCAGTACTGAACATTTTCCGGAACTGAACCCACAAAACCGCAGCCCGCTGCACATCAGAATAAGATCCCGTAGTCAACCTCCACCAATCCTTCGCCCCGAGCCTCAAAATGTTCAGAGCACACCTCACCCTCTGATCTGCAGGGCATGAACATGTGAATAAGCAACCCTCCACATCTGACAATCATCTCATAGCAACGATCAGATCCTGAACTCCATCGAAAGTAGGGGGCTTTGTATTGTCGAAATCCCGATACTGAAAGCCCCAACTGGCTCCTCCTCCTACCGCTGCCACAGCCGTTGCGGCTACCGCGGCCGCTATCTCGGCAAGAGCCGCATAGCACTCATCAAAATACTCAACCATGGCGGTCTTAATCAACCCAAACAGTTCTGGAAACTTAGCCTGGAACATAGCATCAACCTCATCATGTTGGATGTCATGAATCTTAGCATCCGTACTCATCTGACTACTAACCTTGGGTGGTACTGGTCCATCCTGGCCACCCTCTCTTGATCCCGATCCCAAACCCGATCCTGCCTCCAAACGTCTCGCATCTGCCATACCGAAATGAACCATAAGAATCTAAGATACCTAGCATAACCGCCGAGAACTATCCTCTATCCAACAACCTAGGGGTTGTGACTTCCTTGACACGCTTTTGGGTCCTGTGCTTTCAGTAGTACGGGACCATACTACCTTCCACACCTACCTATACCTGTCTCAAGTATCACCACAACACCCTAAGCACAAACATACAAAGCAAGCACTCAATCCTCACCCCAAAAGGAATATCGAATAGCTCATATCAAGGAAACCCTAGGCTAGCAGGCATCATAAATCAGGCAATTCTATCATGCAATTCCTGAAGATCCCTAGCCTAGTACTAGCATGTTGTTCTAACATATCTCAAGAACAAATAACTTGTATGGTATTTTGGGGTAACATACTGGTTCCGGCTGATCATACCCTCTGCGTCCTCCTTTACTTATTTTGAAAACCTTTTGAAACCCATTTTTGAAAACGTCTCCTTGATTTGAGAATGGATTCACACGAATGTTCCTCCAAGTTACTCAAACCAAGCCTCTGATACCAACTTGTAACAAACAAAAATTTCAACCAATTTAAAACATTTTATTTCATTCAAAAACCATTACGTTTATACATCTTGTTTTCAAAATAGTTAAAACATCAGAGTATTCCCCAGAATCATATCACATAAATCATAAAACATGAGGAGCGGTACGATCATGTCGTCGCCTTGCCACGATCTCCTGAAGCACCTGAAACAATAAACCACATTGTAAGCCCGAAAGCTTAGTGAGTTCCCCCAAAGTACCCATACACACATAAACATACGCATACGACAAAGAACAATATACTACGGGTCCAATCAACCTTCCGGTTGGAATACCCTCGGCCCTCAATCATCGGGTTGGAATGCCTACATAACGCGAGCCCAATCATCCTACCAGGATGGAATACTCTTGGCCTACAACCATCGGGTTGGAATGCCCAAACCTATATGTACAACAATAACTACTATGGGTCCAGTCATCTAATAAGATAGAATACCCCAGGCCCCTCAACCATCGGGTTGGAATGCCAACCTACTATGAGTCCAATCATCCTCCCGGGATGGAATACTCCTGGCCCACAACCATCGGGAAGGAATGCCCTACTTCCTATACAACGGTAACTACGACAACTATGGGTCCAATCATCTTGCAAGATGGAATACCCCAGGCCCACAACCATCGGGTCGGAATGCCAACCTACTATGAGTCCAATCATCCTACCGGGATGGAATACTCCTGGCCCACAACCATCGGGTTGGAATGCCCCACACTAGTAAACATGCACACATAACAGGAAACCACATAATACTCTATAGAACCAACATACTAGGGCCCTATCATCCTACCGGGATGGAATACCCTCTTCTACTGCTCAATAGACATAACTCGCAGGTAACCTCCTACCAGCGTACATAAGGCGAGACCAACTACAGGTCTATAAATAACCACTACCCAAATACCAGGGCACTGATCCAACAGAATAAACCATCACATCCTCTTGGATACTAAGCTAACAAGGCATATCCACATATCACTATCCTATCTACCAGGATTAGCAAGCATATCATCACATTACATAAAAAGCTCTAACAACAATTCAAAGGGCCAGCCTCGGTGCCTTAGACCCTTGAGTACAGTGAGGATAACTCACCTTGCAACTACCGAAATCCTGCAAATCTCTGACTACTGACTCACCGGAAATCCCAACTATCACATGCAAATCATCACATTAGAATCTATCATGACTTTCTAGGCCAAGGGACCACAACACTCTTTAATTCTATTATCCTCTTATTGGGCCATGACCCAAAACCAAATCCTCATGCAAAGCCTAATATTGGCCCAATTTACTAAATTGGGCCCACCTTTCCAAACGGGCATAGATCCTTGGACCATAATAATTATTGTGTCCAATGTACTCCATCCATAATATTCAGTAACGGCCCAAGCCCAGCTAGCCCATAAACATCCCAATTACATAAGGCCCAAAATTGAAAACCCAACAGAGGGAGTACGCTGGGCATACCCCTCTTGGTACACTGGGCGTACTTCGATTCTTGCGGACTGGAAACGGGACGCTGACCCACTACACAGGGCGTTCATCAACTTACGCTGGGTGTAACCTCGCTGAACTAAAATTCCTCATAAGTTCTCAATGGCTTAAGCACTTAAGCCAAAACTTCAGATCCATCGACGAAACATGCCTAGGATTCATGAAGTCTCAAACTTTATTACTTGGGACGTCCAGAAAGCTCTTAAATCAAGGTCTTAATACATTAAGACCTACCTACATCATACATGAGACAACCAAAGCCATTGGGACCTCATTTTTCTCACTTAAGACCTCTCCTAAGGTCTGAAAGGACAGCTAGTCTCAACCAACTCGCATCATGCATCACTTTGGGGTTTTTGGGACAAGAAATGGTGTCAAAACTTCATGACACTTAGATCTACACAAAATAATTGTCATGCAAGAGACTTTATACCTCTAAAGGGCTCCAAAAGATGATGCCTTCTCAGATCTATGAGCTCCAGCCACCCAACTCCTTCCTTGACAACTCCTTCTTTCTTCTTCTAGGCTCTCCTTTCCAAACCAAGCTCCCTAAGGTCAAATATTCACAACAATGGAGAAGAATGGCTACTTGGGGTTTCTGAGGGTAAGAGGGCAGACATGGATGCTAGCGTTGGAACCATTATGTTCTTTATATAGTGGTTGGCCCTAAAATTAGGGTTTCTGGACACTGGATGTACACTGGACGTACGCCCCCAACACCCGTGTTCACTTAACCAATCTATGCTAGGCGTACCCAGCCAATCACATGCATGCACTCCATGCATGCTTAGGACCCTTTGCCAAATATTTCCTTTAGGGACCATTATTGACACTATCTTCAAAGTGTCATAACTCCTTTATTCTAAGTCCGTTTCCGACAGACTTTATATCCACGAAAAGGTGGCGAGAAGCTCTACGCTTCTAGCAACACACCCCAACCCGATACCTTCTCGAATAGGACCCATTTCCCATAAAAGACCGAAACGCCCTTACTCATGATCTTGGGGATCCATAAATTATTACTTTTAGAACGAGGCGTTACAATTCTCCCCCATTTAAATATGATTTCGCCCTCGAAATCGCCAATTGCCAACTCCGGCTACCCAAAATCTCGAAAGGCACATTCACGCCCCTAAAGCGTGACGGCCACCAAGGGAGGCCAGCCCAACTGGCACTCCTCCTCGAAGAGATACTTACTCCTTCTCATGCAGACTCGAATACCTACCTCTCCGGAAAGCCCTGAACCTGGAAAGTTAGATTGGATCCGTCTTCCAGACAGGCCGTCCAACTAACCATCCCCTGACCTCTTCCCATTTCTATAAAAAGGGACTACTCAACAGTGGGAACCTGAATTCCCAACCTGAAAACAGGACCACGAGTCATACTCTGTTGTCGACCATACTTGCTCTTTTTTACTCATACCCAAACGCACATACAACAATACTCTTACCAAAACCAATACTCACACCTGGCCTAATCAGCCTCGGGCTGGAATACCAGTCATGCCTACGACGGGTCCGCTCATCCCTAGGATGGAATACCCTCGCATCCCTACACATGTTTGGCCAAATCAACCCTCGGGTTGGAATACCAAACACATCAGGTCCAATCAATCATAGGGTCCGGTCATCCTCATGATGGAATACCCCAGATTGGAATACCTCCACATACATAACTCACACCTATAACCATACTTGGAACCAAGGACCTTGTCCTTGCATCACCCTCGAACCCTTCTGTTCGCCACATCTGAGTGTAACCCACTCATACCTCCCTATCACAATCTCTAGGTCCTTGACCTCCGACTGTACTATCTTTACACAGTTCTCATCACCGGTCCAAACTGCTCTTGAGTCTATTAACCTGCTATCTCACCTTCCTCTGTCCAAACCTTCAATCTGGAGCCACTATTTCCCTCCTCTTCCAAGGAGATTGAAAACATGCCTACGCATCATCCAACATTGCCACAGCGACGGATCCTCGCTATTCATCACCCCTTAGCGGTGCTCACCGCTATCTCGTAACATGCATACATACTCAGAGACGGATCGCATGACCAGCAACCCATACATAGCCTGTCGAATTTCCTTGACGTTTCCACCATCCAGGGACAACCCCACTATCCGTTATCTCATAACACCATTCTCACTACTGGTTCGAAGATCCACGACACATGCAAGCCCTTACTATAACTGAACTACCTCATCATACCACCCCAAAACCAACCTTCAAACCGCGCCAGGCAACCTTGTACAACCAGCAGCTCATCTGAGAATTTCCAATTCACCCCTACTTAGGGCACTAACCACCATCCACTGGCGGCGAAGCTAATATGTTGCTCAATCGAACCCAATAATACACCGAACTTCAAGGAACCTAAGTTCCTGCTGAAAGTTCTCGAATTCTCGAACCATAACCTTTCTCTTTCACGAATTCCACACTGGATGATAACCCTCGAAAAACCCTCAATACTCACTCTTCTCTAACACATACAACACTTCAATATCTCATGCAAGAAACAAAATCTCATAATCATATCATAAACAAGATAAAGTAGAAAAACATACCGACAGACACCTCTGGCTCAGATCTGATCTCCTCAGACACAAGCTGATAAGCGCACCCTGGAGCCTTCCGAGGCTCTTCCTGACCCTGACTCCCGTCAGTAAGTCTCAAAGTCGCTGGCGCTGGGGCCTGCACTGACCTGGCAGCCAGCAGAGGACACTGGGCCTTCTTATGGCCCACCTGATCACAATGATAACAAAGTTGAACTTCGGCAGCTGGCGCCTGCAGCCTGCAATCCCTGGCTATGTGTCCCTCCTTTCCATACTTGTGGCACCCAGAAGAAGAAAGACAACTTCCCTGATGCACCTTGCTGCACATCCCACAAATGCGACTCCTCTGACCTCCCTGTCGATAATCAGCGGGTCTCATCCGCTTCGGTGCGGGTTGCGACTGCACCGGGTCCTGCCTCTGCTCTCTCAACTGGAGCTCAATCTCTAACTCGCGCCGCCTAGCGGCCTGCTACAACTCCAACAAGGTACTACACCTCTGCGTGGATACAAACTGCCTGATGTCCCTCTTGAGCATACACAGATATCGAGACATCTGAGCCTGCTCCGAAGCAAACTCCAGGCAAAACATCGCCCTCTCAGTGAACGTCCCGGTGATCTCCGTCACCGACTCTGAACCCTGATTCAGTTCCTGGAACTCCTGAGCCAACCTCTCTCTCTCAACCTGTGGAACATAACGAGTACTAAACATTTGCTATAACTGATCCCACGAAACCGCATCTCGTTGCGCATTAGAATAAGATCCCGTAGTCAACCTCCACTAATCCTTCGCCCCGAGCCTCAAAAGGTTCAGTGCACACCTCACCCTCTAATCCGCAGGGCATGAACATGTGAAGAAGCAACCCTCCACATCTGACAACCATCTCATAGCAACGATCGGATCCTGAACTCCATCGAAAGTAGGGGGATTCGTATTGTCGAAATCCCGATACTGAAAGCCCCGACTGGCTCCTCCCACTGCCGCTGCCACAGCCACTGCGGCTACCGCGGCCGCTGTCTCGGCAAGAGCCGCATAGCGCTCATCAAAATACTCATACATGGCGGTCTTAATCGACACAAACAGTTCCGGCAACTCAGCCCGGAAAATAGCAGCAACCTCATCATGTAGGATGTCACAAATCCTAGCATCCGTACTCATCTGACTAATAACCACAGGTGGTACTGGTCCAAGCTGGCCACCTTCTCTTGATCCCGATCCCAAACATGATCCTGCCTCCAAACGTCTCGCATCCGCCATACCGAAATGAACCATAAGAATCTCAGATACCTCGCATAACCACCGAGAACTACCCTCTATCCAACAATCTATGGGTTGTGACTTCCTTGACACGCGTATGGGTCCTGTGCTTTCAGTAGTACGGGCCCATACTACCTTCCACACCTACACATATTTGTCTCAAGTATCACCACAACACCCTAAGCACAAATATACATAGCAAGCACTCAATCCTCACCCCTAGAGGAATACCGAATAGCTCATATCAAGGAAACCATAAGCTAGCAGGCATCTTAAATCAGGCAATTCTATCATGCAATTCCTGAAGATCCCTAGCCTAGTACTAGCATGCTGTTCTAACATGTCTCAAAAACAAATAACTTGTATGGTATTTTGGGGTAACCTACTGGCTTCGGCTGATCGTACCCTCTGCGTCCTCCTTTACTTATTTTGAAAACCATTTGTGAAAACATCTCCTTGATTTGAGATTGGATTCACACGAATGTTCATCCAATTCACTCAAACCAAGCCTTTGATACCAACTTGTAACGGCCAAAAATTTCAATTAATTTAAAACATTTTATTTCATTCAAAAACCATTATGTTTATACATCTTGTTTTCAGAATAGTTTAAACATCAGAGTATTCCCCAGAATCATATCACATAAATCATAAAACATGAGGAGCGGTACGATCATCCCTTCGCCTTGCCACGATCTCCTGAAGCACCTGAAACAATAAACCACAATTGTAAGCCAGAAAGCTTAGTGAGTTCCCCCAAAGTACCCATACACACATAAACATACGCATACGACAAAGAACAACATACTACGGGTCCAATCAACCTTCCGGTTGGAATACCCTCGGCCCTCAACCATCGGGTTGGAATGCCTACATTACACGAGCCCAATCATCCTACTGGGATGGAATACTCTCGGTCCACAACCATCGGGTTGGAATGCCCAAACCTATACGTACAACAATAACTACTATGGGTCCAGTCATCTCATAAGATGGAATACCCCAGGCCCCTCAACCATCGTGTTGGAATGCCAACCTACTATGAGTCCAATCATCCTATCGGGATGGAATACTCCTGGCCGACAACCATCGGGTATGAATGCCCTACTTCCTATATATACAATAACTACAACAACTATGGGTCCAATCATCTTGCAAGATGGAATACCCCAGGCCCACAACCATCAGGTTGGAATGCCAACCTACTATCAGTTCAATCATCCTACCGGGATGGAATACTCCTGGCCCATAACCATCGGGTTGGAATGCCCCACACCAGTAAACATGCACACATAACAGGCAACCACATAATACTCTACAGAACCAACATACTAGGGCCATATCATCCTACCGGGATGGAATACCCTATGCTGCTGCTCAACATACGTAACCCGCAGGTAACCTCCTACCAGCATACATAAGGTAAGACCAACTACAGGTCTATAAATAACCACTACCCAACTACCAGGACGCTAATCCAACAGAACTAACCATCACAAAACTATCCATTTCTCTAGGATACTAAGCTAAAAAGGCATATCCACATATCACTATCCTATCTACCATGATACTAGCAAGCATATCATCACATTACATTAAAAGCTCTAATTGCAATTCAAAGGGCCAACCTTGGTGCCTTAGACCCTTGAGTACAGTGAGGATAACTCACCATGAAACTGTCGAAATCCTACAAATCTCTGACTACTAACTCACCGGAAATCCCAACTATCACATGCAAATCATCACATTAGAATCCATCATGACTTTCTAGGCCAAGGGACCACAACACTCATTAAGTTCATTATCCTCTTATTGGGCTAAGACCAAAAACCAAATCCATATGCAAAGCCCAATATTGGCCCAATTTACTAAATTGGGCCCACCTTTCCAAACGGGCCTAGATCCTTGGTCCATATTAATTTATAGGTCCAATTTACTCCATCCATAGTTTTCAGTCATGGCCCAAGCCCAGCTAGCCCATAAACATCCCAATTACTTAAGGCCCAAAATTGAAAACCCAACAGAGGGAGTACGTTGGGCATACCCCTCTTGGTACACTGGGCATACTTCGATTCTCGTGGAGTGGAAACGGGATGTTGACCCACTACGCTGGGCGTTCATCAACTTACGCTGGGCGTAACCTTGCTGAACTAAAATTCCTCATAAGTCATCAATGGCTTAAGCACTTAAGCCCAAACTTCATATCCATCGACCAAACATGCCTAGGATTCATAAAGTCTCAAACTTTATTACTTGGGACGTCTAGAAAGCTCTTAACTCAAGGTCTTAATCCATTAAGACCTACCTACATCATACATGAGACAACCAAAGCCATTGGGACCTTATTTTTCTCACTCAAGACCTCTCCTAAGGTCTGAAAGGACAGCTAGTCTCAACCAACTCGCATTATGCATCACTTTGGGGTTTTTGGGACAAGAAATGGTGTCAAAAATTCATAAAGCTTAGATCTACACAAAATAATTTTCAAGCAAGAGACTTTATACCTCAAAAGGGCTCCTAAAGATGATGCCTTCCTAGATTTACGAGCTCCAACCACCCAACTTCTTCCTTGACAACTCCTTCTTTCTTCTTCTAGGCTCTCCTTTGCCAAACCAAGATCCCTAAGGTCAAATATCCACAAGAATGGAGAAGAATGGCTACTTGGGGTTTCAGAGGGTAAGAGGGCAGACATGGAGGCTAGGGTTGGAACCATTATGTTCCTTATATAGTGGTTGGCCCTAAAATTAGGTTTTCTGGACATTGGACGTACAGTGGGTGTATGCCCCCAACACCCGCGTTCACTTAACCAATCTATGTCGAGCGTAACCTAGCTAACGCTGGGCGTACCTGGCCAATCACATGCATGCACTCCATACATGCTTAGGACCCTTTGCCAAATATTTCCTTTAGGGACCATTATTGACACTATCTTCAAAGTGTCATAACTCCTTTATTCTAAGTCCGTTTCCGAGAGACTTTATATCCACGAAAAGGTGGCAAGAAACCCTACGATTCTAGAAACACACCCCAACCTGAAACCTTCTCAAATAGGACCCATTGCACATAAAATACCGAAACGCCCTTACTCTTGATCTTGGGGATCCATAAATAATTACTTTTAGAACGGGGCGTTACATCACTCCACTCAATCCCACTGATGATCCTCAAACAATCATCAGAACTGAGTGAGAGATATTGAAGTCCTTCTACTCCATCAATGCACGACCTCTAAAGGAACCGTGGTCTCGGATTAGAATCACAAAAATTATTGGGTTCGGACGAAAGGTTCAGAGCAAGTTTAACATGAATTGTACGTACTACAGATACTACGTCAATCGAAACAAAATAACAATCATCACTATCACGGATGTAGACTTCCCTTCCATTAATCTGAATGATGTTCTCATAATTGTCACTCACTTCTGAAGTCACCGGAATGATCAAATGAGCAGCATTGCTTACAGTGCCACAATGAACATCCTCAAAGATTATGTTTCTGAGTTCTTACGATGTGATTGCTAATTTGCACGTCTGTTTAGAACTGAAAATCTTTTGGCGAATATCAACTATGAACTGCCCGAAGCAGAAATTTTGGTAGAAGGACCTATTGAGGAACCAGAGCTCGGATATGTCTACTTGCAAAAGAAGACCAACAAAAATGATTTCTTTCGAGTTCTTGACCATCACCTTGTTCCTTCCAAGATCCTCCAAAAATTCATTACCAATGCAGCAATGCTCGATGCTCCGGAGAACCTGATGAACAAATTCATCAACCATCTCTAATGGTACCTGGAAGTCCGAAATTGGCTCTACAGATCCTACATGTTCATTACCAAAGAAGTCAACTAAGCAGACTTGATTGCTAAGTTCACTTAGGGGGAGATTGTTGTTTCTTTAAAAGTGAACCTCTAAAAATCTCAAGCAATCAAGTTCTGATGTCAGTTGAGTGCGAGATATGATGAAGTTCCGAGATTGAAGATTAAATCGGAGATCAAGATGTTCTGAGATCCGAAGTCTGTTCATGCATTTAATGCATTTTTGTCTTATCTTTGATGTAATAGTTCATAGGACTTATTTGTGTGTATCTTTTAGATATCAGTTTGTCAAACATTGATTATTGTCCAGTCCTAAGAATGTTTTCCGGTTTGTACTATGTTCCTCCTCCACCATATAAGGAGTGAATGTTTCACCATTTCAGTACATGTGAACAATTCAAGTGTTAATCCAAGAATAGAAAATATTTTCTTTACATCACTTTCACTTTACTTCAAGTCAAAGTTCTTTCGTTACATTCTTCTTGTTCTTTAAATATGTTAGCATTGATTATACTCAAGGTTACTTCATTTATTACATGAATACTTTGTTAAATATTTACCTTCAAGTCCTAACTGGCTTACCAAATTTGATTGGAACTTTATATTAAGAGCAGACATTGATCTTAAAGATTAAATCAAGGTTTGAGTTTTCAAACCTTGTGCTTGCACATTGATTCTCATACTCACACTCCTCATGTTGCTCTTTGGTCTTGGAATACACCAAGATATCATTAATAAACACAATAACGAAACGATCAAGCATTGGCCTGCTGTGACAACCCGGAATTTCCATTCTGTACAAACCATATCAAATCAATAGAAGTTAGATCAGTAACAGAGAATTTCCATACTTTTGGGTATAAGTTTGAGTATTTTAGGATTTACACTTAAGGAGATATCAAGAGAGTGGATGCACTAGGGTTTTATGCAACATTGTTATTTCAAAACCCTATGATATTAGAGTTCATTTTGTGAATAAAATATTTTCTGCCAAAAATCCCAGGACTATATATAGGATTTTGAACCATATTTATTCATTACTTACATTTCCAACTAGAGAAAAGTCGAATTCTCTCTCAAGGATCTTCGGACTTTCGTTCCAGAAAGTGAGTACTTCTATCTAGTGTTGTTTTAAAGCTTCTTATATGCTTAATACACTAGAAATCATAGGAAAACACTAAGATCTGAGAGTTTACCGCCCAAGAACACCTTGGGGAGTAAACTCTTTTATAAGGGCCAAAGTGTGCCCAATGTCCCTCCAAGCCTTGGAACTCAAGCTAGAAACTACCATGACAGGTCTAGACCACAAAATCATTAAGAAACAAAGGCTAGAAGTGAGTTCACGGCCAAGGATGTTCATGGGCCGTGAACTCCTTTTTTAGGTGGCAAAACACCCTAAAAGCCTTCCTTAAGCCAAGAGACTAGTTTAGACATGTACCCTAATGAGTTTAGGACTAGCAAACACCATTAGAACACCAAGAGTAAGGTGTGCACGGCCCAAGAAGTTCCAGGGCCGTGAACTCCAAACAATAGTGCCAAATGGTGCTATAAACTCTTCTAAATCCTTGTACACTATCATAGTTTAGTTCCTAGTTAAATTAGGGACTTGAAAACACCAAAAACACCCTCCCAAGGGAGATTACGGCTTTAATCTCCAATGGATATGGTCCCAGGGCCATAAACTCCTAAAAGGAGTTATATGATGCCCTAAACTCTTCCATAGACCAAGCCATTAAGTAGAAATGCTGCTTAGGGTCTTGTAGAGCATCAAAAACAAATTAGTCACATAAGTATGAGCTTACGGCCGTAAACTCATGAGTTTACGACCGTAAACTCATGAGTTTACGACCGTAAACTCATTTAGTAGTGTCATTAGGGTCGTGAACTTCATAATGGAGTATTCCTTGAACCCTACATACAATAGCTTTCCCTACAAACACTTAGATGCAATCCTAGAGGCTAATAACACTTTATAAAGGTGTTTAGCATGTCCTAGGGTGTCTTAACTTGTTTATTAGTTGTTTATAGACTAATTTGTTACATATATGTGATATTATATGTTAACTAGGACCATAGAGTGTGTTCAAGACTTCACTTGACACCTAGCCGTCCTACCTCTTCAGTTCATCCGTATCACCCACAACAGGTGAGTTCATACCCCTTAATCAATGTTTTAACTGTGTTTAAATGTTTTATGGGGGGATACAAGTAGAATCATGCTACTTACTATATCAATCACATGCGATTAGTAAGAAGCATTCAAATGATTGGCTACTCATTAGCCGTTTTATCAAATAGTTTCCTTTAAATGTCTTTCATAAACACTTATTATGTTTAAAACTCCTTATTAAACTGTACATTTTACTCTGTTTGTTTCATTCAAACTCATTTACAATTGTGTTTCAAACTAATGTTTCCTTATACTTAAACTGTTTTATCAAACCCATGCTTCAAACCCGTTTTATAGATTGACATCAAGTCGATCTTTTCTTAGATAATAATTATGTTCAAAGGTTTTACAAAACTTATTTTATGCTTTTATATTATCAATTGCATGCCTATATATGTATAGTTATATAAGAAATGTTTAAAAGACTTAGGAAGGCTATCCACCCTATTTCCTTTTCGCACTTGAGATGTGGTCTGGTGGGACGTCGGGTATCCATTCGAAGGTTGTTTAAATATTAGTTATATATCATATGTACAAATATAGTCATAAAGGTCCTTCCAGTTCATCCAATGCCCTTGGGTAGCAAGGGTATACATCCGTGTTCATACGTACCAGTTAAATTACTAGTAAGCTACCATATGGGTAGTTTAGGAAGATACTAGAACGCGATATCATACAATGAGTCAGTTCATTCATGAGTCAATACTTGCTAGATAGAGAGAACATACATTACAGCTAGTACACACAGTACATTATTATACATGCTAGATAGAGAGAGAACATACATTACAGCTAGCACATGCAGAACATTACAGTACATTATTATACCTGCTAGATACAGAGAGAACACACATTACAGCTAGCACACATAGAACGATTAACAATACATTACATATACATGAATATGTTAACAAAATTGTGATCCACTGTATCGGACCATGCATTCAATGTCATGGCCCGATTTGTAGCCAGAGTCTCTTGGAGGGAGAGCGTGAGTTTGCGGATAGATCTATACTGGATTGATTATCCTA
Source organism: Lactuca serriola (assembly GCF_051521515.1). Classification (NCBI taxonomy): domain Eukaryota; kingdom Viridiplantae; phylum Streptophyta; class Magnoliopsida; order Asterales; family Asteraceae; genus Lactuca; species Lactuca serriola. Next base: position 203,279,912 of record NC_136410.1, read on the forward strand.
CACCTTGCTGCTAGCTACAGCCGGACCTGCATGTCTGCGGGTGCCAAATGTCATACCTTTTTACGACCTACATTTGTCGTGTTACTTAGCCGATAGTATGGTACAATTAATCACATGATACCTTAATATAAATCCGGTTTAAGGTAGTTAGTACAGCAGTAGTTCCTATAGTACAACACTATAGTACTACATTAATTTACCCTTTACATATATTTAGTGATCATTTCACTTAAACATTAAATGTACAAACTATATTTTGTTAATGATAGTTACACTTGGGAAAATTACATACTTTTACAAGAAACGAACATTTAGAACAGTTAAGTCTTGGTAGAAGACTACATTTAGAACAGTTAGGTCTTGGTAGAAGACACCCTTATATAATAGTAGGAATCATAGGGATTTCTAGGGTTTTTCAAACGTTTACATGCAGTTGTTTTACAAACATTTTCATACTTACAGTTCATATACATTTTCAATACTTACAGTTCATATACAAACAATTTCTTACATATAAATTAAGACACTAAAATACTTATGATCTCACCAGCTTTAAAGACGATACTCTCTTTCAAAATAACTTGTATCCTCAGGTCAACAGTAGACAGGTACCGATGCAAGGTTTAGAGAAGATGGAGCTCGTTCAAGACTCATCTTTCATTTTGTTTATACTTTAGTGTCTATTATAATTTGACAGAACACTTGTATTAAAATTATATTGTTAATGAAATGGATGATGTTGTTGCTTGTTTACTACTTTTCATTGTTGTGATACTGTACATGACGTCCTCCGCCCCAGAATGTTTCCGCCGTTCTTGGTTTTGGGGTGTGACAGAGTGGTATCAGAGCATTGTTTATAGTGAATTAAGTATATCAACCCATAAAAGATATACTAACTATAAATACATAGGGATTAAAAATACTTTGACCAAGATTTTATATGTTAAATAGTAAAATATTTAATTTAGTATACGTGTCTGCATTCATACTAAAATCAGTGTCACTAGGACAGTACAAAAGAATTACGGTTGTTGGGCAACACATGTGGATTTAGAGACATATACTCAAATCTGGGAAGATATAGCTTGATCAACTATATTATCTGAGGGTTGACTAGCATGTGCCTAAGTGTAGTTGTGTGGTTGCAACAAGTCTAAAATCTTACCAACAATACCACAATGAGAACAGTAGAACATAACATTAAACTTAAAATACTATAGGAGTATTTGGTGTTACTATAAGTACTTTATACTAGAGAACTAAAACAGGATCTTCATTACTAAGTTGATAGTTGCTAAGTGGATACACTAAGGCTATATGTAATTAGGATATTATAGACTTAGAATCTATGAAAATTTTACTTTACCCCTATTCTGTGTGAATTTGGAGTTAAGGTCACTTATTCGAAGGCCTATTCTGTTTCGATTACATATAACTGGTATGCACTTCACAAATAGCGATGTAACTAATGAAGATTTTCTAAATAATTATCTAGATATTTCGTCTACTAATTATTTTCTTACCCCAATTCTCGCGTAGATAACATGGCCGGACTCCATCCCCACGGCAACCAGTATCTTCCGAACGAAGTCATTGTTGGTTGGTTTGGAGAAGAACCAGAGAATGATCATCCTATCCCTTTGAATGATCACCATGATGAAGACCTTTCAGATGGTGCTCATTCCGAACCCGAGGTTGAGAACCTACCCCAGGCAGCTCTCGTTCCAATTCCTAACCCTCGTCCGGATTTTTATGGCCCGACGCCTCCATGGGTAGAATGTTTGGAAACATGGATCCAAGGACAAGATCAGCCCATGCCATTTAATGGTGACCAAAGTTTTTATGACCTGGGCAATGGGGGCTTAGCAGACAGAATCTTGCCAATCATGGTCCACAGAGTGGCCGAAATGAGATTCAAGGCAGGACAACCCTACATCAGATCACCGAAGTTGTCGCTGATGCGAGAATGCATACCCTCCGCACCATTCGTCTAGAAGATGCTCGTGAGAGATCAGAGAGAAACCATGAAACCCTGCTGCAAGCACTGGCTGAATCACGAGCCAAAGTCATAAAGCTTCGCGTACGCCAGAGGGTGTACGAAAGACACCTACTTGATGTGGAACGTCAACTGGCTGAACTAAGAGTTTACTAGAGGGATGACTGTCGCCAGTAGTAGATGCTTTACTTTATTTTCCTCATTAAAAGGAATCGTTTTTCTGTCTATGCCCAATGTGGCATTTTCTATGAAACTATCTTGTACTGTAAGTACTTTTGGTTAGGTCTTTATGCTGTCAAGAACTATCTTCTCTAGATATGATGTAAGACCTTTTGCAAGGTCATTTTCCCGAACTTTTACGTCATGAATATCAAAGATTTTGACAATCGGCTAACTTTCGTATCCTTCTTTATTCAAGTACTCTCATCATACTTTCATTGAATTTTATCTGAAACATGCTTTAGTCAAGTCATTGGACTATAGTAATTTAACTCCGGAGACATTTCCAAGTCTCTTTCAGTGGTTGGACCATGTTATTCACCAAACCACGATACCTCGGCTTGAACGAAAAACGTCTTGAGACCATTCTACGAACTTACTTCTACTCATTACTAGGACTGCATCATAAGGATGTAGATCAACCCTTCATGAACACACTTCCACTCAGTACTAGAGGTGCATCATAAGGATGTAGGTCAGACCTTCGCGAACACACTTCCAATCCGTACTAGGACTGCATCATAGGGATGTAGGTCAACCTTTCGAGAACATACTCTTACTCTTTTGATTGAGCAATCAAAGTACATCTAGGGTCAGCCAGAATCGCTCACAAAATCCTTATCTTTCATGTTATAGAATCATGTCGTCATCCGGAAGCAATCAGCCAAGCAACGAAACCTCTACCTTTCCTATGGGCGTCGCTACCTTCCAAACCGCAGTTACAGCTGCCGTGATGGCTTCCGTAACCGCTGTCCTTGCGCACCATAGTGCTATCAGCACAATCAATGCTGATGATGGGGGTGAATATTCCGATCGTAGTATCCATCCAGGAAGTCGTCAAACGGTAATAGTTACAGGCTCACAAAGCCGAAAAACAGAGAACAAGAAACGAAAGCGTCAAGCCCAGAAAGAACGCAAGAAATCCCAAAAACTTGCCATGCAACAACAACAAGTTGAAGTGTCACACCCCAAAACCGGAACGGCGGAAACATTCTGGGGTGGATGACATCATGTCAAGTATCACAACACATGCATTATAGTCTTTTAATGTATTTAGTTTAGCTATCCAAGATCGAGAGACGTACCAAAAATCTATCGAGTTCCTTGATACTTCTTCCTAAGCAGTAGAGTTAGGCTCCTTCTGTGTCTTTGTTGTTTCCTTCAGTTGGGCAATCTCTTTTGAAGTGTCCAATCGCACCACATAAACGGCAAACTGGATTTGCCGTCACATTGGTGATCGATGCAATACGCTCCACCAGAGTTCTGCATACACGAGTAGTATGCCCCTTCATATTGCACCTAGCACATAAGAGTCCCCGGCAGGCACCATGATGATGGTAGCTATACTTGCTGCAGTGGGGAAGATCTCCTAGGTATGGTCTTCTTGAGGTCGGGAGGGAAGGATTGACAGGAGTTTGGACTGCCTCAGCTCGTTGCCCTTCGGAAGGTCCTTGAACCGAGGTACTTCCCTCCTCAATCGTGAGTTTTCTCTTTAGTGGGTTCGGTTGAGGTTCTTGGGTGACTGGGTATGAAAGTGTTGGTTGTTGCTGTCCATCTCCAGAATTGGAAATCCCGATAGGGCCCTTGCTAACATTGGCGGTGTTAGCATTCAGGTGAGCCATGACAGCTGCTACGGCTGCTGAGACTGTAGCTTGGAACGTACCTTCATCGAATAAGAGTGTGGGTTTCTTGTTTGAGGACTGCTTACGCTTCTTCGATGGCATGGTTTTTCCTACACGGAAAGGAATACAAGGTAATGAGAGACGATGGTTAACCCTGGACATTTCTGTCCTGAACGTATTAGGCATAGATTTTTCCCGTGCCTCGGGTACTGGTTGTCTGAGTGTCGACCTACATCCCTATGATGTAGTCTTGGTAATCAAGGTAGGAGTGTGAGTATCGGAAAAAGGCCATAAGATGCAAGTTGTTCCTACTAAGTTACCTTTATACTGGGAAAGGTTTCACTCTCCGGCCTGGAGAGATTTGAGAACGGTTCGGAACGAACTGGGAAAGAGAGGCTCACAAGGGCATATGACTAAATTCTCTCAATAGAGATGCGGGGATCCGCCCTAATCGTGTATCTGGCAACAGGAAATGACGATTTACCTAACACATAGCGTGAGTAGTGTAACCACTAACTCACTAAATCGTGTTATTTTATGGGTGTATTAGTAGGACGAATACGAGGACAAGACAATTCTCGGGTTCCATGTACTGGCTCCCTCGGTCTGCCTCGTATCTTTGATTGAAGTTGGTGTTGGTTTCCTTCGGGTAGTTTCCTAGGGTTCTCTCATCGTATAGACATATTGAATTTCTAATCCGCCTTCCTTCTGATTCCGACTCTGGGTGTCACCTCTTCATGATGGATGACTGGGAATCTCCGAAGTTTAGGCGAATTCTCTCACCGATGTCCCTAAAATGATATAGGCACTTGGTGAACTCAATAGCCTCGACCCAGTTCATTCGTTTCCTAGTTGGAAATCTTCTCAATGAACTTCTTCGGGGTCGGAATCAACTCTTATATCAATAAGGATCTTGTAAGGTCAAAACAGTGGATACAATGAATACAGTGGATACAGACCCCAGACAGCATCAAATGAGTGATACGTCTTGTAAGGTCAAAACAGAGAAAACAGACCCCAGACAGTATCAAATGAAAGATACGTCTTGTAAGGTCAAAACAGTGTGACTCTGAAAATGAATTACCAGCATACAGTGTAAATTTCTGGCGAAATACCGTTACCTTAAAGCCATGATCTATAACGTAACCCGGGATACTCGTAACCATACTGACTAGAGTTCCAGACGCCCTACAAGCGTCTATAAGATGTGACATTTGTCACCTGTTGGCTTGGTAGGCCGGGACTGTAGCTAGCAGTCTGGGTGCGGGGTTGTCAATCCCGTATAGATCTATACACACAATGTCCGCTCTCCCTACAGGAGACTCTGGTTACCAACTAGACGACGGAGAACGCTGTGTCCTGAAGATGCATCCCAAATAGTGGGTAGAGACTTCCCAATAGTGGGTTTCTAATGTAAGTGCTGAACTAGAGGTAGAGACTCATAACTGAACACTGAAGTAAACCCATATGTCTATGCTTGTGTACATAATATATAACTAATGAATCAAACGACCTTCGGATGGACATCCGATCCCACCAGACCACATCTCAACGAAGAAAAGGAAATAGGGCGGACAAGCCTTCCTAAGTCCTTCAATCATTATTTATATGCATCTATACAAGCACAGACATACATCTAACTACGCTTGAGTGTGTATCAAATGGAATCGTATCGTGAAGTATAAGTGGATAGAGTTGAATAACCGACTTGTGAAGTATAAGCGTACAGTGAAATATCCGAGTCGTGAAGTATAAGCGTACAGTGGAATATCCGAGTCGTGAAGTATAAGTGTACAGAGTGGGATAATTGAATCGTGAAGTATAAGTGTACAGAGTGGGATAATTGAATCGTGAAGTATCAGTGTACCAAGTATAAGTGTATCACGAAGTGGAAACGACAACTGATGAAGTAAAAGCGTCTATCAAGTATAAGAGGCTACAAGTATAAGCGATATAGAGACAATAACCGGTATAAGCGTATCACGAAGGAAATGCGTTATCAAGTAGGAGTTTTAAAGAAGTAAAAGCGAAGCAGCAGTAACAAACATGTAAAAGTATACGTCATGAAAGGGAAACTTTGATGAAAAACCTTTATACTCAGAGAAAATCACAATTTGAATTCTTTTGTAAAATATGTTTGAAAACCTTTGAAAATCTTTCATAAACCAGTTTAGAATGAATTTAGGTAAAACAGTATAAGTAAGAGTTCAAAACAGTTTGAAAACCATTATAGTGTCCTACTTGTAAAAACAGTATACAGTGTGGTAAAATATTGTGCATGCGGGTTATCAATCACGTGTGAGTGATATGATAACTGGCATTTTTAACTTGTATTCCCCCCCCCCTATAAAACATTTAAAAGCATTTAAAAGGTTCATTCAGGGGTATGAACTCACCGGGTGTAAGTAGGTCTGACGAAGGTGTCGTTTGGGCATTCGGTGTTACGCAAGGACTCGAACACACACAATGACCTATTTAACATATGATAACATATGTTCATATACAATTAGTACATATAATACTAATCAAACAAGTATACGCACCCTAATGAGCGGAAAACACCTTGGTTAAGTGTTTGGGGTGTCCCGGGTAACAACTAAGGGCTCAAATGGCTTAGGAATGGAGTTTACTCTCCAAGAGTAAACCCTTAACACCATGTTTACGGCCCAGGGACTACTCACCATGAGTTTACGGCCGTAAACTCATGGTGAGGGGTTCTAGTGTGTTTAAGGCTTCTAGCTTGCTCAAGGAATTATTCTAAGTCCAAAACCCTAAAGTGTGAATGAGTTTAAGCATGAAATGGCCCCTTTGAGGAGTTTACGGCCATAAGCAAAGGAACTTATGGCTGTAAGCTCCTATACCCTCTTTCTTTTGGTGTTTTAAGGGCTTAAGTGGTAGTGGGTAAATTCCTAAGCATTTTTCTAAGTCAAATGGGGAGTTTAGGGCACCAAATGACCCCTTTGTGGGAGTTTACGGCCCAGGTACCCTTCCATGAGGGGTTTACGGCCGTAAACTCCTTATGGAGTTGTTTTAATTGCATTTAAGGTCCCTAGCTTGTTTTTGGTCGATTCTAGAATTTAATCCAAGGCCATTGGTGTGTTTAAGGGCATTTTTAACACACAAAAATGAGTTTACTCCCCATGAAGAGGAGTTTATGGCCCAAGCATGTTCTTGGGCAGTAAACTCTTTTTTACTCTTCAAAACGCTAGTTCAAGGTGTTCTAAGTTCGAATATGCATGCCTAAAAATCATATCTAAGCCTTAGGGGCAATTTGGAGGGGTTTTGGGGCTTAAAAACCCCAATAAATGGTGTTTACGGTCCAAGAGTGTTCTTGGGCCATAAACACATGATTATGTCCCTATTTTATCTTTTAAACTCGAAATTGCAGGCTAGATAAGTCATACAATGATTTAGGATAGTTTACCTACTCGTTTGAGGCTCGAAACGGACGATTGTTGGCTCGAATTTGAGTTGTAGAAAGAGGAGGTTTGGGGAGTGTAAAAAGTCTCCAATGGACTCCACTCACCCTTATATAGGGGTTGGAGTTGGGGCTCAGTGGGATTCTATCCGATACTGTCGTTATACGGGGCTTTTGGTCGCACCCAATTTAGTGGTCGTAATAATAAAAACTAACTTTTCCAACTAAATGGAAATGTGTATTATGAGTTTTTATTTCTCTTATCACGACTTAACGACATAATTAAATGAAACATTTATTTATTTGACGACCTCTTATTAACAGAACTTTTATAAACTGGAATATTTCGTTAACGGTAACGGGGAAATGTAACAGAACAACTTGAGTTGTCACAGGAAGCCCCTTCCATCCTCGTACCGAGCAGGCCATACGAGGGAAAACTCCCGAAGTGTGATAAGTGTAGTTTCCATCATCATGGGACTTGCCATGAGATGCAATGTTGCAATTGCCTAAAAATAGGGCACCATGCTCGTAGCTGTGGAGCACCGGCACGACCCATCACTCAAGTCCCTATTATCGGGACCAACCCTACACACAAAAGTAGTGATAAAGCCGAACGCTTTAGGAAGAAATTTCCAAGGTGGAGTAATGAGGAAGGCACTCGTGTCCACATAACACTGGCTACACACCTCACTTCCACCACCAATGTTAGTGTTGTCCAGATATGTCACCAATGCGGTGAAATTGGATACCTCAAGAAGGATTGCCTGATAGCGAAGAACTCGGGTGCGGATGGGAAGGTTCTCAGGATCACAGCTGCAGGAGAAACTACGTCGGACCCTCGTTAATGTAATTTAGGCGTTTCGTTGTAACAGACTTATAACCCATCCAAAACTAGTGCAACTAGAGTCTTACCTTTTGCGAGATCCTGTATGTATAGGGATGTTCGTGCTGCGTATACTTGTCTTTTGTAGTATACCTTATTTGCAGCAATAGTCTTGTAGTAAGCCTAAAGTGTTGTAACTCTGTTGATGGTCGCACAGTTGTGCTTTGACTGTAATGTCTTATGTTCAAATCTAATGTCTTTAATTTTCCTTATGATTCCGACATTATCATATAACTAGGTTCAATTTGATCCTCACCATACCAGATTCATACGTACATCTCTTTCTTCGAAATCGCCCTTCCAGCGAAGCCATCATATCAGAACACTGAAGTACTCATGCGTGGACTACCTCATAGTTCTTGTCTTTTCCGAAGAAATCCCCGAAGTACCACTCGTACAGTACGTCAAGTTCAAACCAAAGATTCATACGGTTGATTTGTCTCTGAAGAACGTATACATAGGGGCGATATATAATCAAGGTTCTACAAGTTTAGAATTAATGATTCCGCTTTAACTTCTTTTTCCTCAATAGTATGTGAGCTTAAGGAAGAATCAGTTATTCGACTATCTTTTCAATCTTAATTATATATCAATCGTATACACAAGATTCTGATCATTGAACCAATTATGGATTCTAAAATGAACTTCAGGACAAAGAACTGTCCAAGACTACGAGTAATCGCATCCTCATGTGAGCAAACTTAGAACCCAGTAAGACTTCTGTAAACAGATTGCCCTTCAGTCTAAACACCTACGGAGACACAAGAACAGTCCGGACAACTTAGCAAACTACGCAGAAATAGAATTGGAAGACTAGGCTTCTCACCCTAGAGAGCTCCGGTCTTATTCTTCCAGAGATCGACGGATTGCATCATATGTGCCTCGAGTATCGAGGGCTCCGTCCAGATTTTTCCATTAGAAATCATTGTCTCTACCTCGCATAGATGAATTGGTTGAGCAAACACAAGGAAAGAACGAGTTTTAGAAATGGACCTGTGATCTGAATATCACCAGCTTGAGTGTTAGGGAAGGATGTCCCAAAGACTACCTTCTGAACTCGATGCGGACACTTCGAGTCCGTAGTGATACCCCTCGGATAGGACCAATACGCCTAAAGCATTCATGAGTTTAATGAATAGAGTCCGTCTTTCTTACTTGCATCAGTTCGTCATTCTCCATGTAACGACTTACTTATCTGCCCTTGTAGTAAGAAGGAACCCGTGGAAACATTACCCTCGGAGACACTTTTTGCAACGTTCTCTCAACACGAGTTTTGGAATTGAAGAGTCAAAATTTCCTAAGACACACTATTAGTGATGTGGAATTTCATGAGTGCTCTGTCAATTTATCAAAACCGTTGAGAATTTGTCGACACCAGAGACGCCGACAGGAATTCGCCAAATTCTAGGTCTTACAGACCTATTGTCATAGTTTATTCAGAACTCTTCGCAAATTATAGAAACCCTTTCGACTTAGACCCAGCAAAGGGTGGCCCTTGACTGGGAAGTTTAGCAAGAGAAATAACCTTTGGAATTCCAAGTGAGGGACCAAATTCTTTAGGAAGTCTCACTCTGGGAATGGCTTAACACGCTTCGTAAAGCATGGAAAGATAAATCCAATATAGTTAGGACCTCCGAGATTCTTACCAGAATCGGTCCTGTATCTCACAGACTAGACCTACTCCTATGATGTACATGCAACCCTAGATGCTTTGGATCTATGTTTTCTCTATTATGCATGTATACAATCAATATTTTAAAGCATCATCCTAAATAGCATACAATGGAGTATAGCAACATGAAACACAAGTTAGATGACATACCTTTTAGTGTAGTTGGAACCTTGGACCTTTAAGAACCTAGTGCCCCAAGTGTTGCACCTCAAATGGAATCACACAACACCACCAACAATGTAGGAACTTTAGAAGAAGTTACTTGCACTCATAAAATCGGCTTGCCCTCTTGTGTTTCCACTAGTGCCAATTTCATGAGCTAGAGGGGTTCTTATATAGTGCAGCTTGATTAGGGTTACACCATGCAAACCCTAATGTGCATGACTTTCCATATTCTTTATGATCCATGGGTTTAAACCTCCATGGATCATCCATGGGTCACCACATGGGTTTAGCCCAACATAATGAACTATGGATCACAAGCCCACATGATAAGAATGATGATTTACATAATCAATCCCCATATATTTAATTAGTCTAGATCACAAAATTAATTCCAAACTAATTCTTGATCAATACTAATTAAATAATATGATTTCATATTAATATATTAGAACTTATTATATATTAATAAATCATAAATAACCTCTTCTCAATTAGCCATCCTTCAGATTGTTCCGATGCCATGCAACCCAAATGGACCATGCTACTCTCGGGTCAAGTACATACCAACAATAGTTATGGGCTTAGACACCCAATCCAATAGTCTCCCACTTGGATAAGTCTAATAACTATTATTGCAACCATGACTCCAACCCAACTAGCAATTGTAGCTCTTAAAAGCCATTGTCGAACTTTGACCTAGTCAATGACGCGTCCATTAGATAAGGGATCATATATTCCTCCAATCTAGATATCATATGGACTGATACATGGATTATAATCATTCTCTTTGTCCATCTTTTGTTTCTCGATTCCCGATTTATGACGCCCGACTAATTAAACAAATGTAATCAGTCCTGGCTTGGTGTCACACCCCAAAACCAAAAACGGCGGAAACGTTCTGGGGCGGAGGACGTCATGTATAGTATCACAACACAGTAAATGTAATAAGCAAACAACATCATCCATTGCATTAAATATATAATTTTAATACAAGTGTGTTCTGTACAGTTATAGACACCAAAATAATGTGAATCAAAATAATAAGATGAGTCTTGAATACGCTCCATCTTCTCAAAAGCTGGCATCGGTACCTGTCTACTGATGACCTGAGAATACAAGTTATTTTGAAAGAGTTTATCAGCATTAAGCTGGTGAGTTCATAAGTATTTTAGTGTCAATGTTTGTTGTCAAAAACGTTTGAACCTGTCTCAATGTATAAGTCTGTAAAAACGTAAGTAAATGTTTGAAAGTGTTTGTAAAAGTCTGAATCTCTCAGAAAATCCTATATTTTCTGTAAAAGTAACCTTCTACCAAGGCTTAACTGTCTTGTATACTCGTTTGTTTTAAAAGTGTGTAATTACCTAAGTATAACTATCATTTAATAAAATATAGTTTGTATATTAATGCTTAAGTAAGATTATCACTAAAATATGTAATGGGTAAATCATTGTAGTATTGTAGTTTTGTATAATAAGAACTAATGTTGTACTAACTACCTTAAACCGGATTTATATTAAGGTATAATGTGATAAATTGCACCATGCTATCGACTGGTAACAACGACATAATGAATGGTTGTAATAATGAAATGACGTTTGGCACCCGCAGACCTGCAAGTCCGGCTGTAGCTAGCAGCAAGGTGTAGGATAGTCAATCCAGTATAGATCTATATGCAAACTCACGCTCTCCCTCCAAGAGAATTTTGGCTACAACTCGGGCCATGACATTTAAGGCATGCTCTGACACAGTGGATCACAATTGTTAACGTATTCATGTATATGTAATGTTTCTCGTTCTAGTATAGTTGTATATGTTCATGTTTCTAGTATAGTTGTATATGCTCATGTTTCTAATATAGCTGTATATGTACTTGTTTCTAGTATAGTTGTATATGTACTTGTTTCTAGTATAGCTGTATATGTTCATGTTTCTAGTATAGCTGTATATGTACTTGTTTCTAGTATAGCTGTATATGTTCTTGTTTCTAGTATAGCTGTATATGTTCCTGTGTTACCCCGATGGTAACTAACTATTGATGTACTGATAAGTATGAATATGGAAGTACTTTTATGTCTATATATGTATATATGATATATAAGTAATATTGAAACGACCTTCGGATGGTCACCTGAAATCCCACCAGACCACATCTCAAGGCGCGAAAAGGAAATAGGGCGGATGGCCTTCCTAAGTCCTTTAAACATTATTAATACATCTATACATATATGGGCATGCAATTGAATATATAAAAGCATAAATAAGTTTTCATAAGACATTTGAAGCATAAATATAATTTCAAGAGAAGATCGACTTGATGTCAATCTATAAAACAATTTGAAGGCATAAGTTGATAAAACAGTTTAAGTATAAGAAATATTTTTTTGAATCACAGTTTGTAAATAAGTTTGGATAGTAAAGGAGTTTGTAAAACATTTCAAAGTAAAGCAGTTTGATAAACAGTTTGAATAGTGGTAAAAATCATTGGTTTCCTAGTTATTAATCACATGTGATTAAATGCAATCACATGTGATTGAAGCAATAACTATAAGTATTTGACTTGTATTCCCCCCCCCCCCCCAATAAAGTATTTAGAACATTTAAAATCATTTCAAAGGTTGATTAAAGGGGTATGAACTCACTTGTGGTGAGCTGTACGAATTGCAGTGTCAGATACCGTGCTAGGTGGCAAACGGAGACTTGTTTACACGCACGAGCCTAGTTATCATATAATAAGCATATATATAACTAATTAGCCAAATAATAACTTAACAAATAAGTTAAGACACTTAGGAACATGTAAACACTTTTCATAAGTGTTAAAGGTCCTAATGGTTGCATCTAAGTTGCTACGGGACAAGGCAAAAGGGTTTGAAGCATCAAATGGCTTGTATAAGAGTTCACCACCCAACAAACCCCACCCTTTGGAGTTTACGGCCGTAAACCCATGGGTTTATGGCCGTGAACTCCTCACTTGGTGGTTTTGGGTATTTTAAGGTGTTATCTTGATCCTAGAATTAGCCTAGCTTTGTTGGAATAACCCTTGAAGTAGTTTAAGGCCCTAGAAGGCTCCATAGGGGAGTTTACGACCTATGGTCCATATCCCCTAGATTTTACGGCCGTAAACTCCTATGGGGTGTTGGATTTTAATTCATTTAAGGCACTTGCACATCTAGGATAGCTTCCATGTATTTATCTAAGGCTAAAGGGGACAAGAGGCACACATTTGTGCCTTCACTTGGAGTTTACGGCCCAAGTGATGTTCCTTGGCCGTAAACTCCCTTTTAGAGATGGTTTTGATTTAGTTAAATCCCCATTCAAGTTCTATGCATTTAAGGGTAATAGTCTTAAGGCCTTAGGGGTGTTTGTAGTGCATTTTACCCTTGGAAAAAGGGGTTTACGGCCCAAGAGATGTCCTCGGCCGTAAACTCCTATAAACCTATGATTTTGAAGTGTTTTGATGTCTAAAATAGTCACAAGCATTTGAGGGTTAAAGTCCTTAAGCTTTAGGGGTGGTTTAGGGCACTAAAAGCCCTTGAAAAGGGGTTTACGGCCCAAGAAAAGTCCTTGGCCGTAAACTCCTATTACTTGTGTTTCCTGAATGATTTCTAGGCTCTAAAGATTATACACTAAGTCCTTAACAAGTTTTCTATCAAGGAAATGGGACTAGGTAGCCTTAAAGCTCCATTTTGGAGTTTACTCCCCAAGAACGTTCTTGGGCGGTAAACTCCCAGATCTTGCTATTTAGACATGTAATTGATGTTATAAAGCATTTAACAAGTAATGAAACACATCTAGGAAAGTAGACTCACAATCTGGGATGAAAACCCGAAGATCCGTCAGAGAGCAAATGGCTTTTCTCTATTTGGAATTGTGAATAATGAATTAATTTAATTCAGAAAACTATTTATAGTCCTGGAATATTTTGGCAGAAAATATTTTTATTCTGGAAATAGGACTGTACCATTTTGAAACTTGGAATGCTCAAATTTCACAAGTCCAGGAGCATCCACTCTCCTGATATCTCCTTAAACATAAACCCTAATGTACACAAACTTGTTCGGAAACGTATGAAAATCAATGAAACTAGACTAGCTTCTATTGAATAGATAATGTTCGTACAAATGGAAATTTCAGGTTGTCACATCATCCCCCCGTTAGAAGGAATTTTATCCCGAAATTAGAATTTAAGCAAATAAGAGTTACAAATAATTAAGCGAAAAGATGAGGGTATTTTAGCTTCATCTGATCCTCGCGTTCCCAAGTGAATTCCGGTCCTCGCTTGGCGTTCCAGCGAACCTTCACGATAGGGATACGGCTTTGTTTCGTCTGCCTGACCTCACGGTCCATGATTTCTACAGGTTCTTCCACGAAGTTGAGGCTCTCGTTCATCTCGATCTCTTCGAGTGGGATTACAAGAGTCTCGTCGGACAGACACTTTTTCAAGTTAGATACGTGGAATGTAGAATGTACGTTACGAAGTGTGTCGGGTAGGTCAAGTTTGTAAGCTACGGGGCCGACTCTTGCAAGAATCTCGAAAGGCCCTATGTACCTCGGATTAAGCTTCCCACGCTTGCCGAAGCGTATCAAGCCTTTCCAGGGTTAGACTTTGAGAAGGACTCGGTCTCCCACCTGAAATTCCAAAGGTTTTCTTCGTTTATCGGCGTAGCTCTTTTGTCGGTCTCTAGAGGTTTTCAATCGTTCACGGATCTGAACGATTTTCTCTGTTGTTTCCTGAATGATTTCCGAACCGGTGAGAGTACTATCGGAAGCTTTCCCCCTTGCTAATTGGGTATCACCCACCTCAGCCCAGCACAGAGGGGATCTGCACTTTCGGCCGTAGAGAGCTTCGAATGGAGCAGCCTTGATGCTCGTGTGATAACTGTTATTATAGGAAAATTCGACAAGGGGTAAATGAGTATCCCATGCTTTCCCAAAATCAATCACACAGGCTCGCAACATATCTTCCAGTGTTTGGATGTTCCTCTCACTCTGTCCGTCGGTCTGTGGATGGTAGGTTGTGCTCATGTCCAGCCTTGTTCCTAGGGAATGTTGTAATGACTGCCAAAATCTTGAGGTGAACCTACTATCTCTATCGGAGATAATGGACATAGGTACACCATGTAGCCGTACAATTTCCCTAATGTATGTCCTCGTAAGTTTCTCCATCTTGTCGGTTTCTTTGATAGGCAGGAAGTGTGCAGACTTGGTCAATCTATCAACGATGACCCATATGGTGTCAAGTCCACCCGTTGTCTTGGGAAACTTGGTTATGAAATCCATAGTGATCTGCTCCCACTTCCATTCTGGAATCTCTGGTTGTTGCAGTAAACCAGAGGGCTTTTGGTACTCGACCTTAACCTTCGCGCAAGTAAGGCATTTACTTACGAAGGTAGCAATCTATGCTTTCATATTAGGCCACCAGTATAGCTTTTTAAGATCCAGATACATCTTATCTGAACCTGGGTGGACGGAATACCGAGTGTTGTGCGCCTCGGTCATGACCAAGTCTCGGAAACCACCGTGTTTCGGGGTCTAGATCCGGTTCATGAAATATAATGCTCCGTCACCCTTGGCTTCTAAATTCTTGTCCATTCCCCTAAGGGATTCACTCGACACATTTTCAGGTTTCATGGCCTCAAGTTGGGCCGCCTGAATTTGCTTAGACAAGTATGAATGGATGGTTATTGATAATGACTTGACCTTGCGACCAGAATATTCCTTCCGACTTAGGGCGTCTGCTACTACGTTAGCTTTACCCGGATGATAACGAATATCGCATTCGTAATCACTGAGTAGCTCGACCCACCGTCGTTGTCTCATGTTGAGCTCCTTCTGATCGAAAATATGTTGTAAACTCTTGTGGTCGGTAAAGATAGTGCTCTTCGTTCCATACAAGTAATGTCTCCAGATCTTCAGAGCAAACACTACTGCTCCTAGTTCAAGATCGTGGGTCGTGTAGTTAACCTCGTGTGTCTTCAACTGTCTCGAGGCGTAGGCGATGACCTTACCTCGCTGCATCAAAACACATCTGAGTCCTTGATTGGATGCATCGCAATAGACTACGAAGTCTTCTATCCCTTCGGGAAGGGATAGTACTGGCACGGTGCACAAGGCTCGTTTGAGCGTTTGGAACGCTCTTTCTTGTTTCTCTTCCCAGTCAAAGGCCACGCCTTTCTGGGTCAGGGTCGTAAGAGGTTTCGCTATTCGGGAGAAGTTCTGAATGAACCTACGGTAGTAGCCAGCGAGACCTAGAAATTGACGAATTTCTGTAGGTGTCTTTGGTGCTGACCAGTTCTCAATGGCTTTTATTTTGGATGGGTCCACGTGGATTCCCTCTTCACTTACCTCGTGTCCTAAGAATTCGACTCTTCGGATCCAAAACTCACATTTCGAGAACTTCGCATAAAGTTTCTCCTTTCATAATGTCTCTAGAACTTGTCGCAGGTGATCGCCATGCTCTTTCTTACTTCTGGAGTACATCAGGATGTCGTCAATGAAAACGATGACGAACTGATCCAAGTAAGGTCGGCATACTCTATTCATCAGATCCATGAAAGACTGTGGGCGCATTGGTCAATCCGAATGGCATCACCACGAACTCGTAGTGTCCGTAACGAGTTCGGAAGGCTGTCTTCGGCACATCCTCCTCTAGCACTCGTAACTAGTGATATCCGGATCTCAGATCAATCTTGGAAAAATAGTTCGCCCCTTGCAGTTGGTCGAATAGATCATCTATGTGAGGAAGAGGGTAACGATTCTTGATCGTCAATTTGTTGAGTTCTTTGTAGTCAATACACATACGGAATGATCCGTCTTTCTTTTCAACGAACAAGACCGGTGCTCCCCAAGGTGAGAAACTTGGTCTTATAAAGCCCTTGCTGAGCAGTTCGTTAAGTTAACCAGAGAGTTCCTGCATCTCAGCTGGTGCTAAACGGTAGGGCGACTTGGCTACTGGGGTAGCTCCTGGGACTAAGTCGATTCTGAACTCGACTTGTCGTTGTGGAGGTAATCCGGGTAGTTCTTTTGGGAAAATGTCGGGGAAGTCGCTCACTACTGGGATGTTTTTTAGTTCTTTCGTTTCTAGGTTCGTGTCGACGACATGAGCAAGGAATGTGTGGTATTCTTTGCGCAGATATTTCTGTGCTTGAATACTTGATATAATGCGAAGACTCACACCAGGTTTGTCGCCGTAGACTATAAGAGTTTCGTTAGACGGGAGGTTTAGACGGACTGCTTTCTCGTAGCACATGATGTCGGCGAGATGAAGCTTAACCAATCCATGCCGATAATAACGTCGAAACTTTTTATTGAGACCGGCATGAGGTCGATTGGGAATGAATGGTTATCTAAGGTTAGGAGACAACCTAAGTATATGCTATTAGTACTTTCAGTTTTCCCATTGGCCATTTCTACTGTGAATTGTTCATTAAGTGCATGTGGTTGTTGCTTAAGCATGCGAGCAAATTTGTGGTTTACGAAGCTTCGCTCCGCTCCACTATCGAACAGAATGCATGCATAGGAGTTATCAAGGAGGAACGTACAAGTCACCACTGTCGGGTCAGCAACTGCTTCCCCGTGGCATATAGCTAGTACTCTCCCTGCTCCACCAGCATTCTTTGATTTGGGGCAGTCCCTCTTATAGTGGCCTGCTTCGCCACATCCATAGCAAGTTGGGCTCGCGCCTGAGCCAGGAACTTGGGAGATCGGTTGTGCCGGGAACTTACAGAAACGGACGGTGTGTCCTTTTCTGTTGCAGTTAGAACACTGCATTGCACGGCAGGCGCCGTTGTGGTGGAAGTTGCATTTGTTGCACTTCGGTAAACTCCCAGCATACTGCTTCCCCGGACCAGAAACAGTAGTAGGGGTTACCGCAGCATGTACTGCCACGATTAGTTGTTTCTTTGAAGCTCGCTGCTTCTTCTTCTCGTCCCAGAACTTTCGCTTAGTGCCAGCGGGTTTGGAGGGTTCTGGGATGGCTAGGGTGGTGGTGGTTGTGGTTGCAGGGGTTTTGACTCCATGGTCAATGAGTCTCTGTGCCAAACGCTTGGCACTGTCGAAGGTAGCGGGGTTCGATGCTAAGACATTCCTCTGGTACGGAGGCATTAGCCCCCATACGTACCGTTCGATCTTTTTCCCCTCGGTGGGAACCATATTGGGGCATAGGGCCACCAGTTCGCTAAATCGGGCAGTGTAAGCGATCACATTGGTGCCCTTCATGGTCAGATTCCATAGTTCATGTTCCAACTTTTGGATTTCTCCCCTCGGGCAGTATTCCTCAGTCATGATGTCCTTCATCGTTTCCCAGCCCATGTCGTTAGCCACGACGAGTGTTAGGGCTTTAACGTGGCCGTTCCACCACGTTAGGGCTTTCCCCTCAAAGGTGCATGCGGCATATTTCACTTTGCACGCAGCAGGGCATGAACAGATTTCGAAGACTGATTCAATCTTCTTGAACCATTGCGAGAGGGCAATGACTCCGTCGGTGCCATAGAAAGGCTTCGGCTTGCAGTTTGTGAAATCCTTGTAGGAGCACTCTCTCGAGCGCACCGGGATTTCGACTAGAATAGATTCAACAAGGGTTCCACCTCTGCTGGCATCAGATGAGTGATACTGAGCCATGGCAGTTGCCACTGCTGCAGCTACGGCAGCATTCAGGGTTGCAGTATCGATGACCGGAGGTGGTGGAGGCGGTGGATTATTCCTATTCCTGGGAGATTTGCGAGGAGGCATCTTTCAGCTATAAGTTTATAAAGATAAGAAAGGTGGTAAGAATCAATTTGTAGGAAACATGAGAGTGACACATGGGCTAACTAACCATAGCCCAACAGTTGAATGAGTGTTTGAAAACATAACAAGGAATATTAGTAGGAAAACACAATTGTATAGATTTTTCCCACATAATAGATAGCTGTCAATCATATTGGTATTACCGATGTAATAAGTTCAGGGAAAATCGACCTAACAGTAGGTCTTACATCATACCATACAGACAAAATTGACAGTCCTAGATTCCTAATTATAGTATCGAAAGTTAGGATTTATTCACAGACAAGTGCTACTTAGAGCACATAAGTTCAAGGCTATTCCTAAATCAAAAGA
This sequence comes from Lactuca serriola, assembly GCF_051521515.1. NCBI lineage: Eukaryota > Viridiplantae > Streptophyta > Magnoliopsida > Asterales > Asteraceae > Lactuca > Lactuca serriola. The sequence goes on from NC_136410.1 coordinate 203,298,989, forward strand.
CAGAGATGTACTAGACATCATCTAATGGTGATGGGAATTCCTCGGGCGAGCCCTGAGGTCGGACACTTGGCGAAACACCTCTTGAAGGTGTCGATCCGGAGCTCTCTGACGAGCTCGAAGTTCTAAGACTTCAGCATGGGAGGTAGCCAGTTGTTGCTGCAGGGTTTCATTGGTCCTCCAGGTCCGTTCCATGTCTGCTTCAAGACGGCGGATGCGGACTGTGTTGACACCTGAGTTGGCATCAATCTCCATGACCCGGTCGATGGCTGCTCGACCTTGCTCGACATTACGAGCTATTTTGCGGATAATGACAGGCAGAGCTCTGTCAGCAGAGCCACCATCGCAGACGTTGTAAAAGGTCTGGTCCCCAAAGTATGGTAAGGGTTGACCCTGTTCATCACTCCAGCGGTTCAAGTTGTTTTCCCACATGGGTGTAGGACCTGGAAACGCTGGTCGAGGGTTGTTGTTCGGGGCTTGACCTACAAGCGGTAGGTTGTTGACTTCAGGCTCGGAGTCAGATCCGTCAGAAAAGCCTTCTGCGAGGTGATCATCCAAAGGGATTGGATGCTCATCTTCGGCCTCTTCATCGATCCACCCGGCATTGCCTTCATTTGGAAAGTACGGGTCGCCATGATGGAATCCAGCCATTTAGATCTACGCGAGAAGAGAGGTATAAGGATATAGTATACGTGTAACTAGTAGTACAAAATACTCCTATAGTATTTTAAGTTTAAGTTCTACTGATCTTCTTGTGGTATTGCTGGTAAGTTTTTAGACTTGCTAACATATCACAACCATTCTAGGGCATATGCTAACCACTCCTAGGACCAGCATAGTTGATCAGGCTATGCCATTCCCAGGACTGACCATACATCCCCGAGCTCACTTGTGATATTTAACAATCGTAATACTTTTGTTCTTGTCATTGTGACACTGATTTTAGTATGAATGCAGACTAGTATACTTAATTAAATATTTTATTATTTAAAGTATAGACTCTTGGTCAGAGTGTTTTAATCCCTTTTGGGTTTATAGTTTAGTATATCTTTTATGGGTTGATATAGTTGATTCACTATAAACAATGCTCTGATACCAATCTGTCACAACCCAAAACCAAAAACGGCGGAAACGTTCTGGGTGGAGGACGTCATGTATAGTATCACAACACAGTAAATGTAAATAAGCAAACAACATCATCCATTGTATTAAATATATAATTTTAATACAAGTGTGTTCTGTACAGTTATAGACACCAAAATAATGTGAACCAAAATAATAACATGAGTCTTGAATACGCTCCATCTTCTTCAAAGCTGGCATCGGTACCTGTCTACTGATGACCTGAGAATACAAGTTATTTTGAAAGACTTTATCAGCATTAAGCTGGTGAGTTCATAAGTATTTTAGTGTCAATGTTTGTTGTCAAAAACGTTTGAACCTGTCTCAATGTATAAGTTTGTAAAAACGTAAGTAAATGTTTGAAAGTGTTTGTAAAAGTCTAAATCTGTCAGAAAATCCTATATTTTCTGTAAAAGTAACCTTCTACCAAGGCTTAACTGTCTTGTATACTCGTTTGTTGTAAAAGTGTGTAATTACCCAAGTATAACTATCATTTAATAAAATATAGTTTGTACATTAATGCTTAAGTGAGATTATCACTAAAATATGTAATGGGTAAATCATTGTAGTACTGTAGTTTTGTATAATAAGAACTACTGTTGTACTAACTACCTTAAACCGGATTTATATTAAGGTATAATGTGATAAATTGCACCATGCTATCGACTGGTAACAACGACATAATGAATGGTTGTAATAATGAAATGACGTTTGGCACCCGCAGACCTGCAAGTCCGGCTGTAGCTAGCAGCAAGGTGTAGGATAGTCAATCCAGTATAGATCTATACGCAAACTCACGCTCTCCCTCCAAGAGAATTCTGGCTACAACTCGGGCCATGACATTTAAGGCATGCTCCGACACAGTGGATCACAATTGTTAACGTATTCATGTATATGTAATGTTTCTCATTCTAGTATAGTTGTATATGTTCATGTTTCTAGTATAGCTGTATATGCTCATGTTTCTAGTATAGCTGTATATGTACTTGTTTCTAGTGTAGCTGTATATGTACTTGTTTCTAGTATAGCTGTATATGTTCATGTTTCTAGTATAGCTGTATATGTACTTGTTTCTAGTATAGCTGTATATGTTCTTGTTTCTAGTATAGCTGTATATGTTCCTGTGTTACCCCGATGGTAACTAACTATTGATGTACTGATAAGTATGAATATGGAAGTACTTTTATGTCTATATATGTATATATGATATATAAGTAATATTGAAACGACCTTCGGATGGTCACCCGAAATCCCACCAGACCACATCTCAAGGCGCGAAAAGGAAATAGGGCGGATGGCCTTCCTAAGTCCTTTAAACATTATTTATACATCTATACATATATGGGCATGCAATTGAATATATAAAAGCATAAATAAGTTTTCATAAGACAATTGAAGCATAAATATAATTTCAAGAGAAGATCGACTTGATGTCAATCTATAAAACAATTTGAAGGCATAAGTTGATAAAACAGTTTAAGTATAAGAAATATTTTTTTGAATCACAGTTTGTAAATAAGTTTGGATAGTAAAAGAGTTTGTAAAACATTTCAAAGTAAAGCAGTTTGATAAACAGTTTGAACAGTGGTAAGAATCATTGGTTTCCTAATTATTAATCACATGTGATTAAATGCAATCACATGTGATTGAAGCAATAACTATAAGTATTTGACTTGTATTCCCCCCCCCCATAAAGTATTTAGAACATTTAAAATCATTTCAAAGGTTGATTAAAGGGGTATGAACTCACTTGTGGTGAGTTGTACGAATTCGAGTGTCGGATACCGTGCTAGGTGGCAAACGGAGACTTGTTTACACGCACGAGCCTAGTTATCATATAATAAGCATATATATAACTAATTAGCCAAATAATAACTTTACAAATAATTTAAGACACTTAGGAACATGTAAACACTTTTCATAAGTGTTAAAGGTCCTAATGGTTGCATCTAAGTTGCTACGGGACAAGGCAAAAGGGTTTGAAGCATCAAATGGCTTGTATAAGAGTTCACCACCCAACAAACCCCACCCTTTGGAGTTTACGGCCGTAAACCCATGGGTTTATGGCCGTGAACTCCTCACTTGGTGGTTTTCGGTGTTTTAAGGTGTTATCTTGATTCTAGAATTAGCCTAGCTTTGTTGGAATAACCCTTGAAGTAGTTTAAGGCCCTAGAAGGATCCATAGGGGAGTTTACGTCCTATGGTCCATATCCTCTAGAGTTTACGGCCGTAAACTCCTATGGGGTGTTGGATTTTAATTCATTTAAGGCACTTGCACATCTAGGATAGCTTCCATGTATTTATCTAAGGCTAAAGGGGACAAGAGGCACACATTTGTGCCTTCACTTGGAGTTTACGGCCCAAGTGATGTTCCTTGGCCGTAAACTCCCTTTTAGGGATGGTTTTGATGTATTTAAATCCCCATTCAAGTTCTATGCATTTAAGGGTAATAGTCTTAAGGCCTTAGGGGTGTTTGTAGTGCATTTTACCCTTGGAAAAAGGGGTTTACGGCCCAAGAGATGTCCTTGGCCGTAAACTCCTATAAACCTATGATTTTGAAGTGTTTTGATGTCTAAAATAGTCACAAGCATTTGAGGGTTAAAGTCCTTAAGCTTTAGGGGTGGTTTAGGGCACTAAAAGCCCTTGAAAAGGGGTTTACGGCCCAAGAAAAGTCCTTGGCCGTAAACTCCTATTACTTGTGTTTCCTGAATGATTTCTAGGCTCTAAAGATTATACACTAAGTCCTTAACAAGTTGTCTATCAAGGAAATGGGACTAGGTAGCCTTAAAGCTCCATTTTGGAGTTTACTCCCCAAGAACGTTCTTGGGCGGTAAACTCCCGGATCTTGCTATTTAGACATGTAATTGATGTTATAAAGCATTTAACAAGTAATGAAACACATCTAGGAAAGTAGACTCACAATCTGGGATGAAAACCCGAAGATCCGTCAGAGAGCAAATGGCTTTTCTCTATTTGGAATTGTGAATAATGAATTAATTTAATTCAGAAAACTATTTATAGTCCTGGAATATTTTGGCAGAAAATATTTTTATTCTGGAAATAGGACTGTAACATTTTGAAACTTGGAATGCTCAAATTTCACAAGTCTAGGAGCGTCCACTCTCCTGATATCTCCTTAAACATAAACCCTAATGTACACAAACTTGTTCGGAAACGTATGAAAATTAATGAAACTGGACTAGCTTCTATTGAATAGATAATGTTCGTACAAATGGAAATTTCGGGTTGTCACACTTGGCCAAGCACTTAGGGGTGTCATCACTAAATCATCGAGGGGCCCATGGATATCGATTTTATCCATATAGGGTAAAAGGTACGAAGAAACTTTGACCCAAATGCTAGCTAGTACGTAGTCATCAAATACAATAATATGTTTTATAACAACCAAGTTACTGGTGCGTTTACATATATCAATGTGCAACCGACTCGCAACTACAACTCACATGTCTCCATTTCAAGAATATAAGATAGTATCCTCTCACAATCACTCGTGATAAAATCCATGAAGTAATGCAGATGAGCGTGGGTTGGATCCAATACTCGAATCTTACTCCTTGAGTACTCATGAACACTGCAACCACTTTGTCCTAGACAAACTACAGACCCATTCATAACAGTCTTGCCTCAATACCTACTTCCAAAGTATGATCGACTGTTGATGGTTTGAATAACCTAGTTATTCGGGAAGTCAAAACATGTAAAATGAAACACAAGAATAATACTAATCCTATATGGCCCAAAAAAAATTCAGTCATATTGATTACTTATTATTCATTGTATAATGTTTTGAATAATCAACTTAATACTTGAATCAAAACAATAGTCATGCCATGCTCCAAGCATGCACACTATGTTTGTCTATGATCCTTACTTTGTGAAATAGACCAATTGAAAAACATTTCAATGATGCTCATTTCACAATTCCAAATCCTTATTGGAAGTGTAAGAATTCCAAATTCTTGTCACTGCTAGAATGTGATGGATTCTAAACTATCATGCAATGACTCTTTTGTAATGTCTAGGTACCAAAAGTCACAGAGACTTGACCAATGATATTACAAAATATTCCTTTGGGGATTGTTATAGGACAATTCCATGGAAATGAAGTCTCAAATTCAAAGTACATTCCTTGGAACATCCTTCTTGCATAAAAGTTTCTAAATTTCTCATCTATTCTTCAACTCCCAATATAGAAAACATTCCATATTTTCCATAAGACAACTCATTATTAATAGACTCTTATCTATTCATAATAATGTCAATATGGTCCATCCATTACTATACTTCCAACCGTCCTTAAGCAACCAATCCTTGGCGAACCTTAGATTGTCCTTAACAGTTGCTCAACCACTTCAGTCATAACTAGTTCTAGTCCTTTTTCCCTCTTAATTCCTTTGGCATTTGGAAAAAATTTAGAACACGAGAATATTATAGCATATGCAATCGATCCTATACCCGAAGCATATGGGACACGATTCATAATGTCTAACATAAAGACATGATACTTGATCAGTCTTTTGCTATAATATTTCTATTTGCCATGTTCTCATAATTTTGATTATGAATAGGGATTTCGTAATCATAATCAAATTTTGAGAATGCAATTAACATTTCGATATATGTAACAGCCACAGTTTGGGTATGTAATTTTATTTTTTGGAATTATTATTTGAGGGAACTCGACGAGTTGGGGCCTCAACTCGTCGAGTAGAGTCTTATCTGTTGGCGGGTTTTTGCGACCGGACTCGACGAGTCGGGTATCTGACTTGCTGATTCGGTGCTGATTAGGAAAACCCTAATCCCCAGGTTTGGGAGCCTATTTAAAGACCTTTATGGCCTTCATTTGCGGCCACCTTGTTCCAAAGAAACCCTAGAGAGTAGAGATAGTGAGTTTGAGGGCAAGAGGGCAAGAGGGGGCTATTTCTTCATCTTTTGTGTGGATTTGCTTGAAGGAAGGAAGGAGCACAAATCTAGAGTGTGAAGGGGACTGGATCTGAGCTAATCATCTAGTGATATCATCTTTGGAGGTATAATCCTTTCCATTTCGTGTTATATTGTTGGATTTCTTGATTTTAGGGTTTTTACCCTCATTTTTATGGAAGATCTAGTGAGTATGAGGACCCCCTTTGGAATTGACATCCGATCTGGGCCATGAGAGGTCCCTTAGAGTTATTATCTTACAGCTTTTTGCAAGCAAATAAGGAATTGGAGACTAGGTTACCATTTCTAGTGTTATTTCTCCATTTGAGGCTTGATACGGGTTGTATGCACGTAAAGGTTGCACCTTTACGTGACTTTTGAGTGTTTAAGGGTTAGATCCATGATTTGGTTAAGCAGATCTGACCTCAGGAGGTTATTTGAGCAAGTCCATGGAGAAAACTCGCCGAGTGCATATGTAGACTCGACGAGTCGGACCGGGTTGCCCCGGGGTCTGACTCCAGTGGTGACTCGGTGAGTTGAGGGGTGACTCAGTGAGTCGAGTGAATCTTAGAAAGGGAAGAGTATGTGGGAATGATGGGACTCGCCGAGTCGTCGTATGCACTCGGCGAGTCTGGTCGAAATGGACAGGTGACTTTTGGTTAACTTTTAGGGTTTGTCAACAAATGGGCCTTCGGGTCTGAGGAGGGGTAGAATGGTCTTTTACCCTTCTAGGGATTTGCATCAGAGAATATCCAATTTGTGAAGAGACATTTATTTAGTGTAATTTATTATTGTGTCTAGGAGGAGGCTAGGGCAGTATTCTGATATCGAGATTTTACCGAGTTACCCGAGGTGAGTCTTCTCACTATACTTTACCTAGAGTGGTAATTAGAGTTATGTGACAGAGTATGTTGTATGCTTTTGCATGATATGATTTCTTTGTGATTTATGATATGTATGTTACAGAGTTTACAGAGTTAGGACCAGAAGGTCCACAGAGTTAGGGCCATAGGGCCTACAGAGATAGGGGACTACAGGGTCCCACTGAGACACATTGACCAGAGGGTCAAACAGAGTTATAGCCTCGAGTGGCTAATATGTGGTGTGTATGGTATTTTGGGGAACTCACTAAGCATTTATGCTTATAGTGTTGTGTTATGTGTTTCAGATACCAGTGAGGATTACGGGAAGGCGCCAGCTTGATCAGTACACACAGGACGAGCCTTTTTATATTATGATATTGGGATGTGATGTTATGATTTAACTATGTGATACAGTGATGTTTTATAACAATGATGAATGAAAAGGTGTTTTAAAAAATGTGAAAATTTATTTGAAAATTTGGGTGTTACAAGTTGGTATCAAAGCCTTGGTTTGAGGGATTCGGGTGCACCTTCGGGCGTATCTGAACTCAAACTGAGGATTTGAGGGGTTTTCAAAATAAAAGTTACGAAAATTTTCTCAAGATTAAAAAGTTTTTGAAAGAGCATAGCAGAGCAGTATGTACGATCAGCCAGCGCCGAAACGGTGATTTCCCAAAATACCCGTACTTTATGATTTATGAGATATGTTATGATATGATATGCCTACTAGAGTAGGCTAGGTATTCTTATTAGGACTAGAGTGGCCTAATTTATGATGCCTTAGCCTATGGATTTTGCTGCTAGGAGATGCTTGAGAGCGAATAGATAGCAGCGAGGAGCTTATGAGAGATTTACTTCAGAGTAGACTATGTATAGAGAGAGAGAGTAGAGTACTTGGGATTTGGTATCCTAGGAGGAGGACTTAAGGTGAATATTGATGCGGTGTGGGCGGTACTATTGGGCCCGTACTACCAAAGGCACCGAATCAGTGTGCAGCCCAAGTAAGAATCCTTAGGGTACCAGGGATCAAGTAGGATTAGGATATCGAGTGTATGTATACTCGAGCGAGTCTCTGATATCTTGTGTTGTATTTCAGAGAGACATCATGGTGGGGACACGCCACGGGCCAGGGACTAGTGATGGGGGTGTGAGCGATGAGGAGCTCCGCCAGATGATTCATGATGAGGTGGCTGTTGCCATCCGCGCTGAGATTCTAGAGATGTTCGGGTCTATCAAGACCACCCGGATCGAGACTTTTGATGAGCGTTATGCTACTCTTACTGATGTTGTTGTTGTTGCAGCCACTGCGGCCGTTGCTGTTGCCAAGCCAAAGGGGGGTGACGCGTTGCTGTACCGGAAGTTCAGCAACACGAAGCCACCAGAGTTTGATGGGACTCAAGATCCGATAGCTGCGATGAGGTGGATCTATGACATTAAGGGGTGCTTCTACACATGTTCATGTCCGGAACATCTGAGGGTTCGGTTTGCACTGAACCAGCTTCGCTTGGGGGCGAAGGATTGGTGGAAGTTTGTGACAGTGCACTATTCTTCTGCAGAGCTTGATGCGGTGACCTGGGAGAGGTTCACCACTATATTTCGTGATGAGTACTTTCCCCCGTTAGAAAGGGAGCGTTTGGCCTAGGACTTCTTGACCCTCAAGCAGGGTACAGAGTCTGTTACTGTGATCATCAGGATGTTTCATGAGAGGGCGATGTTTTGCCCTGAGCACGTGTCTTCTGAGTAGGCACGTATGAGCCGGTATTTGAGCATTTTGAGGAGAGACATCCGCGAGTGCGTGGAGAACTCGACGTACCGGACATTTGCCGAGCTTCAGGAAAATGCTCGAAAGAGGGAGATTGAGCTAGAGACTCAGGCCAGGGAGGAGGCGGAGTCTCAAGGGAGGGATCGGCGACCGGCACAGTCCCAACCGGCTGCCAAGCGGGCTAAGCCCGCCGATTTGAGATCTGGGAACCAAAAGGGCCGCACTTGTGGCAAGTGCTGAAAGATTCGTGAGGGGGTGTTTAGAGAAGGGTCTTGCTACAAGTGTAGCAAGGAGGGGCATATGGCCAAGGATTGCCCCAAGGGGTTTGCAGTTTGTTTTCACTGCAACAAGACTGTACACCGGAAGGCCGAGTGTCCGCAATTATGAGGGTCAGTTCAAGGAGCTTCTCTGGGTTCTATCCTTGCTGCTGTTCTAGCTTCAGAGAGTCAGCCGATGAAGGTTAAGGCGCCGAAGGCTCGCGGGAGATCCTTCCAGTTGACAGTAGAGGAGGTCCACGCAGCACCCGATGTTGTGGCTGGTATGTATTCTTTCATATGTTTATTCTAAGTTTGTGGTGTTATGCTTATATTGTGATATGCGTAGGTACATTTCTTGTATGTCCTGTGCATGCTTTGGTGTTATTTGACTCGGGTGCGATTCGGTATTTTGTATCGGTAGCCTTTAGTCAACACATCAGTATTCGTCGTGAGGCATTGAGTCGACCTTTTGCGAGTTTCCATAGCTGACGAGAGAGCAGTTTATGCCACTGATGTAATTCGAGGATGTGTGCTCGAGATATTCGGCGTTGAGTTTTCTATTGATTTAGTCCCAATTGCTATGGGAGATGTCTATGTCATCGTGGGCATGGACTGGTTGAGCAGATTTGGACCGGTTATCGACTGCGAGCGACAGCTGGTGACCATACGAGGCCCTAGTAGGGGAGTTCTTACAGTTTATGGTGAGGGTACCCGTTCTGGGTCGGCATTTTGTTCAGCCGTGAGAGCAAGGCAGAGTTTACAGCAGGGCTGTAGTGGGTTTGTGGCTTATGTGGTAGATACAAGGGTAGGTGCAAAGAGACCCAGATCGGTTGATGAGGTCCCGGTAGTATGTGAGTTCCCGGATGTTTTCCCCAAGGAGTTGTCGGGTGTGCCTCCCGAGAGGCAGGTGGAGTTCCGTATCGATTTGATTCTGGGGGCAGCGCCTATTGCCAAGGCGCCCTATCGCCTTGCACCTCCAGAGATGCAGGAGTTATCCTCGCAGCTTCAGGAGCTGCTGGGGAAGGGGTTTATTCGGCTGAGTAGCTCGCCGTGGGGAGCGTCGATCCTTTTTTTCAAGAAAAATGATGGTTCACACCGGATGTGCATTGATTACCGGGAGTTGAACAAGCTGACGGTCAAGAACCATTACCCCTTACCGAGGATCGACGATTTGTTCGATCAGTTGCAGGGAGCATCTTGGTTTTCCAAGATTGATTTGAGGTCTGGATATCATCAGATGAGGGTGCGTGTTGAGGATATTTAGAAGACATCGTTCAGGACTCGTTACGGGTATTACGAGTTCGTGGTGATGCCTTTCGGGCTCACCAATGCACTGGTGGCGTTCATGGACCTCATGAACAGGGTGTACAGGCCGATGTTGGATCATTCGGTGATCATGTTCATTGATGATATATTGGTGTATTCGAGGTCCAGAGAGCAGCATGAGGAGCATTTGAGGGAGATCCTCGAAGTTCTGAGATCGGAGAGGCTTTACGCCAAATTCTCCAAGTGTGATTTCTGGTTACGGGAGGTCCAGTTTCTTAGGAAGCTCGTCAACCAGAATGGGATATTGGTCGATCCGGCCAAGATTGAGGCGGTTATGAGTTGGGAGGTGACGAGATCCCCTTTGGAGATCAGGAGTTTCCTGGGGTTGGCCAGATATTATCGGAGATTCATTCAGGATTTCTCTAGGATTGCGGTTCCTCTCACCAGGCTGACCCGGAAGGGCGTGGCTTTCAGTTGGGGCCCGGAGCAGTAGGCCTCATTCGAGACACTTCGCCAGAGATTGTGTGAAGCCCCAGTGTTGGCCCTTCTAAAGGGAATGGAGGACTTTGTGGTATATTGTGACGCGTCGATATCGGGACTGGGTGTGGTGCTAATGCAGAGAGGGCATGTGATAGCATACGCATCGAGGCAGCTAAAACCTCATGAGAGGAGGTATCCTATGCATGATCTGGAGTTAGGGGTTGTGGTGTTCGCCCTCAAGATCTGGCGTCACTATTTGTATAGGGTTCGGTGTACCATATACACGGACCACAAGAGCTTGAAGTATTTGATGGATTAGACCAACCTGAACATGCGTCAGAGGAGATGATTGGACGTGGTAAAGGATTATGAGTGTGAGATCCTATACCACCCGGGAAAAGCTAACATGGTAGCCGATGCCTTGAGTCGCAGGGTAGAGAGTGCCCCTTTGCGAGATGTTTGTATGAGGCTGACAGTGATGACTCCGGTTTTGGATGCCATTCGAGAGGCCCAGGTGGAGGCCATGAGATCGGAGAACCGCAAGCGAGAGCGGGTGATTGGGCAGATGTCAAAGTTCATTGTCGATAGTCGGGGGCTTATGACCTTCCAGGGACGTATTTGGGTGCCATTTGAGGGTGGGACACATGCTATTTTGACAGAGGAGGCGCACAGGTCGAGGTTTTCGATCCATCCCGGGGCCACTAAGATGTATTTGGACCTGAAAAGAGATTATTGGTGGCCCTGTATGAAGAGGGATGTGGCTTGGTTTGTAGAGAGGTGCTTGACCTGTCGCACGGTTTAGACTGAGCACAAGTGTCTGCATGGCAAGTTGCAGCCGCTTAACGTTCCCCAGTGGAAGTGGGAATAGATTTCCATGGATTTTATCACCAAATTGCCAAGGACTGCGAGAGGCGTCGATGCAATTTGGGTGATCGTTGACCGGATGACGAAGAGCGCTCATTTTCATGCTATCAGTGAGAAAGGTGGTGTCTCGGCATGGGGTGCCGATCTCGATTGTGTCCGATCGAGATGTGCGTTCCACTTCCAGGTTTTGGAAGAGGTTTCATGAGGAGTTGGGTACAAGATTGCATTTCAGCACTGCTTACCACCCTCAGACCGACGGTCAGAGTGAGCGGACTATTCAAACGCTCGAGGACATTTGTTGGGGAGAGGTAGGGCAACGAGTGATGGGTAGTACGGAGATAGTGCTCCAGACTACTGAACAGATTCAGCAGGTCAGACAGAGGTTTCTGCTGGCTCAGAGTCGTCAGAAGAGTTACGCGGATAAGCGTCGCCCAAAGCCTGAGTTCCAAGTTGGTGATTTTGTTCTCCTTAAGGTATCACCTTAGAAAGGTGTGATTCAGTTCAGGAAGAGAGGCAAGTTGGGGCATCGGTATCTTGGTCCATTCAATGTAATCACGAGGGTAGGCAGAGTAGCGTATCATTTGGAGTTACATGTGGAGTTGGGTCAGATTCATGATACCTTCCACGTGTCTTAGTTGAGGAAGTGTATTGCCGACAAATTGGCAGTAGTACCATTGGAGGATATTCAGGTGGATGCGAGCCTGAATTATGTTGAAAGGCCAATTGCGATAAGGGATCTATGGATCAAGGTTTTGAGAAACAAGGAGGTGTCCTTGGTGCAGGTTCAGTGGCAGCATCAGAAAGGGTCCGAGCTGACATGGGAACCGGATATCAAGATGCGTCAGCAGTACCCAGAGTTATTTGAAGAGCGAGACTTCGAGGGCGAAGTCTGATTCTAGCAGGGCAGAATCGTAACAACCGGATTTTGGGTATATAATTTTATTTTTTGGAATTATTATTTGAGGTAACTCGACGAGTTGGGGCCTCAACTCGTCGAGTAGAGTCTTATCTGTTGGCGGGTTTTTGCGACCGGACTCGACGAGTCGGGTATCTGACTCGCCGAGTCGGTGCTGATTAGGAAAACCCTAATCCCCAGGTTTGGGAGCCTATTTAAAGACCATTATGGCCTTCATTTGCGGCCACCTTGTTCTAGAGAAACCCTAGAGAGCAGAGATAGTGAGTTTGAGGGCAAGAGGGGGCTATTTCTTCATCTTTTGTGTGGATTTGCTTGAAGGAAGGAAGGAGCACAAATCTAGAGTGTGAAGGGGACTGGATCTGAGCTAATCATCTAGTGATATCATCTTTGGAGGTATAATCCTTTCCATTTCGTGTTATATTGTTGGATTTCTTGATTTTAGGGTTTTTACCCTCATTTTTATGGAAGATCTAGTGAGTATGAGGACCCCCTTTGGAATTGACATCGGATCTGGACCATGAGAGGTCCCTAGAGTTATTATTTCCAGCTTTTTGCAAGCAAATAAGGAATTGGAGACTAGGTTACCATTTCTAGTGTTATTTCTCCATTTGAGGCTTGATACGGGTTGTATGCACGTAAAGGTTGCACCTTTACGTGACTTTTGAGTGTTTAAGGGTTAGATCCATGATTTGGTTAAGCAGATCTGACCTCAGGAGGTTATTTGAGCAAGTCCATGGAGGAAACTCGCCGAGTGCATATGTAGACTCGATGAGTCGGACCGGGTTGCCCCGAGGTCTGACTCCAGTGGTGACTCAACAAGTTGAGGAGTGACTCAGTGAGTCGAGTGAGGCTTATAAAGGGAAGAGTCTGTGGGAACGATGGAACTCGCCGAGTCGTCGTATGCACTCGGCGAGTCTGGTCGAAATAGATAGTTGACTTTTGGTTGACTTTTAGGGTTTGTCAACAAATGGGCCTTCGGGTCTGAGGAGGGGTAGAATGGTCTTTTACCCTTCTAGGGATTTGCATCAGAGAATATCCAATATGTGAAGAGACATTTATTTAGTGTAATTTATTATTGTGTCTAGGAGGAGGCTAGGGCAGTATTCTGATATCGAGATTTTACCGAGTTACCCGAGGTGAGTCTTCTCACTATACTTTACCTAGAGTGGTAATTAGAGTTATGTGACAGAGTATGTTGTATGCTTTTGCATGATATGATTTCTATGTGATTTATGTTATGTATGTTACAGAGTTTACAGAGTTAGGACCGGAAGGTCCACAGAGTTACGCCAGAGGGCCCACAGAGATATGGGACTGCAGGGTCCCACTAAGACACATTGACCAGAGGCTCAAATAGAGTTATAGCCTCGAGTGGCTAATATGTGTTGTGTGTGGTATTTTAGGGAACTCACTAAGCATTTATGCTTACAGTGTTGTGTTATGTGTTTCAGCTACTAGTGAGGATCACGGGAAGGCGCCAGCTTGATCGGTATACACATGAGGAGTCTTTTTATATTATGATCTTGGGATGTGATGTTATGATTTGACTATGTGATACAGTGATGTTTTATAACAATGATGAATGAAAAGGTGTTTTAAAAAATGTGAAAATTTATATGAAAATTTGGGTGTTACAATATATAGAATTTCCTTATGTTGAACCATTCCATCATAACATTCATATATATTTTTTACTAAACGTGATTAAAATCTCAATCTAAGCTTTTAGAATTGAAATAAAGTATAATTTCCTCTCCCTTAATTATAGAAAAACAACTTTTCAAACTCTACAACTTGCAAATTGAAACTTTTGTTTTCTATAATTACATCGCTAACTTGCAACATTTACCATAATTGTTTATGCTCCCACTAGCCTAATAATTATTATTTTACTAGCATAACACTTATGCTCCCACTAGCTTTGACATGTACTCAGTATTCAGTTGGACTTCTAAAAATCAATACTTCATTATCTTTCATTACCAAAGTTTAGATTTCTGACACGAGATGCTTTTATAAGACTTTATCTAGGCTTCTCAAACTCATATACCTTTCCTTAAATAGCTCACATGTGTGTCTAAACAATTTAAGAACTTATAGCAATAAGTATCAAATGTTTAGACCTTTTTCCATTTATCACAATTCGAATTTTGAAAAGGGATGTCGTAATCATAATCGAATTTGAGAATGTAAATATCACAATTGCTATCTCCTTAAAATCTACTTAGTGAAACCGTTTCCTCACCATCATTTCCATGAATCAGAGAGAAACCTTATGACACTTAGATTTTATGGTGTATGTGTTCCTATCCATGTGAATTTTTCAAACCATAATCAAAAGACAAGGTTAGTGACAAATCCAAACTTATATGGACTGAACTTGTTCAATCTTAATTTCTTGCCACCTGGTAGAACAAGGGCCTACCATGTCTTCCAAGTTATTATGCAAACAATTGAGAACACATAGAACTCATATGCATAGCCAACTTTAACTGGAATGGTCACAAAAATAAGAATATGTCAAAATGATAGGTGTCACAACTAGGAATTTTGATGCTTTGTAAACATTGAACAATGATAACATGGTGATTAAAACTTGAAAGCATGTATGATGCTTATTCAATGACAACAAAATTTCATCAAACACTCTATACAAACACTTCAAATAGTCAACAAAGAATTGGAAACCCTAGAAATCCTGGTTTAGGTCCATTATGGACTAGGATTTCCTTATTGGGCCTAATGGGCCAATAAGCTTCCAATTTGACAATTTTGGGCTTAGAACTCTTAAATGGGTCCACATTCATGAAACTTAAAATTTTGGGCCATAATGGATCTAAAATGGACTAGTTTATCTCTAATGGGCCTTATTGGGCTATAACAAATCTAACTTGCCCAAATGGGCCATGAAACTCATACTGTAATTTATTTTGGGCTGTGAACCATCTCCAAATACCTATTGGGCCGAAAAATCATCAAAATGGACCATAATATGGACTTAAGCACAAAAAGGCCCAAATTCTTTTCTTTCTTCTCCCTCTCTTGGCCCAACTACAAAACAAGACAGAAAAGAGTTGACTTAATGGTGCCACCTCACAATTATACATGGGGTATCCATGCACTCTTCTCATGTTCCCATGCATGTCAACTCAGCTCACTCTCTCCTCTATCCCCTCCTCTTATTTCGGCCGAGACACACACACCCCCCATCACCATTGCAAAGTTTCTTCAAACTCTCTCTCTAGAACTCCTTCACCTTTCCTCCAAAATTTCGAGAATCATAAGGGCTACAAGAAGATCTTTTCCAAATATCACTAATCCTTGGTAAGTTGTTGTTTGATCCATACTTTAACTTCTTGATTACCTCAAAAATATCCCTTATCTCATGCAAAATTCGTGATCTTGCTTCTTAGAACACATCTAAGCCAAAGATCTTCCAAGAAGCTTGCTAGGCTGAAAGATCTCACCATTTTCTTTTATTTTTTCTTCAAAACTGAGATCCACAAGAAAAGGTGACTTCATACCCCTCTATTTTCGGTTTTTACAAGATTTATGGGGGAGAATACAAGTAAAATGTGTAGATCTATGTGTTTTTGTATGATATGTGTGATTTCTTGAATTTATTTGATAAATATGTGTGAAAAATCATGATCTAGAAGAGATCCTTAACCATGATTAGGAAATATATGTTCTAAGACATCTTAAAACATGTTATTATCAAGACCAAAGTATTATACAAGTTCAAAATAAGCAAAACAAAACACAAATCCAAATTATGAACCATTTTTGACAAATAAGCAAAAGATGGGAAATAAATGTCATTTACGGTTTTTTAAGGGTCAAAAAGGTCAAATCAGTTAAAATATGAGTTATGTTGATTTTTAAAGGACTAAAAGTGTAAATTTTAGCCTAATGGGCTAAACTTTGGGCTTATCGGCCTTTAGGCCCAAAATTGCAAAAAAGGTGTTTTTTAAGGGTTAAAATGGTAAAATTCTCAAAACAAGGGGAAAAAGAGTAAAAAAAACTAATTCAGGGGTTAAAATGATATTTTTTATCCAAACAAGGATAAAAAATGTAAAGTTTTTGGATTTTGGGCCAAAATTGTAAAAGTTGCAAAAAGTTTGGGCTTTAGCTGAAAAACACTTTTCTGGAGGGGCTAAAACTGCCAAAGAGTAAATTTTGAGCTAAAAACATCACTTGAACAAGTCTATGGGTTAAAAGTGTCAAGAAAATGGTTTAAGGGCTTAAAATGTCTTTTTTTATAAAGGACTAAAATTGTCATTTTTATTAAAGAAGGGCTGAAAGGGTTCAAACCAATATTTTTAGTCAATTATTTTCTTTTTAAGATATTGAGTCAAAAACATCAAATTGCAACTTACGAATATAGAAACACGAATATACATATAATTCTAAATATCGTTATAAACAACCGACCGGCCTCGTGCCGTTACGAATCTAAAAATCAATCTTTCCGACAATTATACAATACCTAAAACAAATAAATATTCAAATCTTTGGGCTTGAAAGTTCCAATCATGCTTGTTGGGCCTTTATGACCCATTAACATGACTTTTGGGCGCAAAGGATAATAATAAATGTTATTGGGCCTTCTATGACCCAATTTCATATTTAAGGGACCCTCAATGGCTTTCAAGTGCTATTGGGCCTTAGTGGCCCATTAGCATTGCTAGTAAGGTCCAAATAAATCAAATGCGAAATGGACCAACGTGCCCTTTGTATACCCAATAGCCATAAATAATATGTGGGATTAGTAGGACTTTGTAATCCTCTTCTCCATGTTTATTAGGCCTACCTTCAATTCAGTAAACATATACAGATCGTTAATCAATGGTAATCAAGTTCATGTTACATTCAGTGAGTAATAGCGGGCGGCACCTCTATGGGTCGTCTGTAGTCTGCAGTTATAATCAAAGTCTCCTGGAGGGAGAGCGAGAGTTTGTGTATAAACAAATCTAATACTAGCCGAGTAATCAAGGAAAATCATAGCCATTCGTTGTGACAGTATAACATTTTGAAACAATTATAATTCAACACCAATCATTTGTACTTTTCAATAACTATAATGCAAAAAATGTTCATTTATACACGCTTTGAAATCATTCATGCATAAACCTATGGATCTTCACACTTTGGTATAAACAATTGTTTTTTTTAGAAAATATCGGATTTTCTGGGTTTTATATATTACACAAAAAGTTCACATAACAACCATGTTTATGAACTCACCAACATTCCATATGTTGACGTTTTTCAAAATCCCTTGTATTCTCAGGTAACAGGTAAGCTGAGGAGTAATACCAAGTATGTTAGGGTATTATACTTTTGGAAAACTATCAAACAATTTATGTTATGGATATGTAATGTTTAAACAATGTACTTGATGTGAGCAACGCCAGTTGTAATGTATTGATGCATGGTGATGTTTATGTTATGATTCATGTATATTCATTGTGATGATATTCAATTTAAGCCACGCGAGCCCTTGGACGTTTCCGTCGTCTGGTTCAGGGGTGTGACAGGTTGGTATCAGAGCACTGTTTATAGTAAACTGGCATATCTAGCCACACATTTATATGCAAATATAAACCAAAGAGGGACTAAAACAACTCTGAACAAAACAAAACAAATAAAACACAACGATAAAACACCTCTACTTGTACGATATAGGAAAAATAACCTAATACCAAATCAAGTAAGACGATGTTGACATCTCGGTTATGTCGGGACTGTTCATAGTGGTATTAAGGGGTAAATGTAGCTTGATCAATTACATTTCCTCCGAAGTACAACTATCACATACCCCGAGAAAATCATGATGGTCGGTAAACCTAAAAACATACCCCTTTGATTACCAAGAAGAGAACATCAACTCAATTTACATAATAAGTAAAACATCTTAGGAATAATAGTACATTCATACACTCTCACAGACAGTATGGCCGACTTCCATCACTCCGGAGATCCGTATTTCCCTAATCAGGGAAATAACGGATGGTTGGAGGAGGAACCTGAAGAAGACCCCGAGGAGGAGTCTGAGGAGGAAGTCGAGGGCGGACCTGTTGAGCCAGTGGTGGACCTGGAAGAAGAGGAAGTCGAAGAAGACCTCGAGGAGCAACCCAGCGATGACGATGACGGTGATTCAGACGCGGTGTCCGAAGTCATCAACCCCTCTTACCCGAATAGGGTGCCCGCTCACCGGATGGGCCCGACTAGTCCTACACCCCCCTAGGGTATCGAAATTTGGAGGTGGAGCAGGCAACAGGGACAACGACCCCCGTTTGGCATGGCACGCGAGTTTTATGACTTGAGGGAGGGAGGATTGGCTGATCGCGCACTTCCAGTTATGGTGAGACGATTGCGGGATACTGGTGATCTGGCTCAGAGCACCGCTGATTAGATGCACCAGATGCGAACCAGGGTTGAGCAGGAGACACGAGAAGTTCTCCGAGAATTCCATATGAGACATGTAAGGTGGGAGGCCCGACTCCAAGACACAGAGCGACAGGTGGCCCGGCTTCAGGGAGCATCCACTTCTTCATCACCACCCCTGGCACATCCCACCCTGCCTAGGATTAGTCGTTCCCATCTTTAGTATTATGCTTATATGCTCTATGCTATGTATTATCGACTCTACATTTAAGTGATTACACTACTCATAGAGCCGTTACGTTGCCGAACTTGCACCACTTATGTATGCTCTTTCGAGCAAATTTTCATGTATCAAAGTACGAATATTATTAGTGAAAAAATATATGTGTTCTATTATGATGTTTTTATCCATTATGTGTTATGTTTTCATGATTGTATGTTAATATGTGAAACTACTTGAGTACATGTTATACACCTAGTCTATAGGACCACAAACTCACAAAATTCTAAGCACTCAACATCTTTCCGCTCCATGACAAAAAGATGCCACAACGACCTACTCGTGGGAACCCTGGGCCAACCCCACCAGAAATTACCTCAGCGACATTTCAAGCATCCGTATTTGCGGCAGTCACAGCGGCACTAGCACATATCAACAATGGGAACAATTGTGGAGCCAATGGACAAGGGGCTGGAAGTTCGAACAATGGAATAAATCAAGGACCTACCAACACATGCTCTTACAAAGACTTCACCAACACCAAGCCATGAACCTTTAATGGCACGGGTGGAATGATAACCCAAAAAAGATGGATAGACAAAGTGGAATAGGTATTTGAGATATGCAAATGCCCTGAGGAGATGAAGGTCAAGTTTGCTGCATGCACGTTCATTGATCAAGCTCTCACCTGGTGGAACGGACATGTGGAAGCCATGACTCTCCCCGTAGACAACTCCATGCCGTGGGCAGAATTGAAAGAAATGCTGATGGCCAAGTATTGCCCGCGAGGTGAAATTCAGAAGATGGAGCAAGAGTTGTGGAGCCTCATTGTCCGAAACTCCGACATTGATGCATACATATCAAGGTTTAGCGAACTGTCACTGTTGTGTCCTGGCATGATTACTTCAGAGGGAAAGAAAATCGAACGATTCATCTGGGGATTAACCTCCTCAATTCAAGGAAATGTGATAGATGCAAATCCTGAAACCTTCGAAAGTGCCAAGAGGTTGGCCAAGAAACTGTATGACCACAACAACAAGAGAAACCAGGGGAAACCGAAGGCAAGAAGGAGAGTGACAACAACAAAGGAAAGAATAACAAGAGAAAGGGGCGACAAGGTTCAGAGTCGTCAAAGAAACAACAAACAGTGACAGTCAATGCTGCAACCAACCAAGTTCCCTCCACACCACATGCTCCAGTCTCAGCTACTCCAAGTGCCCCTTGGCAGTATCCCGGGAATCTCCCAAAGTGCAACAAGTGCAATCTCCATCACCATGGCGAATGCAGAGAGATGCATTGTACCAGTTGCAATCGAAAGGGTCACACGGAAAAATATTGAGGACCTATCCTTCCCAGAACCAGCAGCAAGGAAACAACAACAACAACAACACCAACAACAGTGGCAACAATGCGGGACCAAGCCACACCTGCTATGGATGTGGAAAGACTGGGCATTTCCGTCGAAACTGCCCCAACAACAACAACCCTGGGAATAGAGGAACAGGAAGAGTGCTGACCATGGGTCAGGGAAAAGCAGTTCATGACCCCGCTATTGTCACCGGTACGTTCCTCCTAAACCACACTCATGCATGCATCCTATTTGATACCAGAGCATAACGAAGCTTTGTGAGTAATAGATTTAAATATTTGTTAAAACAACAACCCCAGAAGCTTAATGAAACCTTTACGATGGAAATGGCTAATGGGAAAACAGAATCCACTAGGTAAATCTACATCGGATTCACCCTAACCTTGAACCAACACCTCTTCCAAATAAACCTGATGCATGTTTCCATAAGGAGTTTTGATGTGATTATCGGCATGGATTGGTTAAGCCCCCACCATGCTGAAATTATGTGTCACGAGAAGGCCGTTCGCCTTCACCTTCCAAATCACGAAACCCTAATTATATATAGAGACAAACCTAGCACGAACCTTCGTCTTATTTCATGCATTAAGGCACAGAAGTATCTACGAAAGAAAGATTTGACGTTTCTAGCTCATATAGTGGATAAGTCCAAAGAATAGGTCAATGTTCGAGACATTCCAGTGGCTTGCGATTTCCCAGACGTTTTTCCTGAAGATCCTCTGGGGATACCCCCAGAAAGACTAGTCGAAATCCGAATTGATCTCGTGCCAGGAGCTACACCCATCGCCAAATCGCCCTATAGATTGGCTCATGCAGAGATGCAAGAGTTGTCCAGCCAACTCAGTGAGCTCTTGAACAATGGATTTATCTGACCCAGCTTCTCACCTTGGGGAGCTCCAGTTATCTTTGTTAAGAAGAAAGACGGTTCCTTTAGGATGTGTATTGACTATAGGGAACTAAATAAGCTCACTATCAAAAATCGCTATCCACTTCCGCGAATCGACGATCTATTTGACCAACTCCAACGTGCAAGCTACTTCTCTAAGATAGATCTGTGATCCGGATACCACCAACTCAAAGTCCGGGAAGAGGATATCCCTAAAACCGCTTTCCGAACTCGTTATGGACATTATGAATTTGTCGTAATGCCCTTCGGTCTAAGGAATGCCCCTGCCGCATTCATGGACCTAATGAATCGAATCTACCAACCATTCCTCGACAACTTTGTCATTGTTTTCATTGACGACATTTTAGTTTATTCTTGAAGCAAAGAGGAGCATGTCCAACATCTCCGGCAAATCCTGGAAACCCTGCAAACCGAAAAGCTATATGCAAAACTCTCTAAGTGTGAGTTCTGGCTCCGTAGTGTGAACTTCTTGGGTCATGTCATTAGTCAAGAACGGATACATGTCGATCCTTCTAAGGTCAAAGCCATTGAAGGATGGGCGATCCCAACGACACCCACAGAAATTCGTCAAGTTTTAGGGCTCACAGGCTATTACAGGAGGTTCATCCAGAACTTCTCTAAGACAGCCAAGCCAATTACTATGCTTACACAAAAGGGCGTACCCATTAAATGGAAAAATAAGCAAGAAGATGCATTCCGAACTCTGAAGCAAGCACTCTGCAGCGTACCGGTACTATCGCCACCAGAGGGAACGGAGCACTTCGTAGTTTACTGCGATGTGTCAAATCAGGGTTTAGGTTGCGTACTTATGCAGCGTGGGAAGGTGATAGCTTATGCATCCCGACAGCTAAAGACACATGAGGTGAATTATACCACCCATGACCTCGAACTGGGAGTTATGGTCTTCTCCTTTAAGATTTGGAGGCACTACCTTTATGGTACAAAGTGCACCTTTTTCACTGAACACAAGAGTCTCCAACACATTTTAAATCAAAAAGAGTTGAACATGAGACAACAAAGATGGGTTGAACTGCTAAACGATTATGAGTACGAAATCAAGTATCACCCGGGAAAGACTAACGTGGTAGCTGATGCCTTGAGTAGGAAAGAATACTCAAATTGTCGTGTGAAAACTCTCTCCATAACCATTCAATACCACTTGACCACGCAAATCAAAGCGGCCCAGTTCGATGCTCTAAAAATGGAAAATAAAACAAGAGAAGTGTTATGTGGAATGGAAAAGAATTTCGTAGTTAAGGATGATGGAACCTATTACTTCATGAACCGCATTTAGATCCCTAAGATCAAAGGATTCAGGGAAGTAGTCATGAATGAAGCGCACAAGACACGATACTCCATCCATCCAGGTTCAGATAAAATGTACTTGGATATCAAGCAACATTGTTGGTGGCCCAACATGAAGGCAGAGATTGCCACCTACGTTATCAAATGCCTTACTTGCACTAAAGTAAAGGTTGAATACCAGAAGCCCTCGGGATTACTACAACAACCAGTAATTCCCGAGTGGAAGTGGGAAAGGATTAGTATGGATTTTGTGACCAGATTACCCAAGTCAACAGATTGATTGGATACCATATGGGTAATAGTCGACAGATTGACGAAATCCACCTATTTCCTGCCAATAAAAGAATCCTACAAGATGGAAAGGTTGACCAAGATATACATCAAAGAAGTGGTGAGACTTCATGGAGTGCCAATATCTATCATCTCCGACCGAGATAGTAGATTCACTTCGCGTTTTTGGCAATCACTTCAAAAGACTGTGGGAACACATCTACACATGAGCACTGCTTATCATCCACAAACGGATGGTTAAAGTGAGCGAACCATTCAAACCCTCGAAGACATGCTTCACGCATGTGTGATAGACTTTGGAAAGTCGTGGGATACCAACTTTCCTTTAATCGAATTCTCATACAACAACAGTTATCACTCAAGCATCAAAGTTGCTCCTTTTGAAGCACTATACGGGCGTAAATGCAGATCACCATTGTGTTGGGCTGATGTAAGTGATACTCAGCTAGCACGAAGACAGACAACAAGCAAGGCATTAATGGGACCGGAGATCACACACGAAACAACGTAGAAAATAATTCAAATCAGAGCTCCACTATAAGCATCACGAGACCGACAGAAGAGCTACGCTGATAAACGGCAAAAGCCCTTGGAATTTCAATTCAGGTATCGGGTGTTGATAAAAGTCTCTCCCTGGAAAGGGGTGATTCATTTTGGGAAACGGGAAAAACTAACCCCACAATACATTGGACCCTTCGAGATTCTTGCCCGAATCGGTCCAGTGGCTTATAGACTGCAGCTACCCACCGAGCTCAGCAGTGTACACCCCGTGTTCCATGTTTCCAATTTGAAAAAGTGTTTATCCGATGAAACTCCCTTCATTCAATTTGAAGAAATCTAAATCAACAATAATCTCCTTTTCGTCGAAGAACCAGTCGAAATCATGGACAAGGAAGTGAAGCGTACTAAGCAAAGTCGCATTCCGATTGTGAAAGTTCGATGGAACGCGAAGCATGGACCAGAATTCACATGGGAACGCGAAGACCAGATGAAGCAGAAGTACCCTCATTTATTCTCGCATTCTCAAATCTAGCTTCAAAAGGAATTTCGAGATGAAATTCCCTCTAACGGGGGGATGATGACACAACTAGGAATTTTGATGCTTTGTAAACAATGAACAATGATAACATGGTGATTAAAACTTGAAAGCATGTATGATGCTTATTCAATGACAACAAATTTTCATCAAACACTCTATACAAACACTTCAAATAGTCAACAAAGAATTGGACACCCTAGAAATCCCGGTTTAGGTCCATTATGGACTAGGATTTCCTTATTGGGCCTAATGGGCCAATAAGCTTCCAATTTGATTATTTTGGGCTTAGAAATCTTAAATGGGTCCTAATTGGACCCAAAATCATTAAACTTAACATTTTGGGCCATAATGGATCTTAAATGGACTAGTTTCTCTCTAATGGGCCTTATTGGGCCATAAAAAATCTAACTAGCCCAAATGGGCCATGAAACTCATACTTTAATTTATTTTGGGTCTTGAACCATCTCCAAATACCTGTTGGGCCGAAAATCATCAAAATGGGCCATAATATAGGCTTAAGCACAAAAAGACCCAAATTCTTTTCTTTCTTCTCCCTCTCTCGGCCCAACTACAAAACAAGAGGGAAAAGATTTGACTTAATGGTGCCACCTCACAATTATACATGAGGTATCCATGCACTCTTCTCATGTTCCCATGTATGTCAACTCAACACACTCTCTCCTCTCTCCCCTCCTCTTATTTCGGCTGAGACACACATACCCCCCATCACCATTGCAAAGTTTCTTCAAACTCTCTCTCTAGAACTCCTTCACTTTTCCTCCAAAATTTCGAGAATCACAAGGGCCACAAGAAGATCTTTTCCAAATATCACTAATCCTTGGTAAGTTGTTGTTTGATCCATACTTTAACTTCTTGATTGCCTCAAAAATCTCCCTTAACTCATGCAAAATTTGTGATCTTGCTTCTTAGAACAAATCTAAGCCAAAGATCTTCTAAGAAGCTTGCTAGGCCAAGAGATCTCACCATTTTCTTTCATTTCTTCTTCAAAACTGAGATCCACAAGAAAAGATGACTTCATACCCCTCTATTTTCGGTTTTTACAAGATTTATGGGGGAGAATACAAGTAAAATGTGTAGATCTATGTGTTTTTGTATGATATGTGTGATTTCTTGAATTTATTTGATAAATATGTGTGAAAATCATGATCTAGACAAGATCCTTAACCATGATTACGAAATATATGTTCTAAGACATCTTAAAACATGTTATTATCAAGACCAAAGTATTATACAAGTTCAAAATAAGCAAAACAAAACACAAATCCAAATTATGAACCATTTTTGACAAATAAGCAAAAGTTGGGAAATAAATGTCATTTACGGTTTTCTAAGGGTCAAAAAGGTCAAATCAGTTAAAATATGAGTTATGATAACAATCTTGATTTTTAAAGGACTAAAAGTGTAAATATTAGCCTAATGGGCTAAACTTTGGGCTTTTCGGCCTTTAGGCCCAAAATTGCGAAAAGTATGTTTTTCAAGGAGTTGAAATGGTAAAATTCTCAAAACAAGGGGAAATAGGGTAAACAAAAACTAATTCAGGGGTTAAAATGATATTTTTTTACAAACAAGGATCAAAAATGTAAAGTTTTTGGATTTTGGGCCAAAATTGTAAAAGTTGCAAAACGTTTGGGCTTTAGCTGAAAAACACTTTTCTGGAGGGGCTGAAGCTGCCAAAGAGTAAATTTTAAACAAGTCTATGGGTCAAAAGTGTCAAAAAATGGTTTAAGGGCTTAAAATGTCTTTTTTTTTTATAAAGGACTAAAATTGTCATTTTTACTAAAGAAGGGCTGAAAGGGTTCAAACCAATATTTTTTAGTCAATTATTTTATTTTTAAGATATTGAGTCAAAAACATCAAATTTCAACTTACGAAAATAGAAAAACGAATATACATATAATTCTAAATATCGTTATAAACAACCGACCGGACTCGTGCCGTTACGAATCTAAAAATCAATCTTTCCGATAATTATACAATACCTAAAACAAATAAATATTAAAATCTTTGGGCTTGAAAGTTCCAATCATGCTTGTTGGGCCTTTGTGACCCATTAACATGACTTTTGGTCCCAAAGGATAATAGTAAATGTTATTGGGCCTTCTATGACCAAATTTCATATTTAAGGGACCCTCAATGGCTTTCAAGTGCTATTGGGCCTTAGTGGCCCATTAGCATTGCTAGTAAGGTCCAAGTAAATCAAATGCGAAATGGGCCAACGTGCCCTTCGTATACCCAATAGCCATAAATAATACGTGGGATTAGTAGGACTTTGTAATCCTCTTTTCCACGTTTATTAGGCCTACCTTCAATTCAGTAAACATATACAGGTCATTAATCAATGGTAATCAAATTCATGTTAGATTCAGTGAGTAATAGTGGGCGGCACCTCTATGGGTCGCCTGTAGTCTGTAGTTATAATCAAAGTCTCTTGGAGGGAGAGCGAGAGTTTGTGTATAGATCTATACGGGGGTGACTCCCCCACACCTCAGTTGTTCGCTACAGTTAGACTCGGTCAGTCTAGGGTGATAAATTATTAAGATCAATTACGGCGTGCGTTAGAATGCGAAGACAGACGAACTAGTCATTATCATGCATGGTTATAACGACTCACATATACAAATCTAATACTACCCGAGTAATCAAGGAAAATCGTAGTCATTCGTTGTGACGGTATAACAATTTGAAACAATTATAATTTCTAATCGGAAAACATCGGGTTTTTCAAGGAAATCAACACCAATCATTTGTACTTTTCAATAACTATAATGCAAAACTTTTCATTTATACATGCTTTGATATCATTCATGCATAAACCTACAGACCTTCACACTTTGGTATAAACAATTGTTTTTATAGAAAATATCGGATTCTGGGTTTTATAAACTACACAAACCGTTCTCAAAACAACCATGCTTATGAACTCACCAACGTTCCATATGTTGACGTTTTTCAAAATCCCTTGTATTCTCAGGTAACAGGTAAACTGAGGAGTAATACCAAGTATGTTAGGGTATTATGTTTTTGGAAAACTATCTAACAATTTATGTTATGGATATGTAATGTTTAAACAATATACTTGATGTGAACAATGCCAGTTGTAATGTATTGATGCATGGTGATGTTTATGTTATGATTCATGTATATTCATTGTGATGATATTCAATTTAAGTCACGCGAGCCCTCGGACGTTTCCGTCGTCTGGTTTGGGGGTGTGACAATAGGTTACAAACCTCAAGTCGTCTTCTAGTGATAAATAATAGGTTTTTATTCTTGATTACTTCTTCAAACTCATCAAGATCTTTAAGACTCCCACTGACCACTTGACATATAAGATTCTCTTGTCAAGAATAATTCCTTGACAAACAAATATTCAAGAGTTAGTGCGGATTCTTATCAAGACAAACACTTCATAAGTGGTCACAGTTGGTCTTTGTCTTATCCAGGACATCACAACTTAATAATTTCAAATGTACAAGAGTAAGAAACATTTTACTCTACATTTGACAAGTGTTATAAACCTTTCTTCAAATTTCTCACTCAAGTTACAATCTTGGAGCATAACTCTAAGATTTGGTTTTTGGAACGAAGTATGATTCACCTTAATTGATTTAACCATTTCAACAATTCACGATTTCTCTTCTTAGTCATGCAAATGCACTAAGATGTCCTTAGAGGATCAATAGTGATATGGTTTTCATAATCATTAAGATGATCATAAAACACGATACTAAAGTACTCTCCCATCTTTTCAGATTGGAGAAACTTTTATCCTTCTACCTAATTTGATTTTACCCATTCGTTCTGCTATACATTGAAAAATTTCCAATGTTTCAAAATTATACTTAAACTTGTAAGCATGACCATATTTCCTAAACTTTAGTAAATCATGACGAATAGTCGTTTCATTCTTTGTGGTGGACTTGACCAGTGCACAAGAATGTGTACTCGATCCCTTAGTCCTTCACTTGACTCACATATATATGTGATCAAGGAATTAGTCTTAATTTGCCAAATATGAAAAATCTCATTCATCATACAATACACCTTACATGATTCCAAGTTTCTGTCCAATTGAAACTTGGGTGATGAGAATCTTTTCGTATTTGGCAAATACTCGACACTACCACAAACGAAAGAATCAAATTCCAAGTTTCTGTCCAATTGAAACTTGGGTGATGAGAATCTTTCCTTATGCGAAAAAAAACTTTTCCTTACAATGCAATTACAAATGAAAACTATGTTATTACATATTTCCTAGCAATCTATCATAACTCCTAAGCAGTAGCTCAAAAATCCGATCTTCAAACCATACGATTGAAATCCATCTTCGCGATCAGATTCATCATACTGTTCTTTTAAGCTTCCTTGCATTTGCATGATCCTACAAAACATCAAAATGCAACCTAGTCACATCATGTATTAAGAATGATCAATTAGGAACTTAATAGAGTTAGATAGTGGACTTACCTGAAGCAGAGTCAAACTTTTTGATTCTACCTTCTCTCATATCTTTCAGGTAGTCAGGGCAGCTTCGCAACTAATGCCCCTTCTCTTGGCAATAGAAACATATGGAGTCTTTGGGAATAGTACATAGGACAATCTTACACTCAGCCTTTCCCTTTACCATTTGGTTAACCGGTTTGACTATGGCCGATCCCTTTCCATTGGGAAGAGAAAGCTTTTTTGGACTTCCAATGTTACCATTGTTAATGTCCATGGAAGTTTGAGAAGTAGATCTTCCAATCAAATTTGCTTTTCTAGTGCGCTAAATCATTGTTGATTCAGCAGCAACGAGCAAATAGGTAAGATCAATAAGGATCATGTCGTGGTCTGCCACATAGTAGTCCTTAATGAACTCACTATATGATTCGGGAAGTGACTGAAGAACCCAATCAATAGCCAACTTCCTTGGGAACACGACACCAAACATTCTCAACCTGTCAATGTGTGACTTCATCTCCAAGACGTGAGTACACACAAACCTTCCTTCTTGATGTTTCATTGCAAGTAGGGCTTTAGTGACCTTGAATTTTTCAAGTCTTTGAACTTGTGGGTTATGGAGAATTATTAGAGAAGGTGGAGGAAGTGAAGTATGATTTCCACTTCAACGATCCAATCATGAGACATCATCTTCAGAAGGAAAGCATGTTCCAAAAGATTTGGAAAGACCATAGTTATCTGAACTAGACATCTACAATGGGATAAATTCAAGTTAGTTGATTTAAGTCCTTAATATAACACCCAAATGAATTATTAAGGCTATGACCCAACACAATAATTTACAATTTGGAAGAGGGATGTCGTAATCCAATTTTCAAAATATTTGAAGGTAGGTAAATGCCGATTTACCAATTTCCACCACAAAAAACAAAAAATAATTTTAGGTTTTAAGTGAATTGAAATTCCTAGATCCTTTGACATTCCTTGAAACTTTTAATGGCATGTTTAAATCTTGATTGTGCCCTTCAAGTTTGTGACTGGGATGCCGAGGATCACAAACAAGGTGTGAATAACCATGCAAATTAGCTTGGTACTCCCAATATTACAACCACCTAATCAATGTGCCGGTTAACCATACACGCTCCATTGATCTATGATTAACATCAAGCTACCCTTTGCCACGCACTATCAATCCAGATTAGTGTGCCAGTTAACCACGCACGCTCCACTAACGACAAAACAAGGTGCAAAGTGCAATTTCATGGGTTAGCATCATATTCACATTTTCCTAAGTAACTAAGATTTGGGAATTTATAAGTGTTTATTTACTTTATATTTATCATTGTACTTTTAATGATGGGAGAATTAGAGTCCTATCCTACCCGTTTGGCTAACGACCCTCGACCAGTCAAGAAAAGCGGTGGGTGAGAGTGGACATCCATTAAGCTGTCATTTTATAGGCGGTAACCTTATATCCCCCTTATAGACCAGCTTCGTGAATGAGGCCTACTAACATTAAGACTGACTTCACTCTTATATATATATATATATATATATATATATATATATATATATATATATATATATATTAAACCTATAATATTATAATAATACAAGGGTTGAATTTTAAACTTTTAAAATTCTAGGGTTTGTAACTAAATGTGTCAAAAGAGGACTCTACATTTACAAATTCCAAAACTTTAGGGCAAGTTTTGAACTATTCAAAAACCTTTGGAATCCATAACTTATGAATTTAATATAGGTTTTATGAAAAGACTCTTGACATTCCATAACTTGACGACAAGTTATGGGGTTCATAAAAACATTTATGGAAAAAGACTCTTCATGTTCATAACCTGTAAGTTTAATGATCTCTTTAAAAGAAAAACTTTTCATTTTCCATAACTTGAGGACAGGTTATGGAATTCATCAAAACATTTAGATCAACTATTGTAACTTACAAAAAATCAAACAACTTTGTTTATGATCTAAATTAAACTCATATGCACAAGACAATTCATATCAAACAAATTTCATGTAATTAGCCTAACCATATAAACTAATACAAAACAAGAAACTTTGACAATTATCTTTTAAATTGGATTAACATGATCATTACCACATCAAAAATAGGTTTATAAGTTCAGAACCAGCTTAGGGTAATGATCCTAGTCCAATTCTAGCCAGAAACTTCGAAAATCTGCATTCTGGAGCACCAAATCATCGAGTGTATGAACAAACTCAGCGAGTTGGTTAGTTTTGTGCTTGGACTCGGCGAGTCCACTGTCCAGAATAGCATAAAATCGATTTTTTTCAAGCTTAAACAACAAGTTGCATCAAGTATAATTGTAAACAACCCTAGGCCCTGATACCACTGAAGGGTTTTGAGCATTCTAACACTCATATGGTGTACATGCAACCCTAGATGCTTTGGATCTATGTTTTCTCTATTATACATGCATACATTCAATATTCCAAAGCATCATCCTAACTAGCATACAATGGAGTATAAACAACATGAAATACAAGTTAGATGACATACCTTTTAGTGTAGTTGGAACCTTGGAGCTTTAAGAGCTTAGTTCCGCAAGTGTTGCACCTCAAATGGAATCACACAACACCACCAACAATGGAGGAACTTGAGAAGAAGTCACTTGCACTCATAAAATTGGCTTGCCCTCTTGTGTTTCCACTGGTGCCAATTCCATGAGCTAAAGGGGTTCTTATATAGTGTAGCTTGATTAGGGTTACACCATGCAAACCCTAATGTGCATGACTTTCCATATTCTTTATGCTCCATGGGTTTAAACCTCCATGGATCTTCCATGGGTCACCACATGGGTTTAGCCCAACATAAGGAACTATGGATCACAAGTCCACATTATAAGAATGAATGATTTACATAATCAATCCCCATATATTTAATTAGTCTCTTTTGATCACAAAATTAATTCCAAACTAGTTCTTGATCAATACTAATTAAATAATATGATTTCATATTAATATATTAGAACTTATAATATATTAATAAATCATAAATAACCTCTTCTCAATTAGCCATCCTTCAGATTGTTCCGGTGCCATGCAACCTAAATGACCTTGCTACTCTCGGGTCAAGTACATACCAATAATAGTTATGGGCTTAGATACCTAATCCAACGCATATAAGCATAAAACAAATCATAATCAACAAAATTACAGATAGAAACATACCAATCACAACATCTGGGGATGATCTGGCCTCTTCGGGGGCTTCGTCTTCCCCTGGCATCCATCTGTGACCCTCAAAGTAGCTGGCGTCGGGGCCTGCGCCAGCTTGACGACGAGAAATAGACATTTGACCTTCATATGGCCAGCCTGATCACAGTGATAGCAAATCCTAGTACTTAGAGCTGGGGCCAGATGGCGGCAATCCCTCGCATAGTGCCCCTCCTTTCCATATTAGTGGCACCCACCTCCTGATCAACAAGCCCTGTCATGAACCTTACCACACTTCCTTGTGCGGCCTCTCTGACCCCCAGATCTAGAATCAATGGCCTTGAACTGCTTCGGTGCTGGCTGCGACTACATCAGGGCCAGTCTCTACTTTCTCGTCTGCAGCTCTATCTCAATCCCACACTGCCTGGCAGCCTTCGGCATCTCCAACAAAGAATCATATTTTTTGGTGGAAACAAATTGCCCGACATCCTTTTTAAGCATGCTCAAGTAACGGGTCATCTGAGCCTGCTTCTAAGCAAACTCAGGGTAGAACATGGCCCACCCCCGACTACCATACAATAGCCACGACAATAGCCATGACCTCCTCATGGAGGATCACCCTGATCCTGTCCTCAAACATAGTTGGCCCACCCCCGACTACCAGCTCCCGATCCCGATTCAGATCGAGCCTCAAATCGTCTCATCGTCACCATACTGAAAATATACCAAGGAGATATCAGATAACATGCATATCGTAATAGGGAAACCAACTCCCAACAAAGCCCTAGGGGTTGTAACTTCCTTGCTATGCATACGGGTCCTGTGCTTTCATTAGTATGGGCCCATACTACCTTCCACACCTACCGATATTTGTCTCAAGAATCATTATAACAACCCTAACAATACATACTAGCAGTCGCACACACAGAATCCTCACACCCTAGAAGAAGGCTACATATCTCGAGACTAGATGACTGACCCCATACAACCCATCCTACCACTAACTGCCACACGACCCTCCATTGATGTCAAATGACTATAGCTTGAATACAATCACATGCCACACAGTTTAAACAATTTTAGGCTAAGAGATTCAGTCCCACAATGGTTGGAATCAAATAAGAGCTATGCAGCATTACCAAATCCCTTATCCTAAGATCATTTAACCCATGTAGCATGTGACTTAGTGTATTCACTCAAGAGCCAGCTCACACGCGAAAGAGTCATACAACAATCAATCAAGGATTTTATAATAGATAAGGCATCATATATCAGTAAATTCTATCATATGGTTCCTAAAGATCCCTATCCTAATACTAGCATGCTACTCTAACATATCAAAGCATAATCTCAAATAACTGTGTGGTAATTTGGAGTCTACTTACTAGCTCCGACTGATCGTACACATCGCATCTTCCTTGATTATTTTGAAAACTATTTGGAAATTGTTTGAAAAATATTTTCCCTTAGTTTGAGACTAGATTCACACGAGTGTTCCTCCAATTCACTCAAACCAAGGATCTGATACCAACTTGTAACATCCATAAAATTCATGGAAATTTGAACTTTTGAAACCATTCCACAAATCATCATTGTTTACAAAATAGTTTTCAAAACATGTTTAATATCATTTTTCCTAAAATCATAAAGCAAAACACGAAGAGGTGCATCATCAAGCCTTTGCCTTTCCACAATCATCTGAGGTACCTGAAACTGTAAGCCCAAAGTTTAGTGAGTTCCTCCAAAATACCAACACATCGCATAATCATAATAATAACAGCAAACAGCATGCATGCAGAGCCTTTAGTCTGACTGAAACGCCCTACCGGCCTACAGTCTACCTGGTATGCTCACAGAACCTACAGCATGACTGGTACGCTACACCGGGCCTTCAAACCATCAAAGTTTTATACCTTCTAGAGTTTCTCAAGAAGGTAAGAATCCCAGATCCACAAGTTGCTCCTACACCAAGGCTTATCCAAGAATCTTCTTCTTCCTTCAATACACCAAGAACACACACTTGAGCTCCAAAACACACACTCAAAGGTTAGGGTTTGCAAAAACATCTCAAAGGAGGTGGAGGCTGAAAAGTTGGGGAGAAATGAGCCATAATGCTGCTTAAATACCCCTCAAACTCTAAAAATTAGGGTTTCCTCCTGACATTATTACATCCCGTGTACATAAGTATACCCCAGCGTACACACATGTATGCTTGACATACTTCTCCTGCCCAAATTACGAACTTGTTACTAGGGCTTCAAAGCATAATTCTTGGACTCGGGACCAATTTGACATAAAATAGAATTATAGGGGTGAAGTGGTACCTAAACTCCAGGATGTTACAGTTACCTTGTGTGACTATATAAGTGGTGTATAGCATCTGTTTTTTTGGCAGTGAGAGTATTAGCAGTTGATTATCGTCTGAGAGGCGAGTCTCTTCACTATACTCGTAGGTCACAGGCACCAATATCGGCCCACTCGAATGTGTTTTGTAGGATGATAGTTGTATTTGTGACTCTTGCATGTATGTTTGGGTTGGAATACACCCCAAAGTTGAGCCCACTATTGAATGTTTTGGTTGGATTATACCCCAGGGTTGGGCCCATGGATGTAGATTGGGTTGAAATATACCCCAGGGTTGGGCCCACTAATTTGTATGATATATGGTATTTTGTGGAACTCACTAAGCTTTGTGCTTACGATTTTGTGGTTTAATATTTTTAGGTACTTCTAGTTCAAAAGAAAAGGGTCCGGCATGATCGCACAACATCCCCGTGTGATTTCTGCATTGATGATACTTCTACTCTAATGTTTTTGATACATCGTTTTATAATGATTTGAGGCACATGATGTATGGTTTACGATGTTTTAAAAATGAACAATTTTATCACTATTTTTTTGCTGTTAAAAGTTAGTATCAGAGCTATGGCATGGGTTGATATGTTCGACAGGGACGTTGGACCTTATAATGGGGGGTTAAAGGTGGGTGGTTACCTGCACCCGATCCCACATCGACTGGCAATGAGAATTAAGTAAATTGTATAAGGGGTGTGGATACATTTCATGTCACAATGTGTTTTAAAGTCGTGAGGGCAACATATAAGCAATTAAGTGTGTCCGAACGAGAGCAATCCACGGATGGATGACCCCCCAAGAAGTTTTCGTGCTGGAAGCCCAAAGCGGACAATATTATGATACATGATAGATGGGATGTTACATACAGACCGAGTTTTCTGCTTTCAAAAAGAAATAAGGAAAAAAAAAAAAAAAAAGAATCCTAGCTTCGCCTAGTTTGAAATGTTAAATTGTTCGTTACTAGTAAGTAGTTGTCGGGGCATCGGGGGTAATATTATCATTTAATATAATAATAACAAATAAAAAAAAGACTCCATTTTAGTTTTTATGAATAATATGTGCGAAGAAAGTAAGATTGAAAAAGAAACACCGAACAAACAAGTTAAAAGTGGCCCATCAAATAACAATCATTAGGATGTATCGTAAAAATGGAATGTCTCTTTAACCAACCCCTTATTATAATAACAATTTTTGTTAACATAATTTTTAGAAAAAAAATAAAAAAAATAAAATAAATAAAATAAAATAAAATAAAATAAAATAAAACCAAAGATTTAACAAAGTAACTTGATCTATCTAACCAGACTGGTTTGGCGTCTCAATAAGAAGTGACATTCATAATTATCCCATGATTGTAAATTTTTGCAACCATTCATATAAATTGATCTCGCCTTGCAATGGTCCAAGCCAATGAGCCATCTTAAGTAGCCTTGAACTTAGACTTTTGGAAAACAGGTCCCACCCATTACCAGTGGTCATTAGGTCTGACTAGTCTTCGTACATGATCGTATTTGTTAAAACTTATATTATTTTGATTATATAATCCGTCTAATGCGACCATTTACACTTACATGTTTGTAGTTTGTGATGGAGGGAGACAAGAGTCAGCTTTTGAAAAAGAGAGGAGTAATTGGGGTTACTACGCACATTTAGTATTATGTACAAACGGGGCAGACATCACCACACCCCTTTCTCAGCTTTTGTTTCCTACTCCATGACGTTTTGTTCCCCGTTGACTGCACTTTTTTATTCTCATATATATATATATATATATATATATATATATATATATATATATATATATATATATATATATATATATATATATATATATATATATATATGTTCTAAATAAAATAATGTATGACGTGGCGACAATGTGAAATTTCAACATTTTTCAGACCTTGGCGAACCATGTCGTTTGTAAGGCGTAACTTAAGACGGCAATTTTGTATATAATGAATGTTTATATATATATATATATATATATATATATATATATATATATATATATATATATATATATATATATATTTAACTATTATTTATTTTTATACACATATATGAGTTAACCCGGTTTTTCAGTAAAGCTTAGCGGCAGTTGCAAATCTTGAATCCATGGCACGCTATGGCGACCTTTTTAAAACATTGATGTATATATATATATATATATATATATATATATATATATATATATATATATATATATATATATATATATATATATATATGGGGTTAGGTTCATGTGAGACCATCATATTTTGTGTGACATGAGGACACAATCCTAGTCATTCATTTTTGAAATAAAAGAAAATTTAAAATGCAAAATAAATGAAAATTTTGGGAAAACATATATATATTATATTTCGTCATTTTTTATCCAAAATATAAATTAAAAAAATACTTTTTTTTTCAAATAATACATGAAATATTCTAATAAAATATTATACTGTAAATATTAAAATCGAATTTTTAGAATGTTAGAATATTCTACTTGAATATTAAACTATAAATATTCAAAAAATTCAAATAGAATATTAAAATATTCTAAATAATCTAAAAATTCAAATAGAATATTGAAAAATTTTAATATATCTACCAATTTAGGAGAATATTAGAATATTCTAACATTATAAAAATTAGATTTGATTATTTCAGTGTAATTTTGCATTAGAATATTTCACTCATATTTCGAAAAAAACGGTGATTTTTTTTTTGTTTTTTTTATTTTTTATATTTTTTATTTTTTATATTTTTTATTTTTTGTTTTTGATAAATTAAATAATGAAAATAATATTTAGAAAAAGAATTTTGTATTTTTCCTGTTATTTTGTATTTTATAATTTTTTTATTTTTTTGATCTCCAAGATGAGTGGTAAGAATCGTGTCCCCATGTCTCACAAAATTATAATGGTTTCAAATGAACATATATATAAATATATATATATATATATATATATATATATATATATATATATATATATATATAATCACTTGAGAAGATGTATATACTTATTCATATATAAATATACTTTATATATTCATATATGAATATACTAATTCATATATGAAGATTACATTCCTCCATCGCACCAGTATACTATTAGAGGGTTTTGCGGCAAAAATAAATATATGGCCCCAGTGTTGGGTACGTTAGTTGTGTTGGTGGTGGTTTATATTCGCGTATGAATATTAAGTTCTTCCGTCGCGCCGGTACACGAGAGGGTTTTGCGGCAAAAAAATAAATATGTGGCTAAGATTTGTTCTTGCGTTCTCAATTATATAATTTTTTTCATTTGAAGTTATATATATATATATATATATATATATATATATATATATATATATATATATATATATATATATATATATATATATATATATATATATATATATAAAGACCAAAAAAAGGTTAAAACTCTAGGATCTATTTTTAATTTCTTTTTTTATTAAGGGCATTTTGGACCGCCGCGAGAACATCCTTTAAAAACGTTTGCCAGCTACCATTGTCAGACTGCCGCCAGAACATTGTTAGACCGTCATCGGACCGCTATCGGACTAACACCAAATTCAGTGACATTTTTATGGTCTTTATAACAGCCCGAAATCTCAGGTATTGTTAAATTATGTTTTTGGGGTGATTTAAGAGGGGACTCGGTGAGTTGGAGCCTAGACTCGCCGAGTAGGATCGCAGACTTGGTCGCGGGTTCGCGACTGGACTCGACGAGTCCAGATATGGACTCGGCGAGTATACGCTGTTTAGCGAAAACCCTAACCGTTCAGGTTTGGGACGTATAAAAAGGACTCATTGGCCGTCATTGTTCATTTTAGCCTTCTGAGAAGAACCCTAAATCGATTGTGTGCATCTGGAGCAAGGATTATAGGCCATTGTTGATTATAGAAGAGTGGTTGTGCAAGGAAGAGAAGGGATTGGCTAAAGGAGCAGCAAGGGAGTCACATTCTGAGGATTGGGGACACAGAGGATACATCATCCAGGTAAGAATTCGAGTATACTCTGCTATGTTGATGTGATTATGGAATTAGGGTTTATGGAACCCTTTTGTGAATAGATTGAATGTTACCCTAGTCCCCTAATCGATTGTAACCCTATATTGAGACCTTTGGAGGTCCAGAATGTCCCATGTTTGTGCATTTCGGGAATTGATGAAGGTTTTAGATTGGAATCCTTATGCCT
Organism: Lactuca serriola; assembly: GCF_051521515.1. Lineage (NCBI taxonomy): Eukaryota > Viridiplantae > Streptophyta > Magnoliopsida > Asterales > Asteraceae > Lactuca > Lactuca serriola. Next base: position 203,337,187 of record NC_136410.1, read on the forward strand.
TAGGTCAAAATGTAAATTATGAATCATATGGTGTATCATGAGCACTGAAATGAGGACTTTACGTGATGGATCAGCCTAGGAAGGCCAGACCTAGGAATGGTCGAAGCAGTTCTGACCTTAGGATGCAGTTTGAGCGGTTGCATGGCATGGACTCGCCGAGTTCGATGAACAGACTCGGCGAGTAGCTTGAAGATTAACTGGGACTCGTCGAGTTGTTCTTCAGACTCGGCGAGTTGAGTCGGGGTGGCCCCGCGATTCTTCCAGGAGTAACTCGTCGAGTCAAGGAGGATACTCGACGAGTAGATAGGGAATCTCAGAGAGTTGGAGGACGTCTAGACTCGCCGAGTCGCCATGGTACTCGTCGAGTCCGGACGAGTTGACCGTTGACCGTTGGTCGTTGACCAGAGTTGACCTAAGTCTGACTTCTTAGAAGATATAAGTGTTAATGAGAGATATGTGATGTTATAGGGAGGTTGTAGCTCGTCAGATTGTGCACGAGTGATTTCAGGATTTGCTAGCTTTCAGCATTCACGAGGTGAGTCTTCTCACTATACTGTACCCGGAAGGGTTTGACTGTGTGACCGGAAGGTCAGATATGATATGTGATATGTATGCTATATGTGGTAAGCTGTTTGTTATATATGCTATGTATGTTATGGTCCGGAAGGCGATTATATTATGGGCCGGAAGGCAATATGTTATGGGCCGGAAGGCAATATGTTGTGTGATGGACCGGAAGGTCGGCGTGGGTAGGACCGGAAGGTTTACCCAGTAGGGACGGAAGTCCCCTGAGACACATGGACCGTTAGGTCAGGGCCTGGAAAGGCGTATGTGCGTAAGTTGTATATTGGGGAACTCACTAAGCATTTATGCTTACAGTTGTTATGTATGTGTTTCAGGTACTAGCGAGGACCGTGGGAAGGCGCCGGCGTGATCGATACACACTGAAGGATGTTTTTATGATCTTGGGATTTAGACTATTTGTATTTGACATAATACTTAAATTATTTATGCCTCGTTTTGAATGGAAATACTTTATTTTTAAAGTGAAAATTTTGTTTGAAAATTTGCGTTGTTACAGTCTTATTTACAGTTTAATAGAATAAACATTGTAGATCTATTTTCTCTTATAATAATTTTTAACATATACTATTTCATTTTTGAAACTAAATGTACAAAATTTAATCAAAGAAATAAAACTATCATTGATAAAAAAATTCCTTAATTGTAGATCTCTTTAAAAATAATATTTTCTAAACATATTCATGATTCAAAATATCATATTTACATATTAATAAACATATTAGTTCATTCATTCACAATTTATTATAAAAATTCGTATAAAATTCACAAATTAATATAATTCATTATACACTAATTCACATATTTAGAGAAGTCAAATCTAAACTCTTGATGGGTGTTAAAGGAAATAAAATTTTTACAATGCGGAAAATAATTAACATTCATAGACTACATACATCTTATAAAATATGTATGTCATACACTTTGATAGCAACATACAATGAATAACTAAACTTACATAACACTAATATAAACCGAAATCATGGGATTAGGGTTTCATACCTTTGATTTGTTGTAGTAAAAAATCACTTCAATCTCCTTGTCGTGTAGATCTTGGAAAGCTTAGCACCAAAAAGATGATACCTCTAATTGCTCACACTCAATCCCTAAAACTAGAAGACAATAGGAGAAAGGAAGGAGGAGATTTTCGGCCAGAGTATCGTCCAAGGAAGAGTATGAATGAAAATTAAAGGCCATTGGGTCCTATTTATAGTTTAGGTAATTTATGAACAAACCAAGATTTGAATGATTAAATAATAGATTTAATGTTAATTCAAATCATTTTTTTATTTACAACCAGGAGGCTTTTGGAAACCTTAGAAACACTTCTAATTTCGTCCACCCTTATATGGGTTTTGGAATTTTCTTTCCTTACTTAATTATGAATATTTACATTTCAACCATTGCACCATTAATTAATTCCAATTAATCCCGAATTAATTTCAGATTAATTCTGATTAATTATTAATTAATTCTAATTGATTTCATATTATTTTATTAATCATAATAAATTAACATATCATTTTTTCTATTTCCAATTAATATATTAATCATATAATATATTAACAAATCATTTCCTCGTATTTTCAAGTAGTTTATTAATAATATAATAATCTAAATAATCATTCACTCTCTATAAATGTCATTTTAATCAAGTGATAGTTATGAGGGCAATCCAAAAAGGACTTTGCTTTTAATTACAAAAATATATCAATTTAGTTACTGACTTAGACGTCTTATTCAACAACTCTACCATACGTCGTCACCAACCACATGTGCCACTATCACACCCATCTTTCCTTCCAAATTAGATCTGTATATAAAATCATGGATTAACATTTTAATATAATATTCACAGTTTATAAACGAATTAATTCACTAATTCATAGTTTAATGCAAAAAAAAATATAAAAACTAATACATTCTTACATACTTATAAGACAAACAAAATAAATATATTTATAAGCAAATTAATACAAACATTCATACATAAATCATTCGTATTTTAATACAAAGTTTATAAAATATTCTCAGCTTAATACAGTCATTTCACAACTTAGTACAGTCATTTTACAGTTTGTTATACAAAATTCACAGCTTAATGTAATAAATTCACAGCTTAATATAATAAATTCACAGCTTAATACAATCAATTCACAGTTTAATACATAAAAAATATACATTCACAACCATATTGTTAACTTAAAACTTACATTTATATATTCATATATGGAGGCTATCGTTTATTTCAAAGATTATTTACCTAATATTCATAGTTTAAATTTTACACACTTTATTCAAAATTAGAGAAAATCATATATGTATTGTAACAGCCCGGAATTCCAAATATTGATGTAATTATGATTTTGGGGGTGTTTTAAGAGGGGACTCGACGAGTTGGAGCCTAGACTCGCCGAGTAGGATCGCAGACCGGGTCGCGGGTTCGCGACTGGACTCGACGAGTCCAGATATGGACTCGGCGAGTCTGCGCTGTTTAGCGAAAACCCTAACCGTTCAGGTTTGGGACGTATAAGAGGCACTTATTGGCCGTCATTGTTCATTTTAGCCTTCTGAGAAGAACCCTAAATCGATTGGGTGCATCTGGAGCAAAGTTTAAGGGCCATTGTTGATCTTGGAAGAGTTGTTGTGCAAGGAAGAGAAGGGCTTGGCTAAAGGAACAGCAAGGGAGTCACGTTCTGAGGATTTGGGGACACAGAGGGCACATTATTCAGGTAAGAATTCGAATTATGCTCTGCTATGTTGATGTGTCATGGAATTAGGGTTATGGAACCCCTTTTGTGACTAGATTGAATGTTACCCTAGTCCCCCAAACGATTATAACCCTGTATTGGGACCTTTGGAGGTCCAGAATGTCCCATGCCTGTGCATTTCGGGAATTGATGAAGGCTTTGGATTGGAATCCTTATGCCTTAGGTCAATATGTATGTTATGAATCATGGGGTGTATCATGAGCACCAAAATGAGGACCTTACGTGATGGACCAGTCTAGGAAGGCCAGGCCTATGAATGGTCGGAGCGGTTCTGCCATTAGAAAGCAGTTTGAGCGGTTGCATGGCATGGACTCGCCGAGTCCGATGAACAGACTCGGCGAGTAGCTTGAAGATTAACTGGGACTCGTCGAGTTGTTCTTCAGACTCGGCGAGTTGAGTCGGGGTGGCCCCGCGATTCTTCCAGGAGAAACTCGTCGAGTAAAAAGGGGATACTCGACGTGTAGGAAGGGAATCTTAAGGGATCGGTGAGTTAAGGGCGAGTGGGCTCAGAGTGGTTGAACTCGGCGAGTCTTGGGGTGACTCGGCGAGTTAGGTCGCGGGTTGAGTGAAGTTCTGAGCATGGGGACTCGGCGAGTCTTAGGGTTGACTCGGCGAGTAGGGTCAGTCAGGGGTTGACTTTGACCTTGTCTTTGACCAAGGATTTACCAGTGGTTCCAGGGGTATTTTGGTAATTGTTGTTATTGTTTGAGTTCAGTGCATTGGTGACTGTCCAGAGGTGGAGATCGTATCAGTGATCGGAGCAGCTTGAGCTATCTGTTCAGTCGGCAGTTTCGAGGTGAGTTATCCTCACTATATCGTTAGGGTTTATGGCACCAAGGCCGACCCTTTTTACCGGATGGAAATCCGGGTAGTTGTCATTATATGTTACAGGCCGGAAGGCATTACTATGTGGACCGGAAGGTCATGGCCTGGAAAGGCGTATGTATGCATTTAGTATGTTGACTGGTTCATAGGGTAATGTTATGATAGTGACCGGCTAGACCGGTATCTTGTTAGAGTAATGCTATGATATGTGATATGTTGATCGATTGTTGTCTATGAACTGCTATATGATTGCTTGTTATGTTATATGTGCATTTTATGCTTATGGGCCGGAAGGCAATATGTTATGGGCCGGAAGGCGATTATGTTGTGTGATGGACCGGAAGGTCGGCGTGGGTAGGACCGGAAGGTTTACCCAGCAGGGACGGAAGTCCCCTGAGACACATGGACCGGAAGGTCAGGGCTTGGAAAGGCGTATATGTGGTTGGTATTCTGGGGGTATCTCACTAAGCTTTCGGGCTTACAGTTGTGGTTTTATGTTTCAGGTTCTCAAGAGTCTGTGGCAAGGCAAAGGCGTGATCGTACTGTTCCTCGCGTTGGTGTTTTATGATATGAACCTGGGAAATTACTCTGTTAAATAATGTATTGAAAACCTTTTTGTAACAACGTTAATAAAATGGGTGATTTTGAAAAGTTTTAATTGTTTGGAAATTTTGGATGTTACATGTATGATTACTATGCTTCCTTCATCTCATATCTCATAAGCAAATATCAAAATAAAAATATATAAATTAATCATAAAAGAGGATAACTAATCATCAAATACCTTGTGTATACAAAATAATAGTAATATTTTAACAAACAAAAAAATGCATTCACAGCTTAAAACTTATAAAAATTCATGCATTCACATCTTAAAATTTATATTTTCTTATTAATAAGAGTTAAAACAAACATTAACATAACTAAATAATAATTAAACATTAAAAGATAACAATTTACAGCTTAAAAAACCTAGATTCAATTTATTTCAGAAAAAACTAACATAAAACACATATTCTAAACTCAATTCACAACATAAAAAAAACATAAAACATAAGCTATGAACTTCAATCTTTTTATGCAAATATTATAACAAATAAGAAAACAAACTTAGATTCACAACTTAATAGCTATAGATTCACAACTTAATATTTTATGCAAATATTATAACAAATAAAAAAACAAACTTGGATTCACAATTTAATAGCAGTTAAAACAAACATTAAGAAAAAGAAAACAACAAGTTAGATATTTAAACTTTAAATTCATACCTTAAAAATGAAAAAACGATCAAAATAAAATTATTTTTATCATGTGCATCAAAGGCAGAGCATGACTTTTACAAAGAGGCTTATACTATAATATAATGATATATTTTTAAAAATTAAACTCAAAACATGTCCAATTAATAATTCAAAATTTTAAGATTTGAAATAGTTAAATTCTTAATGAAACAAGAAAATTATAAAACAAATATATAACTAAAAATTTAAGAAGCAAAAGTAAATATTATTGGATTAGGTGTCTAAGCCCATAACTATAATTGGTATGTACTTGACTCGATTGTAGCATGGTCCTTTTGGGTTGCCTTCACCATAGCAACTTGACTGGATGAATAATAGAGAAAGAGGTTAATTATGATTTATTAATATATCATAAGAATAATATATTAATTGAGAAATCATATTATTTCATTAGTGTTGATCAGAAATTAATTTGTAATTAATTTGGTGATCAATAGAGACTGATTAAATTACGGGGACCGATATTGTAATTATAAGATGATTGCAAAGTTGGGCTTGTGGATCCCGAAGGAAGGGATGGACGAATTCTATGAGGAAGTTCACATAGATTTCATCCATTTGGGGGTTTTAGAAGGATCTATTGGATTGCTTAACCCCTAAGCAGAGAATTAGGGTTTCAGTCAAATACCCTAATCACTCAACTATTGGATCCCGTGATTCGATAACAGTGTTAATCGAAACTGAATCATTAGGTTCTATTACGTAAAACCTATATGCCTTGGAATGTTCAGCAGATCCAATGAGTATGAAATCAATTCCATGTTCTCCCAAAAATTTCTTTTTGGGCTCGGTGAGTTTTACAACTGTCCGGCATCCCAAACCCGAAAATAACTCAAATTCGCCTTTTTCTTGAACCAAAGTTCATATGGGATTGTTTTGTTCCTTTAATTTGGAACCCTATTTAATAAATAGTAGGTCGTTAACACGACCTCTCCCCAGAATCCTTCATTCAATCCCAAGTATGATGTGACAACCCGATATTTCGAGACGATGTAATGTAAAACCAATCAAATTTAGGTCAAAATATAACGTTCCTAAAATCTTATTTGGGTTAAATAAAGTAGTAGGAATCGTATCAAGGTTTTCGTGCATATAAAGAACCCTAAAATCCGAGTTATAAGGAAGAAGTTATGACCAACCGAAGATTCTCGGCAAAACCGACAACACCGATTAAACAAAAAACGCGAAGTTTCAATACAATAGTTTTTAGCCTTAAGTATCTAAATGAAAGTTGTAGATAACCTCAAACCGTGAGCGTACATAAAAAGAACGTCCAAATCTGACTTCAGATGAGGAAGTTATGATTTTTCCAAGATTCGGGTATAGCAGTAGACAACTAAAAACTCGAAATAGAACTCGAGATACTTTTGACCGAAACAACCTAAATGAGAATCTAAGGTCTCAACATTAGTAGCACAACGGTGAAAATTCTGTCGAAAACGGACACCGGATGAAGAAGTTATGGATTTTTAACGGACTTTTCGTGTCCCGGCACGTTAAAAATAATAATTAAAAATAAAGTCAAAATTTGCCGATAAAGTCTAAACGAGAGTTGTAGATAACATTTTCAGCTACGTGTGCATATAAAGAACGTCGAAAACGGAGCTTGTATGCGAAAGTTACGGATTTTACAAGTTCGGGGTCCAAAATCCGAGGCTGTCAGGCCCCCACGACGTGGCACAGCTTGGCCGCGACCCGGCAAGTGACTGAGGGCGTCCAATCAATGGAAGGGGATAAGGCTTGCTCCCCACGACGTGGCCAACCTTAGCCACGACGTGGCACACCAGAAATGCCCCTATAAATAGAACTCTTGGGGTGCCGGGTTTAGGTGCTCCATTCTTCCATCTCTCGTGCTGAAACTCTGCGGTTAAGCTCCCGAAGCCCTGGTTTTCACCTTCAAGTCCCGAAGGAAGGTTTTGTGTTCCCGAGATTCCCGAGATTCCCAAAAATTTTCCCCTGCTTTCAACTCTTCCTGTCGAAGTTCGGCTCGATTCTTCTCTAGACTATTTCAAATCAACCACTTCAATCAAGTGAGTTCATACCCCTTTAATCAACCTTTGAAATGATTTTAAATGTTTTAAATACTTATGGGGGGATACAAGTTAAATACTTATAGTTATTGCTTCAATCACATGTGATTGCATTAATCACATGTGATTAATAACTAGGGAAACCAGTGATTTTATCACTGTTCAAACTGTCTATCAAACTATTTTACTTCAAAATGTTTTACAAACCCTTTTACTTTTCAAACTTAATTACAACCGTGATTCAAACAAATGTTCCTTATACTTAAATTGTTTTATCAAACCTATGCCTTCAAATTGTTTTATAGATTGACATCAAGTCGATCTTTTCTTAAAATAATACTTATGTTTCAAATGTCTTATAAAAACTTATTTATGCTTTTATATTATAAATTGCATGCCCATATATGTATAGATGTATAAATAATGTTTAAAGGGCTTAGGAAGGCCATCCGCCCTATTTCCTTTTTCTCAATTTGGATGTGGTCTGGTGGGATTTCGGGTGACCATCCGAAGGTCGTTTCAATATTAATTATATATCAAATATACATATATAGACATAAAAGTACTTCCATATTCATATGTACTAGTCACACCATTAGTAAGTTACCATCGAGGTAACACAGGATCATACTATTACAACTGCTAGATCAATGAGTTAGTTCATTCATGAGTTCCATATACAACTATACTAGGAAGAGAACATATACAACTATACTAGAACGAGAAACATTACCCTTACATTAATACGTTAACAATTGTGATCCACTGTATCTTAGCATGCCTTAAATTTCATGGCCCGAGTTGTAGCCAGAATTCTCTTAGAGGGAGAGCGTGAGTTTGCGTATAGATCTATACTGGATTGACTATCCTACACCTTGCTGCTAGCTACAGCCGGACCTGCAGGTCTGCGGGTGCCAAACGTCATTCCGTTATTACGACCATTCGTATGTCGTTGTTACCAGTCGATAGCATGGTGTAATTATCACATTTTACCTTAATATAAATCCGGTTTAAGGTAGTTAGTACAACAGTAGTTACTATAAAACTAAGCTACAGTACTACAATGATTTACCCATTACATATTATTAGTGATAACCTCACTTGAACTTTAATGTACAAACTATATTTTGTTAAAAGATAGTTGCACTTGGGAAATTACACACCTTTACAACAAACGAACATACAAAACAGTTAAGCCTTGGTAGAAGGCTACTTTAATAGAAAATATAGGATTTTCTGAGAGATTCAAACTTTTACAAACACTTACATACGTTTTACAAACTTATACTTGAGACACGTTCAAACGTTTTTGATAACAAACACAGACACTAAAATACTTATGAACTCACCAGCTTAATGCTGATAAACTCTTTCAAAATAACTTGTATTCTCAGGTCATCAGTAGACAGGTACCGATGGCATCTTTTGAGAGGATGGAGCGCATTCAAGACTCATCATATTATTATTTTGATTTACCTTATATTTTTGGTGTCTAAAACTGTACAGAACACGCTTGTATTAAAATTATATATTTAATGCAATGGATGATGTTGTTTGCTTATTTACATTTACTGTGTTGTGACACTTTACATGACGTCCTCCGCCCCAGAACGTATCCGCCGTTCTTGGTTTTGGGGTGTGACAGATTGGTATCAGAGCATTGTTTATAGTGAATCAAGTATATCAACCCATAAAAGATATACTAAACTATAAACCCATTAGGGATTAAACTCTGACCAAGAGTCTATACTTTAAATATTAAAATATTTAATTAAGTATACTAGTCTGCATTCATACTAAAATCAGTGTCACAATGACAAGAACAAAACTATTACGATTATTAAATATCACAAGTGGGCTCGGGGATGTATGGTCAATCCTGGGAATGGCATAGCCTGATCAACTATGCTGGTCCTGGGAGTGATTAGCATATGCCCTAGAATGGTTGTGATAGGGTAACAAGTCTAAAAACTTACCAACAATACCACAAGAAGATCAGTAGAACTTAAACTTAAAATACTAGGTGTATTTTGTACTACTAGTTACACGTATACTATATTCTTATACCTCTCTTCTCGTGTAGATATAAATGGCTGGATTCCATCACGGTGACCCGTACTTTCCAAATGAAGGCAATGCCGGGTGGATCGATGAAGAGCCCGATGATGAGCATCCAATCCCTTTGGATGATCACCTCGCAGAAGGCTTTTCTGATGGATCCGACTCCGAGCCTGAAGTCAACAACCTACCGCTCGTAGGTCAAGCCCCGAACAACAACCCTTGACCAGCGTTTCCAGGTCCTACTCCCTTGTGGGCAAACAACTTGAATCGCTAGAGTGATGAACAAGGTCAACCCTTACCATACTTTGGGGACCGAAGCTTTTACGACGTCAGCGATGGTGGCTCTGCTGACCGAGCTCTGCCTGTCATTATCCGCAGAATAGCTCGTAATGTCGAGCAAGGCCGAGCAGCCATCGACCGGGTCATGGAGTTTGATGCCAACTCAGGTGTCAACACAGTCCGCATCCGCCGTCTTGAAGAAGACATGGAACGGACCCGGAGAACCAATGAAACCCTGCAGCAGCAGCTGGCTGCCTCACGAGCTGAAATCTTGGAACTTCGAGCTCGTCAGAGGGCTCAGGATCGACACCTTCAAGAGGTGTTTCGTCAAGTGTCCGACCTCAAGGCTCGCCCGGGGAATTCCCATCGCCATTAGATGATGTCTAGTACATCTCTGTCTTTTGATTAAAGAATAGCCTTTAACATCTGTGCTCTAAGTAGCACTTGTCTGTAAAATATTCCTAACTTTCAGTACTCTAATTAGGAATCTAAGGACTGTCAAACTTTTCTATATGGTATGATGTAAGACCTACTGTTAGGTCGATTTTCCCTGAACTTATTACATCAGTAATACCAGTATTATTGAAATCTATCTAATCTGTGGGAAAAATCTATACACTGGTGCTTTCCTACTAATATTCTTATTGTGATTTCAAACACTCATTCAACTATTGGGCTATGGTTAGTTAGTCCATGTGTCACTCTCACGTTGCTTACAAATTGATTCTTACCATTTTTCTTATCTTTATAAACTTATAGCTGAAAGATGCCTCCTCGCAAATCTCCCAGGAATAATCCTGCACCACCACCTCCTCCGCCTCCGGTCATCGATACGGTAGCCGTGAATGTTGCCGTAGCTGCAGCAGTGGCAACTGCCATGGCTCAGTATCACTCTTCTGATGCCAGCAGAGGTGGAACCCCTGTGTAATCAACCCCGGTTGAAACCCCTGTGCGCTCGAGAGAGTGCTCATACAAGGATTTCACAAATTGCAAACCGAAGCCTTTTTACGGCACCGCCGGAGTCATTGCCCTCTCGCAATGGCTCGAGAAGACTGAATCAGTCTTCGAAATCTATTCATGCCCTGCGGCGAGTAAAGTCAAGTACGCCGCATGCACCTTTGAAGGAAAGGCCCTGACATGGTGGAACGGCCATGTTAAGGCACTAACTCTCGTCGTAGCCAACGACATAGGCTGGGAAACAATGAAAGAGCTCATGACTGAGGAATACTGCCCGAGGGGCGAGATCCAGAAACTGGAGCAGGAACTTTGGAACCTGACGATGACGGGCACCAACGTGGTCGCTTATACTGCCCGATTCAGCGAGCTGGTGGCCATCTGCCCCAATATGGTTCCCATCGAGGGGAAGAAGATCGAGAGGTACATATGGGGGCTAGTGCCTCCGTATCAGGGGAATGTTCTAGCATCAAACCCCGCTACCTTCGACAGTGCCAAACGATTGGCACAACGACTCATTAACCATGGAGTCAAAACCCCTGCAACCACAACCACCCTAGCCATCCCGGAACCCTCCAAACCCGCTGATACCAAGCGGAAATTCTGGGATGAAAAGAAGAAGCAACAGGCTGCCAAAAAGCAGCAAATTGTGGCAATACATGCCGCAATAACCCCTGCTGCTGCTACTACTGCTCCGGTGGGTCGGTATGCTGGAAGTTCTCCCAAGTGCAACAAATGCAACTACCACCACAACGGCCCCTACCGCGAAATGCAGTGCTCAAACTGCAACAGAAAAGGACACACGGTCCGTTTCTGTAAGTTCCCGGCACAACCTATCAACCAAGTCCCTGGCTCTGGCGCGAGCCCAACCTGCTATGGATGTGGCGAAGCAGGCCACTTTAAGAGGGACTGCCCCAAAGCGAGGAATGCTGGAGGAGCAGGGAGGGTACTAGCTATAGGCCACGGGGAAGCAGTTGCTGACCCAACCATGGTGACTGGTACGTTTCTCCTTGATAACTCCTATGCATGCATTCTGTTCGATAGTAGAGCGGAGCGAAGCTTCATAAACCATAAATTTGCTCGCATGCTTAATCAACCACCGCACGCACTCAAAGAACTATTCACAGTAGAAATGGCTAATGGAAAAACTGAAAGTACGAGTAGCATATACTTAGGTTGTACCCTAACTCTAGATAACCATTCATTCCCAATCGACCTCATGCCAGTCTCAATAAAAAGTTTCGACGTTATCATTGACATGGATTGGTTAAGCCTTCATCGCGCCGACATCATGTGCTACGAGAAAGCAGTTCGTCTAAACCTTCCGTCTAACGAAACCCTTATAGTCTACGGCGACAAACCCGGTGCAAGTCTTCGTATTATATCAAGTATTCAAGCACAGAAGTATCTGCGTAAGGAATACCATGCATTCCTTGCTCACGTCGTCGACACGAGCCTCGAAACGAAAGAACTAAAAAACATCCCTGTAGTGAGCGACTTCCCCGACATTTTCCCAGAAGAACTACCCGGGTTACCTCCGCAACGACAGGTCGAGTTCAGAATCAACTTAGTCCCAGGAGCTACCCCAGTAGCCAAGTCGCCCTACCGCTTAACACCAGCTGAGATGCAGGAACTCTCTGGTCAACTTAACGAACTGCTCAGCAAGGGCTTTATAAGACCGAGTTTCTCACCTTGGGGAGCACCGGTCTTGTTCGTTAAGAAGAAAGACGGATCATTCCGTATGTGTATTGACTACAGAGAACTCAACAAACTGACGGTCAAGAATCGTTACCCTCTGCCTTGCATAGATGATCTATTCGACCAACTGCAAGGGGTGAACTATTTTTCTAAGATTGATCTGTGATCTGGATATCACCAGTTACGAGTGCTAGAGGAGGATTTGCCGAAGACAGCCTTCCGAACTCGTTACGGACATTACGAGTTCGTGGTGATGCCATTCGGATTGACCAATGCACCCGCAGTCTTCATGGATCTGATGAATAGAGTATGCCGACCTTACTTGGATCAATTCGTCATCGTTTTCATTGACGACATCCTGATCTACTCCCGAAGTAAGAAAGAGCATGGCGATCACCTGTGACAAGTTCTAGAGACATTACGAAAAGAGAAGCTTTATGCGAAGTTCTCGAAATGTGAATTTTGGATCCGGAGAGTCGAATTCTTAGGACACGTGGTAAGCAAAGAAGGAATCCACGTGGACCCATCCAAAATTAAAGCCATTGAGAACTGGTCAGCACCTAAGACGCCTACATAAATTCGTCAATTTCTAGGTCTCGCGGGCTACTACCGCAGATTCATTCAGAACTTCTCTCGAATAGCGAAACCTCTTACAACCCTAACCCAAAAAGGCGTGGCCTTTGACTGGGAAGAGAAACAAGAAAGAGCGTTCCAAACGCTCAAACGAGCCTTGTGCACCGCACCAATACTATCCTTTCCCGAAGGAATAGAAGACTTCGTATTCTATTGTGATGCATCGAATCAAGGGCTCGGATGTGTCCTGATGCAGCGAGGTAAGGTCATCGCCTACACCTCAAGACAGTTGAAGACACACGAGGTTAACTACACGACCCACGATCTTGAACTAGGAGCAGTGGTGTTTGCTCTGAAGATCTGGAGACATTACTTGTATGGAACGAAGAGCACTATCTTTACCGACCACAAGAGTTTACAACACATTTTCGATCAAAAGGAGCTCAACATGAGACAACGACGGTGGGTCGAGCTACTCAGTGATTACGAATGCGATATTCGTTATCATCCGGGTAAAGCCAACGTAGTAGCAGACGCCCTAAGTCGGAAGCAATATTCTGGTCGCAAAGTCAAGTCATTGTCAATAACCATCCATTCACACTTGTCTAAGAAAATTCAGGAGGCTCAACTTGAAGCCATGAAACCTGAAAATGTGACGAATGAATCCCTTAGAGGAATGGACAAGAATTTAGAAGCCAAGGGTGACGGAGCCTTATATTTCATGAACCGGATCTGGACACCGAAACACGGTGGTTTCCGAGACTTGGTCATGATCGAGGCGCACAACACTCGGTATTCCATCCACCCAGGTTCAGATAAGATGTATCCGGATCTTAAAAAGCTATACTGGTGGCCTAATATGAAAGCAGAGATTGCTACCTTCGTAAGTAAATGCCTTACTTGCGCAAAGGTTAAGGTCGAGTACCAGAAGCCCTCTGGTTTATTGCAACAACCAGAGATCCCAGAATGGAAGTGGGAGCGGATCACTATGGATTTTATAACCAAGTTGCCCAAGACAACGGGTGGACTTGAAACCATATGGGTCATCGTTGATAGATTGACCAAGTCTGCACACTTCCTGCCTATCAAAGAAGCCGACAAGATGGAGAAACTTACGAGAACATACATTAAGGAAATCGTATGGCTACATGGTGTACCTATGTCCATTATCTCCGATAGAGATAGTAGGTTCACCTCAAGATTTTGGCAATCACTACAACATTCCCTAGGAACAAGGCTGGACATGAGCACAGCCTACCATCCTCAGACCGACGAACAGAGTGAGAGGACCATCCAAACACTGGAAGATATGTTGTGAGCCTGCGTGATGGACTTTGGGAAGGCATGGGATACTCATTTATCCCTTTTCGAGTTTTCCTATAATAACAGTTATCACACGAGCATCAAGGTTGCTCCATTTGAAGCTCTCTACGGCCGAAAGTGCAGATCCCCTCTGTGCTGGGCTGAGATGGGTGATACCCAATTAGCCAGGGGGCAAGCTTCTGAAAGTACTCTCACCGGTCTGGAGATCATTCGGGAAACGACATAGAAAATCGTTCAGATCCGTGAACGATTGAAAGCCTCTAGAGACCGACAGAAGAGCTACGCTGATAAACGAAGAAAACCTTTGGAATTTCAGGTGGGAGACCGAGTCCTTCTCAAAGTCTCACCCTGGAAGGGCTTGATACGCTTTGGCAAGCGTGGGAAGCTTAATCCGAGGTACATAGGGCCTTTCGTGATTCTTGCAAGAGTCGGCGCCGTAGCTTACAAACTCGACCTACCAGACGCACTTCGTAACGTACATTCTACATTCCACGTATCTAACTTGAAAAAGTGTCTATCCGACGAGACTCTTGTAATCCCACTCGACGAGATCGAGATCAACAAGAGCCTCAACTTCGTGGAAGAACCTGTAGAGATCATGGACCGTGAGGTCAAGTAGACAAAGCAAAGTCGTATCCCTATCGTGAAGGTTCGCTGGAACGCCAAGCGAGGACCGGAATTCACTTGGGAACTTGAGGATCAGATGAAACTGAAATACCCTCACCTTTTTGCTTAGTTATTTGTAATTTCTTACTTGCTTAAATTCTAATTTCGGGACGAAATTCCTTCTAACGGGGGGATGATGTGACAACCTGATATTTCGAGACGATGTAATGTAAAACCAATCAAATTTAGATCAAAATATAACGTTCCTAAAATCTTATTTGGGTTAAATAAAGTAGTAGGAATCGTATCAAGGTTTTCGTGCATATAAAGAACCCTAAAATCCGAGTTATAACGAAGAAGTTATGACCAACCGAAGATTCTCGGCAAAACCGGCAACACCGATTAAACGAAAAACGTGAAGTTTCAATACAATAGTTTTTAGCCTTAAGTATCTAAATGAAAGTTATAGATAACCTCAAACTGTGAGCGTACATAAAAAGAACGTCGAAATCTGACTTCGGATGAGGAAGTTATGATTTTTCCAAGATTCGGGTATAGCAGTAGACAGCTAAAAACTCGAAATAGAGCTCGAGATACTTTTGACCGAAACAACCTAAATGAGAATCTAAGGTCTCAACATTATTAGCACAACGGCGAAAAGTCTGTCGAAAACGGACACCGGATGAAGAAGTTATGGATTTTTAACGGACTTTTCGTGTCTCGGCCCGTTAAAAATAAATAATTAAAAATAAAGTCAAAATTTGCCGATAAAGTCTAAAAGAGAGTTGTAGATAATATTTTTAGCTACGCGTGCATATAAAGAACGTCGAAAACGGAGCTCGTATGCGAAAGTTACGGATTTTACAAGTTCGGGGTCCAAAATCCGAGGCTGTCAGGCCCCCACGACGTGGCACAGCTTGGCCGCGACCCGGCAAGTGACTGAGGGCGTCCAATCAACAAAAGGGGATAAGGCTTGCTCCCCACGATGTGGCCAACCTTAGCCACGACGTGGCACACCAGAAATGCCCCTATAAATAGAACTCTTGGGGTGCCGGGTTTAGGTGCTCCATTCTTCCATCTCTCGTGCTGAAACTCTGCGGTTAAGCTCCCGAAGCCCTCCCGAAGCCCCGGTTTTCACCTTCAAGTCCCGAAGGAAGGTTTTGTGTTCCCTAGATTCCCGATATTCCCGAGAATCCCAAGATTTTTCCCCTGCTTTCAACTCTTCCTGTCGAAGTTCTGCTCGATTCTTCTCTAGACTATTTCAAATCAACCACTTCAATCAAGTGAGTTCATACCCCTTTAATCAACCTTTGAAATGATTTTAAATGTTTTAAATACTTATGGGGGGATACAAGTTAAATACTTATAGTTATTGTTTCAATCACATGTGATTGCATTAATCACATGTGATTAATAACTAGGGAAACCAGTGATTTTATCACTGTTCAAACTGTCTATCAAACTGTTTTACTTCAAAATGTTTTACAAACCCTTTTACTTTTCAAACTTAATTACAACTGTGATTCAAACAAATGTTCCTTATACTTAAATTGTTTTATCAAACCTATGCCTTCAAATTGTTTTATAGATTGACATCAAGTCGATCTTTTCTTAAAATAATACTTATGTTTCAAATGTCTTATAAAAACTTATTTATGCTTTTATATTATAAATTGCATGCCCATATATGTATAGATGTATAAATAATGTTTAAAGGGATTAGGAAGGCCATCCGCCCTATTTCCTTTTTCTCGATTTGGATGTGGTCTGGTGGGATTTCGGGTGACCATCTGAAGGTCGTTTCAATATTAATTATATATCAAATATACATATATAGACATAAAAGTACTTCCATATTCATATGTACTAGTCACACCATTAGTAAGTTACCATCGGGGTAACACAGGATCATACTATTACAATTGCTAGATCAATGAGTTAGTTCATTCATGAGTTCCATATACAACTATACTAGGAAGAGAACATATACAACTATACTAGAACGAGAAACATTACCCTTACATTAATACGTTAACAATTGTGATCCACTGTATCGGAGCATGCCTTAAATGTCATGGCCCGAGTTGTAGCCAGAATTCTCTTGGAGGGAGAGCGTGAGTTTGCGTATAGATCTATACTGGATTGACTATCCTACACCTTGCTGCTAGCTACAGCCGGACCTGCAGGTCTGCGGGTGCCAAACGTCATTCCGTAATTACGACCATTCGTATGTCGTTGTTACCAGTCGATAGCATGGTGCAATTATCACATTTTACCTTAATATAAATCCAGTTTAAGGTAGTTAGTACAACAGTAGTTACTATAAAACTAAGCTACAGTACTACAATGATTTACCCATTACATATTTTTAGTGATAACCTCACTTGAACTTTAATGTACAAACTATATTTTGTTAAAAGATAGTTGCACTTGGGAAATTACACACCTTTACAACAAACGAACATACAAAACAGTTAAGCCTTGGTAGAAGGCTACTTTAATAGAAAATATAGGATTTTCTGAGAGATTCAAACTTTTACAAACACTTACATACGTTTTACAAACTTATACTTGAGACACGTTCAAACGTTTTTGATAACAAACACAGACACTAAAATACTTATGAACTCACCAGCTTAATGCTGATAAACTCTTTCAAAATAACTTGTATTCTCAGGTCATCAGTAGACAGGTACCGATGCCAGCTTTTGAGAGGATGGAGCGCATTCAAGACTCATCATATTATTATTTTGATTTACCTTATATTTTTGGTGTCTAAAACTGTACAGAACACGCTTGTATTAAAATTATATATTTAATGCAATGGATGATGTTGTTTGCTTATTTACATTTACTGTGTTGTGATACTTTACATGACGTCCTCCACCCCAGAACGTTTCCGCCGTTCTTGGTTTTGGGGTGTGACATATGACAACATCGAGTTTACCATTTCCTTTAAAACTCGATTTTTGCGTTCAATAATACCATTCTGTTGGGGTGTGTAAGGTGTCGTGGTCTCATGAATGATACCCACTGATGGAAGTATGTGGGATCCATATATTCACATCCCCTATCAGTCCTAAGACATTTAACCGGAATACCCAATTGCAATTCCACCTCGGTTTTGTATATTTTGAATTTATCTAAGGCTTCATCCTTAAAATGTAACAAATACACATAGCAAAACCGAGTACATTCATCAATACAAGTGACTACATAATTTTTATTTACCAAAGAAGGAGTGGAGTGAAAATCACACAGTCACTGTGTAGAAGTTCCAAAACAGCTGAATTTCTAGTATCACGAGGAAACGGCTGTTTTGTCACTTTTGTAAGCATGCATGTTTTACATTTATCAGATGTCGTATCAAATGCTGGAATTAATCCATCTTTTGACATCTCATGCATCCTTCTAAAGTTGACATGACCTAATCTTACATGCCAAAGCATAGATTTATCAACATTAGAAGCAGAAGTTACAAATGCAGAATTTTGAACAGGTATTAATTTGTCAACAATATTCAAACGAAACATTCTATTATTTAAATATCCAAAGCCAACAAACATTCCACCCTTACATAATATATACTTATTCGACTCAATAACTTGTTTAAAACCATCATAATTCAAACAACTAGAACTAACAAGATTCTTGCGAATCTTGGGAACAAACAAAACATCAATTAACCTAATTGTCTTTTCCAAAAGTAAATTCAAGAGACACGACACCAAAACCACAATAGGAATAAAGGAATTGTCTCCCATTTTCAGCACCGACCCATCTTCAAGTGAAGTTAATGTTTCAAATATTCGTTTATCCTTGCATACATGGTTCGTTACCCCGAAGTCGATCCACCAAGCAACATCATCATCATGTACATAGAATGATTCAGGAATGAATGAAACATAATAAATATAATTCTAATTAGAATTATCAAAGTTAGTCAAAAACTGACCTCCTTTAACTTGGGCCGAAGACCCGTTCACTTTCGCATTAGCTCCACTGTTTCCAGCACCATTGTTGCCTAAATTCACACGACAATCACTCTTGCAATGCCCAACTTGATTGCACCTTCAACAAACCAGATACTATCTCTTTTTTTGGAGTTGCTTGGGACATGTTCTTGCTTGCGTTTGCCATGTCCTTTGTGTTTCTGATTCCTTGGTTTGTTTTCAACCATATGAACCGAGGGTTGTCCAGATTCAACTTTTCCTTTGGGTTTTTCAGATTTGTCACTTTCCTTCGCACGAAGAGATTCTTCAATACGAATGTGACTATCAAGTTGAACCAAAGACAGTTCCTCCTTTTGATGTTTCAAGTTATGTTTGAAGTCTTTCCGGGATGGAGGCAGTTTGTCAATGATGGTTGACACAGCAATGGATTCATCCATATTCATATGGTGCAGTTTAAACTGACCGTATATGCCAAGGAGTTCATTGTATTATTCAGTAACAGATCTTGAATTGTCCATCTTATAATTGTTAAAGTCACTAACCATAAACTTCTTGCTAGAAGCATCCTTGTTGATATATTGTAATTCAAGGGTGTCCCATAACTCCTTGACACACAAGGTGTTACACCCCCAAACCAAAACGGCTGAAACGTTCGAGGGTGGAGGACGTCATGTACAGTATCACAACAATTGCATCATAGTAATCAAAGTAAACACAACCATTACATTGAAATATAGGTATATACATTTGTTTGTTACATATTTTGTATACATCAAAAGTATAATAAAATATAAAATACATGACTCTATATGCTCCGTCTTCTCAAAAGCCTGTGGGGGTACTTGTCTACTGATTTCCTGAGAATACAAGCGATTTTGAAAGAGTGTCAGCAATAAGCTGGTGAGTCCATAAAAAAATGTTCTTGTAGTGAAAACCTATCATTGAATCTGTAAAAATGTTTGTATGCTTCCCAAGAAAATCCAACATTTTCTAACATATAAATTTGTTATTGTGTTCTGTAGTAGTGTATAATGCACTAGTTCATATGCTTGGTTACCACCCGTTGTATTGTATATCGTTGTTTTGGATGAAAACTTTTTTATGAAAACCCTGGATATCACCATTATTGTATAAAATGTTATGTTTGAAAACCCTAGTCACCACCAGTATATATAGTAGTTTCATTACTTAAAATAAAACTATGAATTGTATCCCCTGGAATCCTCCAGTGTAATGTAAAGTAGTTCTATTAATTAAAATAAAACTAATGAAGAATGAAATTACGTAAAAAAAGGTTAGTTTATACTAGTGTGAGTCGTATAACCATGCTTGATATGACCTAGTGACCCTTACGACGTTCTTCAGGCATCAGACATTATGACATTTGTCACCCCAGGCATGTCTGCCTAACTGTAGTTAGCAGTTCAGGTGCGGGATAGTCATTCCCGAATAGATCTATTTACAAATCTCACGCTCTCCCTCCAGGAGACTCTGGTTATACTATGATGGGATTTAGCCAGCACCCCGAATGGAACAATTAAAGTAGTGTCTCATAACCATGTATTAACTTGTTTACGTGTGGTTCTGTATTGTTCTCTTGTATTTGAATCCGTTTGTATACCTTGTAGAGCAATAATAATTATACTAAAATAATTATCTAATGTTGTACTCTTGAAATCCGAAAGTAGCAATGTAAATCATAAACTAAGTATGTCATAGTTTATATGGTTGTTAATGTATAAGCTCTGAATTTGTAAAACTGTGTATTGAAATCCCAAACTATACCTATTATAGTTTGCATGTATGTTATGTAGTTGGTCCGTGTATTGATCTGAAAACTACGTAATTATGATTATAGGTTGAAAACGTCTCTTATGTCCAGCATGTTACAAAAGGGATAAAATATCTAAATATTTTATAAAATGTGAAAATTGTTTGGTTGTATAGATTGCATAAGTTGTAAACATGTTGACAATTTTTTGTATAAGTTCACAAAATCATTTGTGTTTGGCTCGTATTCCTCCCCCCCCCCCCCTAAAAACGTTAAAAAAAAATAGTAAAAGCATAGGGGTATGAACTCACTGATAGTTGTGTGAAAGTGTCGGACAACAAGATTGGAAATGAAGATCCTCAGGTTGATGTACGTGGCACTTAACGGGATCCTAATAAAATTTAAATACATATATGCATTTTATTAGCGAAACCATTAATTATAGTGTTGGAAAAACACTTGCTTTTGGGTTAGTAATGTTACCGGTACTCGATTGAATCGAAAAAAAGCGGGTTTTTAGCCAAGTTCATGAATTGGGAAGGTTTGCGGCCGTGAACAGCCCCTTGAATGGTTTACAGTCGTGATCAGTGTTCTTGAAGCAAATATGAAGGTTTGAAGGGTTCACGATCGTGAACTGATTTCGGCCCTTGAAGATTTGAAGGGTTCGCGGCCGTGAACTCAAGAACAACAACACTTGATTTGATGAAAAACGCGTTTTAGAGGCTCCACAACAGCACCCAAAGGTGATTTTTGATTATTTTTGGAAGAAAAATGGGGTATTTTTGTGTTTGCGGTTGGGAGATTAGAGAAAGAATGAGTGAGTTTTCTGCCAGAAAAGTGTAAATGAGGGGTAGGAGCACATATATATATAGGTTGGGTTCATGGTTAATGGTGGGGTCCACCAGCCGTGAACGGGTTTACAACCGTGATCGGGTTCACGGCCGTGAACACCAGTCAGGCCGGTTTTCGCTTCTTTTCGAAGAAACTCAGGTTTTCGCGGCCGGTTTTCCACCTTATGTATGGGTTACAAAAAATTCAACCTAGGATAATCTAAGAGGACACTTACGATTCTAGGCACAGAAATCATAAGCCAAATTGCTAAAAAGATTCTGTAAGTGTTTGAAGAAAAACCAGAGCTCAATTTCGTGTGTCTCTTCTAAAAGGAAGAGTCGTTTATATATAATAAACAAGATTAGGATTTCATTAGGGTTGAGTTGTTATCAGTTGCTTTGCAAGCAAGTCAGGGTAATCCAGATTTTAATGAGGATTTAGGGTTTCCAAAACTGACGAATTTTGTCAGTTTTAACATAATCACCCCTGCCAGAGGCTTTGCCCTTTGGACCCCGCTAGGGGCGCTGCCCCTAGACCCCGCCAAAAGGGCACCGCCCCTTTGGAAACCCCAGACCCAGGGGCGTTCCCCCCGGACCCCCGACATATCGACGAGTCGGCTTCTAGTTCGATCTTACACATGCGTGCACTTCGCACAAACTCCGTACATATATTAGAATACAAATTATGAAGCCCTTTAGCTCACATATTAGCTCCAGTACCATAAAATGAAATTGTGACACTAAAATCACCAACAGGAGACACTCATGACCAACCAACCTGATACATGATAAACTAACATGTGTTGCTTCAGTCATCTCGGGCCAAAAACCTGCATTCAAGACATTAGATTAAACCTTCACTTCAACGTTTGTGTGCATCTCTTTTGTTAATCTCGCTTGAATGGGGAAACTTCATGCTTTACATTTTGCAAGACTATAGGAGTTCATATCCAATATGCTAAAGCTCTTATCATATTCCAAAAGGAATCATAATTAGACCCATATAATCATTTATGATTTTTTATAAAAACATGTTTATGATCATTGATTTGAGTTATTTTTAGTTCATTTAATAAGTAGAACACATAACATCATCATCGTTAAGGTCATTTATGGTTTGTGGGTCTGATAACTAACTTATAAACATGTTGGTAAGGTTTACTATCCCTAAGTTGAAAGTTACCCAAGGTATATCCACATGCATAATACATCTAAAATGTTTTTACTCATACAAAAACCATTTTAATCCAATCTATTTCTATTTTATGATCAAAATATACTTTGTTATTTTTTTTTTTTTCTTTTGGTTTTTGAGAGTACAATAGACTGTAGTCGTAAAAAGCAATGTCTTCGGGCGGCTGTGGTCAAAAAGCATCGTTAATTCCTCTTTCTTTGTCTTTTGGTTGTATTTTGGCTGTGCTCATGTCACGGGTAAAAAGTTCTACACACCATGCTCACTTTTCACAACTTTTAATTCAATACTTTATTTGTACTTTTTTTATATTTAACTTCTGCAAAATAGATTTTGTCCAACATGTCATGTCGTCAAGAACCTTATATCAATTTAAAAAAATCCACATTAGAACTACTTTACACTAGTTAATTTAGAAAATAAGTAATTTTAAGTAAATATAAATTAATAAGTTGGATATTTTCTTCTAGTAGCAAAAACTATCCTTACAAGTTGCAACTTACAAGTATACAACATTTATACACACAAACAATGTGCGAAAATCAACCTTCTAATGTAACAAATTCTCCAACCACTATCCAACACGTTTACATGTGTCCTATGAAACATCACACTACAATTACATACGCCGAGTAAATTCTATTGTCTAGACATCGGTGCCATCGGTTGGCTAGTGTACCCACCTTCCATTTGATAATTATGGTAACCGCCAGGTGGTGGCGGCACCACCGCCGGTGTGTATGAAGAACCACTGTTGATTAGCGGCCCAACGGTGGGATACCCCGGCAAAGGCGGTGGTGCTTGCTGGTTATAGTTATACGGTACCGCCACCATGAACGGTGGCAGTGGGTAAGCTTGCATTGGCGGCATAGGTAGCGGAGGTGGCGGAGATGATGGTGGCGGTGGTTGGTAGTGGTGATCGGTTGTCTCGATTTTGGCTCGTTTTTCGGGAGGGTGGTTGTTTGAGGAGGATTCTGTAGTGGAATTTACGATAACGCCCTCGGATGCTAAGGAAGAGAGGACGTAAGAGAGCATCTCAGCGGATGATGTGGAGGCGGTGAGCTTTGCCGCCACTTCGGCGGCGGCAGATTTGGTGATTTCCTCCTCAGTGATCGGAACTTGGTGTGTGTACATTACCGCTGCAGACTGTTCTCCGGTTCCGGGAATGTAATTGTGGGGTTTGGTAGTGGCGGTGGTGGTGGTTATGGTCTGCTCCGGGAGTAATTTGGTGGCACTGGGATTCATTAACTGGCGGCAGAAATTATCGGTTTTTTCGGATTGTGTATGTGCAGCCTGAAAACATGAAAATAGGGTGAACTTACTTAAATTATAATAAAAAGAAATTAAAGAAATTAATGAAATTCATGAAAATAGTAGAAACTATCGATATTGTCCTCAACCTCATCGAGTGTCCAACTTAAAGGTCCATCCGTTATGTGTGTGTAAAAAGACAAATTTACCCTTGTCATTTACATGGGCTGAACCACAGGACAGATAAGTTACAGACAAGGACAAAAAACATGCAAAAATATATTTTCAAGAACCAGTCATGCAATAATATTGACAAATTTGCAAAAATGGTCCCTGTGGTTTGTCAAAGATAAAGTTCAAACCATATTAAAATTGCAGATATGGTCCTTTCGCAGGTTTTTATTGCATACTTGGTCCCTGTCAAACTTAAAATGACTAATCTGCCCTTTATATTATTATTTTTCAATTTTCTTTTATCAGTTTTAATTTATTTACCCAGAGAAAATGATAACCCACAGGAACCATCTTTGCAATTTTGTCTGAAACTTTTTTGGGATGATATCCATAGTGATACTACAGGGACCATTTATGTAATATTATTCTAATAAATCATTGACTAAGTTACAAACTTTGTCCGAGCTTTTTCTCTTTTTTTTTTTGGTTTAGGTCTAAAATGTGGTCTTTTTGCAATTTTGGTGGTTGAATTTTGATTTTAATTTAGATTTCGTTGAGGAAGAAGATGAAATCAACAGTATTATAAACCATAAAATAAGAACCAAAATTGCAAACAGCTTCCTTTCTTGAGCATGGGGACCAAATCAATTAACTAGAAGTTTCGGTTTCTACAAATTTTGGTAAATATCATGTATGTTTGATCTTCATGAAGGCGTCAAAAAGCTTTTGGGATTTGATTATGATTAGAAGAAAGCACCAATAGTCACTAATTAAAGACCAATTTGCATTCAAATATATATAGATTGTACCTTGAGTTCATTTCGGACTTGATCCAGCTTCATTTCCTGAGAACAAGAAAACCACAGCATTCCTCTCTCAGAAACACCATAAACTCTATAAAAAAGGGTAAAGTGCAAGAAAAAGCAATGTACTTTCAGATATTTGAATATTACAGCATTCTACTTTGAAAAATCCATGGCATTTCATTTCTAAAATTGGGTAATTTGGTTTGATTGTTCAAAGCACGATGTCTTAATAAGAAAAGAACTGAAAAAACAATGTTGTGTTGGAAACAAATGAAAGTTCTATTGTTTGCATTTTAGCCCTTATAAACATTCAAAAGGAAGAGAGATTTTGGATACATATATACCTGCTCCTGAAGAGCCTCGCGCAGATAAGAAACAAGATTAATTCTAGATGATTCTACAGATGATAGCTGCTCAATGCAATCTCTCAATGTAGCATGATGCCCCTTGAGCACTTCCACAACACCCAAACCATTAACTTGTGCTGATTTTTTCCCATTAGGAAAGGGGGCAGAAAAAAAAATACAGAAAAATCAATACAACATAACATGGAGAAAACGTGTAAAAACATGTAAATCAGGAGGTGTTTGATATGTGATATGCGTATTTTTATATATATATTTATACATTATATTTTAATATTTTGGCCTTTATTATTCTCGATAAAGCACAAAAGAAAAGACTGAGGCGGAAATCGGGCTTAGAAGATAAAAGAAAGGAAAAACGATGAGGAGCCATTTACGTCCCGCGTAATTTACTTGTACGCCAAGCGTAAAGGCTAAATTAGAGTTATGCCTAGCGTAATTCTTGCGTACGCCCCGCGTAAAGGCTGGCATCGGATAACTCCAATCGCGTATAAATTTTCATTACGCCCAGCGTAATCCGACTTACGCCCAGCGTACGTAAGTCGGTTACAAGGGTTATAAGAGTCGATTATCAGCTAACCAGAAGGGGGGATTCGACTTCCAACCTAACTTAGTCGATATTAAACTTCTGTTAAGCCAGTTTGAGGGTCTAGAAGGCGGCCGAAAGGCCGTTAAGCTCCCCACACTTAGCCTTTGCTTGCCCTCAAGCAAATTTATTTTTATTATTTCACCAATATCACACTAAACAATCCATTAAAAACTCAACCATTATGTCAAGACCGCAACGCATGAATTTGTGTCTAAAATTTTTCTAAAGTACCCCTCCATACTTTAAATACTCACAATCTTCATAAACACTCGCCCACTTCTTTCGAACAATGCTCATTTTATGCAACCCTCCGAATCCATCCGCAAAAAACTTCCTTATCCTCAAGGTATTTTTAGTTGAGCAACCTAAACATACATAATCTAGAATTACAATTTATGATACCACTATGGAGCTTCTTGAATTCTTCACTTCCTTGATAATTTGATCTTTTATTTCTTTGAATTCATCACCTTATTTGATTTGATTTATGGTATTTTCAACTATTTTGAATTTTTGGAATTTTGATCTTAATCTCACTTTATTCGCTCCAAAATTCTTACAATTTTTCTTGTAATTCTCTCTCTCTTTTTTTTTTTTAAACATGTATCTCACTTTTTTCACTCAAAACCTACATGCTTAAGTAGAGGCGTTCAACCTCAACCTTTATTGGTTAATGATAATAATTTTCCTGGATACATTTCAGGTTTAGACTGCTAAACATATTGCATCCCTCAAACTAAGCGGGTTTGTGTTTTTGTTCCATGATTTCACTAAAATAAAGGAGGCCACAAATGCACTATAACGTGTATTGGCTCAACTAAACATTTGAGTTCTCATCGGATCATCTCATACTATATTAGCAACATTTTAAATTATTACTAGATTTTCTAAATTAAACTATTATTTCAAGTTTATAAAATTTTAAATTGTCCTAAATCTAGCAATTTCCAAGCTATTATTATTATTTTTTTTACTATTACCGACCCCCTACCCCACACTTATTTCATACAATGTCCTCATTGTATGCTAAAACGAATTAAGAACATAAAAAGAGAGAAAAAGGAACACTCCCCTAGGGTAGTTGTGGCGAGATCGAATGGGGCTGCTACAAGTTGCTCCAAATATTGCTGAAAGACTGAAAACTGGAACAGCTGCTTCTGAATTTGCCGAAAAATAAAATCAAGACCGCCGACTTCAAAAATGTGGTGCACAATATTGCAAATAAAATGCAATGTAATAACCATGACGTGGGAAAGTGTCGACCACGTCGTCTCGTCAAGAATGACATCCTCTATACGCGACAAAAAATCCCCCACAACATAGGAAAGTGTCAACCATGTCATGGCAGCTGGGATGATATTTCTTCCTCACGTCGAAATAAAACTCTATGGTGTGGGAACAGCTCATCCAAACCATAGTAATCAAAATATCGTAAAAATACCAATCTTCGAAATAATCGCTCACGAAATCAATATGCACCCCACACTTATGACAAATTGTGGGTCTTGACTACAATCTTCGAACTCTCATACGGCTTTCTCTAGCAACAGTCGGACCTAGCAGCTGAACTTACTGCCAGCTTTCTAAGGGCGAAAAGTCTGCAGAGATCTAAACAACCAAAGAGCATCAACATGGAAAACAAAAGTAAAATAAACAGCCTAAATTAAACTTAATTACATACCAAATAAAAATACTAATACTAAGCAATCACAAAATAAAATAAACAAAAAATAACAAAAATGATAACTAAATCACTCATCATCTTCATCATCATGCTGCTATGTTCCAGAAGTACCGGCTCCATCATGTCGTGACTGGAATGGCGGAGGGAAAGAAACCGAGTACTGAAACCCCTGGTGGACAAAGAATGCCTGTCCACATGTGCAACATACTCACCAAGGTTCTGAACCCTCATGTCAAGACGGTCGATGCCCTGAGCTAAGTAGTGCATATCAATTTCCGGCTCAGGTCCCTGCTGCGCTCCCTGAGGAGCAGGTCTACGCTGCTAGACCCGTCTCGACTGTGGCTCAACGGCACCCTCCTCATCTGCCATGTCATCTGGTCGTACCCGCAAGACACCATATCCGCCCCGCTCAAGTACACGCATCGACTCTAACAACTGAAGGCTACATCGGCCTCATATCATGGAATACCATCGATCTCGTGATCTCACGCGTCAACAACTGATATGATCGAGCTAATCGCGTGATAAAATGCCCGCCACAAATCGGACTATCCTCCCGAAGTCCCGTGGCCCTCCGTCCTAAATATGCGGCTAAAGCAACTAGAAGGTTCAGGTGCCTCCCTGGAGTAACAAACGCCCATAGGAAATACAAGTCTGTCGAAGGCACTCTCTCACCGTTCTTATGATGCGTGAGACATGGAAATCAAACGGTGCAGTAGTCTGTATGTAGTAGACCGAATCATCCTCCCCCTTGCGGTAGATGACGTACAAACTCCTGTAATCTCGGCCTAAAAAGTGTTTTCGTTATAGTCATCGGGCCGGTCCGTGAGACAATCAGCAAGGAATGCTGGGAAGTGGACACTCCTCGTCTCATCTAATGTATATATATCCCGACTCGAGTCGCGAGCTCTATCACACTGCATTCCTGGCTCACACCCCCAGTCTAAAGGTTGCATATTGCCTTTGTTCGAAATCTAGGGTTTATACAATTCTTGAATTGGGGCCGATTTCACAATTGTATATTTTGATTAGGGCTTCAATAGACCGATTTCCCAATGGACTAAACCCTAGGACTTAATTTGTCCTTAATCCCGTGATAGACCCATCGATTTGAGCTCGGGGACGGACGCCAAGCATAACCCCTATTAACTTCGATTCTTGACTGCCCCTATGAAGTTTTCCCTGTTAAGTGTTTGCTAATCTTGGATAGACAAGGAACGAACAGGGGATTGATTCATAAGTCAAAGAGTGGTCCCGTTTTTTTTCTCTACTGCCTTGGACCACGAGTTTGTATGTTCGATTTGGTGTCGTTTGTTAATCATGTATGCCTAAGTAGTTTGGCCATATTTTGACTACCCTTCATGATTCTCGTGTGAACAATATTGACTGTATATGGCCTTAAAATAATCAGGGGACACCTACACAGATTAGTGAAACTTGGACGTACACCCAGCGTATGCTGGATGTACGCCCAGCGTAAAGACCAAGTCCAAGACCATTATTTTGGTTTAAAAAATTGTTAATGCTGTTATATGTTGTTTGGTTTTGTGTTGGTGTCTATTTATGCAAATTATGGTCCGGAGAACTCAAAGGACCAACCCACCCGAGGACGTGATTGATCACCGGTTCTTACAATTTCCACAAACTTTAAACGATGCAACCCGGGCACAATATGTCAGCAATTTGAGCTTGCTTCTCACCAAGGAGATCGATATAGCACCATCATTCGACTGGGAATTGGCGACCCGGATTGGACTTGCTGCATTGATCCAGGATTTTTTGCAATACACGCACTCGGACGCGAGTGGAGTGCATTTGTTCGTATGTCAGGGATGGGCACGATTGTTCAGGATCCAGGAGCCTGTTTATCGGGAATTTTTGCTAGAGTTTTACGCTACAGTTTCCTATGACCCTAGGAAGGCACCCGATGATAGGACAGCCTTTGCGTTTAGACTGGGGGTGTGAGCCAGGAATGCAGTGTGATAGAGCTCGCGACTCGAGTGGGGATATATACAGTAGATGAGACGAGAAGTGTCCACTTCCCAGCATTCCTTGCTGATTGTCTCACGGACCGGCCCGATGACTATAACGAAAACACTTTTTGGGCCGAGATTACAGGAGGAGTTTATACGCCATCTACCGCACGGGAGAGGATGATTCGGTCTACTACATACAGACTGCTGCACCATTTCATTTCCATGTCTCTCACGCATCATAAGAACGGTGAGAGAGTGCCTTTGAAAGACTTGTATTTCCTGTGGGCGCTTGTTACTCCAGGGAGGCATCTGAACCTTCTAGTTGCTTTAGCCGCATATTTAGGACGGAGGGCCACGGGACTTCGGGAGGATAGTCCGATTTGTGGGGGGGCATTTTATCACGCGATTAGCTCGATCATATCAGTTGTTGACGCGTGAGATCACGAGATCGATGGTGTTCCATGATATGAGGCCGATGAGCCTTCAGTTGTTAGTCGATGCATGTACTTGAGCGGGGCGGAGATGGTGTCTTGCGGGTACGACCAGATGACATGGCAGACGAGGAGGGTGTCGTCGAGCCACAACCGAGACGGGTCCAGCAGCGTAGACCTACTCCTCAAGGAGCGCAGCAAGGACCTGAGCCGGAAATTGATATGCGCTACCTAGCTCAGGGCATCAACCGTCTTGACATGAGGGTTCAGAACCTTGGTGAGTATGTTGCACATGTGGACAGGTAGCAACAGTGGTATGGGGATGCGTTGACCGCATTCTTTGCCCACCAGGGGTTTCAGTACTCGGTTCCTTTCCCTCCACCATTCCAGTCACGACATGATGGAGCCGGTACTTCTAGGACACAGCAGCATGATGATGAAGATGATGAGTGATTTAGTTATCCTTCTTGTTATTTTTTGTTTATTTTATTTTGTTATTACTTAGTATTAGTATTTTTATTTGGTATGTAATTAAGTTTAATTTAGGCTGTTTATTTTACTTTTGTTTTCCATGTTGATGCTCTTTGGTTGTTTAGATCTCTGCAGACTTTTCGCCCTTAGAAAGCTGACAGTAAGTTCAGCTGTTAGGTCCGACTGTTGCTAGAGTGAGTCGTATGAGAGTTTGAAGATTGTAGTCAAGACCACAATTTGTCATAAGTGTGGGGTGCATATTGATTTCGTGAGCGATTATTTCGAAGATTGGTATTTTTATGATATTTTGATTCCTATGGTTTGGATGAGCTGTTCCCACACCATAAAGTTTTATTTCGACGTGAGGAAGAAATATCATCCCAGCTGCCATGACATGGTTGACACTTTCTTATGTTGTGGGGGATTTTTCGTCGCGTATAGAGGATGTCATTCTTGACGAGACGACGTGGTCGACACTTTCCCACGTCATGGTTATTACATTGCATTTTATTTGCAATATTGTGCACCACATTTTTGAAGTCGGCGGTCTTGATTTTATTTTTCGGCAAATTCAGAAGCAGCAGTTCCAGTTTTCAGTCTTTCAGCAATATTTGGAGCAACTTGTAGCAGCCCCATTCGATCTCGCCACAACTACCCCAGGGCAGTGTTCCTTTTTCTCTCTTTTTATGTTCTTAATTCGTTTTAGCATACAATGAGGACATTGTATGAAATAAGTGTGGGGTAGGGGGTCGGTAATAGTAAAAAAAAAAAATAATAATAGCTTGGAAATTGCTAGATTTAGGACAATTTAAAATTTTATAAACTTGAAATAATAGTTTAATTTAGAAAATCTAGTAATAATTTAAAATGTTGCTAATATAGTATGAGATGATCCGATGAGAACTCAAATGTTTAGTTGAGCCAATACACGTTATAGTGCATTTGTGGCCTCCTTTATTTTAGTGAAATCATGGAACAAAAACACAAACCCGCTTAGTTTGAGGGATGCAATATGTTTTAGCAGTCTAAACCTGAAATGTATCCAGGAAAATTATTATCATTAACCAATAAAGGTTGAGGTTGAGCGCCTCTACTTAAGCATGTAGGTTTTGAGTGAAAAAAGTGAGATACATGTTTATATAAATAAATAAATAAATAAATAAATAAAAAAAAGAGAGAGAGAGAGAGAGAGAATTACAAGAAAAGTTGTAAGAATTTTGGAGCGAATAAAGTGAGATTAAGATCAAAATTCCAAGAATTCAAAAAAATTGAAGATACCAGAAATCAAATCAAATAAGGTGGTGAATTCAAAGAAATAAAAGATCAAATTATCAAGGAAGTGAAGAATTCAAGAAGCTCCATAGTGGTATCATGAATTGTAATTCTAGATTATGTATGCTTAGGTTGCTCAACTAAAAATACCTTGAGGATAAGGAGGTTTTCTGCGGATGGGTTCGGAGGGTTGCATAAAATGAGCATTGTTCGAAAAAAGTGGGCGAGTGTTTATGAAGATTGTTGAGTATTTAAAGTATGGGGGGGTATTTTAGGAAAATTTTAGACAAAAATGCATGCGTTGCGGTCTTGACATAATGGCTGAGTTTTAAATGGATTGTTTAGTACGATATTGGTAAAATAAAAGCAAATTTGCTTAGGGGCAATCAAAGGCTTAGTGTTGGTATTTTGATATGCGTATTTTTATATATATTTTTATACATTATATCTTAATATTTTGGCCTTTATTATTCTCTTTTAGAACTAAAAAGTACTCATAATGTTTTAAATTATGTTTTGCAGCTATTCGTTAACGATAAAGCACAAAAGAAAAGACTGAGGCGGAAATCGGGCTTAGAAGATAAAAGAAGGAAAAATGATGAGGAGCCATTTACGCCCCGTGTAATTTACTTGTACGCCAAGCGTAAAGGCTAAATTAGAGTTACGCCCAGCGTAATTCTTGCATACGCCCCGCGTAAAGGTTGGCATCGGATAACTCCAATCGCGTATAAATCTTCATTACGCCCCGCGTAATTTACTTGTACGCCAAGCGTAAAGGCTAAATTAGAGTTACGCCCAACGTAATTCTTGCATACGCCCCACATAAAGGCTGGCATCGGATAACTCCAATCGCGTATAAATCTTCATTACGCCCAGCGTAATCCGACTTACACCCAGCGTACGTAAGTCGGTTACAAGGGTTATAAAAGTCGATTATCAGCTAACCAGAAGGGGGGGTTCGACCTCCAACCTAACTTAGTCGATATTAAACTTCTGTTAAGCCGATTTGAGGGTCTAGAAGGCGGCCGAAAGGCCGTTAAGCTAACGGGAGTGGAGATCGGATACATGTCGGTAATCATATGGGTTGTTAACGTGACTATGTTTAGCATTCCATTGTGATACTATTCTGTATTTAGTTTCTGATTTGTGTGTAAAAACCTTTTACTTTGCGTTTATGATTGAATGAAACTTTGATTATTAGACTAATTGCTATATTGAATTGTTTGTTTATGTTTAATTTATCTTGCCAAGCTTGTTAAAAGACCCTTACGTATTAATGATAATTATTTGCTGTTAATTAAGTGAAGTGAGTTGTATGAACATCTGCTTGATTGCTTGTGTTTTATGATTTTGATGACCATCAAGATTATATGTCTAGGAATAACGAATGTGAAACTAGGATTAACTTGGGAATAAGTAAGTTAATGTGTGAGCCTTGTCTGATGACCATCAACAAGAGGTTAATTGAAGGGCCAATTTGATTAACTATATTTACAAGTCTTGCTTGATACGAACTGAACACTAGGAAGCATGTTAGTTTAACCAACTGACCACTGTTTGAATTGACCTATTTGCTAAAGGATTAGTTATAGTGAACGCGAATCTAATCATTTTAGGAATCGGTGAACATGAATAAATGAATTTGTGTATGGAATTGTCTATGTTTTTAAGGTGTAATTCATCTAAACCAAAGTACCTGAAGAGATTTGTTTTCCTGTTATTTTATTAAGAGTTGTTAATTTGAGATTGATTAAACTACTTCTTTAATCTTTTCGTGTGATCTGTAACTTATAATCAAATATTTTAAATTAATTCACCACCGTTCCCTGTGTTCGACACCCGACTTACCTAAGCTATACCGTAATCTGACTAGGTACACTGCCTATAAGTGCATAGTTAGTCTAAGTTTGTTATGTTATAAATATTAAAATTAGTGGGTACTTTTGTGCACATCAATATGCATTGCATGATAAGTGTTAAGATTCTAAGATAAGATATTGTATATTGATATTAATTGTGTATGGGAAGTTTGAAGTGAAGTGAAAGGAAAGGGTCAAATGTGTAAAATGGAGAAAATGCTCATAAAAACATGTAAATCAGTAAGTAAAACATTTAACCTGTTACAAAAGCACGTTTTTTTGGTTGAAATTGAAAAACAAAACCGGAAATCTTTATAATCATACAACAAACACTTTCTATGAGTGTTGAAGAACGGAATTCAAAGGCAAAGGTATTCATTTTTTTTAATATGATTATTTTGTTTTTGTAATTTTATAATATTTATAATTTTCAAACAGTTGAACAAGTTTGTAGACAAATCAAGAAATGTGTTCATGCCTTGCTCTGGCCTTTGTACCCATTTGTTTGATGGGACAACCTCAACTTGGCGTTCACAATTGGGTGTCATCTTCTACACTCCCTTATCAAGCCAAAGAATTTACTACACATGATTTAGATAATGTTCAGTGCACTCGATGGAAACCCAAGCGTCAACTAAGCCTCCATATGCAAGTGAAGAATTATATGGTCGGTCAAAAAACAAGAGAGGAACATGAAATGGCAAAGAAGTTTGTGGAAACACATTAAATGAAGACTTAAGGGAAATTCAGAAGGAAATTATCAAAATTGTAAATTCGTTGGTGGAAAAAAAATTATCGACAATGATATGGTCATGTGTATGGAGAAGGTGGAAAAAATGGAGCTAGGGAGAATCTTATCCAAAAGACGAAACGACTTGTTTTGCTATTCAGTAGAAATGTTGATATTAGAAAAGTTTGATTACGCATTGAGCCGACGTGTTGCGAGTCGTAGGTAAGAAATGCGGGAAAGAGGTTTGGATCATTCGGATTGCTTTTGGATCTTTTTTTACATGAATTTATGTAACAGCCCGGAATTCCAGGTATTGTTATATTTATGATTTTGGGTGTTTTAAGAGGGGACTCGGCGAGTTGGAGCTCAGACTCGCCGAGTAGGATCGCAGATCTGATCACGGGTTCGCGACTGGACTCGACGAGTCCGGGTATGGACTCGGCGAGTCTGCGCTGTTTAGCGAAAACCTTAACCGTTCAGGGTTGGGACATATATAAAGGGCCTTATGGCCGTCATTGTTCACCCTAGTCCTTTGAGAGAAACCCTAATTCGATTGAGAGCATCTGGAGCAAGGTAGAAGGCCATTATTGATCTTGGAAGTGTTATTTTGCAAAAAGGAGGAGGCTTGGTTAAGGGAACAACAGGAGAAGCCATATTCTGAGAGTTGGGGACACAGAGCAACGTTATTCAGGTAATATTTCGAGTTGATCCCTTCTATGTTGATGTGTATATGGATTTAGGGTTTATTGAACCCTTTTGTGGCTAGATTGAGTGTCTCCTTAGTCCCCCAAGCGATTGGAACCTTTTATTGGGACCTTTGGAAGTCCAGAATGTCCCATGCCTGAGCTTTTCGGGAATCAATGGAGGTTTTGGATTGGAATCCTTATGCCTTAGGTCAAAATGTAAATTATGAGTCATGGAGTGTATTATGAGCACCGAAATGAGGACTTTACGTGATGAACCAGTCTAGGAAGGCCAGACCTATGAATTGTCGGAGCAGATCTGACCTTAGAAAACAGTTTGAGCGGTTGCATGGCATGGACTCGCCGAGTCCGATGAACAGACTCGGCGAGTAGCTTGAAGATTAATTGGGACTCGCCGAGTTGTTCTTCAGACTCGGCGAGTTGAGTCGGGGTGGCCCCGCGATTCTTCCAGGAGGAACTCGCCGAGTCAAGGGGGATACTCGACGTGCAGAAAGGGAATCTTAGAGAATCGGTGAGTTGAGGGCGAGTGGACTCAGAGTTGTTGAACTCGGCGAGTCTCGGGGTGACTCGGCGAGTTAGATCGCGGATTGAATGAAGTTCTGAGTATGGGGACTCGACGAGTCATAGGGTTGACTCGGCGAGTAGGGTCGGGTTGACTTTGACCTTGCCTTTGACCAAGGATTGATCAGTGGTTCCATGGGTATTTTGGTAATTGTTGTTTATTGTTTGGGTTCAGTGCATTGGTGGCTGTCCAGAGGTGGAGATCGTATCAGTGATCGGAGCAGCTTGAGCTATCTGTTCAGTCGGCAGTTTCGAGGTAAGTTATCCTCACTATATCGCTAGGGTTTATGGCACCAAGGCCAACCTTTTTATCGGATAGAAGTCCGGGTAGTTGTCAGTTGTTATGATATGGGCCGGAAGGCGTTATATGTTGCAGGCCGGAAGGCATTGCTATGTGGACCGGAAGGTCATGGCCTGGAAAGGCATATGTGTGCATTTAGTATGTTGACTGATTCGTAGGGTGATGTTATGCTAGTGACCGGCTAGGCCGGTATCTTGAATAGAGTAATGCTATGTTATGTGGTCTGTTGATCGATTGTTGACTGTGAACTGTTATATGATTATGTGTTATGTGCATGATTGCTAGGCCTGGGGTGTGACCCGGTATGCAGGGTCGTTCTATGTTTTGTTATGATATGTATGCTTTTTATGCTGTGGGCCGAAAGGCAATATGTTATGGGCCGGAAGGCACTATGTTATGGACCGGAAGGTCGTGGCCTGGAAGGGCGTATATGTGGTTGGTATTTTGGGGGTATCTCACTAAGCTTTCGGGCTTACAGTTGTGGTTTTATGTTTTCAGGTTCTCAGGAGTCTGTGGCAAGGCAAAGGCGTGATCGTACCGTTCCTCGCGTTGATGTTTTATGATATGAACCTGGGAAAATACTCTGTTTAATAATGTATTGAAAACCTTTTTGTAACAACGTTATTAAAAAAAGTGGTTTTTGAAAAGTTTTAAATTGTTTTGAAATTTTGATCGTTACAATTTAGGTTTACTTTTAGATGACTTTTGTATGACTTTCAAGATCTTTTTGGATGACGTTTTGTTTACTTTTAAGTTAAATTTGGTTGAATTTTAGATGACATTTGTTCTGACTTCTAGGATTTTTTGTAGATGACTTAAATGTTATGTTAAGGATTTATATGGTATGTTATGGTTACTTTTCGATTACTTTTGAATATTATGGATTTAAAAGTCATCCAAAATAGATTGTGACCGTCATACAAAACTAATATAAAAGTAAATCAAAGTCATGCAAAAAGATCCAAAAGCATTCTGAATGCTCCAAACTTTCTTCTCACATTTCTTACCCACAACTCACAACACGGCGGCACAAATTGTAACCAAACTTTTCGAATATCGACACTTTCACCGAATAGCAAAAGAGTTGTTTCATATTTTGGATCAAATTCCCCACACCATTTTTTCCAACTTCTCCACACATGCGATCATCTCACTCTTAATATTATTTCTTTCCATTAACGACTTTGCAACTTTGATAATTCCTACCCAACTTCTCTCAAGTATTCATCTAATGTGTTTTGACGGAACTTCTTTTTCATGTCGTTTTCATCCATTGTTTATTGACGACCAGAAGATTCTTTACTTGTACATTGGGGGCTTTTCTGAGACTCGGGTTTCCATCTGAGTGCACCGAACATATCAGACGTTTGTGACTAGGTAGGTCAAATGTTTTACCGGACCAAGTCAAACGGATATCAAATGCCCCTAAGATTAGTATCAAACATCATGTATATTTGATAAAGAGAGAGAGAGAGAGAGAGAGAGAGAGAGAGAGAGAGTCTTGGTTTTTGCGTACTTCACAATTTTAGAAACCATTTGTTGTTTTAATCAACCTTAAGTTTGGACTTAAGAGATGAACTAAAGAATAACTTATGGGAATGCTTCCATATAACCATCTGGTTATAAATCATGACTTGACTTTAAAACCAAAAGATGTTTGGATACATGAGAGTATTTAATAAATCATGGGGAATGCTTCCTGATACAAATACGTATAAGGGGACCACAAGAGATGACACACAAAAACCACTATTGGTATATATTCTAGAAAGCGGAGGAGGGCAAAAGAGGAAAGTGGCTAAGAAGTTAGTTATCCCAGCAGATAGAAATAAATAGAGGAGGGATAATTTCTTGATGTCATCATGTTATTTTTGCTGTAATTCAGTGAGAGAGGGACCATTCCCTGGGCAATCTTCGGATTGATTAAATCAAATACAATCATTCCTCTTGATTTCATCTTTCATCTTGCATTGTGTATTACATTTCCTTATTTCACTATTTCAAAGCTTAACATCTCTCTTATCACTTCCATATGAGGTCATCTGGTTATATTTTACATGTATCAAATTCATTTCAGATTTGCTTAGGTGAAAAGTTGCATTTACAGAGCTGTAGTTATAAACTCTATGTTTATCCACACCTATGCCTATTGATACGTCCACAACTTGGGCGAGTGTACAGAGTTGGAAGCAACAAAATTAATAATTATTTATTAACAATTTATCATTTTATCGTTTTTTCAAATTAGTAGTTATCTTTAATTTAATTTTAAATTAGGGTTATCTTTTACATTAGGTTGTTGAAAAAAAAAGACTATTTATACGGTCTTTTGTTATCATTTTGGGAGCTTTTATCTTTTAGTTTCAAATTAGTAGTTCAGCAATGCTTATATATATATATATATATATATATATATATATATATATATATATATATATATATATATATATATATATATATATATATATAACATATGCAAGAACATACCAGATGTAACATCATGACCAATTCCTTGCTCCACTTTCTCAATGCAGGTGATAGTATTTTTGCATTTGCTAATCATAGCATCTTCATCAAGTTGACCTCCATAAATGATTTGATACCCTGACACTATCTTATCCAATGCATTTCCAGCAGACTGTTGCTGACCACATACGAATAAACAAGAAATCTTATCCTCAAACATAAAAAAGAACAAAATATTTATACAGAAACACAGAGGAAGAGAGGAACATGCAAAATACCAATTTTAACCCCGAGTGCTTCTCATTTCTGTTACTACTTTCTACATGCCTTCCAACAAGTTCTTTCAGAATTTGCCCCTGCGACCCAAAAACTTTTCTTTCTTCCCAAATTTTGATCTGCTTGAAGGCAAATGAGAATATGAAAATAGAAAATAGAAAATATAAAAAGAAATATCAATTTTAGGGCTTGATTCTTATTTTTATTAAGTCCTGTATGGATAAAGTGGTTGAATTGGTAATGTTGTATGCGTGGATGAAGTGATGTATACATATAGACTATTTCATTTTTAGACCGAAAGAACTATCTGAATCTTGGTAAATGACCATTTTACCCTTCCGTATACAAATGATTGTTTTGGGTAACTATTAGGAGTTGCATATTATTTTCTATAAATTATAATGCAAATGTACTTATAATCAATCAAAATATGATTAGTAACTCAAATTGAACCCGAGATTTAATCATAACATTAATGATATTTTCAAATGAACATAATAGTTAAGAATTGTTTTAATTGAGCAAAAGTTTCAACTCTATCTAATATGTTGAGTTAAGAAGGTTTTGAATTAGCTTTGATCATAAATGACTTCAGTTTTAAAACTAATTACCGACAATAACTTTTTTACTTGTTGAAAATTATGTAATTCAAAGTTGAATATTTTATAAAAAAAAAAAAAAAAAAAAAAAATCACATTTTTATCATCTTATTAGTTAGTTAAATACTTTATAATCTTATTATTTAATTTATCAATACAATTTCCTCTTAGTTCTTTTTTCCTCCCAGCTCCTATCATGTTCCCCCCTCGTGACTTTAAGAATGCTAATTTTTAAACTGTTTTCTTTTACATATTTGAAAAAAAAAAGACAGTATTAATCATATACAATTGTAAAAATATGAGTATATGATTAATACTGTTTTTTTTATTCAAAAATGTACAAGAAAACAGTTCAAAAATTAGCATTCTTAAAACCACTAATGGGGGACATGATAGGAGTTGGGAGGAAAAAAGAACTAATCGCAAATACATAAAGGGCTAAAGGGTAAGTATCTTTAAGCCGAATTTTTTGGCTTAACCCATTAAGTCATTTTGTCCAAATTAAGTAAAAAAGAAACAACCATATATGGCTCTCCACTCCATATTAAGTGCTTGCTTAAACCATTAAGCCAATTAAGTAAAAAAAAAAGGCATTTAAAGTTTGTGAAACATGAGCATAAAATAAAAGCAACATACCAGGCGTAAAGCCGCATTTTTTCCAGAATCATCGGTGTTATCCATGACATCATGAAGTGCATCCGGAAGAACTTTCCAGAACTCTCCAACAAACTCGGAACCCTTTCGCCTACTATTTTGCAGTATATCATTTGCAAGATAAAGAAAAGCTAAGCGTTGATCACGTGGGGAACATCGGAATTGTTTTTCCCATGTTTCAACAACTTGTTTTGCCTTGTTCATGTGAAATATACACCAATGTGACAAAGCTATATGTCATTCATTATTAAGGAAAACATCACAATTTCATTCTTTTCCAATTCTATCCTCGTTGATCAACAAAAGGTAATGTTTGGTACCCTAGGCCCCCATCGAGCAACTATTAATTCCCACTAAAAAAAACTCCACCAGGTAACTAAAAAAATTATATAACAATTATGAATATTAAGACAAATATATTTGTGCAAATACATTTAAGTAGGATACTCTCAATGCTCTGCTGTGAACTATTGAGCTTAGTCAGCTTCTCCATCAATATTTGTGGATTAAATGTACTTCCCATTATTTCTAACAGAGCTCTTTCCAGCTAATGATAATAAGAAAACTTCTGAAAGACAATCTACCTTCACAACAAAAACAATCTTAGATTTATTCTTGTAATCTGAATGAATAACCACTGAAATAGACAGATATCAGATATTGAACATGGGTCATTTTTGATTGCTTGTTTCTTATTGTAAGGTACAAACAGATGAAAGTAATTAAGTTGATTTAAACTTTAAAGAGAATAAGTGAAGGGAAAACCCTAATAATCTGAACTTGTGTCTCTAACCAAAAACGATTTCACGATAAAAGATTGAAGCATGTGATTTTCCGTTACAGAAACGTCAATTGCGTATCGTATAAAGTTATAAACACGACAGATTTGCAAAATTAGTTTAGTTTGAACAAATATGGCAATCATTCACAAGTTTCCATTAACTGTCGAAATCGTCAAACAAACAAAATTTATCAAACTTTTTGCCCAAATTGTTACTGCGCACCATGGCAAACCCCTAACTGAAGAGTGGCAATCGACAACACAACAACAGCAACTTAATTTTAGAGCTTGAAAATGCCAACATGAAAAAGATTAAAGACCAACCTAATTAAAGGGAAAACAGGTCTGATGATGAACGAGCGTCGAATACGTCCGATAAGGAAGAAGGCAAGAAACTGGAGGGAACATTTAGGGCTTTGAAAGGAAAGGTTGCGTTTGGAAACCGTTGAACGAAATTGGGTAAGTTGAAGTGAGATAACGATGAACAGAAAGTTTTATGGTCTGAACTTCCTCTGCGTGTTTGGGAGAGACTTCTATAAGACTGACAACTGGAGAAGTTTCGACATACGTTACGGTGGACAGTGGCCAGAGGAGGGACATGGTGGTGGACGGTGGTCTCTAATGTTATTAATCGAGAAAAACAACGTAACGACGCCGTTCGGTGAAAACATAGCCCATTGGACTTGCCCGTTGAAAATATTGGGTTAATATAGACGGCCAAGTAATTATGGGTTTAACTCAACTCTGTATGGTTAAAATATAAGGATAATGATTTGAGAGGGGCAACTAACTATATTTTTTATACATATTTTGTTATTTAATTTTTTCCAGTGCACTGTTAATCATTAAATTTGTTTTTTTGTTTAAAACATACAATTAGTACCTATAATAGTAGGTAAAACCTGTTTTTGGGGGTTCGACTTCCACCTTCGTCGACATTTCCGGTATTCCTTACCTCCGGCGACATCTCCGGTCATCTTCTCTAACGAAATTTTTAAGATTTACAAGACATAGGGATATCACTTGCAATCTAATTCTTTAATGCATCCAAGAACTTCCACATTCCCAATTTACACCAACATTAGATGGAATTTTACGGGATATGATGTTGTTGCTCACATTTATGAAAAAGCATGTTTAAATTATGAACTTCAAAGATCTTTCCACCTGCTAGAAATGCATCCAAGAACTTCAAACATTCATGAAATAAACCACTCGAGCGCTTATTTACACCTATTATAAAGTAGAGATGCATAATCGATCTTCTTCCATGTTCTTGATATCATAGGAAGCAATGGGACTGAACATTTGAAATTATTTTCACTGGAATCATGGATCATGAAAGGGGTAAATCGGGAAAACAGAAGATGGATTTTGAAGGTGGGAGATAAAGATGAACACAGACGAATACACAAAAGCACAAAACCCTTCACATTTCAATTTTGATTCCAGATCTCACTTTGAATTCGATTTAATCCTTCGAATTTCGATTTCCTCTTAAGCTGAACATGAACACACAAAAAACCCTAGCTTCCAAACTTGATTTTTATGATAAACGATGGCAGATCTGAAATTATATTTCAGGTTAAACCACTAGGTTCGTTTTTCTCCTAATTTTCCAGAAATTCATTTTTACTTTGAAGAGTAATATATGATTTTAAACTCTGATTCTTTTCTGAAGTCTGATA
This sequence comes from Lactuca serriola, assembly GCF_051521515.1. Lineage (NCBI taxonomy): Eukaryota > Viridiplantae > Streptophyta > Magnoliopsida > Asterales > Asteraceae > Lactuca > Lactuca serriola. The sequence continues at coordinate 203,379,577 of NC_136410.1, forward strand.
CATGATGAAAAAATTATATATTGAAGTGTAATACATGATTTTTGAAGTCTGAGAAGATGACCGGAAATGTGGCTAAAGAAGATGACCGGAGCTTGGTGACTGTTTAGAAAGAGATGGTGTAGTCGGTGATGGAGAGGGGATGTGAAGGAGGAGGCAAAGGCACCGGTGATCGGAGGCTGTGAAAGACCTTTGTCTTTGAACAAAACTCATTTTGGGTGTCCGTTGGAGATGTCACCGGAGGTAAGGAACGCCAAAAATGTTGTAGGTGGTAGAACTCAAACCCCCCAAAACAGGTTTTACCTGCTATTGCGGGTAATAATGGTATCTTTTAAACAAAAAAACACGTTTAATGGTTAACAATGCATAAAAAAAAAAGTTAAGTGACCAGATATGTACAAAGAATATAGTTGGTTTCCCACTTAAATTATTATCCCTAAAATATATTGCTATCGGTAACCAACTACGCCTAATGTATACGAATGATCAATATCGTTCAATTGTACACATTAATTCGTTATGATTAATTACTAATTAAAATATATCATTTTTACAGGTCGTTTCTTCTAGCTGGTTTTGGGTTTGAGTTGGCATTTATGATGAATCTCTTACTACTCTAAATCTACCCCTTCAACTATTTATAGAACATATCGGCTCATCAATCTGATTTGCAACAATTAATGGCAAGAACGTCAAATTTTCTAGGCGATGTTCATTTAGATACAATTCATGGGTTGTTACTATCTATACATATACATCTGTTATCGGTTATAAATTATAAATCTCATATCTTATGCACTTTAAACACTAAATACTCATATACTCCTACCAATAATGATGTTTTCTCCTTTCTCTCGCTCCATTTACATCTTACACAATATTAAGGGTTATACCTCGTCATTCACCTGTCTAATTTCAAAGTCTCTTATGGATTTGATAGGGGGTTGAAAATTGGAATTTAAGTTCATAAGCATATACTCAAAAAATATATATAATAGATACGATAACCCTTATTTTATTTACTAATTATTGGTCACGTTTGTGATCACAAATACAATGTGATCCCAGTGAATACCAACCAACGATAAGTTTATCCGGCAATCATGTATAAAATAAATCTTTTGTAACATTCATAAATGTAATCTTGGGTAAGTTGGTTGAAGATCACAAAAGTCGTCGAGGATGTTAACTTGTACCCAAAACCGAATAAACATATAGATAGCCACTGAAATGAAATCATTTAATAATTATTATTTAGTTTTAGGTGTTAGATTGTATATTTAAAATATTAGTGTATATACATATGACGTACCAATATATATATATTGACTATGAGGATCTAGCTTGTATAATTAAAACGATAGTGATCAATATATCGGACATTGTTTGTTACTCATATATGTTATTAACCTCAAATACATTAATACAAAGAATTTTATTAGAAATTTTGGTCGAAGTTATTTGAATCTCCAAGGTCAGTTGATGCGGATTCAAGTAGTGATTTGTTGAAATTTTGAATATTTAAAGTATTATAAAATCCAAATGTTATACTATTTATTTCTTTACTTTGCAACTTCTTAGATAGGGAAATTGTCAGAAAAATCCAATATTTTCTGAAAAGTTTCACTTTAGTTTAAAAAAAATTGAACAGAAAAATCTCGACCAAAATGAAATAAGCGGGACATTTATGTTCAAAAAAATGGGCCTAAAGTGAAACTTTTTCGAAAGTATTGAGACTTTTCTGATAATTTCCTTTTTAGATATTTTGAATTAAACAAAGGAAAACACTTAATGAAATGGTACTTCTATATACATTCCAAGTATAAAAATAAATGCATTATTTCAAATATCATTATCATTATCACTATCATTATCATACATCATCATACTATACTTATAAAGGAGACATTTTTCCTATGACCTCATGCATTTGAAACCCCTACACAAATTTCCAAGCACCCCATGCATTTGAAACCCCCACACATTATCACCTTCAAAGTAATTAATAACACATCATGAAAGCTTTATAACTTATATAATATGTTTAATAAGCAATTAATGGGTAGTCTACTATAAAAATGTCATTCTCTTTGAGTAGACACACAAATACAAATCACATACAAAATTCACAAAGAAAATAAGTTTAAAGGTTTTGTGTTGGTTTAAGGGCTTTGGACTATTTTTCGAACCATGTTATTATGTTAAAACTAGCATTTTTTCTTGAATCTCATGCATTTGAAACCCCCTTTTTTAACTTCCTCAAACCACATTCATTTGAAACCCCCTTTTTTAACTAATGCAACTCAAAAGTTTTCTTAATTATGATTTAACACTCAAAAGTTTTATAAATTATATTATGTTTAATTAGCATTTAGTGAAAAGTTTACTATAAAAATGTCAATCTTTTTGGGAAGACATGCATACAAATTTCAGAAAGAAAACAAACTTAAAGGTTTTGTGTTGGGTTCAGGTCTTATGACCACTTTTGGAGATACGCTATTATATTATAGCTTTTAATTTGTAAGTTTGTTATACTGATTCGTTTTTATATTTTTTTCGTTTTTGGATTATTGTCATACACTTTTGGAGATATGCTATTATATTAGAGCTTTTAATTTGTAAGTTTGTTATACTAATTTGTTTTTATGTTTTATTCGTTTTTGGATTATTATAATACAGTCGTTGTATATTGTGGTTTAATCGTTAATATATTGATCATATGTTATATATGGTAATGTCGAAAATATTTAATTAAATATTTTAAATATGTTTTTTTTTTGTTTTCGTACCGTCTCAAAAAGATAATTAATTAAAACGCATACATATGTTATACTTTCCGTCTCTCTCTCTCTCTCCCTCTCTCTCTCCCTCTCTCTCTCTCTCTCTATATATATATATATATATATATATATATATATATATATATACACATATATTATAATAGAGGTCAAAACACTTCAATCAAAATTCAGTTAAAATCTAATATTTCAAATGCTTTTTTAAAATGATTCTAAAAAATTTAACATGTGTTACTTAATTGATTGATTAATAAAAATATTAATGTTTTGAAACTCCTAACTCTTAAACTTATATTGTTTAATTTTTTAGTTAACTAAAATATTTTTCCTACATAAAGATAATATTTTTATGTAATTAGAAAACAAGGTGTACACATAGGAATCGATACCACTAGAGAGGCATGTTGTCTTTAACCGGTGGTAGGAGATCCATATTTCCTTTTTAATTATTTATATTAATGCTTAGTAATATCTATTTTGTATTCCTATTCACTTTAATTTTTTAGGTACAAATTAAAGAAGAGGATTCTCGGCGCACCAACGTAAAGTCAAACGTACGCCTTGCAAAATATGTAATTAAAATTAAATATCATATTTAGCAATCGACTTATTTTAAAACTCTTGATGACATTTATGTATAATGATATAATTTGTATGACTTCATTCTTAATTTCAATGTTTAATATTTGAAAGTTCATATATGAAACCTTGGATGTTTTGGTGTAATATAAATAGTGTAATACAAAGTTTATTAGTTTAATATTGTTTATTAATAGCTCATTCAAAACAACTTATTTCTTATTTTATCCAAAAAATATTATCGGACATAAGAAATGTCACAACTAGAAATTTTGGTGTCTTGTAACTACAACACTTATAACAACTATGAATCAATAACATGAAAGCATGCATGATGCTTATTCTATAACAACAAAACTTCATCAAATACTTCATTCTAGCCCTACAAATGATCAACAAAGAATTGGAAACCTTTGAAATCCCAATTTGAGTTCATTTTGGACTAGGATTTCCTTATTAGGCCTAATGGACTAATAAACTTCCAAATTATCCATCTTGAATCTAGAACTCTCTAATGGGCCCTAAATGGACCCATATACATGAAACATAATATTTTGGGCCTTAATGGGTCACAACCAAATTAAGTTAGCCCTAATAGGTCATAAAAATTATACTTTGATTTATTTGGGTCAAGCATCATCGAACTAAACTATAATATGGGCTTAAGGGCAAAAAGCCCAAATCTTCTCTTTTCCCTCTCCATTCTCGGCCCAAGCCCACAAAGAAAGAAAGTTGACTTTTTCCTATGCCACCTCACAATTGTTCATGGGGTAACCATGCATTTTTCTCATGTTCCCATGCATGGTCACTTCAAAACTCTCTCTTCTCTCTCTATTCTATCCTCGGCCAAGAGCAAGGGAAAGCACACACATACAAAACACTTAAAACTCTCTCTAAGTCTTCAAGAACATCTTCTCATTTCTCCTTTAAAACTTTCGAGATTTAAGAGCTCTCAAGGAGATTTTTCCCACAAACACATCATCTAAGGTAAGTTGATGTTAAATCCATGATCTATCTACTTCATTTCATCCAAAAATCTCTTCTAAATCCATTCAATCTTGTGATCTTGCACCTTAGAAGCATCTAAGTTCGAGATCCTCCAAGAAGACTTGCTAGGATCGAAATTTCTTCATCTTTTCCTTCAAAAACCGAAACTACAACTCAAGGTGAGCTTCATACCCCTCTTTTTTTGGTTTTCATATGTTTTATTAGGTAGAATACAATAAAATGTGTATATCTATGTGTATGTGTATGCTATGTGTGATTTTATGCATGTATGTGTGTGATTTTATGTGTTTTTGTGATAAATATGTAACCAAAAGGGGTGTTAACTCGAGACCTAAGACATGAGAAAGGAAACAAACATAATCTAAGTTATTTTACACTAAACAAGTCAAGAAAAATAGCTTATAAGGTTATGAGGAACATAATCTAACATAAAACCCATTTTAGGGCTTAAATTGTCAAAAATTACAAAACTTGGGTAAAAACTGTCAAGTCACGGTTTCTTGAGGGTCAAAGGAGTCAAAAAAAGTTTCTATAATCATTTTTTTGAATATTGGAATTTTCAAAGGACTTGAAATGCAAAAATTTAGCTTAATGGGCTAAATTTGGGCTTTTCGGCCCAATAAGCCAATAATTGCGAAATTTGAAGTTTTAAGGGGCTGAATTGTAACATTCTGCAAAACAGGGGATAAGAAGTGAAATAAAACTATTTCAAAGGTCAAAAATGCTTTTTAATTCCAAAAAGGATCAAAAATGTAAACTTTTTATATTTTGGGCCAAAACTATAAAAGTTGCGAAATTTGGGGTTCTAACCGAGAAACTCCATTTTGGAAGGGCTAAAGTTGTTACAAAATAAATTTTGGGTTAAAAATATCTTTTCAACAAGTTTATGATACAAAAGTGTCAAGAAAATGTTTTAAGGACTAAAAATGAAATTCTTTTGTATAAAGGACTAAAAGTGTTATTTTTATAAAAGAAAGGTAGTGAAAAGGTCAAATCATAATCTTAAACAAATTAATTCATTAAGACAAAATACAAGATACCCGACTAACGACAAAACAGAAAAACGAATACACCTTCAATACCAAATATCGTTATAAACAAATTGATTCGGTCTCGAATCAATACAAAACAACAATCGCTAAATCAAAACTCTCCAATAGATATGTGAGAACTAAAAGGAATAAACCTACAAACTTTGGGCTTATGAGTTTCAAATCATGCTTGTTGGGCTTTGCAAGCCCGTCAACATGATCTTTGGGCCCAAAGGGATAACGCTTATATGTTATTGGGCCTTCAATGACCCAATATTTTATAAAAGGACTTTCAATAGCTTTTATGTGCTAGCGGGCCAAAGTGTCTCGTTAGAAAAGCTAGTAAGGTCACAGTAATCAAGTGCGAGTTGGACCATCGTGTCTTTCGCATCCGCGACAGCCTAAGGTACTTACGATAGTGGTGGGACATAATGCCCCCTTCTCTTCGTTCGCTAAGGCTTACGAGAAATCAAAGTAGACAAAATTAGGACGATATACAATGTGGATTAATCAATATTCATTTGTTAAGACAATACAAAAATCAGTAATCACGAATACATTTCAATATCGGAAAACATCGGGTTTTCCGGGGAATTCAGTACTACTCGCTCGAAATCTTATAACTATAATACAAAATATCCCTCATATATATATATATATATATATATATTTGAAATCATTCATGCATCAACTTATGGATCTCACGCTTTGATAAACAAAAGTCTTTTTAGAAAATATCAGATTTTATGGGTTTTACAAACTACACAAATCATTTTATCACAACATTGCTTATGAACTCACCAACATTTCATATGTTGACGTTTTTCCAAAATAACTTGTATTCTCAGGTAACAGATAAGCGGAAGAGTTATAAGAAGTAATGTTAGATGTTATGTTGTTAAATGTACTCAAACTATTTAGGTTATGAATGTGTAATGTTAAAACAATGTACTTGATGTGAACAATTACAGTTGTAATATATTGATGCATGGTGACGTTTATGTTATGATTCATGTATATTCATTGTGATGATATTCGATTAAATTCACGCGAGCCCTCGGACGTTTCCGTCGTCTGGTTCAGGGGTGTGACAAGAAAAGTAGATTATATTAATTTTATACAAAAACTTATAATATATATCGGATATTATAAAAGTAAAAGTAAAGTTTATAAGATATTGACTATATTAGATAGTATCAAATATAAGTTGATGGATTTTTATGTTATTTGATAATTCGGTTAATGCCCAAAACATGACTAAAAACGTAAATTTCAACATATTTTTATTTTTCTCATAATTATTTTAACCACTTAAATGCATTCTTGTGCAACGCGTGAGGTTACGCCTAGTATACTTATAAAGGAAACATTTTTCCTTTCACCACATTCATTTGAAACTCCCGTGACTAATCAATTTTTTTCTAATAATGATTATAAGTTGGTTAATAAGGTTAAATAAATATAAAACCTAATGTGTAATCATATATAAACTAAATTTCAATATTAAAAAGTTATATTCTATTCTACTTATAAAGTTATATTTTTAACTTTTAACATATTATACTTAATTTATTAAGTCTAATATGTTGATGTAAACCATTATCATTTTAAAGCTACAACTTTTGAACAATTTGTATAAAATACTTAAATTGTTAATTTAAATAGAATATTACAGAATTAGCTTAAATATAAATTTTAGTTCAACTTAAAGAACCCAAAGAATATTTTGTAAATAATTAAAGTGATAAATTGTAGTGTCTTTCTAATAATTATTATAAGTTGGTTAATAAAGTTAAATAAATATCAAACCTTAAGTGTAATCATAAATAAACTAAATTTCAATATTAAAATAATATTGGTGCTTTTACTTATAAAGTTATGTCTTTAACTTTTAACATATTATACTTAATTTATTAGATTTAATATATTGTTTTATGTAAACCATTATCAGTTTAAAGCTACAACTTTTGAACAGTTTGGACAAAATGCTTAAATTGTTAATTTAAATATAACATTACAGAGTCAACTTCAATATAAATTTCAGTTCCACTTAAAAAACCCAAAGATTACTTTGTGAATAGTTAAAATTGATAAATTGTAGTGCTAAATGAAAAAATTAAACTGTAATATCAATTTAACTAAAATATTTCCTAAAGATAGTTTTATAATCATTAAAAGTTTTCAAATAAGTTGCTTAAAATAACTTACAATAACAATAGTTAAAAATAACTCTATATAAATGATTATATCGTTACCTTTAAAATCAAAAAAAAAATGTTTGATATTTTAAATAATTAAAATGATAGAAATTAAAACATTAACCAAATAAATTTTTAAAAATTAATTAACAATAACAACATCTATAAATGACATTAAACCATATATTATATTTAATTTTATCAATGAAAAACCCGTGGGTAGAGATCATTTAAAAGATTGAGACTATGCAGTTTTTATAGATGTATATATTATCATATAATTCATAACACTCAATATATTATCTCAACTTAGTATACAAATTATTATATCAAATTTAGCAACATTATTTTTATATTAAAAAAAACATATATTTGTAAAGATTTCAACTATATAGATGTCACACCCCAAAACCGGAACGGCGGAAACGTTCTAAGGTGGATGACATCATGTCAAGTATCACAACATATGCAGTATAGTAATCAAAGTACAACAACCATTGTATTAATAGTAATAGTTTTACATAGTTTACATTACATAGAAACATCAAAGTAATACAAGTAAGAATATAGGTGCAGCTTGGTACTAAACTGCCTTCACCGAAAGCTCCTGGGATGCACCTGTGTATTGCTGACCTGAGAATACAAGTTATTTGAAAGCGAGTATCAACATTTTTATAAATGCTGGTGAGTTCATAAGTATTTAGTGTCATTTTATTCAAATAACTTTATGCAAGTAGTAGTTTAGAATCAACAGTGTATTAGAGTTCTTTCCAAAAAATCTCATATTTTCTAAATAAAAGCAGTCTTCTACCAAGACCCGACAGTGTTATGTTTTAAAGAGAATTTCCTTAAAATATTATCATTACCAAAATACGGTATTTGACTTTAAAGAAAGTAGAAGGATATCACAAGTAAAAGCATTAGGGAAAATAACATAGGCCTCAGCAGGAAATACTGTTGACTAAGGCAAAAGAAATCATAGACTCCAGGAGAGTATCGAATGAACAACATGTTGGATTAGTGTCTAAGTCCATATCTATTTTGGTATGTACTTGACCCGATGGTGCATGGTCATTTTGGGTTGCCTTCACCAAAACAACTTAATAGGATGAATTATGGAGAGAGAGGATTAATTATGATTTATTAATATATTATGAGAATAATATATTAAAGGAGAAATCATATTGTTTAATTAATATTAGTCAAGAATTAATAAGAATTAAGTTTGTGGCTAAGAGACATTAATTAAACTTAAGGGACTTGAATTGTCAATTTTATGATAGTTGAATATTGAGCTAATGGACTCCATATTAAAGGGGTGGACGAATTCTATGGGGAAACCCATTAGAAATCGTCCTAGGGCCTTTAAGGAAGGAGTCCATGGGTTGCTTAGGGATTAAGCATCCAAATTAGGGTTTCCTAGTTTGATAACACTAATAACTTTACTATTTAAAGATTCCTAGAGCACCAAAAACGTGGGCAAGTAACTCCTTAGGGTTTTGACGGTTTTTGGGTGCCTCCTTCTCTTCTCTTCTTCATCCCCTTGCTCTTGGTGTTTGTGAGCCATTAGAGGAGTGACATTTGTGACTCTAAGCTTTCTAAAGTCAATACAAGAAGGATTTGAGATTGTTATTGCTACATAACAATCAAGGTATGATCTAAACCCTAATTTATATGTTATATTGATTATCATATGCTAGATCTAGGGTTTATAGTCTTGGATGAATTGCATGTACAATAGAGAAACCTAGATCCAAGCATTAGGGTTTGTATGAGCACATAGGATGTTCTTATAGCTAAAAGTCACCAGTGGTATTAGAGCCTTGATTGGTTTCTATTGTATTGATGCCTTGTATGTTTGTTCAAGTTGCAAAATCGAGTTTTGAGCTCCCTGCCTGATGAACTCGGCGAGTACCACAGTGTACTCGGCGAGTAGGCCTCAACTCGGTGAGTACAGTGTGGTACTCGGCGAGTTCGAGCATCAGATGGAGCTATTTTCGGGATTTCTTGCTGTTTTACTCATGGATACATGCCTTATCTGTTTTAGGTCATTAAAATCCGATTTTATACATATTTATGAGTATATTCTTGATTAAACAAAAGATAATTACCAATTTATTAGATAATAACTTCCTTATATGATAAAGTTTGATTATTTGTATTAATTGGGTAACTTATTTTGCAAGAAATTGAAATTAGGTCAAATATAGATAATGGTGAAATTAATTGTTTAATTTATATTATTTGTTATTTGATCCTTGTGTTATGAAAAGTTTCAATTTTCCCCTTTAGGTTTTATAGTTTAAATTTGAACTCAAAAGTTTTGTTTTGAAATTTAAATAGTTGAAACCCTAATGTTTTGAAAAAGGTTTCAAAACTTGCCCTCAAGTTTTGGAATTTAAATTTTGATTAAAAGTTTAATTTTGATGTACATTTAAATTCTAAACCCTAATGTTTTGAAATGTTTCAAAACTTGCCCTCAAGATTTGGAATTTAAAAGTTGATTAAAGGTTTAATTTAGGAATGTTAAATTCTAAAACCCTAGTATTGTTTTGAAAAGTTCAAATCACACCCTTATGGTTTTATTAATTAATTAAGGTGTATAATTAAAAGAGGTTTAATAAATCCATAAAGTTTTGGTTTACAATTTAATTGAATTAAAAGTATAATTGTTAAACTTGACCACCTAGTATTTTAAAAGTGTAAAATACACCCTATACTATATATAACATTAAAAGTCTAACATTATATATATATATATATATATGAGTAAAAATCAATCTTACCGTTAGTAGGCCTCATTCACGAAGCTGGTCTATAAGGGGTGTTTAAGGAAATTGCCTATAAAATGGCGATTGAATGGGTATCCACTCTTACCCACCACACTCTTGATTAGTGGAGGGTCATTAGCCGAACGGGTAGGATAGGACAGAAACTTTCCATTATAAGTATAATGAAGTACAAAAAGTAACTAAATCTTTTACAAAATTCTCAATCTTAGTTACTTTAGGCAAAAGTGAATTGATGCAATTCCATGAAATTACACTTTGTACCCTTGCGAAGAAGTTAGTGGAGCGTGTGTGGTTTACCGGCACACTAAATGGTTCTAAGCAAAGGTAGCAAAGGGTGACTCAATATTTGTCATATTTCGGTGGAGCGTGTGTGGTTTACCGGCACATCGAATAGGTGACTGTAACATGTGAGGGCACCATGTAGATTTGCATGGTTATTCACACCCGCTTTGTGATCCTCGGCATTCCAGTCACAAACTAGAGGGGCATATCGAGATTTAAACATGCCATTGAAATGTTCAATGAATCTCAAAGGATCTAGGAGTTTTCATAGACTTCAAACTTAAAATTTATTTTTCCATTTTTTAATGGTGGAAATTAGTGAATCGTCATTCACATACCTTCAAATATTCTGCAACTAGATTACGGCATCCCTTTTCTAGGTTGTAGCGTATTGTGTTGGGTCCTAGCCTTAATATCTCATTTGGGTGATTTATTAAGGACTCAATCAATCAACTAACTTGAATTTATGTTCTCCCATTTTGTAGATGTCAAAGTACGACAACTATGGTCTTCCCAAATCCCGTGGAACAAGCATTCCACATGAAGATGATATTCCACGATTCGATCGAGGAACAATAAATCACGCTTCACTTCCTCCACCTCCTCCAATTATTCTCCCTAACCCACAAGATCGAAGAATTGAAAGGTTCAATGTCACTAAAGCCCTATTGGAAATGAAACATGAAGATGGTAAACCCGTGTTTGTCCACATTCTAGGAATGAAATCACACATCGATAGATTGATAATGTTAGGTGTGTCATCCCTTGATAAGTTGGCTGTGAACTGGGTTCTGCAGTCGCTTCCTGAATCATATAATGAGTTCAAAAGAAAGTATTATATGATGGATCATGACGATAACCTCATTGACCTAACTTACATGCTCATTGCTGCTGAATCGGAAATGATTTGGCAAAGCAATGGAACATATTTGTTAGGAGAGTCAACCAACCATGCTTCCGAGGACGTTCTAGGAGAATCGACGTGCGTTTGCTGCCAAGAGAAAGGGCGTTGGATACAAGTCTGCCCTAAGAGCCTGAAGAGTCTAGAAGATGGGAGAGTCAAAGAGTATGGTTGTGCTTCATGTAAAATCCACTATCTAACTCCATTAAGTTCCTATTCGTTGATTCTTAATACATGATGTGATAAGATTGCATTTGAATGTTTTGCAGCATCACTGAAAAGAAAGGAAACTTGATGAAAGAGCAAGATAAGTCTAATCATGAAGAAATGGATCTCGATCGCATGGATTTGAAGATTAGATTTTGAGCTTAGAAAGTTATGATAGAGTTGTTAGGAATTTTTCTTTTTGGCTACATAGTTGTTAGGAATTTTTCTTTTTGGCTACATAGTTTTTCAATTGATGTTTTCCGCTACTTTTATGAATAAAATAAATTTTGTTTTGACTCATTTATTTATTTATTTCCTTGCAATGAAATCGTTATGAAAAATTGATGTTTGCATATTTCTACAACGAATGGATGTGATTCCTAACTATGTTAACAGTGGAAATGTCAAGAATTTACCAAATAGGGAGAGTTTCTCATCGCCCAAGTTTCAAATGGACAGAAACTTGGAATCATGCAACTTGGTTGCATGATGAATGAGAAATTTCATATTTGGAAATTATACTAATTCGTTGACAAAGTGTCAAGTGAAGGACTAGGAGATCGAGTACATAAAGTTGTGTGTTGATCAAGTCCACCACAAGGGTAACAAAGATATTCGTCATGATTTACTAAAGGATTAGTAAATATGATTATACTTATAAGATTAAGTGTAATTCTGAATTGATTGAAAAGGTTTAAATCAATAGCAGAACGAATAAAAGAATCAAGTAGGTAGAAAGATAAAGTTTCTCTATTCTAAGAAGAAGGGAGAGTACCTTTTATACTTTATGATATGTCTTAATGATTAAGAACCATATTTCAATTGATCCTCTAAATAAGTCTTAGTACAATTGTAAAGAAGAGGAATCAAGAATTAAAGAAATGGTTAAATCAAGAAGTCAATCATACTTCATTCCAAAACAAGTCTTAGAGTTAAGATTGTAATATTGAGTGACAAATCTTAAGAAGGTTTATAACATTCATCAAATGTAGAATTTAGAAAAAGTTTTCTTATTCTTGCACATTTGGAATTGGTAAGACAAAGACCAACTAGGACCAATTTTGTGAAGTAAAACTGCACTAATTCTTGAATATTCGTTTGTCAAAAAATGTTTCTTGATAAAAGAATTTTATATGTCAAAGAGTCAGTGGGAGTCTAAATGTCTTGAAAGGTTTCAAGAACAAATCAAGAATAAACCTTATCGATCATCACTAGCACACGACTTGAGGTTTACAACCTATCGTGTTTCTGTGCCATTCCAATTGAATTAATTATGCATATGAGTTCTACGAGTTCTCATTCGTATGCATAAAAGGCAAGCACCTTGATCAATAAAAAGTACATTGATAAGAAAGGGTGAGCTGCTTAACTACTTGGAAGACATGGTGGGCACTCGTGTTACCATAAGGCAAGAAATCAAGATTTAGAAGTTCGGTCCATATGAGTTTGAATTTGTCGCAAACTTTGGTTTAGACAAATTCGCATGGATAGGAACACATACACCATTAAAATCTAAGTGTCATAAGATTCCCTCCTTCATGAAAATGATTGTGAGGAAATGCTTTCACTAAGAGAGATTTTAAGAAGATAGTGATTGTGAAATTGTATTCTCGAATTCGATTATGGTTACGGTATCCCTTTCCATGATTCGAATTGTAAGATTTGATAATTAGTCTGAATTGTTTAGATACACATATGAGCTATCTAAGGCAAAAGTGTATAAGTTTAAGAAGCCTTGATAAAAGATTATCAAAGCATTGGATATTAGAAATATGAACTTAAGAAATTCAATAGGCATTGTTTTTCTAAAAGTTAAGCTGTTTCTGAATACATGTCAAAGCTAGTGGGAGCATAAGTGTTATGCTTATATGACAATAATCATCATGATAGTGGGAGCATAAATGTTGTGTTTGTATGATTATTAAGGTAAGTATTGCAAGTTAGCAATATTAATTATAGAAAACAAGAGTTATACCTTGCAAAGTCGTAAGGGTTGAAAAGTTGTTTTGCTATAATTAAGGGAGAGAATATTATGCTTCATTTCAAATATAAAGGATTAGGTTGTGTAATGTTAATAAATTTAGTTAAGGATACATAGTACGTTCTCAAATTTCGATTATGATTATGGAATCCCTCTTCATAAATCGAATTGTGAGAATGTGACACGTAAAATATTATGGCAAAAGATTGATATAGTATCGCATCTTTATGTAAGATATTATGCATCGTGTCTCATACGCCTCGGGTATAGGAACGATTGCAAGTGCTATAATATTTAACCATTCTAAAATTTTCCAAATGTCTAGCGCGTTTAGAGGGAAAAAGGACAAGAATCGGTTTTGACTAAGATAATTAGACAACTCTCAAAGGACAATCCAAAGTTCGCCGAGGATTGGTCGCTTGTGAGTAGTTGGAAGTATAGTATTGGATGGACCACATCGACATTATTATGAATAAAAAAGATTCTATTAAGAATGAGTTGTCATATGGAAAATATGGAAACGTTTCCATATTGGGAATTGGATATTGAGAATCAATGTCTAGATTAGAAACTTTTATGCAAAAGGATGTTCAAAGGAATGTACTTTGAGTGAGAGACATCATATCTAAGGAATTGTCTTGTAACAATCTCCGATAGAGGACTTTGTAATTCCATTGGCAATAGTCACTGTGACTTTTGTGCTATGGCATTACGAAAGGATCATTGCATAAAATGTTAGAATCTAGCATATTCCATAAGTGGCAAGAATTTGATATTCTCTCATTTGTGAAAAGGATTAGGAGTTGTGAAATGAGTATGATTGGAAATGTGTTCATTTGATCTATTTCACAAAGTAAGAACCATAGGTAAACATTGTGTGCATGCTAAGAGCATGGGACAAGTGTAGTAATAATTTAAGTAAGAAGTTGATTACCCGAAACAACAAATAATGAGTAATCGATATGGTGATAAATAAAAGGTGTTTTATTTATACTCAAAGGTTTGAGGCCATATGAGATTAGTATTATTCATGGGTTTCACTTTGCATGTTTTGACTTCCTGAATAATTTAGTTGGTTTAGAATAGTCAAATTATTCAAACGGGCCACAGTCGTTCATATGTTGGAAGTAGATATGAATGAAGATTGTCGTGAATTGGTGTGTGGATTGTCTAAAGAGCATTAGACATAAGCAAATGTTTGCTGCAACGTTCATGAGTGGTTATGAATATGATTTGAGCATTGGATTAAACCCACGCTCACTTGGATCACTTCATGGATTTGTATCACGAGTGATTGGTGATATGATAACATCTTATATTCTTGAAACCGAGATGTGTGAGTTGTATCTTGCGAGTCGGTTGCACATTGATAATATGTAAACGCACCAGTAACTTGGTGTTATAAAATATATTGTTGTGTGTGATTTGGTGAGTGAGTGCAAGCGAGCATTGAGTCAAAGTTTATCCGTTCCTTTTATCAAAGTAGGATAAAAGCGATATCTGTGGGCCCCTCGATGATTTAGTGATGTCACCTAAGTGCTTGGCCAAGCCGGGACTAAATTGATGTGTTTAATTGTAGTCTGTTGTCAGTCGTCATAAATCTGAGTTCAGGAAACAACACATAGATAGAGAGAATGATTTAGATCCATGTCTCAATCTATACGATATCTAGATTGGAGGAATATATGATCCCTTATCTAAAGGACACGCGTATCTGATAAGATCAGAGTTGACATCGGCTTTAGAAAGCTACGATTGCAGATCAGGATCTGAAGTCATACGCACAATAGTTATTAGACTTATCCAAGTGGGAGACTGTTGGATTAGTGTCTAAGTCCATAACTATTTTGGTATGTACTTGACCTGATGATGCATGGTCCTTTTGGGTTGCCTTCACCAAAGCAACTTGATAGGATGAATTATGGAGAGAGAGGATTAATTATGATTTATTAATATATTATGAGAATAATATATTAAAGGAGAAATCATATTGTTTAATTAATATTAGTCAAGAATTAATAAGAATTAAGTTTGTGGCTAAGAGACATTAATTAAACTTAAGGGACTTGAACTGTCAATTGTATGATAGTTGAATATTGAGCTACTGGACTCCATATTAAAGGGGTGGACGAATTATATGGGGAAACCCATTAGAAATCGTCCTAGGGCCTTTAAGGAAGGAGTCCATGGGTTGCTTAGGGCTTAAGCATCCAAATTAGGGTTTCCTAGTTTGATAACCCTAATAGCTTTATTATTTAAAGATTCCTAGAGCACCAAAAACGTGGGCAAGTAACTCCTTAGGGTTTTGGACGGTTTTTGGGTGCCTCCTTCTCTTCTATTCTTCATCCTCTTGCTCTTGGTGTTTGTGAGCCATTAGAGGAGTGACATTTGTGACTCTAAGCTTTCTAAAGTCAATACAAGAAGGATTTGAGATTGTTATTGCTACATAACAATCAAGGTATGATCTAAACCCTAATTTATATGTTATATTGATTATCATATGCTAGATCTAGGGTTTATAGTCTTGGATGAATTGCATGTACAATAGAGAAACCTAGATCCAAGCATTAGGGTTTGTATGAGCACATAGGATGTTCTTATAGCTAAAACCCATCACAACACGCCTGGCTCAGTCTAACGAAAGGAGACACAGACCCCAGACAGTATCAAATGAATGATACGTCTAGTAAGGTCTAAAAATAGTGAATACAGACCCCAGACAGTATCAAATGAATGATACGTCTAGCAAGGTCTAAAAACAGTGAACACAGACCCCAGACAGTATCAAATGAATGATACGTCTAGCAAGGTCTAAAAACAGTGAATACAGTGTTAATTCCCATTACCTTAAGGCCATGAATTATAAGGTAACCCCGAGATACTCGTAACCATACTGATAGACACTAGAGAACTTGACGCCCTACAAGCGTCGGAAAAAATGTGACATTTATCAGCCCTTGGCTTGGTAGGCCGTGGACTGTAGCTAGCAGTCAGGGTGTGGGGGTGTCAATCCCGTATAGATCTATACACACAATGCCCGCTCTCCCTACAAGAGACTCTGGTTACTAACTAGACAACGGAGAAGGCCGTGTCCTGAAGATGCATCTCGTATAGTGAGTTCTAATGTAAATACTAGACTAATGATAGAGACTCACAAATAAACTGACCGACGTAAACCTATATGTCTATGCTTGTGTACATAATATATAACTAATGAATCAAACGACCTTCGGATGGATATCCGATCCCACCAGACCACATATAATGAAGTTGAAGTGTTTATCGAAGTAGAAGTGTTTCACGAAGTAGAAGCGTTAACAAGTAGAAGCGTATCACGAAGTAGAAGCGTATCACGAAGTAAAAGCGTATCACGAAGTAAAAGCTTATCACGAAGTAAAAGCGTTAACAAGTAGTAGCGTATCACAAAGTGGGAGCGTATCACTAAGTAAAAGTGTATCACAAAGTAGAAGCGTATCACGAAGTAAAAGCGTATCACGAAGTAAAAGCGTTAACAAGTAGTAGTGTATCACGAAGTAGGAGTGTATCACTAAGTAAAAGCGTATCACGAAGTAGAAGCGTTAACAAAGTAATATCATTTAACTAAGTAGGAGCATTAATTAAGTAGAAGTATAACAAAGCAGTAGTATCTAACAAAGTAGGAGTATAAAAACATGGAAGAAAACTTTGATGAAAACTTTGGAAAACCTTTATACTTAAGAAAATCACGACTTGGTATTCTTTTGTAAAATAAGTTTGAAAACCTTTAGAAATCCTTTGAAAACCTTTCATAAACAAGTTTTAAATGAAACTTTGATAAAACATTATAGGTAAAGAAATCCTTTGTTTAAAATACTGCTGTAACTAAGTCTGAAATAAAACATACAGCGCGAGAGTCAATTTGAGAAAAGCTTTGAACAAGTAAAGACGTTTTAGAAAACCATTTACAGTATCATACTTGGTAAAACAGTTAACAGTGTAATAAATCCTTGTGCATGCGGGTTATCAATCACATGTGATTGATATGATAACTGGCATGTTTTAACTTGTATTCCCCCCCCCCCCCCATAAAAGCATGTAAAAACATTTAAAAGGTTAATTCAGGGGTATGAACTCACCTGTTGTAAGTGGATCGAACGAAAGTGCTGGTTGGGTGGCTTGGTGTCAAGTAAAGACTTGAACACGCTTAGTGACCTATTAACATATGATGACATATGTTTAAATACAATTAGTAAATATAATACTAATTAAACACGTATACGCATCCTAAAGTGCGGAAAACACTTTGGTCAAGCGCTAGGAGTGTCTTGGGTAACATCTAAGGGTGTGTATGGCCTAGTTAGGGAGTTTACTCTTCAAGAGTAAACTCTTTATAGAGTTTACGGCCCTAAGAACTTGTCCCCATGAGTTTACGGCCGTAAACTCATGGATGGTGTGTTCTTTGATGCATTAAGGTCTTATAACACTTGTGGAATTAGGCTAGGTTCAATTCTAGGGCTTATGAAGGGTTTAAGGCTTCAAAATGGGCCATTTAAGGAGTTTACGGCCTATGACTACTCCTTGAGGAGTTTACGACCATAAACACATGAGTTTACAGTAGTAAACTCATGTTGGTCCATTTCTTTTGTTTTTTGGTGGTTCTAACTCATGCGTGTAAGGTTCTAGTCACTTTTAGGAGCATAGGAAGGTGTTTAGGGCACTTAAACACCTTGGAAAGGTGTTTACGGTCTAAGATGTCACACCCAAAAACCGGAACGGTGGAAATGTTCTGGGGTGGATGACGTCATGTCAAGTATCACAACACATGCATTATAGTAATCAAAGTACAACAACCATTGCATTAATAGTAATAATTTTACATGGTTTACATTACAATACCTTAAAGTAATACAAGCAATAGAATAAATACAGTTTGGTACTAAGCTATCTTCATCAACAGCTCCGGGGATGTACCTGTCTAATGCTAACCTGAGAATACAAGTTATTTGAAAAGCGAGTATCAGCATTTTTACAAATGCTGGTGAGCTCATAAGCATTTAGTGACATTTTGTTCAAATAACTTTAATAAAAGTAGTAGTTTTCAAGTATACAGTGAATTAGTGTCCTTTCCAGAAAATCCTATATTTTCTATTTAAAATGCAGTCTTCTACCAAGACTGGTCAGAGTTATGTGGTAAAAAGTAGTTTCCCTTAAACACTTTCATTTTCAAAAGACGGGATTTGCTTTTTAAGAAAGTCGGAGAATATCAGGGAAATAACATATGCCTCAGCAGTGAGGACTGCTGACTAAGGCAAAAGGAATCATAGACTCCAGGAGAGTGTCGAATGAACGACACGCCTGGCTCAGTCTAACAGGAAGAGACACAGACCCTAGACGGTACCAAATGAAAGGTACAGCTAGTAAGGTCTAAAACAGTGAACACAGACCCCAGAACAGTATCAACTGAATGATACGTATAGCAAGGTCTAAAACAGTGAATACAGTGACTACAGACCCCAGACAGTATCGAATGAACGATACGTCTAGCAAGGTCTAAAATAGTGTGACTCTGAAAGTGGGTTCCAACATATAGTGTAAATTGCTGGTGAAAACCATTACCTTAAGGCCATGAATTATAAGGTAACCTGGGATACTCGTAACCATACTAACTGACACTAGAGTACTTGACACCCTACAAGCGTCTAGAGAATATGACATTTGTCACCCCTTGGCTTGGTAGGCCGTGGACTGTAGCTAGCAGTCAGGGTGCGGGGGTGTCAATCACTTATAGATCTATACACACAATGTCCGCTCTCCCTACAGGAGACTCTGGTTACCAACTAGACGACGGAGAAGGCCGTGTCCCGAAGATGCATCCCAAAGAGTGGGTAGTGTGTTTCCAATACAGTGTTGAACTAGAGGTAGAGACTCATAACTGGACTGAATAAAGTAAACCTATATGTCTATGCTTGTGTACATAATATATAACTAATGAATCAAATGACCTTCGGATGGACATCCGATCCCACCAGACCACTTCTCAACGAAGAAAAGGAAATAGGGCGGACAAGCCTTCCTAAGTCCTTCAATCATTATTTATATGCATCTATACAAGCACAGACATACATCTAACTACGCTTGAGTGTGTATCAAGTGGAATCATATCGTGAAGTATAAGTGTACAGTGTGGAATCACCGACTTGTGAAGTATAAGCGTACAGTTGAATAACCGACTTGTGAAGTATAAGCGTACAGTGGAATAACCGACTTGTGAAGTATAAGCGTATAGTGGAATAACCGACTTGCGAAGTATAATCGTACAGTGGAATAACCGACTTGTGAAGTATAAGCGTACAGTGTGGAATATCCGAGTCGTGAAGTATAAGCATACAATGTGGAATATCCGAGTCGTGAAGTATAAGCGTACAGTGTGGAATATTCGAGTCGTGAAGTATAAGTGTTTCATACAGTGGAAGCATTATCAAGTAGGAGTTTAAACTAGGTAAAAGCGAAGCAGCGGTATTTAACAGGTAAAAGTAAAAGTATATGACAAGAAAAGAGAACTTTGATGAAAACCTTGGAAAAACCTTTATACTTAGGAAAATCACAACTTGGTGTTCTTTGGTAAAATGAGTTTGAAAACCTTTATAAGTTCTTTGGAAATCCTTCATGAATCAGTTTAAAATGAACTTTGATAAAACAGTATAAGTAAGAGTTTTGAACAAGTGAAAATATTTTAGAAAACCATTTATAGTGTCCTACTCGGTATAACGGTTTACAATGTGGTAAATCATTGTGCATGCGGGTTATCAGTCACATGTGATTGATATGATAACTAGCATGTTTAACTTGTATTCCCCCCTATAAAACATGTAAAAGCATTTAAAAGGTTCATTTAGGGGTATGAACTCACCTGGTGTAAGTAGATCCGACGAAGGTGCCGGTTGGGTGCTCGGTGTCAAGTAAGGACTTGGACACTCTTAGAGACCTATTTAACATATGATAACATATGTTCACATACAATTAGTATATTTAATACTAATTAAACAAGTATACGCACTCTAAGGAGCGGAAAACACTTGGTTAAGTGTTTGGGGTGTCCCGGGTAACATTTAAGGGCATGAATGACTTAGGAATGGAGTTTACTCTCCAAGAGTAAACTCACCATAAGGTGTTTATGGCCCTGGGACACTCCCCATGAGTTTACGGCCGTAAACTCATGGTGAGGGTGTTTTAGGATGCTTAAAGGTCTCATTTCAATTGTGGAATTTTGCTAGACTCAAATATCAAGTGTGTGAATGGGTTTAAAGCATCAAATGGACCTCTTGAGGAGTTTACGGCCCTATGCAAGGGAGCTTACGGCCGTAAGCTCCTATACCCTCTTTCTTTTGGTGTTTTAAAGGCTTAAGTGGTAGAGGGTAAATTCCTAAGCATTTTTTCCAAGTCAAATGGGGAGTTTAGGGCACCAAATAACCACTTTGTAGGAGTTTACGGCCCAGGCAACCTTCCATGAGGGGTTTATGGCTGTAAACTCCTTATGGAGTTGTTTTAATTGCATTTAAGGTCCCTAGCTTGTTGTTGGTCGTTTCTAGAATTTAAACCAAGGCCATTGGTGTGTTTAAGGGCATTTTTAACACACAAATATGAGTTTACTCCCCATGAAGAGGAGTTTACGGCCCAAGCATGTTCTTGGGCAGTAAACTCATGTTTACTCCCCAAAATGCTAGTTCAAGGTGTTCTAAGTCCGATTCCATAAGCCTACAAGTCATATCTAAGCCTTAGGGACAATTTGGAGGGGTTTTGGGGCTTAAAAACCCCATTAAATGGTGTTCACGGCCCAAGAGTGTTCTTGGGCCATAAACACATGATTATGTCCCTATTTTATAATTTAAACACGAATTTGCATGCTAGATAGGCTATACAACAAGTTAGGATAGTTTACCTACTCGTTTGGGGCTCGATACGGATGATTTTTGGCTCGGGAAAAATTTGTAGAGAGAGAGTTTAGAGAGAGAGTAAAAAGACGGAAATGGAGTTTACTCTCCCTTATATAGGGGTTGGAGTTGAAGCTCAGTGGAAATCTACCCAATACTGCCGTTATACGGGGCTTTTGGTTGCACCCGATTTAGTGGTCGTAATAATAAAAACTAACTTTTTCCAATTAAATGGAAGTACAACTTAAGTGTTTTTATTTACTTTATTACGACTATAACGACACAAAAATATAAATAAATAAAACGTTTATTTATTTTGCGACCTCTAATTAACGGAACTTTTTTAAAATGGAATATTCCGTTAACGGTAACGGGGTAATGTAACGAATAACTTTGGGTTGTCACATAAGAAGATGTTCTTGGGGAGTTTACTACCTTAAACACATGAGTTTACGGTAGTAAACTCATTTTGTCCATGAATCCTATGTTTTGGTGGTTATAGGTTAAGCATACGAAGTTCTAAGTCCAATTCCAAGCCATACAAAGTGTTAAGGGCACTTTAACACTCTTTGGGGGTGTTTATGGTCTAAGAATGGGTGTT
The DNA here is from genome assembly GCF_051521515.1 of Lactuca serriola. Lineage (NCBI taxonomy): Eukaryota > Viridiplantae > Streptophyta > Magnoliopsida > Asterales > Asteraceae > Lactuca > Lactuca serriola. The sequence continues at coordinate 203,401,862 of NC_136410.1, forward strand.
TACGGTCCAAGAGCCTTCTTGGGCCGTAAACTCAAGTGTGACACATATTTGTATGCTTTGGTGCATATAATGAAGGAAAATAAGGTTGTATGCACTCTAGGAAGTTCATGGAAGCCCTTGGAGTTGTTTGAGGGGTAGTTTAACACTTAAACAAGTGTTTATGGTCCATGAAGATGGGTTTACGGTCTAAGAACATCCTTAGACCGTAAACTCATGTTTACTCCCCATTTGGTCCGATTTTGGTGTTCTAAGTCCTTTCGGGTAAGCCTCTAAGCCATTGTTAAGCATGAGAAGTGTTTGGGAGGGTTTTTGGGCATCAAACCCACTTCCAAAGGGGTTTACGGTTTTGGGAGGCTCCCAAGACCGTAAACTCATGTTCTTGGGGTTTTTGGATGATTAAGCCACGAATTTGCAAGCTAGATAAGTTAGATAACAAGCTAGAAAGGTTTACTTACCGTTTTGAGGCTCGGAGGGGTGATTTTTGACCAAAACCCGTTTGTAGAGAGAGAAAGTAGAAAGAGAGAGAGAGAGAGAGAGAGAGAGAGAGAGTCTAAGGTGGGAAAAGGCTTCTAAGGAGTGTCCACCCACCCTTATATAGGGCTTGGGTGTTGTACCCGGTATACGACTACCCGATACTTATGTTTAACGATGTTTAAAATTTTACCCAGTTAAATGGCCGTAAATAAATAAAATAAACTTTTTCCAAATAAATAGAAAGATAATTTACGTGTTTTTTTTTATTTTCGCTTGACGAATATTAATTAAAATATTCTAACGGGTTTAATTCCGGTCAAAATATTTTCGGGATAAATTTGGCTAATTTTTGACGTAATTAATTTCGACGTTAATTTCAACGTTAAAACTATCGGAAATTTTTGGGTTGTCACAATAGATGCTTCCGCACAACGCGTAGACATTCACCTAGTGCTTGTATAATCATAACATCTTGTATCATCATGTTCATTCAGAAAAGTTTTAGTATTTTAGTCCAATTTATGAAAAAATCTCAAACTAAATTTTGTTTACAAAAAAGCATCGAATACTGGCTAAAACTTTGAAAAAAAAATCTTTTTTTCGGCTTTTGCAGATTTAGTTGGTATTTTGTCCTTTTTCGTTTGTTTGGTCAAAATATTAGGACTTTTTTGAAAATTACCCAATAACCAAAATATTGAGACTTTTCTAAAAATTACCATGAAAATGATGGATAATATTATTAATAAATTATTTATAAACATAAAAAATATTTTTATTATAAACAAAGAAAATACATTTGTTGGTAGTTATTAGGAATAGAATGGTGGACTAAGTACTCCTCTATTGCTTGCTGACCACTTCAAACTCTCTACATTCCTCATATGCATCGTTGTGAGTGTCATGGTGGGATGTACTATAAGAGTGTTCCTCTAATGTTGGTGTTCCTATTATGTTATGTAACACCCGGGTCTTGGAGGTACTTATTTATTGATTTTCTAGCTTTTAGATGAGGGTCACGACGTGAGACATGGTTGCCACGTCGTGAGTGACCATTGACTTTTTGACCCATGTTTTTGAGTCTAACGACGTGAGCCTTTGAATGCTCACGACGTGAGAGTGGTCTGATGGCCAAAACCCTAATATTCTAGATATTTAGTGGAATGAGAGGGCTAGGGTTGCCTGTGACATCCCCAATTTCACGGCCAGAAAAGACCTATTTGTTTATGCTTTATTTGAAAATCAGAGTATTCATTTTAAAAAATAATATTGCGGAATTTGTTCACAGAAAAATATGATAAATATATTATCAAAGCATTTCTGAAGAAATGTATTTTGTTTATATAAAAACTTTGGGATGTCATCGTCAATATAGAAACATAAGTATAAACAGACCTTACATTCATTTACACTAGTGATTTACATCTCATTTAATCTCGTAGTGTAATGTAGCTTCATATCGACACTTGTGATACAAATAAACGGAGTGGGTCATGTTGGGAAACCTAGTGAGTACATAGGGTTTTCAACCCACAATAATATAGTTAATTTGTTTCTTCACGTACTTCATGTCAAACAATTAATCCGATTACCCATCCCCATTATCTTTATTTATTCTTCCCTAAAGATTTACCCTAAGGGTCATCTCCTACATCGTATTTACCTCTTATCGCCTTACATCACATTTCCTTATATGTTTGTTCCTAAGGACTTTTCATAACGATCGTCGCATAGACAATACTGATTCGGGGATTACTCCTTCAATGCGTGTCCAGTAAGGGTTATGGTATCATCGCATGAATACGTAGTTACAACATCGCATGAACTCGTAATTCATAGTAGGGGTTAGAGTATCATCGCATGAATACGTAATTACAACATCGCTTGAACTCGTAATTAATCACCTACATGTTATGAGCTTGTTGGTGTTTCCACTTGAATGTCTAGAATAGTCTGTGGTCGCCATCAAGTATAATTGAAAACCAAGCCTAGGCTCTGATACCACTGTTGGGTTTCGGTATAATACAACATCCTATGGTGCACATACAACCCTAAATACCTTGGATCTATGTTTTCACTGATTATACATGCAAGGGTGTTTCCAAGGTATTAAGCCTATAACTAGCATGCAAAGATCTAAACTACACAAGATACTAGTTAGTGTAACATACCTTTTATGTGGCTGGAAGTCTTGATGTATTTGGCCTTAAGAGCTTAGCCCCAATAGTGTGGAAGCCTCAAATGAAGTCACAACACATCAAGGACAAAGGTAGGACTTGAGAGAGAATCTCCATGCACTCTAAAACCTTCATGAACTCCAAGAACATGCACACACACACATAAGGGTGGCCGTTTTAGGTCAAGATGCTTGTATTTATATGTGTTGAATTCTAAGAGTCATGGGTATAATCCAAACCCATACCCATGGGTTTTATGATCTATGGTTCATGTGGCCCAACTCTTTATGTATCCATACATAATCTTGGTCCAACATGGATCATAAGCCCAAAAAATATAAATATAACTAATTACCAAAATTAGTCCTCATAGATTTAATTAGTGTCTTTTGATCACTAAATTAATTCCAAATTAATTCTTGATCAACACTAATTAAGACATATGATTTTATATTAATATATTAGAACTTATAATATATTAATAAATCATATATAACCTCTTCTCTCAAAAGTCCATCCTAATAAATTGTCCTGATGATATGCAACCCAAATGGACCATGCTACTCTCGGGTCGAATACATACCAATAATAGTTATGGGCCTAGACATCCAATCCAACACCTTATACGAGTTGATAGGTAGAGAAGGATCAAAACTGAGACTAGAATTAGTCTGCCGACTAGCCAGATGAGTAACAATACTCTAACATCCATTGTTGTGATGTTTGTGATCTATATGATTGATTATTGTTGAGAAATCGATTATCGTTGAAAGATTAATGATCATTGAGAAACATATCATTATTGAGAGATAGATCACTATTGATAGATAAGATCATGATTGAGTAATTGATGTCACACCCCCAAACCAGAATGGCAGAAACGTCTGGGGACGGATGACTTCATGTACAGTATCATAACAATTGAATAGTAATGAAAGATAGCAACCCAAACATTCATACATTGGAAATACACACTTACATAGTTTATATATTGTACCGGTTCCTCAGTTACACAAAAGTGAAAAAGTAAAATTTGATAAGGTTTCACCACTTGATCTCTTAACAGAGCTGTTACCTGTTACTGGATCCCTAAGAATAGAAGTCGTTTTGAAAAGTGTCAACTAAAACGTTGGTGAGTTCATAAGCATTTTTTTATAAATTGGTTTTGTACTTGTTTAGAATAGTTCTCAGAGTACTTTCAGAAAATTTGGTATTTTCTATAAAAATAGTTTGTAAGTCTCGTTCTAAAACCACGAATATATGCATGCATGTCCTTTGTTTTCTTTCGTTTGAAAATGTAGAGCATATGTTTCCAGAAAATCCAATATTTTCTTATAAGTAACTAAAATTGAAGGTAAATCTTGTGTATCTTTTCCTTAGCAAGTAGTGATGAGTGGTTTTAGAAAATCCAATATTTTCTTAAATCTGAACTGTAGTCTTAAACCCTAAGACCAATATGTATTTGAATGTTGTATCGAAGATAGTATATAGTTGTATTTCTAAAACTAATGAATCGTAAGCTTCCCGTAAACCGAGATAGTGGGCTAATCCCTATGTGAGTCGTTACAACCATACTTGATGTGACTAGAGGCCTGTCATGATGTTCTTCAGGCGTTGGTTTCGGTAAGATATTTGTCACCCTAGATTGGCCCGTCTAGCTGTAGCGAACAACTCAGGTGTGGGGGTGTCAACCCCGTATAGATCTATACACAATTACCCCTCTCTCCCTCCAGGAGACTCTGGTTATAACTACAGGACTTACGGTGTACGCTAGGTAGGTACGATGAAGGAGTGTCTCACTAGAGCATTAACTGATTTACGTGAACAATGATTCCTCTTTCTTGTAAAACGACTTGAGTGTATCTAGTGTAATTAAATCTATTTATATAATAAAATATATAAACACATGAAAGTTATCAATTCTAGGTGTTTTAAAAGGTTATAACTTATAAACTTATATCTAAACACAAGTATAAAACATTTAGTATGATAAAGACAATTTCTTGTTTTTGGACTTTTCTGTCCGTGTTTTTAGAAAATTATAGAAAAATTATTGTAAGTCAAAATTTGGATCCATAAACTCTGAGAGTTTGGAAAATGAGTCTACTTTGTTCAGAATTTTTGTTATAAATTTTAATGGCCTCAAACACATGTGAGAATGTTCATCTTCACAGCCTGGTCCAAATTTTTTTTGAAATGATAGGCTGTTTTGTAAAAATCGCCAAAAATTGTAGAAAAATCGTATGAATATGTGAGAGTAGTCATTAGAAAGTTATAAACCTGAACTATATTCATATAATTTTTTTTGAAAAATAGTAACTTCAAGGTGGTCAAAACAGTCCATAAATGGACTATAACTTTTCTGTGGAAAGCTGAGGTTTAAGTTTAAGTTATACATGTTTGAATCCAACACTCAGTTTTGCCATTTTTGAGGGTATAACCCTTATACACAAGTATTCATGCAATATATATGTTAACAAACACATTTCCCATGATTTTTTATGAAGTTTTATAAGATAAACTCCATGTTCATATAAATACCCAAAAGATAAACACATTACACATTAATACATGCTATTATTCATTGGTTAAACGAGATTTTGACTTGTATCTCCCCAAAGAGTATGAAAAACATGAAAAGAGTGGGGTATGAAGCTCACCTTGGGGATTTTCAAAATGTAGAAGAAGAACTTTGAGTCTAGCTTGTGTTCTTGGTGAGAATCTCGAAGTGTGGGTTTTCTAGGGAGTTTAACACACAAGAAAGTGTGTAAATGGATTGTTTTAAGCATAAATATAAAAAAACACTTGAGTTTAGTATAGGACTTACCAAGAAGCTTAAAATCCGTTTTTTTTGTAGTGATTAACTTGGGATTTTTGAGAAAAGAATGGAGAGTGTTCTTGAGAGCTAGTAAGAAAATTTGGAGGTGTTTTGTGTGTGTATTTGGTGATGGCCGAGAACAAGAAGGAGGAGGGGAAAAAGGGAGGGTTTGACTTCATATATGTTGATGTGATACCTTCCTAGAAGTATGAAGGTTAATACCTTGTTATTTGGGGGATAATATTGAGGTGGCAAGGTAAGTTATCTTTTTCTTTTTCCTTTTTTTTGGGTTAACCCATAACCGAGCCCAAAAGGATTCTCAGCCTAAGGGTGACCCAAAAATAATGGGCTTCGATTTTTGGCTTGGCCCAAAAGTGTTTTCGGCCCACTAATATTCATTGATAGGTTTTTGGTCCAATTAAGGGGGGTTTTTTGGCCCGAACAAGGCCCAATAGGAGGGTTTCGGTCTAACAAGGCCCATTAAAGGGTTTTTGGCCCAATGAGACAAAATGGAGAGGTTATCTGCCCAATAAGGCCCAAATGAAGAGGTCTTGGTCCAATAAAGGTTTTGGGCCGTGAATTCTTGGGCTAAGGCCCAAAATTTATTGGACTTAGCTCATTAGATCGAGTTTTGGATTTGCATGGGATTGTTTCGGCTTGAATCCCAATGTATGAACGTAGGAACTTAATAGCATTATGGTTTGAATTTCACTAAAGGGGATGTTGCAAGGTTACATGGAGGAAATTGTCTTGTACAAGGATCACCATCTTATCCCTAATGCTAGGTTTGACAATTGATCACGATTGAAAGATAGATCCTTGATGACATTGATCATGATTATGAGATAGATCAAGATTTCGAGATTGATTTTGTAATGTCCCGAAAGTACTAAGAGCATCCACAATGCATAGTTCAATGAAAGAGTTGAATGAGGTGACATGTCTAATTGGCATTCAATGGATTAAACTATACCATTATGGGATGCCATGTTGGCATTCAATGGACCTGGAGTTTAATGGTCATTGAACTCTTCAATGGGAAAAAGGAAACATTTTAACTATTAAATATATATTCCATTGAACTCTATTGAGTTCAATGCATTGTAGGAAGATTAATGTAGAGTTGTATAGTAAGTAAAATGATGATGTGTCAATTCATTAAACTAGATGCCCTAAGTAAAAAAATTTGCTTTTTAAATCAACCAAAACCACCAACCATTCATTTCAAAACCATCAAAGTATGCCAATGTAGAAAACAGTTATCAGAGTACAATCCAAAATCACAAAATGCAGAACACCGATGGATGTTGTGCGATAATGCCGGTCCCTTCCCCTTTGCACTTGAAGTACCTAAAAACATTTTAAACATAAACCGTAAGCACAAAGCTTAGCGAATTCCCTAAAATACCGAATACCATACATACATTGCCATGGGCTACCAGTATGGTCTATTCCCTGGAATTCCATGAGCTACCTAAGGGTCTTATAATCAAGTGCCATGGACTACCCCCATGGTCTTTTCCCTGGAATGTCATGGGCTACCCCCAAGGTCTAATATCCAAGTGCCATGGGCTACCCCCATGGTCTTTCATGCAATTTCCATGGGCTACCCCTATTATCTTTCATGTAAATGCCATGGGTTACCCCTGGGGTTTTCCATGAAAGTATCACAAAGACAACTAGAATCCTACATAGTATAGTGAGAATACTCACCTCAATCCGATGATAAACAAATCACACACTCGAGCAGTTGCTACAAAGGTTCCTCACACCGGACATATCCAAAACCGACCATAATTAATAATTAGGGTAATAACCCATAATCAAAAGTCCATTTCATATTCTCTCTTACTAGGGTAAAAGTCAATTTTACCATTTCCAAGTTGGACCCACCCAAACATGGCCCAAGGCCCAAAAATACTTCTGGGAGTACACCATGCTACTCCATAGTTACGCCTTGCATACTGAGTGGCATAGAAAAGGACACATGGCAAACTCATTACCCCCTGCGTACCCTGCACAATCCCCTGCTGCCTAAAACCATTTTTTAGCTCTTAATACCTAAAGACTAAATGTCCAACTCATAGATCTTAATCTTGGGAAGGTCTTAATTGATAAAGTCGACAACTTTAAGCTTTTGCATGGCTTAATAGAGCCCAAAACCAAGCCCTAAGTCCATAATACTCTTTAATAACCTCAAACTCTTAAATGAGTGAGAAATAGAAACAAAGACTACATTTTTATGACACAAGATCCTCAAAAACAACATAAAGTGATAAACTTGAGCTCTAGAGTAGCTGTTACTCACAATAACCAAACCATGGGATCAAAAACATGCAAATCTCAAAGCTAGTCTAGATCTAAGCCATAGAAATATAAAGGTGAGAGCTTTATACCTCCAGAGGCTTGCAAAGATGATGAAGCCCTGGATCTTCAAGCTCTAGCCACAACAATCCTCAAGGAAAAACGTCAACTCATTCACTATGAACCAAGAACACACAAAAGAGGCTCACACAAGCTAATCAAGGATTAGGGTTTTGAAACATTGGTTAGGGAGGATGGAGGCTGAATATGGAGAGGTCTCAAGGGACTTAAGGTCCTTAAATAGGGGGCTCAACCCTAAAACTTAAGGTTTGGGTTCTGCATGAGTACACCCTGCATACTCCTCATGCACGCCCAACATACTCGACAAGTCTACATCCAAAATTGGTGACTTAGGCGTACACTCCATGTACGCCCAACGTAAGGATCATATTCGCAAAGATTATTATTTTGAGCCAAGAATGGAAAATACCTAGAAAAACGAATGTTACAGATTTTTATTGAGAGATATATTATGATTGATGAGATGGATCATTAATTGGATAGATTTGTGATGAGATAGATCATTGAGAGAGAGAAAGAGAGAGAGAGAGAGAGAGAGAGAGAGAGATCAAACTGAGAGATAGATTATTTATGAGAAACTGGTTATATTAAATTTGTGATATGTATGTGATATACATGATTTATATGATTTATGCGATCTATGTGATTTATATTATTGTAGCTGTTATTCACTAAGCCGTGAGGCTTACGTTTTTGTGATGATCTGTTTTGCAGGTAGGTTATTGTGACACCTGGCTTGATCTTGTACTTGAGGTCAATACAATCCTTGTGATAACTTCTTGTATGCTAGTGTGCCAATGTACACCAAGATTGTTTTTTATATAAATTTAAATGATTAAAGAGAAATTTTGGAGTGTACCTGGTATGAAAACATGAATGCTACATAATGAATATAAATATATCTTCCCACCTCCATATTATTTCGCTTATTTTTTACATCTACTCAACATACATTGTTCATGAAGAATTCAACCCAACCTACACCAAACCATGGCATCGTTCAAAAGATTGTTGTAGATATGAACCAAAAGAAAGTTTATTCACGAATCAGTATTCCACGACTATAGAAAACGATTTTCTCTGGTACTCCCATTCCAATTTAGCTTCATCTATAATACCAAACTATATGTCTAAGGTTTTTAGCATTGTCATATTGATTCAAAGACCAACCGAACCGATCAAGGGTTTTATGAGTGTAATGTTTGCCACCAATGGCGAATTTTCACTTTTGAGAGAGAAATGGATTCCCCTAATGTTAACTTCTTCCCTATGGAAAGAGAAACCAGGTAGGACCATATTACCCTCATGAGCGTCTCACATGTGATAAGTTAACGACTCAAGTTAGACGTCGTGTATTCTCAGGACCAATATTGAAAAAATAGAAACCATAGGGACCAGATCGTACAAATAGAAAAATTAGGACTGAAATTGCGATATTCACTAACCATAGGGACCATTCTGAACTTTAGTCTAAACAATAATATTTTTTTAAATTAGTTACAACCATTATTTTTTAATTAGTTACGATCATTATGACTGTCTTTTAAATGGTCCATCAGTAAAGAGAAATAATAAGACTATTAACCAAAATCACATTCAGAAACAAATAGAAAGAACTCGATAATTGCACAATGAAAGAAAAACATAAGTTAGATACAAGCAGGTTTCAAATCAGTACATGCAATATGCATGCTCGTCTCTAAAGGCAATAATGGTGTGGATCAAAAACCTCATTAATGGTGGTAGATTCTTTACACGTTTCCTGATTTAATCATATGAGTCATTCATATTTCGTATGTACGTACTTGATCATAATTTATTATCTCTTCTTCCCTGGTTGATTTGCATTCCCATCAAACAGCTCTTCAATGCATGTTTCTATGTCTTCTGGTTGATACTTTATATACTTCTCCGTTTGCCTTCCCGGAGTAAACACCTGACTGAACCTCCCCATGAACGACCTATACGCCGGAATTACTATCGCCGATATCGACACCCTTAATTCCGACTGAAGTTGATCGTCACTCACCACCCATGTCGTTTGCGTTCTGTGTATCTCATCGAACATGGCGTTGAAACTCTTGAATCTTTCTTTCAACACAGGCTTCATCACCTTCCCATTAACGCTCAATCCTTCATGACTCAAACACTGTAAAAGCTTCGTCCATGTTTCTCTCTTGTAGTTCGTGTGGTAGCTTCTTAAATCCGACGACCGTTTCCTCACCCATGGATCCCCCATCAAGCTCCTCATTTCTCCGGTTCCCTTTGTCTGCTGCAATATAAACCGGCCGTTGTTCATCAAGAAAATCAAGCTCAACGATGGATCTTTATACAGTCTTGATTTCACTTCAAGGTTCGCATCCAATAGATCCATCACTTTCGCTAACTGCAACTGAAACGCCGATCCGGGACCCGCTTGAACGCAAAAGTTCTGATCTTGAGAGCCGGGATCGTGATCGGAATCTGGATCGTGATCGGAGCCGGTGGCTGAGTCCGGTCGATCTATCTTTTTATGCTCTCTAAATACTTGCTCCAATGTGTCTCTATACTCGCATGCGTGTTTTAGATATGTCATGGTGTAGCAAGTTAACGGGTGCACTCCTCCACCGGGAACCTGTGTTTTCCCTGTATCTGCTTGGATCGAATTCTCAAGATCTCCTAAAATGTTGAAAATGGCTTCTCCTAACATGTTACTGATCAATGATGCTGCGGTTTTGAGCTGGAATAACCAGTCGCCGGAAAGTAGTTTCTCCAACTCCGGGATGCTTTCTCGTAATGTCTCGTAAATATCAAGAAACTTGAACAGTTTCTCAGCCGATCTCTTCGTCATCATCACCGCTTCCGCGAAAGTGAGCAAGTAAAAGAGGACAATTCGTGCTAGGTTTCCAAATAAGTTATCGGAGATTTCTGTGTTGTTTTCCGAGAACACGGCGTCGACTAACCTCCGCTCGCTAGGGAGGAGCGAGGTGGCGAAGTTTTTGAACATCTTCAACCATTCTGAAATCTCTTTCTCTACCGGATCCCACTGCATCTTCTGCATTTCGTCGATGGAGAATTTTTCAAACTGTAAAAGCTTCAAGTTTTGTTCCATGGCGTTTCTTCGAACAAAGAAATACAATTCGGTACACTCTGTTTCGTGACCTCCTGCTATTAACCCCTTGGACAATTTATTCAGCTTTGATATCATCTCGTCGGAATATCCTAAAAACTCATCTTTCTCCGGGGGAGATTCGGATTGATCCGGCGAATCCGTTTCTGATGCGTCTTGAACATTGCTAGGAGAAGACGATAGCTTTTTGGTTTTGGCTTCTTCGATTTCATTCGTATGATCTCGATCGTATGAAGTTTGATAATCATCGAGAATCGACTTGAATTCAACCTCCATGAAAGACATTGCACGTTGCTGAATTCCGCTAACCCTGTTGATTAAAGCGGCGTAATATTCTACGGAATGAAATCTAGAGAGAGACTTGAGAAGCTTGGCTGTTCGATTAACCGTATCTACAAAAGAAGAACATTCATCCTCCTCTAATTGGGTCCATTTTTTGGAACCAGATTCGTATTCAACCACCCTAAAATCCAAAAGATCAGAAAAAATTTGAACGGCACCCACGATTTCAGGTGGCGACGATGAGTCCGATTGATCATCGGCATCTAATACAGAAATGAATTGGTCGATCTCTTGGGAGAGTCTATCATCTCGGGAAGCGATCGATGTTGGTTCCTCGTCGACTTGTGCGGTTTCGTCGGCGGCGTCCGGCGGTGGTAGATCTTGATCTTCCATTGGAGGAAGAAGAATTGTTGATTGTGATTTGGAGAAATGGAATGAAAACAGGGGAGTGATTGTTGCAGATGGACGTTTGATTTTGGAAGTGGAGAAGAAGAGCGCAAATGGTGGAGAGTGGTTAGTATTTTCTTTTCATGTTTTCCGTTTTCGTTTCTTTCTTCCCCATAGACACTTTTACTTTGTATTTAAGAAAACCATAAGCCCAATTCTAAAAGTCTTACTCTAAAAACAACTATAAAAAATGCTACACCACCGGTAGTTATGGTTACAAAATCTTACATTGTTGGTCTCAAACCATGTAAAATATCATTTTTATCCTTTTCTAATATTCTTTATCTTTAACTTTTACTCTTTTATAAAATATATTGATAATATATCATACGGTCTCCTTCGATCCCTACCTCACCCCTTCCTTTCCCTTTTACTTGTCGCCCTCCACAACCATCACCAAAATTACAGACAAAAATCATAACAAACATTATGTGGCAACAGACTAAAAACAATATATTACAAAGAAACAAAACAAAAGTTCAAACGAATATGACAAAACACGAATACAGAAAAAAGAATTACATAACAAAAATTAAGCTTGAAAAATTCTTTCCATGAGTTGTCTTATCATATTTGCAACTTGATTGGGAAAAGAATTACTGAAAAACTGAACAATAATGCACCAAAAAAATTTCTACTTACACCATATTCAAATTCCTAAAATAGTTCTCGTACAAATAGTTTCAATTGACAATTAGATTCACATTTGGTGCTCTAATTAACACTTATGCCCCTAACCGCCTAAAAGGCTTCACATTAGGCTCTCTAAGGTAAATATGTCTACTTCTAGCACTAAAAAACGATGATAAGCTTCAAGATGCATATCTTCTTCAACATGTGAGTTTTATTTCCTTTTGCAACTTTTGTCATGTTCATTGTACATGTTCTTTTATAAAATATATTGATATTATATCATACGGTCTCCCTCGATCCCTACCTCACCCCTTCCTTTCCCTTTTACTTGTTGCCCTCCACAACCATCACCAAAATTACGGACAAAAATCATAACAAACATTATGTGGCAACATACTAAAAACAATATATTACAAAGAAACAAAACAAAAATTCAAAGGAATGACAAAACACAAATATGGAAAAAAGAATTACATAACAAAAACTAAGCTTGAAAAATTCTTTCCATTAGTTATCTTATCATATTTGCAACTTGATTGGGAAAAAATTACTGAAAAACTGAACAATAATGCACCCAAAAAAATTCTACTTACACCATGTTCAAATTCCTAAAATAGTTCTTGTACAAATAGTTTCAATTGACAATTAGATTCACATTTTGGTGCTCTAATTAACACCTATGCCCCTAACCGCCTAAAAGGCTTCACATTAGGCTCTCTAAGGTAAATATGTCTACTTCTAGCACTAAAAAACGACGATAAGCTTCAAGATGCATACCTTCTTCAACATGTGAGTTTTATTTCCTTTTGCAACTTTTGTCATGTTCATTGTACATGGCACAAAAAACCTGCAAATTGTTTGCTACCTCTTTGTTACATAGATGAGTAAATGTCTATTTGTTTCTCTCGATTCCACCTGTCGTGCTAAATTTCAACAATAATCTTGTTGCATACCTTTATCTTGAACTTCCATTATCAAATCTCCATGATGTGAATCGCCATCTTGAAGAAGTTCAACAAGTAATTCATGATTTAGGGCTTCTTACTGTGAAATCGAGGAAAGAATGAACAAGTAACTCAATACAGACCTTCGACGTGCAGTTTGATACAATGATCTAGGCCATTTGCGTGTCTCGAACACCAACTCTAAACCTCGGTCAAAATGGAACCAAAATGCCATAATATATTTTCATGGATCATAAGGAAGGATAAATAAGCACTTATTTAACCTCAAAATGTCTAGAAAGTTATATCAATCAACCTTTGTAACATGGAGTTTCCAAACTCTAAGGAGACAAGACCAAAAAGAACCAAATGAAGCTAAAAACTAGATGTAGCATGAAAGAACCCTAAAGGTTGGAACTTGAAGACTTATAGAGATTAGAAGGGCCACTAGAAGGTAAAAACTTCAGGGATATGGTTCACTTGATACCAAATGCTTTCTTCTTCAACAAGAAGCACGATACAAGCTCACAAACCTAAGGAGAAGAAGGTATGAGGCTAGGGTTCCCTCTAAGGATGGAAGTTGAGAATTAGAAGGAACCTTAAGTGTTAGAATCCTTTAAATAAGGACTGAAAACTAGAACTGGAGTTTTGCAAAGAATCAACATCAAGATATGACCTATAAATGGTTGTACTGCGGCTAGTTTTTTTTTTTTTTTTTTTTTTTTTTTTTTTTTTTTTTGTAATAGCCCAAAAACAGTGATAACATTTTTCGTTCAAAGACTATCAATTTCATTCAATAATTGTTCCAAAAACCATCATCAAATATAATATTCAAAACGTCAGAATAAAATTATTCAAAATATGGAAATCATGAGGGGAGGATGTTGTGCCATCATGTTGGGCCCTTCCCTTTTAAACTGGAAGTACTTGAAACGATAAACATAAACTGTAAGCACAAAGCTAAGTGAGTTCCCCAAAGTACCACATGCCAAAACATACAAGTTCCATGGGCTACCCCATGGTCTTTCCTTGGAATGTCGAGGGCTAAATCACAGTCTTACATACAAGTGTCATGGGCTACCCCCATGGTCTTTTCTTGTAATGTCGAGGGCCAAATCCTGGTCTTACATACAAGTTCCACGGGATACCCACATGGTCTTTCCTTGCAATGTCGAGGGCCAAATTCCAGTCTTACATACAAGTGTCATGGGCTACCCCCATGGTCTTTCATACAATTGCCATGTGCTGCACCCATGGTCTTCCATTCAAGTATCACAAAGAAAACCATCATCCTACAAACATAATTGAGTGGGCGACATTGGTGCCTTCGAACCATGAATACAATGAAGAGACTCACCTCACAGACAGATAAAAGCTGAAACAACACACCGCTCCGAAACCAACTCTACCGATCACCTTTATAAATAACAGTGAACAAAACTCAGATTACATCTCAAATACCCAAAATACCCCTAAGTCAAACTTGGTTAAAATCCTGGTCAAAGTAAAAAATCAACCGGGTCAAATCCATTGGACAGAACCCTAATATAAGGTCTCACGTCGTGACCATTCCTTGGCCACGTCGTGAGAGTCGACCAGGCCCGATTCCAACAAATCGCTCCAGAATCAGACAACTCGATCGTAGGTTTTCTTCATGGACACGTCGTGAGACCTTATGTCTCATGTTGTGACTTCGTTCTGAAGCCAAAATTCTCGGTTTTAAGTCCTTAACTCATTAGGATGCTAAACCCAACTTCTCAAGGAGCTTAAAGGGACCCTAAAGGTTCAAAAAAAATGTTTGCTTTTAGACATGCATGCACCATGCATGTCCCAATCCATTCTAGGTCAAAAAGTGAAGGAAAATGTATCAAGCTCTCATGCATGACTCTTAAACCTCACCAACTTCTAGACATGGATAATATGATGATCAAGGAACCCTTGGAATCCATAAAGTTGATAACTTTATGGATTTACTTCACTCAAACATGCTTAACATGGAGAAATATGGACACAATCCTAGATCAATCTATAATATGAAATAAGTTTTGAACCTTTACTACTTATAAAGGTCCAACAACAAGAAGAGGTGTTGATCATGATGCTACTTTGCAAAATCCACCATTAGGACACTTCTTTCCCTCTTATCCTCTTCTTCTTCTTCTAACTAGGAAATGCACCAAAATGGACTAAGGCTTCAAGAATGATTGATATTAGGGTTGCTGGAGGCTTAGAGTGTGAGGGAGGCTGAGGGTAAAAAACCTTAGCCCTCTCATTCCATTAAATACCAAAATTTAGGGTTTCGGTCATCAAGCCGCTCTCACATCGTGAGCAACAAGGGATCACGTCGTGAGACTCAAAGAATACGGGTCAACAAGTCAACTCGGTGTTGGGTTTTAAGCACTATAACACTCTTATGGTGCACATGTAACCCTAGATGCTTTGGATCTATGTTTTCTCTAATTATACATGTAATTTAAATTTTGCAAAGCCTACATCTTAACTAGCATAAAATAGAGGATATACAACATAAAAACCAAGTTATATGAATACCTTTTGATGTAGTTTGTAGTTCTTGGCCTTAGAAAGCTTTAGCACCTCAAGTGTGATGCCTTTAATGTGTCACAAACACCAAATGCAAGAGAAGGCTTGAGAAAATAGGCTAGTTAGCTCAAAATCAATTATCACTCTCTTAGAATGAATGGGCAACGAATTTTAGCTCTAGGGGTTTGCTTTTATAGTGTTACAAAGGCTAGGGTTTCATCCGTGCAAACCCTAATGCACCATGACCCTTCATATTTCTTAGGCTCCATAGGTTAAACCTCCATGGACTATCATATTGGTTTATCCCATCCTAATCAACCATGGATCATTGGCCCACACCATAAGAATCATTGATTTACTTAATCAGTCCCCGTATATTTAATCAGTCTCTTTTGATCACTAAATTAATTCCAAATTAACTCTTGATCAATACTAATTAAATAATATGATTTCTCAATTAATATATTATACTTATAATATATTAATAAATCACAAATGACCTTATTCTCAAAAGTCCATCCTATCAAATTGCACCGGTGAAGGCAACCCAAAAGGATCATGCTACTATCGGGTCAAGTACATCCCAATTATAGTTATGGGCTTAGACACCTAATCCAACACTCTGGCTCATAACGTGAGAGGCATTACTCACATTGTGACTACATCCAAAAGCTTAAAGAAGACCTTGGAGTTATATACCTCAAAACTGGATGTTACAACTCTCCCCCACTTGAATCTGACTTTGCCCTTGAAGTCCTATGCCTTGAAAAGATCAACGTAATGCTCCCTCTTCTTGGCCTCTGGTTCCAAATTCAGTTTGAAACACTTCCGGTGCTACCACTGCACCTTCACTAGATTCACCTTCTTGTTGCGCATGGTCTGCGTCTCTCGGTCGAGAATCGTAATCGGTATCTCCACATAATTCAGGCGATCATTAACCTAAATATCGTCCAACGATACAACTGTGGAATCATCGGCCACACACTTCTGAAGCTGAGATACGTGGAAGGTGTTATAGATTTGACGGAGCTCATCGAGCAAATCCAACCAGTATGTAACCTCACCTACTCGGGCGGAAATCCTGAAGGGACCAATAAATCACGGGCCCACAAGTCGCGTGACTCAAAGAATGCGGGTCAACAAGTCAACTATTGCTCATGACGTGAGAGGCATTATTCACGTCGTGACTACATCCTAAAGCTTAAAGAAAACCTTGAAATTATGTACCTCAAATCCGGATGTTACAATTGTCCCCTACTTGAATCTGTCTTCACCCTCAAAGTCCTATGCCTTGAACATATCAGGGTAATGCTCCCTCATCACGGCCTCAGGTTCCCAAGTCCAATCGAAACCTTTCCAGTGCTGCCACTACACCTTTACTAGATTCACTTCCTTGTTGCATAGGGTCTTCGTCTCTCGGTAGAGAATTGCAATTGGTCTCTCCGTGTAATTCAGGCGATCATCAACCTGAATATCATCCAACGATACAACTGCGGAATCATCAGCCACACACTTCCGAAGCTGAGATACGTGGAAGGTGTTGTAGATTTGACTAAGCTCGCTGGGTAAATCCATCCGGTATGCAACCTTTCTCACTCAGGCGGAAATCCTGAAGGGACCAACAAATTGGGGATCTAGTTTCCCCCGCTTCTGAAATGGGATAACACCTTTCCAAGGTGATACATTCAGGAGCACCGAGTCCCATACCTGAAACTTGAGGTCCAAATGTCGTCGGTTTGCATAAATCTTCTGTCGGCTCTATGCAACCTACAACCTGTCACGCACCTGTTGAATCAAATTGATGGGATTGAGTGCCATCTCAGTACTTCCCATGACTCGATTCCCGACCTCACGTCAACAAATAGGGTCTTGCACCTCCTCCCATACAACATCTCAAAGGGCGGACGATCAATACTGGCACGATAACTACTGTTGTAGGAGAACTCGACCAGTGGAAGGTAAGTATCCCAACTCCCTCCAAAATCTAATACACATGCTCAGAGCATATCGTCGAGCGTCTGGATTGTCCACTCTCTCTAACTGTCAGTCTGCAGGTGGTATGTTGTACTAAAATGCAGTTGAGTGCCTAACTCTTCATGAAACTTCCTCCAAAACTTGGAAGTAAAACGAACATCTCAGTCCGAAACCACCGAAACCGGAACTCCATGCCGAACCACTACCTCCCTAATTTTGATGTCATCTAGCTTCTCAGATGATATAGTCTCGACAATCAGGATGAAATGTGAACTCTTGGTAAATCTATCAATAATGACCCAGATAGAATTAACTCCCCGTGTCGTCCTTGGCAGCTTTGTGATAAAATCCATGGTAATCTCTTCGCACTTCCACATGGGAATGGGTAACGACTGCATCTTGTCGTGGGGTCTCTAATGTTCGACCTTTCATTTCCTACAAGTCAAGCACCACTCGACAAGCCATGTTATTTCCATTTTCATACATGGCCACTAGAAAGATTTCACGGCGATATCAATTCCATCATATCTGAAAGAAATTCCTGAAATAAATAAAGAATTTTGTCACTTCAAGAAAGAAGGAAGGAATTCCATCAATATTTGCCAAATCCTAAATTCAGTCTTCACTGATAGATAAAAAGATAAATTCTTTAAAGCAAAGAAAAGATAAGGCTTGAAATCAAATCATCTTAATACGAAATTTTGAAATAAAAAATCTTTCCACTTCCAGCGCACCTCCTTTCCATGCTACTTCTTTCTTTTCCACTTCATGACCAGGAATTATAGGTCGGCCAATAACTCAACTTCTATTCCCTATACATCTTTGTGGCCCCTGGGTAGATCGAAAACTTTGACTTATGTGCCTCGTCCAAAACTATCTGTCTCATCCCACCAGTAATCTGAACCCAAACTCTACCATACCGAGTCAACAACCCCCGACTATCTCTGACAAACAAAGGAATCTAACCTCTAATTTGCTCAACTTTCCAATTCTCCTTCTTCAATACCTCCACTTGAGCCTTTTTTATAAAATCCAACAAAGGCAAAGTAATAACCATTCTCAAGAAAACATCCCTAATAAGAGTACTTTCTGCCTTACGACTCAAAGCATCGGCCACCACATTATCCTTCTCGGGGTGGTACAGGATCTCACAGTTATAGTTCTTTACCACATCCAACCATATCCACTGCCGCATATTCAAATTCGGCTGATCCATGAGATACCTCAAACTCTTGTGGTCGGTATAGATAGTACACTTAACCCCATACAGATAATGCCTCCAAATCTTGAAGGAAAAGACCACAACCCCTAATTTCAAATCATGCGTACGGTAATTCGCCTCATGAGGCTTCAACTTCCTTGAAGCATAAGCAATCACGTGACCCCTATGCATAAGAACAACTCCCAAACCTAAAATATAGGCGTCAAAATAAACCGCAAAGTCATCCAACCATTAGGGAAGCATGAAAATTAGGGTCTCACACAATCTCTGCCTCTGAGCCTCAAAAACCAACTACCGATCAATCCCCCATCGAAAAGCCACATTCTTCTTTGTGAAGCGGGTCAAAGTCACTGTAATCTTGGAGAAATCCTGGATAAATCTCCGATAATACCCTACGAGACCTATGAAGCTCCAAATCTGAGATGGGGTTCTTGGAACATCCCATCGCATCATGGCCTTGATCTTAGCCAGGTCGCCCAATATACCCTTATGATTGACGATGTTCCCCAAGAACTACACCTCATACAACCAGAACTCACATTTTGAGAATTTGGCATATAACCTCTCCCTCCTCAAGGTCTCTAACACCTATCGCAAGTGTTTCGCATACTGCTCCTTGGTCTTGGAGTAGACTAGAATATCATCTATGAATATTATCACCGACCGATCCAACACCGCCTTACAAACCCAGTTCATGAGATCCATGAACGTTGTTGGTGCTTTGGTGAGCCTGAAAGGCATCACCATGAACTCGTAATGATAGAGTCCTGAAGGCATTTTTCTGCACATCATCATCCCTGACCCTCATCTGATGGTACCCCAATTGCAAATCAATATTGGAAAACCAAAATGCACCCTAGAACTAGTCAAATAAATCGTTAATCCTTGGGAGTGGGTAACAGTTCTTCACCGTTAGCTTATTCATACAATATCCATGGGATGCACCCATGGTCTTCCATTGAAGTATCACAAAGAAAACCATCATCATACAAACATAATTTAGTGGGCCGGCATTGGTGCCTTTAACTCACGAGTACAGTGAGAAGACTCATCTCATAGAAGCACAAAAGCAAAAACAACACGTTGCTGCGAAACCAACTCTACCGATCACCTTTACAAATAACAGTGAACAAAAATCAGATTGTAGATCAAATACCCAAAATACCCCTAAGTCAAACTTTGTTAGAATCCTAGTTAAATTCAAAAGTCAACCAGGTCAAATCCATTTGACAAAACCCTAATATAAGGTCTCACGTTGTGACCAATCCTTGGTTATGTTGTGAGAGTCGACCAGGTCCGATTCTAGCAACTCGCTCTAGACTCAAACAACTCATTCGTGAGTTTTCTTCATGGTCACGTCGTGAGAGCTTATGTCTCACGTCATGACTTTGGTATGAAGCCAAAAATCTTGGTTTATAGTCCTTAACTCATTAAGTTCCTAAACACAACTTCTCCAGGAGCTTAAGGGGACCCCAAAGGTTCATAAAAATGTTTGCTGTGTAGACATGCATGCACCATGCATGTCCCAATCCCTTCTAGGTCAAAAAGTGAGAAAAATGCACCAAACTCTCATGCATGACTCTTAAACCTCACCAACTTCCAGATCTGGACAATATGATGATCAAGGAACCCTTGGAATCCATAAAGTTACTAACTTTATGTATTTACTTCACTCAAACATATTAACATGGAGAAATATGGACAAAATCCTTGATCTATCCATGATATGAATTAAAGTTTGAACCTTTAGCACTTACAAAGGTCCAACAACAAGAAGAGGTATTGATGATGATGCTACTTTGAAAACTCAACCACTCAGGAAACTTCTTTCCATCTTTTCCTTTACTTCTTCTAACTAGGAAATGCACCACAATAGACTAAGGCTTCAAGAATGATTTATATCAGGGTTGCTAGAGGATTAGAGTGTGAGGGAGGCCGAAGGTGAACAACCCTAGTCCTCTTATTCCATTAAATACCAAAAATTTAGGGTTTTGGTCATCAGGCCGCTCTTACATCTTGAGAAACAAGAGCTCACGTCGTGAGACTCAAATGTAACGCCGTAGATCCGGGCTAGTCAATTTAGAGACGATAAGTGTCAAAAATGACTTTTTTATAGAAGAGTGTTTAGAATAAATAATCTAAGTTGTAGTATATGTCACAAGGTTTCCGTACATATAAAGAACGCTGAAACCCGAGTTATAACGAAGAATTTATGACCTGTCGAAGCTTCGCGACAGATTCGGCACGACGCTGTAGGACGTAAATAGTGAATTTACGATAGAGCGATATTTAGTCTTAGTGATCTAAATGAAAGTCATAGAATGCGTTAAAACAAGAGTGTGCATAAAAAGAACGTCTAAATCTGACTTCATATGAGGAAGTTATGATTTTTCGAAGTTCCCACTTGGATTAGTCTAATAACTATAACTGCAAGAATAACTTCAAGAACCGATCAGCAATCGTAGCTCTTTCAAGGTCTTGCAGAACTGAGATGATGATGATATGTCATTTAAGATAAGTGATCATATAATCCTCTGTTCTAGATATCAGCCGGACAAATACACGGAACAATGTCTTACTTATTGTCCAACAATTTGTTTCCCTATTTCTGATTTGTTTGACATAGAACTTAATTGAACATATCAACTTAGTTCTGACCAGTCCCGATACATGGGTCAACACAAAATCATCGATGGGCCCAGATATCGTTTCTAATCCAAGAGGGAACCGATAAACTTCGACTCATTTGCTTGTTCTACTACTTGTTGAATTATACACAAAGGCACGTTTTATAAAATCGAGTTACCAATGCTTTTTCGTACAATCAATGTATAACCAACTCGTAGGCAACCACTCATATCTCTAGGTTTTGAAGACTTATATGATATTACCATCTCACGATCACTCGAGATAAATTCCATGAAGTGATACAAGTGAGTGTGGGTTGAATCCAATACTTAGAACTTATGAGCACTCATGAGTGTTGTAGCAACACTTTGCTATGTCCAACATCTTAGACATCTACAACCAACTCATGACAGTCTTGATTCATATCTACTTCCAACATATGACTGACTGTGGAGAATTTGAATAATATGAAATACCATAACATAATTATTCTGGAAGTCAAAACATGCAAAATGAAACGATAGTACACGATTGACAAAAGATAGCAACACTTTAATCATAAATAAACAACAACTTTTATTCATCATCAAATGTCAATTACACTTTACACATTTCAAAGCTATCTAATTACTAAAACTAATATCATCCTTTAGCCCTATGGGCCTCGCATGCTGGAGATGATTAATCCTGCTCAGTCCCTTCATGAGGGGATCTACTGGGTTCTCATTTGATGATACCCGCTTTGCCACGAGGAGTCCTTCTTCTATTCGATGTCTGATGAAATGGTATTTTTTGTCGATGTGTCTGGATCTCCCGTGATCCCTTGGTTCCTTGGCTAAGGCAACTGCACTTTCACTATCACATAAAATCTCTATAGGCTCCTTTATAGCTGGTACAACTCCAAGGTCTCCAATGAAGTTCTTTAGCCATATAGACTCCTTTACTGCCTCGCTTGCCACTATATACTCTGATTCGCAAGTTGAATCAACCACTGTCTCCTGCTTGGAACGTTTCTAAGAAATTGCTCCTCCGTTTAAGGTAAAGACCTAGCCTGACTGAGAGAAAAAATTATCCCTATCAGTCTAGAAGCTAGCATCACTATACCCTAATACTCTCAAGTCATCACTCCCACCGAGGGTAAGGACCCAGTCCTTAGTCCTCCGTAGGTACTTAAGAATGCTCTTCACTGTAGTCCAGTGAGATTTGCCAGGGTTCCCCTGATATCTGCTGACCATGCTTAAAGCAAAGGCTACATCAAGACGAGTACAAGTCATAGCATACATGATCGAGCCTACACCGGAAGCATACGGTACTCGACTCATTTATGCTATCTCATCCTCTATACTCGGGCTCTGAGTCTTACTCAGTCTGGCGTTACTCTGGGTCGGTAACTCTCCTTTCTTGGAATTATGCATGCTGAACCTATTCAACATCTTCTCCAAGTAGGTACTCTGACTAAGTCCAATTAGTCTTTTACTCTTGTCTCACAAAATCCTTATCCCTAGGATATATACAGCTGCTCTAAGGCCCTTCATAGCGCAACACTTCCCAAGCCAGGACTTTACTTCCTGCAGAGTAGGGATGTCATTTCCTATGAGTAGTATGTCATCCACATACAGTACCAAAAAACTAATTATACTCCCACTAGCCTTAACGTATACACAAGACTCATCTTCGCTCCTCGAAAATCCACTCTTTGACTTTCTCATCGAAACAAAGATTCCATCTGTGAGGTGCTTGTTTCGATCCATAGATGGATTTCTCAAGCTTACACACTCTATTAGGGTACTCTGTGCTGACAAAACCCTCTGGCTGGCTCATTAAACATCCTCAGCCAACTTCCCATTAAGGAAAGTGGTTTTGACATCCATTTGCCATATTTCATAGTCATGAAATGCAGCAATAGCTAGCATAACCTTAATATACTTAATCTTTGCTACTTGTGAAAAGGTCTCATCATAATCAACTCCCGGAGTTTGAGAAAAGCCCTTTGCAACCGGTCGCGCCTTATAAGTGTGTACATTACCATCCATGTCGGTCTTCTTCTTGAAGATGCATTTGCACCCGACTGTCTTACGACCTGGTACATTGTCAACCAAGTTCCAAACTTGATAGTCATACATGGACTGTATCTCGCTATCCACAGCCTCTTTCCATTTAGCAGCCCCAGGGCCTGCCATGGCTTCCGTGTAGCTATTAGGTTCTGTTGGATTAATGTCTAAGTCCATAACTATATTTGGTATGTACTTGACCCGACCCGACATGGTCCATTTGGGTTGCACTTCACCGACATAATTTATATGGATAATGTTTTGAGAATAGTATATTTATGATTTATAATAATATATTATAAGTTCTAATATATTAATGTAACGACCCAAAAATCACAACCAAAAATTTCTTTAAAAAAAATTGTTACTAAAACCAGATTTATAAAAACGTATCATAAGTCAAACATAACTTTCGAGTATTAAATTCAAACCATAATCTCATTATCAGAGTCAAACATTCCCAGGCTAACTGACTGTGGTGTGTGCACTGCAATCTTCCCGAGCTCTTCTTTTGAAAACCGAGTACCTGAAACCAAAACTGAAAACCATAAGCACGAAGCTTAGTGAGCTCCACCAATCTACCACATACCATGCAATAACATATAAAGCACATACTGGTCCTTGACCACTGCATCAGACCGAAGTCCGGACTAATTGGGGCCTTGCCCCCTACATCGGACCGAAGTCCGAAGCTGACTGGGACCTTGTCCCCTACATCGAACCGAAGTCCGAAGCTGACTGGGACCTTGTCCCCTACATCGGACCGAAGTCCGAAGCTGACTGGGACCTCTGTCCCCTACATCGGACCGAAGTCCGAAGCTGACTGGGACCTCTGTCCCCTACATCGGACCGAAGTCCGAAGCTGACTAGGACCTTTGTCCCCTACATCGGACCGAAGTCCGAAGCTGACTGGGACCTTCGTCCCCTACATCGGATCGAAGTCCGAAGCTGACTGAACATAGCATAAACATATCAACTAGCATAAACACATAAATCCTGTCTAAGCCACGAAGGCATCAAACATACTAACTACTACATCGGATCAAAGTCCGGAAACTACTGCTAGCTAAACGGGCCGGCATTGTGGCCTTAGACCCGTTCCTACTGGAAGGAAACTCACCTGAACTGCTGAGCTCTGCTGATAATCCTCTGGCTGCTACTCGTCAATCCCCTGAGCTGCTGCTCCTCTAGCTCTCCGAGCTACCAATATCAATATGACACTTAGTCTGACAGTCCTTTAAAAGTCAACAAGGTCAACTCTGGTCAAAGTCAAAGTCCTGGTCAAAGTCAACCTTCCAGGTTAACCCTACTCGCCGAGTCCTCCTACTGACTCGCCGAGTTCATATGCTTAGGGTCTTTCTATCCGCGACTCAACTCGCCGAGTCAGTCCATGACTCGCCAAGTCCAACAATTTCCGAGTCCTGACCTGCCCAACTCGCTGAGTCTCCACCCGACTCACTGATTCGAGTCTCAACTCGAAGGGTTTGGGGTTTCGCGACCTGACTCGCCGAGTCCACTAATAGACTCGCCGAGCCCAAGGCAATCTTCAACCAACTCGTCGAGTTGTTCTTCCAACTCGTCGAGTTCATGCTTAACTTCATCCGACTCGACGAGTTGTTCATCCCACTCGTCGAGTTCCTCCTCATCTTCATGCTACTCGCCGAGTCCACTCGAAGGACTCGCCGAGTCCATTCAGGTCTACATACATGTAGAGGACTTTTGAGTCATGCATGGGCTCCAAACTGTAGATCCACTCTTCTAAAGCCTATTCCTTACGTAAAGTGGCAAACTTTACGTGTAGCTAACGAGATCTAGGCTCAAATCACTATAAACTAGGGTTTGAGACAAAGGGGCTCAACAATCAACCCATAGACTGATGCTTTATGATTCTTTAAGCCAAGATACACATAGATCTGAAGTAGCAACTTCAGATCTGGGCTTCTAACTCGAAATGGTTCATGAACTTGTCCTAAAAGCCCCAAATCCCATGATAAAGGTTGATCTATATGCAAAAGAGGGAAGGTAACGACTCATTACCTTCAAATGCTCTGGAAGAACTCACAAACTCTGGATCTACTGCCAATTCTTGAATTCCCAATGTGTGCCTTCTTCCTTCTTCCTTTAAATCACCCAAAATGGCAAGAAAGCTTGAATGAGCAACAATGGAGGCTTAGGGTT
The DNA here is from genome assembly GCF_051521515.1 of Lactuca serriola. NCBI lineage: Eukaryota > Viridiplantae > Streptophyta > Magnoliopsida > Asterales > Asteraceae > Lactuca > Lactuca serriola. The sequence continues at coordinate 203,427,722 of NC_136410.1, forward strand.
TCTGGTTCTGGACTATAGGGCCGCAACTAAGCCCTAGGGAAGAGAATAAGATGCTTAAATAGGGTACCAAGTCCCGAAATTAGGGTTTCCAAACCCAGACCTAACTCACCGAGTCCACTTGCTGACTCGCCGAGTCAGTCACTTGCTTTACACCCAGATCCCGCTCCGACTCGCCGAGTTCTTCCCTGGACTCGACGAGTCAACCCTCTTCAACTTAGGTTTTTTCCTTTCCTTTCTTGACCTTTCTGATTTCGGGTGTTACAACTCTCCCCCACTTAAACTAAACTTCGTCCTCGAAGTTTGCTATGGCCAACTGTCCTGCGAACTGCCTCCAACTCTCTGTCTGAGAAAACTAACACCCTTTTGTCCATCACTCCAGCCACTCACAGTGCTGGTCACTACTATTGGTACATACTGAATCCTTCTCTTTTCTATAATTTCCTCTACGCTACTTCCTCCGACTGAAAATCCTGTTGCCCCTCATCCGCCTACCGGATGCACTGAGACTACCCATGTCTAACTAATCTGCCGATATCTGAGTTACCGGACTCCCACCGGTCACTGTACTCCGTCGCAATCTCCTAGTCGCTCCCAACGACTCCTGAAGGTACTTCGACTATCTATAACTGTTCTATCCATTCTGCCATCCATACTGTATCGATGCTGCTGGAACTAGCCTGCTTATCTCTCATCTGATTACTCAACTCATACTAACTCGAGCCTTCCATCCTGAAGGAAAAGCTACCTGCCTAGCTATTCTTACAGATCACTTATACTTGGCAGAAGGCTCAACTGATCCTGCTGAGAGGGACTTGCCATTAACAAATCAACAAACTATACTAATACTGACCCTCACACTGCAACTATCCGAAACACGGAACTGCCTGAAACACTGAACTGCCTGAAACACTGAACTGAATGAAACACTGAACTACCTGAAACACTGAACTGAATGAAACACTGAACTGCCTGAAACACTGAACTGCCTGATACACTGAACTGCGTGAAACACTGAACTGCCTGATACACTGAACTGAATGAAACACTGAGTTCCAACTCAACTGTGGAGTCAAAGGACTCCTCACTTAGTCGCTTCCACAACTTCTGAACGAAATCTTTCTCTGGAACTAGTTTCCACTAGTTATCATGTCACTGTGGTTCTAACAACCTTCCGATCCAACCGATCGGGTCCATACGTCACATCCTGACATCATCAATTCCACGACTAACAACATGATGGCTCCCAGACTGACGGTAGCCCTTAACATACCCAAACCCCAATGGTCCACTGCTACTCTGATCTCATAACTGATGTGACGATCTATAGCTAAATTGTTGACTTAACCATAACTTAACCATTTGGGAAATCCGAAATCTAACCCGTGGATTCCCATATCCTCACTGCTGCACCCGAACGGGTGGGAACTACTGCTTTCCCGCGTCCAACAACGCGCTCATGCTGCCTACCAATCTGATAAAGGCCACGGCTACACCCGCGGACTTACAACTCTCTAATACTATCTGGCTGCTAGTGAATGCTACGACTACCCTCGTAGACTTACAACACCACTACTACTATCTGACTACTGGTGAATGCTACGGCTACCCCCGCAGACTTACAACACTACTACTACTATCTGACTACTAGTGAATGCTACGGCTACCCCCGCAGACTTACAACACTCTACTACTATCTGACTGCTAGTGAATGCTACGGCTACCCCCGCAGACTTACAACACTCTACTACTATCTGACTGCTAGTGAATGCTACGGCTACCCCCGCAGACTTACAACACTACTACTACTATCTGACTACTAGTGAATGCTAAGGCTACCCCCGCAGACTTACAACACTCTACTACTATCTGACTGCTAGTGAATGCTACGGCTACCCCCGCAGACTTACAACACTACTACTACTATCTGACTGCTAGTGAATGCTACGGCTACCCCCGCAGATTTACAACACTCTACTACTATCTGACTGCTAGTGAATGCTACAGCTACCCCCGCAGACTTACAACACTCTACTACTATCTGACTGCTAGTGAATGCTACGGCTACCCCCGCAGACTTACAACACTCTACTACTATCTGACTGCTAGTGAATGCTACAGCTACCCCCGCAGACTTACAACACTACTACTACTTGAGGACATCCTGACTATCCCTAGTCCTGCTAGTGACTCCTCATCCTGATTTCTCAAAACCAGCCCTCAGTCTTTGATTACTGCATCATCCTCGACATCTTATATCCTTGATATACTTAGTGCTTCGTCGAGGAACTCTTCGGCTTGGTTCCCAGACCAACCGTCTACTAATCCGGATACAAGAAGCTATTGTTGGGAAGTTTCCAAACTCCCAACTCCTGAATCTCCACAATCCTGCATGCTGACTCTGTCACTGGCTACTAATACGAAAACATCTCTTGCTAGCCGTTCTCAGGATCCTCATTCCGACTCACTTGATCCCTACAGGTGGTCCTCCAATCCTGGATTCCCAACCAGCTTCTAACCATCTCGATTACATGGACTAACTGCTGGGAAGGTCCTCGAACTCCCAATTCTGAACTCCTCAATCCATCAATCATTGTGCTATTATCTTTTCCTCTCAGAGGCCGCACACTCATTATGGGTCTACATGGCTCTTATCCTTGTATACTCGGAGGATTCTCCCGCACTTGGATTCGGCTAACTCCTTACTGCTCACTGGTCGAAAGGATTCCTGATCCTTCTTACAGTTCACTGCTCCTGCTAGAACCACGCTTACCCTTTCTAGTGTTTTCAAAACCAGCTAATCCAAAAAGATCACCCAACTTCTAAAAAATCCGAATAAATCTCTGGTAATAACCCGCTAGATCTAGGAAGCCCCGAATCTCAATTGGAGACCTCAGAATCTCCCACTGCATCTCGGCCTCTAACTTGACCGGATCGACTAGAATATCCTTCCGATTGACGAGGTACCCAAAGAGATTGCACCCCGCACAACCAGAACTCACGATTAAAGAACCTTGCAAAACTTCTCTTCCTCCTCAAAGTCTCTAGCACCTCCCTCAGGTGTTTCTCGTGCTGCTCCCCAGTCTTGGAATAAACCAAGATGGCATTGTACTCTCCCAATCCCGCAATCTGGGGAATTGGTCTATCACTATTCGCCAATGCTTCTCGGTATGCAACTGGCATAAGACATCTCATAAAAATACAATTCAGACACAAACTGAGGATAACTCAGGGTTACACTTTCTCAAACCTCTGGAACAAAAGGCTCCCTTGTGCAGTTTCCTACAAGTGCTGCACCGATTCTGACCCCGCTGGCCTCTCGGAAGCTGATCTGAAATCTACGGTCTCCTCCCGAGACTCTTCACTATAAGCTACTGATCTGGTTCCCTCTTAACAATGTGCTCCAAGTCAATATCCCGCTCTCGAGCTCTAGAAGTCATATCATTCAGGGTCTTGCACCCCGAGATACTCATGATCTCCATGTTATCATTCTACAGTATGTCCTGATAACTTTCCTTCTTCATTTCCTCATCTACTGCATACTGTGGTACCATATAAGCTCTTTCCCGAGGCCTGGCAGTGATCTCTGCCACAGTCTCATTCGTCTGGTAAGGATCTAACAACTCTAGCGCCAACTGCTGCGCCTCAATCGCCTGGGCACACTCTGCCCAGAATCTGGTCTGGAAGTCATCCCATGACATAGCATCAACCACATCATCCTTCAACTCACTACCAACCTCTTCCTATCAATTTCGTGCTCTATCCCTCAGGAGACAGGAAGTAAGTCAGATCTTGTCTCCTTTTGAGACAACGTCTGGTACGAAAAGTGTTGGCAACATCTGCCAACCATCTGCCGCTAACAATGGGGTCCCTAACCCCCATGACAATCTGAAGCCTCGTAAACTGTGAATTCCCGAAACATCAACGTACGGGTCTCTATCATGACTGCTATCTCCGTGCAGAATGCACTCGGTCTCTCATCACAATTCTCCATAATGCCCTCCTTGATCACACTGAGGATCATAGGAGTCTGGTCAGTGATACTGCGCAAAATTCTCAAATGAAATGAACTCTCTCATCTGATCATCAATCTGCCCGGCTCCAGAGTCCGAGCCTGATCCCTTGTCGACACCAGAACTACCATCTGGTCTATCGCGTAGCGTCACTATACTCGGCAACTTGCCATCACTAACATCCCAATACTCATCCAAACTCGAGGGATCTCACACACTACTGCTGAGGGATCTCTCACACTCTCTACTAGTTCCCTGGTGTTGCCTTGGCCCTTCTTGAATCGTGTACGGATCCTCTGCTTTCAGTAGTATGGGCCCCTACTACCTTCCACATCTATCCGTACTTTCCTCAAGAGTTACCTCAACTCCACCAAATCACTTCTACTAATACTGATCTCTGCTACTCTCATCCTAGGCTTGCCCTAGGGAACTTCTGACTCCACCCAAACTAGTCCTCAGCTGCTGAAGGCCTCCTTGTAATGCCAATTAGCCACCACCTGAATACCATCACATGCAATGAGGCTCAGATAATCCTTCAAGTAAAAGATTCGTCCCTACAACGGTTAGACTCAAACGAGAGCTGCGCAGTAGGGCCAAATCCAGCACTCTGAGATTATTCAACCCTGATCACATGTGATGTGACGTATTCACCTAATGGCTAACTCCCATTACTCAGAGTCCCACAAAGCACAAAGCAAGCAGCATTCAGATAAAGGAAACACACTCATGCAAAACTATTCTCATAACAAGAAACTGCACTAGCATACAATGGTAAGCTCACACTATCAGGCATGAGCTACGCAGGCTATCCTACTGCTGTCTACTCAATACTAGCATGCAATTATTATCAAGCTGAAACATATAAAGCAGGCACATAAGACATCATCCTAGATCCTTAGTCATATTCTAGCATACTGTTCTACTGAAGCTGAAACTGAAACTAATACTCATAACATAACCGGTATGGGTAAATTGGGAGTACTTACTTGAGCTCGGCTGATCGCATGCACCACACCCTTATCTTTGTTTAAAAATTCTTTTCTTTCTAGTGCTTTTCAAAAATTCCATTTGAAAACGTTTTTCCTTTTTGAAAATCTTTTTATCTTTCCCTTAGTTTGAGTTCAGATACACCCGGAGGTGCATCCGAATCCCTCAAACCAAGGCTATGATACCAACTTGTAACGACCCAAAAATCACGACCAAAAATTTCTTTAAAAAAAAACGTTACTAAAACCAGATTTATAAAAACGTATCATAAGTCAAACATAACTTTCGAGTATTAAATTCAAAACATAATCTCATTATCAGAGTCAAACATTCCCAGGCTAACTGACTGTGGTGTGTGCACTGCAATCTTCCCGAGCTCCTCTTTTGAAAACCGAGTACCTGAAACCAAAACTGAAAACCGTAAGCACGAAGCTTAGTGAGCTCCACCAATCTACCACATACCATGCAATAACATATAAAGCACATACTGGGCCTTGCCCACTGCATCGGACCGAAGTCCGGACTAACTGGGGCCTTGCCCCCTACATCACACCGAAGTCCGAAGCTGACTGGGACCTTGTCCCCTACATCGAACCGAAGTCCGAAGCTGACTGGGACCTTGTCCCCTACATCGGACAGAAGTCCGAAGCTGACTGGGACCTCTGTCCCCTACATCGGACCGAAGTCCGAAGCTGACTGGGACCTTTGTCCCCTACATCGGACTGAAGTCCGAAGCTGACTGGGACCTTCGTCCCCTACATCGGACCGAAGTCCGAAGCTGACTGAACATAGCATAAACATATCAACTAGCATAAACACATAAATCCTGTCTGAGCCATGAAGGCATCAAACATACTAAATACTACATCGGATCAAAGTCCGGAAACTACTGCTAGCTAAACGGGCCGGCATTGTGGCCTTAGACCCGTTCCTACTGGAAGGAGACTCACCTGAACTGCTGAGCTCTGCTGATAATCCTTTGGCTGCTACTCGTCAATCCCCTGAGCTGCTGCTCCTCTAGCTCTCCGAGCTACCAATATCAATATGACACTTAGTCTGACAGTCCTTTAAAAGTCAACAAGGTCAACTCTGGTCAAAGTCAAAGTCCTGGTCAAAGTCAACCTTCCAGGTTAACCCTACTCGTCGAGTCCTCCTACTGACTCGCCGAGTTCATATGCTTAGGGTCTTTCTATCCGCGACTCAACTCGCCGAGTCAGTCCATGACTCGCCAAGTCCAACAATTTCCTAGTCCTGACCTGCCCAACTTGCTGAGTCTCCACCCGACTCACTGATTCGAGTCTCAACTCGAAGGGTTTGGGGTTTCGCGACCTGACTCGCCGAGTCCACTAATAGACTCGCCGAGCCCAAGGCAATCTTCAACCAACTCGTCGAGTTGTTCTTCCAACTCGCCGAGTTCATGCTTAACTTCATCCGACTCGACGAGCTGTTCATCCCACTCGTCGAGTTCCTCCTCATCTTCATGCTACTTGTCGAGTCCACTCGAAGGACTCGCCGAGTCCATTCAGGTCTACATACATGTAGAGGACTTTTGAGTCATGCATGGGCTCTAAATTGTAGATCCACTCTTCTAAAGCCTATTCCTTACGTAAAGTGGCAAACTTTACGTGTAGCTAACGAGATCTAGGCTCAAATCACTATAAACTAGGGTTTGAGACAAAGGGGCTCAACAATCAACCCATAGACTGATGCTTTATGATTCTTTAGGCCAAGATACACATAGATCTGAAGTAGCAACTTCAGATCTGGGCTTCTAACTCGAAATGGTTCATGAACTTGTCCTAAAAGCCCCAAATCCCATGATAAAGGTTGATCTATATGCAAAAGAGGAAAGGTAACGACTCATTACCTTCAAATGCTCTGGAAGACCTCACAAACTCTGGATCTACTGCCAATTATTGAATCCCCAATGTGTGCCTTCTTCCTGCTTCCTTCAAATCACCCAAAATGGCTAGAAAGCTTGAATGAGCAACAATGGAGGCTTAGGGTTTCTGGTTCTGGACTATAGGGCCGCAACTGAGCCCTAGGGAAGAGAATAAGATGCTTAAATAGGGTACCAAGTCTCGAAATTAGGGTTTCCAAATCCAGAGCTGACTCGCCGAGTCGGTCACTTGCTTTACACCCGGATCCCGCTCCGACTCGCCGAGTTCTTCCCTGGACTCGACGAGTCAACCCTCTTCAACTTGGGGTTTTTCCTTTCCTTTCTTGACCTTTCTGATTTCGGGTGTTACAATTAATATGGAATCATATTATTTAATTAGTATTGATCAAGACTTAATTAAGTGATTAAAATGAACTAATTAAATATGGACTCTTATATATATGGAATGGACCAAGTTCATTTAGGTTGGGCTAAGCTTTCATGGATAGTTCATGGAGTGTTTAACCCATGGATCATATGAAATGAAAGGTCATGGGTTTAACCCTAGTCTCCACACTATATAAAGATGTCCTTGGTTGGTTAAATTGGCACTAGTGTGGGTACACTAAGAGGGCCAGTCGATTTCACTAGAGAGAACCAAAAGTATCCTTATTCTCAAAGTCTTCCAAGGTATTTTGGTGAGTTGTGATTCTGCTTGAGGCTTCCACACTGTTGGGGCTAAGCTCTTAAAGCTTGAAGACATCAAGCTACACCAAAAAGGTATGTCATCTAACTAGTCTTTGTAGTATAGTTGCCTCATAGTATGCTAGTTAGGATTAAAGCCTTGGAAAGTTATTATTTGCATGTATAACAGAGAAAACATAGATCCAAGGTTTATAGGGTTGCATGTACACCATAGGAGTGTTAGAATGCTCAAAACCCAACAGTGGTATCAGAGCCTAGGCTTGTTTTCTTGTTACACTTGCAAAAACTGCTGAAAAATCGACGTTTTTTGCTGTCTGGACAACGGACTCGGCGAGTCCATCAGGGTACTCGACGAGTCCATGCCTTAAAAATGTTCGAAACGATCCAACTCGCCGAGTTGGTTCATGCACTCGACGAGTTGGACCCCCAGACAACATATATTTGACTGTTTTGGCTAGAAATGGACTAAGAACAACATTACCCTAAGTTGTTTTTGAACTTATAAACCTATTTTTGATGTGGTAATGTTCATGCTAATCCAATTTCAAAGATAATTGTCAATAGATTCATGTTTTGTATTAGTTTAAGAGTATTGCTAATTACATGGAAAAGTTTGATGTGAATTATCTTTGTTCATATGAGTTGCTTAGATTAATAGAAAAGTTAATTGAATAGTTGTTTTCAATCCATTTTAATCTAAAAGTTGATTCTAAAATGTGTTTGTGTAACTTGTCCTTAAGTTACATGAAAAGTCACATTTAAGTTTCTTAAAACTCATAAAAATTGTCATAGGTTACAAAAATGAAGAGTCTTGTTCTAATTAAACGATTTTATGACTCCATAACTTGTCCTCAAGTTGTGGAGGTTCAAGAGTCTCTTCATTAAATAAAATATGTGTAACCTTAGTTAAACTCATAAAGCTTCCATAAGTTATGAATTATGAAGAGTCACTTTCTTAATTAGTTTAAAGTCTTCCATAACTTGTCCTCAAGTAATGGAACTTGAAGAGTTTTTTAATTAAAACTACTTTAAACACATAAGTTATGGAATAGAAAAGTTTTGAAAGTTACAAAACTTGCCCTCAAGTTTTGGAATTTGAAAAGTTTTCTCTATACTTTAATTCCAAGTTTAGCCCTTAGAATTTTAAAAGTCAAAATTCAACCCTTATACTTTATAATATTATAAGTTAATAATACATACATATATATATATATATATATATATATATATATATATATATATATATATATATATATATATATGTATAAGAGCAAGTCAGTCTTACCGTTAGTAGGCCTCATTCACGAAGCCGGTCTATAAGGGGGGGGGGGGGGTATAAGGTTACTGCCTATAAAATGGCAGTTTAATGGGTGTCCACTTGTAACGTCCCAAAATTCAAGACTAAAAATTTCTTTTAATAAAACATTATTTAAAGTAAAATCATCAATCCAGAACATAATCAGAGTATTAATTTCCAAAACACATGTTCGTTATCAGAGTAAAACATTCCTAGGCTGTCTAGTCTATGGTGTGTGCCATGCGATCACCCCGAGCTCTTCCCTCCGCTACCGGAAGTACCTGAAACCAAAACTGAAAACCGTAAGCACGGAGCTTAGTGAGTTCCCCACCCTACCACATACCATGTATAACCACATACTGCATATACTCGGCCACACCCGCTATCCTGGGCCCCTACCTCGGGCCTCGCCCGCTACAACGGCCCCGCCACTCCAGGCCCCACCTGGCTTCGAGCCCCGCTCGGATACATACCTGTTTCAATTAGGCCTCGCCTGTCACTGGGCCCCGCCCGCTAACATATAATAGCACACAAACATATCGCAATTCATAAACTAAACACATGCTAACGGATCCTGTCCTAAGGCCTCGCCTATCTTGGGCCTCACCCTTGTCCTGCTACTGATGAGTCATGGAACCCCGTCCATGCTCCTGCTGATTGTGAGATACGGGCCCAACCCACACTCACTCCTTCCCTAACTCGGGCCTCGCCCCTGTTCTGCTGCTAATGAGATGTGGAACACCATCCACACTCTGCTATTGGTGAGGTACGGGACCTCGCCCACACTCACCTCCCTACCAGGCACATACATGTATCACACAGACAACAAGTATAAACTATCATATAAACCATTCCTTGGGCATCCGCCCGCTATTATTGGACCTCGTCCTGAATATCATACTAGCATACTGTGCCTAGGGCTAACCCCCGAGTCTTCTACTCATAACTATATGGGCCGACATTGTGGCCATAGACCCATTCACACAAAAGGGAAACTCACCTGCACTGGCTGAACTTGCTGATAATCCCACTAGCTGCTGCCTGGCAATTCTCTGAACTCCTGCTCCACTAGCTCCCCGAGCTACCAATATCAATGAAACACTTAGTCTAACTGACCCCCGAAAGTCAACCAAGTCAACTCTGGTCAATGTCAACCTTCCAGGTCAACCCTACTCGCCGAGTCTATCTACTGAATCGCCGAGTTCATATGCTCAAAGTCCTTCCATTCGCGACTCGTCTCACCGAGTCAGTCCGTGACTCGCCGAGTCTACTGATTTCCGAGTCCTGACCTGTCCGAGTCACCGAGTCTCCACTCGACTCACTGATTCGAGTCTCAATTCCAAGGGTTTGGGGTTTTACGACCTGACTCGCCAAGTCCAAGAACTGACTCACCGAGTACAAGGCTAAACACACTCACTCCTTCCCTTAAACTTAGGGTTTCCTTTCCTTTCTTGGCCTTCCTGACTTTGGGTGTTACAACTCTCCCCCACTTAAACTAAACTTCATCCTCGAAGTTTGCTATAGCCAACCGCATGCGATCTGCTTCCAATACTCTACTGATTGATCCAACACCAGCTGCCCACCTTCGCTGGTCTTTCGCCTGGTCATTTCGACTAACATTAATCCTTGCGGATAATAATCCCGGGTCAACCCTGACCCTGAACATTCTGAAAACACAAATTACTCAACCGATAATCCTTCTGGTACTATCCGAGTACTGCACTGAACCCGTAGGGGTTCATCCCTTCTTTCCTTGCGTGATTTCCTTGCCTTCCCAAGGCAATGCTCCATAACCAACTATTTCCTCTGTCTCTATGAAGATCATATCTTCACCAAATCCATCACTCTCGCTACCTCCAGTACGGGTCATTATCGCCAATATCCACTGGGCAATTCTTTCTACTATAATTTGGTGTCGAGCACCCCACGATCAACTAACTGAATTCCACCATACACTGCATACCCGCACTGCTACTGACTGAAAATTCTGCTATTCCTCATCTGTCTTCCGGATGAACTGAGACCACCCTGGTCCCTACCAACCTATCAATATATGGATTACCGGCTCCCACCGGTAGCTAGTCCCAACACAACTCCTAGTTGCTCCCAGCGACTTTCGAAGAAACTTCGACCACTTATAACTGCTCAATCTATTCTGCTATACAGGCACTACAATCCTGGGATCCTCGATCCCCTATCTTGACACTAAGGTCCCTACCAGGTCCCACCTGTGCTGCTAAAACTCACGGGCCTCGCCCACGGGTCTCACCCGCCACTATCCTTCTAGTCCTACTTGTCTAACCACTCTCGCTCCGGCCTCGCCCACGGGTCTCACCCAACCATACTACTGAGCAACCCTGCTCTCAGGTCTCACCTATACTGCTACTCTCATACGGGCCTCGCCCACGGGTCTCACCCAACTATATCCTGGAGCGGCCTCTCTCAAGGTCTCACCTCTCTAGGGCTAACAGGCAAACTCCCTACCATTCTCATCCATTACCCATTCCTGATCCCTATCTGATCACTAGGAGATAAGGGCCTTGCCCCAACTCCGCTAACAAAGCTAATAAGGAATGTTATGGCTTACCTGCAGTCTTACATCACCTTCCATCAATGACTACTAGTGAATGCTACAGCTGCCCCGTAGTCTTACAACACTTTCTACCACTGGCTGCTAGTGTATGTTACAGCTGCCCCATAGTCTTACAACACTTTCTACCACTGACCGCTAGTGCATGCTACGGCTGCCCCGTAGTCTTACAACACTTTCTACCACTGACCGCTAATACGAAAGCACCCCGTGCTATCAGTTCTCAAGGTCCTCATTCCGACTCTCTCGAGTCCTACAGGCGATCCACCAACCTGAATTCCCAACCACGTACTAACCATCACCATCACACACACTAGCTGATGGGGAGTTTCTCAAACTCCCAACCCTGAACTCCTCAATTCATCAAACGCTGTACTACTTCCTTTCCTTCTCAGAGATCGAGCACTCATTCTGGATCTGCGTGCTCTTACCTTTGCACGCTCGAAGGATTCTCCCCCACTTCGATCCTGCTTAACCCTTGCTGCTCAATGCTAAAAAAGAAATCCCAATCCTTGCTACCATTCCTTAATCAATCTGCTGAGGAACCCAAGCTTACCATAGCTAGGGATCTAACCAATCCATCTCTAAAACTATACAACTCCGATCTAGCGAGACATACTAAGTCCCTCCCAGGCATGCTACAGATACTGCATCCTAGGTAACCTTTTCCAATAGAGCCCATCCCTTAACTACTCTCCAAATATCCAAGGTATGCAGATGGCATATAACTCGATCACAATCAAGCCGCACAAAATAAAATACTCATACCGATAATGATGCAGAACCATAATAATATAATCATGAACAAATGAAAGAACTGAAAACGGAAATCGCATACCTGCAATGTCCGGTGCTGCTCGTGCCTCCAAGGTAGTTATCTGAAAAGCCCTGCCTCCTACCGCAGGCGCCTCTGCACGGCCCTGACGGCCGTCTGTGATCCTCAAAGTTGCAGGGGCAGGTGCCATCACCCTTCCTGCTGGAAGCAAACTGGGGCACTGGGCCTTCTTGTGGCCCCGCTGATTACAGTGAAAACATATCAAGTCTGATCCCTGTGTGGTGGTAACAGTACAATCCCTGCTAAAATGACCAGTCCGACCGCACTTGAAGCAGCCAGACTCACCACCGCTACCACTCCTGCACGCACCCCCATGCGCCCTGCCACACTTCCCGCATTGACTGCGGTCCTGATAATCCCTCGATCTCGGATCCGATCCCTTGGGCCTTTTTCCCGAACCTGCGGCTACCTGAACCTCATCCGGCTTCTTCTTCTGGATCTGCTCCAAATCAATTTCCCTCTCTCTAGCCCAAGAAATCATATATTCCAGTGTCTTACAGCTGGATCTGCTCACGAACTACCTGATATCATCCCTCAACATCTCATGGTATCGGGCCTTCTTCATCTCCTCATCCGCGACATACTGCGGTACAAGAAGAGCCCTCTCCCTGAACTTGGCGGTGATCTCCGCCATAGTCTTAGTGGTCTGCGTCAAATCTTGAAACTCCCGTGCCAACTACTGCACCTCAATAATCGGTGAAAACTCAGCTCTGAACCTGACCGAGAAATTGCTCCATGTCATCGCTTCCAATGCGGCATCATCCCCTAAAGCATGATTAATCTCTTCCCACCAATCCCTCGCTCTGTCCTTCAGAAGACAGGAGGCGAGTCTGACCTTGTCCCCCTCGAGACACCGGCTCATACGGAATGCGTTGGCAACATCAGCCAACCATCTGCTGCTAGCGATGGGGTCCCTAGCCCTATGATAATCTGGTGCCCTGCAAGCCCTGAACTCTCGAAATGTCAAGGTACGCGCTCCCATCAATGCCATCATCTCGGTATGGAGGGCTCCCAGCCTCTCATCCAAGATCTCTAGTATACCCTCCTTGACCGTGCCAAAGATCATAGGAGTCTGGTCTAGAATACTATGCGTAACCTCAGCTGATATCAACTCCCTCATTCGCTCCTCAAGCTGCTCGGCTCCTGAACGTGAACCTGATCCCTCTCCGACGCCTGATCCGCCCGCTGGTCTCTCTCTCAACGTCACCATGCTGGAAATATAACACATCCACTATCAGAATACTCATCACTGTTGCAAGACCAAACACACGCACTACCAGGTTCCTGGTCTTGTCTCGGCCTTTCCCGAATCGAGTACGGATCCTCTGCTTTCAGTAGTACGGGCCCATACTACCTTCCACATCTATCCGCACTTTCCTCAGGACTTGCTTCGACTCCACCAGGTCCCTTTTCTATTACTACTACTCCCAACACTATCTCATCCTAGGCTTACCCTAGGGAAACCTCCGACTCAACTCAAACCAGTCCTCAGCTGCTGAAGGTCTCCTTGTGATGCCAATTAGCCATTACCTGGATACCATCACATGTGACGAGGTTCAGATAATCCTTCGAGTAAAAGACTCGTCCCTACAACGGTTGGACTCAAACGAGAGCTGCGCAATAGGGCCAAATCCAGCACTCTGAGATTATTCAAACCTGATCACATGTGACGTGACGTATTCACCTAATGGCTAACTCCCGTCACTCAGAATCCCACAATGCACAAAGCAAGCATCATTTAGACAAGGGAAAATCTAACCATAACATACTCAATCAATCATATCCACATAGCAAGAATCTGAACTAGCATGCAACACAAACTCATAAACTCAGGCATAACCTAAACAGGCTATCCTACTACTGTCTAATCAGCACTATCATGCAGCTGAAAGCACATATAATAGGCACATAAGGCATCCTCCCTAGATCCTTAGTCCTAATCTAGCATGCTGTTCTACTAAGTGATAATCAAATCATAAACATGTATGGGTAATTTAGGGTACTTACTTGAGCTCGGCTGATTGCATGCACCACACCCCTTTTCTCTCTTAAAAATTATTTTCTTTCTGAGTTCTTTTTGCTTTTCTAAAACTGTTTCATTTCTAAAAACTTCATTTTACAAAACTGTCTTTTCATTTTGAAAACTTTTTATACGACCCCTTAGTTTGAGTTCAGGCACACCCGAGAGTATGCCCGAATCCCTCAAATCAAGACTCTGATACCAACTTGTAACGTCCCAAAACTCAAGACTAAAAATTTCTTTTAATAAAACATTACTTAAAGTAAAATCATCAATCCAGAACATAATCAGAGTATTAATTTCCAAAACACATGTTCGTTATCAGAGTAAAACATTCCTAGGCTATCTAGTCTATGGTGTGTGCCATGCAATCACCCCGAGCTCTTCCCTCCGCTACCGGAAGTACCTGAAACCAAAACTGAAAACCGTAAGCACGAAGCTTAGTGAGTTCCCCACCCTACCACATACCATGCATAACCACATACTGCACATACTGGGCCACGCCCGCTATCCTGGGCCTCGCCCCTACCTCGGGCCTCGCCCGCTACAACGGCCCCGCCACTCCAGACCCCGCCTGGCTTCGAGCCCCGCTCGGATACATATCTGTTTCACTTAGGCTTCGCCTGTCACTGGGCCCCGCCCGCTAACATATAATAGCACATAAAAATATCGCAACTCATAAACTAAACACATGCTAACAGATCCTGTCCTAAGGCCTCGCCTATCCTAGGCCTCGCCCTTGTCCTGCTACTGATGAGTCATGGAACCCCGTCCATGCTCCTACTGATAGTGAGATACAGGCCCAGCCCACACTCACTCCTTCCCTAACTCGGGCCTCGCCCCTGTTCTGCTGCTAATGAGATGTGGAACACCATCCACACTCTGCTATTGGTGAGGTACGGGACCTCGCCCACACTCACCTCCCTACCAGGCACATACATGTATCACACAGACAACAAGTATAAACTATCATATAAACCATTCCTTGGGCATCCGCCCGCTATCATTGGACCTCGTCCTGAATATCATACTAACATACTGTGCCTAGGGCTAACCCCTGGGTCTTCTACTCATAACTACATGGGCCGACATTGTGGCCGTAGACCCATTCACACAAAAGGGAAACTCACCTGCACTGGCTGAACTTGCTGATAATCCCACTAGCTGCTGCCCGACAATTCTCTGAACTCCTGCTCCACTGGCTCATCGAGCTACTAATATCAATGCAACACTTAGTCTAACTGACCCCTGAAAGTCAACCAAGTCAACTCTGGTCAATGCCAACCTTCTAGGTTAACCCTACTCGTCGAGTCTATCTACTGACTTGCCGAGTTCATATGCTCAAAGTCCTTCCATTGGCGACTCGACTCGCCGAGTCTACTGATTTCGGAGTCCTGACCTGTCTGACTCACCGAGTCTCCACTAGAGTCACTGATTCGAGTCTCAACTTGAAGGGTTTGAGGTTTCGTGACCTGACTCGCCGAGTCCAAGAACTGACTCGCCGAGTACAAGGCAAACTTCATCCGATTCGACAAGTTGTTCATCCCACGCGTCGAGTTTCTCCTAATCTTCATGCTACTCGCCGTGTCCACTCAAAGGACTCTCCGAGTCCATTCAGATCTTCATACATGCAGAGGACTTTTGAGTCATGCATGGACTCCAAACTGTAGATCTGCCCTTCCCAAGCCTATTCCTCACGTAAAGTTGCAAACTTTACGTGTAGAGAAGGAAATCTAGGCTAAACACACACCATAAACTAGGGTTTAAGGCAAGGAGGCTCCATAATCAACTAAAGGGCAGTTACTGTGACAACCCGAAATTTCCATTCTGTACAAACTATATCACTTCAATAGAAGTTATAGCAGTCACAGTTAATTTTAAGACTTTTTCGTGTAAGTTTGAGTAATTCAGGGTTTACACTTCAGGAAATATCAGGAGATTGGATGCACTAGGGTTTAGTGCAACTATATTATTCCATCACTCTATTATATTAGAGATCATTTCAGAAATAAAAATATTTTCTGCCAAAAATATCTCATGACTATAAATAGAATTCTAAATCAAATTCATTCATTATTCGCATTTCCAACTAGAGAAAAGCCATTTTCTCTCTTACGGATCTTCGGGTTTTTATCCTAAAACGTGAGTATCTCTTGCTAGTAGTGTTAGATAGCTTAATATGTGTTTATAACATGATTTAGATGGCTAAATCACTAGATTTAGGAGTTTACTCCCCAAGGTGTTCTTGGGTGGTAAACTCCCGAAACAATGCCTAGACCTTCCCTTGTGATATGATACTACTTTGGACTTGTATAGAAGTGTATTAGGGACAAGAAAACATCAAAGAATCACCTAAGTTTGGGAGTTCACGGCCCAAGATGATCTTGGACCGTGAACTCCAAAATCATGCACAAAAGGGTGCTTTTAAGGCACCTAAAGCCTTAGACAATTACTAGGAATTGTTTCCACTTAAATGAAGGACCAAAACACATCAAAATCACCCCTCAAAGTGAGTTCACGGCCCTAATAAGGTTCTTGGGCCGTGAACATCAAACAAAGGCACCAAAGTGTGCCTAAGGCCTTCAAATGCTTGGGATAAAAGTCTAAGACCTATAGCACATGTGTAAGGGACTTGAAAGCAACAAAAACACCATTCCAAGGGAGTTTACGACCGTAAACTCCAAAGGAAATGGCCTTGGGGCCGTAAACTCCTCTAAGGAGTGTTTCTAGACCTTAAACCCTTCCAAGGATTTAACCACCAAGTTGGAATAATTCTAGGAATCATTTAGAACTTCAAAACACAAAATACCACCAAGTTTGGGAGTTTACGGCCGTAAACTCAAGAGTTTACAACCGTAAACTCCATGTGTGAGGATATATGGAGAGTAAACTCATATATGGGGTGCTTTGGAACCCTAAACCCAAGTACCTTGTCCCACAATAGCTTAGATGCAATCCTTAGGGCTTAAAACACTTATATAAAGTGTTTATTATGTTCTAGGATGTCTTAACATTATCAATTAGTAATTTAAGACTAATTGAGTGCATAGATGTGTGATTATATGTTCATTAGGATCGTAGTGTGTGTACAAGTCCTCACTTGACACCTAACAATCCTACACCGTCCAGTTCATACAAATCACCATCTACAGGTGAGTTCATACCCCTAATAAATGTTTTAAATGATTTTAAATGCTTTAATGGGGGGGGGGGGGGGAGGGGAGAGGATACAAGTAGAAAACAGCATGTTATTAAATCATCTATATGTATTTTATAACTGTGTTTTCATTCAACAGATTTCACATACTACCAAATGCGATGCATGAAATGGTTTTCTATCTTTAAAATACTTTGTTATCAAATGTATTACTTTTGAAATGTTTATCAAAATGACATCAAGTCACTTTTATAATTGTTCAAAACCCTTAGATGTCTTACAAAACCAATTTACATTCTTGAACTAAACTATGCATATGCACTTATATTCTTATATATGTATTGATGTTATAGTTTACATCTTTCATTTAGTTTCCCACACTCTTGGGTAACAAGGGTGTATAAACCTACTTGAACGACCAATTACCTTTCAGTTAACTATCATAGGGATAGTTAGAAGATATCAAACATTATTCCTATTACAAGGAATCACACAAGAGTCAGTTCATTCATGAGTCTTTACGAGTACATTACCTGATACATGAGTACCTTTACATATGCTTACATGATACATGAATACGCTTACATGAACACATTACATGAATACCTTTACGTGGATACATCTACCTATGTATACATACATGAATACTTGAAACTCGATTCGTAAAGATGATTTATTAGTACCTTCAGTAAATCATCTAGCCCATCCCAGTTCCACGGGAGTCAGTTACGGGACTAACCATTCCTGGAACCACTGTTCGCTACGAAGGTTAATGGACATCTACGGATGCCTAAGGTTATTACTTATATTAGGAGTCAGTTACGGGACTAACCATTCCTGGAACCTACTGTTCGCTACAGAGGTTAATTGGACAATCTTCGGATGTTCATTAGGTTATCTATTTCTCTTACAGCGATGTAGTGCCACTTACGGGACTAACCATTCCTGGATCCTTTTGTTCGCTACAGAGGTTGATTTGACAATCTTCGGATGTTCATTAGGTTATACCCTTTCGCTTCGGCGATGTCGTGTTAATCCTGGTAATCCAGGGATAACACTTACATGATTTTACTTTTTCCTGTTTACTTTATTTTGTGATACTTTCACATAAACGATGAGTTAGAATAAGTACTTAGTACTAGTCAATAGAAGGAAAAACTATCATTTTACTTACAAAACATTCGGGTCTTGGTTGAAGACTACATTTCATACTAGTAGGAGATAAGGGATTTCTTAGGGTTTTTCATACTTATATCAACATTTTCATTTAAAGGTTTACATGACTTTTAAAACAGCTTTTCAAAGCAAGACAATGACACTTAAATACTTATGAATTCACCAGCTCTAAAGCTGATACTCTCTTTCAAAATAACTTGTATTCTCAGGTCACCAGTAGACAGGTACGATGGCCAGGTTTTGAGAAGACGAAGCACATACAAGTCTCGTCTTTTATTTTGATTGTATATTTTTGGTGTCTTATTACAATGAAAGAACACACATGTATTAAAACTTTACTTATAATGCAATGGATGATGTTGTTGCTTATTTACTACTTTACACTGTTGTGATACTGTACATGACGTCCTCCACCCCTGAAGGTTTCCGCCGTTCGTGGTTTTGGGGTGTGACAGATTGGTATCAGAGCATTGTTTATAGTGAATATAGTATATCAACCCATAAAAGATATACTAACTATAAATACATGGGGATTAAAACACTCTGTCTAAGAGGTATACTTTTAAATAATAAAATATTTAACAAAGTATACGTGCCTGCATTCATACTAAAACCAGTGTCACAATGACAAGAACAAAAGTATTACGATTGTTGAATATCACAAGTAAGCCTGAGGATATATATTCAGTTTTGGGAATGGCATAGCCTGATCAACTATGCTGGTCCGAGGAGTGATTAGCATATGCCCAAGAATGGTTGTGATATGGCAACAAGTCTAAAAACTTACCAACACCACCATAAAGAAATACCATAAGGGTATTTGGTCTTACTGTAATTTTCTTAGTCAGTTCGTCTATTTAGCTATTTCTTATATCCCTTTTCTCGCGTAGATTTTAATGGCTGGATTTCACCATGGCGATCCATACTTCCCGAACCAAGGCAATGCTGGTTGGCTAGAGGCAGAACCAGAAGATGATCACCGAATCCCTTTGGATGATCACCATGCTGAGGGTTTTTCCGATAGTTCTGACTCGGAGCCTGAAGTCAACAACCTACCCCCAGCTGCTCAAAACCCAAACCTGAACCCCCGTCTCGCATTTCAAGGACCCACACCTTTGTGGGCCACTAACTTGACTAGATGGAGTCAGGAACAAGGTCAGCCCATTCCCTACAATGGAGACCGAAGTTTCTACAACCTCACTGAAGGAGGTTATGCTGACAGGGTCCTACCTATCATGGTTCGTAGAATTTCCAAAAACACGATACTGGGTCAAGCAACTATTGACTGGGTCGTGGAGATTGAAGCCAACTCTGGCGTTAACACTGTCCACATTCGCCAACTAGAGTCTGCTCATGAAAGGACTCTGGTCCGTAATGCAACTCTGCAGAGGGAACTTTCTGAAACTCAAGCTGAAGTTAGGGAACTTCGAGCTCAGCAAGTGAGAGCTGACAGGCGTATGAGGGACATGGAACGTCTACTATCGGGATCAAGAACTCATGCTAGCAATTCTCGTCGCCGATAGAATCTCGTCGACTCATCTTTTGGATATAACCTAGTTTATGTAAAAACTTTGGTCTAATTTCCTATCTTTATAAATCTTATACCTGTTAGGTCTTGATCTAGTCATAGTTCTGTCAAAATTTTCCTATCTTGGTCGATGTAAGGCCTACTTCTAGGCCATTTTTCCCGAACTTGTTACATCTGTAATTCCAGTATTATTGATAGATATCTAATCATATGGAAATTATTATCCAAATGCTGTCATCTTCATTTAGTCATTCTATTCATTTTGTTGTTGGACTATGGGGAGTTAGTCCATGAGACACAGTCATTATTCATTTATTCTTATCCATGTTGTCATCTTTTAAATGTATAGTTAAAGATGCCGCCACGAAGAAATCCCAGGCGTAACCCAAACAACGAAGCACCGATACCACCACCTCCACCACCACCTCAACCTCTTCAGCCACCTAACCCATTCGATGCCAACATGTTCCAGGCAGCTTTCACAGCGGCAGTTGCAGTTGCTGTGTCAACAATCAACGCTCCTGTCCCTAGTGGATCAGGAACAGGTGCACCTCCCTCGAACCACGGCGAAAGCCATGGACACCCTCGGGAATGCACTTACAAGGACTTCACGAACGCCAAACCCCGCAAATTCAATGGAACTGGGGGTGTTATGGTGTTGAGACAATGGATTGAAAAGATGGAATCTGTCTTTGAAATCTGCGGATGCCAAGAAGGCAACAAGGTCAAGTTCGCAGCATGTACCTTCTCTGACAGGGCACTAACATGGTGGAATGGCCATGTTAAGTACCTGACTCTGGTGGTGGCGTATTCCATCAGCTGGGAAAAGTTGAAGGATATGCTGATGAAAGAATATTGTCCTTGAGGTGAAGTACAATAACTCGAGCAGGAATTCTGGGGTCTACAAATGGTGGGATCCGACATCACGACCTACATAAATAGGTTCTGTGATCTGGCAAACCTATGCCCTGATATGGTTGCTCTCGAGAGCAAGAAGATAGAGAGGTATATCTGGGGACTGTTGCCCCAGATCCAGTCGAGAGTGTTAGCTTCCAGGCCTATTACTTTCGATAGCGCCAAAGAACTGGCACAATCTCTCATAGATCACAGGAAACCTCAGAACCCAACAATCCCTACACCCGTACCACAAAAGTCCAACCCCGACCATAACAGGAAGGGGTGGAATAAGAGGAAAAGAGGGGCATCGCAAGGATCCTCCAAGAAACAACAACTTGTGGCAATCAATGCTGCAGCAGTAACTCCTGTTGTCCCTGCAAACCCCTTACCAGCAAAAACATATGCTGGAACCCTTCCGAAGTGCACCAAGTGCAACTTCCACCACCACAGACCTTGCAAGGAGATGCAATGCTCTAACTGCAACAGAAAGGGGCATACAACCCGTGTCTGCAGGACGCCAACAACTCAGGCCGCCTAGGTTCCTAACGCTGGTATGGGCCAAACTTGCTACGGTTGTGGCGAAGTGGGCCATTACAAGAGGAACTGCCCCAAAGCAGGGATGGCTAGAGGAGTAGGAAGAGTTATGGCCCTAGGCCACGAGGAAGCAGTAGCTGATCCTACGATAGTTACTGGTACGTTTCTCCTCGATAACTCATATGCTTGCATACTTTTCGATAGTGGATCAGAGAAAAGTTTCGTAAGCCACAAATTTGCACACCTGCTTAAACAAAAACCCTGTGCATTAGATAATTCATTCAAGGTAGAAATGGCTAACGGGAAAACGGAGAGTACTAACTGCATATACGTAGGTTGTACCTTAACTTTAGATAGCCATACTTTCAAGATAGACCTCATGCCAATCCAAATTAAATGTTTCGACGTTATCATCGGCATGGATTGGTTGAGTCTTCTTCGCGCCGACATCATGTGCTTTGAAAAAGCAGTTCGTCTTAACCTTCCTAACAACGAAACCTTAATTATCTACGACGAAAAACCTAGTACGAGCCTTCGCATCATTTCGTGCATTCAAGCTCAGAAGTGCTTGTGAAAGGACTATCATGCATTCCTCGCACACGTTGTTGATACAAGTCAAGAAACGAAAGACATTCAGAACATCCCAGAAGTATGCGACTTTCCCGACATCTTCCCAGAAGAACTTCCCGGTTTACCACCGCAACGCCAAGTCGAGTTCAGAATCGACTTAGTGCCAGGAGCTACCCCAGTAGCCAAATCTCCTTATCGTCTGGCACCGGCCGAGATGCAGGAACTTTCCAGTCAACTTAATGAACTTCTCAAGAAGGGATTCATTAGACCGAGCTTCTCACCATGGGGAGCGCCGTTCTTGTTCGTCAAGAAGAAAGATGGATCATTTCGCATGTGCATCGAATATAGAGAACTCAACAAACTTACCATTAAAAATCGTTATCCCTTCCCCCGCATTGACGATTTATTTGATCAACTTCAAGGAGCCAACTACTTCTCGAAGATAGATCTGCGATCCGGATATCACCAACTGCGAGTGTTAGAGGAGGATGTTCCCAAGACAGCCTTCCGAACTCGTTATGGACACTACGAGTTTGTGGTTATGCTGTTCGGATTAACAAACACGCCCGCCGTATTCATGGATCTGATGAATAGGGTGTGTCCTCCTTACTTGGATTAGTTCGTCATCGTCTTCATCGATGACATAATCATCTACTCTCGAAGTAAGGAGGAGCATAGTCAACATCTCCGTAGAGTCTTAGAAACATTGCGAGCGGAGAAGCTCTATGCGAAGTTCTCCAAATGTGAATTTTGGATTCGACGAGTCGAATTTTTGGGCCATGTTGTTAGCGAAGAGGGAATACACGTGGACCCCTCCAAAATCAAGGCCATTGAGAACTGGTCAGCACCGAAGACACCTACAGAAATTCGTCAATTTCTAGGTCTCACTGGCTACTATTGCAGGTTCATTCAGAACTTCTCCAGCATAGCGAAACCTCTGACAACCCTGACCCAGAAAGGCGTGGCCTTTGACTGGGAAGAGAAGCAGGAAAGAGCGTTCCAAACGCTCTAACGAGCCTTGTGCACCGCACCGATACTATCCCTCCCAGAAGGGATAGAAGACTTCATTGTCTATTGTGATGCATCCAATCAAGGGCTTGGATGTGTTCTGATGCAGCGAGGTAAAGTCATAGCCTATGCCTCGAGACAGCTGAAGACACATGAGGTTAACTACATCACCCATGATCTTGAACTAGGAGTAGTCATATTTGCTCTGAAGATCTAGAGACACTACCTGTATGGTACAAAAAGAACGATCTTTACAGACCACAAGAGTCTACAACACATCTTCGACCAGAAAGAGCTCAACATGAGACAACGACGGTGGGTAGAGCTACTCAGTGATTACGAGTGCGAAATTCGTTATCATCCGGGCAAAGCCAATGTAGTAGCCGACGCCCTGAGTCGGAAAGAATATACTGGTCGTAGAGTCAAATCTTTGACTCTAACTATCCATTCACACTTTTCCACGCGAATTAAGGAGGCTCAGCTCGATGCTTTGAAACCTGAAAATGTGGCTGGTGAATCCCTTAGAGGGATGGATAAGAACTTAGAAGTCAAGGGTGGCGGAGCCTTATACCTCATGGATCGGATCTGGACACCGAAACACGGTGGCTTCAGAGACTTGGTCATGACCGAAGCTTACAACACTCGTTATTCCGTCCACCCGGGTTCAGAAAAGATGTATCTGGATCTTAAAAAGTTATACTGGCGGCCTAACATGAAAGCATATATTGCTACCTTCGTAAGTAAGTGCCTTACTTGCGCGAAGGTAAAGGTCGAATACCAGAAACCCTCCGGTCTTCTACAGCAACCGGAGATACCAGAATGGAAGTGGGAGCGGATCACTATGGACTTTATAACCAAGTTGCCCAAGACGACGGGCGGACTTGATTCCATATGGGTCATCGTCGATAGACTGACCAAGTCTGCACACTTCCTGCCGATCAAAGAAACAGACAAGATGGAGAAACTTACCAGAACTTACATTAGGGAGATTGTAAGGCTGCACGATGTTCCTTTATCTATCATCTTGGACAAAGATAGTAGATTCACTTCGAGGTTCTGGCAGTCATTACAAAATTCCCTAGGAACTAGGCTGGACATGAGTACAACCTACCATCCACAGACCGACGAGTAAAGTGAGAGAACTATCCAAACCTTAGAAGATATGTTGCGTGCCTGTGTGATTGACTTTCGAAAAGCTTGGGATACCCATTTACCCCTCGTCAAATTTTCCTACAACAACAATTATCACACGAGCATAAAGGCAGCTCCATTTGAGGCCCTCTATGGCCGAAAGTGCAGATCCCCTCTGTGCTGGGCTGAGGTGGGTGATACCCAGTTAGCTAAGGGACGAGTTCCCGAGAGCACTCTCACGGGTCCGGAGATCATTTGGGAAACGACAGAGTAGATCGTTTAAATTCGTGAACGATTGAAAGCCTCTAAAGACCGATAGAAAAGCTACGCTAACAAGCGAAGGAAACCATTGGAATTCTAGGTGGGCGACCGAGTCCTATTGAAGGTCTCACCCTGGAAGGGCTTGATACGATTTGGAAAGCGTGGGAAGCTCAACCCAAGATACATAGGGCCTTTCGAGATTCTCACGAGAATCGGCCCTGTAGCTTAAAAACTCAATCTACCGCACGAACTCAGTAACGTACATCCTACCTTCCTCGTCTCGAACTTGAAAAAGTGTCTGTCCGACGAGACTCTTGTTATTCCACTCAACGAGATCGAGATCAACGAGAGCCTCAACTTCGTGGAGGAACCAGTAGAGATCATGGACCGAGAGGTCAAGCAAACAAAGCAGAGTCGTATCCCGATAGTGAAGGTGCGTTGGAACGCAAAGCGTGGACCTGAATTCACATGGGAACGAGAGGATCAGATGAAACTGAAATACCCTCACCTTTTCACTTAGTTATTTATAACCTCTTAATTGCTTAAATTCTAATTTCCTGACAAAATTCCTTCTAACCGGGGGGGGGGGGGGGTGATGTGACAACCCAAAATTTCCATTATGTACAAACTATATCACTTCAATAGAAGTTATAGCAGTCATAGTTAATTTTCAGACTTTTTCGTGTAAGTTTGAGTAATTCAGGGTTTACACTTCAGGAAATATCAGGAGAGTGGATGCACTAGGGTTTAGTGCAACTCTATTATTCCATCACTTTATTACATTAGAGATCATTTCGGGAATAAAAATATTTTCTGCCAAAAATATCTCAGGACTATAAATAGAATTCTGAATCAAATTCATTCATTATTCGCATTTCCAACTAGAGAAAAGCCATTTTCTCTCTCACGGATCTTCGGGTTTTTATCCTAAAACGTGAGTATCTCTTGCTAGTAGTGTTAGATAGCTTAATATGTGTTTATAACATGATTTAGATGGCTAAATCACTAGATTTAGGAGTTTACTCCCCAAGGTGTTCTTGGGCGGTAAACTCCCGAAACAATGCCGAGACCTTCCCTTGTGATATGATACTACTTTGGACTTGTATAGAAGTGTATTAGGGACAAGAAAAAAATCAAAGAATCACCCAAGTTTGGGAGTTCACGACCTAAGATGATCTTGGACTGTGAACTCCAAAATCATGCACAAAAGGGTGCTTTTAAGGCACCTAAAGCCTTAGACAATTACTAGGAATTGTTTCCACTTAAATGAAGGACCAAAACGCATCAAAATCACCCCTCAAAGTGAGTTCACGGCCCTAATAAGGTTCTTGGGCCGTGAACATCAAACAAAGGCACCAAAGTGTGCCTAAGGCCTTCAAATGCTTGGGATAAAAGTCTAAGACCTATAGCACATGTGTAAGGGACTTAAAAGCAACAAAAAAACCATTCCAAGGGAGTTTATGGCCGTAAACTCCAAAGGAAATGGCCTTGGGGCCGTAAACTCCTCTAAGGAGTGTTTCTAGACCTTAAACCCTTCCAAGGATTTAACCACCAAGTTGGAATAATTCTAGGAATCATTTAGAACTTCAAAACACAAAATACCACCAAGTTTGGGAGTTTACGGCCGTAAACTCAAGAGTTTACAACCGTAAACTCCATGTGTGAGGATATATGGAGAGTAAACTCATATATGGGGTGCTTTGGAACCCTAAACCCAAGTACCTTGTCCCACAATAGCTTAGATGCAATCCTTAGGGCTTAAAACACTTATATAAAGTGTTTATTATGTTCTAGGATGTCTTAACATTATCAATTAGTAATTTAAGACTAATTGAGTGCATAGATGTGTGATTATATGTTCATTAGGATCGTAGTGTGTGTACAAGTCCTCACTTGACACCTAACAATCCTACACCGTCCAGTTCATACAAATCACCATCTACAGGTGAGTTCATACCCCTAATAAATGTTTTAAATGATTTTAAATGCTTTAATGGGAGGGGGGGAGAGGATACAAGTAGAAAACAGCATGTTATTAAATCATCTATATGTATTTTATAACTGTGTTTTCATTCAACAGATTTCACATACTACCAAATGCGATGCATGAAATGGTTTTCTATCTTTAAAATACTTTGTTATCAAATGTATTACTTTTGAAATGTTTATCAAAATGACATCAAGTCACTTTTATAATTGTTCAAAACCCTTAGATGTCTTACAAAACCAATTTACATTCTTGAACTAAACTATGCATATGCACTTATATTCTTATATATGTATTGATGTTATAGTTTACATCTTTCATTTAGTTTCCCACACTCTTGGGTAACAAGGGTGTATAAACCTACTTGAACGACCAATTACCTTTCTGTTAACTATCATAGGGATAGTTAGAAGATATCAAACATTATTTCTATTACAAGGAATCACACAAGAGTCAGTTCATTCATGAGTCTTTACGAGTACATTACCTGATACATGAGTACCTTTACATATGCTTACATGATACATGAATATGCTTACATGAACACATTACATGAATACCTTTACGTGGATACATCTACCTATGTATACATACATGAATACTTGAAACTCGATTCGTAAAGATGATTTATTAGTACCTTCAGTAAATCATCCAGCCTATCCCAGTTCAACGGGAGTCAGTTACGGGACTAACCATTCCTGGAACCACTGTTCAGTACGGAGGTTAATGGACATATACGGATGCCTAAGGTTATTACTTATATTAGGAGTCAGTTATGGGACTAACCATTCCTGGAACCTACTGTTCGCTACAGAGGTTAATTGGACAATCTTCGGATGTTCATTAGGTTATCTATTTCTCTTACAGCGATGTAGAGCCACTTACAGGACTAACCATTCCTGGAACCTTCTGTTCGCTACAGAGGTTAATTGGACAATCTTCGGATGTTCATTAGGTTATACCCTTTCGCTTCGGCGATGTCGTGTTAATCCTGGTAATCCAGGGATAACACTTACATGATTTTACTTTTTCCTGTTTACTTTATTTTGTGATACTTTCACATAAACGATGAGTTAGACTAAGTACTTAGTACTAGTCAACAGAAGGAAAAACTATCATTTTACTTAAAAAACATTCGGGTCTTGGTAGAAGACTACATTTCGTACTAGTAGGAAATAAGGGATTTCTTAGGGTTTTTCATACTTATATCAACATTTTCATTTAAAGGTTTACATGACTTTTAAAACAGCTTTTCAAAGCAAGACAATGACACTTAAATACTTATGAATTCACCAGCTCTAAATCTGATACTCTCTTTCAAAATAACTTGTATTCTCAGGTCACCAGTAGACAGGTACGATGGCCAGGTTTTGAGAAGACGGAGCACAGAAAAGTCTCGTATATTATTTTGATTGTATATTTTTGGTGTCTTATTACAATGAAAGAACACACATGTATTAAAACTTTACTTATAATGCAATGGATGATGTTGTTGCTTATTTACTACTTTACATTGTTGTGATACTATACATGACGTCCTCCACCCCTGAACGTTTCCGCCGTTCGTGGTTTTGGGGTGTGACAGTTACTTTAAGCTCCACAAGGCCAAAATGTGCTTAGATCCGAAGTAGGAACGTCAGATCCGGCTTCTAACTCAAATGGATAACTAATCATGGCTAAAAAGCCCCAAAACTCTTAACTAGAATAGATCTAGTTGAAGGAAATGACTTAGTAACTTCAATAACTCTAAAAGGTTCCACAAACTTCAGATATAAGGCCAATCCTTGAAGCTTCAATGATTCCCCTCTTTCTTCTTCCTTCAAATCACCCAAAAATGGCTTGGAAGCTTGAATGAACAACAATGGGGCTTAGGGTTCGGTGTTCTGGGTTAGAGAGGCAGTAAAGGAATCCTAGGGAAGAGAATGAGACGTTTAAATAGGCTCCAAGTCCCGGATTTAGGGTTTTCCTCATTCAGATCAGACTCGCCGAGCCTCCTTAGCCGACTCGCCGAGTCGGTCACTTACTCCTTGACCCGGATCCCGCTCGGACTCGCCGAGTTCCTCCTTGGACTTGACGATTCGTCCCTTAAACTTAGGGTTTCCTTTCCTTTCTTGGCCTTCCTGACTTTGGGTGTTACACCATTCTCACCCACCGCTTCCTTGACTGGTGGAGGGTCGTTAGCCGAACGGGTAGGAGAAAGACTATAAATTTCTCCCTTCATTAAAAGTATTAATGATAAATAATAAGTAACTAAACCTTTTATAAATACCCAATCTTAGTTACTTAGGAAAAATGTGAATAAGGTGCTAATCCATGAAATTACACTTTGCACTTTGTTTAAGTCGGTTAGTGGAGTGTGTGTGGTTAACCGACACACTAACTCGTATTTAACAAGGTAGGCAAAGGGTAACTTAATGTTTATCATAGTATTGATGGAGCGTGTGTGGTTAACCAGCACATGGATTGAGGGGTAAACACATAAGGGTACCAAGTAATTTGCATGGTTACTTCACACCTTGTTTTGTGATCCTCTGCATCCCAGTCACAAAACCTGAAGGGCACACTCGAGATTGAAACATGCCATTGAACAGTTCAATGAATCTCAAAAGATTTATGAGTTTCAAATCCAATTTAAAAACCTAAAATTTATTTCGTTTTTCATGGTAGAAATTGGTGAATCGTCAATCACCTACCTTCAAATATTCTATAGCTTGGATTATGGCATCCCTCTTCAAAGTTATAAAATTTGTGTTGGGTCCTAGCCTTAATATTTCATATTGGGTGTTATATTAAGGACCTTAGATCAACTATCTTGAATATCTCCCAAAAGATGTCTAATTTAGACATCTATGATCTTCCCAAATCTCTTGGAACTTCACTTCCTCCACCTCCTCCAATTATTCTCCCTAACCCACAAGTTCTTGAAAAGTTTAAGGTCACTCAAGCCCTATTGGCAAGCAAAGTTCTATGTGTGATCACATCTTGGAGATGTAGTCACATATTGACAAGCCGGGACAGTTGGGTGTCAAAGTCTTGAGAAAGTTTGTGGCTCAACTACTTTCAAAGTCACATAGTGAGTTCCTTTGGGACTCCTATGAAATAGACTATGACAAGACCCTTAATGATCTTATCTATTTACTAAGATCAACTTCCTAAAACTTTATGGACATTGACAACGATAACATTGGATATCCAGTAAAGCTCTCTCTTCCCAGTGGAAAAGGGATCGGCCATAGTCAACTCGGTTGACCAAATGGTAAAGAAAGAGGCTAAGTCTTAGATAGTCTAATTATCAAGGGTCCATTGCCAAAGGAAGGGGCATTGGTTGTGAAGCTGCCAAGTTTACGTAAGGATGTTAAAGTCAATAAGTTTGACTCTACTTCAGGCAAAGTCCATCGTCTAACTCTATTAAGTTCCTACTTGGAGATTCTTACTACATGATGTGACTGGGTCAGATGTTGATGTTTGAAGAATCAAAGAAAAGTGAAGAAACTTAAAGAAAGAATATGTTGAATCTGATCGCGTAGATGGATTTCTATCGCATAGTTTGAAGATCGGATTCTTTAGCTACATCTTAGGAGTTATGATATATTGCTTAGGAATAGATAACAACAAAGTTTTCATGTGCTTTTGCACTGTAAGGATAGTTTTTTCCGCAAAGGTTTTAAAATAGAAGGAAAAATTTTGTTTTGTTTTTTTATTTTAAAAATATCCTTACAATGGCATTTGTGAAAATCTTTTTTGCTTATAAGATTTCATTAAGAGCAAGAGTGGAAATATGAATTTGATTCTTTCATTTGTGGTAGTGTCTAAATTTACCAAATAAGGAAATATTCTCATCGCCCAAGTTTCAATTGGACCGAAACTTGGAATCATACAAGGTGTTGAGTGTGATGTGTGAGAATATTCAACTTTGGAAAATTAAGACTAGTTCCGTGTTCACATGTATATGTGACTCAAGAGAAGGACTAAGGGATCAAGTACACTTTATTTTGCACTTGTCAAAGTCCACCACAAAAGATGGATAAGACTATTCGTCATGATTTACTAAGGTTTAGTAAATATTATTATACTTACAAGCTTATGTATAATTTTGAAACATTGAAAAATTTCAATGTATGACAGAACGAATAAGAAGAATCAAATTAGATAGAAGGATAAAAATTTCTCAAATCTGAAAAGGTGGGAGAGTACTTTAGTATCATGTTTTAAGATCATCTTAATGATTTTGAGACCTTATCACAATTCATCCTCTAAGTGCATTATGATAGTGAAGAAGAGGAGTTACGAATTGTTGAAGTGGTTAAATCAAGAAGATGATTCATACATCGTTCCAAAAACAATTCTTAGAGTTATACTCCAAGATTGTAACTTGAGTGACATGTCTTACAGAAGGTTTAAAACACTTTTCAAATGTAAGAGTAAAAGTTTTCTACTCTTGTACATTTGAAATTGGTAATTTGTGATGTTTTGGATAAAACAAAGACCAACTAAGGCCAATTGTGTTAAGTGTCTGTCTTGATTAGAATCCACACTATCTCTTGAATATATGACAAGAAAGTCTTATAGGTCAAGAAGACAGTGGGATTCTAAAAGATCCTAAAAGGGTTTCAAGAGGTAATCAAGAATAAAACCTGTATTTCATCACTAGCACACAACTAGAGGTTTATAACAAATCGTGTTGGCATTTTTGTGCCCATTCCAGTTAAGTTAGCTATACATTTGAGTTCTACATGTTCTCAATTGTTTGCATAGCTACTTGGAAGCAATGGCAGGCCCTTGAGGTGCTAGGTGGCAAGAAGTTAAGATTGCACAAGTTCAATCCATATGAGTTAGGATTTGTCACTAACCTAGTCTTGTGATTATGGTTTGACAAATTCACGTGGATAAGAACATATATACCATAAAATCTATGTGTCATAAGGTTTCTCTTCGATTCATGAAAATGATGGTAAGGAAACTCTTTCACTAAGTAGATTTTAAGTAGATAGTAATTGTGATATTTGCAGTTCTCAAAGTTGTTAGTGGAGCGTGCGTGGTTAACCGGCACACTAACATTGACTTATGAGAAATGGCAAAAGGTCTAAACAATTGAGACTATGATTACGACATCCCTTTTCATAGTTCTGAAATTGTTTAGACACACCTGTGAGCTATCTAAGATAAGGTATATAATTTTGATAAAGCCTTATCAAAGCAATCTAGTATCAGAAATCTGAACTTTGGTAAGAATGTCAATAAAGTATTGACTTCTAGAGGTCCAGCTATTTTCTGGATACATGTCAAAGCTAGTGGGAGCATAAGTGTTATGCTAATAATCATCATGTTAGTGGGAGCATGATAATTATGATAAGAATTGCAAGTTTCCATGGAATTGCTCTCCATTGGGTTACTCTGTAATGATTGTTGCCAAGCCTTTGTGGCTTTGTGCATAATCATTACAAGAGGAATAGTGCATATAAGTTTAAAATCTAAACAGATTTCGATAAATGATAGGAATTTGGAATTCTTACATTTAAGACAAGGGATTGGGAGTGTGAAAAGAGGATCATTGAAATTATGTTCAACTAATCTAGTTCACAAAGAAAAGGATCATAGATAAACATAGAGTTCATACTTGGTGTATGGCAAAGCTATTGTTTAGAAAAACATAGTGTACATGCTTGGAGCGTGGGACACCTAGTGTTTTAATTCAAGTATAAAGTTGATAAAACCGAAACAATGAATAATGAGTGATCAATATGGTCATAAATAGAAAGTGTTTTATTTATATTCATAGGTTTTGATAGCATACTAGATTCATTTATTCTTTTGTTTCACTTTGCATGTTTTGACTTCCATAATAACCAGGTTATTCTTTCGGAATGACTAAGTTATTCAAACCATCCACAGTCGGTCATATGTTGGAAGTAGATATGAATCAAGACTGTCATGGGTTGGCTTGTAGAGGTCCAAGTTGGTGGACAAAGTTGTGCTACAACACTCATGAGTGCTTATAAGTTCTGAGTATTGGATTCAACCCGCGCTCATTTGAATCACTTCATGGATTTTATCACGAGTGATCATGAGACGATAATATCTTATATTCTTCCAACCTAGAGATATGATTTGTTACTATGAGTTGATAGTACATTGATTGCACGAAAACGCATTGGTAACTCGATGTTATAAAACATGCCTTTGTGTATGATCCAACAAGTAGCAGAACAAGCCATATAAGTCGAAGTTTATCCATTCCTTTTACCTTCGGGATAAAAGCGATATCTATGGGCCCCTCGATGATTTAATGATGACACATGTGAGTGCTTGTCCAAGCCAGGACTGATTTGATTTGTTCAATCAGTCAGTCATCATGAATCGGAAATCGGGTAACAACAAATGGACAGAGAGAATGATTTATAATCCATGTCTCAGTCCATATGATATCTAGAATGGAGGAATATATGATCCCTTATCTAATGGACAAGTCATTTACAAGGTCAAAGTTCGACAGCAGCTTTAAGAGCTACGATTGCCAGTTAGGTTTTGAAGTCATACTCAATAATAGTTTTAGACTTATCCAAGTGGGAGACTGTTGGATTAATGTCTAAGTCGATAACTATATTTGGTATGTACTTGACCCGACCCGACATGGTCCATTTGGGTTGCACTTCACCGACACAATTTATATGGATAGTGTTTTGAGAATAGTATATTTATGATTTATATTAATATATTATAAGTTCTAATATATTAATATCGAATCATATTATTTAATTAGTATTGATCAAGACTTAATTAAGTGATCAACATGAACTAATTAAATATGGACTCTTATATATATGGAATGGACCAAGTTCATTTAGGTTGGGCTAAGCTTTCATGGATAGTCCATGGAGTGTTTAACCCATGGATCATATGAAATGAAAGGTCATGGGTTTAACCCTAGTCTCCACACTATATAAAGATGTCCTTGGTTGGTGAAATTGGCATTAGTGTGGGTACACTAAGAGGGCTAGCCGATTTCACTAGAGAGAACCAAAAGTATCCTTATTCTCAAATTCTTCCAAGGTGTTTTGGTGATTTGTGATTCCACATGAGGCTTCCACACTATTGGGGCTAAGCTCTTAAAGCTTGAAGACATCAAGCTACACCAAAAAGGTATGTCATCTAACTAGTCTTTGTAGTATAGTTGCCTCATAGTATGCTAGTTAGGATTAAAGCCTTGGAAAGTTCTTATTTGCATGTATAATAGAGAAAACATAGATCCAAGGTTTATAGGGTTGCATGTACACCATAGGAGTGTTAGAATGCTCAAAACCCAACAGGTTCATCCAGACTTACCAGTGTGCTATCACTAATAAGTGTATCACCTTCCGCAATAATATGGAAACCATTGTAATGCTCAGGTGCATTCCTAACTCTTGCGGAACGCCTTAGAGGTATGGACTCATCTGTCGGATCAACAGGAGTTTCCTCCTTAGTTTGATTGCTAGGGTTTGAGGTTCCTTCACCACTTGAATCTTGAATTTCTTCAAGGTCAGTTTGCCTCCCACTGTTTCCTTGGCTCATTGTGACAACCTGATATTTCGAATCAATGTAATGACCTAAAAAGTCAAGAATTGTAATCTCTTTTGATGTAATGAAATTATCGTTAAAAATAAAATGTTCAAAAGTCTCTACCGGATTGCATAAATGATAGATATCATGTCAAGGGTTTCAGAAATATACATAACACTAAAATCCGAGTTATAACGAAGAAGTTATGACCAACCTGAGATTCACAGCAAAACCGTTAATACTATTAAACGTAAAATGCGAAGTTTCCGTACAATAAATTTTAGCTTTAGGTATCTAAATGGAAAATGCAGATATCATTAAACCGTCAACGTACGTGAAAAGAACGTCCAAGTCTGACTTCGTATGAGGAAGTTATGATTTTTCCAAGTTCCGGATATATCAGTAGACAACTAAAAACTCGAAATAGAGATCGAGAGACTTTTGGCCGAAACAACCTAAATGAGAATCGAAGATCTCAACAATAGTAGCGCAACGGTAACAAGTCTAACGAAAACGGACGTCGGATGAAGAAGTTATGGATTTATGACGGAGCTTTCGTGTCCCGGTTTGATAAAAATAATTATTTAAAAATAAAGTCAAAATTAGCCTACGAAGTCTAAACGAGAGTTGTAGAGCATAATCTCACCTACGTGTGCATATATAGAACGTCGAAAACAGAGTTGGTACGCGGAAGTTACAGATTTTAGAAGATCGAGACACAAAATCTAAGGCTGTCAGGCTGGCCACGACATGGCACCAGAAGGCCACAACGTGGTACTGTGACAGATGGGTGCCAGGGTTGTCAACAGATGTCTCGTCCATGGAAGAGGATAGTATCAACACCACGACGTGGTGAAGATGACCACGACGTGGTGCCCAAAATAGGGCTATAAATAGAAGCCGATGGTTTCAGGTTTATGTGCTCACTTCTTCTCTTTCTCGTGCCGAAGCTCTGCATTTAAACCCTCGAAACCATCCCGAAGCCCCTGTCTTCACATCCAAGTTCCGAAGGAGGGTTTTATGCTCCCGAGATTTCCGAGAATCCTGAGAAATCATCTTTCTCAAGTCGAAGTTTTGCTCAGTTTTCGTCTCACCTTCTTCAATCTATCAAGTGAGTTCATACCCCAATAACTACGTTTTCAAATGTTTTGTAAATGCTTTTATACACTTTTAAGAGGGGGGGGGGGGGGGAATACAAGTACAGACACGGTTATCCTCGAGTGAAAAGCATCAATCTTTTGCCATACTTTTTG
This sequence comes from Lactuca serriola, assembly GCF_051521515.1. NCBI lineage: Eukaryota > Viridiplantae > Streptophyta > Magnoliopsida > Asterales > Asteraceae > Lactuca > Lactuca serriola. The sequence continues at coordinate 203,463,086 of NC_136410.1, forward strand.
TTATATAATAAATCATATGTGATTTATAACTATTATACGAAAACGTTCTCATACAACATATCACGATAACACTTCGTCCTTTTGGAATGAAACATGTTGTTACATAAATATCAAACACTTTATTTATATTTTGAGTATAAATGTTCGATAACGTTATTACAAATGTTATACCTTACATACAAAGTCGACACTACACTAAGGTTTATCATACAAACGAATCACACATTTGGAAAAAAAACTATAATAGGTATAGTTTACTAGATATTTGATATGAACATATTTAGTTATAAAATTCATGCATTATCTTAATACTTTATGTTGTTTTTGTCTCATTTAATGAACAAAAGGTTCTTAATTAGTTTATAATTTCATTTTTCAGCAATAATGACATGCTCGGAAGGAAAAGGAAAAGGAAGCGGAACTAGCGATTGGAGGCTTGGATCTTGGATTTTGAAGAAAGAAGGATGCTGCTGGACAGCTTAACTCCTCGTCAGGGTTTTGGATATCTCGCATGAACCGTAACTCCGATTGACGAGATTTAAAATGTTCTGAAAACTAGACACAATTTCGGACGACTTTCTTGTTTTGAGAAAATGCTGATTCCAAACGGACTCGACGAGTAGGGCATCAACTCAACGAGTTGGTCAGAAGTTTCACGATTCTTGACTTTGCCTTGCCGTACACGGGATTTTAAGTGATGAACTCGGCGAGTAGGTTACTGGACTCGCCGAGTAGCCCCTGTTTTCAGAATATATATATATATATATATATATATATATATATATATATATATATATATATATATATATAGAAACGCTTCTCATTCGAACCCTAACGAATGGGGGAAGTTTAGGACGATTTTTGGAGGCCAAAAGGGTTCTTAGAAGCTGTGGTTTTCGAGACTTCAACCTAGATATCAAATTGGAAGAAGATCAAAGGCAATAACACACTACTTTTATCTTAATCTTTTGCATAAACCATGTTTCAATCATTAGATTATGTTTTTAGTTTGTTATTTGCTGTAGATATGAGCTAAAAACTCATAACTTCTGGTGATTATGGTTTGATTTACGGTAGGATTGATTTAATATTGGTGATTTTGTTGATTTTAGCTTGTTAAAGAACCTTATGTGTGAATGATAACTATTTTTTTGTTAATAGGTAGATAATTAAATTGTATGAACATCTTTTAATTGTCAACCTCATATGTTTATGTGACCACTTTATCATATGTCTAGGATTAATGAACATGAAACTAGAATTAATAAGAAAGATAGGTAAATTCATGTGTGAGCTTGTGTGATGACCATCAACAAGAGGTTAACTAAAGGACCAAATTAGTTAACTATTACAAGTCTAAATTAACCGGAATAAATAACCTAGTGAATTGAATTAAATTAGACGACTGGCCACTGTTTGATGTAGTTTGTTCTCTAAGGATTAGTGCAGCGAATGTGAATCTAATCACTTGAATCGGTAACTAGTAGAAGAATTAATCCATTGCACTATTACCATAATATCAACCATAGTATCAATTGTGTTGAAATAAACAGAAGTCCTCTTTACTATTGAATTTAGTTGATTTTTATTTGCTTTGCTCTTAGTTTCTTAGTTTAAGTTTTTGTTAATTGTTTAAGTTTCTAGTCTTACAAAACTAGAGAAACCCCCTTTCTATTACATGTTTTATTTAGATAATATTAGCATTTCTTTTAATTGTTTACCGTTCTCTGTGTTCGATACCCTACTTACCTGAACTAAACTGCTAATCGATAGGTACATTGCCTTTCGTGTCTTCGTCTTTGTGTTTAAGTTAGTAGGATTAAAACTAGTTGGTTTTACACACATCAAGTTTTTGGCTTCGTTGCCGGGGAACGGTTCTATATAGTTAATTTTATTTGCTAAATGTTATCATATATTTTTATTTTTTTTATATAGTTTAATTTTTATTTATTATGTATTTTCCAAATCTCGATGCTTTTGATGCTTTTCTTGAGGAAGTAGTACAGGAAATTGAGCAAGAAGATGAGGAGTGTGGATCGGATGAAGATTTGAAGGAATTTGGAAGATGGTTAGATAGCATCTTGCCCAACACACAAGAGCAATCTGAGTTACAAGAGCTAAAGTTACAAGACAAAGAATTTAATCCAGAAAAAGATTTGGTGGAGCTGGAAAGGTTGCTGGCAGAGGGGTCAGACGAAGAACAAGAACTAGCTGAGTTGCAGGAATCAAGCTGTGGTTTGACCGTTACCACGACATGGCCCCCTATATTTCCGGTTTGTGTTTCAAAGCATGGGGCGACTATTCTAACTTTTGAGAAAGTTCTAAATCACGATCCATTTATGATTAGTATCCAACCGGTTCCAACCCTTGTCAATATTCTTGGGTTTTATGAATTCAAGCTCGTTTGGCCAATTTTTCAATCAAAGAGCCAAATTTTACAATTTGGTCCAAAGAAAATATTAAATGCAATGGATGGATGGGCATCGAATTTATTAGAATTTTATTAAGTTCGGAGTCCAGCTAAAGACTCGTACAAAAAGAAGCGCTTGCGGGAGGCAACCCGTCATTAGAGTTTGCTTTTCTTTTTCTTTCTAAGTTTCTAGTATTTAGGGATAATTTAGGATTTTTATTTTGATGTTTTTTTTTATTACTTGGTATTTGTTTTTGATCTTTTTAGAATATAGGGTGAAGGATAGAATAAACGAATAAAGCGTGAGGAAATAAAGTGAGGGGTCGAGTCGTAGACGAGAAGAGTAGAAGATTTTAGTGATTTTATAAGTCTGATGGTTTTAACGGTTAAAAAGGAGTTTCGTCATTGAAGAATATAAGGAGGTGTATTACCTTAATACCCTATTTGACCTCAAAAACAGACCTGAAGCAGAAAGAAGAATTTGCACGATCAGAGCCGAAAACTCGTCGAGTGCACCCTTATAACTCGACGAGTTCCAGCGAAAATTCACGATTTCTACCCATATGACGATTCAACTCGGCGAGTCTCCACATAAAACTCGACGAGTTGCTCATTCTTTTATCTTTGAGTCGACTATTTGATTCAATTCAAGGCGGCATTGTCTATATTTTTGAAGATCATTTCTGAGCATTTCCAAGAAGCTTTTTCTTCGATATTTTGGAGCTGTCAACCACACGAGACGAATGACACCGAAGGCATGGATGAGCTGTTCCCATGTCTAAAGTCAGCTGAAGATGGAGCTTAACAAGAAGAAGATCAACCTCGCAACTACTATCCCAGGGGAGTTTGTTCCAATTCCCTCTTTATTTTATTGTTCTTTATCATGCATAATATGCAATGGGGACATTACAAAAATTAAGTGTGGGGTAGGGGGTTGGTTATATTAGTTAAAATTTTAGTTTAATTTTTGATAAATTTTGAAAATTTTGCATTAAAATTGCTAAGGCTAAATTAGAAAATTTTGGTAAAAGCAATTAAGGTTCATGCTAGTATTATGTTTGATGATTTTATGAAGATCCAAATGTTTAGTTGAGCCAATACACGTTATAATGCATTTGTGGCCTCCCTTATTCTAGTGAAATCATGGGACAAAAACACAACGTCGCTTAGTTTGAGGGACGCAATATGTTTAGCATCGTGTACCAGAAATGTATCCAGGAAAGCTTAAGTAGTCATTGCACACTAGACTAATGCCTTTAACCAATAAAGGATGAAGTTAAATTCCCTTGCTTAAGCATATGTTTTTCTAGGTTTTTAGTTTTGAATGGAAAATGTGTTGAAAAAAAAGAAAAAAAAGCAAAAAAAAAAGTTGAAAAAAAAGAGTGATGAAATGTTTGAATAAAGAATCTACAAAGCTATGAAGACAAAGAAGAATATCATGAAGAAAAGCTACAAAGTATAAAAGATTCAATCAAAATTTGTATTTGTAATTTTCTTTTCTAGGTTATTTTATCATATGTATGCTTGGGCATTTAACCAAAAATGACTTGAGGTTAAGAAAGTTTTCTAGGGATGGATTCGGAGGGATGCATAAAATGAGCGTTGTTCAAAAGAAGTGGGCGAGTGTTTATGAGGATTGTAAGTATTTAGAATTGAGGGGGGTCCTTAGGAAAAATTTTAGACACAAATGCATGCGTTGCGTTCTTGGCATAATGGTTGGGTTCGATTGGGATTGTCTTATGTAATATTAGTGTACTAAAATTCAGTTTTGCTTGGGGGCAAGCAAAAGTCAAGTGTGGGGTATTTTGATATGAGCATATTTAGTTATAAAATTCATGCATTATCTTAATACTTTATGTTGTTTTTGTCTCATTTAATGAACAAAAGGTGCTTAATTAGTTTATAATTTCATTTTTCAGCAATAATGACATGCTCGGAAGGAAAAGGAAAAGGAAGCGGAACTAGTGATTGGAGGCTTGGATCTTGGATTTTGAAGAAAGAAGGATGCTGCTGGACAGCTTGACCCCTCGTCAGGGTTTTGGATATATCTCATGAACCGTAACTCCGATTGAAGAGATTTAAAATGTTCTGAAAACTAGACATAATTTCGGACGACTTTCTTGTTTTGAGAAAATGCTGATTCCAAATGGACTCGACGAGTAGGGCATCAACTCGACGAGTTGGTCAGAAGTTTCACGATTCTTGACTTTGCCTTGCCGTACACGGGATTTTAAGTGATGAACTCAGTGAGTAGGTCACTGGACTCGCCGAGTAGCCCTTGTTTTCAGAATATATATATATATATATATATATATATATATATATATATATATATATATATATATATATTTGGAGGCCAAAAGGGTTCTTAGAAGCTGTGGTTTTCGAGATTTCAACCTAGATATCAAATTGGAAGAAGATCAAAGGCAATAACAGACTACTTTTATCTTAATCTTTTGCATAAACCATGTTTCAATCATTAGATTATGTTTTTAGTTTGTTATTTGCTGTAGATATGAGCTAAAAACTCATAACTTCTGTTTAGGATAGATGATTTTGTGATTATGGTTTGATTTATGGTAGGATTGATTTAATATTGGTAATTTTTTTGATTTTAGCTTGTTAAAGAACCTTATGTGTGAATGATAACTATTTTTTCTGTTAATAGGTAGATAATTAAATAGTATGAACATCTTTTAATTGTCAACCTCATATGTTTATGTGACCACTTTATCATATGTCTAGGATTAATGAACATGAAACTAGAATTAATAAGAAAGATAGGTAAATTCATGTGTGAGCTTGTGTGATGACCATCAACAAGAGGTTAACTAAAGGACCAAATTAGTTAACTATTACAAGTCTAAATTAACCCGAATAAATAACCTAGTGAATTGAATTAAATTAGACGACTGGCCACTTTTTGATGTAGTTTGTTCTCTAAGGATTAGTGCAGCGAATGTGAATCTAATCACTTGAATCGGTAACTAGTAGAAGAATTAATCCATTGAACTATTACCATAATATCAACCATAGGATCAATTGCGTTGAAATAAACAGAAGTCCTCTTTATTATTGAATTTAGTTGAATTTTGTTTGCTTTGCTCTTAGTTTCTTAGTTTAAGTTTTAGTTAATTGTTTAAGTTTCTAGTCTTACAAAACTAGAGAAACCCGCTTTCTATTACATCTTTTATTTAGATAATATTAGCATTTCTTTTAATTGTTTACCGTTCCCTGTGTTCGATACCTTACTTACCTGAACTAAATTGCTAATCGATAGGTACACTGCCTTTCGTGTGTTCGTCTTTGTGTTTAAGTTAGTAGGATTAAAACTAGTTGGTTTTACACACATCAATATTCATGAGATTTTATATAGTATAAGTACTATATCAAGGAAATACTTTCATATACAAGAACAAATGGACTTTTCATACGTAAATCTATTTGATACTAAGTTTTGTGAGACATTCAATTTCACGTACTTTCAAGTATGCAGTTAAAGTCCTGTATTATATACTATAATCTCTTGGAGGGAGAGCGTGATACTTGTGTATAGATCTATATGGGATTGAAAATCACGCACCTAAACTGTTAGCTACAGTTAGAACAGCAGGTCTGGGGTGACAAACTTCATAACATTTCAACGCCTAAAGAACGTTGTTACAGGCAGTCTGGATCAATAGCATGGTAATAAAACTCACATGGAGTATTAAAAACACGTTGATTTACGGGGTTATCAAATGCCTTAGTGATTTTATACATACATAAATCTACTATTCTAGGCATGAAAAACACTATTGCATTATAGTTTTGGAACTTTTAAACTACCACGCACTTATGGAAAAATATTGGATTTCTAGAAGCAAACATTCAAAACAGTCGGGTCTTGGTAGAAGACTACTTTTATACTAGAAGGAAATATGGGATTTTCTAGGAGTTTTCAAACATCTACAAACAATATCATTCAAATTTATACAAACATTGGCATTAAATACTTATGAACTCACCAGCTTAAATGTTGATCTACTCTTTCAAATCTTCTCGTATTTCTCAGGGATTCAGTAATACAGGTAAACTTCAGCTTTTGGAGAAGTGACGCTAAGGCATCGGTTTAAAACTCATTTTGTCATCATATTGTAATTTGTTTTGAAACAAGTATCATTCAACAAATGTAACTTTTAAATTATATATATATATATATATATATATATATGATGGTTGTTTTACTTTCTTTACTATGTATTTAACTGTTACGATACTACATGAAGTCATCCGCCCTCGAACGATTCCGCCGTTCTGGTTTGGGGGTGTGACACTCATGAACTCTATCTCGTGAAAGACTACTCTCCTTGCGACAAAGACCACATTATCACTGGGTCTGTAGAAGAGGTAACCAAAGGATGTCTGTGGGTAGCCGATGAAAATACACCTCTTACTTCGAGGTTCGAGCTTATCGTGAGTCTCATGCCTCACGAAAGCCTCACAACCCCAGATCTTGATGTGGTCTAGATTTGAACTTTTCCAGTCCACATCTCATGAGGTGTTTTGGCAACCTTTTTGGTAGAGACTAGATTAAGGATATGGGCGGCAGTCTCCAAGGCATACCCCTGAAATGAGATTGGTAGCGAAGCTTGACTCATCATGGAACGAACCATATCCAACAAGGTTCGATTATGTCTCTTAGCCATACCATTCAATTGTGGTTTCCTGGAAGATGTCAATTATGAGACAATCCCACATTCCTTAAGATAGTCAAGGAACTCTGTACTAAGATACTCACCACCTCGATTAGATCGAAGCATCTTAATGTTCCTACCCAACTGATTCTCCATTTCCTGTTTAAACTCCTTGAACTTTTCAAAGGTTTCTGACTTATGGTTGATTAAGTATACATATCCATATCTACTATAATAATCAGTAAAAGTCACATAGAAGCGGTTATCATCTCTTGTGGCGGTTCTGAAGGGTCCACACACATCTGTGTGTACCAGATCCAACAAACCTTCACCCCTAGGACATGAACCAGTGAAGGGTGATTTTGTCATTTTTGCAAGTAGACAAGATTCACAACTATCATCCGAATTTAGGTCAAATGAGTCCAAGACTCCATCCTTTTGGAGTTGGCCTATGCGGTTCTTGCTTACATGTCCAAGACGACAATGCCATAATGATGCTTTATCCATGCTAGTGGAAGGATCAATACACAACACATTATTTCCTAGGTTATCTACAACCGACACAAATTCATACACACCATCACAAGGTAATGCTTAAAAATAAATAACATTATTAAAGAAAGTATTAATACCACGACATTCATTATCAAAAGAAAAGGTAAACCCTTGTTTGTACAAAGCATGAAAGGAAATAATATTTCTTGCCATTTCAGACGAGTAACAACATTTATTCAAATCTAATGTAAACCCACTACTTAGCAACAAAGAGTAAACTCCAATCTTGGCGACAGGTGAAGCTTTCCAATTCCCCATGATTAAGTTTATCTTCCCATGCTCCACATTCTCACTTCTTCTTAGTCCCTACAAATCAGTACATATGTGAATACCACAACCTGTATAAAGGACCCAAGAATTAGAATAGGGTGAGTTATTAGACAATATAGTGTAAATACCTGCATGGCTGGGATTTACTTTCCCATCCTTAACATCTTGCAGGTACTTCGGGTAGTTTCTCTTCCAGTGAGACTTTTCATGGCAATATAAACATTCAGCCTCTTTAGGGTTGGCAGAAGGAGTGACAAAACCTTTCTTGGTTCCACTTGATGAGGAGCCATCAAGGGAATTCCCTTGGTACCCTTCGAAGGGCTCTTCCTCTTCTTTCCTTTGCCTTGCCCGATTGCCACGACAGGGCCGTGGTAGGAGTAGGAGTAGTAACAACCGACTTACCTTTAAGGCCACTTTCCGTGGTCTTCAAGAGTCCTTGAAGATTGCTTAGTGTAACTTCCTCCTTGTTCATGTGGTATGTCATTCAAAACTGATCAAAACATGAAGGTAAGGAGTGCAAAATGATGTCAATTGCCAACTCCTTGGGGAAGTTCACATTCATTTTCTTCAAACAGTTCACATATCTTTACATTTTTTGCATGTGGCCCGTGATGGGTTCACCATCCTTCATCCGGGTTGTTATCATGGAGGAGATGATTTCATACCGCTCTTGACGAGCACTCTGATGTTAGTGGTCCATCAAATCCTGGTGCATCTCAAAAGGGTAGTAGTCCTCATAGGACTTTTGGAGCTCGGCTGTCATTGTGGCCAACATGATACATGCCACTTTGGTAGCATCTCTCTCATGTGCCTGATATTCAGCGATCTCCTCAAGAGTAGCAGACGACTTAAGTTCCTTAAGCTCCTTGTCGAGGACATATTCCTTGTCCTCATACCGAGCGACCATCCTGATGTTCTTGATCCAAACCCTAAAATTGGATCCATCAAAAATTACTCTCCCACAAAGGTTCATGAGAGAGAAGGAGTCGGTAGGGTTTTAGCCAGAAGCAGTATTGTTGGAAGACATCTAAAAAAAGAAAGACAAGTTTATATTAGATATAAAGATAGTCCTTAATAAGACACCCAAATGTAATATTAAGACCAGGTCCCAACACAATATTTTATAACATAGAAGAGGGATGCCGTAATCCAAGCTATAGAATATTTGAAGGTAGGTGAATGACGATTCACCAATTTCCACCATGAAAAACGAAATAACTTATTAGGTTTTAATTGGTTTTGAAACTCCTAGATTCTTTGAGATTCATTGAACTTTTGAATGACATGTTTCAATCTCGAGTGTGCCCTTCAAGTTTAGTGACTGGGATGCCGAGGATCACAAAACAAGGTGTGAAGTAACCATGCAAATTACTCAGTACTCTTAATGTTTATCACTCATTCGATGTGCCGGTTAACCACACGCGCTCCACCGCCCTATGATAAGCCTTTAGCCACCCTTTTCCTACCTTGTTAAGTCCAGGTTAGTGTGTCGGTTAACCACACACGCTCCACTAATGACTTAAGCAAAGTGCAAAGTGTAATTTCATGGGTTAGCACCTTATTCACATTTTCCTAAAGTAACTAAGATTGGAAATTTATAAAACATTTAGTTACTTTACATTCATCATACTTTTAATGAGGATTAAAGTCATTGTCCTACCCTTTAGGCTAACGACCCTCCGCCAGTTAAGGAAGCGGTGGGTGAGAGTGGAAACCCATTAAGCTGCCATTTTATAGGAAACAACCTTATACCCCCTTATAGACCGGCTTCGTGAATGAGGCCTACTAACGGTAAAATGACTTGTTCTTATACATATATAATAATTATTAAACTTATAATATTATAAAGTATAAGGGTTGAATTTTAACTTTTAAAATTCTAGGAGTTGGAACTAAAGTTTTACCAAAGTGTGTGAGACTTTACATGTTCCAAAACTTTAGGGCAAGTTTTGTAATTTTCAAAACTTTTCATCTTTCATAACTTATGAGTTAATGGTTTATTAAAATGAGAGTCTTTTCATTTTATGTAACCTATGTGTTTCTTTAATGGACTTTAAAAAAGTGACTTTTGGTAATCCATAACTTGAGGACAAATTATGGATTCCATTAAAACACATAATGATCAAGAATTAAACTAACAAGCAAGTTACAAATAATTCCTATGATCTTCTAAACTCATAAGTTCATGAACATGCATATCAACAATAATAAACCATATAAAACTTGAAATATTGATACTAGCCATTGAAAGTGGATTAGCATAAATATTACACCATCTAAAACAAGTTTTATAAGACCAAAACAGTTTAGGGTAATGTTTCTAGTCCATGTCCAACAACACACCATGAAAAACTGCTCACTGGATGACAAACTCGTTGAGTTCTCAAAGGAACTCGTCGAGTTCATGCAATAACACGTGAAATCAACGAGTTTTTGGCGAGAACTCGTCGCGTTTTCTTGTCTGGGCAGTTTTTGGCTTTTGAAAAACAAGTTTGCATCAGGTATCAAGTAAACAAGCCTTGGCTTTGATACCACTGAAGGGTTTTGAGCATTCTAACACTCCTAAGGTGTACATGCAACCCTAGAAACCTTGGATCTATGTTTAACTAAGATACATGCAAATTTGATTTCCATGGTTCTTAACCTACCTAGCATAGCATGGGGAACTTTTAAACATAAATGCTAGAAGAAGAGCATACCTTTTTGGTGTTTGGATTCCTTCAGAACCTTGTGAGCCTAGCTCCTCAAGTGTGATGCCTCAAATGTCTCACACAACACCACAATACTGGGAATAACCTTGAGAGAAGTTCACTAACACTTCAAAATCGGCTAGCCCTCTTTACTTCCTTGTAATATTGCCAATTTTGCTAGACAAGGGGTCTTTATATGGTTGTGACACAAGTAGGGTTACACCATGTAAACCCTAATTGTCATGGCTTTCCATATTCCATGATCCATGGGTTTGTAGCTTCCATGGACTATCCATGGAGCACCTTATGGGCTTTAGACCAATCAATACAAACCATGGATCATCAGCCCACTATACAAGAATAGATGATTTACACAATCAACCCCATATATTTAATTAGTCTCTTTTTGATCACTTAATTGATTTCAAATTAATTCTTTGATCAATACCAATTAAATAATATTATTAATATATTAGAACTTATAATATATTAATAATCCTTAAGTGTCCTTTCTCTCATTTAGTCTATCCAGGTGTTGCAATGCCATGCAACCCAAATGGACCATGCTAACCGGGTCAAGTACATTCCAGGAATAGTTATGAACTTAGACACCTAATCCAACACAATCTTCAGAAACAAATAATGGTTCTTCACTATTAGCTTGTTCATCTCCCGATAATTGATGCACATCCTGTGGGAGCCGTCCTTTTTCTTCACAAACAAAATCGGTGCTCCCTATGGTGAACTACTCGGCCTTATAAACCCCTTGTCGAACAGCTCCCACAACTGTGCAGACAACTCCTCCATCTCCAGTGGTGCTAACCGATAGAGTGCCTTGGCTATCGGTGTCGCACCTGGAACCGGATCTATACGGAAATCCACCTATCTCTCTGGACGCAATCCAGGAAAGTCCTTCGGGAATACATCTGAATTGTCTTGAACTACTAGTACACCTCAATCGTAACCTTTCTCTCCATCCTAGTGTCCAATACATAAGCCACAAAACAGAGTACCGTGCTGAATATATATCCTAGCTCTCGTAGCTGAACAGAGAGCTAGTCCGTGCAGAGCACCCTTGCCTTGAATACCTAGTTCTGCACTACTTGGAGTTCGAACCTGCACTAATTGGTTCTGACAATCAATCATTGCCACATTAGGATTCAACCAATCCACCCCCACACTAACCTTGCTCTCGCACAAAGGAATAGTAATCAGATCAATCGGGTACCTATGTCGGAATAACTCAAGAGTACAACCTTGATGAACCCTCGATACACTCACTGAACGATCATCAGCTATCTTCACCTCCAAAAGATAATCAAGCTCCCCAGGAGCATCACCAAATCTCTTGCTGAGCGCAAGAGATACAAAAGATCGGGTAGCACCTGAATAATAAAGAAGCATAGTGGGCAATCTGTTCAATAAGAATGTCCCTATACATTGAAACATAAAATATAAGCATAAATAATTATGGAAACACATAAATGAATGGAAAACATACCCATAACCACGTCAGGAGTCACACGCGCCTCCTCGGCCGTTAGCTGAAAAGCCTTGCTCTTCACTACAGGGGTCCCTACTTACCCTTCCCGACCCTCTGTGATCCTCAAATTCGCTGGAGCGGGTACTGCAACCGCTCTTACCGCCAAACATGGGCAATCAGCCTTCTTGTGGCCCCAATGATTACAATGAAAGCAAATTAGACTTGAAGCATGGGTGGTGGTGGTGGTAGTGTAATCCCTGCCGAAGTGCGCTGTCTTGCTGCACTTATAGCAGCCTGAACCACCCGCCTTGCGAACCCCATCATGCATCCTGCCGCACTAGCCACAGTAGCCTCGACCCTGCTGGCTCCTCGACCTATAGTAAAAACCTTGGATTTATTCTATGAACCCCCAATCATTTGCACTTGCTCTGCCTCCCTCTTTCCGATGTGCTCCAACTCGGTTTCTCGTTCCCGAGACCTGGATATCATGTTATCCAATGTCGAACATTTCGAATATCTAACAAATTCCCTGATATATGATCTAAGCATGTCATGGTACCAAGTCTTCTTCATCTCCTCGTTTGCAGCATACTGGGGTACCAATAAAGCTCTATCTCGAAACTTGGCAGTGATCTCCGCCACAATCTCAGTCATCTGATGTATATCCTAGAACTCCCTCATTAGCTGTTGCACCTCAACAGTCAATGCAAAGTCTGCTCGGAATCGGGTCACAAAATTCGACCAAGTCATAGCCGCAATGGTTGGTGCTCTAGAGCATAACCAAACTCTTCTCATCAATCCTGAGCTTGAGACAACAAACTTCATCTTCGACCCCTCGGGGCAGATGTTAGTCATCTGAGAATACTACATATCTACTATCCATCTTCTGGCGACAATAGGGTCCTTCGCCCCAAAGAACTCTGGTGCCCCACATCCCTTGAAATCCTTGAAGGAGAGAGTCCGAGCTAAGTATTGACCAGTAGAGATCTCAACTCTAAAGGCCCGAAAATGCTCCTCCATCAACTCGGTAATACCCTCTTTGATCGACTCGAACATCACCGGGGTCGCATTAAGTATGCCTCTCGTAATCTCATACGTGATGAACTCGCGTAATCCTTCATCAATTGGTCAGTCCCGAGGCCGAACCAGATCCGTATCTTGAACCTCCTTCTTCGCTATGTGTCATCACCATGCTGAAACACAATACATAAACAATCAGTATACGCACGACACTCCTGAAGTTTCTTAAAATCATCAAGACTCTCTTTGTCTCGGGTATAGATCCTGTGTTTTCAGTAGTACGGGCCTAATACTACCTTCCTTAAGGGTTGTCTCAAATCCTCCAAGTCACTTCCACACTATTAATTACTTCACTAATACTATAAAGCACCCTACGTGCTAAGACATATACTAGTCTTTCCTAGGATTCCCTTTTTCCCATCACCCTCTACCATCAGCTACAAAAAAGACTCTCTCCAACACCTTCTAACTACATCATGAATACAGTTACATGTTATTGACATCAGATAATTTTGAATGCTAGATCCCACCATACAATGGTTGGACTCAAAGAAGAGTTGCTTAATATGGTTGAATCTAACCTTCAAAAATTATCTTATCCCCACAACATGTAATTTAACGCGTCTGCTTAATAATCAACCGACATCAGTGGAGTCCCTAGAAGCACAAGCAAGAAGCATTTAAGAATTGGGTTCTAAACCATTGCACTACCTAATAAGGCCATCTTATCTATTCATCTAAAATCTATACTAGCATGCACTTCTAAAGGCTCATACAATCGGCATACAAGGCATCTCTCCTAGCATCCTACCATGCAATTATGAGAAGATCCTTAGCCCTAATCTAACATGCTATAACATATACATATATTGAAACTATAAAAAAGTATGAGTATTTTAGTAAATACTTACTTAATCTCGACTGATTGCACGCATCACACCCCTTTCTTATAAAAATCTATTTAGAAAATCCATATTCTTTCAAAAAAGCTTACCAATTCCTCGGTTTGAGTTCAGAAACCTGAGAGTGTGCCCGAATCCCTCAAACCAAGGCTCTGATACCAACTTGTAATGTCCCAAAATTACTATGTGAAATTTTAATTTTTAAAACCAAAAGAAACATCATTCACTAATTTCAAAATCCATCAAAATGTGATAATGTATAAAATAGTTATTAGAGTACAAATCATGTCATAAAATGCGCAATGCTTGTGGATGTGGTGCGATCATGCTGGACCCTTCCCTTTTCGATCTGGAAGCACCTGAAACCATAAACCTAAAACTGCAAGCAAAAAGCTTAGTGAGTTTACCCAAAATACTCACACAAAACATACATAACAGCTCGAAACTAAATCTGGTTCTGTTTCACCCCCTTCAATATCTTTCAACCGAGACTGGGTCTATTTCACCCCCCTTTAATATCTTTCAACCGATAATAGGTCTATTTCATTGCCTTCAATATCTTTTAACCGGTACTAGGTCTATTTCACTCCTTTTGGTATCTTTCAACCAATATTGGATCAATTTCACCCCTACAATTAAGCATACAATCATATCAGCAAGAGAAACAAAGCCAAGAGGCACAAATAGGCATATCAACAAGTATCACAAAGAAAATATCATCCTACCAACATAATCTAGTGGGTTAGCATTGATGCCTTCGACGCGCGAGTATAGTGAAGAGACTCACCTAACAAACGATGATCAATTACAACTGCTCCTACTCCTATGAATACAGATGCTACAAACCACCTACACAACCATATAAACTCCACTCTTAACTTCCAATCGATAACTAGGGGTTTGACGAGAAGTCAACGCAAGTCAAAAGTCAAAGTTGAATCGCCATGTCGTGGGCTTCCTTGGCCAGGTCGAGGCCCTCAAATGACAAAACATACGCGTTTTCAACCAGTCGCCACATCGTGGCAACCTAGGATACGCTGTGGGAACTAGATGCAAAATATCTTAATGAATTAAGCCGAAACTTCTAATTCTAAAGGCTCCAAAACCTAGATCTGATCATTATTGTTGTCTAATGAGATAAAGTCTCCAACTTTATCCTTTGAGATCCAACAAAAGGTCTAGACCTCAAGTCTTAGATCCATAAAGCATAACGATGACATGGGCTTGATCAAGAAGCACTAAATCCCTTAAGTCTTGAGCCCATTTATTTTAGAAGAGCTTATAACACTAAAACCATCCTAATATTTATGATATTTAGATTTGCATGTCCAATGCAAGTCTTGGAATCAACTTAGGTTAAAATGGGGTTTTATGACCAAAATCTTATGCAAGGCACTAACAAACCACCAAACTTTAGATCTAAACCATAAACTTCTTCAAATGATCTAGAGATTCCTGAAGTTGCAACCTTGATGAAGTCTCATCATCCCATCCAACAAGATCAAGAAGCAAATGAGACAAAATGCAAGATCTAACACTCTATGATAAAAAAGGTGGAACCTTGAATAGTTACAATGGTCCAGATTTGAGCTGGGAAGGGTGATAGGGACTCTCTTACAGATCCTTGTCTTACTCCTTCTTGCTTCTTCCTTCAAGACCTCTCAAAAGCACTCAAAAAAGGTTCACCAATGGAGGAAAATGATTTAGGGTTTCTTCAGAGTTTAAGAGGGTGGTGGATCTTGAGGGTGAGCAAACCCTAGCCTCCTCATTCCTTTAAATAGGTGCAAAACTCAAAAAATTAGGGTTTAAGATATCAGCAGTGGCCATGCCGTATCCTTCCTTGCCACATCGTGGCGAGTTGAAAGACCCACGGCTGTAAAATGCCTCACCACGTCATGGTCATCCTTCCCACGCTGTAGCGACTCACCAAACTTCAAATCTTAAATTAAAGTAAAACATACCTCAAAACCGAACGTTACACCATGCTTTTAGAAAGAAGAAGATATGGTTAAATTTTATAAACTCATAGTTTATAAAATAGAAACTTTGTCTTTAGGTAAAAGGGAAAAGGATTCTAGTAGCCCAAAAGGTTGTACATGACTTATTAATTCATACCATTTGAAATAATATGCTACTTGCTAATGAAAATTATTATTTCCTAGAAATAAATAATTTCCAATCAATTATAAGAGTTTTATTGAATATTTATTAAAATCAATTTCTAATAAATAATCAATTATATCAAGTTGTTGTTAGTGTGACCCATTAGTATCATATGTTAATTAGTAATATCACTTTAATATTATTCTTGAGCATGCAAGATCCTTCAATCTACAACTTGTGCAAGAATCATATTAGACTGATATAGACAGTAGTGAACATCTAGCAACATTTCACTGCCCCCATCAACATATGACTTTGTGCCATTCTATGAACGCCTAATTCCCAAAAAGCTCAAACGCTACAATTGGTGTATAAGGTAAGTTATCAGTTATCCCTTTGTCACAGACATCATGTTAAAATGAGATATGGATTTCAATCAATCTCATATGGTGTTCAACTTTTTGTAATGCGCCTTAGATGTCTAACTGTCAACACATAAGAGGAAACAAATCCCATCTTGACTACATAATCCTTTTGCATAGTTCATATGATACCTGAAAATGGCTTTTATAACTGCCCGGTTGCGGACCAACGTTTGACCTTATCTAAGCACAACACTCCCTACACTTAACTCCCACTATATATCTAAGGTGTTAAGGATACAAAGATAGTAACTTTTAATCATGTATCATTCATGATAGCGATCCATTAGATGATCTTGATGCGTGTCAGTTCAATACCAGTTCTCTGACAAGTACCTATGGAACTTGGTTACAACCCATTGCCTATCTTCATCCAATGAAAGTCAACCAATCCAATTCATACTAGTCTTATTTCATAATTGTTCCCACAATTATAACCAACTATGAACTTTTAGAATAATAAGATTATTCATGGATTAAACATAGTAATATAAAACACAACAAATATTAATGTTATGATCATATCCCAGTATATCAAAATATTATATAATAGTTGTTGTCATAATGTTCCAATATCCAATTACTAAATCCAAATAAAAAATCCCATTTCTAGAATAATAAAGTCTTATAGATGAAGTGTGACCATTCATACTTAGCTCAAAAGAAGGACTTTATTAATGGGTTCGACTAAACTTAATTTGTGTGACATCTATGAATATTATCATCTCCATATTTGAATTCACTCTAGGTATAGTTAAATATCTTGGAGTATATGATTGATGTTCTTGTTGGGTTTTATACACTATAACACTCCTATGGCGCACATGCAACCCTAGATGCTTTGGATCTATGTTTTCTCTAATTATACATGCAATTTCAATTTTCCAAAGCATACATCTTAACTAGCATACAATAGAGGATATACAACATAAAAACCAAGTTAGATGAATACCTCTTAATGTAGTTTGTAGTTCTTGGCCTTAGACTTTAACACCTCAAATGTGATGCCTCTAATGTGTCACAAACACCAAATGCAAGAGGAGGCTTGAGATAATAGGCTAGTTAGCTCAAAATCAATTACCACTCTCTTAGAATGAATGGGCAACCGATTTTACCTCTAGGGGTTTGCTTTTATAGTGTTACAAAGGCTAGGGTTTCATCCATGCAAACCCTAATCCACCATGACCCTTCATATTTCTTAGGCTCCATGGGTTAAACCTCCATGGACTATCATATTGGTTCAGGCTATCCTAATCAACCATGGATCATTGGCCCACACTATAAGAATCATTGATTTACTTAATTAGTCCCCGTATATTTAATCAGTCTCTTTTTATCACTAAATCAATTCCAAATTAATTCTTGATCAATACTAATTAAATAATATGATTTCTCAATTAATATATTATACTTATAATATATTAATAAATCACAAATAACCTTATTCTCAAAAGTCCATCCAACCAAATTGCATTGGTGAAGGCAACCCAAAAGGACCATGCTACTATCGGGTGAAGTACATCCCAATTATAGTTATGGGCTTAGACAGCTAATCCAACAGTCTCCCAATTGGATAAGTCTAATAACTATAGCTACTAATTCATCTTCAAAATCCAATTAGCAATCGCAGCTTTCAAAAGCCGCTGTCAAACTCTGGCATAGTCAGTGACGCGTCCTTTAGATAAGTGATTGTATAATCCTATGGTCTACAAGATATCGTGTGGATAAATACATGGAACATAGTCATACTTATTGTCCTGCAGTTTGTTTCCCGGTTTTCGATTTGTCTGACATAGAACATAATTGAACATATCAATTTAGCCCTGATCGGGACCGACACATAAGTCAAAACAAAATCATCGACGGGCCCAAGATATCACTTTTAATCCTCTTTGGATAAAAGGAACAGATAAACTTCAACTTATATGCTTGTACCAACTACTCGTTAAATCATGCACAATAATACGTTTTATAACATCAAGTTACTGATGCGTTTTCATATTATCAATGCACAACCAACTCGTAGTCAACAACTCATATATCTTGGTTTGAAGATTTATATGATATTATCGTCACACAATCACTCGTGATGAATTCCATTAAGTGATTCATATGAGCGTGGGTTTAATCCAATACTCAAATCATATTTCAGGAGTACTCATGAACGCTGTAGCATACTTTTGCTATGTCTAACACCTTAGACAACCTACAAGCCAATTCATGACAGTCTAACCTCATAACCTACTTCCAAAGTATGATCGATTGTGGATATTTTGAATAATCTTATTATTCTGGATGTCAAAACACGGAAAAGTGAAACAATAGTAAATAACCGACACAAGACAGTAACTTTACTTATAAATAAAACTCCTTTTATTCAATCATCAAATGTCAATTACAGTTTAGCTATTACAAGTTTCCAAATATTTATCTAATCACTAAAACTATACTCTCAAAGTCACAAAGATTTCTATTTGATCCTTGAATGGCAGAAATCAACATAGTTTTTTAATGAACTCGTTTATCCAATCATATTAGATTTAAACGTATAAAGTAGTGTACTCTTATTTTGTATTATATTGTGTCATTATATTTTTCTTTGACCTTATTCCAACTAAACTTACTATCCATCCCACAATGAATTCATAATCCAATTATAATTCATAATTATCAATGTTTGCTTAGAAATTAGGATCTTATGTAGCTCTTTACATGAATATTTTATTCTAAACTAATTGTCTCACATATATTCTCTTAGTTCTTCTAAAGTACTCTCAGAATGTTTCTATGGTCATCTGGTGATTTAACCATGTATTCAGTTGGTGTATTATGATATGCTCATAACATGATCATATACCAAGTCTTATGCATAATATGGCATAAATGATAGATTTATTTTCTAAGAAAATTGAATATAAATCATTCCAGCTAGTTCAAACCTATGAGCTAGGTTCTTTTGAGGCTGACTCAAACTTAGTGTCATATGACAATACCAAGATTCCTCTAAGGGAGTTTTGTATCTTGATCCATTTCAAGATATTGTCCATATATGCATAAGGATATTAAACTTTTAACATTCATTTTATATATCTCTATAGATTTTACATTCCAAGAATGTATGTTGTTCTTCCTAAGTCTTTCATTTTAGAAACACATTTTGAGTCAAGGTGAAAAGGTCTGGCATGGTCGGAATGTAATTTCTTATGATTAAGTATGTCTCACTTATACAAGATTAGGAATGTCACTATTCTCCTACTAGTTCTTAGTAAACACACATGTTAGTTCATTTTGATATAAAAGAATACCTTGTGGTTTTATATTTAAAATGATGATTGCAACATCGAGATATTTGCTTTATACCCACAAGTGGATCTCAAGCTCTATACATTTTGTTAGGATAGCATGGATTAAGAAAACTTCCAGGATAATCTATATAGATATCTTCTAGTAGATTGCTATTAGAAAAAACAGTCTTTCTTGAAATCTATTTTCTATATCTCATATTGAGGTTATGAATTTATAGTAAAAAATATTCTGGTTGGTCTAATCATAGCTACTTGTGAATAAGGTTTGATCATATTCAATGTCATGAGTATGATAAGGACCATAGACAATGACATGAATATGAGAAAAATCCTTTTATAACAAGTCTTGTTTTAAATGCATGTGGTTATCCATGTAATGTATTCTTTCATGCAGAATCACTTACTCCTTCTAGCTTGTTTGTGGGGAGGAAGGTTAACCAAGACCATACTTGATTATTACACATGTATTACATCTCATGTTCATGATTCTAAGTCATTAATCAAATTCGAGATCTGACATAGCATCTTGATATTTGATGGATTTGCCAGAAACCATCAATAAAAGTCCATCAATGAGAGATTCCACATTTATCAAGTCATAGATGATTTTTACCACTAATGCGAACAATTTGTGTTTGTGAATAACTATTAGTCAAGTTTAAAAATCCTTGTTAAAACTAGTGCCAACTGCAACTACATCAGGTTATGGTTCTTGAGTTGCTTCAAGTTCCATGTACCTCCCACTTGATTTGTCATTAGAAGCTTGCTTTTTGCTAACTCAACTATCAAAGGAATAAGATAACTTATTCCTTGTGGGTTTGAATATAATAATTTAGTCCACGTTTAGAGTATTATACAATATGTATTTAGTAGATATTGGGTTTAAAAGCTTTGGTTTATCATAGGCTTTAAATCCATAAAACATTAAGTAAGATAGGGTTGGAGCCTTTCCATACAAAATCTTATAAATAAAATGTTATATCTACTTATTAGTTGGTATTTTTACTCAAGGTACAATTGATAGTGTTACATGTGTTATCCGAAGGAAATAAAAGGAGGACATTTCTACCGATAAGAAAGTAAATCATACAAAGTAAGATTTAATTCATCCTTTATTATCATTAAGGCCTTAGATAGTTCTTTCCGGTTTGTATCTCAACTTTATATTTGAAAACTTATACAAAGGATTCACAATTATGCATTACATGTAAAATATAATTGAAACTACTATAGTTATTAATAAATTTGATTTGATATCTTGTGCAAAATCTTAGACATTAATTAGAAAGGAAGTCATACACCATAGTGTATAGTTTCTTAATAATTTATTTTCTCTACTACTTAGTGATAATATCATTAGGAATCTTTACATATAAATAAGATTTACATATTTCAAATAAGCTACATTATTTTCCTTCAAATATCCCTTTCTTAAAGTTAAAATATGTGAATGTTATTTATATAATAAAGATAACAATGTAAAAGATGAGTTTAATTTAAAACAAGTTTAATTCAAACGTATTTTGCATATGGAACTTGTTATTTATAACATATTGAAATTTACTTAATAACTATTATTAAGAGATCTAGTCTCATAAATAGAATTTTATGTGAATATGAATGTGATCATTATGAAAATCGATTTTAGTAAATAGTCAATCATTCATAAATTAAATTGAGACATATATTTAGACAAGCTAAATCAAAACATACATTGTCCACAAACAAACATTGTTTTATACTACAAGTACATTATGTTCCTAGCATAACTAATAAACTAAACTCTGAGAGTGTAGTTCCAATTTGATTGTGCTTGGCTAGTTAATCTTCTATAAATATCTGCAAACCATTTACAAATATTAGTTTAACATTTAAGTACCAAGTACTTGAGTGTTATATCAAAAGTATGAGTTCCAAACTTTCTTTCCTGATAAGAGGAACATATCCTCTTCTAGTGTCCAATTTCTCCATAATAGAAACAAGATCCATCTATATGGGCCTTACTAGATTTCTTGGGCTTAAAGGTGTTCAGTCCATAAAACATGGGGCTCCTAGATTACACAAAATTACTCTTTTGGGCCTTGTGCTATTCCTAGTTTGTTGTTAGAAACATCTTTAGGATCACAGTGATGCCTCTACTAGGTATCATGTTCAGGCTTATTGCTCAAAGTAAATAGTTTAGGACTAGTACCTTTAAATGTATACAATTTCATATCTCTCACGAGATTGTATCTTAAGACATGAACTCATTCATTGAAGTTGTATCTAGTGAATGTTATTGTTTCATTAAGTCACTAAAGAAAAATGAAAATTCATGCTAATGGGAATGAATTATTTAACTACAAAATTTTAACAAAATTCATTTTAGTATTTTCAATATTTAAACTCTTTAATAATTAATACCCTTTTAGTTTCTAAAAACATTAATTATTAAAGTCTAGAATCCAAGTTGCAAAACCAATAAATCATTAGGTGACTTTTATCCCATTTATTTGAACTCAACCCGGTAGATATCGATTATCATTTATATCTTAATATATAATGTTGATTTACGAGATTGCTAATAAAAAATTTAATTGAACATGTTTGATCTCATCTATGCTTCATAACTCTCTTGCTTAGGTGACCTTTATCACAAAAGATTTTTTTATCAAATCATCCAATTTAAAAAAAACATGTGTAATTAGCCTATAACTTGGTTATAGAAATCACGAAGATACCCCGACCATCAAAAGATAACATTAAGCGGTTATGTGACCTTTATCCCACTAGTGCATACAAGAGACGTGCAAGTGTTCTTCAAGATGGATTACATAGATTTGAAGTTTGAAAGGGTCTTTTATATGTTTTATAATTCTAGTTTTAAAACATCTGATATCGTGGTTATTACATGCACATAATAAACCATGATACCAATTTTCAAAAGGAAAATTACTTTTAAAGGTTATATATAAAAAACTAGCTTTTATATAATTTGACGCGATTCAATTTTAATAATCGGTATTATGTTTATGTGCATTTGAAGCTTTTATATCTTTAATAACACTTCAATTTATTACTTATATATTTCGAGTTTGTATAAGTTATAAAAATCACTATTTTAAAACTTATAGTTGAGTATTTCAAAATTTGACATTTTTAACGTTTTTATAAAACCGGATTTTATTTTAAAACAATAACGTGTTACATCTTATGTCCACATTATAAATATTTAAAACCAAACTGCATGTGATGTTTATTTTGTCCAAAAATTATTTTAACATGTGAAAAACTAATTTATCAACCACACATAAAAATTGCATAAAATAAACAACACAAATATGCATTACATATATATATATATATATATATATATATATATATATATATGCATAAACAGAACCAACTAATGATATTTTTGTGAGCCAACACAAAAAAGCCAAGTCCACTCCTAAAGAAACATTTTAAGGGACCAAAAATCTTCTTGTAATGTTGTTGTAGAGACCCCCACTTGAGAAAACACTCATTGGTTGCAACAGATTGGAAAATTCTTAAAAACAATACTTCAGCAACTGTCGCTAAAAGTCCAACAGCCTTTAAGAAATAGCGTTAGTTACACTTTTAAGAAACTGTCACTAACTTTCAACATGCTCTTAATCTCGAAAATTGCTCTCCGGTCTTCAAAAAATGTGTTCAACTTCATTTCTTGTTATTTTTTATACAAATAAATCATTTCTAACAACTAATTTATTATTTACAAAAATAAACTAAGAAAGCTAGCCTATTTAATTTATTACATATCATATAAATAAATAAATAAATTATTACAACCATTTTTATAATAAAAACAACAAACACAACAACACAACAAACACAATGGTACTTGGCTAGTTTATGCACATCATACATAACAACATACACATTAAACAACCTTTGTTTTTCTAAGACAACTTCAAATGACAAAAGTTGCATGAAACTTTTGTCGCATAAAAAAATAACAATTATGAAGATGTTATAGAAAATATGTATGCACTTGTTTTTATACAAAATAAAGTTATCCATATTCTCCAAAAATTAAGATTTCCAAAAAAAAAATCTAACCAAACTTGCAAGGTGGTTCTTGATACCAATTGTAGGGTTTTTATTCAAAAATAGTTTCAAAAACAAAATATTTAGACAACGGAAGACTTATAAATTTTGAATAAAATAAACAAGTTAAACACACAAAGGATCTTTGTGCAAATTATAGAAAGATTAAACACCAACCAAACAAGAGATGGAGAAATAACAACCTTTGTAGTTCTTTTGATCCTCTTGGGAGGCTTGGAAGTTGATGAAGAATGATGAACTTTAGAGAAACCAAAAATATATCAACTTGATGTAGAATGCAAGTTCTTTTTGTATAAAACTCTTAATCTCTTAAGCTTGAAGTTCATAACCAATATGAACTTCAAGAAAGTAAAATAATAAGGAAGTAATCTTCATGCATGAACAAAAGATGAGAGAGTGAAGCCACCCCTAAGCACCTTACGATTTTGACTAGCTCCAAAAGGTCTTAACACATTAAGACAACGCATGCCTCTTTATAATATTTAATTCACACACATATGAAGCATGTTCCCTACCATATTATATTCAAAAGACATGTCTCCTATATCTATCTCTATTTTCGGCCCATGGTTTCAAAAAGAAGATGACATGTTAAAATTTTTTAAACTCAAAGTTTATAAAATATAAACTTTGTCTATAGGTACAAGACAAAAGAATTCAACTAGTCCAAAAGCTTGTATAAGACTTATTAATTCATACCATATGAAATAATCTGCTACTTGCTACTGAAAATTATTATTTCCTAAAAATAAATAATTTCCAATTAACTATAAGAGTTTCTTGAATATTTATTAAATCAATTTCTAATAAATAATCAATTATATCAAGTTGTTGTTAGTGTGAACCATTAGTATCATATGTTAATTAGCAATACCAGTTTAATATGATTTTTAAGCATACAAGATCCTTCATAACTATCCACAAGCAACCGGTATTTGGAAAAACCTTAGAATGTTATTGACAGTCGTTTAACAACTTTAGTCACGTAAAATTCTAATCCTTTTCACTCAATGCTTAATGCATTTGAAAATTTTGATTAAGAGAATATTATAGCATATGTGATCAATCCTATATCTGAAACAAATGGGACTCGACTCATTATTACCTGTTCAAGGAATTAATATATGTTCATTTTTGCTATAATATTTCTATATAGAATCTCCTATGTTGAAACATTTCAAGATTATATTCAAAAGCATTGTCAACTTAACTAAAGGAGCATAGAACCAAGAATGTATCAAATGAAACATAATAGGTTTTGAACCTCAGGTCGCATTCTAGTGATAACTAGAAGGATCCTTGTCGGTTTCCTCTTGCAATTCTCAAGATCACTACAACTCCCTTTGACTTCTTGACATATGAGTTTTTCTCTCAAGGAATATTCCTCGATGAGATAAAATAAATATTCAAAAAATTGTGTAGATTCTCAACCAAAAAACACCTCATATAATTGGACTCGGTTTATCTTGTTTCCCCATCAACGAAAACATCAAAACTCCAGTTCCCAAAGTGCTTGAGTGAAGAAAGCATTCTTACTCCACATTTTATGATGTGCTATCGACTGTCACACCCCAAAACTGGAACGACGGAAACGTTCTGGGGCGGAGGACGTCATGTACAGTATCACAACATATAGTAAACAAGCAAACAACATCATCCATTGCATAAATAATGTATTTTAATACAAGTGTGTTCTATAAAGTTTATAGACACCAAAAATATGAATCAAAATAAAAGATGAGTCTTGTAAGTGCTCCATCTTCTCAAAAGTTGGCATCAGTACCTGTCTACTGATGACCTAAGAATACAAGTTATTTTGAAAGAGTTTATCAGCATTAAAGTTGGTGAGTTCATAAGTATTTTAGTGTCGTTGTTTGCATGAAAATGATTGTAAGTATTGAGTGTGTAAGTTTGTAAAAATGTTTGTAGTAATTGGTTGTAATCCTTATAGAAACCTATATTTTCTATTAAAAGTAGCCTTCTACCAAGGCATCAAGTGTTGCATATTTGTTTATTGTAAAAGTGAGTATTTCTCCCAAATGTGACTATCATTTAATAAAATATAGTTCTTTCATTACTGTTTATGTGAGAAGATCACAATGTAGATGTAATGGAAAAATAACAATCTACTGTAATATTATTGTATAGTAATTACTGCTGTACTTATTACCTTAAACCAAATATTAATTAAGGTATAATGTGATATAATTGTAACAATACTAATTGACTAGGGGAAATCACGATGCTGTAATAAGTCAAACAGTAATGACATTTGTCAACCGAAGATCTACAGATCCCACTGTAGCTAGCAGTGAGGTGTAGGATTGTCAATCGAGTATAGATCTATACACAAATTCACGCTCTCCCTCCTAGAGATTCTGGATACATATCGAGCCATGGCAGGTGGTGTCATGCCACGAAACAGTGGTTCACATTTATGTTATAGTATGTATGTATTGTATGTATTAGTGTAGTGAATGTACTCCCTGTTTCTCATTGTAGTATGTTCTTTAGTATAGTATTTATGAATAGTGTGTAATAGTGTATGTTCTCTCTTTCTAGTGTGTGTATGAATAGTGTGTAACAGTATGCCCCCTATTGTTTGTTTGAGTGTCGTTTAATCCTTAGTTATATATTATGTGTGTATGTATAGACATAAAAGCATTCTGTCTTTTTTCAATACACTCAGTTATACAAACAATCTTTCTAGTAAATAATAGGTATAGTTTAGTGATATACTACTTACTACTTCTAGTACTATGAACATACTCATGAGTTTACGGCCCATGGTCATTTCCCCATGAGTTTACGGCCGTAAAATCATGGTATTAAGTACCATTTTGTGTTTTGAGGTTCTATAAGCCATAAAGAAGTATTCTTACTTCAAGTTTAAGCCTTAGGAAGCATTAGTGGCACAATGGCACCGCTTTATAGAGTTTACGGGCCATGGACCATTCCTCATGGGTTTACGGCCGTAAACTCTATATGTTCTTGGTCTTTTTGATGCTTAAGGTCCTAAACACTTCAAGGAAGTGATCTAGACTAGTATCCAAGGCTAAGGAAGGGACTAGGGCTCACTTTGCCCCATCTATTAGGGTTTATGGCCCAAGAACATGCCTTGGCCGTAAACACCTTTGATCTTGTATTTATTTGTGTTTTCTAGATGAATAAGAAGTGAAACAAGCCTTATAACACTCTAGGGTAAGAATACTTAAAATAAAGGAGCTTGTTTGGGTGTTTAAGGTCCAAGAACACTAGTGTGTGTTCTTGGTGTTTTGAAGAACACTTGAAGATCTATGTAAAAATGAAGAATTCATGGATGAAATGGAGTATAACAACTAGATGAAAGGTTATAACAACAAATCAAACAATGAAAACACTTACATTTTGGAAGATTGGAAGAGAGGGGTTATGATCTTTGAGTGAGAATGGTGGAAGTTCTTGCGTATTAAAGAATGAAAAGTAAACTCATGCCTTAAGCATGAGTTTACGGCCATAAGGGAGTTTACGGCCCAAACTCCAAAAGTTTGGCCGTGAACTCCTTATTAGGGTGCTAAGTGTGTGTTTGCTACTCCAAGACCCTAGAAAGTACTTCGTTTCACTCATTCGTTTGAAGAATTAATAATAAAACACCCAAAACGAACTTTAAACTGGCTACAAATTAGCAGAAATGTATTTGACTTTTATTTGAAGTGTTTGACTATAGAAATTTTGGGTTGTCATATCATCCCCCCGTTAGAGGGAATTTCGTCCCGAAATTAGAGTTTAAGCAATTAAAGTAGTTACATATAACTAAGAGAAAAGATGAGGGTATTTCAATTTCATTTGATCTTCGCGCTCCCAAGTGAATTCCGGTCCTCGCTTGGTGTTGCAGCGAACTTTCACTATCGGGATGCGGCTTTGCTTCGTTCGTTTGACCTCATGGTCCATGATCTCTATAGGTTCTTCCACGAAGTTGAGACTCTCGTTGATTTCGATCTCATCGAGTGGGATTACAAGAGTCTCGTCGGACAGACACTTTTTCAAGTTGGAGACGTGGAATGTAGGATGCCCGTTACTGAGCTCGTGGGGTAGATTGAATTTGTAAGTTACAGGGCCGATCCTAGCAAGAATCTCGAAAGGCCCTATGTACCTTGGATTTAGCTTCCCATGCTTTCCGAAGCGTATCAAGCCCTTCTAGGGTGAGACTTTCAAAAGAACGCGGTCTCCCACCTGGAATTCCAAAGGTTTCCTTCATTTGTCTGCGTAGCTTTTCTGTCGGTCTCCTAAAGGCTTTCAATCGTTCACGAATCTGAATGATCTTCTCTATCGTTTCCCGAATGATCTCCGGACCTGTGAGAGTGCTATCAGGAACTTGTCCTTTAGCTAACTTAGTGTCACCCACCTCAGCCCAGCACAGAGGGGATCTGCACTTCCGGCCATAGAGGGCTTTGAATGGAGCAGCCTTTATGCTCGTGTGATAACTGTTGTTATAGGAAAATTCGACTAGGGGTAAGTGAGTATCCCCTGCCTTCCCAAAATCAATCACACAGGCTCTCAGCATATCTTCCAGTGTTTGGATAGTCCTCTCACTTTGTTTGTCGGTCTGTGGGTAGTAGGTTGTACTCATGTCCAGCCTCGTCCCGAGGGAACTTTGTAGTGACTGCCAGAACCTTGAAGTGAACCTACTATCTTTATCGGAGATAATGGATATAGGGACACCATGCAGTCATACGATTTCCCTAATGTAAGTTCCTGTAAGCTTCTCCATTTTGTCAGTCTCTTTGATTGGTAGGAAATGCGCAGATTTGGTCAATTTATCGACGATGGCCCAAATGGTATCAAGTCCACCCGTTGTCTTGGGAAACTTGGTTATGAAGTCCATAGTTATCCGTTCCCATTTCCACTCCGGTGTCTCCAGTTGTTGAAGTAAACCGGATGGTTTTTGGTATTCGACCTTAACCTTGGCGCAAGTAAGGCATTTACTCACGAAGGTAGCAATCTCTGCTTTCATGTTAGGCCACCAGTATTGCTTTTTAAGATCCAGATACATCTTATCTGAACCCGGGTGGACGGAATATCGAGTGTTGTGCGCCTCGGTCATGACCAAGTCTCTAAAGCCACCGTGTTTCGGTGTCCATATCTGGTCCCTAAGAAATAAGGTTCTGTCACCCTTGACTTCCAGGTTCTTCTCCACCCCTCGTAGGGATTTACCCGCCACATTTTCAGGTTTCAAAGCTTCGAGCTGAGCCTCCCTAATTTGCGTGGACAGATGCGAACGGATAGTCATAGTCAGTGATCTGACCCTTCGACCAAAATATTCTTTCCAACTTAGGGGGTCTGCTACTACAATGGCTTTGCCCGGATGATAACAAATTTTGCATTCGTAGTCATTGAGTAGCTCGACCCATCGTCGTTGCCTCATATTGAGTTCCTTCTGATTGAATATGTGTTGTAGGCTTTTGTGGTCTATAAAGATCGTGCTTTTAGTACCATACAGGTAGTGTCTCCAGATCTTTAGAGCAAACACAACCGCTCCTAGCTCAAGATCGTGTGTGGTGTAGTTCACTTCATGTGTCTTCAGCTGCCTTGAGGCATAGGCGATAACCTTACCTCGTTGCATCAGAACACACCCGAGCCCTTGATTTGACGCATCACAGTAGACTACGAAGTCTTCTATTCCTTCGGGAAGGGATAGTATCGGTGCGGTGCACAAGGCTCGTTTCAACGTTTGGAATGCCTTCTCTTGTTTCTCTTCCAAGTCAAAGGCCACGCCCTTTTGGGTCAACGTTGTAAGAGGTTTTGCAATTTGGGAGAAGTTCAGTATGAATCTGCGGTAGTAGCCAGCGAGGCCTAGAAATTGACAAATTTCAGTAGGCGTCTTCGGTGCTGACCAATTCTCAATGGCCTTAATTTTGGAAGGGTCCACGTGGATTTCTTCTTCACTAACCACGTGTCCTAAGAATTCGACGCTTCGGATCCAAAATTCGCATTTAGAGAACTTCGCGTAGAGCTTCTCTGTTCGTAGGGTTCCTAGGACTTGCCGTAGATGATCACTATGTTCCTCCTCACTTCGAGAGTAGATAAGTATGTCATCGATGAAGACGATGATGAACTGATCCAAGTAAGGACGACATAATTGATTCATTAGATCCATAAATACTGCGGGCGCATTCATCAATCCGAATGGCATCACTACGAACTCGTAGTGTCCGTAAGAGTTCGAAAGGTTGTCTTCGGAACATCCTCCTCTAATACTAGAAATTGGTGATACCCGAACCTCAAATCAATCTTTGAGAAGTAATACGCGCCTTGCAGTTTGTCAAACAAATCGTCTATGCAAGGCAAAGGGTAACGATTTTTAACCGTTAGCTTGTTGAGCTCTCTGTAGTCGACGCACATACGAAACGATTCGTCTTTCTTCTTGACGAATAAGACCAGTGCTCCCCATGGTGAGAAGCTTGGTCTAATAAAGCCCTTGTTGAGCAGTTCGTTAAATTGACCGGATAATTCCTGCATATCAGCTGGCGCTAGGCGATAGGGCGATTTGGCTACTAGGGTAGCTCTCGGAACTAAGTCGATTCGGAACTCGACTTGTCGCTGCGGGGGTAACCCTGGCAGTTCTTCTGGAAAGATGTCGGGAAAGTTGCGTACTACAGGGATGTTTTTCAGGTCTTTGGTTTCTTTGCTCGTATCAACAACGTGTGCAAGGAATGCACGATACTCCTTTCATAGGTACTTTTGAGCTTGAATACTTGAGATGATGCTAAGGCTAGTGGCGGGTTTGTCGCCGTAGATAACAAGAGTTTCGTTAGACGGAAGATTAAGGCGTACAGCCTTTTCGTAACACATAATGTCGGCATGATGAAGACTCAACCAATCCATGCCGATGATGACGTCGAAACTTTTAATCGAGACCGGCATTAGGTCGATAGAAAATGAATGGCTATCTAGATTTAGAGTACATCCTATGTATATGCTACTAGTGCTCTTGGTCTTCCCATTAGCCATTTCTACAGTGAATGGTTCTTTAAGTGTACGTGGTTGTTATTTAAGTAAGCGTGAAAATTTATGATTTACGAAACTTCTCTCCGCTCCACTATCAAATAGTACGCATGCATAAGAGTTTTCAAGGAGAAACATACCAGTCACCACCGTAGGGTAGCAATTGCTTCTCCGTGCAAATTTTTGTTTTACGAAACTTCTCTTCCTGCTCCACCAGCATTTCTTGCCTTGGGGCAGTCCCTTTTATAGTGGCCAACTTCGCCACATCCATAGCATGACTGAGTCACACCAGCACCAGGGACCTGGTTGATTGGCCTTGCCGGGGATCTACAGAAGCGGACAGTGTGTCCCTTCTTGTTGAAGTTGGAGCACTACAATTCTCGGTAGGGTCCATTGTGGTGGAAGCTACATTTGTTACACTTAGGCAAGTTCCCAGTGTATTGTTTCATCGGAGCAGCAGCGGCAGGTGCTATCACGGCATGAACTGCTACAACCTGCTGCTTTTTCGCAGCTTTCTGCTTCTTCTTGTCATCTGTCACACCCCCGAACCGGACGGCGGAAACATCCAAGGGCTCTTGTGACTTCAATTGAATACCATCACAATGATTATACATGAATCATAACATCATTCATCACCATGCATTGCAATATTACAACTGATATTGTTTACATTCAGTACATTGTTTTAAACATTACAATTCCATAACATAGACTGTCTGATAGATAATTTAAGCAAAACACCATGACATTTCCTGATACTTATTCTTTGGCTTACCTGTTACCTGAGAATACAAGTTATTTTGGAAAAAAAATGTCAACATATGAAATGTTGGTGAGTTCATAAGTAATGTTATGGAAAAATGATTTTTGTGAAGTTTGAAAAACCCAGAAAATCCGATATTTTCTGAAAAGAGTATTTGTTTATAAAAAGTGTGAAGATCCGTAAATATGCTTGTCGATTTTGAAAACATGTATAATTGTTGAACTTAGTATACATCACATAGGTGAAAATGTTGAACTTCCCCGGAAAACCCGATGTTTTCCCAATCCGCAAATTACATGACTTGTTATTGTTATACCGATACGATGAATGTTTTTGATTACCCAGGTGACATTGGATTAATTAAGGTTTGTGAGTTGTTACAATCACGCATTAATGAAAATGACTAGTTTATAACTACATGTTACGAACGATCCTTAAGGCGTCGTCCGTACTACTCACATAATCCAACCACCCTGACTTCTCTTGATTAATGCCACAAATCTGTTTACTTGAATTCTCATAAGCCGGTCAACCGAGGAGAAAGGAGGGTACGAAGCCCCCTTTATTTCCATAAGTTATTCAAGGTTATCGGGAATGCGAAAAGCACTTGGCCCAACTCGCATTTGACTTCTCAACCTCACTAGCAGTACTAATGGACCATTAGGGCCCAATAACACATTAGAGCTACTGAAGTACTTTTACATGGAATTGGGTCATAGAAGGCCCATTAACACGTAAGTGTATTCCCTTCGGGCCCAAAGATCATGATATTGGGCTAGCAAGGCCCAACAAGCACGATTTGAAACTTTCAAGCCCAAAGTTTGTATGTTGACTCATCATAGTTGTCGCGTGTTTAACGAATTACTCGGGTTATTGATTTTTGGTTTTGTTATTGATTCGAGACCGAATCAATTCGTTTGTAATGATATTTGTTGTTGAGAGTGTATTTGTTTTTCTATTTCGTCGGTAGTCGTGGATCTTGTATTTTGTCTTAATGAATTAATTTGTTTAAAAGTAAGATTTTTACCTTTTCACAACCTTTCTTTTATAAAAATAACACTTTTAGTCCTTTATATAAAAGAATTTCATTTTAGTCCTTAAAACATTATTTTGACACTTTTGTATCATAAACTTGTTGAAAAGACATTTTTAACCCAAATTTATTTTGTAAATAGCTTTAGCCCTTCTAGAATGATGTTTTCTCGGTTAAAACCCCCAGTTTCGCAACTTTTACAGTTTTGGCCCAAAATAGAAAATTTTAACATTTTTGATCCTTTTTGAATTTGAAAAGCATTTTTGACCTTTGAAATAGTTTTAATACACTTCAAATCCCCTGTTTTACAAAAAATTGCATTTTCAGACCCTCAAACTTATAAATCTCGCATTTTGAGGCTTATTGGGCCGAAAAGCCCAAATCTAGCCCATTAGGTTCAAAATTTACATTTTAAGTCCCTTAAAAATGTTGTTGTTCAGAAAAATTATTATAGAAACTGTATGTAACCTTTTGACCCTCCAGAAACTATAAATTGTCGGTTTGTACCCTAAGTTTTGTATTTTTGGCATTTTAAGCCCTAAAATGTGTTTTATATTAGGATATGTTCATCATGACCTTATAAGCCATTTTTCTTGACTTGATTAGTGTATAATAACTTAAGTTATGTTTATTTCTCTTCTCATGCCTTAGATCTCGGTTTTTACACACTTTTTGATAACATATACATCACAAAACACATGATATCACACACATACATGCATCAAATCTCACATAACATACATTTACACATAGATCTACACATTTTCTTGTATTCTCCCCCATAAAACTCATAAAAACCGAAAAGGAAGGGGTATGAAACTCACCTTGGGTTTGGTTTCGGTTTTGGAAGGAAAAGATGAAGAAGAATTCGAACCTAGCAACCTTTCTTTAAGGATCTCGAACTTGGAAGCTTCTAAGGTGCAAGATTATGAGTTTGAGTGAATTAAGAGGTGATTTTTGATAAAAAGAAGTGAGTTAGATCATAGATTTAAGCTCCAACTTACCTTGATTGATGATTTTTGTGGAACAAACTCCTTGAAAAGCTCTAGATCTCGAAATTTTGAAGAATGAGTGCAAGTGTTCTTGAGGGAATTTGGAAAGAGTTGGAATGAATTTTGTGAGTGTGTGTGTGTGTCTCCTCTCGGCCGAGAATCAAGAAGAAGAAGAGAGAGAGTTAAGGTGACTATCTTAGATGCATGTTGGTCCATGCATGGAAGTATGTGGTGTATAAATGAGGTGGCAACCTTAAAAGTCAACTCTTCCTCTCCATATTGTGTAGTTGGGCCGAGAGAAGGAGGAAGGAAGAAAGAAAATAGGGCCTTGAGTGCTTAAGCCCACATTATGGTTCAATTAGACAGCTTTTGGCCCAAGGTAAATCAAGAAATGATTTTTATGGCTTATTAGGGCTAGTTAGGTTAGTTATGGCCCAATAAGGTCCATTTAGGTATTTTGTTTCATTCTAGGCCCAATATGGCCCAAAATATTAAAATAAATGAAATTGGGTCCAATTAGAGTCCATTTAGGAGCGCTAAGCCCATGATATTCCAATTCGAAGCTTATTGGTCCATTGGGCCCAATAAGGAAGTCCTAGTCGAAAATGGACTTAAATAAGGACTTCTAGGGTTTCCAATTATTTGTTGACTATTTGTAGTGCTTGTATGAATTGTTTGATTGAAATTCTGTTGTCATAGAGTAAGCATCATGCATGCTTTCATGTTTTTGATTCGTAGTTGACATAAGTGTTGTAGTTACAAGGCACCAAAAATTTCTAGTTGTAACATCAACCCAGAACTGCCGCTCGTTGTCAGCGGGTTTGGAAGGTTCGGGGATGGCTAGGGTTGTTGTTGCAGACAGGGTACAGACCCCATGGTCAAGGAGGCACTGTGCCAATCGCTTGGCACTGTCGAAGGTAGTGGGGTTTGAAGCTAAAACATTCCCCTAAACCGGAGGCAACAGCCCCCAGATATACCTATCTATCTTCTTTCCCTCCGTGGGAACCATGTTGGGACAGAGGGCCACCAGCTTGCTCAATCTGGCAGTATAAGAAACTATGTCGGAGCCCTTCATGGTTAGGCTCCACAACTCATGTTCCAACTTCTGGATTTCGCCCCTTGGGCAATATTCCTCAATCATGAGGTCTTTCAAAGTTTCCCAGCCAATGTCATTAGCCACTACAAGGGTTAGTGACTTGACATGGCTATTCCACCATGTCAGGGATTTCTCCTCAAAGGTACAAGCAGCAAACTTGACCTTACTCGCGGCAGGGCAAGAGCAAATCTTGAAGATCAACTTTGTCTTCTCGAACCATTGAGGGCAATGACTCCGCCAGTCCCCTTGAAGAGCTTTGGCTTACAGTTAGTGAAGTCCTTGTAGGAGCACTCTCTCGAGTGCACAAAGAGTTCACCTTGAGTAGAGTTAATAGGGGTTCCACTTTCGCTGGCACCCATGGAGTGATATTGAGCCATGGCTGTTGCCACAGCCGTGACTACTGCAACATTTAGAGCTGCTGCATCGAATTGCTGAGGAAGTGGTGGTGGAGGTGGAGGATTATGCCTTGTTGATTTGCGAGGAGGCATCCTTCAACTATAAGTTTAAAAGATGAACATGATAGTAAGAATCAATTGTAAGCATAGTTGAATGAGTGTATGTTTTGAAATAGAAGTACAGTAGAAGAGTAGAGGAATACAAGAGTACAAATTTTTCCAACAGATTAGATAACTGTCAATATTACTTGTATTATTGATGTAACAAGTTCGGGGAAAAATGACCTAACAGTAGGCCTTACATCATACCATAAGGGGAAAAAGTTGACAGTTTTTAGATTCCTAGTCAAAGTACTTGGAAAGTTGGAATATTTTATAGACAAAAGCTTCATAGAGCATAGTTAAGAAAGCTATTCCTTATTTCAAAAGAAAAGATGTACTAAACAGCTTCTACCGGCGATGGGAATTCCTCAGGCGAACCCTCAGATCTGCCAGTTGACGAACCACTTCTTGAAGGTGTCGCTCATGAGCCCTCTGGCGAACTCGATGTTCTATGACTTTAGCTCGGGAAGCAGCTAGTTGTTGCTACAGAGTCTTGTTGGTTCTCCTGGTCCTTTCCATATCTTCTTCAAGACGACGAATATGGACCGTGTTGACACCAGAGTTGGCCTCAATTTCCATGATTCGGTCGATGGCTGCTCGACCTTGCTCGACATTCCGAGAAATCCTACGGACCATGACGGGCAGGACTCGGTCAATTGAGCTACCCTCGCTAATGTTGTAAAAGTTTCAGTCCCCGTTGTATGGTAAGGGTTGACCCTGTTCATCGCTCCAGCGATTCAAGTTTGTTGCTCACAAGGGTGTGGGACCTTGAAACGCAGGTCGGGGGTTGAGATTTGGGGCTTGACCCTCTTGGGGTAGGTTGTTGACTTCAGGCTCGGAATAGGAACCACCAGAAAAGCCTTCTTCGAGGTGATCATCCAAAGGGATTGGAACCATCTTCCGGCTCATAGTCAAGCCATCCAACATTTCCTTGATTCGGGAAGTACGGGTCGCCAAGAGGATGGAGTCCAGCCATGATATCTATGCGAGAAAAGGGGTATAAGAATCTTATACATATATAGACGTACTATTTAGGATAATTATAATATAATCTTTATCAGTTAGTTCAATACTTGCATAGTGCATACCAGTGATGTGTATTTAAAACAGGATAGACCTTCGAATAAGTGACCCTAACTCTAAACCCACAACTAAACAAGGAATAGGGAGTAAATCAAAGGTCACAGATTCTAAGTCTATGACATCCTAGATACATATAACCACAGCGTATCCACATAGCAACTATTGACCTATCAATAAAGACCTTTTTAGTTCTCAGACAAGTAATTATAGTAACAAAAAAAATACTCCTATAGTATTTTAGGTTTATGTTCTGTTCAAATGTCATCATTATAGTAGTGTTGGTAAGTTTTTAGACTTGTTGACATATCACAACTATTCCTGGGCATATGCTTATCACTTCTCAGACCAGCATAGTTGATCAGGCTATGCCACTCCCAGAACTGACCATACATCCCCTAGCCTACTTGTGATATTAAACAATCATATAATACTTTTGTTCTGTCCGAGTGACACTAATTTTAGTGTGAATGCAGGTATGTATACTTAGTTAAATATTTTATTATTTAAAAGTATAAACTTAGGTCAGAGTATTTTTAATCCAATTGTGTTTATAGTTAGTATATCTTTTATGGGTTGATATACTCAATTAACTATAAACATGGCTCTGATATCAATCTATCACACCCCAAAACTGGAACGGCAGAAACGTTATGGGGCAGAGGACGTCATGTATAGTATCACAACACAGAAATATAGTAAACAATAAAACAACATCATCCATTGCATTAATAATGTATTTTAATACATGTGTGTTCTATACAGTTTATCGACACCAAAAATATGAATCAAAATAAAAGATGAGTCTTGTAAGTGCTCCATCTTCTCAAAAGCTGGCATCAGTACCTGTCTACTGATGACCTGAGAATACAAGTTATTTTGAAAGAGTTTATCAGCATTAAAGCTGGTGAGTTCATAAGTACTTTAGTCTCGTTGTTTGCATGAAAATGATTGTAAGTATTGAGTGTGTAAGTTTGTAAAAATGTTTGTAGTAATTGGTTGTAACCCTTATAGAAACCTATATTTTCTATTAAAAGTAGCCTTCTACCAAGGCATCAAGTGTTGCATGTTTGTTTATTGTAAAAGTGAGTATTTCTCCCAAATGTGACTATCATTTAATAAAATATAGTTCTTTCAATACTGTTTATGTGAGAAGATCACAATGTAGATGTAATGGAAAAATAACGAACTACTGTAATATTATGATATAGTAATTACTGTTGTACTTATTACCTTAAACCAAATATTAATTAAGGTATAATGTGATATAGCTGTAACCATACTAATTGACTAGGGGAAATCATGACGCTATAATAAGTCGAACAGTAATGATATTTGTCACTTGAAGATCTGCAGATCCCACTGTAGCTAGCAGTAAGGCATAAGGTTGTCAATCCAGTATAGATCTATACACAAATTCATGTTCTCCCTCCAGGAGATTCTGGATACATATCGAGCCATGGCAGGTGGTGCCATGCCACGAAACAGTGGTTCACATTTATGTTATAATATGTATGTATTATATGTACTAGTGTAGTGAATGTCCTCCCTGATTCTCATCGTAGTATGTTCTTTAGTATAGTATTTAGTGTGTATGAATAGTGTGTAATAGTGTGTATTCTCTTTTTCTAGTGTGTAGTATGTTCAATTGTATAGTGTTGAGTATGTATTGTTTACAGTATGTATTGACTCATGTATGAACTGACTCTTTGTATGTTTCATAGTACTAGAAGTAGTAAGTAGTATATCACTAAACTATACCTATTATAGTTTACTAGAAAGATTGTTTGTATAAATGAGTGTATTGAAATAAGACAAAAAGCTTTTATGTTTATACATATACACATGATATATAACTAAGGATTAAACGACACTCAGACAAACAATAGGGGACTCTAAGTCCACAACCAAACTAGGAACATGAAATAGAGCGTATTATCAATCCTAAGTCCTTCAAACCTTACTTATATAACTATATATGTATTGGACATGATTTGACATTATATAAGTTTAACGAGTTTTGAAAATAAAGATTTGGAAACTAAAACTAAGTTTTATAAATATTTTAACATGTAAAAGTGTTTGGAAATCATTTTGAAGTAGTTTTGTTGGCAAGACAGTTTAAAGCATAGTAAATCCATTTGTGTACTAGTTATTAATCACATGTGATTGATATAATAACTAGTATGATTCAACTTGTATTCCCCCCCCCCTAAAAGCATATAAAAGGTTAATTAAGGGGTATGAACTCACCTGGAGTGAGTGGTTTAGATGAACGGATGTTATAGGATGCTAAGTGTCAAGTGAAGACTTGAACACACGCACACACAGATCCTAATTAACATATAATAACACATATATGTATCCAATTAGTCATTTAACAACTAACTAATCAAGTAAAGACACCCTAGAACATGGAAAACACTTTGATTCAAGTGCTAGGAGTACATTAGGGTTGCATCTAAGGGGTGTAGGGCTTCTCAATGGAGTTTATGGTCCAAATGGTGACAACTCATGAGTTTACGGCCCATGGTCATTTCCCCATGAGTTTATGGCCGTAAACTCATGGTATTAAGTACCATTTTGTGTTTTGAGGTTCTGTAAGCCATAAAGAAGTATCTTTACTTCAAGTCTAAGCCTTAGGAAGCATTAGTGGCACAATGGCACCACTTTATAGAGTTTACGGCCCATGGACCATTCCTCATGGGTTTACCGCCGTAAAATCTATATGTTCTTGGTCTTTTTAATGCTTAAGGTCCTAAAAACTTCAAGGAAGTGATCTAGACTAGTATCCAAGGCTAAGGAAGGGACCAGGGCTCACTTTGCCCCATCTATTAGGGTTTACGGCCCAAGAACATGCCTTGGCCGTAAACACCTTTGATCTTGTGTTTCTTTGTGTTTTCTAGTTTAATAAGAAGTGAAACAAGCCTTATAACACTCTAGGGTAAGAATACTTACAATAAAGGAGCTTGTTTGGGTGTTTAAGGTCCAAGAACACTAGTGTGTGTTCTTGGTGTTTTGAAGAACACTTGAAGATCTAAGTAAAAATGAAGAATTCTTGGATGAAATGGAGTATAACAACTAGATGAAAGGTTATAACAACAAATCAAACAAAGAAAACACTTACATTTTGGAAGATTGGAAGAGAGGGGATATGATCTTTGAGAGAGAATGGTGCTAAGTGTTTATGCCTTAAGCATGAGTTTACGACCATAAGGAAGTTTATGGCCCAAACTCCAAAATTTTGGCCGTCAACTCCTTATTAGGGTGCTAAGTGTGTGTTTGCTACTCCAAGACCCTAGAAAGTACTTCTTTTCATTCATTCGTCTGAAGAATTAATAATAAAACACCCAAAACGAACTTTAAACTAGCTAGAAATTAGCAGAAATGTATTTGACTTTTATTTGAAGTGTTTAACTATAGGGTTTGTACAAATAGAAATTTTGGGTTGTCACATAGACCTTTCTAGTTTGAAATGGGTTTTAAGATACGATTTATAGTTACTACAACATAGCTTTAAAACTTAATTGGAACAAACTATCACTCATCTATGATAGAACCATTTCCAATAATGTTCAATTCCTCTTCTTAGTAATAAAATTATACTAAGATGTTTTTTGAGGATTAATTTGGATACAATACCAAAATTACTAAGATGATCACAAAAACATGATACTAAAGTGCTCCTATTTTCTTTTATACTGGAGAATATTTTATCTTTCTGCCTAGTTGATTCTTCTATGCCGTTCAACTACTATATGAACCTTTCAAAAGTATTAGAATTATAATTAATCTTATAAACCAAATCATATTTATTGAAGCATTAGTACATCATAACGAATAGAGTTATCATCCCTTGTGGTGGATCTAAAATGTCCATATCAACATGTACTAGATCCACCAGTCCATCATTTGCTTCACATAAACATGTGAATAATGAATTAGTCATAATTATCCAACGAACAAGATTCTCACGCATCATGTGCTTCGAATTGTATGACTCTAGTTTTTTTTTTCAATTGAAACTTGGTGATGAGATTTCCTTTCACATGGTCAAATTTGATAGTACCGCAACTGTGATATCATAACAAAGAAATGTACAATTAATATTGTTGTTATTGGAAACATAATCGACACACTTATCAATGACATTGCAAGTAAATACAAATAAGACAACTATGTAAACCAAAACTTCATTTTTATTAGAAACAACAAATGGAACATGCTAGAAATTTCCGAAGAGTAATAGAAAACTATCAAAACTATCCTGAGTCCTTAGTAGTAGCTCCAAATTTTGATCATCGAGCCATGCAACCAAAGCCTGTTTCCCACGATCAGATTTAACTTACTTTGCTCAAGATTCCTTCTTTCTTTTAGATCCTTCAATACCTTAAAAATATGATTATCACATCATGTATTAAGAGTCTATGAATGGGAACTTATTAAAGTAATGGAGTTAGATAATGGATGTACCTGAACTAGTGTCACATGAATTGACTTTACCATCTCTAAGATCCTTCAGGTATTTCGGCCAAATTCACTTCCAATGTCCCTTCAATTGGAAGTAGAAACATATGGACTCCTTAGGGTCAACATATGGAATGATCCTAGAATGAGCCTTTCTCTTTAACATGAGATCAAACTATTTGATCTTGGCCTATTCCTTTCAATAAGGAAGATAAGTCTTTTCTTGATCACCATAATTACGATTGTCAATGTCCATGGACCTATTGGGATTAGACCCTTTAAGCATTTATGCTTTAGTTGTGTTCTTAAGCATTTGTGCTTCAACAACCACCAAAATTTAGGTCAAATCAATCAGGATAATGTCGAGATTCCTCATATGAAAGTTCCTAACGAACTAGCCATATTACTTTGGAAGCGATAGAAGAACCAAATCATTGGCTTGCTACTTCGGGAATACAACTCCCATTATTTTCAGCTTCTCAGTGTTCGATTTCATTTTTAGAACATGCGCACACAAAAAAATTTCATCTTCGTGTTTACATGCCAATTGGACTTTAGTGGTTTCATATATTTTACCTTGACGAAAGCATGACATTGTAGAGTGACAGGAGGAGGTGGACGATTTGAAGAAGAATGATGTCCACTTCCACAATTACCCAAACTAGGGAAGACATTTTCACCTTAACTCGAATATGGAAGACCATCTCCAGATGATTGAGGAAAAACATTTCCAAAAGAATGACGAAGATCATTTCTATCTTGGTTAGTCATCTAAAAGTGGGAAAAGACAGAATTCAAGGTAGTTAATTTTTAATCCTTATTTATTGACCTAAAATTTAAATTAAGTCTAGGATCCATATTTTGATTTCATAATATGAAGAGGGATGTCGTAGTCATAAAAAAACTATTTTGGGTAGATAGAAACATTTTACCAATTTCAATCACATGAAACTCCTACATCTTTTGAGATTTTCATTGAAACATCAATGACATGTTTAATATTGGATTATGCTATTACCAATTGTGACTAGGATACCGAGGATCACAATTAAGATGTGAATAACCATGAAGCTTACCCAAACACCCCCAATCGATTTATAATCTCTTATTGATGTATTGGTTAATCATATACGCTCCATCAACAACTATAAACAATAGTTGTTTGATTATTTCATCATAATAGTCCCACATTAGTGTGAAAGTTAACCATGTACACTCCACTAATGACTCATAAAGAAATGATGTGTGTTTTCATGGATTAGCATACATTTTCATATTTTCTTCTTAAAGTAACCAGAGTGGGGTTTTAAAAGGTTATAGTACTTTATATCATTATACTTTTAATATGATTATGTCCTTTTGAGCCTATTCGGACAATGACCCTCAAAATATTACTCACACTACTGTTCCACTTCAAACTCTGATTTTCAAAGATTTTACCTCACAACCACAAGTTACCACTGTTCCACCGCCATCTACCGATATTCCAAATTTTGGACCTGTTCACTCCTCTAATTTAGAATGATGACATGATGTTAGGGGGTGATGATGAATTTGCTGTCAATAATGATGATGAAGTTGAAATTACTGGTTCTTTTCAGCAATTTGATGAATCTGTGTTGGCTCCATATCTTCTAGATGATGAGAGTAATTCATATGAGGTTACAACAAGTCATCTATTCACAAAAGAGGAATATCAGTTGATGAATCGGCAATTAAATGTTATTGTTTGTAGATTATACTGTTTCTCACCAACAAATTTTCAAAATTTGATGACTGTGCATGAATCTACCATGAAGTCTATCCTTTTAGAGAGAAAATGTTTATTTGATGCATAGAAGAAATTGATCAATGACACTACTGTGAAATCCCATTAAGCTCTTTCTAAGGCCACTGCAGCCTTGACTAACGTGGATGATGTTATGTCAGAGGTTCGAATTTCAAAAGATTCAATAATCTCTAAAATACTACTCGTCATTATACAATCACTGGTGCTATCAATACTCTTGTTGAGTACTATGATTCTAAAGAAAAAATGGCAGATATCATCGCAGAAATGGAGAACAAGATCGAGTCTCTTAAGTTAGAGTTGAGACATATGAAGAAGGAGATTGAGAAGATTAATGAAGAGTTTTTGCTTTTTAAAGGCATGAATTTTGAAATTAATTAAAGACTAGTTTCCATTGTGGAACAGAAAGATGATCCTCATGTTGATTACATGTCTCAGACTTTAGATGTGAAGCTTCAACCCATCCTTTCACAACTGATTTCTAAGGAAGGTGTTACGAGTAGCGGGGAGACTTTTCAACAAGGGAGATAAGGTGTTGCTCAAGAAATTTTTTTTAAGCAGATGTTCCTTAAGTCAACATCAATAATTCTTATATTGTTCATATTGCATTAAGGTGTCTAAGCCAATAACTAAATTTGTATACTCTTGAATTAAAAGCAAAGTCCGTTTTGGGTTGCCCTCAGAACCAGTAACTGAATAGAATGGCTTTTGGAGAGAGAGGGAGAGAGAGGTTGTTTTTTTAATTTATTATTTGATTGATAAACTAATTAGAAATTGAAATAAATGGTTTATTAATATATTATACGATTAATATATTAATTTGAACTAATAATAATTAATTAAGAATTAATTGGAATTAATTTGAAGGTAAATAAGAATTAATTAAAAATGCAGGCGGCTAAGTTGTAATTTCAATAATTGAACAAGAGAGTTTTCAGAACCTTCCCATGAGGGGGATGGTTAGGCCTCTTAGGGTTTCTAGAATGATTCTTTATGGATAAATAAGGAGTTGGATAATTACCTAATTTAAGATATTATTATAATATTCATTATGGGTTATCTAATGCGTGACAACCCGAAATTTTTTATCATGGAAAGTCCAACCAATCAACCAAAAGTCAGACTTATTCCAATGCCTTCTAGCGTTGTTAAGGACATTCTAATGCGTTCTAAGCCTAGTACACATAAGGATTGAGTGTCATGAAGTGTTAGCTTAGTATTGGAGGAATGAAAACGAGCTAGAAAACCCAACACATGGGGTTTATGGCCATAGACTCTATGTACGTCCATAAACACCCTCCTGGTCGTAAACTATCCCATATATATAACAGTTTGCTTCATTTTTCTTCATTTCTCCAAATCTTGACCACAAACTACCATTCTCTCTCAAGTATCATAAATTCAAGAACACCATTTCCACTCTTTCCTTTGTTTCTCCTTAGAATACAACTTAGGATCTTCAAACACTAGCCAAAACACAAAGATCTTCAAGTGTTCTTCAAGGGGGCTGTGAACCACTTATACATTTGGGCCGTAAACTCCTCAAGGACCTTCAAAGTGTGAGTACCACTTCTATCATTCAGTTAAGCATGTGTAACACTTGATTTCCTAGACTTTAAAAAACATCTAACTACATAAACTCCATGAGTTTATGGCCATAAACTCTTTGTTATGGCCGTAAACCCTTGCTTTGTACATATTTTGAGCCTTAAACACTTATAGATGCTTGTTAGCCATTAGAACTCTTGAACCCTTGAATCCCTATGAAACAAAAACCAAAAATGCATTCATTTTGGAGAGTTTACAGTCGTACACACTTGGTGTGGCCATAAACTCAAGTGTGGCCGAGAACACACTTCCCTTGGCCATACACTCCCCTTTGATCAATCACATTTGATTTCAACACTTCATTTCAAGTGTTTCCTAGTCCCCAAGGGTGTTTCCTTGCATATTAGTTGCTTTAAACACTAAATTCATGCCAATATATGCCATTATATGTCATTAGGACTCGTTTGTGTCTAGAGACTTCATTCGTGGAACTTCTCGTCCTTACGCGCATATTCGATTAAATCACCCACATAAGGTGAGTTCATACCCCTATAATCAATCTTTTAAACTGTTTTAAATGCTTTTAAGGGGGGAATACAAGTTGAACACAATGAAAACTGTGTAAATGCTTTGTGACAAACATCATTTCAAAGGATTTCTTATGCTTATAAAGTGATCAAATCATTTCAA
The DNA here is from genome assembly GCF_051521515.1 of Lactuca serriola. Classification (NCBI taxonomy): domain Eukaryota; kingdom Viridiplantae; phylum Streptophyta; class Magnoliopsida; order Asterales; family Asteraceae; genus Lactuca; species Lactuca serriola. The sequence continues at coordinate 203,507,950 of NC_136410.1, forward strand.
AAACTCTTTTAAAGTTATGCTACTTTATTGTTTATAAAACTCCATTTTTAATGTACAACCATAACTCAGTAGATAAAGGAGTCTTTTCATCAAGTCATTAACAGTTCAAGTAAACATACTAGTAAACTATAATATGTATAGTTTAGGAGTTCAAACATACTATAATGAGAAACAGGGAGGAACATACTATACACTATACAGAGAGAACATACAATACTAATACAAGAATATTATAACATTAATGTGAGCCACTACTTCACGACTTAGCAATATACTTGCTAGGTTCCGTGTTGTAACCAGAGTCTCCTGGAGGGAGAGCATGAGTTTGTGCATAGATCTATACATGATTCACACCCCAAACCTTGATGATAGCTACAATGGGTCTTGCAAGTCTACGGTTGACAAATGTCACATCAGTTTCGGTGCCGTTAGGTCGTCGTGGTAAATCACGTGTCATATCAGTATGGTTATAATCACATCACATTTCAACCTTAATTAACAAACTGCTTTTAAGGTAGTTAGTCCTTCGGTTTTCACTTTTACAAACAGTACTGAAAACTTACATCATTACAAAAGACAAACAGAACAGTCGAGTCTTAGTACATTCAGTAGAAAGGGGCCTATAATGTTGGCTTTATGATTTCGTAGTTTATACATCAAGGATATGTATTAATCGGGTCCGAGAGATAGTAGCATGTGTGCTTTCCACTTCATTTCCTGTTCTTTATTTGGTTGTGGGCTTAGAGCAGATGCACCCAGTCTACTATTTATTCGATCTTAGCTATATATATATATATATATATATATATATATATATATATATATATATATATTCCGTATACACCAAGTAATCATAAGGAGTACCAGGTAGAGGTCAGGTTATAAGATACAAATTCAATACATTGTTTTCTAGTACAAAACAAACTTTTCAGATAGTTCATAAGTGAACTAAAAACTTACCATTAAAGGGTTTAACCCATTTTATTAAACCAGTATAACTTAAACGACCTTGAGTGGTTAAATCTATAGTACCTTAGTTTATACAACAGGGTTATATATAATTAATATCTGATAGGTAGTTGGATGCATGATTTCCGCCTTACTTACATCACTAAAATCTTATGAACTCACCAGCTTAATTGTTGATCTACTCTTTCAAAATAACTTGTATTCTCAGGAAACTAGTAGACAGGTACACACGCTGAGATTCAGAAGATGGAGCATAATAGCTTCATATTTACATATGTAGTCTATGTTTTGTTAACCACATACTTTGTAAACACTTTCTTTCTAATGAAATTGTTGTTTATTACTTTGATTACTATGATGCATGTCTTGTGATACTAAACATGACGTCCTCCACCCCCGAACGTTTCCGCCATTCCGGTTTTGGGGTGTGACACATTGCATCCTATCTCAGCTATAAATAGACCCCTTGCCTAAGAATTTTTTGAACACTCATTACAGAAGTCATAACCAAAAATTTTCTCTTCCTCTCCTATCTCCTCAAGTTATCTAATTACTAAGGTTTGGAGTACAAGCCATTAGAGGCATTCAAGTTTTGGTGCTTGCTTTCCAAGGAACCTCAAAGGATTTTTGTGTGATTATTTACTACAATATCAAAAGGTATGTAACCATACTCTTATGTAAATTTTGATTAAAATATAATTTCCCTAGGGTTTCTTGATATTCATAGTTTATTACTGTTAATAGAGAAGACATAGATCCTTTCTAGGTTGCATGTGAACTTAAAGGATTAAGTGTTTGTCCACTCATATGTAATTTTTTATAACCTAGAAAAGCCATCAGTCATCAGTGGTATCAGAACTTTAGTTTTCTATTTGATTGTGCATAATAGTGAATGAATCAAAATTAGGGTTTATGGAAATTAAACCCTAATGGTTTAAATTTTCGCAAAAGGATAGGGTTCCTGAAACCCTAGCCTCCACCCCTTATTTTTGAAATTTCGTAAGTATCCCTTAGAGATTCTAGTTTCCTTAATTGCAATTTTAAATGCCTTAAAATTTTTATAATTAAAAACTTGGTAACCTTATACCTTTTTAGAAAATTAGAAGGGTATTTGGGATTAGAATTAAATTAATATTATTTTATTGTTTAATTAAAGATAATAATTTAATCCATAATAATTTAAATTTAATTTATTTTAATAAATGTTTGGTTTAAAATAATTATTTAAATCCCTAGTGATTTAAATTAATTTAATTGGTTAATTAAAAGATAATTGGTAAATCATTAATTGGTTAAAATTGATTAATTAATTGTTAATTTTGAAAATTACTTTTAAACCTAGTATTTTTGAAAAAAATTTAAACACATCTTATACTATGTATGATTAAAGTTTAATATATTATATGTTTAAGAAAAGCCAATCAAATCGCAATTAAGTCTCATTTATGAAGCCATACTATAAAGAGGGGGAGGGGGTAGGGGTATAAGGAAATGATCTATAAAATGATCGTTAAATGGGTGTCCACTCTCACCCACCGCTTCCTTGTATGGTGGAGGGTCGTTAACTGAACAGATTTGATAGGAATAACCTCATTAAAAGTATGAAGCTATAAAGTACTAGAAGCTTTTTATAAATCCCAACTCTAGTCACTTTAGAAAAAATATGAAGTTTATGCTAATCAATGAAAACACACATCACTCTTTATATGTCATTAGTGGAGCATGTGTGCTTAATTGGCACACTGATATAGTACTATAAAGTTGAGTGATGGAGAAATTGAAAATTATCATTGTTGGTGGAGCGTATATGGTTTACCGTCACATCAATTTGAGATGATAATGACCTCGAGGTTGTCAAATGGTTTTTCACGGTTATTCACATCTTATTTGTTATCCTCGGTATTCCAGTCACAAATTGAAGAGCATAATCTGAGATTAAATATGCCATTGATAAGATTCAATGAATCTTAATTGACCTAGGAATTTCATATTAGACTGAAATTGGTAAATTTGTATTGCCGACCTTGATAAATTCGCTATTAGATTATGACATCATTTTTCTTTATTGTGAATTGTATTTTGGATCCTAGTCTTGAATATTCATTTTGGTTTAAAATATTAAGGATTTATATCGTTAACTAAAAACGATGTATCTTTATGTAGGTGTATGGAACCAGTGATCTCGCTACTATTCAGTCTGCCACTCCCAAAGCTTTAACTTCACTCTTCTCTTGATTTTGTCAAAAGAGAAGCTCATTAGTCCAAATTATATGGATTGGATGAGAAATATGAAGATGACTCTTCGATTACATTCTTCAAAATCCTCTTGTTGAAATCGATGAATCTGCCATACTCTTGAAGAATTATCTACTTACAACAAGCATTCTGATGACACCATAAAAGTTTCTTGCATCATGGTTGCTACCATGATGCCCAAACTTCAAAAATTCTATGAGGAATTTTGGCCATATGATATGTGCCTCAACCTTTTTGGAAAGTTCCATAAGAAGGTTAGAGAAGAACGCTATGAAGGGGTCAAGTCTCTCATGGCGTGCAAGTTGAAGGAAGGAGAATCTGTTTTCGTTCACGTGTAAAGAATGCAGAGATACATGGAGCATTTGGAAAAACTCAGTGTGTCCTTTGACCAAGACTTTGCCATTGATATGATCCTTAACTCTTTAACTCCTACTTATGATCAGTTCATATTGACTTATCGTATGAACAATATAGAGATGGCATTGGCTGAACTCCATAATTTGTTGCAGGCTGCTGAATCACGGATCTACTTTGGATACAAGGTCTACCTATCCCTCTTTTCAGCTTATAAAAATGGAGTTTTATGTTTGAAGTGCTCGTTTCCTAACCATTGGATCTAGAAAAGGGAAAAAGAGAAAGGCTTATTCCCAATCCAATTGGAAAGGGAAGGCCCATGCTGGAGGTTTTGGTAATAGGTCCAAGTCGAAGCCCAAATTTGATATTCCGGCTATTAGTAACCCAAAGGAGGCCACTTGCTTTCATTGTGGCAAAAACGTTCATTAGATAAGAAGATACCCCCAAATACTTGCATGACTTGAAATATAGAAAGATCAAGCAATCTAGTTCAGGTATTTACATTATTCTAGTCAATAACACACAACTTTATCATTCTTGGGTCCTTGATACAGGATGTGGTTTCCATATTTGTTTTGATTTGCAGGGGCTAAGAGAAAGTGATGAAGTGGAGCATGGAATATTGAACCTGATCATGGGCAATAGGTGGACTTCGCCTGCTACCAAGATCAGGACTTATGGTCTTATGCTTAGTAGTGGTGTTAGGTTTGATTTGTTAAATTGTTGTTATTCTTCGTATATGATGAAAAACATTATTTCATTTCACACATTTTTTAGACAAGGTTTTATATACTCATTTAATAATGATATTGGTTCTATTTCAGCTTATAAAAATGGAGTTTTATGTTTGAAGCTTTAACTTGTAATGGTATATATGAAACTCTTATATGTGTTGATAACCTAGGGCATACTGTGTTTCATATTGGTTCGTTTAATGGTGTAGACAAAGAATGTTTATGGCATTGTTATCTTGGGCACATAAACAAGAAACCCATCGCCCAACTCCAAAAGGATGGAGTGTTGGAATATTTTGATCTTAGGACAGATGATGAATGTAAATCTTGTTTACTAGGAAAGATGACTAAGGCAACTTTCAATGGGACATTTGAAAAAAGTGAAGGATTGTTGGAGATATGGTTATATCTATTTAATCAAACATAAATTAGAAACCTTTGAAAGGTTCAAAGAGTTTAAGCACAAAGTCGGGAATCAACTGGATAGGAAGATAAAGATTCTTATATCTGACAGAGGTAGTGAATATCTTAGAATCGAGTTGCACAACTATCTTAAGGAGTGTGAAATTTTTTCACAATTGACTCATCCCAGAACACTAGAACTTAATGGTGTGGCTGAGAGGCATAATCAAACCTTACTAGATATGGTTCATTCCATGATGAATTGAGCTTCTCTTCCACTATCTTTCTGGGGATATGCTTTAGAAAAGGATGCTCATATCATGAATCTTGTCCCAATTAAGAAGGTTGCCAAAACACCTCATGAGATGTGGACGGGGAAGGTTCCATCGCTCGCACATCGTAAGGTTTATGGTTATGAAGCTCTCATAATATGAGAGACAAATGATCAACTTGAACCCTGAGTCTAGAAGTGTTATTCCATTGGCTACCCACAGAAGTCATATGGATACTTGTTCTATTGACTTAGTGAGAATGTGGTCTTTATAGCGCGAAGAGGAGTCTTTCGCGAGAGAGAGCTCATATTCAAAGAGGAAAGTGGGAGTGCTATTTATCTTGAATAAATTCAAGAGTCATCCAATGAAAGAGCCTCAAACAATACTGACACTCAACATAAGGAATAAATTATAATTGAGCCAGTTGACAACTCATTACCTCTTCGTCGATCTAGTAGGGTTAGCGTGCCACCTGAGTTCTATGGTTTCCATATTACTACATATGTTGATATGTTTGTCAGTAGTCATACACTGGTAAATTTGGATGAGCCTGCTAACTTCAAAGAAGCGATGGTTGGCCATGTATGATAACCAAGTATGGAACTTGGTTGATCAAGTACCTAGTCGAAAGACAGTCAGGTGCAAATGGATCTTCAAGAAGATGACTGACATGGATGGGAAAGTACAAACTTTCTAAGCTAAGATGGTTGCTAAGGGATTTAATCAAACCTAAGGAGATGAATATGATGAGACCTTTTCACCAGTAGCTAAGATAAAGTTTATCTAGATAATGCTTGCTATAGCTGCATTTCATGATTATGAAATATGGAAGGTGGATGTCAAAACAACCTTCCTTAATGGGAAGTTATCTAAGGATGTATACATGAGTCAGCCAAAGGGTTTTGTGCATGAAAAGTTTCATGATCGAGTGTGTAAGCTTGAGAAATATATTTATGGATTAAAACAAGCATCTCGCAGCTGGAATCATTGTTTCCATGAGAAAGAGTTTAGATTCTTTATAAGTGAAGATGATTCATGCGTATATGTCAAAGCTAGTGGGAGTATAGTGACCCTCCTAGTCTTGTATGTTGATGACATACTCCTCATAGGAAACAACATTCCAACTTTGCAAGAAGTTAAGTCTTAGCTTGGAAAGTGTTTCACTATGAAGGATATACGGGAAGCGGCCTATATTCTTGGAATAAGAATTCACCAGGATAGAAAGAATCATCTCATTGTTGATATATTTCGATAAAATATTGAAGCATTTTAGTATGGAGAATTTAAGAAAGGAGAAGTGCCTATTCATAGTACTGTTAAATTGAGTAAGACTCAAACTCCCAGTGTTGATGAAGAGATAGCTGACATGAGTTGAGTCCTATATGCTTCAGCTGTAGGATCGATCATGCATGAAATGAAACGTACTTGCCCTGATGTGTCTTATGCTTTAAGCATGGTTAGTCGATTTCATGGTAATCCTGGCAGAGCACATTGGATTGTAGTGAAGAATATTCTTAAGTATCTACAAAGAACAAAATACATGTTTCTAGTTCTTGGCGGCAGTGATACATTAAGAGTGAATGGTTAGAGTAACGACAACTTTCAAACAGATGGAGACAATTTTTGTTTGTAGTCTGGATGGGTCTTCTTGTTAAATGGTGTGACAACCCAAAGTTTATTCCGTTACATTACCCCGTTACCGTTAACGGAATATTCCATTTTATAAAAGTTCCATTAATTAGAGGTCGCCAAATAAATAAATGTTTTATTTATTTACATTATATGTCGTTAACATCGTGATAAAAGAAATAAAGACACTTACTTTACATTTCCATATTAATTTGGAAAAAGTTAATTTTATTACGACCACTAAATCGGGTGCGACCAAAAGCCCCGTTTAACGGCAGTATTGGGTAGATTTCCACTGAGCTCCAACTCCAACCCATATATAAGGGGGGATGGACTTCATTCCACCCCTTTTCACCCTCTCTCTAAACTCTCTCTTTACAACGTATTTTTCGCGCCAAAAACCGCAAGTTTCCGCCTCCAAATCGTAAGTTCTTGTACCCTAGCTTGTTTTACAACCCATTGCATGTCATATTAGCTCAAAAATCATCCAAGAAGGCAAGGAGTAAGGAGTTTATGGCCCAAGAACACTCTAGGGCCGTAAACCCCAAAAATGATGCCAAACTTGCCTTTAAACTCATCCTTAAAGTTGGAAACTAATTGGGGATTTAGCCTAGGGGTGTTTGAACCATAAAACAACAATTTTTGGGACATAAAAGAGGCTTTACGGCCCAAGCACATGCTTACGCCGTAACCACCCTCTAAACTTGTAAAATCAAGTTCCAAACACTCCCAAACCACCCTTAGGCTTAAGACATAAATTAGGGACTTGCTATTTCAGGTTTGGAGCAATTAAACACAATGAAATGAGGGGTAAAAAGGAGTTTACGGCCCAAGCACATGCTTAGGCCGTAAACACCCCCAAACAATGCCAAATGATAGTATATGTCCCCTAAATGGCCTTATAGCTTCACTAGAAATGCTAGGGTTGAAACAAGGGCTTAAAATCAAAGTTTAAAGGGGTGCATGAGAGTTCACGGCCAAGCCATAGAGCTTACGGCCGTAAAATCCCAAGGAATGGTCATTTGGACCGTAAACTCCATGGGAGTGCACTCTTGGAACCGTAAACACCCTATAGCCTTGGATAATTACTTAAAACCAATTCTAGAAGCACTTGGGACTTGAAACTACCCTAAAACAATCCTCCCATGAGTTTACAGCCGTAAACTCATGGGGAATATGGCCTCCCAACCATGAACTCATATAAAGTGAGTTTTAGGAGAGTAAACTCCTTATTCAAGCCATACACACCCTTAGATGTTACCCGGGACACCCCTAACGCTTAATTAAAAGTGTTTTCGCACTTAGGAAGCGTATACTTGTTTAATTAGTATTAAATGTACTAATTGTACGTGAACATATGTTATCATATGTTAAATAGTTCACTAAGTGTGTCCAAGTCTTTACTTGACACCGAGCTCCCAACCGGCACCTTCGTCGGATCCACTTACACCAGGTGAGTTCATACCCCTGAATGAACCTTTTAAATGTTTTTACATGTTTTATAGGGGGGATACAAGTTAAACATGCCAGTTATCATATCAATCACATGTGATTGATAACCCGCATGCACAAGGATTTACCACATTATGAATTGTTTTACCAAGTAGGATACTATAAATGGTTTTCCAAAAGGTTTTCACTTGTTCAAAACTCTTACTTATACTGTTTTATCAAAGTTCATTTTAAACTGGTTTATGAAAAGTTTCCAAAGAATTTCTAAAGGTTTTCAAACTTATTTTACCAAAGAACACCAAGTTGTGATTTTCTCAAGTATAAAGGTTTTCTTCCATGTTTTGATACTCCCTCTTAGTTTAAACTCCTACTTGATAACACTTTCACTTCGTGATCGTTTATACTTGTTATTGCCTCTATTTCACTTATACTTGTAGTCGCTTATGCCTATTAGACGCTCTCACTTCACTTGTTGTAGCTTCTACTTCGTGATACACTTATATTTGGTAACGTTTATACTTCACGATTCGGTTATTCCACACTGTACGTTTATACATCACGATTTGGTTACTCCATACTGTACGTTTATACATCACGATTCGGTTATTCCACACTGTACGTTTATACATCACGATTCGGTTATACTTCACGATACGTTTCCACTTGTTACACACTCAGACGTAGTTAGATGTATTCATGTGCTTGTATAGGTGTATATAAATAATGATTGAAGGACTTAGGAAGGCTTGTCCGCCCTATTTCCTTTTCTTCGTTGAGATGTGGTCTGGTGGGATCGGATGGCCGTCCGAAGGTCGTTTGATTCATTAGTTATATATTATGTATAAGAGCATAGACATATAGGTTTGCATTAGTCAGTTCAGTTATGAGTCTCTACCTCTAGTTCAACACTTATATTGGAAACACACTCCCCACTATTTGGGATGCATCTTTGGGACACGACCTTCTCCGTCGTCTAATTGGTAACCAGAGTCTCCTGTAGGGAGAGCGGACATTATGTGTATAGATCTATACGGGATTGACACCCCCGCACCCTGACTGCTAGCTACAGTCCACGGCCTACCAAGCCAAGGGGTGACAAATGTCATGTTTTATATAGACGCTTGCAAGGTGTCAGGTACTCTAGTGTCGGTTAGTATGGTTACGAGTATCCCGGGTTACCTTATAATTCATGGCCTTAAGGTAACGGTATTTTACACTGTATTTCACACTGTATTTTACACTGTATGCTGGAAACCCACTATCAGAGTCACACTGTTTTTAGACCTTACTAGCTGTATCTTTCATTAGATACTGTCTGGGGTTTGTATCCTCTGTTTTAGACTTTACTAGCTGTATCTTTCATTAGATACTATCTGGGTCTGTATCCTCTGTTTTAGACCTTACTAGCTGTATCTTTCATTTGGTACCGTCTGGGGTCTGTGTCTCTTTTGTTAGACTGAGCCAGGCGCGTCGTTCGTTCGATACTCTCCTGGAGTCTATGATTCCTCTTGCCTTAGTCAGCAGTCTTCACTGCTGAGGCATATGTTATTTTCCCTGATTTCTCCTGCTTTCTTTAATAATCAAATTCTGTATTTTGATAGTGATAGCGATTAAGGGAAAACTACTTTTTACCACATAACTCCGTCCAGTCTTGGTAGAAGACTGCTTTTATTAAAGAAAATATAGGATTTTCTGGAAAAGACACTAATGTAATGGACACTCTAAAACTACCAATTTTATTAAAGTTATTTGGGTAAAATGACACTAAATACTTATGAACTCACCAGCATTTGTAAAAATGCTGATACTCGCTTTTCAAATAACTTGTATTCTCAGGTCAGCTTTAGACAGGTACATTCCAGGAGCTTCTATTGAAGACGGTTTTGTGCCAAGCTACTCTAATATTATTACTTGTATTATTGTGTTGTATTGTTATGTAAATCATGTAAAACTATTACTATTAATGCAATGGTTGTTGTACTTTGATTACTATAATGCATGTGTTGTGATACTTGACATGACGTCATCCACCCCAGAACATTTCCGCCGTTCCGGTCTTGGGGTGTGACAAATGGGGGAGCGGTTACTTGGAAGAGTTCCAAGAAAGACACGGTGTTTGATTCCACATGTGAGTTAGAGTACATTGCAGCAAGTGAAGCATCAAAGGAAGCAACATGGACGCAGAACTTTATCAGAGATCTTGGATTCATTCCAACTATTTAAGAACCAATAGAACTCTTCTGTGATAATGAAGGAATGGTTTATTTGACAAAAGAACCAAAGGATCATGGTAGATCCAAGCATATCGACAGAAAGTACCATTACATTTGACATCGAGTTAAAGAAGGACACCTTATGATGAATAAAGTATCATTGGAAGACAAGATTGCAAATCCTTTCACAAAGGCTCTGAACTGAGTCAAACACTACCAACATGTTAGGAGCATAGGGTTAGGAGACGATGTTAGTTTTAGTAGTTAGGTGATATTTTGAAACTTGTAACTGAATAAATGTACTTGACTTTTGTGAATGATTAATAGAGAATTATTTGTGACTATCGTGCTGCCTTTTTCAATTATTTATTCTTGTGTTTCATTTACCATGTTTTACTTCCTGAGTAATTTGAATTATTCAAACTACCATAGTCGTTCATACTTTTGGAAGTAAGTAGTGAATTAAGACTATCATGAATTGATTGTAGATTGTCAATTGAGGTTAAGACATTGGAATTGGAATTGTTGCAATATTCATGAGTACTTTGGAAATAGAGATTTTAAGTATTGGATAAACCCACGCTTAGAGATTACATCATGGATCTAGTAACGAGTAATTCTAAGATGATAATATCTACTATTCTTCAAATGCAGACATATAAGTTGTAATTTACAAATGGGTTGTATATTGGTATTGAATAAACGTATCAGTAACTTGATGTTATAAAATGTAGCATCATATAAGATTTTGTGAGTAAAGGTTACAATTATATAGTCAAAGTTTATTCATTCCTTTTTCTTTAACAAAAAATAAGATATCATCGGGCCCCTCGATGATTTTATGTTGACATTATAGTGTTGGGCCCAGCCAGGACTAACTGATGTGTTCAATTTCAAGTCTAATAAAGTCTTTAGAAGTTGGAAGACAAAATATTGGACAATGAGATTGACTCTAATCCATGTCTCATTTATATAAAATATCATGAAGAACGAATGAATAGTTGATCACTTATCTTAGGGCTAATAGTTGATTTGAATCAGAGTTCGGTAGTGCATTTCGAAAGCACTCTTTGATGTTTAGTTCATGGTCTATATTTGCAATTTTAGTTACAGACTTATTGATGTAGGAGACTATTGGATTAAGGTGTTTAAGCCAATAACTAAATTGGTATATTCTTCAATTAGAAGCAAAGTCCTTATTTGATTAATAAATTATTTAGAAAATGAAATAAATGATTTATTAATAAATTATATGATTAATATATTAATTTGAAATAATAACAATTAATTTTAGAATTAATCAGAAATTAATTGGAATTAATTTCGGGTTAATTAGAATTAACTAAAAGTGTAGGGGCTAAGTTGTAATTTTTTCAATAGTTGAACATGAGTGGTTCCAGAACCTTCCAAGGAGGGGGATGGTTTTGAAAAGCCTCTTAGGGTTTCTAGAATGATTCCTTATAAATAAATAAGAAGTTGGATAATTACCTAATTTAAGATATTATTATAATATTCAATTAGGGTTATCCAAGGCTTTCTATCTCAGCTATAAATAGACCCCTTGCCTAAGGATTTTCTTAACACTCCTTACGCAATTCATAGAGCCAAAATTTTTCTCTTCCTCTCCTCTCGCCTCATGTCTTCTAGTTACTAGGGTTTTTGGGACAAGCCATTAGAGGCATTCAAGTTTTTGGTGCTTGCATTCCATGTAACCTCAAAGGATTTTGGTGTGATTATTTACTACAATAATAAAAAAGGTATGTAACCCTACTCCTATGTAAACTTCGATTGAAATAGGGGTTCCCTAGGGTTTCTTGGTATTTAAACTTGATTGCCATCAATAGAGAAGACATAGATCATTTCTAGGTTGCATGTGAAATTAAGGGTTTAAGTTTTTCTCCACTCATATGTAGTTTTTTATAACCTAAAAACAAGAAATTCCTCCAATGGTTAAGAAGCATGATGCTCCAAAAGCTACAGTTTTTGATAAATCATTGAAAAGGTGTTTGGATGAGATTAGTCCATAAATCACTGAAGTCACTGTGGGAACAAGTTATGTGAGAATTTTTGCACAACATGAGGCTGATCAGAACGATAAGGAAGCAGAGAAGGAAGATCAAATGAATAAGGAAGAAGTTATATAAATAATGAAACAACTTCATATTTAGTTGGATAGATAAGATGTAGAGAAGAAAGAAAAGTAAGCACCCAAAGCTACTTTGAATGCTCTATGGCTTGAATGGACAACTGAAAGAATTCAAGAAGAGGCCATCATGACTGTTGAAAATATTGGCTTGATCCAAGTTCATCTTTTGTGATTGAAAATAAAAGAGATTGTCAATTGGATTTTCCAATGATAGCAAGGGCGTTTCTTTTAAAAAGTTTTCCAAACACATTTAGAGTTCCTATGTCAAATTGTGTTGTGAATAAGAAGCTACTTGTCACACCCCCGAACCAGACGGCGGAAACGTCCGGGGGCTGTCGTGACTCAATTGAATACCATAACATTGAATATATATGAAACATAACAACATTCGTCACCATGCATTAATATCGTACAACCAGTAGAGTTTACATGAAGTACATTGTTTAAACATTACATTCCCAAAAATAAATTGTTCGATTCGTACATAAATAAACTGCAAGCCATCACTGAATATGATTTCCTTTAATTCACTGGTTCCCTGAGAATACAAGTATTTTGAAAAACGTCAACATATGAAATGTTGGTGAGTTCATAAGCGGTAATTGAAAAAAAACAATGTTTCGTGTCGTTTGAAAACCACCAGAAAATCCGATATTTTCTGAAAAGGAAAGCTTTTGAAAACGTTTGTGAAGATCCATAGGTATGCTTGTTTGTTTCTATACTTGTAAAAATTGTTCGTTGAAGTTGTATGCATTTTGAATCTTTATGTATTGAAAACCCTAGGAAAACCCGATGTTTTCCTAATTCCTTGAATTCCATGAAGTTACATTGAAACCATTGTATAGAGCGTAGTGTCAGTCCCAGGCGACGTTGGATTATTTTTGAGCATGATTATTTGCTACAAACACGCATTACACAAACGACCAGTTTATAGCTATACTAACGATCCCGTAGGCGTCGTCCGTACTAATCACGTTATCCAATCGCCCTGACTATGTGTAGTCCCACATCCGAAGAGAAAGAGGACACGAAGACCTCGATGACTCCATTGACCGGTTGGGGATAAAAATGTACGAGGGGTCCCAGACCCGCCTCACATGAAATGTAGACTTTACTAGCAATACCAAAGGACCCTTGGGGACCAGTAGTATACAAGCCATTGAAAGTCCTTTTACGTCGTGTTAGATCGGTAAAACCCAACACTTCGTAAGATAGAGGTCTTCGGGCCTTAAGATCAGGTCATTGGGCTAGCTAGGCTCAACGAACAAGATTTTACACTTTTGGGGCCCAAAGATGGTGCGTAGACGTCTGTGCACACTCGCATGTATATTGAATTCCCAAACGTTACTTGTATGAATCGTAGTGTCGTCGTGTTAGTAGTTTCGGATTTTCATTGGTTCGAGACCGAACCAATTCGTTTCACAACGATTTTTGGTATTGTAGTGTATTGTATTTCGTCGATAGTCGCGGTGCCATTATTTGATCAAATTGTATGTATTGAATTAGCCTTGAAAGTTTTCTGTTTTCAGCCCCTCATTGTTTGTAAAATTTACTTTTTCAACTCTTTAATTAAATACTTTCCGGTTTGGTCCTTAAATCAATTTTCTTGACATTTTAACACCAAAAACTATTGCAATTGATATTTTTCAGCATATTTTTCAATGAAAACAGTTTAAGTCCCTGAAATTTCAGTTTTCTCGGTTATAACCCTTCTTTTCGCAACTTTGACAATTTTGGCCCAAATTGTAAAATTTTTGCAACTTTGGTCCTTTTTAAATTTAAAAAGGATTTTAAACCTTTGAAAAGGACTTGGAACACTTATAGTCCACTGTTTTACAGAAAAACACAGTTTTGGCCCTCCAAAACATAAAATCTCGCATAATGGGCCTCATTGGGCCGAAAATGTCATTTTTAGCCCATTAAGCTTGAAGTTTATGTTTTTAATCCTCTAAATGAGTATATTTCCAGAAATTGTTTTATTGAAACTGTTTTGACACACCTCATCCATCAGAATTCGTGATATGTCAATTTGGGCCCTTAATTTTGTATTTTTCACATTTTAGGTCCAAAAATTTGTGTTTTTAGCCCAAAGAAATTGTTACTAAACCATTTAGCCATTTTTCTAGAAATACTTTGTATGTAGAAATATATTTGATGCTAAAATCATTTAACATAAGGTATATCTCGGTTTTGAGGGGTTTTATGGCTAGATTCAACATTATAACACACAAAAGCATACATATAAGCATGGAAATCATACAAGGCATACAAAACACATATAGATCTACACTTTCACTTGTATTCCCCCCCCCCCCCCCCCCACAAAACTCATAAAAACAGAAAATAGGGGGTATGAAGCTCACCTTGGGTGTGGTTTCGGTTTTACAAAGAAAATGGAAGAAAAATGGAGTGATTTTCGGCCTTAGCACCCTTCCTTGGTAGATCTCGAGTTTGGTGACTTCTAAGGTGTATGATCACAAGTTGGAATAGATTTAGAAGAGGTTTTTGATGGAATGAAATAGCTAGATCATATATATAAGTAAATACTTACCTAAGATGGTGATTAGCTTGAAAGATCCTCTTGAAAGCTTCTTAGAATCTCGAAATTATGGGGAGGAAAGGAGAGAGTTTTCTTGAATGTTCTTTGAGAGAATTTGTGAAATGTGTGTGTGTTTGAGATGTGGCCGAGAGTGAGAGAGAGGAGAGGATAGAAGTGATTTTGAAGTGATGCTTGCTTGGAAACATGAGTTGTGTGCATGGAAACCCAACAAATAAAAGTGAGGTGGCAACCCAAAGTCAACTCTCCCTTTTTCCTTGGGCTTGGGCCGAGAATGGAGAGGGAAGAAGGGATTTTTGGGCTTTTTGCCCCTAAGCCCAATATTAGAGCTAGTTTGGGTGTTTATTGGCCTTATAAAATAAAATTGTGATTTTTATGCTTTAATAAGCTAGATTAGGTTAATCATGGATCAAAGCTTTTAATTTATTTCATTCTAGGCCCAATATGGACCATAATATTGAAATAAATAAATGTGGGTCCAATTAGAGCCCAATTAGGGTTCTAAGCCCATGATAGTCTAATTGGAAGCTTATTGGTCCATTTGGATCCAATAAGGGAGTCCTAGTCCAAAATGGACTTAAACAAGGACTTCTAGGGTTTCCAATTGTTTGATGACTATTTGTAGTACTTGCATGATGTATTTGATTGAAGTTTTTGATGTCATAATAATAGGTGTCACACATGCTCTTAAGTTTTTGATTCACATTAACTTGAGTGTATAGATTACATGACACAAAATTTCCAGTTGTGACACTACTCAAGTTTTATGGTACACATTCAAAGCCATAACATAAAGTTTGGAGTCTGAAAATAGATTGTGGCTATAAATAAGATTGAAGAAGCAGAATTAAATGGTTATTTTAATTGTAAACTCACTATATTGAGGGGTTCAAGTAATGGAGAGTTTGTGTTCATTTTTGTTGATATTTTGATCGTGAATCCTTGATATTTCTATATTTATACATATAATTATGAATTATTTAAGTACATTTTAGCTTTATTTTGGTTAACTGCAAAGATATTTGGTGCTTAATAAGTATAAAATCTATTTTATATCCAAAGAAAGACATTCTCAAGGAAAAGGACTACAAATGGACAAAGTTGGAAACTTGGAGGTGGGAGCATGCATGAAGAGAAAGAAAGGAGGAAATGTGCAAAAAGAAGATTCCATAGCGTGGCTAACTCTGGTCCACGACGTGGAGATATAGAAGCTTCCCGATGAATCTACGGAGACTTAAAGCCCACACATGTAAAGTGTCGAATTTTGGGAAAATATTTATATGATCGTTAGGTCGAATTTTTGAGGTGTGCTGTTGATACCTACAACTAAAAGTAACAAAATACTTCTGAGAAACCCTTAGGAGGCTAGAATTTGATTAAAGAGCAAGTAATAGAGATATCCGAGTGAAGAGCATCATCAATCATTCATTTTCTAGTTTTGACTATATTTAATATAGTTTACTTCATGTTTATGTGTTTTTTTGCTTTGATCATGGGATAATAACCCTTTAGATTTGTTTATATGAGATGAACCCTAATATTATATGTTGATTTCTTATTTTTTGGATTTATGAAGTTGGTTTTAATGTGTGTTTCATAGATCTTTACCCTAGTATGTTAAAGTTCTAGCCTTTATTGTTTTTCCTTAAAGTTTTGAGTAGTTAGATGATCATTTTGATTGCATAAACTTTTTATCTAGTTGCTTATGAAAATTGAATTTCTAGCTCTAATGATTGAACATATCCTAGAGTTAGGTGGTAAAAGTTGGTTGCTATAATTGTGCTAGAGAGCATTATTGATAGATAATATGTGCTTTATTTACTTGAATTGAACATAAATAGGTAATTCTTAGATCTTATTATTCATAGTCCAATATATATTTTAAAATCAATTTGGTATTCTTAAGTTTCTTGACCATTGTAATTCAAGTTCATAAATTGGTATATAATATATGATAAGTATTCGAATCATGATAACTACTAAGTTATAATTTGGTAACCAATAGAATAAATCCATTATCTTGAAATTAACCATAGGAAATGGGGGGATTTGAAGCTAAATGGAAGTATCTTTTATTATGATTAAAAATCGGTTTCTAATTGTTTGCTTTTGTTTGAAGTATTATTAGTTAAGTGTTTATTTATGTTTTTTCTGAACTTAAAAAATCAGATAAAAACCCCATTAAAAGTATTTCTTTAGTTTAATTTTTAGTAATTAATTTTAGTTTAAAATTTTGTTCCCTATGTTCGACTCCTTACTTGCTCTACTATACTACTACATGACCAGGTACACTGTCTATTGTTTTTAGCTGGTAAAATTGGTTAGGGTTATAAATTTAATGCTTAGTGAGTTTAAAACACATCAATCCTTATGATTGGATCATGCTATTTGATATTTTGAAGAAGAATGAATCACAAGTTGCTCCTCAACTCCATTATTTGAAGCGAATGATCAGATCATATGTCATGGAGTTGGTTAAGATAGATGTGGAAATAGTTGGTTCCTTAAAGAAAGACACAATTGTTAAACCTTATGAACAATTAGAAATCTTGAGGAAATTCGAAATTATGGGGAGGAAAGGAGAGAGTTTTCTTGAATGTTCTTTGAGAGAATTTGTGAAATGTGTGTGTGTTTGAGATGTGGCCGAGAGTGAGAGAGAGGAGAGGATAGAAGTGATTTTGAAGTGATGCTTGCTTGGAAACATGAGTTGTGTGCATGGAAACCCAACAAATAAAAGTGAGGTGGCAACCCAAAGTCAACTCTCCCTTTTTCCTTGGGCTTGGGCCGAGAATGGAGAGGGAAGAAGGGATTTTTGGGCTTTTTGCCCCTAAGCCCAATATTAGAGCTAGTTTGGGTGTTTATTGGCCTTATAAAATAAAATTGTGATTTTTATGCTTTAATAAGCTAGATTAGGTTAATCATGGATCAAAGCTTTTAATTTATTTCATTCTAGGCCCAATATGGCCCATAATATTGAAATAAATAAATGTGGGTCCAATTAGAGCCCAATTAGGGTTCTAAGCCCATGATAGTCTAATTGGAAGCTTATTGGTCCATTTGGATCCAATAAGGGAGTCCTAGTCCAAAATGGACTTAAACAAGGACTTCTAGGGTTTCCAATTGTTTGATGACTATTTGTAGTACTTGCATGATGTATTTGATTGAAGTTTTTGATGTCATAATAATAGGTGTCACACATGCTCTTAAGTTTTTTATTCACATTAACTTGAGTGTATAGATTACATGACACAAGATTTCCAGTTGTGACATCATCCCCCCGTTAGAGGGAATTTCGTCCCGAAATTCTGTTTGAAAGCTAGATTTGAGAATGCTAGAATAGGTGAGGGTACTTTTTCTTCATTTGATCTTCGCGTTCCCACGTGAATTCTGGCCCACGCTTTGCGTTCCACCGTACCTTCACGATCGGGATGCGACTCTGCTTAGTACGCTTCACCTCCCTGTCCATGATTTCGATTGGTTCTTCGACGAACAAGAGATTCTCATTGATTTCGATTTCGTCAAGAGGAATGACAAGGGTTTCATCTGATAGGCACTTTTTCAGATTAGAGACATGAAACACGGGGTGTACACCGTTTAGCTCCGCGGGTAGTTGTAGTCTGTATGCTACTGGGCCTATTCGGGCGACGATTTCGAAAGGTCCAATGTATCGCGGGTTCAACTTTCCCCGTTTTCCGAAACGTATAACCCCTTTCCAGGGTGAGACTTTCAACAGTACTCGATCACCAACCTGGAATTCTAAGGGCTTTCGCCGTTTATCGGCGTAGCTCTTTTGTCGGTCACGCGATGCTTGTAATCGAGCTCTGATCTGAACGATCTTTTCTGTGGTTTCGCGAATGATCTCCGGTCCTGTTAGTGCCCTGTCCAACGTATGCGTTCTTGCTAGCTGGGTGTCACCTACTTCAGCCCAACATAACGGTGATATACATTTACGCCCGTACAGTGCTTCGAAAGGAGCCACCTTGATGCTCGAATGGTAACTATTGTTATATCAGAACTCGATCAACGGTAGGTGGGTATCCCAAGACTTTCCAAAGTCTATCACACAAGCACGCAGCATGTCTTCAAGCGTTTGAATGGTTCGTTCACTTTGACCGTCCGTTTGTGGGTGATATGCGGTGCTCATATCAAGATGAGTTCCCATTGCCTTGTGGAGTGATTGCCAAAAGCGCGATGTGAACCTACTGTCCCTATCCGAGATGATAGATTTTGGCACTCCATGGAGTCTTACGATTTCTCGTAGGTACAAACGCGTCAGTCTCTCCATCTTGTAGGATTCTTTGATTGGCAGGAAATGGGCAGATTTCGTCAGTCGGTCGATTATTACCCATATGGTGTCTAGTCTGTCCGGCGTCTTGGGCAGCTTGGTCACGAAATCCATAGAAATCCCCTCCCATTTCCACTCAGGGATTGCCGGTTGCTGTAACAATCCGGAAGGTTTCTGGTACTCCACCTTTACTTTAGCGCACGTAAGGCACTTACTAACATAGGTCGCGATTTCCACCTTCATGTTAGGCCACCAATAGTGTTGTTTAATGTCCAAATACATCTTGTCCGAACCGGGATGAATGGAGTATCGTGTCTTGTGGGCTTCCTTCATAACGGTCTCCCTAAATCCTCCGATTTTTGGGACCCAAATACGGTTCATGAAGTAGTATACCCCATTCTCTTTTGCTTCTAGGTTCTTTTCCATCCCGCGCAATGCCTCGCTAATTATATTTTCCGTCTTCATAGCCTCCGACTGGACTGATGCAATTTGAGTGGTCAGGTGAGATTGAATGGTTATCGAGAGAGTTTTCGTATGGCGATTAGAGTACTCCTTCCGACTTAATGCATCAGCTACCACGTTGGCCTTGCCTGGATGGTACTTGATCTCGCATTCGTAGTCGTTTAGTAATTCCACCCATCTTCGTTGTCTCATGTTCAGCTCTTTCTGATTCAGGATGTGCTGGAGGCTCTTGTGGTCCGTGAAGATGGTGCACTTTGTATCGTACAGGTAATGCCTCCAAATTTTCAGAGCGAAGACCACGGCTCCCAGTTCTAGGTCATGGGTCGTGTAATTTACTTCGTGCGTCTTTAATTGGCGGGACGCATATGCTATCACTCTTCCACGTTGCATGAGAACGCAACCTAAGCCCTGATTCGACGCGTCACAATAGACCACAAAATCTTCCGTTCCTTCAAGTAGAGATAGTACAGGAGCACTACAGAGAGCTTGCTTCAAGGTTCGAAACACAATTTCTTGTTGGTCTGTCCATTTGAATGGCACGCCCTTCTGCGTAAGCAAGGTAAGCGGCTTGGCGATCTTAGAGAAGTTTTGGATGAATCTCTTATAGTAGTCTGCTAGGCCTAAGAACTGACGAATTTCTGTGGGCGTAGTCGGAGTTGCCCATCCTTCCACGGCTTTGACCTTAGAGGGATCCACATGAATTCCGTCTTGACTGACTACGTGGCCTAGAAAATTCACGCTCCGGAGCCAGAACTCACACTTAGAGAGTTTGGCGTAAAGCTTTTCCGATCGCAGAGTCTCTAGGACTTGTCGGAGATGTTGGCCATGCTCCTATTTGCTTCGAGAATAGACGAGGATGTCATCGATAAACACAATGACGAAGTTGTCAAGGAACGGTCGACAGATTCGATTCATTAGGTCCATGAATGCGGCAGGTGCATTTGTTAGACCGAAGGGCATTACGACGAATTCATAATGTCCGTAGCGGGTTCGGAAAGCGGTTTTAGGAATATCCTCTTCTCGGACTTTGAGTTGGTGGTATCCGGACCGTAGATCTATTTTAGAAAAATAACTAGCTCCTTGGAGCTGGTCGAATAGATCATCGATTCGTGGGAGTGGGTAGCGGTTTTTAACAGTGAGTTTATTTAACTCTCTGTAATCGATACACATTCTGAAAGATCCGTCCTTCTTTTTGACAAAGAGCACCGGAGCTCCCCATGGCGAGTGGCTAGGTCGGATAAATCCCTTGTCCAGAAGCTCACTGAGTTGGCTGGACAGTTCCTGCATTTCAGCGGGAGCCAACCGATATGGTGATTTAGCGAGAGGAGTTGCTCCTGGAACGAGGTCGATTCGGAACTCAACCTGTCTCTCTGGGGGTACTCCTGGAAGATCTTCAGGAAACACGTCCGGAAATTCACATGCTACCGGAATATCTTGGATGTTAGTTTCTTCTTTGGTCTTGTCCACTATGTGAGCCAAGAACGCCAAATTGTTCTTTCGCAGATGTTTTTGTGCTTTGATGCACGATATGAGACGAAGATTCGTATTGGGTTTGTCTCCGTAAATTACTAGGGTTTCGTGATTCGGGAGACGAAGGCGAACGTCCTTCTCGTGGCACATAATCTCAGCATGGTGGGGGCTTAACCAATCCATGTCGATAATCACATCGAAACTCCTAATTGATATTGGCATTAGGTCTATTTGAAAAACGTGTTGGTTGAGGGTTAGGGTACATCCGATGTAGATTTCCCTAGTGGATTCGGTTTTCCCATTGGCCATTTCCACCGTATAGGTTTCATTTAGCTTCTGGGGTTGTTGTTTTAATAAATGTTTAAACTTTTCGCTTACGAAACTTCGCTCCGCTCCGGTATCAAATAAGATGCATGCATAGGTGTGGTTTAGGAGGAACGTACCGGTCACAACTGCGGGGTCCTAAACTGCATCATTCTGACCCATAGTCAGTATTCTTCCTGCTCCTCTGTTTCCTGAATTGTTGTTGTTAGGGCAATCTCGACGGAAGTGCCCCGTCCTTCCACACCCGAAGCAGGTGTGGCTAGGCCCTGCATTGTTGCCGCCGGCATTGGTGTTGTTGTTATTGCGGTAGTTGTTGTTGTTGTTGTTCTGATTGTTTCCCTGACTCTGATTCTGGGGAGGATAAGTCCTGCAGAACCTTGCAGTGTGTCCCCTTCGGTTGCAACTGGTGCAATAGAGTTCTCTGCATTCGTCGTGATGATGGAGGCCGCATTTATTGCATTTGGGAAGATTACCGGAGTAGGGTCTTGAAGCATTTGAAGCAGCTGAGGCTGGAGCATGTGGTGTGGCTGGAACCGGTGCGGTGACAGCGTTAACTGCCACCGTTTGCTGCTTTTTAGAGGTCTTGGGGCCCTGACGCCCCTTTCTCTTGTTGTTCCACCCTTTCTTGCCATCACCCTCCTTTTTCTTCTCAGTCTCCACTGGCTTCTCGCCCTTCTTGTTGTTATGATCATATAGCCTCTTTGCCAATCTCTTCGCACTGTCAAACGTTTCAGGGTTCGCAGCTATCACATTCCCTTGAATGGGAGGTGTCAGTCCCCAGATGAATCGTTCGATCTTCTTTCCTTCTGATGTGATCATACCCGGGCACAACAGAGATAGTTCGCTAAATCTCGATATGTAGGCATCGATGTTCGCATTCTGCACAGTGAGGTTCCATAGCTCCTGCTCCATCTTTTGTATTTCGCCTCGGGGGCAGTACTCAGCCGTTAACATCTCTTTCATTTCTGCCCATGGGATAGAGTTGGCGATAGGGAGCGTCATAGCTTCCACGTGGCCGTTCCACCAAGTGAGTGCTTGGTCCACAAAAGTGCAGGCCGCGAACTTCACCTTCATCTGCTCGGGGCAATCGCATATCTCGAACACCGACTCTACCTTCTCGATCCATCGCTTCAGAGTGATCACTCCTCCAGTGCCGTTGAAAGTCCGTGGTTTAGCGTTTGTGAAGTCCTTGTAGGTGCACGTTTTAGTGGGTCCTTGATTCGTCCCGTTGTTCGAACTTCCGGATCCTTGCCCGTTACCTCCTCCGTTGTTCCCTCGGTGAAGTTGTGCCATAGCTGCTGTGACCGCAGCAGACATGGCTGCCTGAAAAGCAGTGGTGTCAACTTCGGGCGGGGTTGGTTCGGGATTTCCGCGAGTAGCTCGGCGAGGCATCTTTCTGTCATGAAACGGAAAGATGTTGAGTGTACGTGGTTTCTGTGAGGTTGTGATCCTACTAACTAGGTGTATGGTGCGAACCTAAACATTACTACCATCGGGCATACAATCATAACGTCTCAACACATAATAACTGGTAATATCATAGCAAAACACACAAAAGTTCATTAATATTATCCACATGTAATACAAGAAAATTTGCTCGTAAGAGCATACATAAGTGACGCTAATCCTACAGCATAACGGCTCCATGAGTAGTGTAGTCACTTAAACATAGAGCCGGAGTACATAGCATAGTTCCTAATGACCTACTATGATAAGTCTATCCCTAACCGCGATGAGCTGCGTCTGGAGGTGGTGCCGAAGATGTGGATGCTCCCTGAAGACGAGCCACCAAGCGTTCTACGTCCTGAAGTCGAGACTCCCACCTTACCTGCCTCATGTGAAACTCCCGGAGGAAGTCACGCGTCTCCTGTTCCGCACGCTCGACCCTAGTCCACAACTGGTGTACTTGATCAGCAGTGCTCTGAGCAAGGTCGCCGGTGTCCCGTAATCGTCTCACCATGACCGGTAGGGCTCGGTCGGCTGGTCCTCCGTCCCTCAGGTCAAAGAACTCACGTGACATGCCAAACGGGGGTCGCTGTCCCTGATGTCTGCTCCATCTCCAAAGATCAATGCCCCAAGGAGGGGTAGGTCCAGTGGGACCCACACGATAAGCAGGCACCCTGATCGGGTAAGGGGGGTTGATGACCTCGGACTCTGCGTCCGAATCACCCCCTTCGCTGTCATCGAGCTCCTCTTCGAAATGCTCTTCGTCTTCTTCGGGTTCGGCAGGCTCGCCCTCGACTTCTTCCTCCGGTTCCCCGTCAGATTCCTCTTTGGGGTCTTCCTCAGGTTCCTCTTCAGGCTCTTCCTCGGGCTCCTCCTCTTCTAGCCACCCGTTGTTTCCCTGATTAGGGAAGTAGGGGTCTCCAGGGTGATGAAAACCAGCCATGCTGTCTGCGCGAGTATGTAAATATGCTAACATTATTCCTAGGTGCTATGACTATTGTACAGACTAAGCGAACGTTCTCTTTTTGGTGATAAGGGTATAGTTTTAGGTTCCCTAGCCATCCCAATCTCATCAAGACGTGTGTTAGTTTTACTTTGGAGAGAATGTAGTTGATCAGGCTACATTCACTCCTTGGTATCACTAAGAACAGTCCTGAATTAACCGAGATACCAGCATTATTGTGTTTGATTCAGCGTTAGGTCCTTATTCCTAATGCAAGCAAGTGTGTTTTATTTACTTGCTTTGTTCAGAGTTATGTTAGTCCCTCTTTTTGGTTTATAGTTGCATATCAATGTGTGGCTCGACATGCTAGTTCACTATAAACAAAGCTCTGATACCAACCTGTCACACCCCCGAACCAGACGGCGGAAACGTCCGGGGGCTGTCGTGACTCAATTGAATACCATAACATTGAATATATATGAAACATAACAACATTCGTCACCATGCATTAATATAGTACAACCAGTAGAGTTTACATGAAGTACATTGTTTAAACATTACATTCCCAAAAATAAATTGTTCGATTCGTACATAAATAAACTGCAAGCCATCACTGAATATGATTTCCTTTAATTCACTGGTTCCCTGAGAATACAAGTATTTTGAAAAACGTCAACATATGAAATGTTGGTGAGTTCATAAGCGGTAATTGAAAAAAAACAATGTTTCGTGTCGTTTGAAAACCACCAGAAAATCCGATATTTTCTGAAAAGGAAAGCTTTTGAAAACGTTTGTGAAGATCCATAGGTATGCTTGTTTGTTTCTATACTTGTAAAAATTGTTCGTTGAAGTTGTATGCATTTTGAATCTTTATGTATTGAAAACCCTAGGAAAACCCGATGTTTTCCTAATTCCTTGAATTCCATGAAGTTACATTGAAACCATTGCATAGAGCGTAGTGTCAGTCCCAGGCGACGTTGGATTATTTTTGAGCATGATTATTTGCTACAAACACGCATTACACAAACGACCAGTTTATAGCTATACTAACGATCCCGTAGGCGTCGTCCGTACTAATCACGTTATCCAATCGCCCTGACTATGTGTAGTCCCACATCCGAAGAGAAAGAGGACACGAAGACCTCGATGACTCCATTGACCGGTTGGGGATAAAAATGTACGAGGGGTCCCAGACCCGCCTCGCATGAAATGTAGACTTTACTAGCAATACCAAAGGACCCTTGGGGACTAGTAGTATACAAGCCATTGAAAGTCCTTTTACGTCGTGTTAGATCGGTAAAACCCAACACTTCGTAAGATAGAGGTCTTCGGGCCTTAAGATCAGGTCATTGGGCTAGCTAGGCTCAACGAACAAGATTTTACACTTTTGGGGCCCAAAGATGGTGCGTAGACGTCTGTGCACACTCGCATGTATATTGAATTCCCAAACGTTACTTGTATGAATCGTAGTGTCGTCGTGTTAGTAGTTTCGGATTTTCATTGGTTCGAGACCGAACCAATTCGTTTCACAACGATTTTTGGTATTGTAGTGTATTGTATTTCGTCGATAGTCGCGGTGCCATTATTTGATCAAATTGTATGTATTGAATTAGCCTTGAAAGTTTTCTGTTTTCAGCCCCTCATTGTTTGTAAAATTTACTTTTTCAACTCTTTAATTAAATACTTTCCGGTTTGGTCCTTAAATCAATTTTCTTGACATTTTAACACCAAAAACTATTGCAATTGATATTTTTCAGCATATTTTTCAATGAAAACAGTTTAAGTCCCTGAAATTTCAGTTTTCTCGGTTATAACCCTTCTTTTCGCAACTTTGACAATTTTGGCCCAAATTGTAAAATTTTTGCAACTTTGGTCCTTTTTAAATTTAAAAAGGATTTTAAACCTTTGAAAAGGACTTGGAACACTTATAGTCCACTGTTTTACAGAAAAACACAGTTTTGGCCCTCCAAAACAGAAAATCTCGCATAATGGGCCTCATTGGGCCGAAAATGTCATTTTTAGCCCATTAAGCTTGAAGTTTATGTTTTTAATCCTCTAAATGAGTATATTTCCAGAAATTGTTTTATTGAAACTGTTTTGACACACCTCATCCATCAGAATTCGTGATATGTCAATTTGGGCCCTTAATTTTGTATTTTTCACATTTTAGGTCCAAAAATTTGTGTTTTTAGCCCAAAGAAATTGTTACTAAACCATTTAGCCATTTTTCTAGAAATAATTTGTATGTAGAAATATATTTGATGCTAAAATCATTTAACATAAGGTATATCTCGGTTTTGAGGGGTTTTATGGCTAGATTCAACATTATAACACACAAAAGCATACATATAAGCATGGAAATCATACAAGGCATACAAAACACATATAGATCTACACTTTCACTTATATTCCCCCCCCCCCACAAAACTCATAAAAACAGAAAATAGGGGGTATGAAGCTCACCTTGGGTGTGGTTTCGGTTTTACAAAGAAAATGGAAGAAAAATGGAGTGATTTTCGGCCTTAGCACCCTTCCTTGGTAGATCTCGAGTTTGGTGACTTCTAAGGTGTATGATCACAAGTTGGAATAGATTTAGAAGAGGTTTTTGATGGAATGAAATAGCTAGATCATATATATAAGTAAATACTTACCTAAGATGGTGATTAGCTTGAAAGATCCTCTTGAAAGCTTCTTAGAATCTCGAAATTATGGGGAGGAAAGGAGAGAGTTTTCTTGAATGTTCTTTGAGAGAATTTGTGAAATGTGTGTGTGTTTGAGATGTGGCCGAGAGTGAGAGAGAGGAGAGGATAGAAGTGATTTTGAAGTGATGCTTGCTTGGAAACATGAGTTGTGTGCATGGAAACCCAACAAATAAAAGTGAGGTGGCAACCCAAAGTCAACTCTCCCTTTTTCCTTGGGCTTGGGCCGAGAATGGAGAGGGAAGAAGGGATTTTTGGGCTTTTTGCCCCTAAGCCCAATATTAGAGTTAGTTTGGGTGTTTATTGGCCTTATAAAATAAAATTGTGATTTTTATGCTTTAATAAGCTAGATTAGGTTAATCATGGATCAAAGCTTTTAATTTATTTCATTCTAGGCCCAATATGGCCCATAATATTGAAATAAATAAATGTGGGTCCAATTAGAGCCCAATTAGGGTTCTAAGCCCATGATAGTCTAATTGGAAGCTTATTGGTCCATTTGGATCCAATAAGGGAGTCCTAGTCCAAAATGGACTTAAACAAGGACTTCTAGGGTTTCCAATTGTTTGATGACTATTTGTAGTACTTGCATGATGTATTTGATTGAAGTTTTTGATGTCATAATAATAGGTGTCACACATGCTCTTAAGTTTTTGATTCACATTAACTTGAGTGTATAGATTACATGACACAAAATTTCCAGTTGTGACACTACTCAAGTTTTATGGTACACATTCAAAGCCATAACATAAAGTTTGGAGTCTGAAAATAGATTGTGGCTATAAATAAGATTGAAGAAGCAGAATTAAATGGTTATTTTAATTGTAAACTCACTATATTGAGGGGTTCAAGTAATGGAGAGTTTGTGTTCATTTTTGTTGATATTTTGATCGTGAATCCTTGATATTTCTATATTTATACATATAATTATGAATTATTTAAGTACATTTTAGCTTTATTTTGGTTAACTGCAAAGATATTTGGTGCTTAATAAGTATAAAATCTATTTTATATCCAAAGAAAGACATTCTCAAGGAAAAGGACTACAAATGGACAAAGTTGGAAACTTGGAGGTGGGAGCATGCATGAAGAGAAAGAAAGGAGGAAATGTGCAAAAAGAAGATTCCATAGCGTGGCTAACTCTGGTCCACGACGTGGAGATATAGAAGCTTCCCGATGAATCTACGGAGACTTAAAGCCCACACATGTAAAGTGTCGAATTTTGGGAAAATATTTATATGATCGTTAGGTCGAATTTTTGAGGTGTGCTGTTGATACCTACAACTAAAAGTAACAAAATACTTCTGAGAAACCCTTAGGAGGCTAGAATTTGATTAAAGAGCAAGTAATAGAGATATCCGAGTGAAGAGCATCATCAATCATTCATTTTCTAGTTTTGACTATATTTAATATAGTTTACTTCATGTTTATGTGTTTTTTTGCTTTGATCATGGGATAATAACCCTTTAGATTTGTTTATATGAGATGAACCCTAATATTATATGTTGATTTCTTATTTTTTGGATTTATGAAGTTGGTTTTAATGTGTGTTTCATAGATCTTTACCCTAGTATGTTAAAGTTCTAGCCTTTATTGTTTTTCCTTAAAGTTTTGAGTAGTTAGATGATCATTTTGATTGCATAAACTTTTTATCTAGTTGCTTATGAAAATTGAATTTCTAGCTCTAATGATTGAACATATCCTAGAGTTAGTTGGTTGCTATAATTGTGCTAGAGAGCATTATTGATAGATAATATGTGCTTTATTTACTTGAATTGAACATAAATAGGTAATTCTTAGATCTTATTATTCATAGTCCAATATATATTTTAAAATCAATTTGGTATTCTTAAGTTTCTTGACCATTGTAATTCAAGTTCATAAATTGGTATATAATATATGATAAGTATTCGAATCATGATAACTACTAAGTTATAATTTGGTAACCAATAGAATAAATCCATTATCTTGAAATTAACCATAGGAAATGGGGGGATTTGAAGCTAAATGGAAGTATCTTTTATTATGATTAAAAATCGGTTTCTAATTGTTTGCTTTTGTTTGAAGTATTATTAGTTAAGTGTTTATTTATGTTTTTTCTGAACTTAAAAAATCAGATAAAAACCCCATTAAAAGTATTTCTTTAGTTTAATTTTTAGTAATTAATTTTAGTTTAAAATTTTGTTCCCTATGTTCGACTCCTTACTTGCTCTACTATACTACTACATGACCAGGTACACTGTCTATTGTTTTTAGCTGGTAAAATTGGTTAGGGTTATAAATTTAATGCTTAGTGAGTTTAAAACACATCAATCCTTATGATTGGATCATGCTATTTGATATTTTGAAGAAGAATGAATCACAAGTTGCTCCTCAACTCCATTATTTGAAGCGAATGATCAGATCATATGTCATGGAGTTGGTTAAGATAGATGTGGAAATAGTTGGTTCCTTAAAGAAAGACACAATTGTTAAACCTTATGAACAATTAGAAATCTTGAGGAAATTCGAGACCATTTTATTCAAAAAGAGCCATGGGGGTTGTGTACAAGGTTCATGAAAATAGTATAGTAAGGAATTGCATGATGTATCTCCAAGACAAGCATTGCTACAAATCTTCTATAGTATCTGGAATCCTAACTAAGACTTAGATGTGCAAGATGAACTCAAAGGATGATATGAAATGTGTCTCAGACATGCTTCACCGGTGGATGATAGTTTGTTTTATAATTTTTGGAGTTATTCCTGAAATTTTTGAAGAGGCAAAACGAAGATGAATTTCGCAACTCAACAAAAAGGGGGAGATTGTTGGGTCTCACATAAGAATAAGTTGTCTTTGAGTTCTTATGCGATATCGTTTTTTGGTGGTTGTATATTTTTTTTACTTAGGCTTCGCAGTTTGTGTTAGTTTGTTTTGACAACTGTGTTAGCTTAGGTGTCCTAGCCTCATTGGTCAGTGCCTAACCGACTTCCTTGTATTCACTATGTAGGGATAGTTAGAGAGAGAGAGAGAGATAGAGAGAGAGAAAGTATCTTTTTGGATATTGTTCTTTGTGTTATTGTAACCGAACATCTTTTACTATCTAATGCAAATAAGATCTTATTTACTTTGATAACTTCTTACAATTACATCTTTGCACTATGATTTCATTATTATAGAATCTGCCGATCCTACTGATAGGTGATTGCGTTAGAAAGTTTGACTGAGTTAACTTTGACCGAAACGTGTTGGATGATTTTGCATCTGATTGACTATGCAGAATAACTATATTACCCTCAAACAACATTTTTTATAAAAACATTCAACCTCAGCAAAAATGACTATATTACCCTCAAATAAAATAGAATATAAAATCTAAAGTTACATTATAATAAATAACACTTTAAGGTATAACATTTTACAATTTATATACACACATATTCGCTATGGAAAAAACTACATAATTGTTCCTTTTCCTTCTTCTCATCATTATAATACACAACACCAAATAGAATATGGTATATTTGTTAGTGTATTCTATATCTCAAATAGAATACACTAAATAAAATATTGTTACTAGCATATCCGCATCCTATTTCTTTGTATTTTATATTTGAGATAGCATATACCTAATAAAATACAGTTACTTTGATATCATGTATCGTATTTCTCATTAGGATATGAAACTAATTATATATGTATTATAATGGTGTTTCCTATTTGTTATTTTCTAGTAGTGGTTAGTGGGTTGACGGAGA
The DNA here is from genome assembly GCF_051521515.1 of Lactuca serriola. Classification (NCBI taxonomy): domain Eukaryota; kingdom Viridiplantae; phylum Streptophyta; class Magnoliopsida; order Asterales; family Asteraceae; genus Lactuca; species Lactuca serriola. The sequence goes on from NC_136410.1 coordinate 203,538,301, forward strand.
AGAAGCAAATATGGATGTGTGATGGTTGATGGAGAAGAAGAAGCAACGTCCATGTAAATGAGGGCAATTCAGGAACGTGAAAGAAAATACTAAGTCCACACCTTTTTCTGAGGCAGGAGAAAACTTCTGACTGAATAACATTCTTCCGACCTAGTCCGATGAAATTCATAGAAATAAACACACGAATTGAAGGTTGCGGACCGAGTCCATGCTTCTGACCCAATTAGAAGGCTTATCAAACACGTCCTTAGTCCAACCCAAACCATTTTTTATAATTCTTTTACAACTTTATTTTTACATGTTTTGTATAGTTTTTGTTTTAAGTTACACATTTTTACAATCTTTTTCTCCATAATTCATTCTTACAAAATTAGTTTCTTCATAAATATATTTTTACTACTTTTATATTTTTAGTTTTTATACATGTTTTTAAGATTTATCAATTTGTACAAAATAGTTTTTTAAAGGCAAGTCTAATTGAGATATTGACACAGTAGCACAACCAAGTTTGGTGTTTGTCATGGATTGGTGGTTATTTTATTATTATTATTATTATTATTATTATTATTATTATTGTTATTATTATGCGTAATAGGTCGTTAAAGTTAACTTTTTCATGTCAATTACACTAGTTTGATAGATTTAAAGTGCTCATCCGATGAAAACTTGCGAACTTGATATTTATTTGTTATTTGTTTAACATGAACATATTATATATTATTATTAAATAAAAATGTGGGTCTCTCCATGTTTCTTAATCTCACAACACTTCTTCAAACGATCCATCTTCGGTAAACCCGTATTCGTACATACTCCAGTTATGTTGTTGTATCAAGTTCATTTTTTTGTTTAGATCATAGACAAGGTAAGATACGGAAAAGAATGTTTATGTCAGCGATGTTGTACTCCAGTTTGTAGGTCTTCAACGACCATCGTTTCCGGTGATGGTGATTCGCCATCACCACCTGATCTTTTTTCTAGTAGCTCTAATGGGAAGTTTATTCGATCGAAATCAAATTGATTTTGAGCATCTATGACGAATACATATATATATATATATATATATATATATATATATATATATATATATCTGATCAATGTTTTTTTCCTAGGCACATAAAAGGATGTAACGAAGTGGAGTCGATATTGTCGGAGTCCTGCTATTGCTCGACGACGATGGTGGACGAATTTTGACCACTAAGCATCCTGAAAATGATGAGACATTGTGTATGTGTGGGTTTCTTTAAAGGACCAGAAATTATGTAAACACGGGTGAGGTGGAATCATCAAGAATAAAGATAGTTGGGGTGGAATCATATAAGAAAGGTGGAAGAAATAATCAAAGATTCCAAAGGTGGAATCATCTACAATAAATAGGCAATCGTTTCAACCATCTCTAATCCCAATTCCGAAACTAATTCCGAATGTGGTGTTTCTAATATAACAAAACCTCAAGTGGATGCTGCCAATGCTCTTCAACTCTTCCATAATCATACCTTAATCTCCTATATTCCAGGAATCCATAATTCTCCCTCCACATGTACACTTTCCAATCGCAAATGAGGGTTTTCATTGTGAACTGCTCGTTCACTTGTGTAAACATCTCCTGAATCGAAGTCGAGTTTTCGATGAATGTCAAACTTATTTTCAGTCCGATCGACAGCAGAATGTTATAGATGCTAGATTGCACGTTGTTTAGAATCCATTTCACAAAGTATGATGAGTTCTTTGTTTTGAACGTTCATCATATGTTCATCCACCTTGCTCATCTTCTCCCTAAACATAGCAGACATTGTTGTCTTCACTTTCATCCACCTCTTAATGGAATCCCACATTTGTTGAAAAAATTATAGAACTGTGAGTGATGTGTATTGCTGGGACCCACAAGATGTGCAACGTGAGAAATCGACAACGTAGAAATGGAGACAAGGGAATGGGATTAAGCCAACTGCTAGCTTGTCGAAGTTTTACTTGCCGAAAAACCTCAAACAACAAGTTACGCCCTCATTTAATAAGTGGAGATGGAAAAGAAAGCCAATATAAAGTTTTAATTATTAATTTTGAAAAAATAGAAAAAGCCAAATGGATTAAATGTTACCATTGAATCTGGAAGAAAAATGGATGGTTTCCCTATTTAACATGTAGGGACCTATTGCATAAGAAAAAAACTTCGATGACTAATCTGTGAGAAACCCTAAACTTGATTTTGCTACAATGTTAATATCACAATCTAATTTTTTTCTAAACTATTCCTAGGTCCATATTATATCCCATATGATACTTAAACTATTAAACTCAAAGAGGGAATACAATATTTGATACTTGTACGCTAAAAGCCCTTTGGAAAAATACTTTGCTTTACAATTTTTTTTTATTTTTTTAATATCAATTTCAATGCATGTAAGGAGAGAGAGATAGAGAGAAAGAGAGAGAGAGAGAGAGAGAGAGAGAGAGAGAGAGAGAGAGAGAGAGACCATACGGTGTGGCCGCAGTTTGGCCGTAGTTTTGCCACAATGGTAGTTGGGAAGAACCCCCCTCCCCCCCCACCCCCCCCCCCCCCGCATGCGATCTCTACTATGGTTTGGCTGCATGAGGGTAGATTCCGATGCATCTTCTCTCTCTTCCTTTCTCCTTTCCCAAGTTTGAACGATAACTTTTTTTAAATTCGATTTTTTTTCCTTTGACGTATAAATAAAACCTTATAACCCTTAATTTACCACACCTAAATCAAATTCTTCTATCTTTCAATATCTTTTTTTTTTCAAAAACTCTCAAGATGTCTTCTTCGAACAACCCAACAAACAAAAAACACACACTAGAAACACCCCAAGACCTTCTTATGATCAACCGATTTATTCGTCTTCGGTTAATCACTATGCCAATATGTTACCATATTATCCTTACCAATTACCACAATAATACCTAAAACCATAAATATAATCACAACCTATACCCGACACTAACTTCAATCTGTTTGATTTTATCTCAACCCGAATTCGTTCAAGATACTCAAGCACCCATTTTTGATTCCGAACCCGAAATTGCTCAAGAAGCTCAACCCATCAACGCACCAAATAAAAGAAAAGAGAATCCAGTGACCAAAGGATGGGTACCCAAATAAGCGTTTGTATTGACACAATTATGGATCGATATTTCCATAAATGCAAAGACAGGAAAAGACAAAAAACATGACCATTTTTTGTGGCAAGTTACAAAAAGATTACCAATTTCTCTGTTTGAGTTTAGACACACCCAAGAGTATGCACGGATCCCTCAAACCAAGGCTCTGATACCAACTTGTAACACCAAAAATATGAATACAAATTTTCTTTTTCAAACCGTCAAATCCATACATCAATTGTTTCAAACTCAACCATAATAAAAATGTATCTCAAACATTAGAGTGAAATCAGTATGGAAAATCATCAAGGGATGCTGTGGAATCAACTTGGACCCTTCCCTTTGGAACTGGAAGTATCTGAAAATATTTAAACCACAAAACCATAAGCACAATGTTTAGTGAGTTTTCTAAAATACCACATACCATACATATCAGTGGGCCAACCCTATGTGAACATTATGATCCAACCGTAGTCTTACAGTCACTCCCAAAGTACAGTCCATTCGTAACCTTTCTGTCATGATCCAACCATGGTCTTCCATGCAAGTCACAAAGACAAACAAATGATGTGATCTAGAGTATCGTTTAAAACACCAAGTGTGTTCCAAATTGGGGAAGACAAATGAGGAAGTAATGTTGTTTAATGATTTGTATAGCAACATGAAACATCAACGGAAAAGTGGAGAAAGTGATGAAGTGATTTTGAAGAAAGCTCCAAAAGTTTACCATCAAGAAAATAAGAAGGCGTTCAAGTTTATTGAGGTTTGGAATATCGTGAATGATAAGTAAAAATGGAAAAAAAAAAAGCAAAACATCTGACGGCGATGTAGATAGTGGCTCAAAGTTCTCATGAACATCCGAATTAGACCAAACTATATCAGGTGTGCATGATGGGTTCGACTTTAACAATGATAAAATCATTCAAGTTGCACCACCTTCCTGACCAATGGGAAGGGACAAAGCAAAACATAAAGACAAAGGCAAAACGGTAGATTCTAATGACTTGAAAGAGAAGGGGACGAACTGAAGGGTATAAAAGAAATAATAAACAAATTTTTACAAATTGCTTCCGAAAGAGAGCGTAGGAAACAAAGAGATAATGACTTGAAAAGTCTAGGCTAGAGACAACTCAGATGATCGGGGAGGAGCTTGAAATTGTTTTGGTGATGAAAGTCGGCGTTAAAAAACGTTATGTTGATTAGTTTTTTTAATCGCTTGTTATGTGTTTTTTTTATATATTTGTAGGCTTAAAGTTATTTTTATTTTCGAAGTGTTTAGGAGTTTTTTTAGTGTTTAGGAGTTTTTTAATGTCATGCTATGTGTTTTTTATGTAATAAAATGTTATGTGTTCTATATTTTTAAGCGATGCAATGTTGTGGTTTTTATATGTTTAAGTAATGAAATTTTTTAATTAAAATTGAAGCTTTCATTTAAATTAAATCGTTGAAAAAAGTGTGATCTAATGTTTTAAAAACCGGTTTGAACCGGTCGGTCGAACCTGTTCGACTGGGAACCGAGAAGAGAGCAGTTCAACTACCACCAGTTTTATGTCTATTTCTGAACCATAATGAACCGACCGATTTTTACAAAAATCTGGTCGAACCGGTTAAATTAAACCGGTTGAACCAATTAAATAAAATAAAAACACATGAAAATGAATCATTTTCATAACAAACTATGGTTTTTATTCCACGTCTATTTTGATTTCTTTTAATAAAAACACATGATAAATATTATAAAGTTTTTTAGTACGTTTTTATTCATCTAAAGTTATATTTTGTTTCCTTATTATACTTTATTTTAATATCGATATAGGTTGATTAATGTAAAACTTATGCTTATATGTTTTTAATGTATTTAGATTGTTATTCAAGTTGTATTTAAATGTATTTTTAACGTTTAAATTTGTGGATTTTTATGTGTGTAGAAAAATATAAAAAAAAGATGAAAATTATAGAAACCGGTTGAACCGGAAACTGGTTACCATACCGGTTCAACTAAAAAACCGGTTTTTAAAAATTTGGTTACATCACATCTCGTGACAAAGAACCACACTTTTTTGATAAAAAATAACATAACTCATATGTGTCAATAAATGGAGTATAATAAGAATGACACCATCCTCTCTAGCCTAATAGTTTGAAGAAATGTTTATACAAAGTTTGACCGATGATTAGTATATTGAATAAATAAAATTAAATAACTAGTTTGAATAACACAGTTTAAATGTAGTAATCTTATTATATTATTTGAAGTCTTAATAATCATATAACCAGTGAGTGTTTAACATATTTTAATTGTTATAGAAACTACTAAATGAAATAAATAAAAAATCGTGTGAAGAAAGGCTAGGTTTCTTGTGAATTAGAATTGAGAAATCAAATATTCTTTTATTTTTTTCTTCCATCTTCATATATAATTAAGATTAAAACGTTTATTATATTTAATAAAATTATTAAAATTTTATTATATTTGTCATCGTATAAAAATGTTAAATGATATAAGGATGGATTTAAATAATAAATAGAAAAATATTTAATTTCTTATTAGAATTTAAGTCTTACGGGTTTTGATTAAAGAGATTGTATTTAAGTATTTATATAATTTTATTATTTTACAACTCATATTTGTTAAAAAGCATCATGAACCTTATGAAAATGTTTGATTCCGAAACCCATAAAATATTCAAGAGCTAAAAGAACTAATTTATTTATTCAGAACTTTATTATAATTTTAAATCACAATGATCAATAATTAGTTTTGCCAACATGGTTTGAATGGGTGGACGAGCATAATTGGGCACGAAAGAAAGTCGTCTGGTTTGTTATTGTGTTATACAGATGATGCGGCCCACGTCTTTTCTTCTACTAATACACACATTATTTTCCTATTATTTAAGAGAATTTTTTTTCTTAATTTTGGATTTTTATTACAAGACCGCTTCCAACAATACATTTATAGTTAGGGATGTTCCAAGACGATTTAAGATCCTCCGCAAAATATTAGATCCTGTGCAAAATAAAAATAAAAAAAATAAAAACAAAAACCCTTGCACTAAATAATTTGGTAAATGAGGATTTTTTTTTTTTTTTTTTTTAAATGAAGTAAGTATTATAAATTTAAATTTAGATCGTTTTTATAATAGTATTACTTGTTCGGTCTTTTCTTTTTTCTTTCACTACTAGATAACTTTTTTTTTCTACACATGTTAATATTTTAAGCTTATAAAACAACATCAATGAGAAAAAAGAACGAATAAAAAAAACAAAAACACCTAGTTATGAACATGTGATATTGAATAATTTTTCAACAACAAGGATAATGATTTTTAAATCGTTTTTTAGGCTTCAACAACAAAGATTTCAAAACTTGTGATGATGAAGTTTGAAATTATCTACAGAAAATCAGAAAGGAAACAATTGTTTTATATCAGAAAAGTAAACATGAAGAAGTAAAGAACAATAACTAAATCTTCTAATTCATACAAATCAGAAATCAGATTAACACGGACCAGAAACTAGAAACTAGAATCAATGATGTAACATCCCAAATTTCACGATAAAATATTTCATTTTTCAATAGTAAAAATCACTGTTTCAATATAACCCAAGTCATAAAACCCAGATATCCAAATACAAATATCCTAGAATCAGAGTATCATAAAATCTCCAAACATATCACTGAATGATGTATACAATCACGCATTCACCTTGCACCGGTTATTAGAAGTACTTGAAACATAACACTTAAGTTGTAAGCCAAAACTTACTAAGTTTCCCCAAAATGTCATCAGATAACATATAACAACATGCATATTGGGTCCACAACCATCGGGCTGGATTACCCCTGAGCCCGCAACATGAGTTTGGTTTGCCCACCTGGCGCACAACTCATGTCTGGATTGATCCCGAGCCCACAACATAAGTATGACTTGCCTTTCCGGCCCACAACTTATGTCTGGCTTGGTCCCAGGTTTGTTGGCCCCCACACAAAGCAGCATTGCTTCAATCCAACCACAATATGTCGACTTATGCATTAGATAACATATAACAAACAAAAGATAATCATGCAGATCTAACAAATCACTACAATATAACAACATCTTATATAACAGGATACATAACCTAGGGGGCGACATTGATGCCTTCGACCCACAAGTACAATGAGGAGAACTCACCTCACAGTCCGAAATGTATTGAACAAATCACTGCTCCAACTGTTGAATCTACCGGTCACCTATACAATAAACATTGACATAAACTCAAACTACTACTGAAAATACCGAAAAGGTTCCTAAGTCAAACTTGGTCAAAAGTCAAAAGTCAAAGGGAAGTCAATACATACTGAGCACGCCCCATGTACTCAATTGCTACGTTGGGCATAGTCGCAATCCTTCCAACCCACGAGGCTTTAGCCTAGTACGCGTAGTGTACCTTCTAGTATACCCAACATACTTCATCTGGATCTACTCCTCCTCATTAAGTGCTTAATCCATAAAGATTTCACATCGAAAACACAGATCCAGACCCAAATATCATTCTAAATCATAAAGCTTCCACCTTTATGACTTTCCTTGGCTAGAAGTGGTCCAAAAACTGAAACCCTGACTTAATATTCAAACCAAACACCATAACTCATTCATGGAGGAAGAAGAGGATCAAGATCACATATTTATGGTTCTTAGCACCTAAAAACTTCTGAAAGGACAACTCTGATGGTTAGAGTAAGCCTTACTAAAAAACTCCAAGCTAATGGGACTAATGTAACACTCTAAATTTTCAAATAAAATTTTAATTTTTAAAACCACGCAAAAACACAGTTTAACATTTCTCAAACCCAAGTTTATAAGTTTTCAAAACACAAAACAATAAACTGTTGGACAACATCCTAGAATCCTCAAAACATAATCTCTAGCTGGTGTATACAATCATGTCGATGCCTTCCCACGATCTAGAGATGTACCTGAAACACATTTCACACAACACTGTAAGCATAAAGCTTAGTGAGTTCCCCAAAATACCACACACAAATAATTAGCCTCTCATGACTGTAAATCGATAAGGGACCTCCGGTCATGTGTCTTAGTGAAGACCCTCCAGTCACACAACTCGGTTTGGACCCTCAAATCCTATATCTCAGTGAGGACCCTCCGGTCTCACAACTCGGTTTAGACCCTCTGGTCCTAACTCAATAAGGCACATAATAATATACAACATAAATCACAAAGACAGAATGCATAATATATCACATAACTCAGTATAAGCACATAAGACCTCTGGTCAATAACTCAGGCAAGTCCCTCCGGTCACACAGTATTACCACTCAGGTAAGTATACTGAGAAGACTCACCTCATAAGTAAAGCAAGTATGTCTCGTACTCAACGTTCGGTCTAGACTCCGCCTACATATATCATAATCATCTCTAATTAACAATTTATAATAACAACTCCAAAGATGCTAAGTTAACTCCTTTACTAACTCTCAGAAAGGGTGAAAGACCATTTTACCCCTCCATGGTCTCCTAAGTCCATAACTTGACCAAAACCTAAAAGTAAACGGAAGTGAACACTCAAGTCAACAGTCCATGTTGACCCAACTCGTCGAGTGCATCTATGAGACTCGTTGAGTTCCTTTGGTTCTCAAAAATATCGAGAAAATCCAACTCAACTCGCCGCGGTGTCTCACCAACTCGCGGAGTTTGTACAGCGTCTAAGATAAAGGGGAAAACCCTAACCAACTCGTCGAGTTGGCTAACCAACTCATCGAGTTCCTTTATCCCCATCACTCATTTAGACGATTTTAAGCGAGACTAAGACCCCAAAATCTAGATCTTGCCTTCTAAGGTTCAAATACCACGTAAACCTGCAAGCTTTACGTCCGTGCATGGCATCTAGGGCTAAATTTGTCAAGACAAAGCTCAATAAGGCATGGAAGTTGGCCAAAGCTGGATAAAGCTCAATTCTTTAGGCCAAAAGGGCCTAATAATGTCCAGATATGAAGTCTTAGCTTCAAGGTAAGCTCAATACCAATAATGACTCAAGAAAATGATAAAAATGGCCATAAACTCCCTGATGGACAGATCTAACAACCAAATGATCAAGATAATGGCTTTTTACCTCCAAATGGTCGTTAACACTAAATGAATGTCAGATCCAAAGACTCCTTCTTGTTCCAAGCCTTTTTACTCCTCAAGTTCCTGGATTCGGGATGTTACAATTCTCCTCCACTAGAATCGGACTTCGCCCTCGAAGTCATTCTCCAGAAATAGCTCTAGGTATTGCTCACGCATCTCGGACTCTGGCTCCCAAGTCCATTCAGATCCCCTCCGATGCTGCCACTAAACCTTAACCAAGGGCACCTCTTTATTCCTCAAGTCCTTCACCTTCTTATCCAAAATCGCCACCGGATTCTCAATGTAGTTCAGACGATCATCAACCTGAATGTCCCCTAAAGGGACCACTAGTGTCTCGTCAGCTACACACTTCTTCAGCTGGGATACATGGAAGGTGTTATGGATCTGGCTCAACTCTGTAGGCAACTCTAACCGATAAGCTACCTTACCTACTCGAGTAATCACTCTGAAAGGACCAATGTATCTAGGACCCATGTCACGAAAACAAATCAGGGTTATATTTTCTATCCTTGTGCAGGATAATTTCTTAGTGTAGCCTTGTAACCCTACCTTTGACATAAATCAAACTTCAATACTGTATAAGTTATACATCCAATAATCTTAATTCAAGTCGAAACTTCTTCATGTAGCCTAAGAACTTACTCAATAAGTTAAGTCCACTCAACTTCGGGCCTTAGACCAAGCTTCTCAGTCCAAACCACTTATTGGACCAAGACTCTCTTATTGGGCCCTAATGGGTTGATAACTTCTCCAATTGGTCTTTTGGGCCGAAAATCACCCTTTGGCCCCTATTGGGTCGAAAGTCCCTTCATTTAATTTTCATTGGGCTGAAAACCCACTTAATTGGGCCAATACCCTTCCTAGAACATTATTAGGCCGAAAACTCCTTGGGCCATGTCAAGTTCGAAGCCCGCCATTCATTTTGGGTTATCATGTGGGCCAAGAACCCCCTTAATTTTAGACTAGCCCATCTAAATAAAAAAATAAAAAATAAATAAAAAAGAAGAAACAAATTGGATAAACATGGTGACACCTCATTAATATTCAACATATAACAATGAGAAATACCTTACATGCATCTATGAAGAAATTATTATCCAACATACTATCAAGTCACATTTCTCTCTCTCTCTCTCTCTCTCTTTCTCTCTCTCACTCTCTCTCTCTCTCTCTCTCTCTCTCTCTCTCTCTCTCTTTCTCTCTTCTTCTTAATCGGCCAAACCTCCATCATTTACCACTTTCATTCCAATTTGCAACCAACTTCTTTTCCTCTCAAATCTTTAACATTTTCTTAATTTCTTTCTTCAAATTCGTGGGTTATGGGTGTGGGTTCAAAGAAGACTTCTTCAAGCATTATACACTTGGTAAGTTCTTGGTAAATGTCTTTGTTTTGTTCCAAGTACACTAAAAGTCCTTCCTCATACAACTCTATTTTTCGTGTATATGCTCTTAGAACACCATAATTTCAAGAATCTCTTCAAGAAAGCAAGCTAGAACTGAAAACCCTCAAGGTAAGCTTCATACCCACTATCTTTCATGTTTTCATACTCTTTGGGGGGAATACAAGTCAATGTTTCGGTTAACCATTGGATAATTGCATGGACCATTGTGTTATGTGTTTAACTTTTGGGTTATTACTTGAACATGAAGCTTATCACATATATCTTCATAAAAATTATGAAAAAAATATGTGTTATCATATATGTTACATGTAAACCTGTAAATGTGGGTTATATATTCAAATATATCAAAAATGAGTGTTGTATTCAAACATGCATAACCTAAACTTAACCAACAACCTTCAACATAAAAGTTATGTGTCATTCACGGTCTACTTTGACCACCTTGAATGTAATATTTTTTAAAACTATTTTACATGAAAAAATTTCAGGTTTATACCTTTCAAATGAGAACTCTCACGCATTCATACGATTTTTCTACAATTTTTGGCGATTTTTACAAAACTACCTATCATTTCAGGAATAATCTCGGACCAGTCTGTGAAGATGAACAATTTTACACTGGTTTGAGGCCATTAAAAACTATGAGAAAAATTGTGAACAATATAGACTCAATTTCCAAACTCCCAGAGTTTGCGTATCCAAATTTTGACTTACGATGCTTTTTCTATAATTTTCTAAAACAGGGACAGAAAAGCCAAAAACCAGAAAATTGTTTTAACTTACTAAAAGTGCTTATACTTGTGTTTAGATGTAAGTTTTAAAGGTTGTAACCTTTTGAAAACACCCAGACATGACAACTTGCATGTGCGTATACACTTGATCATATAAATATTTTCAATTATACTAGATATACTCAAGTGGTTTTACAAGAAAGAGAAGTCATATTAAGGCTCTTGTGAGACTCTCCTTTAGTCGTACCTACCTAGCGTACGTGGTAAGTCCTGTTAGTTATAACCAGAGTCTCTTGGAGGGAGAACGGGAGTTTGTGTATAGATCTATATGGGGTTGACATCCCACACCTAAGTTGTTCGCTACAGCTAGACTAGGCCAGTCTAGGGTGACAAATATCTTCTCCGAAACCGACGCCTGAAGAGCATCAAGGCAGACACTCCGTCATATTAGTATGGTTATGACGACTCACATAGGGAATAACAACACCACTTTGGTTTACGGGAAGCTTTACTTCTTTAGTTTTTCTAAAAGAAATGAAACTATATACTAATGTCTACGTGCTATTCATTTTCATCATGGGCTTAAGGCTTAAGACTATAGTTCTCTATCGAGAAAATATTGGATTTTCTGGAATTATTCATTATTACTCTACAAGGAAAATACACATAGTGAATAACCACATTATTTGAATTAATGAAGGATTTACACTCAACTAGTTTTCACAAAACTCCAAGCTATGCTTTGTATACTTTGAAAACTGATTTCACCAATCGGGTCTTAGGGCTTTAAGACCACAACACTTCTATATACATAAAATATAGGATTTTCTAGGGATACACTCTTTTCAAATACAAACAAAGGATAATACAGGACGTGCATGCAATTATACACGGTTTTAGAACGAAACTCACAAACTACTTTGTATAGAAAATGTTGGATTTTCTGGAGTTTTAAAACTTATTATAAGCAACGATACTACAAAGTTTTCCTACAAAGATGCTTATGAACTCACCAACATTCTATGTTGACGCTTTTCAAAACGACTTGTATTCTCAGGAACTCAGTGAACAGGTAATCGAGCCTTGGATCAAGATTATTTTACTACCTTCTGAGCAATCCTACTTTATGTTATTTTTGTCTAATTGTTAACCAAGTACAATATGTAAACCAATGAATGTTGGTATATTGTAATGTATGATGTTTTGTGGTTATGTTTCATTCATATTCAATCGTTATGATACTCATGAAGTCATCCGCCCCCGGATGTTTTCACCGTTCTGGTTCGGGGGTGTTACAGCCCGGCTTGCCCCGTTTCCAGAATCGGATCACCCCTTTCCATGGGGATACCTTGGGGAGGACAAAGTCACCGGCCTGGAACTCTAGCTCGGAATGTCTGTGTTATGCGTAACTCTTCTGACGACTCTGGGCCGTCAGCAATCTCTGTCTAACCTGCTTGATTTGCTCTATCATCTTGGACACTATCTCAGTGCTCCCCATCACTCTCTGCCCGACCTCTCCCCAACAGGTGGGAGTCTGGCACCTCCTCCCATATAAAAGCTTAAGAGGAGGCATATCGATACTGCAGTGATGGCTGTTGTTGTATGAAAACTCACCCAAGGGCAAGTAAGTGTCCTAAGTACTCCCACCGAAATCCATAACACATGCGCGTAGCATGTCCTCAAGTGTCCGAATCGTCCACTCGTTCTGCCCGTCTGTCTGTGGGTGGTATGCAGTGCTGAAATGCAGCCAGGTACCCAACTCCTCCTGAAATTTCTTCTAGAACCTGGAAGTAAAACGCACATCACGATATGACATTATCGATGTTGGCACCCCATGTTGTGCCACCACCTCTCGAACATAGACCTTAGCCAATTTCTCTGCAGAAGAGCTCTCATTTATAGCCAGGAAGTGAGCACTCTTCGCCAATCGATCTACAATTACCCATATCACATCAATACCCCGCGCAGTCCTCGGTAACTTGGTAATAAAATCCATGGAGATATGTTCCTACTTCCACAGGGGTTTCTCCAAAGGCTGCACTTGGCCATGAGGACGCTGGTGCTCTGCCTTGACCTGACGACATGTCAAGCGTTTATCGATTACCCATGCCATATCTCTCTTCATACAGGGCCACCAATAATCCTTTTTCAAATCCAAATACATCTTGGTGGCCCCAAGATGGATCAAGAATCTCGACCTATGAGCCTCCTCCATCAAAATTCGTCGAGCTCCACCCGAATATGGCACCCATATGCGCCTACGGAAGGTCATAAGCCCCCCGACTATCAGTCTCAAACTCAAAAATCTGCTAAATCACCCGCGTATTTCTTATGGTTCTCTGGTCTCATGGCCACCGCTTCAGCCTCTCAGATGGTATCTAAGACTGGAGTCATCACCGTCATCCTTATACACACATCTTGGATCAGGGCACTCGCTTCCCTACGACTCAGAGCATCAGCTACCACATTAGCCTTGCTAGGGTGATACAAAATCTAACAGTCATAGTCTTTCACTACATCCAGCCACCTCCTCTGTCTCATATTCAGGTTGGGCTGATCCATAAGATATTTCAGGCTCTTATGGTCCGTGTATATGGTACATTAGACACCATAAAGATAGTGACGCCAAATCTTGAGGGCGAATATCACTGCCCCCAACTCCAAATCATGGGTAGGGTACCTCGACTCATGAGGCTTTAGCTTCTTCCACGCATATGCTATCACATGCCCCCTCTGCATCAACACGACACCCATTCCCGATATGGATGCATCATAATAGACTACGAAGTACCCTACTCCTTCCGGAAGGGCCATCACTAGAGCTTCTCACAATCTCTGGCGAAGAGTCTTGAATGATGCCTGTTGCTCAGGCCCCCAAGCAAAGATAACACCCTTCCTGGTCAATCTGGTGAGAGGAACTGCAATCTTGGAGAAATCTCTGATAAACCTCCGATAGTAGCCTGACAAACCCATAAAACTTCTGATCTTGGATGGGGATCTCGGCACCTCCCATCGCATAACTGCCTCAATCTTGGCCGGGTCCACCAAAATCCCATTCTGGTTAACGAGGCGTCCCAAAAACTGGACCTCTCGTAACCAGAAATCACACTTGGAGAATTTGGCATAAATCCTCTCCATCCTCAACACTTCAAGAATCTCCTGAAGATGCTCCTCGTGCTGTTCCCTCGATCTCGAGTACACCAAAATGTCATCGATGCACATGATCATCGACCGATCCAATATGGGCCTGCACACCTGGTTCATGAGGTCTATGAATGCTGCCGGTGCATTGGTGAGCCCGAAAAGGATCACCACAAAATCGTAATGCCCATAACGAGTCCGGAAGGTCGTCTTCTGGATATCCTCCATGCAGAATCTCATCTGATGATACACAGATCTCAAATCAATCCTGGAAAACCAAGACGCCCCCTGCAACTGATCAAACAAATCGTCGATCCTTGGTAGTGGATAGCGGTTCTTGACCGTCAGCTTGTTCAAGTCTTGGTAGTCGATGCACATCCTGTGTGAAGCATCCTTTTTCTTAACAAAAACGATCGGCGCTCCCCACAATGAGCTACTAGGTCTAATGAAACCCTTGTTGGATTAGTGTCTAAGTCCATAACTATTTTTGGTATGTACTTGACCCGATGGTGCATGGTCGTTTTGGGTTGCCTTCACCAAAGCAACTTGATAGGATGAATTATGGAGAGAAAGGATTAAATATGATTTATTAATATATTATGAGAATAATATATTAAAGGAGAAATCATATTGTTTAATTAATATTAGTCAAGAATTAATAAGAATTAAGTTTGTAGCTAAAAGACATTAATTAAACTTAAGGGACTAGAACTGTCAATTGTGTGATAGTTGAATATTGGGCTAATGGACTCCATATTATAGGGGTGGACGAATTCTATGGAGAAACCCATTAGTGATCGTCCAAAGGCCTTTAAGAAAGGGGTTCATGGGTTGCTTAGGGCCTAAGCATCCAAATTAGGGTTTCCTTGTTAGATAACCCTAATAGCCTCACTATTTAAGGAACCCTTAAGCCCCAAAAAACGTGGTGAACTAATTGGTTAGGGTTTCCATACGTTTTGGGCAGCCTCCTTCTCTTCTCTTCTTCATCCTCTTGCTCTTGGTGTTTGTGAACCATTAGAGTAGTGACATTTGTGACTCTAAGCTTTCTAAAGTCAATACAAGAAGGATTTGAGATTGTTATTGCTACATAACAATCAAGGTATGATCTAAACCCTAATTTATATGTTATATTGATTATCATATATTAGATCTAGGGTTTATAGTCTTGGATGAATTGCATGTACAATAGAGAAACCTAGATCCAAGCATTAGGGTTTGTATGAGCACATAGGATGTTCTTATGGCTAAAACCCATCAGTGGTATCTGAGCCTGGTTGGTTTCTATTGTATTGATGCATATTTGATCATAATTAGCACTGAAAATCGAAATTTTTTGGTTTTGAGTGTTTGACTCGCCGAGTCAGGTGTACTCGACGAGTCCAAGTCCAGACTCGACGAGTCGAAATGTCTGACAGCTAATTTTCGCGATTTTCTTCCTGTTTTAGCTTGGGATAATTACCATAAACATGTTTTTGTTATAAAATCTGAATTGTATCAATAATTGGTGATTATCCTTACCCAAATAGAAGATAACTGTCAAAATTTAGATAATCTTTTGTTTTATTAGATAAAATTTGATTATTTGTAATTTAGATTTGAATTATCTTGTATGAAAAGTTTCTATTTTCCCCCTTTAGGTTTTATAGTTTAAATTTGAACTTAAAAGTTTTGTTTTGAAATTTAAATAGTTGAAACCCTAATGTTTTGAAAAGGTTTCAAAACTTTCCCTCAAGTTTTGGAATTTAAATTTTGATTGAAAAGTTTGATTTTGAAATATTTAAATTCTAAACCCTAATGTTTTGAAATGTTTCAAAACTTGCCCTCACGTTTTGGAATTTAAAAGTTGATTAAAAGTCTAATTTAGAATGTTAAATTCTAAAACCCTAATATTGTTTTGAAAAGTTCTAATCACACCCTTATGGTTTTATTAATTAATTAAAGTGTATAATTAAGAGAGGTTTAATAAATCCATAAAGTTTTGGTTTACAATTTAATTGAATTAAAAGTATAATTGTTAAATTTAACCCCCTAGTATTTTAAAAGTGTAAAATACACCCTATACTATTTATATCATTAAAAGTCTAACATTATATATATATATATATATATATATATATATATATATATATGAGTAAAGGTCAGTCTTACCGTTAGTAGGCCTCATTCACGAAGCTGGTCTATAAGGGGTGTTTAAGTAAATTGCCTATACAATGGCGATTGAATGGTATCCACTCTTACCCACCGCACTCTTGACTAGTGGAGGGTTGTTAGCCGAACGGGTAGGATAGGACAGAAACCTTCCATTATAAGTATAATGAAGTATAAAAGTAACTAAATGTTTTCATAAAATTCCCAATCTTAGTTACTTTAGGCAAAAGTGAATTGATGCAATTCCATGAAATTACACTTTGTGCCCTTGCGAAGACGTTAGTGGAGCGCGTGTGGTTAACCGGCACACTAAATGGTTCTGAGCAAAGGTAGCAAAGGGTGACTCAATGTTTGTCATAGTTTGGTGGATCGAGTGTGGTTTACCGGCACATCGAATAGGTGACTGTAACATGTGAGGGCACCATGTAGATTTGCATGGTTATTCACACCCGCTTTGTGATCCTCGGCATCCAAGTCACAAACTAGAGGGGCATATCGAGATTTAAACATGCCATTGAAAAGGTTCAATGAATCTCAAAGAATCTAGGAGTTTTCAATACATTTAAGACTTAATCTATTTTTCGTTTTTAATGGTGGAAATTAGTGAATCGTCATTCACTTACCTTCAAATATTCTGCAACTAGATTACGACATCCTTTTTCTAGGTTGTAGCGTATTGTGTTGGGTCCTAGCCTTAATATCTCATTTGGGTGATTTACTAAGGACTCAATCGATCAACTAACTTGAATTTGTTTTCTCCCGTTTTGTAGATGTCGAAGTTCGACAACTATGGTCTTCCTAAATCCCATGGAACAAGCATTCCACATGAAGATGATATTCCACGATTCGATCGAGGAACAAGAAATCATGCTTCACTTCCTCCTCCTCCTCCCGTTGTTCTCCCTTACCCACAAGATCGAAGAATTGAAAGGATCAATGTCACTAAAGCCCTATTGGAAATGAAACATGAAGATGGTAAACACGTGTGTGCCCACGTTCTAGGAATGAAATCACACATCGATAGGTTGATAATGTTGGGTGCGTCATTCCCGGATAAGTTGGCTGTGAACTGTGTTCTGCAGTCACTTCCTGAATCATATAATGAGTTCAAAAGAAAGTATTATATGATGAATCATGACGAAAACGTCATTGACCTAACTTACATGCTCATTGCTGTTGAATCAGAAATGATTTGGCAAAGCAATGGGGCGTATTTGTTGGGAAAGTCAACCAACCATGCTTCCGAGGACATTCTAGGAGAACCGACCTGTGTTTGCTGCCAAGAGAAAGGGCGTTGGATGCAAGTCTGCCCTAAGAGCCTGAAGAGTCCAGAAGATGGGAGAGTCAAAGAGTATGGTTGTGCTTCAGGTAAAATCCACTATCTAACTCCATTAATTTCCTATTCATTGATTCTTAATACATAATGTGATAAGATTGCATTTGAATGTTTTGCAGAATCAGTGAAAAGAGAGGAAGCTTGATGAAAGAGCAAGAAGAATTTTCTCAAACTCTTGTGTATCCAATTAAACTTGATCAACAACCACTCGAGGAATTTCAATTTCTTTCGAACTTTGAATTATCTTCGAATTTGTGTTTTCATCCTCATTATCGCTATCATCAGTTTGACTATCATGTATTTCCACAAATTCCATATCACAAACTTTCGAAGTTGAGGGTTCATCAGTATCAATTTTTACCAATAATTCCTCACATTTTTCTTTCCCTTTAAAAGAATTTGCTACATTTATGATAGACAATTGAGAACAATCTACATCCTCTAAATCACTAATTTCACTAATATTATCAGAATTATCTTCAATATCAGCAAAATTAGTTTGACAATTAGATGTAGAATTCTCAGTCTTTTTCAAAATTCGAAGTTTTTCTGATTTAGTTAAGGTTTCATTTACAATTTTTACTAAATCATTAGCATCAAGATAATCTTCGACTTTAGCAATTCCATATCTATACCTATCATATGGAACTTTGTTAAAATCAAAAATTTCTTTTTCACAATCATATGAAACACTATCTACCTTAGCTCTATCATATGCTAAAAATGGTAGCAATTTTCTGTGTTGTTCCTTACTTATCTCACTCGAATGATGTAATTCAGTTAATTTTCCATACAATCTTTTCGCAGAATTACAGAAAACATTTCTCTGTGCTAACAAAAAGTTTATTTCCTTTGCTAAACTCTCCCTATCCTCCATAATATTCGACACTTGCAATTCTAAATAATCAACCCTAGTGACTTTTGATTCTAACTTCTTTCTTGTCTCTAGTAATTGATCATTTAACTTTTTAGCTTCATTGCTAGCAGGCATGACAATTGAATCAAAGTAAGTAACAGTTTCATCAAAAGATACTAACTCAGAATTATATGCAGAAACTGGAATATTAAAGGATTCAAGAAGTTTACGTACCTTGGTAGTCATGGGCGACCTGTCGGTAGACTTCGATACGAAGCACTGCCCACGTACTTCGTAATTCTCTTCTTCATCTGAATCTTCTTCAACTTTTTCATACATGGCCCTGTGTGTTGGATTCTTCATTTCTTCATCGTCTGAATCTGAGGACCATATTTGATATGTGCCATCCGATTCAGTTTCTCCATGAGCCACCAACGACAAATTCTTTGCCTTCGACTTTACTTCCTCCAGTTTCTCAGTGTAATACGCTTCATCCTTTATTTTATTTTTCTTTTCTTCCTTCTTCTTCAACAAGCAATCTACTGCCAAGTGATTTGCACCATAGCAATAGTGGCAATTAATCCCTGTATCACCTTTCAACATCTTCTTCATTTGCTCCATTTCACTCTTCGAATCCGTCTTCACTTCTTTCTTCTTTTCATCCACTCTATTTTTGTTCTCAAAACTACCCTTCGAATCTGATGACTTGTTCTTTGGATTAAAAGGTTTCTTAAAAAATTTCTTTACTCGATTGTTTGAGTAAAATGGAACAGCCTCATCATCAGAATTCATCAGAAAACCTTCTTCTTCATCAGACTTCGATTTTTCATTCTCTCTTTCCGAAACCTTCGAAACGAGTGCCAATGGTCCACCAAGACTTGCTATCGCTTCCTCAGCTATTTCATTAACCTCATTTTCATGAGATTTCAATTGATTGTACAAGTCATTCAAAGTTGAAGTATCAAAACTCTGTTGGTTTTTCACCATCATACTCACACTCCTCCACTCCTTTCGAAGTCCCATTACAAATATCAAGTTATACTCCATTGATGACCTTGTAATACCATAACGATTACAACGATAGATTAACTCGTTGAACCGATCATAGTATACTTCAATGGATTCAGATTCTTTCTGTTTGAAATCTTTGAGTTCCACCAGGCATTGTTTCACAGATGTGATCTTCGTCTTTTAACTTCTTTGAAATTTGTGTTTGAGATTGTTCCAGATTTCTTTAGCTGTTGTACATGTTCTGACATAATTGTACACAACAGGAGGCAAGGCACCTCTTAATTCCCTCATGCATTTCTTCTCCAGTTGTTTTAAACGATTGGATTGATTGTCAACTTCTGAACTGCTTGAAGACACACCAATTGGCTGAACTGTTGCAGGTTGATTGATTTCTCCTGAAATGCACTTCCATAATTCTTCATCCAATCCGTTCAACTAATCTTGCATACGATCTGCCCACTGATCGTAATATTCTAGAATAAGCATCGGAATTTTTGTGGATGAACCAAGCAAATGAGAAAATGATGTCATGAATTCAGATTGAATGACGCCATTGTTGTACGGACAAAAACTTTAAGATGATACAAAAACTTTGAGAATTTTGAAATCAAATTGTATATTTCAAATCAGAATCACACAACGAACACTCGATTCACAAATATGTTCGCAGAATCAAATCCTAGATTTAGATCAAGAAGAATTTTTCACACTCAAAAAGAACGGAAACTTTTTGAATCAAACAGGAGATTCAAAAATCTTTTTGAACGTATGAAAATCATATCACAGAAAGGATTCATGCTCTGATACCAATTGAAGAGATTTGTAATCGAGTTTGAATCAAATTCAAGTATGAATTTAGGAAGAGTAATAACGATGAATACGAGAGTAAATAGAATATTTGTTCAGCTCGTATTATGCTTTTTAGTTTACAGATTACAATGAATAAACTGTAAAGACTGTGTAAAAAGCAATCTCTAATCACTTAGTACAGACCCCTATATATAGGAGAACAAAAGCATAACAATACTAAGGACTAGACATTAAGACTACTCTTTATAATGCCTTAGTATAAATAACATTACATCCGAAGACACCTTCTTACAAAGACAAAATATACTTCGTAAAAATCTAACTGACTCTTCGACTATTACAACATTTAAGCCCTAACAAAGGCTGGGGAACAAATGAAGACAACTGAAGATACGAAGGTAGTCGGAAAAGTATACCCTTCGAAAGTGGTAGTAAAGCCAACTGTTGTTTCAGCTGATCCAGTCATTTCGACTGTGATTACAACAGTACCAATTTCAAAACCTATATCAAAAGGTATTGTAATCGAGAAACAAATTGATGTCTCTTCTTCAAAGAATATGGCTTCGTCAAACATTAAAGACAAGGGAAAAGGAGTTATGATTGAGAAGTCAAATAAAGAGAAGAAAGCTGAGGTGGCAGCTGAGGTTGATAAAATGAGACATGCTCAAAGTATAATGAGACAAAGAGCTTTGGATGGTTCGAATGTTGATAAGGGTGATCCAACAAAAGTCTATAACTACGAAACCATCGAGTCCAGAGTGATGTTTGATTATATGTACTCTTTCGAAAAGGTTCCGAAAAAGAGCTATGTGGTTACGAACACAAACTTTGGTCAACTTGACTTTCTAGTCAATGAAATGATGTTCGTTATGCCACAGTTCAAGGCTGAAACAAAATCAATGGAAACCGAAGAGGGAAAGAAGATGAAGATAAGGTTTCATGCAGTATTAGCGAAGGCTCAAGAGGAAGTATGGTTTTCGGAGAAGATTAAGAAGGTGATATCTATAAAAAGGGATGTCATATTCGAAGGGAAGTTTGAAAATTTGAAGTACACTGTGGCAAGAGCAAGTGGAAAGTTACAAGAATTCACAGTGGCAGACTTTCCTTTGATGAACACATATGATCTAATCAACATTGCCTTGATGCTCAAAGACAAATCATTTTCTTTTCTCCAAGACACAGAACCAGATGTTTTTAGTCTTGGGTGCAAGCACATTAAAATATTTTTGGAAAATTATTTTGGGTGCTTAGCTCAAACAAATGTCGAACTTGCTACTGTCAAAGGCTTCGACATAACTGCACCAATGGCACCAACGAAGAAACAGAATGAGCTGAACAAGTACGAAGATGGTGAAATTTGTTTAAAGCCTTTGGGGATTGTTTTTGCAGGAAAAGACAAAGCTGGAAGAGATAAAAGGTTCTTATTTCAAACTTGCGAAGTGGAGAGATACACCAACTCGCAATATACGAACTTAATTGTTCGTATGAACCATTGCAAGAAGAACTCGGAAGGAGATAAGAAAGAGATAAAGAAAGTTATCTCTTGGTACATGGAGATCCGAAGAGTGCTGATGTATGCCGTTCAATCACTGACGTCTTGAAGACTTCGACCTTGATTCCAAAGGGGGAGATTGCTAGGGCTTAAATGTTGTAATAGTCGAAGAGTCAGTTAGATTGTTACGAAGTATATTTTATCTTTGTAAGAAGGTGTCTTCGGATGTAATGTTATTTATACTAAGGCATTATAAAGAGTAGTCTTAATGTCTAGTCCTTAGTATTGTTATGCTTTTGTTCTCCTATATATAGGGGTCTGTACTAAGTGATTAGAGATCTCTTTTTACACAGTCTTTACAGTTTATTCATTGTAATCTGTAAACTAAAAAGCATAATACTGTAACAACGCAAATTTCCAAACAAATTTTTCATTTTAAAAATATATTTATTTCCATCCAAAACAAGGCATAAATAGTCTAAGTATTCTGTCAAATACAAATAATCAAAATCCCAAGATCATAAGAGCATTCTTCAGTGTGTATCGATCACGCCGGCGCCTTCCCACGGTCCTCGCTAGTACCTGAAATACATGCACAACAACTGTAAGCATAAATGCTTAGTGAGTTCCCCAATATACAACTTACGCACATACGCCTTTCCAGGCCCTGACCTTCCGGTCCATGTGTCTCAGGGGACTTTCGTCCCTGCTGGGTAAACCTTCCGGTCCTACCCACGCCGACCTTCCGGTCCATAACACAACATATTGCCTTCCAGCCCATAACATATTGTCTTCCGGCCCATAATATATTCGCCTTCCGGCCCATGACATACATAGCACATATAACAAATAACTTACCACATATAGCATACATATCACATATCATATTCGACCTTCCGGTTACATAGTCAAACCCTTCCGGGTACAGTATAGTGAGAAGACTCACCTCGTAAATGCTGAAAGCTAGCAAATCCTGAAATCACTCGTGCACAATCCGACGAGCTACAACCTCCCTATAACATCACATATCTCTCATTAACACTTATATCTTATGAGTGTGACTATCCCTAAGAAGGCAGACTTAGGTCAACTCTGGTCAACGGTCAACGGTCAACGGTCAACTCGACCGGACTCGGCGAGTGCCATGGCGACTCGGCGAGTCTAGACGTCCTCCAACTCTCTGAGATTCCCTATCTACTCGTTGAGTATCCTCCTTGACCCGACGAGTTAATCCTGGAAGAATCGCGGGGCCACCCCGACTCAACTCGCCGAGTCTGAAGAACGGCTCGACGAGTCCCAGTTAATCTTCAAGCTAATCGCCGAGTCTGTTCATCGAACTCGGCGACTCCATGCCATGCAACCGCTCAAACTGCATCCTGGGATAAGTATGGTTCCGAAATACACAAGCATGGGGCCTTCTGGTCCTCTAAGGGTCCTAATACAGGGTTATATTCGATTGGGTAACAAGGTAATAATCCATCTAATCACCAAATGGGTTCCATAAACCCTAGATCCATGCACACATCAAAATAACAGGAATGATTCGAAATGTTACCTGAATAATGCACCCTCTCTGTCCCCAAACCTCAGAACTCGAATCCCTTGCAGTTCCTTTAGCCAAACTCTTCTCCTCCTTGCACCACAACTTCTTCAAGTCACCAATGGCCTTCAATCTTGCTCTAGATGCCCACAGCCGCTTAGGGTTCTTCTCAATCGACTAAAAGACGAACAATGACGGCATATAATGCGTTATATACGACCCAAAACTGAACGGTTAGGGTTTTCGCTAAACAGCGTAGACTCGCCGAGTCCATATCCGGACTCGTTGAGTCCAGTCGCGAACCCGCGACCAAGTCTGCGGTCCTACTCGGCGAGTCTAGGCTCCAACTCGCCGAGTCCCCTCTTAACTCACCCCAAAAACATAATTTAACAATACCTGAGATTCCGGGCTGTTACAACTCTCCCCCACTTGGATTAGACTTCGCCCTCGAAGTCTCACTCTGAAAATAGTTCCGGATGCTGCCCCCGCATCTCACGTTCCGGCTCCCAAGTCATTTCCGACCCCTTACGGTGTTGCCACTGAACCAACACCAAAGGTACTTCCTTGTTCCTCAGAACCTTGATCTTCCGATCCCTGATGGCCACCGGTCTCTCGGCATAATTCAGGCTCGCATCCACCTGAATATCCTCCAATGGAACCACTGCCGACTCATCGGCTATGCACTTCCTCAATTGCGACACATGAAAAGTGTCGTGGATCTGTCCCAACTCCGCTGGCAACTCCAACCGATAGGCTACCCGGCCTATCCTTGCAATCACACGAAATGGCCCAATATACCGGGGCCCCAACTTTCTCTTCTTCCTGAATCGAATCACTCCTTTCCAAGGAGAGACCTTCAGGAGAACGAAGTCGCCGACCTGAAATTCAAGCTCGGATCGGCGCCTGTCTGCATAACTCTTCTGTCGGCTCTGGGCAGTCAATAACCTCTGTCTAACTTGCTGAATCTGTTCTGACGTCTGGAGCACGATCTCCGTGCTGCCCATCACTCTCTGACCCACCTCTCCCCAGCAAATGGGGGTCCGACACCTCCTACCATACAACAGCTCAAAAGGTGGCATACCAATGCTCGAATGATGGTTGTTGTTGTAGGAAAACTCTGCTAAGGGTAAATATGCATCCCAGCTACCCCCGAAGTCTAACACACACGCTCGAAGCATGTCCTCCAGTGTCTGAATCGTCCGCTCGCTCTGACCGTCTGTTTGGGGATGGTATGCGGTACTAAAATGCAATTTAGTACCCAGCTCCTCATGAAATTTCTTCCAGAACCTGGAAGTGAAACGCACATCACGGTCTGAAACAATCGAGATCGGTACCCCATGCCGAGATACCACCTCTCTCACATATATCTCCGCCAACTTCTCCACTGAAGAACTCTCACTGATGGCAAGGAAGTGCGCACTCTTCGTCAACCTATCCACAATCACCCAAATTGCATCAACTCCCCTGGCAGTCCTCGGCAATTTGGTGATGAAATCCATAGTGATTTGTTCCCACTTCCACTCGGGAATCTCCAATGGCTGTAACTTGCCATGCGGTCTCTGGTGCTCGGCCTTAACCCTACGGCATGTCAAGCACCTCTCAATGAACCATGCGACGTCCCTCTTCATACAGGGCCACCAATACTCCTTCCTCAAATCCAAATACATCTTCATAGCACCGGGATGGATCGAGAATTTCGATCTATGAGCCTCTTCCATCAAAGTAATACGTGTACCGCCCACGAACGGTACCCAAATCCGGCCCTGAAACGTCATAAGCCCTCGACCATCCTTAACGAACTCTGAAATTAACCCCACAACCCGCTCTTTCTTCTGCATTTCTGGTCGCACCGCTTCGGCCTGTGCCCCACGAATAGCGTCCAATACAGGAGTCATCACAGTCAGTCTCAAGCATACATCTCGCAATGGAGTGCTCTCCCCCTTGCGGCTCAACGCGTCGGCTACCACATTAGCCTTACCTGGGTTGTACAGGATCTCACAATCATAATCCTTGACCACATCCAGCCACCTCCTCTGACGCATATTTAGGTTGGGCTGATCCATCAAATACTTCAAGCTCTTATGGTCCGTATATATCGTACATCGAACCCCATACAGGTAGTGACGCCAAATCTTGAGAGCGAACACTACTGCTCCCAACTCTAAATCATGCGTAGGGTATCTCGCCTCATGAGGCTTCAGCTGCCTCGACGCATAAGCTATCACATGACCCCTCTGCATCAACACTGCACCCGGTCCCGAAATCGATGCGTCGCAATATACCACAAAATCTTCCATCCCTTCTGGGAGAGCTAATACCGGGGCTTCGCACAACCTCTAGCGAAGTGTCTCAAAGGAGGTCTGCTGCTCGGGCTCCCATGAGAATGCAACACCCTTCCGGGTCAATCTGGTGAGTGGAACTGCGATCTTGGAGAAATCCTTGATGAATCTCCGATAATACCCTGCCAACCCAAGGAAGCTCCTGATCTCAGAAGGTGACTTCGGCACCTCCCAACTCATCACCGCCTCAACTTTGGCCGGATCGACCAATATCCCTTTCTGATTGACAACATGTCCTAGAAATTGGACCTCCCGCAGCCAGAAGTCACATTTGGAGAACTTTGCATAAAGCTTCTCCGACCTCAATACCTCGAGGACCTCCCTCAAATGCTCCTCATGCTGCTCTCTAGATCTAGAATACACCAGAATGTCGTCGATAAATACAATCACTGACCGATCCAACATCGGTCTGCATACCCTATTCATGAGATCCATGAACACAGCCGGGGCATTGGTGAGCCCGAAAGGCATCACCACAAACTCATAATGCCCATATCGCGTCCTAAACGCTGTCTTCTGGACATCCCCATCCCGCACTCTCACCTGATGGTACCCTGACCTCAGATCGATCTTGGAAAACCAAGATGCTCCCTGCAACTGATCGAATAAATCATCGATCCTCGGCAACGGGTAACGGTTCTTGACCGTTAACTTGTTCAACTCCCGGTAATCAATGCACATCCGGTGTGAACCATCCTTCTTCTTGACGAACAGAATAGGTGCTCCCCATGGCGAGCTGCTCGGCCGAATGAATCCCTTCCCCAGCAACTCCTGGAGCTGCGAGGACAACTCTTGCATCTCTGGAGGTGCAAGACGATAAGGCACTTTAGCAATAGGCGCGGCCCCCGGAACTAGATCGATACCAAACTCTACTTGCCTCACAGGAGGTACTCCCGACAGCTCCTCGGGGAAAACATCTGAAAACTCGCGCACCACAGGGACCTCCTCAACCGATTTCGGTCTCTCGGACCTCCCGCGTATCCATCACATACGCCACAAAACCCTTACAGCCCTGCTGTAGACACTGCCTCGCCCTAGCGGCCGAACAAAAAGCTGATCCCGAACGGGTACCCTCGCCGTACACCGAAAGAACTCCCCCACTATGGTCTCGTATAGTCACCAACTGACGCTCACAGTCGATGACAGCGCCGAATCGGCTCAACCAGTCCATGCCCACGATGACACAGACATCACCCATCGCAATAGGAATCAGGTCAATCGGGAATTCAACCCCGAAAATCTCTAGTACACATCCCCGAAGAACCTCCGTGGCACAAATCACTTTCTCGTCAGCTATAGAAACTCTCAAAGGTCGACTCAACGACTCACGAGTAACGCTGATATGCTGACTAAAGGCTAAGGACACAAAGGACCTACTCGCACCCGAGTCAAATAACACTAAGGCAGGTACAGAGTTCACAAGGAAAGTACCTACGCATATAATAACATAAGCATAACATCTCGACATTAAAATAAATAGATGAATTACAACATACCTGCCACGACATCGGGCGCAGCGCGGACCTCCTCCGCAGTCAGCTGAAAGGCTCTTCCCCGAGCCCTCGGGGCCTCGGCCTTCACCGGTCGAGTCGCAGTAGCTCCGGCAGCAGGTGCAGATCCCTGAAGAAGCTGAGGGCACTCGGCCTTCCTATGGCCTGTCTGGTTGCAATGAAAGCAAACCGTAAATCCCTTGGGACACTCCCTAGCAATGTGCCCCTCCTTGCCACACTTGTAGCAAGCACCAGATCGACACGCCCCCTCATGACTCTTGCCGCACTTTCCGCAAGTGCGGCCCTTCGAACCTCCTTTGCTCGCATCGACGGACTTTATCCGCTTGGCTGCCGGCTGGAACTGAGCCGGTCGCCGGTTCGCCCGCTGAGACTCGGCCTCCTCCCTGGCCTGGGTCTCCAACTCGATCTCGCGCTTCCTGGCATTCGCCTGAAGCTCAGCAAAAGTATGGTAAGTGGAGTTTGACACAAACTCCCGGATATCCCTCCTCAACACTCCCAAGTACCGGCTCATTCGAGCCTGATCAGTGGACACCAGCTCGGGGCAGAACATCGCCCTCTCATGAAACTTCCGCGTGATCACCGCAACAGAATCAGTACCCTGCTTGAGGGTTAAGAACTCCTGAACCAATCGTTCCCTCTCCACCGGGGGAACGTACTCATCTCTGAACATGGCAGTAAACCCCTCCCATGTTACTGCTGTAGTCTCTGCCAAAGTGAAGTTCGCCGTCACGAACTTCCACCAGTCCTTCGCTCCCAGACGGAGCTGGTTCAATGCGAACCGTACCCTCAGGTGCTCCGGGCATGAAAAAGTGTAGAAGCACCCCTTTATATCCGCGATCCACCTCATCGCAGCAATCAGATCCTGCGTCCCATCGAACTCTGGTGGCTTCGTGTTGCTGAACTCTCGGAACAGCAACGAGTCACCCCCCTGTGGCCTAGCAGCGGCCACAACTGCGGTAGCTGCAGCGGTTGCAGCCTCAGTCAATGCGGCGTACCGCTCATCGAACGTCTCCATCAGGGTGGTCTTAATAGACCCAAACATCTCCAGGATCTCAGCCCGGATCGCCGCCGCTACCTCCTCGTGAATCATCTGACGAATCTCCTCGTCACTCACACCGCTCGAACTCGCTCCGTGGCGCGGTCTAACCATGATGTCTCTGAAATACAACATAAAACTATCAGAGACTCCACCGAGTATAATCGCACTCGATAACGCAACCCTACTCAGTCTCTGATATCCAGGGATTCTATCCGCACACTAGCAAGCATCTCATATCGGCAAACTTCCCTAGACTAAGGCATCACAAAACAGGCCACTCTAGTCCTATCATGAATACCTAGTCTTCTAGCATGCATAACAATTTATATCATATAACATTGTAAGGTATTTTGGGGATCTTTACCGTTCGGGCGCTGACTGATCGTACACACTGCTTCTTTCTTGCTCACCACAAAACCATTTACAAAAGTTTATGCCTTTATTTAAAAAGTTTTCCTCAAATCCTCGGTTTGAGTTCAGCTACTCCCGAAGGTGCACCCGAATCCCTCAAACCAAGGCTCTGATACCAATTGTAACAACGCAAATTTCCAAACAAATTTTTCATTTTAAAAATATATTTATTTCCATCCAAAACAAGGCATAAATAGTCTAAGTATTCTGTCAAATACAAATAATCAAAATCCCAAGATCATAAGAGCATTCTTCAGTGTGTATCGATCACGCCGGCGCCTTCCCACGGTCCTCGCTAGTACCTGAAATACATGCACAACAACTGTAAGCATAAATGCTTAGTGAGTTCCCCAATATACAACTTACGCACATACGCCTTTCCAGGCCCTGACCTTCCGGTCCATGTGTCTCAGGGGACTTTCGTCCCTGCTGGGTAAACCTTCCGGTCCTACCCACGCCGACCTTCCGGTCCATAACACAACATATTGCCTTCCGGCCCATAACATATTGCCTTCCGGCCCATAATATATTCGCCTTCCGGCCCAGGACATACATAGCACATATAACAAATAACTTACCACATATAGCATACATATCACATATCATATTCGACCTTCCGGTCACACAGTCAAACCCTTCCGGGTACAGTATAGTGAGAAGACTCACCTCGTAAATGCTGAAAGCTAGCAAATCCTGAAATCACTCGTGCACAATCCGACGAGCTACAACCTCCCTATAACATCACATATCTCTCATTAACACTTATATCTTATGAGTGTGACTATCCCTAAGAAGGCAGACTTAGGTCAACTCTGGTCAACGGTCAACGGTCAACGGTCAACTCGACCGGACTCGGCGAGTCTAGACGTCCTCCAACTCTCTGAGATTCCCTATCTACTCGTCGAGTATCCTCCTTGACCCGACGAGTTACTCCTGGAAGAATCGCGGGGCCACCCCGACTCAACTCGCCGAGTCTGAAGAACGGCTCGACGAGTCCCAGTTAATCTTCAAGCTACTCGCCGAGTCTGTTCATCGAACTCGGCGAGTCCATGCCATGCAACCGCTCAAACTGCATCCTGGGATAAGTATGGTTCCGAAATACACAAGCATGGGGCCTTCTGGTCCTCTAAGGGTCCTAATACAGGGTTATATTCGATTGGGTAACAAGGTAATAATCCATCTAATCACCAAATGGGTTCCATAAACCCTAGATCCATGCACACATCAAAATAACAGGAATGATCCGAAATGTTACCTGAATAATGCACCCTCTCTGTCCCCAAACCTCAGAACTCGAATCCCTTGCAGTTCCTTTAGCCAAACTCTTCTCCTCCTTGCACCACAACTTCTTCAAGTCACCAATGGCCTTCAATCTTGCTCTAGATGCCCACAGCCGCTTAGGGTTCTTCTCAATCGACTAAAAGACGAACAATGACGGCATATAATGCGTTATATACAACCCAAACCTGAACGGTTAGGGTTTTCGCTAAACAGCGTAGACTCGCCGAGTCCATATCCGGACTCGTCGAGTCCAGTCGCGAACCCGCGACCAAGTCTGCGGTCCTACTCGGCGAGTCTAGGCTCCAACTCGCCGAGTCCCCTCTTAACTCACCCCAAAAACATAATTTAACAATACCTGAGATTCCGGGCTGTTACAAATACGAGCTGAAAAAATATTCTATTTACTCTCGTATTCATCGTTATTACTCTTCCTAAATTCATACTTGAATTTGATTCAAACTCGATTACAAATCTCTTCAGTCTAATCACGAAGAAATGGATCTCGATCGCATGGATTCGAAGATTAGATTTTGAGCTTAGAAAGTTATGATAGAGTAGTTAGGAATATTTAATTACATAGTTTTCAGTTGATTTTGCAAGGACAAATGTTTTCCGCTGTTTTTAATGAATAAAATAAATTTTGATTTGACTCATTCGTTTATTTATTTATTTCCTTGCAATGAAATCGTTATGAAAAATTGATGTTTGCATATTTCTACAACGAATGGATGTGATTCTTAATAATGTTAATTGTGGAAATGTCAAGAATTTACCAAATAGGGAGTTTCTCATCGCCCAAGTTTCAATTGGACAGAAACTTGGAATTATGCAACTTGGTTGCACGATGAATGAGAAATTTCATATTTGGAAATTAGACTATGTCGTTGACAAAGTGTCAAGTGAAGGACTAGGAGATCAAGTACACAAAGTTGTGTGTTGATCAAGTCCACCGCAAGAGTAACAAAGATATTCGTCATGATTCACTAAAGGTTTGGTAAGTATAATTACACTTATAAGATAAATTGTAATTCTGAATTGATTGAAAGAGTTTAAATCAATAGCAGAACGAATAAGAAGAATCAAGTAGGCAGAAAGATAAAAAAATTTCTCTATTCTAAGAAGAAGGGAGAGTACCTTTTATTATGTTTTATGATTAGTCTTAATGATTAAGAACCATATCTCAATTAATCCTCTAAGCGAATCTTTGTGCAATTGTATGTCTAAGAAGAGGAATCGAGAATTGAAGAAATGGTTAAATCAAGAAGTCAATCATACTTCGTTCCAAAACCAAGTCTTAAAGTTAAGATTCTGACATTGAGTGACAAGTCTTAAGAAGGTTTATAACACTCATCAAATGTGGAAAGTTGTGATGTCTTGGATAAGACAAAGACCAACTAGGACCAATTTTATGAAGTGTTTTGTCTTGATAATAGCTACACTAACTCTTGAATATTAGTTTGTCAAGAAATGTTTATTGACAAGAGAATCTTATATGTCAAGGAGTCAGTGGGAGTCTCGATGGTCTTGAAAGGTCTCAAGAACAAATCAGGAATAAACCTTATCGATCATCACTAGCACACGAGTAGAGGTTTACAACCTATCGTGTTGACGTTATCTTGTTTCTGTGTCGTTCCAATCGAGTTAATTATGCATGTGAGTTCTATGAGTTCTCATTTGAATGCATAAAAGGCAAGGACCTTAATTAATGAAAAGTACATTGATGGGAAAGGGTGAGCTGCTTAACTACTTGGAAGACATGGTGGGCAGCCGTGTTACCATAAGGCAAAAAATCAAGATTAAGAAAGTTCGGTCCATATGAGTTTGAATTTGTCGTAAACTTTGTTTTGATAAATTCGCATGGATAGGAACACATACACCATTAAAATCTAAGTGTCATAAGTTTCCCTCCTTCATGAAAATGACTGTGAGGAAATGCTTTCACTAAGAAAGATTTTAAGAAGATAGTGATTGTGAAAATTGAATTCTCGAATTCGATTATGGTTACGGTATCCCTTTCCATCATTTGAATTGTGAGATCTGGAAGTTAGTCTGAATTGTTTAAGACACACACATGAACTATCTAAGGCAAAGGTGTATAAGTTTATAAAGCCTTGATAAAAGATTATCAAAGCATTGGGTATTAGAAATATGAACTTAAAGAAATTCAATAGGCATAGTTTTTCTGAAAGGTAAGCTATTTCTGAATACATGTCAAAGCTAGTGGGAGCATAAGTGTTATGTTTATAATAATCATCATGATAGTGGGAGCATAAATGTTATGATTGTATGATTATTAAAGCAAGTATTGCAAGTTAGCAATATTAATTATAGAAAAACAAGAGTTATACCTTGCAAAGTGGTAAGGGTTGTAAAGTTGTTTTGCCATAATTAAGGGAGAGAATATTGTACTTCATTTCAAAACTAAAGGCTTAGGTTATGGAATGTTAATAAACTTAGTCAAGGATACATAGTGAGTTCTTAAATTTCGATTATGATTACGGCATTCCTCTTCATAATCGAATCATAAGAACGTGACACATAAGATATTATGGCAGGAGATTGATAAAGTATCAAATCTTTATGTAAGACATTATGCATCGTGTCCCATATGCTTCGGGTATAGGATAGATTGCAAATGCTATAATATTTGACCATTCTAAAATTTTCCAAATGTATAGCGCATTTAGAGGGAAAAGGACAAGAATCGGTTTTGACTAAGATAATTAAACAACTATCAAAGGACAATCCAAAGTTCGCCAAGGATTGGTCGCTTATGAGTAGTTGGAAGTATAGTATTGGATGGACCATATCGATATTATTATGAATAGATAAGATTCTATTAAGAATGAGTTGTCATATGGTAAGTATGGAAAGGTTTCCATATTGGGAGTTGGATATTAAGAATCTATATCTAGATCAGAAACTTTTATGCAAGAAGGATGTTCAAAGGAATGTAATTTGAGTGAGAGACATCACATCTATGGAATTGTCTTGTAACAATTTCCGATAGAGAGCTTTG
Organism: Lactuca serriola; assembly: GCF_051521515.1. NCBI lineage: Eukaryota > Viridiplantae > Streptophyta > Magnoliopsida > Asterales > Asteraceae > Lactuca > Lactuca serriola. The sequence goes on from NC_136410.1 coordinate 203,571,623, forward strand.
TAATTCATTAGCAATAGTCATTGTGACCTTGCTGCAGTGACATTACAAAAGAATCATTGCATAAAATGTTAGAATCTAACGTATTCTATAAGTGGCAAGAATTTGATATTCCTTCACTTGTGGAAAGGATTAGGAGTTGTGAAATGAGTATGATTGGAAATGTGTTCATTTGATCTATTTCACAAAGTAAGAACCATAGGTAAACATTGTGTGCATACTAAGAGCATGGGACAAGTGTTGTAATTCAAGTAAGAAGTTGATTACCTGAAACAACAAATAATGAGTAATCGATATGGTGATAAATAAAAGGTGTTTAATTTATACTCAAAGGTTTGAGGCCATATGGGATTAGTATTGTTCTTGTGTTTCACTTTGCATGTTTTGACTTCCTGAATAATTTAATTGGTTCAGAACAGTTAAATTATTCAAACGGGCCACAGTCGTTCATATGTTGGAAGTAGATATGAATGAAAACTATCATGAATTGGTGTGTGGATTGTTTAAAGAGTGTTGGACATAAGCAAATGTTTGCTGCAACGTTCATGAGTGCTTATGAATATGATTTGAGCATTGGATTAAACCCACACTCACTTGGATCACTTCATGGATTTTATCACGAGTGATTGGTGAGATGATAGCATCTTATATTCTTGAAACCGAGATGTGTGAGTTGTATCTTGCAAGTCGGTTGCACATTGATAATATGTAAACGCACCAGTAACTTGGTGTTATAAAACATATTGTTGTGTGTGATTTGGTGAATGAGTGCAAGCGAGCATTGAGTCAAAGTTTATCCGTTCCTTTTATCCAAAGTAGGATAAGAGCGATATCTGTGGGCCCCTAGACGATTTAGTGATGGCACCTAAGCGCTGGGCCAAAGCCGGGACTAAATTGATGTGTTCAATTGTAGTCTGTTGTCAGTCGTCATAATTCTTAATTCGGGAAACAACACATAGACAGAGAGAATGATTTAGATCCATGTCTCAGTGTATACGATATCTAGAGTGGAGGAATATATGATCCCTTATCTAAAGGACACGCGTATCTGATAAGATCAGAGTTGATAGCGGCTTTAGAAAGCTACGATTGCAGATCAGGATCTGAAGTCATACGCATAATAGTTATTAGACTTATCCAAGTGGGAGACTGTTGGATTAGTGTCTAAGTCCATAACTATTTTTGGTATGTACTTGACCCGATGGTGCATGGTCCGTTTGGGTTGCCTTCACCAAATCAACTTGATATGATGAATTATGGAGAGAAAGGATTAAATATGATTTATTAATATATTATGAGAATAATATATTAAAGGAGAAATCATATTGTTTAATTAATATTAGTCAAGAATTAATAAGAATTAAGTTTGTGGCTAAAAGACATTAATTAAACTTAAGGGACTAGAACTATCAATTGTGTGATAGTTGAATATTGGGCTAATGGACTCCATATTAAAGGGGTGGACGAATTCTATGGGGAAACCCATTAGTGATCGTCCAAAGGCCTTTAAGAAAGGGGTTCATGGGTTGCTTAGGGCCTAAGCATCCAAATTAGGGTTTCCTTGTTAGATAACCCTAATAGCCTCACTATCTAAGGAACCCTTAAGCCCCAAAAAACGTGGTGAACTAATTGGTTAGGGTTTCCATACATTTTGGGTAGCCTTCTTCTCTTCTCTTCTTCATCCTCTTGCTCTTGGTGTTTGTGAACCATTAGAGGAGTGACATTTGTGACTCTAAGCTGTCTAAAGTCAATACAAGAAGGATTTGAGATTGTTATTGCTACATAACAATCAAGGTATGATCTAAACCCTAATTTATATGTTATATTGATTATCATATATTAGATCTTGGGTTTATAGTCTTGGATGAATTGCATGTACAATAGAGAAACCTAGATCCAAGCATTAGGGTTTGTATGAGCACATAGGATGTTCTTATGGCTAAAACCCATCAACCCTTCCCCAGCAGCTCCTGGAGCTGCAAGGAAAACTCCTGCATCTCGGGTGGCACAAGGCGATAAGGTGCCTTGGCAATAGGCGCAGCCCCTAGAATCACATCAATCCGGAAATCCACCTATCTCTCAGGAGGCACACCCGACAATTCCTCGGGGAAAACATCCGAGAACTCACATACTATGGGAACATCGAAAACAGAACTCGGTCTCTCAGTGGCAAACTGCGTATCCATCGCATATGCTAAAAAGCACACGCATCCCTGCTGTAGACTTTGCCTTGCCTTGGCTACAAAGCAGAAAACTGATCCCGATCTAGTTCCATCGCCATAAACGGTAAGCACTCCCCCATTAGGGTCTCGTATGGTCACCATCTGACGCTCACAATCAATCACGACTCCAAATCGGCTAAACCAATCCGTGCCTACTATGACACAAACATCACCCGTCGCTATCAGCACCAGAACTATCAGAAACTCAACACAGAAAATCTCTAAAACACGTCCCCGGAATACATCAGTGGCAAAAACCGCATGCTCATCGGATATAGAAACCCTCAACGGTCGACTCAACGTCTCGCGTCTAACACCAAGGTAGGCATGGAATTCACAAGAAAAGTACCTATATGAAACACAATATAAGCATAAAGAAATCTCAAAATTGATGGGTTTTATACAAACAATCCTATGTGTGCATGCAACCCTAGAGTTGGATCTATGTTATCGCTATTAGTTATACAATATTATGAACATGTGAAGAAACCTAACAAGCTTCTAGGTATTTCGAAATTCACAAAGAAAGATGAAATACATACCTCTTGTTGTTATATTGAAATAAGAACTTAAATCTTGAATCTTCTTATCTTTGAAAGCAAGCGCCACAAGTGTCACGCCTCTAATGGCTCACAAGAAATCCTAGCAACCAAGGATTACTATGGAGAGAAAAGGGAAGTGGAAAATTCGGCTCTAAGCCTCTTTTGGAGTGCCTTAGACGAAATCCAATCCTATAGGGGTTTATATAGGTGATAAGGAAGGTTTAGGATAAGGCAAGTGTATCTTGGAGAACCCTAATCCCTTAACTTCCTCCCTAAGGCTTCCAAGGCACCCTTAGAGCCCAAGGAAACCCTAGGACACTCTATATTTCGTTCCCCACCTCTAAGGGAGGTTCTAGAATGCTTCAATGCTCAACTTTTGAACATTGTCACCTTTAGTCCCTGCAGTTTCAATTAATTCCTATAATCCTAAAATTAATTCCAAATTAACTTTTGATTAAATATTAATTAAACAATATGATTTCTAATCAATATATTATAATAAATTAATAAATCATTCTTCTCTCTCCAACAATTATCCTACTCCATTGCCAGGTTTGAAGGAAACCCAAAAGTCTAGTAACCATAAATTCAAGTACAACCCGATTGGCAATCGTAGTTACGGGCTTAGACACTAATCCAACAGTCTCCCACTTGGATAAGTCTAGTAACCATAAATTCAAGTACAACCCGATTGGCAATCGTAGCTCTTAAAGACGTTGTCGAACTCGGATCTTATTAGTAACCTGTCCTTTAGATAAAGGATCATATATTCCTCCATTCTAGATATCGTATAGACGTGAGACATGAATTGAAATCATTCTCTCAGTCTATGTGTTGTTTTCCGATTTCCGATTTATGATGACTAACTAATTGAACAAATCAAATTAGTCCTAGCCCGGCCGAGCATTTACGTTTGTCATCACTAAATCATCGAGGGGCCCACAAATATCGCTTTTATCCCACTTTAGGTAAAAGGAACGGATAAACTTCGAGTCAATGCTCGCTTGCAATCACTCACCAAATAACACACAACAATATGTTTTATAACACCAAGTTACTGGTGCGTTGACATATTATCAATGTGCAACCGACTCACAAGATACAACTTACACATCTTGGTTTCAAGAATATAACATATTATCGTCTCACCAATTGCTCGTGATAAAATCCATGAAGCGATCAGAGTGAGCGTGGGTTTAATCCAATGCTCAAATCATATTCTTAAGCACTCATGAATGTTGCAGCAAACCTTTGCCATGTTTACTACACTTTAAACAATCTACACACCAATTCACGACAATCTTCTTTCATACCTACTCCCAAAGTATGATTGATTGTGGAACATTCGAATAATTTGATTATTCTGAAATAATTTAATTATTCAGGAATTCAAAACATGCAAAGTGAAACACAAGAATAATACTAATCCTATATGGCTCCCAAACTTTTGAGTATAAATAGAACACCTTTTAGTTATCACCATATTGATTACTCATTATTTGTTGTTTCAGGTAATGAACTTATTACTTGAATTATAACTACAGTTGTCCCATGCTCTTAGCATGCACACTATGTTTTCCTATGGTCCTAACTTTGTGAAATAGATTAGTTGAACACATTTTCAATCATACTCATTTCACAACTCCCAATCCTTACCACAAGTGTAAGAATACCAAATTCTTGCTACTTATAGAATATGCTAGATTCTAACATTTTATGCAACGATCCTTGTGACAACCCGAAATTTCCATTCTGTACAAACAATATCACTTCAATAGAAGTTATAACAGTCATAGTCAATTTTCAGACTTTTCGTATAAGTTGGAGTAATCTAGGGTTTACACTTCAGTGAATATCAGGAGAGTGGATGCACTATGGTTTTGTGCAACACTGTTATTCCAACACTCTGTTATATTAGAAATCATTTCAGGAATAAAAATATTTTCTGTCCAAAATATCTCAGGACTATAAATAGATTTCTGAACCAAATTCATTCATTATTCACATTTCCAACTAGAGAAAAGCCATTTTCTCTCTCACAGATCTTCGGGTTTTCATCCCAAATCGTGAGTACACTTCTCTAGTTGTTTTATAATACTTGTTATATGCTTAATAACATAGATTTCATGTCAAATACGTGAGATTCGGGAGTTTACCACCCAAGAACGTTCTTGGGGAGTAAACTCCAAAATGAAGCTTAAAGGCTATCTAGTCCCATTTCCTTGTTAAGTAACTGGCTAAGGATTATATGTATGTACATTTGAGACTAGAAAACAATCAAAAACACCTAGCTTAGGGTGTTCACGACCCAAGAACTTCTTGGACCGTGAACTCCAAATTCAAGGGCCAAATGTGCCCTAATCACTCCTAAGGCTTTAGACATTAACCCTCATTTACTTCTAGCTAATTTGTGGACTTTAAAACATCAAGAACACCCCTCATAGTGAGTTTACGGCCAAGGAATACTCATATGCCGTAAACTCCAAACAAGGGCACCAAAGTGTGTCTAGGGTCCTCATTAGCCTTAAACAAATACCTAGAAATTATCCTACTTGTGCTTGGGACTTGAAAGAATAAAAACACCCATCCCATGAGAGTTTACGGTCGTAAACTCTAAGGGATTTGGCCTTGGGGCCGTAAACTCCTCAAAGGAGTATTTCTATGCCCTAAACTACCCAAAGGATTAAACAACCAAGCAAGGCTTATTCTAGAAATCAAATATCACTTCAAAACATCAATTACCACCAAGATTGGAGTTCATGGCCGTAAACTCAAGGGTTTACGACCATAAACTCCTTGTGTGGGGTTTATTGAGGAGTAAACACTTATACAAAGCCCTTTGGTACATTAAACCCCTTTAGCCTTGTCCCACAACAACTTAGATGCAACCATTAGGACCTATAACACTTATACAAAGTGTTTACCTGTTCCTGAGTGTCCCAACTAAATTTCATTAGTTATTATTTGGCTAATTAGTTAGATATATGCTCATTATATGATAACTAGGCTCGTGCGTGTGAACAAGTCTCCGTTTGCCACCTAGCACGGTATCCGACACTTCAATCCAATCCACTCACCACAAGTGAGTTCATACCCCTTTAATTAACCTTTGAAATACTTTTAAATGTTTTAAATACTTTATGGGGGGATACAAGTTAAATACTTATAGTTATTACATCAATCACATGTGATTAATAACTAGAAAACCAATGATTTTATTACTATTCAAACTGTTTATCAAACTGTTTTACTTCAAACTGTTTTACAAACTCTTTTACTTATCAAATACTTTTATTTAAACTTTGTTATACTTCTTATAAATTGCATGCCCATATATGTATAGATATATAAGCAATGTTTAAAGGGCTTAGGAAGGCCATCCGCCCTATTTCCTTTTTCTCGATTTGGATGTGGTCTGGTGGGATTTCGGGTAGCCCTCCGAAGGTCGTTTCAATATTAATTATATATCAAATGTAGATATATAGACATAAAAGTACTCCTTTATTCATGCGTATCAGTACATCATTAGTAAGTTACCATCGGGGTAACACAGGATCATACTACTACAATTTCTAGATCAATGAGTCAGTTCATTCATGAGTCAATACTTATTACTACGAGTACATATACAACTATACTAGAAAGAGAACATATACAAATATACTAGAGAGAGAACATATACAACTATACTAGACAGAGAACATATACAACTATACTAGAGGAAGAACATATACAACTATACTAGACAGAGAACATATACAACTATACTAGAGGAAGAACATATACAACTATACTAGAACAGTTCATTACATTACATATACAAGAATACGTTCATTATTGTGATATGAATCGGAGCATGACTTAAATGCCATGGCCCGAGTTGTAGCCAGAGTCTCTTGAAGGGAAAGCATGAGTTTGCGTATAGATCTATACTGGATTGACTATCCTACACCTTGCTGCTAGCTACAGCTGGACCTGCAGGTCTGCGGGTGCCAAACGTCATTCCGTTATTACGACCATTCGTATGTCGTTGTTACCAGTTGATAGTATGGTGCAATTAGTCACATGATACCTTAATATAAATCCGGTTTAAGGTAGTTAGTACAGCAGTAGTTCCTATAATACAACACTACAGTACTACAAGAATTTACCCATTACATATATTTAGTGATTATTTCACTTAAACATTAATGTACATACTATATTTTGTTAAATGATAGTTACACTTGGGAAATTACACACTTTGACAACAAACGAGCATACAAAACAGTTAAGCCTTGGTAGAAGGCTACTTTAAATAGAAAATATAGGTTTTTCTGAGAGACTCAAACTTTTACAAACACTTACAAACATTTACATACATTTTTACAAACTTACACTTGAGACATGTTAAAACGTTTTGATAACAAACACCTACACTAAAATACTTCTGAACTCACCAGCTTAATGCTGATAAACTCTTTCAAAATAACTTGTATTCTCAGGTCATCAGTAGACAGGTACCGAGGCCAGCTTTTGAGAAGATGGAGCGCATCCAAGGCTCATCTTATTATTTTGATTTACATTATATTTTTGGTGTCTATAACTGTACTAAACACGCTTGTATTAAAATTATATATTTAATGCAATGGATGATGTTGTTTTGTCACACCCCAAAACCGAGAACTGCGGAAACGTTCTGGGGCGGAGGACGTCATGTATGCATCACAGCAAATGTAAAGTAGTAAACAAGCAACAACATCATCCATTGCATTAATAGTATAATTTTAGTTACAATTGTTTTCTTTCATAGTACAAGACAACAAGATAACTTATCAAAATAAAAGACGAGTCTTGACTGCTCCATCTTCTCTAAACCTTGCATCGACACCTGTCTATTTGTAACCTGAGAATACAAGATATTTTGAAAGTGTAGGTCAGCATTTAAGCTGGTGAGTTCATAAGTATTTAATGCCATTGCTTTGATTAGTTGATATGAAAGACTGGTGAATGATTTATGAAACATTTAGTATAAGTATGAAAACTCTAGAAAATCCCATATTTCCTACTAGTATAAAAGTAGTCTTCTACCAAGACCCGAATGTTTTGAAAGTAGTCTTGTACTAAGACCTGACTGTTTTGAAAGTACGCATCACTTGAAAATATGATGGTTTTTCCCTGTTTAACTATTATTATAAAACTCTAAAAGTAATAATAACTTATGTTGTATCCTTTGGTACTAAGATACACACGACGTGGAAACTCGCCGTAAACTGATCAACTGTAGACATCCGTAGATGTGGATTTACCTCTGTTGCTAACAGTTGGGTTTAGGAATAGTTAGTCCCTTAAGTAAAGATACACATGGCGTGGAAACTCTCCATAAACTGATCAACCGTAGACATCGGTAGATATGTCATCATACTCTGTAGCTAATAGTGGCTATAGGAATGGTTAGTCCCTCAAGGTATCCTTTGGTACTAGGATATAAAGTCCAATTCATCTCGTCGATTATGTGATTGCATCACAAGGTAAAGATAAGAAGGTGATCTATATAACAGTATCTACACATATCATATGTAGTAGTAACTCGTCATATATGATCTATGTAAATGTACTCAGCTAAGCATATCTATGTACATGTATTCATGTAAGCGGAAACTCTGTAAGAGTATCCTTTCATATAGCATGTAGTCTAGACTCATGAATGAACTGACTCTGGTGTAATTTCTTGTAATAGAGATAATGTTTTGTATACCCTAAACTATTCCTATAATAGTTTACTAGAATGTAATTGACGAGTGTCCAAGTAGGTTTATACACCCTTGTTACCCAAGAGTATCGGAACTGAATTAACTGATGGAACATTTATGACCATATATGTACACATGATATATAACTAATATTTAAACGACCTTCGGAAGAGTACCCGATATCCCACCAGACCACATCCAAATCGAGGAAAAGGAAACAGGGTGGATAGCCTTCCTAAGTATTTTAAACATTTCTTATATAACTATACATATAGAGGCATGCATTTTATAATATAAAAACATAAAAGAAGTTTTGTAAAACCTTTGAAAAGTTTAATAAGAATTTATGACTTGATGTCAGTTTATAAATCGATTCGAAAACCGTTTGACAAGACAATTTAAATGTGAGAAAACCTTTGTTTGAAGCACAACTATAATAGATTCAAAAAGGAAACATACAGTTTGTAAGATAGTTTCTAAAAGTGTTTCAACATGTAAAAACGTTTGTGAAAACTATTTGAAGTATCTATGAAAATATTCGTTTATTCTTGTATATGAATGTATCTCCTTGCAATAGTATTTCTAGTATATAAAAGTTCGTGATGTTCTCACAAAACTATACTTATTATAGTTTTGTAAAAGTGCGTATCGTTTGTATAATAATCCTTAGTGAAATGCTCGCTTGTTATGAAAGGTCTAATTTTTGTAGTGCCTAAGATGGACAGATATATATACGGTATAAGCAGTGTGTTTGATTTATACAATAATAACAACACTTTTCATTTCAAAAGATTTGATGTTATCGTGATACATTTTGCATATGAAAGCTTCCTTATAATATTTATAAATCACATGCGATTCCGTTGATAAACAGTGAAAAATGAAACTTTATATAACATACGATAATCATCGTGTGTTTTACTTGTATTCTCCCCCTTAAAAGCTTATAAAAAACATTTATAAAACATGTAAAACTGTGGATTATAGGGGTATGAACTCACTTGATTGATTGAAGAAAGCGAGATGGAAAATCGGGCAGAGTTTCGTCTCGGGAAACGGATTTTTCTCGGGATTCTCGGGAATCTCGGGAGTAAAATCGACCTTCGGGACTTGAGCAAAATGACCAGGGCTTCGAGTTTGAACGGGCACGGAAAACGAGGCAAAACATAAGAGAAAAGAGAAGAAATGAGCAAGTTTTTCGGAAACCCTCGCATCCCTTTTATAGGGGGGCTGAACCGCCTCGGTACGCTGGGCGTACGAGGGTACGCAACGCGTACTGGGGCGTCATCGCTTACGTACTTCGGATGGGAGAGCATAGAGGAGTAGGGGCGACGTGGACGATCCGAGGCCCTTGATTTGAATACGCGGGGCGTACGAGGGTACGCAGGGCGTACTCCGGTCCTATCTGCTGACTCCTCTTCGGATATTACCAAGCATTTATATTTAAATTTATATTTATTTTAAATAAACTTCTAAAATTCATATCTCCTTGATACGAACTCTGTTTTCGACGTTCTTTATATCCACGCGTAGGTGAGACTAAGATCTACAACTTTCGTTTAGATTCCGTTGGCAAATTATGAAATTATTTTTATTATTTATTTATTAAAATGACGTGATTAAGGAATTTCTTCAAAAATTCATAACTTTTATCTGACGTCGGTTTTTGCCAGACTTTTTACCGCTGGAATACCATTGTCGAGACCTTCGATTCTCGTTTAGGTCATTCCGGCCAAAAGTCGCTCGATCTCTATTTCGAGTTTTTAGCTGTCTACTGTTATGTCTGTAACTTAGATAAATCACAACTTCCTCATACGAAGTCAGATTTGGACGTTCTTTTTATGCACGTTTACGGTTTAATGATATGTAAAAATTTTATTTAGATACTTAAGGCTAGAAAGTATTGTATTGAAACTTTGAATTTTACGTCTATCAGTATTGCCGGTTTTGTCGAGAATCTTCGGTTGGTCATAACTTCTTCGTTATAACTCGGATTTTTGGGTTCTTTACATGTATGAAAACCTTGATACGATTCCTACTACTTTATTTAACCCAAATAAGATTTTTGGAAAGTTAAATTTTGACCTAAATTTGACTTGCGTTGCATCGTATTGTCTTGAAATATCGGGTTGTCACATCATCCCCCCGTTAGAGGGAATTTCGTCCCGAAATTAAAGTTTAAACCGAATTGGTAAACATGCTACGGATAGAAGTTCTATTTGCTTCTCGTGTTCTTAAGTGAACTCGGTCCCTCGCTTGGCATTCCAGCGGACCTTTCACTATTAGGACAGGACTTTGCTTCTTTCGTTTGACTTCACTGGCATGACAACTCTTCTTGGTCGCACGTATGTTGAATATTTTTGTTGACTGACAGAATAGTACATCTTGTATCCTACAAGTAGTGCCTCCAGATCTTCCAAACAATTACCGCTGCCCCTGACTCAAGATTATGTGTTGTATAGTTAACTTCCTGCGTCTTAAGCTGTCTTGAGGTATAGGTAGTGACCTTTCCTCTTGTATAAGAACAAAACCAATTCATACTGATTATGAAGTCAGAATCTTGTGATTGATTAGATGTCGTGAAGATCTAAAATAAATTATGAATACTCATGAATTAAGGAAAAGGATAGGTACTTTTGTTCTATCTACCTTTCTCGTCCCAATCGACAGAAAGGGCATGCATTGGGCTTCTAAGTTTATTTGCATGGCAGCACGATCACTCGTAGTCTTGGGCAGTCTCCGTCTTGAAGTTCATAGTAGAACCCATACCAGGTTCACCAATTATAGTCTCGGGTATACGAGTCCTATATAAATAAGCTTGAAACTGTGGGTCTTTGGATTGAACTTGACATACTGCACGAGTGGTACTTCGGAGCAGTTTGCTGAGTTTTTCTTTGGAAAGGATGAGAAACATGAGGTGCTCTATGTACGAGTACTTTGTTGTTCCGGAATGATGGTTTTGCTAGAAAGACGATTTCGGAGGAAGAGATGTACGTATGAAGCTGCTTTTGTGAGGATAGAATTGAATCAAGTGGTATGATAATGTCGGAATCATAAGGAAACTTAAAGACATTAGATTTGAACAAAAGATGTTTACAAACAAAACACAACCGTGCAACTATCAACAGAGTTACGGTACTTTAGACTTCTACAAGACTATTGCTGCGAATAAGGTATGCTTCGAAAGGCAAGTATACGCAGCACGAGCATCCCTATACCGACGGGATCCCGCAAAAGATAAGACTCTGGTTGCACTAGTTTTGGATGGTTTATAAGTCTGTTACAATGACACGCCTAAGTTACGTTAACGAGGGTTCCAGAGTAGGCTCTCCTGAAGCTGTGATCCTGAGGATCTTCCCATCTACGCCAGAGTTCTTTGCTATAGGGCAATCCTTCTTGAAGTGCCCTATTTCACCGCATTGGTGGCATGACTGGCTAGTACTTGCATTGGTGACGGGATTGCGGTGCTTAGCCAGTGTTATGTGGACACGAGTGCCTTCCTCATTACTCCACCTTGGAAATTGCTTCCTAAAGCGTCCTGCCGGAGTTGCCACTGGTGGCTGTGGCATGGCAAGTCCTTGGGCTCTCTTACGATTCCTTAGGACTTTACGATATCGTCTCTTCCTTTCGGTCTTTAGGCTTCGCAATTCCATGACTGTTTCCATTTGTTGGTTTCTCGGTTTGGTACTACCATCGGAACTCACGGTTCCTTTTTCAGCCTTGATTGCATTGCCTGAGTTGATGTGTGTAAGGAAAGTTGTCACAACAGCTGCTACTGCAGCTTGAAATGTAGCGGCATCGATATGGAGGATAGGGGTTTCATTTCTCGGCTGATTGATTCCGGATGACGACATGATTCTGTTTCACGGAGAGGAAATAAATTTGTGAGCGATTATGGTTGACCCTAGGTGTACTTTGATTGTTCAAGTAAAGAGTAAAATTATATTCTCGAAAGTTTGACCTACATCCCTATGATGCAGTCCTGGTATTGAGTGGAAGTGTGTTTATGAAGGGTTGACCTACATCCCTAGGATGTAGTCCTAGTAATGAGTGGAAGTAAGTTCATAGAATGGCCTCAAGACGCTTGTCGTTCAAGCCGAGGTATCGTTGGTTGGTGAATAACATGATCCAACCACTAAAAGAGACTTGGAAATGCTTCCGGAGTTAAATTACTATGGTCAAATGACTTGACTAAAGCATGATTCAGATAGATTCCAATGAAAGTATGATAAGAGTACTTGAATAAAGAATGACACAGAAGTTAGCCGACTGTCAATACCTTTGATATTTATGACGTAAAAGTTTGGGAAAATGACCTTGTAAAAGGCCTTACATCATATCCATAGGAGATAGTTCTTGACATCATGAAGACCTAAACAAAAGTACTTACAGTGCGAGGTAGTCACATAGAAAGTACTACACAGAACATAGATAGGAACACGGTTCTTTAAAACAAAGAAGGAAGTAAGGTATCTCTTACTGGCGACAGTCACCCTCACGGTGAACCCTTAGTTCGGTTAGTTGACGTTCCATAGTAAGCAGGTATCTCTCGTACACTCCTTGGCGTACTTGGAGCTCTATGACTTTGGCTCGGGTTTTCAGCTAGTGCTTGCAGCAGTTTCTCATGGTTTCTTTCTGATCTCTCATGAGCATCTTCTAGATGAATGGTGCGGAGGGTATGCATTCTTGCATCGGCGACAACTTCGGCAATCTGATGTAGGGCTGTCCTGCCTTGAATCTCATTTCGGGCCACTCCGCGGACCAAGATTGGCAAGATTCTGCGTGCTGAGCCCCCATTGCTCAGGTCGTAAAAGTTTCGGTCGCCAATAAATGGCATGGGCTGATCTTGTCCTTGGATCCATGTTTTCAAGCATTCTACCGACTCAGGCGTCGGGCCTTGAAAAGTCGGACGAGGGTTAGGAATTGGAAAGGGAGTTGCTCGGGGTAGGTTCTCAACGTCTGGTTCGAAATTAGCATCGTCTGAAAGGTTTTCATCATGATGATCATTCAAAGGGATAGGATGATCATTCTCTGGTTCTTCTCCAACCAACCAGCTATGACTTCGTTCAGAAGATATCGGTTGCCGTGGGGATGGAGTCCAGCTATGTTTTCTATGCGAGAATTTAAGGGTAAGAGAATAATTATTAGACGAACTATCTAGATAATTATTTAGAAAACCTTCATTAGTTACATCGCTATTTGTGAAGTGCATACCAGCTATGTGTAATTTAACAGGATAGACCTTCGAATAAGTGACCTTAACTCCGTATTCACACAGAATAGGGGTGAAGTAAAATTTTCACAGATTCTAAGTCTATAACATCCTAATTACATATAGCCTTAGTGTATCCACTTAGCAACTATCAACTTAGTGATGAAGATCCCGTTTTAGTTCTCAAGTATAAAGTACTTATAGTAACACCAAATACTCCTATAGTATTTTAAATTTTAATGTTATGTTCTATTGCTCTCATTGTGGTAGGGTTGGTAAGATTTTAGCATTGTTGCAACCACCCAATTAAACTTAGGCACATGCTAGTCAACCCTCAGATAATATAGGTAATCAGGCTATATCTTCCCAGTTTTGACCATATGTCTCTAAGCCCACTTGTGTTGCCCAATAATCGTAATTCTTTTGTACTGTCCTAGTGACACTGATTTTAGTATGAATGCAAGCACGTATACTTACTCAAATATTTTATTATTTAAAGTATAAACTCTAAACCAGAGTATTTTTAGTCCCATTGTATTTACAGTTAGTATATCTTTTATGGGTTGATATACTCAATTCACTATAAACAATGCTCTGATACCAATCTGTCACACCCCAAAACCGAGAACGGCGGAAACGTTCTGGGGCGGAGGACGTCATGTATGCATCACAACAAATGTAAAGTAGTAAACAAGCAACAACATCATCCATTGCATTAATAGTATAATTTTAGTTACAATTGTTTTCTTTCATAGTACAAGACAACAAGATAACTTATCAAAATAAAAGACGAGTCTTGACTGCTCCATCTTCTCTAAACCTTGCATCGACACCTGTCTATTTGTAACCTGAGAATACAAGATATTTTGAAAGTGTAGGTCAGCATTTAAGCTGGTGAGTTCATAAGTATTTAATGCCATTGCTTTGATTAGTTGATATGAAAGACTGGTGAATGATTTATGAAACATTTAGTATAAGTATGAAAACTCTAGAAAATCCCATATTTCCTACTAGTATAAAAGTAGTCTTCTACCAAGACCCGAATGTTTTGAAAGTAGTCTTTTACTAAGACCTGACTGTTTTGAAAGTACGCATCACTTGAAAATATGACGGTTTTTCCCTGTTTAACTATTATTATAAAACTCTAAAAGTAATAATAACTTATGTTGTATCCTTTGGTACTAAGATACACACGACGTGGAAACTCGCCGTAAACTGATCAACTGTAGACATCCGTAGATGTGGATTTACCTCTGTTGCTAACAGTTGGGTTTAGGAATAGTTAGTCCCTTAAGTAAAGATACACATGGCGTGGAAACTCGCCATAAACTGATCAACCGTAGACATCGGTAGATATGTCATCATACTCTGTAGCTAATAGTGGCTATAGGAATGGTTAGTCCCTCAAGGTATCCTTTGGTACTAGGATATAAAGTCCAATTCATCTCGTCGATTATGTGATTGCATCACAAGGTAAAGATAAGAAGGTGATCTATATAACAGTATCTACACATATCATATGTAGTAGTAACTCGTCATATATGATCTATGTAAATGTACTCAGCTAAGCATATCTATGTACACGTATTCATGTAAGCAGAAACTCTGTAAGAGTATCCTTTCATATAGCATGTAGTCTAGACTCATGAATGAACTGACTCTGGTGTAATTTCTTGTAATAGAGATAATGTTTTGTATACCCTAAACTATTCCTATAATAGTTTACTAGAATGTAATTGACGAGTGTCCAAGTAGGTTTATACACCCTTGTTACCCAAGAGTATCGGAACTGAATTAACTGATGGAACATTTATGACCATATATGTACACATGATATATAACTAATATTTAAACGACCTTCGGAAGAGTACCCGATATCCCACCAGACCACATCCAAATCGAGGAAAAGGAAACAGGGTGGATAGCCTTCCTAAGTATTTTAAACATTTCTTATATAACTATACATATAGAGGCATGCATTTTATAATATAAAAACATAAAAGAAGTTTTGTAAAACCTTTGAAAAGTTTAATAAGAATTTATGACTTGATGTCAGTTTATAAATCGATTCGAAAACCGTTTGACAAGACAATTTAAATGTGAGAAAACCTTTGTTTGAAGCACAACTATAATAGATTCAAAAAGGAAACATACAGTTTGTAAGATAGTTTCTAAAAGTGTTTCAACATGTAAAAACGTTTGTGAAAACTATTTGAAGTATCTATGAAAATATTCGTTTATTCTTGTATATGAATGTATCTCCTTGCAATAGTATTTCTAGTATATAAAAGTTCGTGATGTTCTCACAAAACTATACTTATTATAGTTTTGTAAAAGTGCGTCTCGTTTGTATAATAATCCCTAGTGAAATGCTCGCTTGTTATGAAAGGTATAATTTTTGTAGTGCCTAAGATGGTCACACACACACACACACAAATATATATATATATATATATATATATATATATATATATACATATATATATATATATATATATACGGTATAAGCAGTGTGTTTGATTTATACAATAATAACAACACTTTTCATTTCAAAAGATATGATGTTATCATGATACATTTTGCGTATGAAAGCTTCCTTATAATAGTTATAAATCACATGCGATTCCGTTGATAAACAGTGAAAAATGAAACTTTATATAACATACCATAATCATCGTGTGTTTTACTTGTATTCTCCCCCTTAAAAGCTTATAAAAAACATTTATAAAACATGTAAAAGTGTGGATTATAGGGGTATGAACCCACTTGATTGATTGAAGAAAGCGAGATGGAAAACCGGGCAAAGTTTCGTCTCGGGAAACGGATTTTTCTCGGGATTCTCGGGAATCTCGGGAGTAAAATCGACCTTCGGGACTTGAGCAAAATGACCAGGGCTTCGAGTTTGAACGGGCACAGAAAACGAGGCAAAACATAAGAGAAAAGAGAAGAAATGAGCAAGTTTTTCGGAAACCCTCGCATTCCTTTTATAGGGGGGCTAAACCGCCTCGGTACGCTGGGCGTACGAGGGTACACAGCGCGTACTGGGGCGTCATCGCTTACGTACTTCGGATGGGAGAGCATAGAGGAGTAGGGGCGACGTGGACGATCCGAGGCCCTTGATTTGAGTATGCGGGGCGTACTCCGGTCCTATCTGCTGACTCCTCTTCGGATATTACCAAGCATTTATATTTAAATTTATATTTATTTTAAATAAACTTCTAAAATTCATATCTCCTTGATACGAACTCTGTTTTCGACGTTCTTTATATCCACGCGTAGGTGAGACTAAGATCTACAACTTTCGTTTAGATTCCGTTGGCAAATTATGAAATTATTTTTATTATTTATTTATTAAAATGACGTGATTAAGGAAATTCTTCAAAAATTCATAACTTTTATCTGACGTCGGTTTTTGCCAGACTTTTTACCGCTGGAATACCATTGTCGAGACCTTCGATTCTCGTTTAGGTCATTCCAGCCAAAAGTCGCTCGATCTCTATTTCGAGTTTTTAGTTGTCTACTGTTATGTCTGTAACTTAGATAAATCACAACTTCCTAATACGAAGTCAGATTTGGACGTTCTTTTTACGCACGTTTACGGTTTAATGATATCTAAAACTTTTATTTAGATACGTAAGGCTAGAAACTATTGTATTGAAACTTCACATTTTACGTCTATCAGTATTGCCGGTTTTGTCGAGAATCTTCGGTTGGTCATAACTTCTTCGTTATAACTCGGATTTTTGGGTTCTTTACATGTATGAAAACCTTGATACGATTCCTACTACTTTATTTAACCCAAATAAGATTTTTGGAAAGTTAAATTTTGACCTAAATTTTACTTGCATTCCATCGTATTGTCTTGAAATATCGGGTTGTCACATGTTTGCTTGTTTACTTTTACTGTGTTGTGATACTCTACATGATGTCCTCCGCCCCAGAACGTTTCCGCCATTCTTGGTTTTGGGGTGTGACAATCCTTTCGTAATGTCATAGCACCAAGGTCACAAAGTCTTTGCGAATGAAATTACAAATTCCTATATTGGAGATTCTTGCAAGACAATTCCATAGATATGAAGTCTCATATTCAAAGTACATTCGTTTGAACATACTTTTTTTTGCATAAAAGTTTCTAATCTAGACATATAGATTCTTAACATCCAACTCCCAATATGGAAACATTTCTATATTTTCCATATGACAACTCATTATTAATAGAATATAGGCAGCTTCTCCTAGGTCATTCATTGAGAAACACTTCCCAAGCCAGGGCTTGACTTCCTACAGAGTTGGGATGCCATATCCTATGAGTAGTATGTCATCCACATACAACACCAAAAAGCTAACTATACTCCCACTATCCTTGACATACACACAAGATTCATCTTCACTCCTAGAAAAGCCAAATTCCTTGACTTTCTCATCACAACAAAGATTCCATCTACGAGGTGCTTGCTTTAATCCATAATTGGATTTCTCAAGCTTACACACTCTATTAGGGTACTCGTTGCTGACAAAACCTTCTGGATGACTCATGTAAACATCTTCAGTCAACTTTCCATTAAGGAAAGCGGTTTTGACATCCATTTTCCATATTTCATAGTCATGAATTGCAGTCATGGCTAACATAACCCTAATAGACTTAATCTTGGCTACTGGAGAAAAGGTTCCATCATATCCAATCCTGGAGTTTGAGAGAAGCCCTTTGCAACCAGTCGTGCCTTATAAGTGTGTACATTACCATCCATGTCGGTCTTCTTCTTGAAGATCCATTTGCACCCTACAGTCTTACAACCTGGTACATTCTCAACCAAGTTCCAAACTTGATTTTCATACATGGATTGTATCTCGCTGTCCATTGCCTCTTTCCATTTAGGAGACTCGGGGCCTGCCATGGCTTCCGCGTAATTGTTAGGTTCATCCAGACCTACTAGTGTCTCATCACTAATAAGTGTATCTCCTTCCGCAGTAATATGGAATCCGTAGTAATGCTCAGGTGCATTCCTAACTCTCGTGGACCGCCTCAGAGGTACAGACTCGTCAATTGGTTCAACAGGAGTTTCATCCTCAAGTTGAGGGCTAGGGTTTGAAGTTCCTTCACCACTTGACTCTTGAAGTTCTTCAAGGTCAATTTGCCTCCCACTATCTCCTTGGCTTATAAATTCTCTCTCACGAAAGACTCTTCTTCTTGCTACAAAGACCACATTATCACTAGGTCTGTAGAAGAGGTAACCAAAGGATTTCTGTGGGTAGCCGATGAAAATACACCTCTCGCTTCGGGGTTCAAGCTTATCATGAGTCTCACGTCTCACGAAAGCCTCACAACCCAAAATCTTGATGTGGTCTAGTTTGGGTACTTTACCAGTCCACATCTCGTGAGGAGTTTTGGCAACTTTCTTTGTAGGAACTATATTAAGGATATGGGCGGCAGTCTCTAAGGCATACCCCCAGAATGAGATTGGTAGCGAAGCTCGACTCATCATGGAACAAATCATATCTAAGAAGGTTCGATTACGCCTCTCAGCCACACCATGCAACTGCGGTGTCCTGGGAGGTGTCAATTGTGAGACAATCCCACTTTCCCTAAGATAGTCGAGGAACTCTAAACTAAGATACTCACCACCTCGATCGGATCAAAGCATCTTAATGTTCCTTCCCAATTGATTCTCGACTTCCTGTTTAAATTCCTTAAACCTTTCGAAAGTCTCTGACTTATGCTTGATTAAGTAGACATATCCATATCTACTGTAATCATCAGTAAAAGTAAAATAATAACGATTAGCATCCCTTGTGGAATGTTTGAAGGGTCCACACACATCCATGTGTACAAGATCTAACAAACCTTCACCCCTCTCACAGGAACCTGTGAAGAGTGACTTTTTCATTTTTCCAAGTAAGCATGAATCGCAACTGTCATCTAACTTTAGGTCAAATGACTCCAAGACTCCATCCTTTTGGAGTTGGCCTATGCGTTTCTTGCTTATATGTCCAAGACGATAATGCCATAATGATGCTTTATCCAAGTTATTATTATTAATAGAATCAATACACAATACATTATTTCCTAAGTTATCAACCACAGATACAGTTTCATACACGCCATCACAAGGTAATGCTTTAAAATAAAGAACATTATTAAAGAAAGCATTAATCGAACCAACTTCATTATCAAATGAAAAGGTGAAACCTTGTTTATACAATGCATGAAAAGAAATAATGTTTCTTGCCATTTCTGGCGAATAACAACATTTATTCAAATCTAAACTAAACCCACTACTTAGCGATAAAGAATAAACTCCAATCGTGGTGACAGGTGAAGCTTTCCTATTTCCCATGATCAAGTTTATTCTTCCTTGCTCCACATTCTCACTTCTTCTTAGTCCCTGCAAATCAGAACAGATATGAATACCACAACCGGTATCAAGCACCCATGAGTTAGAATGGGGTGAGTTATTAGATAAGATAGTGTAAATACCTGCATGGTTGGGTTTAAATTTCCCATCCTTCACATCTTGCTGGTACTTTGGGCAGTTCCACTTCCAATGTGCCTTTTAATGGCAATAGAAGCATTCAACCTCTTTTGGGTCAGAAGAAGGAGTGACGAAACCTTTCTTGGTTCCACTTGAAGAAGAGCCATCAAGGGTCCTAGCCTTGGTACCCTTCGAAGAACTCTTTCTCTTCTTCCCTTGTCCTTTCCTGATTGCGAAGACAGGGCGGAGTTGGTAGGAGTAGGAGTAGTAACTGATGGGTTTTGAGCATTCTAACACTTCCTAAGTGTACATGCAACCCTAATAACCTTGGATCTATGTTTGTCTAATTATCATGCAAAGTTGAATTCCAAGGTTATATTCCTATCTAGCAAACATGGGGAACAATTTTAACTTGAATCATAGATAGAATAACTTACCTTGTTGTTGATTGTGTTCCTTGAAACCTTGTGAGCCTAGCACCCCAAGCGTGATGCCTCAAATGCTTCACACAACACCAAATGCTCTTGGAAAGACTCTTGAGATAACACACACTTCTCAAAATCAGCCAAGCCCTCTAGTTTCTTAGTGTTCAACTTGTGTTGCCAATTTTGTGGAGAATGGGACTCTTATATAGTGTTGGCACATCTAGGGTTACACCATGTAAACCCTAATGTGTCATGACTCTTCATTTCCATGACCCATGGGTTTGTAACTCCCATGGAGCATCCATGGAGCATCCTATGGGTAGAACCCAACTTGATAATCCATGGAGCCTCTTAGCCCATTATACAAGATATGGATGATTTACATAATCAACCCATATATTTAATTAGTTATCCTTTGATCACTTAATTAATTCCAAATTAATTCTTGATCAAACTAATCAAATAATATTATTAATATATTAGAACTTATAATATATTAATTATCTCCAAGTGTTATTTCTCTCATTTAGTCTATCCAATTGCATGGTGCCATGCAACCCAAATGGACCATGCCGGGTCGGGTCAAGTACAAGCCCGAAATAGTTATGGACTTAGACACCTTATCCAACAGTCTCCCACTTGGATAAGTCTAATAATTATATCTCTAGTAATTCAGGAACCGACCGGCAATCGTAGCTCTTTCAAGGTCTCTCGGAACTGAGAAGATGATGATACGCCATTTAAGATAAGTGATCATATAATCCTCTGTTCTAGATATCAGCCGGACAAATACATGGAACATGTCTTGCTTATTGTGCAGCATTTGTTTCCCGATTTCCGATTTGTTTGACATAGAACTTAATTGAACACATCAACTTAGTTCTGACCGGGCCCGGTACATGGGTCAAAACAAAATCATCGAGGGGCCCAGATATCAGCTTCTAATCCAAGAAGGAACATATAAACTTCGACTCATATGTTTGTTCTACCACTCATTGAATTACACACAAAAGTACGTTTTATAACATCGAGTTACCAATGCAGTTTCGTACAGTCAATGCATAACCAACTTGTAAGTAACAAATCATATCTCTAGGTTTGAAGACTTATATGATATTACCGTCTCACGATCACTCGAGATAAAATTCCATGAAGTGATTCCAGTGAGCGTGGGTTGAGTCCAATGCTCAGAACTTATGAGCACTCATGATTGTTGTAGCCTTGTCCAAGACCTCTACAACCAAACATGACAGTCTTGATTCATATCTACTTCCAACATATGACCGACTGTGGAGGTTTGAATAATATGTTATATCAAACAAAATTATTCTGGAAGTCAAAACATGCAAAAGAAATATCGTAAACGATTGACAAGAGATAGCAACACTTTACTCATAAATAAAACATTTTTTATTCATCATCTAATGTCAATTACACTTTACAAATTTCGAGATTATCTAATTACTAAATCTAATATCATCCTTCAGCCCTATGCTCCGAGCATGCTGAAGATGCTTAACCCGAGTCAATCCCTTTGTGAGGGGATCTGCCGGATTCTCATCTGATGATACCCTCTTTGCCACGAGGTGTCCTTCTTCGATCCGATGTCTAATGAAATGGTATTTTCTGTCGATGTGTCTGGATCTCCCATGATCCCTTGGTTCCTTGGCTAAGGCAACAGCACTTTCACTATCACAGAAAATCTCCATTGGCTCTTTAATAGCTGGTACAACTCCAAGGTCTCCAATGAAGTTCTTCAGCCATATCGCCTCCTTTGCTGCTTCACTAGCTGCAATATACTCTGATTCACAAGTAGAATTTGCCACTGTCTCTTGCTTGGAACTCTTCCAAGAAATTGCTCCTCCGTTTAGGGTAAAGACCCAGCCCGACTGAGAGCGGAAATTATCCCTATCAGTCTGGAAGCTAGCATCACTATACCCTACAACTCTCAAGTCATCACTCCCACCGAGGGTAAGGACCCAGTCCTTAGTCCTCCGTAGGTACTTGAGGATATTCTTTACCGCAGTCCAGTGTGCCTTGCCAGGGTTCGCCTGATACCTGCTAACCATGCTCAAGGCAAAAGCTACATCGGGTCGAGTACACGTCATAGCATACATGATCGATCCTACAGCCAAAGCATAAGGTGTTCGACTCATTTCTGCTATCTCAGCCTCAGCGCTAGGGCTTTGTGTCTTACTCAATCTGGTGTTACTCTGGATGGGTAACTCTCCTTTCTTGGAATCCTGCATGCTGAATCTCTTCAGCACCTTATCCAAGTAGGTACTCTGACTAAGTCCAATTAGTCTTTTACTCCGATCTCTCAAGATTCTTATCCCTAGAATATAGGCAGCTTCACCAAGGTCCTTCATAGCGAAACACTTCCCAAGCCAGGACTTTACTTCCTACAGGGTTGGAATGTCGTTTCCTATGAGTAGTATGTCATCCACATACAATACCAAAAAGCTGACTATACTCCCACTAGCCTTGACATACACACAAGATTCATCTTCACTCCTAGAAAAGCCAAATTCCTTGACATTTTCATCAAAGCAAAGATTCCATCTGCGAGGTGCTTGCTTCAATCCATAAATGGATTTCTCAAGCTTACACACTCTATTAGGGTACTCGTTGCTGACAAAACCCTCTGGCTGACTCATGTAAACATCTTCAGCCAACTTTCCATTAAGGAAAGCGGTTTTGACATCCATTTGCCATATTTCATAGTCATGAAATGCAGCTATGGCCAACAGAACCCGAATAGACTTAATCTTGGCTACTGGAGAAAAGGTCTCATCATAATCCACTCCAGGAATTTGAGAGAAGCCCTTTGCAACCAGTCTAGCCTTATAAGTGTGTACTTTACCATCCATGTCGGTCTTCTTCTTGAAGACCCATTTGCACCCTACTGTCTTACGACCTGGTACATTTTCAACCAAGTTCCAAACTTGATTGTCATACATGAATTGTATCTCGCTATCCATAGCCTCTTTCCATTTAGCAGACTCGAGGCCTGCCATGGCTTCCTCGTAGCTGTTAGGGTCATCTTGACTTACTAGTGTCTCATCACTAATAAGTGTCTCACCTTCTGCAGTAATATGGAATCCATAGTAATGCTCAGGTGCACTCCTAACTCTCGTGGAATGTCTCAGAGGTACAAATTTGTCAATTGGCTCAACAGGAGTTTCCTCCTCAGGTTGAGGGCTAGAGTTTGAAGTTCCTTCACCGCTTGATTCTCGAATTTCTTCAAGATCAATTTGTCTCCCACTGTCTCCTTGGCTTATAAATTCTCTCTCTCGAAAGACTCCTCTTCTTGCTACAAAGACCACATTGTCACTAGGTCTGTAGAAGAGGTAACCAAAGGATCGCTGTGGGTAACCGATGAAAATACACCTCTCGCTTCGAGGTTCGAGCTTATCATGAGTCTCGCGTCTCACGAAAGCCTCGCAACCCCAAATCTTGATGTGGTCTAGTTTAGGTACTTTACCAGTCCACATCTCGTGAGGAGTTTTGGCAACTTTCTTTGTAGGGACTAGATTAAGAATATGGGCGGCAGTCTCCAAGGCATACCCCCAGAATGAGATTGGTAGTGTAGCTCGACTCATCATGGAACGAACCATATCTAACAAGGTTCGATTGCGCCTCTCAGCCACACCATTCAACTGTGGTGTCCTGGGAGGTGTCAATTGTGAGACTATCCCACATTCCCTTAGATAGTTGAGGAACTCTGAACTAAGATAGTCACCACCACGATCGGATCGAAGCATCTTAATGTTCCTGCCCAATTGATTCTCGACTTCCTGTTTAAATTCCTTAAACCTCTCGAAAGTCTCTGACTTATGCTTGATCAAGTAGACATATCCATATCTACTATAATCATCAGTAAAAGTCAAATAATAACGATTAGCATCCCTTGTGGCATGTTTGAATGGTCCACACACATCCGTGTGTATAAGGTCCAACAAACCTTCACCCCTCTCACACGAACCTGTGAAGGGTGACTTTGTCATTTTTCCAAGTAAGCATGATTCGCAACTATCATCTGACTTTAGGTCAAACGACTCCAAGAATCCATCCTTTTGGAGTTGGCCTATGGGTTTCTTGCTTACATGTCCAAGACGACAATGCCATAAAGATGCTTTATCCAAGTTATTATTAGTAGAATCAATACACAAAACATTATTTCCTAAGTTATCTACAACAGATACAGCTTCATACACACCATCACAAGGTAATGCTTTAAAATAAAGAACATTATTAAAGAAAGCATCAATAGAACCAACTTCATTATTAAATGAAAAGGTAAACCCTTGTTTGTACAAAGCATGAAAGGAAATAATATTTCTTTCCATTCCTGGCGAATAACAACACTTATTCAAATCTAAACTAAACCCACTACTTAGCGATAAAGTATAAACTCCAATCTTGGTAACAGGTATAGCTTTCCTATTCCCCATGATCAAGTTTATCCTTCCTTGCTCCACATTCTCACTTCTTCTTAGTCCCTGCAAGTCACAACAAATATGAATACATCAACCGGTATCAAGGACCCAAGAATTAGAATGGGGTGAGTTATTAGAAATGATAGTGTAAATACCTGCATGGTTGGGTTTAACTTTCCCATCCTTCACATCTTGCTGGTATTTTGGGCAGTTCCGCTTCCAATGAGCTTTTTCATGGCAATAGAAGCATTCAGCCTCTTTTGGGTCAGAAGAAGGAGTAATGAAACCTTTCTTGGTTCCACTTGAAGAAGAGCCATCAAGGGTCCGAGCCTTGGTACCCTTAGAAGAGCTCTTTCTCTTCCTCCCTCGACTTTTCCCGATTGCCAAAACCGGAGTAGAGTTTTGAGTAGGAGTGATAGCAACCGACTTCCCCTTAAGACCTGATTCTGCGGTCTTGAGAAGTCCCTGAAGTTTGCTGAGGGTGACTTCTTCCTTGTTCATGTGATATGTCATGCGGAATTGATCATAGCACGATGGTAAGGAATGCAAAATAATATCTATTGCAAGATCCTCCGGGAAGTTCACATTAAGCTTCAGCAAACGATCCACATACCTTTGCATTTTCTGCATGTGGCTCGTGACGGATTCCCCGTCCTTCATCATGGTTGTTATCATGGAGCAGATGATTTCATACCTCTCTTGTCTTGCACTTTGATGGTATCTTTCCATCAAATCTTGGTGCATGTCATAAGGGTAGAAATCCTCATAAGACTTTTGGAGTTCCGCTGTCATCGTGGCCATCATGATGCAAGCCACTTTCGTAGCATCCCTTTCATGTGCCCGAAATTCAGCGATCTCCTGAGGAGTTGCAGTGGACTCATCAATCTCCTTAAGCTCCTTGTCAAGGACATATTCTTTGTCCTTGTAGCGGGTAATCATCCTGATGTTTCTAATCCACTCATTGAAGTTGGATCCATCAAAGGTGACTTTCCCACACAAGTTCATAAGGGTAAAGGAGCCATTAGGATTAGAGCCAGAAGCATTGTTGAAAGACATCTGAAGAAAAGAGGACAAGATTAGTTTAGATATAAGAGACTCCTTAATAAAACACCCAAATGTAATATTAAGGCTAGGATCCAATCACAATATAATATAACTTAGAAGAGGTATGTCGTAATCTAAGCTATATCATATTTGAAAGGTAGGTGAATGACGATTCACCAATTTCCACCACGAAAACCGCAATATTTTAGTATTAGGTTTTTGAATGGTTCTTAGAAATTCCTAGATTCTTTGAGATTCAATGAACTTTTCAAAGGCATGTTTCAATCTCGAGTGTGCCCTCCAAGTTTTGTGACTGGGATACCGAGGATCACAAAACGAGGTGTGAAGTAACCATGCAAATCACTTGGTACCCTTAAAGTTTATCACTCAATCGATGTGCCGGTTAACCACACACGCTCCATCGATACTATAATAAACCCTAAGTCACCCTTTACCTACCTTGTTAAGTCCAAGTTAGTGTGCCGGTTAACCACACACGCTCCACCAACGACTTAGTCAAAGTGTAAAGTGTAATTTCATGGAATAGCACCTTATTCACATTTTTCCTAAAGTAACTAAGATTGGGAAATTAATAAAACATTTAGTTACTTTATAATATTCATCATACTTTGAATGAGAATTAATAAGTCCTTGTCTTACCCGTTCGGCTAACGACCCTCCACCGATCAAGCAAGCGGTGGGTGAGAGTGGACACCCATTAAGTCACCATTTTATAGGCAACAACCTTATACCCACCTTATAGACCGGCTTCGTGAATGAGGCGTACTAGCGGTAAGACGACTTTGTTCTTATACATATATATATATATATATATAATTATTAAATCATAA
This sequence comes from Lactuca serriola, assembly GCF_051521515.1. NCBI lineage: Eukaryota > Viridiplantae > Streptophyta > Magnoliopsida > Asterales > Asteraceae > Lactuca > Lactuca serriola. The sequence continues at coordinate 203,598,557 of NC_136410.1, forward strand.
TAATATAAGTATAAGGGTTGAATTTTAACTTCTAAAATTCTAGGGGTTGGAACTAAAGTTTTAACTTAACTTTACTTGTTCCAAAACTTGAGGGCAAGTTTTGTAAACTTTCAAAACTTTTCATTTCTTGTAACTTATGAGTTTAATAGAGTAATAAAATGAGGACTTTTCATTTTTCCTAACTCTTGTGTTCATTTAATGGTTTTTAATCCAAGAGACTTTTGGTTTTCCATAACTTGAGGACAAGTTATGGACTCCATTAAAATACATTATGATCATGAATTAATCTACCACATAGGTTACAAATAATTCCTATGATCATCTAAACATCATAAGAACAAGAATATGAATATGAACACTTTCAAGAATCAAAATCACATTTAATCTTTGTAATTTTGATAACTAGTTGTTGTAAATGAGTTAGAAAAGACATTACACCTTCTAAAACAAGTTTTCAAGTACCAAAACATTTTAGGGTAATGATTCTAATCCATTTCCAGCAACTCAAGTCGAAATTCTGCACTCTGTCGACCCAACTCGCCGAGTAGGTTGAAGATACACATGAACTCGACGAGTCCTCCCCATGGACTCGCCGAGTCCATCAGTCAGACAGCATAATTTTCGACTTTCTTCAACTTTTAAGCACAAATAACAAACAAACAAGCCTAGGCTCTGATACCACTGATGGGTTTTGAGCATTCTAACACTTCCTAAGTGTACATGCAACCCTAATAACCTTGGATCTATGTTTGTCTAATTATCATGCAAAGTTGAATTCCAAGGTTATATTCCTATCTAGCAAACATGGGGAACAATTTTAACTTGAATCATAGATAGAATAACTTACCTTGTTGTTGATTGTGTTCCTTGAAACCTTGTGAGCCTAGCACCCCAAGCGTGATGCCTCAAATGCTTCACACAACACCAAATGCTCTTGGAAAGACTCTTGAGATAACACACACTTCTCAAAATCGGCCAAGCCCTCTAGTTTCTTAGTGTTCAACTTGTGTTGCCAATTTTGTGGAGAATGGGACTCTTATATAGCGTTGGCACATCTAGGGTTACACCATGTAAACCCTATTGTGTCATGACTCTTCATTTCCATGACCCATGGGTTTGTAACTCCCATGGAGCATCCATGGAGCATCCTATGGGTAGAACCCAACTTGATAATCCATGGAGCCTCTTAGCCCACTATACAAGATATGGATGATTTACATAATCAACCCATATATTTAATTAGTTATCCTTTGATCACTTAATTAATTCCAAATTAATTCTTGATCAAACTAATCAAATAATATTATTAATATATTAGAACTTATAATATATTAATTATCTCCAAGTGTTATTTCTCTCATTTAGTCTATCCAATTGCATGGTGCCATGCAACCCAAATGGACCATGCCGGGTCGGGTCAAGTACAAGCCCGAAATAGTTATGGACTTAGACACCTTATCCAACAGTAACAACCGCCTTACCCTTAAGACCACTTTCCGTGGTCTTTAAGAGTCCTTGAAGTTTGCTGAGAGTGACCTCTTCCTTGTTCATGTGATATGTCATGCGGAATTGATCATAGCACGATGGTAAGGAGTGCAAAATGATATCTATTGCAAGCTCCTCGGGGAAGTTCACATTGAGCTTCAGCAACCGGTCCACAAATCTTTGCATTTTCTGCATGTGGCCCGTGATGGGTTCACCATCCTTCATTCGGGTTGTTATCATGGAGGAGATGATTTCATACCTCTCTTGTCTTGCACTTTGATGGTATCTTTCCATAAAATCTTGGTGCATTTCAAAAGGGTAGGATTCCTCGTAGGACTTTTGGAGATCGGCTATCATAGTTGCCATCATGATGCATGCCACCTTGGTGGCATCCCTTTCATGTGCCCTAAAGTCAGCGATCTCTTGAGGAGTAGCAATTGTCTCATCAATCTCCTTAAGCTCCTTATCGAGAACATATTCTTTGTCCTCGTAGCGGGTAATCATTCGGATGTTTCTGATCCATTCATTAAAGTTGGAGCCATCAAAAGTGACTTTCCCACACAAGTTCATTAGAGAAAAGGAGCCATTAGGATTAGAGCCAGAAGCAGCAGTGTTTGCAGACATCTGAAAAGAGGAAAAGTTTAGTTTAGATATTGAGATAGTCTTTAATAAAACACCCAAATGTAATATTAAGGCTAGGACCCAATCACAATATATTATACTTAGAAGAGGTATGCCGTAATCTAAGTAATAACATATTTGAAAGGTAGGTGAATGACGATTCACCAATTTCCACCATGAAAAACGAAATATTGATATTAGGTTTTTAATCGGATCTTAGAAATTCCTAGATTCTTTGAGATTCATTAAACTTTTCAATGGCATGTTTCAATCACGAGTGTGCCCTCCATGTTTTGTGACTGGGATGCCGAGGATCACAATACGAGGTGTGAAGTAACCATGCAAATCACTTGGTACCCTTAAAGTATTAACCCTCAATCGATGTGCCGGTTAACCACACACGCTCCATCGATACTATGATAAAACATTAAGTCACCCTTTACCTACATTGTTAAGTTCAATTTAGTGTGCCGGTTAACCACACACGCTCCACTAACGACTTAAACAAAGTGTAAAGTGTAATTTCATGGATTAGCACCTTATTCAAATTTTTCCTAAAGTAACTAAGATTAGGAATTTAATAAAAGAATTTAGTTACTTTAATATATTCATCATACTTTTAATGAGAATTTATAAGTCCTTGTCCTAACCGTTCGACTAACGACCCTCCACCGGTCAAGGAAGCGGTGGGTGAGAGTGGACGCCCATTAAGTTGCCATTTTATAGGCAACAACCTTATACCCCCTTATAGACCGGCTTCGTGAATGAGGCGTACTAGCGGTAAGACGAATTGATCTTATACATATATATATATATATATATATATATATATATATATATATATATATATATATACTATTAACTTATAATATTATAAAGTATAAGTGTTGAATTTTAACTTTTAAAATTCTAAGGGTTGGAACTAAAGTTTTAATTAAGACTTTACTTGTTCCAAAACTTGAGGGAAAGTTTTGTAAACTTTTAAAACTTTTCATTTCTTGTAACTTATGAGTTAATAGAGTATTAAAAATGAAGACTCTTCATTTTTATAACTCATGTGTTCTTTTTAATGGCTTTTAACAAAGTGACTTTTGGTTTTCGATAACTTGAGGACAAGTTATGGATTCCATTAAAACACATAATGATCATGAATTAGTCTACCACATAGGTTACAAACAATTCCTATGATCATCTAAACATCATAAGAACAAGAACATGAATATGAACACTTTCAAGAATCAAAAATTACACTTAAAAACTTGTAATTTTGATAATTGTCATTGTAAATGGATTAGCATAAACATTACACCATCTAAAATTTGTTTTTCAAGTACCAAAACAATTTAGGGTAATGTTTCTAGTCCATTTCCAGCAACAAAAGTCGAAATTCTAAAAACTGCAGCCTTTACTCCTCGAGTGCAAGAACAAACTCGACGAGTAGCTTGCATTTGGTCATGGACTCGTCGAGTCCTCCCATGGACTCGGCGAGTTCATACAAGCAGAAAGCAGAAAATCGAATTTTTTAAGCAGTTTGCACAAATAATAAACAAACAAGCCTAGGCTCTAATACCATTAATGGGTTTTGAGCATTCTAACACTTCCTAAGTGTAAATGCAACCCTAATAACCTTGGATCTATGTTTGTCTAGTTATCATGAAAAGTTGATTTCCAAGGTTATGTTCCTATCTAGCATACATGGGGAACAATTTTTCTTTGAATGAAAGATTGAACCACATACCTTGTTGTTGAAAGTGTTCCTTAAAACCTTGTGGGCCTAGCACCTCAAGTGTGATGCCTCAAATGCTTCACACAACACCAAATGCAATGAACAAACTTGAGAGAAAACTCTAACACTTGCAAAATCGGCCAAGCCCTCTTCTTCTATTTAGTGTAGCCGATTTTGGGGAGAAACACATTGCTTATATAGTATGTTGCATTAGGTAAACCCTAATGTAACATGACTCTTCATTTCTTGATCCATGGGTTAACTCCATGGAGCATCCTATGGGTGGAACCCAACTTGACAATCCATGGAGCCTCTTAGCCCACTATAAAAGATATGAAAGATTTACATAATCTACCCATATATCTAATTAGTTATCTTTTGATCACTTAATTAATTCTAAATTAATTCTTGATCAAAACTAATTAAATAATATTATTAATATATTAGAACTTATAATATATTAATAAACCATAAATGTTATTTCTCTCATCTAGTTTATTCAATTGCATGATGCCATGCAACCCAAATGGACCATGCCGGGTCGGGTCAAGTACATACCAGAAATAGTTATGGACTTAGACACCTTATCCAACAGTTACATATAAGTTTCATTATACACTTTTTATCAAGTGAATCATATGTGATTCATAACTACTATATGGAAACTTTCGTACGCAAAATATATCACGATAACATCGTGTCTTTTGAAATGAAATATGTAGATATATATATATATATATATATATATATATATATATATATATATATATATATATATACCAATCAAACACTATATCTATACATTAAGCATATGTGTTCATTTATGGCACTATAGAAGTTATACCTTTCATAGCAAGTGAGCATTACACTAGGGTTTACTATACAAATGAGACACTCATTTTGAGAAACTATAATAGGTATAGTTTACGAGAAAATCATGAACATTTACATACTAACGAATACTATATCAAGGAAATACTTTCATATACAAGAACAAATGGACATTTTCATACGTAAATCTGTTTTATACTAAGTTTTGTGAGACATTTCACGTACTTTGAAGTATGCCTTTTAAGTCTTGTATTATATACCATAATCCCTTGTAGGGGGAGCATGATACTTGTGTATAGATCTATACGGGATTTACAATCCCGCATCTAAGCTGTTAGGTACAGCTAGGCCGACAAGCCTGGGGTGACAAATGTCATAACTTTCCAACGCCTGAAGAACGTTGTTATAGGAGCCCTGGTTAAATAGTATGGTTATAAGACTCACATGGAGTATTAAAAACACATTGATTTATGGGGTTTTTCAAATGCCTTAGCGATTTATACATAAACTTACTATTTTAGGCATGAAAAGCGCTATTGCATTAGAGTTATGGAACATTTAAACTACCATCTGCTATAGTAGAAAATATGGGATTTTCTAGGAACATTTGGACATGTACAAACCATTTTCATTCTATACAAACATTGTCACTAAATACTTATGAACTCACCAGCTTAAATGATGACCTACTCTTTCAAAACTACTTGTATTTCTCAGGGATTCAGTAATACAGGTAAACTACTACTTTACAAGAAGGGACGTTTCGGCGTTAGTTTAATTTCATTTTGACATCATATTGTAATCTCTTTTGAAACAAGTACTTTCTACAATGTAAACTTTCAAATTATATATATGATGGTTGTGTTACTTTCTTTACTATGTATTCAACTGTTTCGATACTACATGAAGTCATCCGCCCTCGAACGATTCCACCGTTCTAGTTTGGGGGTGTGACAGATTGGTATCAGAGCCTTGTTTATAGTGAACTAAGCATATCGAATCACATAAGATATACAAACTATAAATGAATAAGGGACTAAAACTCTCTGACAAAACGTTTTTACACCTAAAGCCTCGTTTCATTTAATCTAGATTATTTTGGGTCGTAAAAGTACAACTACATGCATACAACAATATATTTTCATGGTTAGAACTATAGAAGAAGTATTAAGACAAGTTGGACACTACGATTAGACCTCGAAATATGTAATCGGATTTGGGACGAATATAGCATGATCAACTATATTTATCCGAGATTAGACTAACGTATGTTGAGGAATGGTCGTAGTGAGCAACAAGTCAAATCTTACCAAAAATAAACACTAGTATCAAACATATAAATTTAAATACTATAGGAGTATTTGGTACATGCAATAGTTTAATCAACATTCTTAGTTTTACATGTTTCAAGTTTTGTTCAATTCCTATAACCCTATTCTCGTATAGTCAAATGGCTGGATTCATTCCACACGGAGACCCTTACTATCTCAACTAAGGTAACGGGGGATGGGTTGAAGAAGATCCCGAAGAGGATGAAGAACCTATCGAGTTGGATGAAGTTGATGACTCTGGGACACACTCAGAACCAGATGTAATCAACCCACCAGCCGCTCAACCTCCTATTGTTAAGAGAAGCTTTCAAGGACCCACTCCCGTTTGGGGAAGTCACCTCCACCATTGGAGTCAGCAGCAAGGAGTGTGTCCTCCCTACGGCATGTGTCGAGACTTCTATGATGTCCGTGGCGGAGGTTCAGCTGATCGAGCACTCCCAGTCATGGTGGGCAAGCTAGCCAACCAGTCCTATCAATCTGGGGTTTAAGCTAGCCGGATTCGTGAAGTCAACGTGGAAGTACAGGTTCACACTTCCGACATCCGTCGACTGGACAGAGCACAGGATAATACCCAACTCCGCGCTGACGTATTCCAAGCACAAGTGATTGCAGCCCTCTTTGAGATGAGGGAACAGCAAGCCGCCTTCGATTGGCGTCTTATGGAAGCAAAGCAATCAGACACGGAGTCGAGCTCCAAGCACAACCTACGTCGCAAGTAGTGCTTGCTGAATCCCAAAATTTTGTTATAGAATAGGAACTCGGCTAAAAGTCTTACTTTTCGTTAACTTCTGTATCAGAGGTCCTTAGAAGGGTCGAAATTTTCCTAACCCAAAATGTAACTCGGCAGGTGTTTCATATATATGAAGAAATTCCGTTGTGTATAAATTCTTTGACCACCACTCAGATTCATAAGTTTATCTAACACTATGCAAACTTTTATTATGGGTTAAACTCTAATCCATGGGTAGGTCAGTCGAATTTATAAATTCATAAAAATGACAAATTTATTAACACACTAAAAACTTATGTTCTTCATTCTATGTCCTTGTCAGCACAATGCCGCCCCGTAGAACTACACCCCGTGTCAACAACGCACCACCTACAACACCACCCCTTCCCACGACGGAAAAAGCTGCATTGATAGCTGCTGTAACGGCTGCAGTAACAGCGGCAATGGCCCAAATGAGTAACAATGGTTCTGGTGGGGGAGTAAATAGTTCTACGAATGGACAACGTCAAGGTCGCTCAGGGGATTGTACATACAAGGATTTCATGAATAGCAAACCCATTACTTTTAATGGGGCCGGAGGAATAATGGCTCTATCAAAGTGGATAGAGAAAACTGAAGCAGTTTTTGAGATTTGTTCTTGTCTCGAAGGGAACAAAGTAAAGTTCGCTACCTGTATTTTCTCTGAGAAAGCTCTAACATGGTGGAATGGCCATGTCAAGTCACTAAGGCTAGTAGTGGCTAACTCTATGCGTTGGGAGAATATAAAACAAATATTACTGCAAGAGTACTGTCCACGGGGTGAATCACAAAAGCTCAAACAGGAACTTTGGGGCCTTACCATGGTAGGCTCAGACATCACAACCTATACCAACAGGTTCAACGATTTGGCAATCCTTTGCCCAGGGATAGTTGCTCTAGAGAGCAAGAAGATCGAAAGATACATCTAGGGACTGTCACCCCAGATTCGAGGAAGTGTTCTAGCTTCCAAACCAATCACTTTCGATAGTGCCAAACAGTTGGCACAAGCTCTCGTAGACCATGGGGTATGCCAAGACTTCGCAACTACCGCACCGGAGCAACAACAACAACGAAAATACCAACAACAACAAGAAGAAGAGGTTCTAGAACAAAAGGAAGAGTCAACCTTCACAGGAACCTTCCAAGAAACAACATATTGTGGCAGTCCATGCCGCTACTGCCCCCACTGCTGCTCAAATTACCACTACACCAGCAAAGCCATATGCTGGGAACCTACCAAAGTGCAGCAAATGCAATTTCCATCACAACGGAAATTGTCGGGAAATGCACTGCAACAAGAAGGGGCACACTGCACGTTTCTGTAAGGCACCGGCACGACTAATCACCCAAGTCCCTGGGTTCGGTGTGGGCTAGACGTTTTATGGTTGTGGTGAGGCTGGAAACTACAAAAGAGACTGCCCTAAGGCAAGGAATGCTGGTGGCACGGGGCGAGTGCTGGCAATAGGGCAGAACGAAGCGATAGCTGATCCCATGGTGGTTACGGGTACGTTTCTCCTTAATAACGTTTATGCATGCATACTCTTTGATTGTGGTGCGGAGAGGAGTTTCGTGAGTCATAAATTCAAGCACGTACTAAAACAGAACCCTAAAACACTCAATAAGATATTTACATTAGAAATGGCAAACGGTAGAACAGAAAGCACGAACGATATGTACATAGGCTGCACACTAACGCTAAACAAACATTCATTTCAAATTGATCTAATGCCGATCACTATAAAGAGCTTTGATATCATCATCGGTATGGATTGGTTAAGCCTACACCATGCTGATATACTTTGTCATGAAAGGGCCGTTCGCCTAAATCTGCCAAACGGCGAAACTCTTGTCATTTATGGTGACAAACCCGGTACCAATTTACAAATCATCTCTTGCGTCAAAGCCCAGAAATACCTACGTAAGGAGTACTATGCCTTCTTAGCCCACGTGGTAGATAAGGAAAAAGAAACGAAGGGAATCAAAGACATTCCAGAAGTCTGCGATTTTCCCGATGTTTTACCTGAAGATCTTCCTGGAGTTCCACCGGAACGTCAAGTCGAGTTCAGAATCGACTTAATTCCCGGAGCTACACCAGTAGCTAAGTCGCCATACCGTCTAGCACCAGCAGAGATGCAGGAGTTATCCAGCCAACTAAACGAACTACTCAGCAAAGGATTCATCAAGCCGAGCTTCTCACCTTGGGGAGCACCAGTCTTGTTCGTAAAGAAGAAGGATGGATCTTTCCGCATGTGCATCGATTACCGGGAACTCGACAAGGTCACTATCAAGAACCGATATCCCTTACCACGCATTGACGACTTCTTCGACCAACTCCAAGGAGCGAGTTATTTCTCAAAGATCGACTTAAGATCCGGGTATCACCAACTACGAGTCTTGGAAAGAGATGTTCCCAGAACTACTTTTTGAACTCGTTATGGTCACTACGAGTTTGTAGTAATGCCCTTTGGATTAACAAACGCACCAGCGGTGTTCATGGACTTAATGAACCGGGTGTGTCATTCATTTCTAGACAAGTTTGTGATCGTATTCATACATGACATACTCATCTATTCGAAGACTAAAGAGGATCACGTTCAACACCTCCGACAAGTGTTGGAAACGCTAAGAAAAGAGAAGCTATACGCAAAATTCTCCAAGTGCGAATTTTGGATTCAGAAGGTAGATTTCCTAGGTCACATGGTTAGAAAAGACGGAATACACGTGGGCCCTTCCAAAATCAAAGCAATCGAGAACTGGTCAGCTCCAAGAACCCCAACATAAATTCGACAATTCTTGGGCCTTGCTGGCTACTACCGAAGGTTTATACAGAACTTCTTGAAGATTGCGAAACCACTTACCACCCTGACCCAAAAGGGTGTTACTTTCAATTGGGAAGAAAGACAAGACACTGCATTCCAAACACTGAAGCAAGCACTATGCAGCGCTCCTATATTTTCTTTGCCAGAAGGAACAGAAGACATCGTGGTCTACTGTGATGCATCTAATCAAGGTCTTGGATGCGTACTAATGCAATGAGGTAAGGTCATCGCTTACGCCTCAAGATAACTCAAGACGCACGAAGTCAACTACACTACCCACGATCTTGAACTAGGAGCAGTCGTTTTCGCGCTAAAGATTTGGAGACACTATCTTTATGGCACAAAATGCACGATCTTCACCGATCATAAGAGCCTTCAACTGTCACACCCCCAAACCAAGGATGGCGGAAACGTTCGAGGGTGGAGGACTTCATGTAGAGTATCACAACAACGAGTATAATAGTGCTCAAGTAAATACAACCAACATAAATATAACTGAAAAAGTTACACCAAAGTATATGTTTACATGATTCGAGTCAATTACATTATGAAACAAAATGAACTGTTTGACGATTTATCATCCCATCCTCAATACGTTGTTGGTTTCCTGTTTTCACTGAATTCCTGAGAATACAAGTAGTTTTGAAAAGTGTCAACACAAAGGTTGGTGAGTTCATAAGAGATTTTATTGGAGAAATAGACCGTTTTCCTTGTAAAAATGATATGATATGTATTCAGAAAATCCGATATTTTCTTTATAAAGTTTATGTAATGTAGTCTCATAACCGATGACCAAAATGTATAAGTAACCTTTCTTATTAAAGGAAAATAAAATGTGCTTAAATTGACATAAACGCACTTGAACTAAATGATGTTCCCGCAAATTCTTATGTTTGTTAATACTTAATGCATATGCAGTCCTAAGTCTCAGGACCGAGAAAATAACAAGTATCGTCTATACTTAAAGTTATAAATGTGGTTTCAAATGGTGTGTAGTCATAAATACCAAAAACCGAATGTAGACAGTAATATCGGTACTTATTGAGATAAAAGTGATTTTAAAATCGACATAAAACCCATTAAAGTTTTATAAAAATCCCGTAAACTTTATGTATTGTTATATCCTTATGTGAGCCGCTATAATCATACTTAAGACTAATAAACCTGCCACGACGTTTCTCAGGCGTCGAAGAACTGAAATGACAATTATCACCCGTAGACCTGCAGGTCCAACTGTAGCTAGCAGCAAGGTGTGGGGTGTCAAACCCAATATAGATCTATATACAACTATCACGTTCTCCCTCCAGGAGACTCTGATTATAACATACAGGATTTTATATTCCGCACTCGGACGTACGGAAAGAGAATGTCTCACAATTTAGGTTAACAAGTTTACAAGTTGTATGCGGGAGTGTAAAACCTTTCTATATGAATGTACCCTTTTCGTACGTGTGTGTTATGTGATGTATTGAAAACTATACCTATTATAGTTTTATCCAAAATGTTTGTAATATATAAGAACTCTTTTATGAAAAAGCGTTAGGATTATAAAATCCATTAAACTATACTTATTATAGATTATATATATGCACGTGTTCTAAATGAATGAATAATCTTATCATGAATGACTTATTTCCAGTTTAAGATGATAAAGTTTACAACATATCACATTCAATACTTAGAACTTGACATTATACACTTTGCTCAACATAATACAAAGTGTTGTTAAAAAAAAATATTACAAGCTGTTAACAAATTTTCAGCCTTTCTACACTGTTTTTGAAAATTCATAGAAAAATCATACGAAGTCGAAAACTAAATCCGTAAATTCTGGGAGTTCCCAAAATGTGTCTAGTTTACTCATAATTTTTAAACATGATTTTTAATGACCTGTAACTTAGGTGAAAAAGTCCATATTCACAGACTGGTCCGGATTGGTGTTTGAAATGATAGGCAGTTTTGTAAAAATCACCATAATTTGTAGAAAAATCGTACGGAGACGTGCAAGTAGTCATTTTAAAGCTAAGAAGTGGAACTACATGCACCTAAAACAGTTTTGAAAACTAAAATGTTTAAGGTGTCCAAAACAGTCCGTGAATGGAGTCCAACTTTTCTGATGAAAGCTGTTAGAAAATTTTAGTTATGTTCTTGGTGTTTTAACTTGTATTCCCCCCCTAAAAACTTAAGAAAACATGAAAATGTAGGGGTATGAACTCACCTTGTGTGATTTCAGTAGATAAGTATTGAAGAAGAGAAGTGTTCAACCTAAGAACACTAGAAGAATCGCTTGAAGATTCGAAGCTCTAACACAAATATAATGGAGTTTGTGTAAGATATCCATGATTTGAGTGGAAATAATTGAGATAATCATAAAGGAAATGGATTATGCTTACCGAAGGTGGAGGAAACTCTCAAGATCAGCCCTTGAATCTCGGATTTCTAGAGAGAGAAAGTGAGAGAGAAAGGAGTTTGATCTTCTTGTGAAATGAGAACAAATGAGAGAAAATGAGGAGAGAGGATGGATATCCAGCTCTCAAAACATGGAGTTGGCTTGTGAGGAAGGTAAAAAGTACAAAGAAGTGACAAGGTATGGTGGGGAGGAGTGTGGGTTAATCATGGAGTGGGTATGGGGTTGCTTGTGTCATAAAATAAGGTAAGGTCAACACTCTTCTTTTTGTACTTTACCAACTCCTTTTTAATAAGATTTTATCCTTAAAATGTGATTAAATCGTTAATTTAGGGGTCTTATAATTAAAAATAAAGTTTTGGGTGAAAATCCTATGTTAAAATAATTAAAAATGGGTTTAAAACGCAAAAATACGCAAAAACGGGGTGAAAAACGAATTTTCCAGCGGATAACTTCGGACCTAGGCCGAAGTTCGGTCCCTAGGCCGAAGTTCGGTCAGATGTGCATGGCTCGGAGGTGAAGGCGCGCCAGAAGGAAGAAGCGAAGCGAGGCTGGTCCGAGGCTCGGTCCGAAGAGAGGCAGTCCGAAGCGAAGGCAAGGGTTCGGTCCGAAGTCTGGCTAGAACCGAAGGTACTGTTGTGAACAGTAATGAACAGTACTTTCGGTTCGGATTTTCCCTTCTATGCTGGTTCGGTTCGGACCTTCCTTCAGTGCTGGGTTCGGTTCGGATGAACAGTAACTTCGGTCCAGCTCATGAACAGTACTTTCGGTTCGGACCCTCATGAATAGTGCTTTCGGTTCGGTTCATGAATAGTACTTTCGGTTCGGAAGGTTCGTTTCCTTAAGTCCGTTTTTCGCGTAGACTTCCGTTCTTGGGCTATTTTTCGCCAAATTCGAGGGTCGGGATGCCCCGAGTGATTATAGAAAGTTGGGAGAGATTTCGAGAGAGATTTGAGAGAGATTCCTCGTTCTCAGAGAGATTTGGGAGAGATTTGACGTGCTTGGAGAGATTTCGCATACGAAGAGATACGTGAGAGAGATTTCACATACTTAGAGAGATTTGGGAGAGATTTGACATACTTGGAGAGATTTGGGAGAGATTTGACATACTTGGAGAGATTTCGCATACAAAGAGATATGTGGGAGAGATTTCACATACTTAGAGAGATTTGGGAGAGATTTGACATACTTGGAGAGATTTGGGAGAGATTTGACATACTTGGAGAGATTTCGCATACAAAGAGATATGTGAGAGAGATTTCACATACTTAGAGAGATTTGGGAGAGATTTGACATACTTGGAGAGATTTGACATACTTGGAGAGATTTTGCATACAAAGAGATATGTGGGAGAGATTTCACATACTTAGAGAGATTTGGGAGAGATTTGACATACTTGGAGAGATTTGGGAGAGATTTGACGTACTTGGAGAGATTTCGCATACAAAGAGATATGTGAGAGAGATTTCACATACTTAGAGAGATTTGGGAGAGATTTGACATACTTGGAGAGATTTGGGAGAGATTTGACATACTTGGAGAGATTTGGGAGAGATTTCACATACTTAGGGATATGTGGGAGAGGTTTCACATACTTAGAGATATGTGGGAGAGATTTCACATACTTAGAGATATGTGGGAGAGGTTTCACATACTTAGAGATATGTGGGAGAGGTTTCACATACTTAGAGATATGTGGGAGAGATTTCACATACTTAGAGATATGTGGGAGAGGTTTCACATACTTAGAGATATGTGGGAGAGGTTTCACATACTTAGAGATATGTGGGAGAGATTTCACATACTTAGAGATATGTGGGAGAGGTTTCACATACTTAGAGATATGTGGGAGAGGTTTCACATACTTAGAGATATGTGGGAGAGGTTTCACATACTTAGAGATATGTGGGAGAGATTTCACTGGTGACCTTTTTGAGTGTCCGGCTACGCACTGCAAGGTCCTTAAACCTCGTTAAGCCTTGATTAGGGATCTTGCATACTCCCGATGAGTATGTAACATTGTTTTATCGGTTTGGCTCTCCACGTACCACCGTTTTAGGTTAAGGAGATCTAGGTGAACACATTTTTCGATTTATGATCTCTCATTAGAATAGAGAGTTGTTTAGAATTTACATAACGTAACTCTAGTACTCATGGCAACTTGAGTTGACCGGTTTGACTTGTTGACTTTAGTTGACTTTGACTTGACTGAAAATTGACGATTGTCACATCATCCCCCCGTTAGAGGGAATTTCGTCCCGAAATTTGAATTTAGGCAAGGAGTTTATAAGTAACTAAGGTCGGCTCTACATTATTTTGATTCTGACTAAGAGATGAGTTATTATACACGAAATCTTAGCTCATACACATTATGATATAACCAATACTGGGCGGATAGTAAAATGTGTGATTCTACTTCAGTTTCACATCCCAACGAGGAAAAGAAACTAAGTCAGAATTCTCACATGATATTATCTACCAGGTATTCGTTATATATAACTGGGGAATGTATAAGTGAGGAAATCATAACAAATAACTTAGTAATTCTCCTTACTACGAGGGTAGATAAGCAAGTCACTTACAACGACAACGATGAACTGATCCTGGGAAGAATGGCACACCCTATGAATACTGCGAACGGGTTGTTCCTATCCGAGGGGTATCACTACAGACTTGCAGCGTCCGCATCGAATTTGGAGGGTTGTCCTCGGACATCCTTATCCAATACTCGCGACTGGTGATATTCAGATCTCAGGTCTGATTCCTAAAGGGTACCTCGTTCCTTGTGGTTGGTCGGCCTATTCGTTTAAGTGAGGCTTATAGTGAAGGTTTCTACTGGAGATATTGTCAGGGCCTCTGAAGTTAATGGAACTATGAGCAATTTGCCTTTCTATTTGAAGAATAGGAACTGAGCCTTCCAGGGTGAAAAGCTTGGTTCTTCAATTTTATTGTTGAATAGTTCGACAGGTTTGACCTAAGAGTTCTTGTAGCTCTGTAGGAAGCATGTGGGTTTGGTTTACACAATTAGGTCTTCTTAGATGGTAGGACATTTACTCGCCCTCTTGGGCTACCTTGGCCCGAAGTTCATGGCAAAACTCGTGCCATGTCTTTCCCAAGCTTCTGTGCTTGGACCTTGTCTGCTACATGCGTGACATTCCCAAGGGTCTCCTGTAAGCACTTGTGATAAGGTTTCGGAAGTATAACACTCCTCTGATGTGTGTTTTGGGGTTCCGTAGCAAAAGATAATCCATAGGTTCGAGCTGGATGTTTATGAGAGGCGAAGGTTTCGATGTTTGGAGGGGTTAGGTGAAAGGTCCTTTTGTAGATGTTAAATTGGGAAGATGAGGGCTATATCAATGAAAATTGGATGATGACAGCAATATCTTTTTAAATTAAACGAGTTAAGTTGTATTCGCAAGAAGAGATCACTAGAGTGATAAAGTATCTTGTGTTTCTTTTTAGGGTGATAAACTTTGTTTGATGTTATCATTATCGTAGATGATTTATACCACAGTGCCTAGTACTGGCGGCAGGTGTGTTTCGAGAATTAGTAATGATATTTGACATCATGACCCCTGACAGGTCTCCCTATGATCGAATGGTATATGAACGTCGTATGTGATCTGATGTTGGGGAATCGTCGAGTGGGTGGCCCCACTCAACTCTTACTATTAGACACGGATTAGGAGTCGGGATGAAATTATTTGTTTCAAAACTTCAGTATTTCGATTATAAATTAACCCCGATGTATGTACAAAGTCATCACATCTTAGAGGTAATGATCTTTAGATCATATATGAATGTATTTGGTTTGATTTAAACGAGAGAGTATTTTAACTACTTTTAGAAAGACGGTGACTTTAGCAAGCATAACAATTTCATTACAAACATATAGTACTTAAACGTTTTTGTCGTTGGGAAACATTACAAAAGTCCTAATATGGTTTCCTACTGATCCTGCCGGTTCGTTTGTTACATTCCTCCGGCTCCTCCGTCATTCTTCTTGGTTGGACACTTTCTCTTGAAGTGTCCCATTTCACCGCATGAGTAGCATACTGGGTCCGCCCTGATGCTGGTGGTTGAAGGGAGATACTGGGTCGGGACTTTACAGAAACGGGTGGTATGTCCTTTCTTGTTGCAGTTATCACATTTTAAGATTCGGCAAGCTCCTGTGTGATGGAAACTGCACTTGACACACTTTGGGAGAGATCCCTCATATGGTATGGCCGACGTTTGGGTGGTAGATCCTGTGGCTAGTATCGGGGCTTGCGTCGTGACTGCTGTTGTGATGGTAGGGGTCGCCATAGGTTGTTGTCTTTTAATGGATTTTTGTGATTGGTGGCGCTCTTTCATGTTCCAAAACTTTCTCTTCTTGTTCGTAGGTTTGAGACCTGAGGTATTTTTGCTGGCGGACACCCGCTGGTGTTCCTGAATATTAGCATTATCTGTATTGTCAGCACCGCTTCCATTTCTGCTGGCGTTGTTAGCATTGAACTGTGCCATGACGGCTGCCACGGCTGCCGTGACTGCAGCCTGAAAAGTAGCAGCGTCTATCTGCAGAGTTGGCACCTTGCTAGTTGGTTGGTTTCCTCTTGGTGAAGACATAGTTCTGTTTCACGATGAAAAACATCTTCGTTAGTGGAAATGATTATCTTAAGTGCATCCTTACAATTTATATTAACGCATATAAATTTTTGCACATTACTGTACTACTCCTAGTGTTTCCGCTAACATTCTTGAAATAGGGTTACAGCAGTGGGTAGGGGTAGGTTTCACACGGGCGTCAAGCTTTACCCATCTTAGAATCATGTGTGTCCAAACACGCTTGGCTGGGGAGTTCTGATGGGATCCGGTGCATTAGTGCTGGTATGATTTGCAACCATGAGTCTATGATGAAGGAACTTCTCAACAAAATGATTAAGGGTGAGATGATATTGAGTTTTTAGAATGGCTACACGTCGTGAGTTTCTAACTAAGCTTTATCTTATATTGATTTGTAACGTAATTTGGTCGTTAAGGGCGTTCTGACAACAATTCATAACGGGAGTCTTTATATGGTAACCCATGAAATTTTTTTTTTTTTTTTTTTAGTAGTTCTGCATCCAAGTGGAGCCTTATAGTTGACCCAGGCTAGGTCCTTATTACGACTGATTGGAGCATGTTCTCGAAGATTTGACCTGCATCCCTATGATGCAGTCCTAATGCAGAGTAGAAGTAAGTTCAGGTAGTGATCTTTTGATGTTGGTTGTTTGAAACCGGGTTCCATTGGTTGGTGAATAACATGATCCAACCTTGGAGAGAAGATCAGGAACGATTCCGGAGCTAGATTACTCTAGTCTTACAACTTGAATAGAGTGGGTTTTAGGCAGGCTCCTATCGCAGCATGATGGGAGTGTTTGAACAAAAGGGTGACACAGAACTCGGCTGGTTGATACGCTATTGATGTTTAAGATGTAACAAATTAGGGAAGATTGACCTTGTAGAGGGTCTTATATCATATCAAGCAGGGGTGTCTTGGCCGCCTAAAGGCCTCACTAAAGGTACCTACAGTACAAGATAGTTTCATAGGAAATACCTCATAGGGCATAGATAGGGATAACGATTCCTTTTTAACATGAAATGAAGTAAGGCATTTACTATTGGCGGCGGTCATTTTTCTTGTGATCTCTCAGTTCAGCTAGCTGCCGCTCCATATCATGCATGTGCCTTTCGTACACCCTCTAGCGTACTCGGAGTTTTATGACATCGGTTCGTGATTCAGCCAGTTCTTGCAGCAGGGTTTCATAGTCTTTCGCAGACTTTTCACGAGTGTGATCAAGGCGATTGGTGCGGATTGTATCTATTCTTGCATTTGCATCAACCTCTGCGATACTATGGGGAGTTGTTCTGCCCTGAATCTCGTCTCGGGCAACTCTACGGACCAGGATTGGAAAAATTCTATCTGTTGGGGTTCCTTCGTTTATGTTGTAGAAGCTTCGATCTCCATCGAACGACATAGGTTGGTCTTTCTCTTCGCTCCAGATTTCCAAACACTCTACCCAAGGAGGCATCGGGCCCTGAAAAGCCGGTCGAGGGTTGGGATTTGGAACACGAGTCATCGAGGATAGGTTCACCATTTCAGGTTCGGAGTCGGAACCGTCAGCAAGGCCTTCAGCTTGGTGACCATCCACAGGGATTGGGTGATCATTCTCTGGCTCCTCTCCGATCCATTCAGTATTGTTGTGGTTAGGGTAGTACGGGTCGTCGTGGGGATGAGATCCGGCCATGATATCTTCGCGAGAAATGGGGATATAAGAAGAAATAACTAAGTAGATGTACTAATTAGATAATTATAAGATGATCTTTATCAGGTACTTCAATACATTGTTTAGTGCATACTAGTCATATGTATTTGGGACAGGATAGACCTTCGAATAAGCGACCCTAACTCTAAATCCCCAATCCAACGAGAACAGGAAGTAAAGCAAAGATCCACAGATTCTAAGTCTATGACGTCCTGGGTACATAAAATTTTAATGTACTCACTAAGCAATTATTGACCTATTGATAAAAATCTATTTAATTCTCAGATAAGTAATTATAATAACACCAAATACCCCTATGGTATTTCATTGTGGTAGTGTTGGTAAGTTTTTAGACTTGTTGTCATATCACAACCATTCTTGGGCATGTGCTAATCACTCCTCGGACGGGCATAGTTGATCAGGCTATGCCAATCCCAAGACTGACCATACATCCCCGAGCTTACCTGTGATATCCAACAATCATTACTTTTGTTTTGTTCTAGAACGACGTGACCCTAGTATGTATGCATGCGTGTATACTTTTAATAAGAAACTACTTATTTCTAAAAGTATAGTTGTTTTGAAAACATAAAATCAGAGACTCTAGTCCCAATGCATTTATAGTTTGTATATCTTATGTGGTTCGATATACTGAGTTCACTATAAACAATGCTCTGATACCAATCTGTCACACCCCCAAACCAAGGATGGAGGAAACGTTCGAGGGTGGAGGACTTCATGTAGAGTATCACAACAACGAGTATAATAGCGCTCAAGTAAATACAACCAACATAAATATAACTGAAAAAGTTACACCAAAGTATATGTTTACATGATTCGAGTCAATTACATTATGAAACAAAATGAACTGTTTGACGATTTATCATCCCATCCTCAATACGTTGTTGGTTTCCTGTTTTCACTGAATTCCTGAGAATACAAGTAGTTTTGAAAAGTGTCAACACAAAGGTTGGTGAGTTCATAAGAGATTTTATTGGAGAAATAGACCGTTTTCCTTGTAAAAATGATATGATATGTATTCAGAAAATCCGATATTTTCTTTATAAAGTTTATGTAATGTAGTCTCATAACCGATGACCAAAATGTATAAGTAACCTTTCTTATTAAAGGAAAATAAAATGTGCTTAAATTGACATAAACGCACTTGAACTAAATGATGTTCCCGCAAATTCTTATGTTTGTTAATACTTAATGCATATGCAGTCCTAAGTCTCAGGACCGAGAAAATAACAAGTATCGTCTATACTTAAAGTTATAAATGTGGTTTCAAATGGTGTGTAGTCATAAATACCAAAAACCGAATGTAGACAGTAATATCGGTACTTATTGAGATAAAAGTGATTTTAAAATCGACATAAAACCCATTAAAGTTTTATAAAAATCCCGTAAACTTTATGTATTGTTATATCCTTATGTGAGCCGCTATAATCATACTTAAGACTAATGAACCTGCCACGACGTTTCTCAGGCGTCGAAGAACTGAAATGACAATTATCACCCGTAGACCTGCAGGTCCAACTGTAGCTAGCAGCAAGGTGTGGGGTGTCAAACCCAATATAGATCTATATACAACTATCACGTTCTCCCTCCAGGAGACTCTGATTATAACGTACAGGATTTTATATTCCGCACTCGGACGTACGGAAAGAGAATGTCTCACAATTTAGGTTAACAAGTTTACAAGTTGTATGCGGGAGTGTAAAACCTTTCTATATGAATGTACCCTTTTCGTACGTGTGTGTTATGTGATGTATTGAAAACTATACCTATTATAGTTTTATCCAAAATGTTTGTAATATATAAGAACTCTTTTATGAAAAAGCGTTAGGATTATAAAATCCATTAAACTATACTTATTATAGATTATATATATGCACGTGTTCTAAATGAATGAATAATCTTATCATGAATGACTTATTTCCAGTTTAAGATGATAAAGTTTACAACATATCACATTCAATACTTAGAACTTGACATTATACACTTTGCTCAACATAATACAAAGTGTTGTAAAAAAAAAATATTACAAGCTGTTAACAAATTTTCAGCCTTTCTACACTGTTTTTGAAAATTCATAGAAAAATCATACGAAGTCGAAAACTAAATCCGTAAATTCTGGGAGTTCCCAAAATGTGTCTAGTTTACTCATAATTTTTAAACATGATTTTTAATGACCTGTAACTTAGGTGAAAAAGTCCATATTCACAGACTGGTCCGGATTGGTGTTTGAAATGATAGGCAGTTTTGTAAAAATCACCATAATTTGTAGAAAAATCGTACGGAGACGTGCAAGTAGTCATTTTAAAGCTAAGAAGTGGAACTACATGCACCTAAAACAGTTTTGAAAACTAAAATGTTTAAGGTGTCCAAAACAGTCCGTGAATGGAGTCCAACTTTTCTGATGAAAGCTGTTAGAAAATTTTAGTTATGTTCTTGGTGTTTTAACTTGTATTCCCCCCCTAAAAACTTAAGAAAACATGAAAATGTAGGGGTATGAACTCACCTTGTGTGATTTCAGTAGATAAGTATTGAAGAAGAGAAGTGTTCAACCTAAGAACACTAGAAGAATCGCTTGAAGATTCGAAGCTCTAACACAAATATAATGGAGTTTGTGTAAGATATCCATGATTTGAGTGGAAATAATTGAGATAATCATAAAGGAAATGGATTATGCTTACCGAAGGTGGAGGAAACTCTCAAGATCAGCCCTTGAATCTCGGATTTCTAGAGAGAGAAAGTGAGAGAGAAAGGAGTTTGATCTTCTTGTGAAATGAGAACAAATGAGAGAAAATGAGGAGAGAGGATGGATATCCAGCTCTCAAAACATGGAGTTGGCTTGTGAGGAAGGTAAAAAGTACAAAGAAGTGACAAGGTATGGTGGGGAGGAGTGTGGGTTAATCATGGAGTGGGTATGGGGTTGCTTGTGTCATAAAATAAGGTAAGGTCAACACTCTTCTTTTTGTACTTTACCAACTCCTTTTTAATAAGATTTTATCCTTAAAATGTGATTAAATCGTTAATTTAGGGGTCTTATAATTAAAAATAAAGTTTTGGGTGAAAATCCTATGTTAAAATAATTAAAAATGGGTTTAAAACGCAAAAACGGGGTGAAAAACGAATTTTCCAGCGGATAACTTCGGACCTAGGCCGAAGTTCGGTCCCTAGGCCGAAGTTCGGTCAGATGTGCATGGCTCGGAGGTGAAGGCGCGCCAGAAGGAAGAAGCGAAGCGAGGCTGGTCCGAGGCTCGGTCCGAAGAGAGGCAGTCCGAAGCGAAGGCAAGGGTTCGGTCCGAAGTCTGGCTAGAACCGAAGGTACTGTTGTGAACAGTAATGAACAGTACTTTCGGTTCGGATTTTCCCTTCTATGCTGGTTCGGTTCGGACCTTCCTTCAGTGCTGGGTTCGGTTCGGATGAACAGTAACTTCGGTCCAGCTCATGAACAGTACTTTCGGTTCGGACCCTCATGAATAGTGCTTTCGGTTCGGTTCATGAATAGTACTTTCGGTTCGGAAGGTTCGTTTCCTTAAGTCCGTTTTTCGCGTAGACTTCCGTTCTTGGGCTATTTTTCGCCAAATTCGAGGGTCGGGATGCCCCGAGTGATTATAGAAAGTTGGGAGAGATTTCGAGAGAGATTTGAGAGAGATTCCTCGTTCTCAGAGAGATTTGGGAGAGATTTGACGTGCTTGGAGAGATTTCGCATACGAAGAGATACGTGAGAGAGATTTCACATACTTAGAGAGATTTGGGAGAGATTTGACATACTTGGAGAGATTTGGGAGAGATTTGACATACTTGGAGAGATTTCGCATACAAAGAGATATGTGGGAGAGATTTCACATACTTAGAGAGATTTGGGAGAGATTTGACATACTTGGAGAGATTTGGGAGAGATTTGACATACTTGGAGAGATTTCGCATACAAAGAGATATGTGAGAGAGATTTCACATACTTAGAGAGATTTGGGAGAGATTTGACATACTTGGAGAGATTTGGGAGAGATTTGACATACTTGGAGAGATTTCGCATACAAAGAGATATGTGGGAGAGATTTCACATACTTAGAGAGATTTGGGAGAGATTTGACATACTTGGAGAGATTTGGGAGAGATTTGACGTACTTGGAGAGATTTCGCATACAAAGAGATATGTGAGAGAGATTTCACATACTTAGAGAGATTTGGGAGAGATTTGACATACTTGGAGAGATTTGGGAGAGATTTGACGTACTTGGAGAGATTTGGGAGAGATTTCACATACTTAGGGATATGTGGGAGAGGTTTCACATACTTAGAGATATGTGGGAGAGATTTCACATACTTAGAGATATGTGGGAGAGGTTTCACATACTTAGAGATATGTGGGAGAGGTTTCACATACTTAGAGATATGTGGGAGAGATTTCACATACTTAGAGATATGTGGGAGAGGTTTCACATACTTAGAGATATGTGGGAGAGGTTTCACATACTTAGAGATATGTGGGAGAGATTTCACATACTTAGAGATATGTGGGAGAGGTTTCACATACTTAGAGATATGTGGGAGATGTTTCACATACTTAGAGATATGTGGGAGAGGTTTCACATACTTAGAGATATGTGGGAGAGATTTCACTGGTGACCTTTTTGAGTGTCCGGCTACGCACTGCAAGGTCCTTAAACCTCGTTAAGCCTTGATTAGGGATCTTGCATACTCCCGATGAGTATGTAACATTGTTTTATCGGTTTGGCTCTCCACGTACCACCGTTTTAGGTTAAGGAGATCTAGGTGAACACATTTTTCGATTTATGATCTCTCATTAGAATAGAGAGTTGTTTAGAATTTACATAACGTAACTCTAGTACTCATGGCAACTTGAGTTGACCGGTTTGACTTGTTGACTTTAGTTGACTTTGACTTGACTGAAAATTGACGATTGTCACATCAACACATTCTCAACCAAAAAGAACTCAACATGAGGCAGAGACGATGGATTGAACTACTTAATGACTACGAATGCGAGATTCGCTATCACCCAGGAAAAGTAATTGTAGTAGCCGATGCTCTTAGTCGAAAAGAATACTCAGGTCGCCGAGTGAAATCCTTAACCATGACGATCCATTCACATCTGTCCACACAAATCAAGGAAGCTCAGAGGGAAGCCTTGAAAACAGAGAACGTGACAGGTGAAGCCCTAAGAGGAATGGACAAGAATCTTGAAGTCAAGGGTGATGGAGTTCGTTACTTCATAAATCGGATCTGGACACCAAAGTTTGGTGGATTCAGAGACGTAGTCATGAACGAGGCTCATAAGACTCGATACTCCATGCATCCAGGTTCAAAAAAGATGTATCTAGACCTCAAGAAACTATATTGGTGGCCGAACATGAAAGCAGAGATCGCTACCTATGTAGGGAAGTGTTTGACTTGCACCAAAGTCAAGATAGAATACCAAAAGCCATCAGGATTACTACAACGACCCGAAATACCCGAGTGGAAGTGGGAAAGGATAACCATGGATTTCATAACCAAATTACCCAAGACAACAGGTGGGCTAGACACCATCTGGGTAATTGTCAATAGGTTAACTAAATTTGCACACTTCCTACCCATTAAGGAAACCGATAAGATGGAGAAGCTAACTCGAACTTACATCCGAGAGATTGTACGACTGCACGGTGTACCAATATCCATTATCTCCAACAGAGATAGTAGGTTCACCTCGCGATTCAGGAAATCGTTACAAAAATCCCTAGGAACGAGGCTCAACATGAGTACTGCTTACCATCCACAAACCGACAGTCAAAGTGAGAGGACCATACAAACCTTGGAAGATATGCGAAGAGCTTGTGTAATCGATTTTCGTAAAGCATGGGATACCCATTTACCACTAGTCGAATTTTCATACAACAATAGCTATCACTCCAGCATTAAAGTTGCTCCATTTGAAGCCCTCTACGGACGGAAGTGCAGATCACCACTGTGCTGGACTGAAGTAGGAGACACACAACTAGCCAAGGGACAAGTACACGAAAACACTCTCTCTGGCCCAGAAATCATAAGAGAAACAACTGAGAAGATTGTACAAATTCGGGAACGACTAAAGGCTTCAAGAGACCGACAAAAGAGTTATGCGGACAAAAGATGGAAACCCTTGGAATTTCAGGTCGGGGACCGAGTGCTATTAAATGTCTCGCCCTGGAAAAGGTTAATACGTTTCGGAAAACATGGGAAACTAAACCCAAGGTATATCGGACCATTCGAGATCCTTGCAAGGATCGGCCCGGTAGCCTACAAACTTCGTCTACCGCAGGAACTCGATAACGTACATCCTACCTTTCATGTGTCGAACTTGAAGAAATGTTTGATAGATGAGACCCTCTTCGTCCCTCTAGACGAAATCGAAATCAACGAAAGTATCCACTTTATAGAAGAACGAATTGAAATCATGGATAGGGAAATTAAGAGAACAAAGTAAAGTCGCATACCCATCGTGAAGGTCCGCTGGAATGCAAAGCAAGGACCTGAATACACTTGGGAACGCGAAGATCAGATGAAACACAAGTACCCACATCTTTTTCCCTAATCCACAAGTGCTCTTCTTTCATTAAATTTTGGGACGAAATTCCCTCTAACGGGGGGATGATGTGACAACCCGATATTTCGACTCTATGTAATGACCTAAAAAGTCAAGTATTGTAGCCACTTTTGAAATAATGAAATTAACTTTGAAAATAAAATGTACAAAAGTCTCTATTGGGTTACCTACTATGTTATATATTGTGTCAAGGTTTACAGAAAACACTAAAAACACTAAAATCCGAGTTATAACGAAGAAGTTATGACCATTCTAAGATTTCCGACAAAACCGGCAACACCGATTAAACAAAAAACGCGAAGTTTCAATACAATAGTTTTTAGCCTTAAGTATCTAATTGAATGCTGTAGATATCATTAAACCGTAAAGGTACGTACAAAGAATGTCCAAATCTGACTTCGTTTGACGAAGTTATGATTTTTCCAAAATCCGGATATAGTAGTAGACAGCTAAAAACTCGCAATAGAGATCGAGAGACTTTTGGCCGAAACAACCTAAATGAGAATTGAAGGTCCCAACAATAGTAGTGCAATGGTGAAAAGTCTGTCGAAAACGGACATCGGATGAAGAAGTTATGGATTTTTAACGGACTTTTCGTGTCCCGGCCCGTTAAAAATGATATAATAAAAATAAAGTCAAAATTAGCCGATGAATTATAAACAAGAGATGTAGTGCCTTTTCACACCTACGCATGCATATATAGAACGTTGAAATTGGAGCTCGTACGCAAAAGTTACGGATTTTACAAGTTCGGGACACAAAATTCGAGGGTGACTCAGCCTCACGACGTGAGGGGATCAAAACTCACGACGTAAGCTTGTAACTGATGGGTGCCAGAGTGTCAGCCACGTCAAGTCGTCGAAGATGATCATGCTGACTAAGCCTCACGATGTGAGACACCCAAAACTCATGACGTGAGACCTCAAAACTCAGCCTATAAATAGAAACCGATGGTTTTGAGTTCTAGTGCTCAATTCTCTCTTCTCTTGTGCTGAAACTCTGCTTCTAAGCCCCCGAGACCCACCCGAAGCCCCGGTATTCGCGTACAAGTCCCGAAGGAAGGTTTTGCATTCCCGAGAATCCCGAGAAAATCGACTTTCACAAGCCGAAGTTCTGCTCAATTTTGATCTCACTATCTTCAATCAACCAAGTGAGTTCATACCCCTATAATCTACACTTTTAAATGTTTTATAAATGCTTTTATACGCTTTAAGGGGGGGGGGGGGAATACAAGTAAACACATGGTTATTATAGTGTGTTACATAGAAGTTTCATTATACACTTTTTATCAAATGAATAATATGTGATTCATAACTACTATATGGAATGGAAACTTTCGTACGCAAAATATATCACGATAACATCTTGTCTTTTGAAATGAAATATGTTGATATATATATATATATATATATATATATATATATATATATACAAATCAAACACTATATCTATACTTTAAGCATATGTGTTCATTTATGGCACTACAGAAGTTATACCTTTCATAACAAGTGAGCATTACACTAGGGTTTACTATACAAACGAAACACTCATTTTGAGAAAATATAATAGGTATAGTTTACGAGAAAATTATGAACATTTACATACTAACGAATACTATATCAAGGTAATACTTTCATATACAAGAACAAAAGGACATTTTCATACGTAAATCTGTTTTATACTAAGTTTTGTGAGACATTTCACATACTTTCGAGTATGCATTTTAAGTCCTGTATTATATACCATAATCCCATGTAGGGGGAGCGTGATACTTGTGTATAGATCTATACGGGATTGACAATCTCGCACCTAAGCTGTTAGCTAGAGCTAGGCAGGCAGGCCTGGGGTGACAAATGTCAAAACTTTCCAACGCCTAAAGAACGTTGTTATAGGCACCCTGGTCAAATAGTATGGTTATAAGACTCACATGGAGTATTAAAAACACATTGATTTATGGGGTTTTTCAAATGCCTTAGCGATTTATACATAAACTTACTATTTTAGGCATGAAAAGAACTATTGCATTAGAGTTATGGAACAATTAAACTACCATCTACTATAGTAGAAAATATGGGATTTTCTAGTAACAGTTGGACATGTACAAACCATTTTCATTCTATTTCATACAAAAATTGTCACGAAATACTTATGAACTCACCAGCTTAAATGCTGGCCTACTCTTTCAAAACTACTTGTATTTCTCAGGGATTCAATAATACAGGTAAACTACTGCTTTACAAGAAGGGACGCTGCCGCATTAGTTTAATTTCATTTTGACATCATATTGTAATTTCTTTTGAAACAAGTACTTTCTACAATGTAAACTTTCAAGTTATATATATGATGGTTATGTTACTTTCTTTACTATGTATTCAATTGTTTCGATACTACATGAAGTTATCCGCCCTCGAACGATTCTGTCGTTCTGGTTTGGGGGTGTGACAACGAAGCATAATGTCTTACATAAAGACGTGATACTTTATGAGTCTTTTGCCATAATATTTCTATTTGCCATGTTCTCAAATCTCGAATTAAGAAAAGGGATGCCATAATCATAATCGAATTTTGAGAATGCAATTCATATATTTGACTAAATTTGATTAAAATTTCTCGATCTAAGCTCTTAGATTTCGAAACGAAGTACAATGTTCTCTCCCTTAATTATAGCAAAACAACTTTTCAACCCTTGCAACTTTGCAAATTAAAACACTTGTTTTCTATAATTAATATTGCTAACTTGCAACTTACCATAATTATCATGCTCCTACTAACATGACGATTATATTCATACCAACATAACACTTATGCTCCCACTAGCTTTGACATGTTTTCAAAAAACAGTTGAACTTCTAGAAAACAATGCTTATTGAGTTTTTTAAGTTCATATTTCTAATACTAAGAGGCTTCGATAAGACTTTATCTAAGCTTCTCAACCTCATACACCTTTTCTTAGATAACTCATGTGTGTGTCTAAACGATTATAAAACTTATAGCAATAAGTCTAAAATGTTCAGACCCATTTGCCATTTCCCACAATTCGAACTATGAAGAGGGATGCCGTAATCATAGTTGAATTTGAGAAACCCAAATTACATAATGTTATCTTCAAAATCTCTCTTAGTGAAAGCGTTTCCTTACAATCATTTTGATGAAGGAGAGAAACCTTATGACACTTAGATTTTATGGTGTATGTACTCTTATCCATGTGAATTTGTCATAACCATAATCATAAGATAATGTTAGTGACAAATCCAACTCATATGGACCGAACTTATCTAATCTTAATTTCTTGCCATCAAGGGTCCCACCATTGCTTCCAAGTCAACCCTGTACTTTCCATTAAACAAGGTGCCTTGCCCCTATGCAATCCATTGAGAACTCATAGAGCTCACATGCATAGTTGACCAAACTGGAATGGCACAGAAACAAAAATCTGTCAACACGATAGGTTAGAAAACTCAAGTCGTGTGCTAGTGTTTAATAATAGGTTTACTCTTGATTAGTTCTTGAACCTATTCAAGATCATTTAGACTCCCACCGACCTCTTGACATATAAGATTCTATTGTCAAAAAACATTTCTTGACAAAACAAATATTAAAGAGTTAGTGTGTGTCTTTATCAATACAAAACCTACACACAATTTGGTACCAGTTGGTCTTTGTCTTATTCTAGACATCACTACTCACCAAAATGTGGACAAATAAGAACATTCCTACTTAAGATTTTTTCACTCATGTCACAATCTTGGAGTTTGACTCTAAGACTTGATCTTGGAACGTAGTACGATTTATATTATTGACTTAACCCGTTTTGTAATATGGTTCTTAAGATGATCATAAAATGTGATACAAAAGTACTCTCCATTCTTCTTAGATTGGAGAAACTTCTTATCTTTCTACCTTATTGATTCTTCTTATTTGTTCTGCTATTATTGAGACTTTTCAATAATTCAGAATTATACTTAATCTTGTAAGCATAACCATATTTACTAAGCCTTTAGTAAATCATGATGAATAATTTTATTGTTATTTATGGTAGAGTTGACTAGCACACAACATTGTGTACCAGACCTTCTAGTCCTTCACTTGACTCTTTGTCAAGGAATTAGTCTTAAAATTTCTAAGTACCAAGATTTCCATACATCACATGATTCAAATCATATGATTCCATGCTTTTGTCCTATTGAAACTTGGGAGATGGTAATCTTTCCTTACTTAGAAAATTATGACACTACCATAAATAACGTAACTAAGAATCATATCCACTTAGTATTGTTTATAATAGAAACTCACAGAGATCAATTTTCACAATTGCAATTGCAAGGAAATATAAATAAGACAAAATCAAAATTTATTTTATTGTGGAAAAAATATATCCTTACAATGCAAATGAAAACTATACTATTACATATTCCTAAGCAATCTATCATAACTCTAAGCAGCAGCTCAAAAAATCTGATCATCGAATCCATGCGATCGTAATCCATTTCTTCGTGATCAGACTCAGCTCGCTCCTTCCTTCAAGCTTCCTTTCTTTTCTTTGATCCTTCAAAACATCAAAATGTAACCTTATCACATCATGTATTAAGAATCTCCAAATAGGAACTTAACAGAGTTAGATAGTGGATATTGCCTAAAGTAGAGTCATACATCTTGACTCTCCCATCTCTTAGATCTCTTAGGTATTAAGGTCAACTTCATAACCAATGCCCCTTCTTTCGGCAATATAAACACATGGATTCTTCTGTAATGGTACACGGGACTATCTCAGACTCAGCCTTTCTCTTGCGTAGAGAAAACTTTTCTGGACTTCCAATGTTGCCATTTCCCATAGAAGGTTGGGATATTGATTTATCATATAATATTTGCTCGATCAGTGCGCAAAAATCATTTCTGATTTAGCAGCAATAAGCAAATGAGTCAAATCAATAAGGGTCATGTCGTGGTCCATCATTTAGTACTCTCGTACGAACTTACCATATGATTCAGGAAGTGACTGAAAAACCAAGTCAACCGCCAACTTCCTTGAGACATCGACACCTAACAATCTTGTCAATGTGCGACTTCATCTTTAAGACGTATGTACACACATACTTTACATCTTTGTGTCTTATTGCCAAAAGGGCTTAAGCGACCTTGAACCTTTCAAGTCTTCGAATATGTGGGTCAGGGAGAATTATTGGAGGATGTGTAGGAAGTGAAGCATGATTTCGATTTCCACAATCCAATTGTGGAATATCATCTTCACATGGAGAACCTTTTCCAACGGATTTAGGAAGACCATAGTTGTCAGACTTTGACATCTATGAAATGGGAGAAAATTCAAGTTTAGTTGATTGAGTCCTTAATAAAACACCCAAATGAGATATTAAGGCTAGGAGCCAACACAATATCCTACAAATTGGAAGAAGGATACCGTAATCCAACTTGCAGACATTTGAAGGTAGGTAAATGACGATTTACCAATATCCACCATGAAAAACGAAAAAGAAGGTTAAGTTTTAAATGTATTGGAAACTCCTAGATCTTTTGAGATTCATTGAACTTTTCAACGTCATGTTTAAATCTCGATATTCCCCTCGATTTGTGACTGGGATGTCGAGGATCACAAAACAGGGTGTGAATAACCATGCAAATATACATGGTGCCCCCAATGTTACAGTCACCTATTTGATGTGCCGGTTAACCACACATGCTCCAACGAACTATGACAAACATCGAGTTGTTGGGTTTTGAGCATTATAACACTCCTAGGTGTACATGCAACCCTAAATACCTTGGATCTATGTTTTCTCTATTATACATGCAAATATGAACTTTCCAAGGTATTCATCCTAACTAGCATAATAACATTGATTCATATGAATATATGGAGTTAGAGTTACATACCTCTTTGATGTAGAATGTCTTCATGAAGCTTGAGTGCTTAGTGCCCCAAGTGTGACACCTCAAATGGTTCACACAACACCAAATGCACATGGAATGACTTGAGAGAACATACACACTTCATGAAATCGGCTAGCCCTTCATTCTCACACATAGTGGCCGATTCCTTGAGCCATGGGATTCTTTTATATGGTGGCTATTAAGGTTACACCATGTAACGCATAACTTTACCCATTCCTTACGCTCCATGGATTTCAACCTCCATGGAGTATCCGTGGGTCACCCCATGGACTTAGTCCAACATAAGGAATCTTGGATCACAAGCCCACATATATAAGAATGAATGATTTACACAATCAACCCATATATTTAATTAGTCTCCTTTTGATCACTATATTAATTCCAAATTAATTCTTGATCAATACTAATTAAATAACCTTATTAATATATTAGAACTTATAATATATAACAAACCTTAAGTGTTATTTCTCTCATTATAGTCTATCCAAATGCATGATGTCATGCAACCCAAATGGACCATGTCGGGTCGGGTCAAGTCTTACCAATTATAGTTACGGACTTAGACATTACTCCAACAGTCTCCCACTTGGATAAGTCTAAAAATATTATTGCGTATCACTTCAAGAATCGTCTGGCAATCATTGCTCTCAAAAGCTTCTGTCGAACTTTGACCTTGTAGATGAACTCTGACCTTTGTCGATGACTTGTCCATTAGATAAGGGATCATATATTCCTTCATTCTAGATATCATATGGACTGAGACATGGATTATAATCATTCTCTCTGTCCATTTTTTGTTTCTTGATTTCCGATTTATGATGACTGACTAATTGAACAAATCAAATCAGTCCTGGCCCGGCCGAGCACTTACATTTGTCATCATCAAATCATCGAGGGGCCCACAGATATCTCTTTTATCCTGAAGGTAAAAGGAATGGATACACATCGACTCATATGGCATTTTCTACTACTTGTTGAATCATACATAAAGGCACGTTTTATAACATCGAGTTACCGAACTTATCTAATCCAACTCAACCCTGTACTTTCCATTGAACAAGGTGCCTTGCCCCTATGCAATCCATTGAGAACTCATAGAGCTCACATGCATAGTTGACCAAACTGGAATGGCACAGAAACAAAAATCTGTTAACACGATAGGTTAGAAAACTCAAGTCGTGTGCTAGTGTTTAATAATAGGTTTACTCTTGATTAGTTCTTGAACCTATTCAAGATCATTTAGACTCCCACCGACCTCTTGACATATAAGATTCTATTGTCAAAAAACATTTCTTGACAAAACAAATATTAAAGAGTTAGTGTGTGTCTTGATTTAACCATTTCAACAATTCAAGATTCCTCTTCTTAGTCGTAAGAATACACTAAGATTTCCTTAAAGAACTAATTGTGCTATGGTTTCTTAATCATTAAGATGATCACAAAAACTGATACTAACGTACTCTCCCATCTTTTCAGATTTGAGAAACTTTTATCTTTCTGCCTAAGTTGATTCTTCTTATTTGCTCTGCTATACATTGGAACCTTTTCCAATGTCTTAGAATTACACTTAAGCTTGTAAGTATAACCATATTTACTGAGCTTTAGTAAATTATGATGAATAATCTTATCGATCTTTTGTGGTGGACTTAACTAGTGCACAAGAATGTGTACTCGATCCCTTAGTCTTTCACTTGACTCACATATACATGTGAACAAGGACTAGTCTTAATTTTCCAAAGTTGAAAGTTCTCATTCATCATACTGTACAACTTGTATGATTCCAAGTTTCTATCCAACTGAAAACTTGGGTGAAGAGAAGCTTTCCTTATTTGGTAAATTAAGACAATACCACAAATGAAAGAATCAAATTCATATTTCCACTTTTGCTATAAATGGAATCTTATAAGCAACAAAAAATTTCACAAATGCCATTGTAAGGATATTTTAAAATAAATAAAATCAAAAGATTTACCTTTTATTTTAAAACTTTGCGGAAAAACTTATCCGCACAGTGCAAAAGCACATGAAAACTTTGTTGTTATTTATTCCTAAGCAATATATCATAACTCCTAAGAAGTAGCTCAAGAATCCAATCTTCAAACTATGCGATAGAAATCCATCTACACAATCAGATTCATCATATTCTTTCTTTAAGTTTCCTTACTTTTCTTTGATTCTTAAAACATCAACATGTGACGAAGTCACATCATTTATCAAGAGTCTCAGAATAGAATCTTAGCAAAGTTAGATAGTGGACTTTACCTGAAGTAGAGTCAAACCTATTGACTTTAACATCCTTAGGTAAATTTGGCAGCTTCACAACCAATGCCCTTTCTTTGGCTATTAACATATGGACGTTTTGGTAATGGAACATGGGACTATCACAGACTTAGCCTCTCTCTTTACCATTTGGTCAACCGAGTGGACTATGGCCGATCCCTTTCCACCGGGAAGAGAGAGCTTTACTAGATATCCAATGTCATCATTGTCAATGTCCATAAAGTTTTAGGAAGTTGATCTTAGCAAATGGATAAGATCATTAAGGGTCTTGTCTTAGTCTGTTTCATAGGAGTCCCAAAGGAACTCACTATGTGACTTAGAAAGTGATTGAACCACCAACTTTCTTAAGACTTTGACACCCAACTCTCTCGGCTTGTCAATATGTGACTATATCTTCAAGATGTGACCACAAATAGACCTTTACTTGCCAATAGGGCTTGATTGACCTTAAACTTTTTAAGAACTTGTGGGGTTAGGGAGAATAATTGGAGGAGGTGAAAGAAGTATAATTTCCATGAGACATCATCTTCATTTAGGAAAGCTTGTTTCAAGAGATTTGGGAAGATCATAAATGTCTAAACCAGACATCTTTTTGGGAGATATTCAAGATAGTTGATTTAATGTCCTTAATATGACACCCAATATGAAATATTAAGGCTAGGACCATACAAAATATTTTATAACTTAGAAGAGGGATGCCGTAATCCAAGCTATAAAATATTTGAAGGTAGGCGAATGACGATTCACCAATTTCCACCAAGATAAACGAAATGTATTATTAGGTTGTAACTGGATTTGAAACTCCTAGATCTTTTGAGATTCATTGAACTATTCAATGGCGTGATTCAATCTCGAGTGTGCCCTTCAGGTTTTGTGACTGGGATGCCGAGGATCACAAAACAAGGTGTGAAGTAACCATGCAAATATACTGGGTACCCTTAATATTTACCGCTTAATCGATGTGTTGGTTAACCACACACGCTCCACCGATACTATGATAAATATTATGTTACCCTTTTCCTACCTTGTTAAGTCCATGTTAGTGTGCCGGTTAACCACACACGCTCCACTAACGACTTAAACAAAGTGCAAAGTTTAATTTCATGGATTAGCACCTTATTCACTTTTTCCTAAGTAACTAAGATTGGGTCGTTTTAAAAGGTTTAGTTACTTAGTATTTATCATTAATACTTTCAATGAAGGGAGAATTATAGTCCTTGTCCTACCCATTCGGCTAACGACCCTCCACCAGTCATGGAAGCGGTGGGTGAGAGTGGACACCCATTAAACTGCAATTTTATAGACAGTAACCTTATACCCCCCTTATAGACCGACTTCGTGAATGAGGCCTACTAACAGTAAGACTGAATTGCTCTTATACATATAGATAAATATTATTAACTTATAATATTATATAGTATAAGGGT
This sequence comes from Lactuca serriola, assembly GCF_051521515.1. Lineage (NCBI taxonomy): Eukaryota > Viridiplantae > Streptophyta > Magnoliopsida > Asterales > Asteraceae > Lactuca > Lactuca serriola. The sequence goes on from NC_136410.1 coordinate 203,633,021, forward strand.
TGAATTTTAACTTTTAAAATTCTAAGGGCTAACTTGGAATTAAAGTATTCATAAGTGAAAACTTTTCAAAATCCAAAACTTGAGGGCAAGTTTTGAAAACTATTCAAAACTAATTAATTCCATAGCTTATGTGTTTAAAGTAGTTTTAATTAAAATACTCTTCAAGTTCCATAGCTTGAGGACAAGTTATGGAAGAGTTTAAATGATCGAAGAACGTAGCTTTTCTTTATTTTGTAACTTATGGAATTAATTAAGGTTACACATTTTATTACTTAATGAAGTGACTCTTGAACCTCCATAACTTGAGGACAAGACTCTTCATTTTTGTAACCATTGCCAACTTTTATGAGTTTTATGAAACTTAAATGTGACTTTCCATATAACTTGAGGACAAGTTACAAAAACACATTTTAGAATCAACTCTTAGATTAAAATGGATTGAAAACACATAATCAATTAACTTTTCTATTAAGCTAAGCAACTCATAAGAACAAAATAATTCAAATCAAACTTTTTCATGTAATTCGTCTAAACTTTAAACTAATACAAAACATGAATCTATTGACAATTATCTTTGAAATTGGATTAGCACGAACATTACCACATCAAAAACAAGTTTATAAGTCCAAAAACATCTTAGGGTAATGTTCCTAGTCCAATTCCAGCCAAAACAATCGAATATATGTTGTCTGGAGGTGCAACTCGTCGAGTGCACGAACAAACTCGGCGAGTTCGATGCATTTTGCCTTGGACTCGGCGAGTCTGCTGAGCAGATAGCATAAAAACTCGATTTTCCTGCCAATTTTGCAAGTATAACAAGAAAACAAGCCTATGCTTTGATACCACTGTTGGGTTTTGAGCATTCTAACACTCCTAAGTGTACATGCAACCCTAAATACCTTGGATCTATGTTTTCACTATTATACATGCAAATATGAACTTTCCAAGGTATTCATCCTAACTAGCATAATAACATTGATTCATATGAATATATGGAGTTAGAATTACATACCTCTTTGATGTAGAATGTCTTCATGAAGCTTGAGTGCCTAGTGCCCCAAGTGTGACACCTCAAATGGTTCACACAACACCAAATGCACATGGAATGACTTGAGAGAACATACACACTTCATGAAATCGGCTAGCCCTTCATTCTCACACATAGTGGCCGATTCCTTGAGCCATGGGATTCTTTTATATGGTGGCTGTTAGGGTCACCCATGGACTTAGTCCAACATAAGGAATCTTGGATCACAAGCCCACATATATAAGAATGAATGATTTACACAATCAACCCATATATTTAATTAGTCTCCTTTTGATCACTTAATTAATTCCAAATTAATTCTTGATCAATACTAATTAAATAACCTTATTAATATATTAGAACTTATAATATATTAACAAACGTTAAGTGTTATTTCTCTCATTATAGTCTATCCAAATGCATGATGCCATGCAACCCAAATGGACCATGCCGGGTCGGGTCAAGTCTTACCAATTATAGTTATGGACTTAGAGATTAATTCAACACTAGTCACCTTTGCTACCTTTGCTTAGAACTCAATTAGTGTGCCGGTTAACCACACACGCTCCACCAACGTCTTAGCAAGGGTACAAAGTGTAATTTCATGGAATTACATCAATTCACATTTGCCTAAAGTAACTAAGATTGTGAATTTTGTAAAAAATGTTTAGTTACTTTATAATTCATTATACTTTTAATGGAAAGTGTTTTCCCTATCCTACCCGTTCGGCTAATGACCCTCCACCAATCAAGGAAGCGGTGGGTGAGAGTGGACACCCATTAAATGGCCATTTAATTTATAGGCCAGAACCTTATTACCCCCTTATAGATCAACTTCGTGAATGATGCCTACTAACGGTAAGACTAGCAGTTTAAGTTATACATATATAATATTAGACTTTTAATGTTATATATAGTATAAGGGTGTATTTTACACTTTTAAAATACTAGGTGGTTTAATTTTATAAATTACACTTTTATTTTAATTAAATATAAACCATATCATTATGGATTTATTAACTCTCTTTTAATTATACACTTAATTAATTTAATAAAACCATAAGGGTGTAATTTGAACTTTTCAAAATTAGGGTTTTAGAATTTAGATTCTCAAAAATTAAACTTTTAATCAAACAATATAATTCCAAAACTTGAGGACAAGTTTTGAAACTTTTCAAAACAATGTGGTTTTAATTATATTTAAAATTTTTGAAAAATCAAACTTTTTAATTTTTAAAATCTTAAATATTAAAACATTGATTTAATAATTATCCAAAATTAAATAATTAATTTGAATTATTAAATCTTGGAGGATATTTATTAAATTAGACAATTAATTTAACCTAATCTCTTAAATCTCCTAAAATTCGAAATTATGGGATGGGATAAATCAAAATCTTTAATTACCATATTTAAACAATTAAGAGATAATTACAAGATATGGCATTATCCAAATCCCTAAAATTTGGGATCTTATCTTAGGGAAAGAGGCAATTTCGAAAATCTAGGGTTAGAAAACCCTAGAATATGAAATCTTGGAGGCTAAGGAAAGGATTTGGGAAACCTTAACCAAATTTCGAAATTTAGGGTTTATGAACCCTAATTTCGAAAAGCATGCCTTTAGGGTTTATTGGTTATAAACCCTAATATGTCAAATTCATACTTTTGTATAGAGAACTAATTGAAAACAAAAACCAATGGCTCTGATACCATTGATGGGTTTTATACAAACAATCATATGTGTGCATGCAACCCTAGAGTTGGATCTATGTTATCACTATTAGTTATACAACATTATGAACATGTGAAGAACCCTAACAAGCTTCTAGGGATTTCGAAATTCACAAAGAAAGATGAAATACATACCTCTTGTTCTTATATTGTAATAACAACTTAAATCTTGAATCTTCTTGTCTTTGAAAGCAAGCGCCACAAGTGTCGCACCTCTAATGGCTCACAAACAAACCTAGCAACCAAGGATTACTATGGAGAGAGAAGGGAAGTGGAAAATTCGGCTCTAAGCCTCTCTTGGAGTGCCTTAGACGAAATCCAACCCTCTAGGGGTTTATATAGGTGATAAGGAAGGTTTATGTGACATCCCCATTTTCGCGGCCAGAAAAGACCGATTTTGTTTATGCTTTGTTTGAAAACCAGAGTAACATTTTAAATAAAAGTGTTGCGGAATTTGTCCCAAAACAAAACATGATAAAGATTTATCAAAAACATTTCCAAGGAAATGTATTTTATAAAAAGACTTGGGATGTCATGTTTGATACAGATCAAAAGCATAAACAGTACAATATAAGCCTTACTACATTATTTCGTATCCACAGGCTTATATCCGTAATCCCTCATCCCAAAACATCACATCTATGCTCATGCGCCACTACCTGTAATACAAGAAACTGAGTGGGTCAGGCTGGAGGGGCCTGGTGAGCACATAGGGTTTTCAACCCACAATAAATAAGTTTATTAATTTCATCAAACAACAATAACCCGATTACCCGTTCCCGTTATCCTCACTTTACGTCCCTAAACACCTATCATAAGGGACCTAGCCTAAGGATCATCATCGAGATGGACACTACTGCTAAGGGGATTCCTCAGCAATAAATGTCCTTAAGGCAACCATGTGGGGGATGGAGTACACCGGTGAACACATTGTTCACAAACACCTAGAGGTTGCGAGCCTGCTAGCGTTCCACTGGACTGTCTCGAAGAGTCCGTGGTCGTCATCCATACTCCGGTAGATGACAGAATCAACAACATCAACATCGAGGCCTCTCATCATTTTATCACACATCACCTATTACATCTACCCATGTTTTACCCCAACATTTTCGTAGATATAAAATACATATACATTTTAAATCATTGAAAACATGTATAACAATGTTCATCCATCATAGATTGCAAGTATTCAGATAATATGCACACATAGCACGTAATTTATATAAAATACTTCATATCTATATGTAAGCTGAAAGTAACTATACACTCACTTGAAAGGCGGTGACTCAGCACTCGGACAGCGATTCGATACTCTCAAAACAATTTTCCTTCGATAACACCTTGTACCAATACCACTAGGGTTTAGTCTAACGTCAACCACGACAAATTAATAGTCTGACTATTATTATTATATAAGCGTTAAATAACACTCAATACAACTCATAATAATAGCCCAAATAATTATTTTAAGGACCTAATAACATTCCTATAATTATTTGAAAGCTATATTAAAAATTGCGTAAGCGTAGCTCACTTACAGCGCATTTTTAAGAAAACCCGGCTTTATTTGGAGCTGCGTTTCGAAACCGAAAGACACTTTTTCTCGGGACTCCGGGAGCCTCGGGACTTCCCTCAGGAGCTAAGGGGGTTTATCTAGGGTTTAGGGGACTCAAAAGGGGATAGAGAGAGAGTGGAATTTGGAGTGAAAAATGAGGCTGCCCTCGGCCCCCTTTTATACTTGCGAGGCATCGGACGTATGCTGGGCGTAGTCCTTAGCTACGCGGGGCATACTTCGGATAAGGATGCCACCTCAGACCAGCAGTCTTGCACTCCTAAAGAAGATAAGGAGAGGGTACGCGGGCCGTACTGACTTCGGACGCTGGGCATAATGTGAGGCGACGTTTCCTTCATCCGAAGCGAGCCGTGATCAGCAAGCGATGGTTAGGATTGAGCGACGTCATCGATCGAGCAACATATTTCACAAATTGCATTCTCGACTTCTAAAAATCATAAATTTCGCATACGAGCTGCGTTTTCGACGTTCTTTATATCCACGCGAAGGCGGGAACCTACTCTACAACTTTTGTTTAGACTCCGTCGGCTAATTTCGACTTTATTTTAAAAGTTATATTATTAACAGGCCGGGAAAAGATTGGTCCGTTAAATTCTCATAACTTCTTCATCCGATGTCCGTTTTCGCCCATCTTTTTATCGTTACGCTACTCTTAACGAGATCTTCGATTCTCGTTCAGGTCGTGTTGGATAAAAACCGCTCGATCTAATATTCGAATTTCGGGCTATGCACTGCTAACCCGAAACTTCGAAGAATCATAACTTCTTCATACGAAGTCAGATTGGGGCGTTCTTTTTATCGACGCTCTTAGTTTAACATATTCTATGACTTTCATTTGGATCAATAAGGATAAATCTTGCTCTATCGTAATTTCGCTATTTACGCTTCCCGGTATCGTGTCGGTTCCGTCGCGAAACTTCAACTGGTCATAACTTCTTCGTTATAACTCGGATTTCGGCGTTCTTTATATCCCCGGAATCCTTGTTTCGACCACTACAACTTTATGTAAAGATATCAGACTTATCTCATACATTAATTTTGACGCTTATTTTTATTCTTTATTAATTATACATTTATAATTAAATAATAAGCACATAAATACACATAATTCATATAATACTCAAATATTTCATCTTTATTACTTCAAAAAGAGTTACAACAGTTGACCAAGTCTATTACATTGTCTAAAATGCTTAGCCCTGAAACCTGGGCATTACAATTCTCTCCCCCTTAGGATGATTCTGTCCCAGAATCATGCATCAACAAACAGATGTGGATAGCGACTCATCATGTGATCCTCTGTTTCCCAAGTGAGATTCGGCCCATTCGAATGTTTCCATTGGACTAGCACTAAGTCGACCATCTTGCATCGTAACTTCTTAGTCTTACGGTCAACAATTGCCTCAGGCTCTTCGATCAGCCTTTTATTCTCATCCATCCTTAATTCTGAGATTGGATTTATGTCGGGAACATCTCCCATGAATTTCCTCAAATAACACACATGGAAGGTGTTATGTATACCATCAAGTTCTTCGGGCAATTCCAGCTTGTAAGCTTGGTTCCTAATCTTCTGAAGAACTTTGAACGGTCCAATAAACCTTGGACTCAACTTTCCTCGTTTCCCAAAATCGTATAAGTCCCTTCCATGGTGAGACTTTTAGCAAAACCGAATCCCCAACTTCGAAGGTTATTGGTCGTCTTTTCTTCTCCGCATAGCTCTTCTGACGAGCCTGGGCTGCTAACATTCTTTCCGTAATCACCTTCAGCTTCTCAGCAGTCTCATGGACTATCTCGGGGCCCATAAACTGCTTCTCTCCAGCTTCAAGCCAACAAGACGGCGTACGACACTTCTGTCCATACAAGGCTTGATAAGGTGCCATCTTGAAGCTCGAGTGGAAACTGTTGTTGTAGGAAAATTCTACCAGAGGTAGGTGCTCGTCCCAGTTCCCTTAGAACTCAAGGGTACGTGCTCTCAGCATATCTTCCAGTGTTTGAATCGTTCTTTCGCTCTGACCATCAGTTTGCGGATGGTAAGCAGTACTCAAACACAACTTTGTACCCAACTCCTCTTGTAGACTCCTCAAAAACCTCGACGTGAAACGACTATCACGATCCGATACAATTGTAAGAGGAACACCGTGAAGTCTTACAATTTCCTTCACGTAAGCATTTGCGAGATTATCCATAGACCACTTCTCGTTGGCTGCTATGAAGAGTGCACTCTTGGTGAAACGATCCATGACTACCCAAATCATGTTGTGTCCGTTCTTCGTCCTGGGCAGTTTAGTCACAAAATACATGGTGATGTCTTCCCATTTACCCATGGGTACATGTAAAGGTTCTAAACTCCCATACGGTTTCTGATGTTGTGCCTTAACTCTCGCACATGACACACACTCGGCCACATACTTCGCAACGTCGAGCTTCATTGTCAGCCACCAGTAGTAGGGTTTTAGGTCCCTATACATTTTAGTGCTACCGAGATTCATTGAGTACATGGTCTTGTGTGCTTCTTCCATCAGAAGGTCTCTTATTCCTCCCATCTTAGGTACCCAAATCCGATCTTGGAATACCTTCAGTCCTCGACTATTTGTTCCGAACACTAACTTTTTGCCCAAACGTTCTTCCTTTCGGTCATTCTTCTTTAAAGCTTCTTCTTGGGCTTTCCTGATACTTTCCACAATCGTCAAGACGACATCAATTCTCAACGCTCTTGGCCTTTTCCTTTCAAGGTTGACTTTATGTCACACCCCAAAACCGGAACGGCGGAAACGTTCTGGGGTGGATGACGTCATGTCAAGTATCACAACATATGCAGTATAGTAATCAAAGTACAACAACCATTGCATTAATAGTAATAGTTTCACATAAGTTACATTTCATAGCAACATCAAAGTAATACGAGTAATAATATAGATGCAGCTTGGTACTAGGCTGTCTCCACAAAAGCTCCGGGGATGTACCTATCTATCGCTTACCTGAGAATACAAGTTATTTTGAAAATGAGTATCAACATTTTTATAAATGCTGGTGAGTTCATAAGTATTTAGTGTCATTTTTGTAAGTAAGCATTTTATTCAAGATGACTTTATAAAAAGTAGTAGTTTAGAATCTACGGTGTATTAGCGTCCTTTCTAGAAAATCCTATATTTTCTAATTAAAAGCAGTCTTCTACCAAAACTCGACAGTGTTATGTTTTAAAGAGAAGTTTTCCCTGAAATACTATCATTACCCAAAACACGGTATTTGACTTTAAAGAAAGTAGGAGACTATCACTAGTAAAACATTAGGGAAAATAACATATGCCTCAATAGAAAATACTGCTGACTACGGCAAAAGAAATCATAGACTCCATGAGAGTATCGGATGAATGATACGCCTGGCTCAGTCTAACAAAAGGAAACACAGATCCCAGACGGTATCAAATGTACGATACGGCTACTAAGGTCTAAAACAAAGAAACACAGACCCCAGACAGTATCAAATGAAAGATACAGCTAGCAAGGTCTAAAACAGAGAAACACAGACCCCATACAGTATCAAAGGAAACATACAGCTAGCAAGGTCTAAAACAAAGGGAAAGTCCTAAGTGGGTTGTTTCAAGAATACATTGTTAGATTCTCGTTACCTTAAGGCCATGAATTATAAGGTAAACATGGAGATACTCGTAACCATACTGATTGACACTAGAGTACTTGACGCCCTGCAAGCGTCGGAATAAATATGACATTTGTCACCCCTTGGCTTGGTAGGTCGTGGACTGTAGCTAGCAGTCAGGGTGCAGGAGTGTCAATCCCGTATAGATCTATACACACAATGCCCGCTCTCCCTACAGGAGACTCTGGTTACCAACTCGACGACGGGGAGATCCGTGTCTTGAAGATGCATCTTGTATTCTGAAATCTATTAGAGGCGCTGGAGAAATGATATAGACTCGCGTATGAACTGACTCCTGTGGAATTCTTGTACTAGAAAGAGTGAATAGAACCTCCTAACTATTCCTATAATAGTTACTAGTGTCTCTGATCTATGAATGATGAATGGAAGGATGCCCTTGCTACCCAAGGGAAATGAACTGGCCGATGTAAACCTTTATGTCTATCCATGTATACATGATATATAATTATGTTTAAACGACCTTCGGACGGGTATCCGATACCCACCAGATCACATCCCAATGAGGAAAAGGAAATAGGGCGAACTAGCCATCCTAAGTCCTTTAAACATTATTTATATAACTATACAAGCACATGCATGCATTTAACGAAGTAGAAGCATAGAAGCATAGAAGAAAACTTTGACGGAAACTTTGGAAAACCTTTACACTTAAGAAAATTGTGACTTGATATCCTTTTTGTAAAATAAGCTTGAAGACCTTTGGAAATCTTTTGAAAACCTTTCATAACGAGTTTTGATAAAACAATATAAGTAAAGAAAACCTTTGTTTAAAACACTGCTGTAACTGGTTTAAAAGTAAAACATACAGCACGAGAGATAATTTGAGAAAAGATTTAAACAAGTAAAGACATTTTGGAAAACCATGTATAGTATTATACTTGGTAAAACAACTGAAAGTGTATTAAATCCTTGTGCATGCGGGTTATTAATCACATATGATTGATATTATAACAAGCATGTTTTAACTTGTATTCCCCCCCCCCCCCCCATAAAAGCATGTAAAAACATTTAAAAGGTTAATTCAGGGGTATGAACTCACCTGTTGTAAGTGGACCGGATGGAGATGCCGGTTGGGTGCTCGGTGTCAAGTAAAGACTTGAACACAGTTAGTGACCTAATTGTTGGGTTTTGAACATTCTAACACTCCTATGGTGTACATGCAACCCTATAAACCTTGAATCTATGTTTTCTCTATTATACATGCAAATAAGAACTTTCCAAGGCTTTAATCCTAACTAGCATATTATGAAGCTCTTAATCTACAAAGTACTAGTTAGATGACATACCTTTTGATGTAGCTTGATCTCTTCAAGCTTTAAGAGCTTAGCCCCAATAGTGTGGAAGCCTCAAATGGAATCACAAATCACCAAAACACCTTGGAAGACTTTTGAGAATATGGATACTTGTCACACCCCCGAACCAGACGGCGGAAACGTCCGATGGCTATTGTGACTCAATTGAATATCATCACAATGAATATACATGAAACATAACATCATTCATCACCATGCATTGAAATATTACAACCGGTATTGTTTACATTTAGTACATTTTTTTAAAACATTACATTTCCAAAACGTAAATTGTTCGATACTAATTAAACAAACAACATGACATCACTGGGTACATTTTTCCTTCGATTTACCTGTTACCTGAGAATACAAGTATTTTGGAAAAACGTCAACATATGAAATGTTGGTGAGTTCATAAGTAAGGTTTGAAAAGAAATGATTTGTATAATTTTGAAAAACCACAGAAAATCCGATATTTTCTAAAAAGAAATGTTGTATATAGGAAAAAGTGTGAAGATCCTTAAGTATGCTTGATGATTATTATGAATGTGAATAATTGTTAAACTTTCTATATATCACATAGTTAAGAGCGTTCAATTTCCTAGGAAAACCCGATGTTTTCCCAATACATTAAATTACGTAGCTGAGTTAGTGTTATTCAGATACGACGTTGTTTTCGATAATTCCAGGTGACATTGGACTAATTACGGGTTGTGAGTCGTTATAATCACGCATTAATGAAAATGACTAGTGTACAACTTTACAAACGATCCCTTAGGCGTCGTCCGTACTACTCACTTAATCCAACCACCCTGACTTCTCATAGCCCCACAACCGACGAGAAAAGAGGGTACGAAGCCCCCGTTATTTCCATGAGTCGTTCAAGGCTATCGTGAATGCGAAAGGCCCTTGGCCCGACTCGCATTTGACATCTAGACTTTGCTAGCAGTACCAAAGGACCCTTGGGGTCCAACAACACAATAAAGCTATTGAAAGTCCTTTTACACGAAACTAGGTCATATAAGGCCCAATAACATGTAAGCGCGTTCCCTTCGGGCCTAAAAATCATGTCATTGGGCTAGCTAGGCCCAACAAGCACGGTTTGAAACTTTTGAGCCCAAAAATGGTGTATTGACTTCTCGTGAATTTTCCGCGTGTGTATTGAAGTACCATCGTTTATTGATTTTTGATTTGTTATTGATTCGAGACCGAATCAATTCGTTTGATAACGATTTTGGTGTTGACGGTGTATTTATTATTACGTTTTGCCGGTAGACGTAGTACTAGTATTTTTATCTGAAGGGATTTTTTGTTTTAAGAATTAGAGTTTATCTTTTTAAGCCCTTTCTTGGATAAAATTTACACTTTTAACCCTTTGTGTATAAAAGAATTTCCATTTTAGTCCTTAAACTATTTTTCTTGACACTTTAGTATCAAAACTTGTTGGAAAGACATTTTTAGCACAAATTTACTTGATAAACAGCCTAAGTCCTTCAAAAATGAAATTTTCTCGGTTGAAACCTCCATTTTCGCAACTTTTACAATTTTGGCCCAAAAAGGAAATTTTTTGCATCTTTGGCCCCTTTTTAAATTGAAAAGCATTTTGACCCTTGAAATGGACTTGGTACACTAGAAATCCCCTGTTTTACAGAAATGTGCAGTTTCAGCCCCTCCAAATCAAAATTTTCGCAATTTGGGGCTTTATTGGGCCGAAAAGCCCATTTTGGCCCATTATGTTTAAAATTCATATTTTTAGCCCCTCAAAAGTGTTGATTCTTCAGAAAATACACATTAGAAACTGTTTAGACTCATCTCAACCTTCAGAATTCATATATTGTCGTTTTGGGCCCTTTAGTTTTGTATTTTTAGCATTTTGAGCCCAAAAATGGGTTTTAAGTCCAAAAATGTTCATATTAACCAACTTGGTTATTTTTCTAGACTTGATTAGTGTGAAATGGTATAAGTTACACTTATTTCATTCATCATATTCTAGATCTCGATTTTTAGGTTCTTTTTGGCTAGTATAAACATCACAATCACATAAGATCATACATATAAGCATAAAAATCATACAAGGCATACATATACTCATAGATCTACACATTTGCTTGTATTCTCCCCCACAAAACTTATAAAAACCGAAAAAGAGGGGTATGAAGCTCACCTTTGGGTGTGGTTTCGGTTTTTGGAAGAAAATGAGAAGAAAATTCGGCCTTAGCAACCTTCCTTGGAGATCTCGAACTTAGAGGGTTTCTAAGAGAGTGATCATGATTTTTACAGGGATGAGAAGGAGATTTTGATAAAACAAAGAACCTAGATCATAGATCCAAACTTGATCTTACCTTAGATGAAGAATTTGTGGAGATATCTTCTTGAAAGCTCCTTAGATCTCGAAAATATGGAGGAGATATGAGGGAGTTTTCTTGAGAGAAAAATGAGTGAAATGTGTGTGTGTGTGCTTGAAATCGGCCGAGAGCAAGAGAAAGAGAAGGAGAAAAGAGTGGCTAAGCTTGGAAGTATGTGAGTGCATGGATGTTTGAGTTCTCATGCATGGATGTCCCATGAATAATGGTGAGGTGTCACTCACAAAGTTAACTCCTCTTTCTCTTGGGCTTGGGCCGAGAATGGGGAGGGTGAGAGGAGGTTTTTGGGCTTTTTGCCCTTAAGCCCATGTTATAGTTAGGTTGAATGATTTTTGGCCCTATAAAAATAGAAATGTGATTTTTATGCTTTATTAGGTTAGATTAGGTTAATTATGGTCCAAAATGGTTCATATAATTAATCTATTACATTCTAGGCCCAATATGGCCCAAAATATTGAATTAAATGGAAATGGGTCCAATTGGAGCCCATTTAAGAGTTCTAAGCCCAAGGTAGTCAAATTGGAAGCTTATTGGTCCATTGGGCCCAATAAGGAAGTCCTAGTCCATAATGGACTTAAACAAGAACTTCTAGGGTCTCCAATTGCTTAATGAGTACATTGAAATGCTTGTATGAGGTGTTTGATTGCAATTTTGTTGTTATAGAGTATGCATCATACATGCTCTTATGTCTTTGATTCATAACTTGGCTTATGTGTTGTAGTTACAAGGCACAAAAATTTCTAGTTGTGACATCATCCCCCCGTTAGAGGGAATTTCGTCCCAAAATTCTTTTTGAAAGCTAGATTTGAGAATGCTAGAATAGATGAGGGTACTTTTGCTTCATTTGGTCTTCGCGTTCCCACGTGAATTCTGGCCCATGCTTCGCGTTCCACTGTACTTTCACGATCGGGATGCGACTTTGCTTAGTACGCTTCACCTCCCTATCCATGATTTTGACTGGTTCTTCAACGAACAAAAGATTCTCGTTGATTTCAATCTCGTCAAGGGGAATGACGAGTGTTTCATCTGATAGGCACTTCTTTAGATTGGAGACATGGAACACAGGGTGTACACTGTTTAGCTCCGCGGGTAGCTGCAGTTTGTACGCCACTGGACCTATTCGGGCAACGATCTCAAAAGGTCCAATGTATCGTGGGTTCAGTTTTCCCTGTTTTCCGAAACGAATGACTCCTTTCCAAGGTGAGACTTTTAACAACACTCGATCCCCGACCTGAAACTCTAAGGGCTTTCGCCGTTTATCGGCATAGCTCTTCTGTCGGTCGCATGATGCTTGTAATCGAGCTCTGATTTGAACTATCTTTTCCGTGGTTTCACGAATGATCTCCGGTCCCGTTAGCGCCTTGGTCGATGCTAGTGTCTTTGCTAGCTGGGTGTCGCCCACCTAAGCCCAACACAACGGTGATCTACACTTACGTCCATATAGTGCTTCGAAAGGAGCGACTTTGATACTCGAATGGTAACTGTTGTTATAAGAGAATTCAACTAAGGGTAAGTGGATGTCCCAAGACTTCCCAAAGTCTATCACACATGCGCGAAGCATGTCTTCGAGCGTCTGAATGGTTCGTCCGATTTGACCGTCCGTTTGTGGGTGATAAGCGGTGCTCATGTCGAGATGGGTTCCAAGTGCTTTCTAAAGTGATTGCCAAAAACGTGAAGTTAATCTACTGTCTCTATCTGAGATGATAGACACTGGTATTCCATGAAGTCTCACGATTTCTCGAATGTATAAACGCGTCAGTCTCTCCATCTTGTAGGATTCTTTTATTGGCAGGAAATGGGCGGATTTCGTCAGTCGGTCAACTATTGCCCATATAGTGTCTAATCCGTCCGGCGTCTTGGGTAGCTTGGTCACAAAATCCATAGAAATCCCTTCCCATTTCCACTCAGGGATTACCGGTTGCTGTAATAACCCCGAGGGCTTCTGGTACTCCACCTTTACTTTGGCACAAGTAAGACATTTACTGACATAGGTGGCAATTTCTGCCTTCATGTTAGGCCACCAATAGTGTTGTTTAATTTCCAAATACATCTTGTCCGAACCAGGATGGATAGAGTATCGCGTCTTGTGAGCTTCATCCATGACTACCTCCCTAAATCCTCTGAGTTTAGGGACCCAAATACGGATCATAAAATAGTATACTCCGTTCTCCTTTACCTCTAGATTCTTCTCCATCCCGCGTAATGCTTCGCTTGCTCTAATTTCCGTTTTCATGGCCTCTGACTGGGCTACCCCGATCTGAGTGGTTAGGTGAGATTGGATGGTTATTGAGAGAGTTTTTGCACGACGATTAGAGTACTCCTTCCGACTCAATGCATCAGCTACCACATTAGGCTTGCCCGGGTGGTACTTTATTTCACACTCGTAATCGTTTAATAATTCAACCCATCTTCGTTGCCTCATATTCAGCTCTTTCTGATTCAAGATATGCTGGAGACTTTTGTGGTCCGTGAAGATGGTGCACTTCGTACCATAAAGGTAATGCCTCCAAATCTTCAGAGAAAAGACCACCGCTCCCAATTCCTGATCATGGGTTGTATAATTCACTTCGTGTGTCTTTAGTTGGCTGGATGCGTAAGCTATCACCCTTCCACGCTGAATGAGAACGCAACCTAAACCCTGATTTGACGCATCACAGTAGACCACGAAATCTTCCGTTCCCTCTAGTAGAGATAGTACCGGGGCGCTGCAGAGCATATTCTTCAGGGTTCGGAATGCAACTTCTTGTTTGTCCGTCCATTTGAATGGTACGCCCTTTTGTGTAAGTGAGGTAAGTGGCTTGGCGATCTTAGAGAAGTTTTGAATGAACCTCCTATAGTAGCCCTCTAGGCCTAAGAATTGACGAATTTCTGTGGGTGTTGTCGGAACGGCCCATCCTTCAACGGCTTTGACCTTAGAGGGATCCACATGAATTCCATCTTGGCTAACAACATGACCTAGAAAGTTCACGCTACGGAGCCAGAACTCACACTTGGAGAGTTTTACGTGTAGCTTTTCCGTTCGCAGGGTTTCTAGGATTTGTCGGAGATGTTGGCCATGCTTTTCCTCGCTTCAGGAATAGACGAGAATGTCGTCAATAAAGACGATGACAAAGTTGTCAAGGAATGGTCAACAGATTCGGTTCATCAGGTCCATAAATGCGGCAGGGGCATTTGTCAGACCGAAGGGCATTACGACAAACTCATAATTTCCGTAATGAGTTCGGAAAGCGGTTTTAGGAATATCCTCTTCCCGAACCTTGAGTTGATGGTATCCGGACCGTAGATCTATCTTAGAGAAGTAACTAGCGACTTGGAGCTGGTCAAATAGATCGTCGATTCGTGGGAGTGGATAGCGATTTTTGACAGTGGGTTTATTTAACTCCCTGTAATCGATGCACGTTCTAAAAGATCTGTCCTCCTTTTTGACAAAGAGGACCGGCGCTCCCAATGGCGAGTAGCTGGGTCAGATGAATCCCTTGCCCATGAGTTCGCTGAGTTGACTGGACAATTCCTGCATTTCAGCAGGGGCTAGCCGGTAGGGCGATTTAGCGAGAGGGGTTGCTCCTGGAACGAGGTCAATTCGGAACTCAACTTGTCTCTCTGGGGGTACTCCAGGAAGATCTTCAGGAAATACGTCTGGGAATTCACGTGCTACGGGAATGTCTTAAATGTTAACCTCTTCCTTGGTTTTATCCACTATGTGAGCCATAAACGTCAAATCGTTCTTTCATAGATGCTTCTGTGCCTGGATGCACGACATGAGGCGAAGGTTCGTGCTAGGTTTGTCTCCGTAAATAACTAGGGTTTCGTGATTGGGGAGGTGAAGGCGAACGGCCTTCTCGTGACACATAATTTTAGCATGGTGAGGGCTTAACCAGTCCATGCCAATAATCACATATAAACTCCTAATGGAAACAGGCATTAAGTCTATTCGAAATATGTGTTGATTTAAGGTTAGGGTACATTCGGTGTAGATTTCCCCAGTGGATTCGGTTTTCCCATTGGCCATTTCCACCGTAAAGGTTTCAATGAGCTTTTGGGGTTGTTGTTTTAATAAATGTTTAAACTTATTGCTCAGAAAACTTCGCTCGGCTCCAGTGTCAAATAGGATGCATGCATAAGTGTGGTTTAGGGGAAACGTACCGGTAACAACAGCGGAATCCTGAATTGCCTCCCCCTGACCCATAGTCAGCACCCTTCCTGTTCCTCCATTTCCGGGATTGTTGTTGTTATGGCATTCTCGGCAGAAATGCCCAGTCCTCCCACACCCATAGCACGTGTGGCTAGGCCCTGCATTGTTGCCGCCGATGTTGATGTTGTTGTTGTTGTGGTTGTTGTTGTTGTTGCTGTTTCCCGGTTGTTGATTCTGAGGAGGGTAAGTCCTGCAATACCTTGCCGTGTGCCCGTTCCGATTGCAACTGGTGCACTGCAGCTCCTTGCACTCTCCATTGTGATGGAAACCGCACTTGTTGCACTTGGGAAGATTACCGGAATAAGGTCTAGGAGCATTCGAAGCAGCTGAGGCTGGAGCATGTGGTGTGGCCGGAACTTGTGCGGTGGCAACATTAACTGCCACTGTCTGCTGCTTCTTAGAAGTCTCGGGGCCTTGACGCACCTTCCTCTTGTTGTTCTTCCCCTTCTTGCCATCACCTTCGTTCTTGCCTTCAGCCTCCGCTGGCTTCTCATCCTTCTTGTTTTTGTGGTCATACAGCTTCTTTGCCAATCTCTTAGCACCGTCGAAAGTTTCGGGATTTGCAGCTATCACGTTTCCTTGGATCGGAGAGGTTAGTCCCCAGATGAATCGCTCAATCTTCTTTCCTTCCGAGGTGATTATGCACGGACATAACATAGATAGTTCACTAAATCTGGATATGTAGGCATCGATATCAGCATTCCGTACAGTGAGGTTCCACAGCTCTTGCTCCATTTTCTGAATCTCACCATGAGGGCAGTATTCGGCCATCAGCATTTCCTTCGTTTCTGTCCATGGCATGGAATTGATTACGGGGAGTGTCATGGCTTCCACGTGCCCGTTCCACCAAGTGAGCGCTTGGTCGACAAAAGTGTGTGCAGCAAACTTTACTTTCATCTCTTCAGGGTAATCGCATATCTCGAACACCGATTCCACCTTCTCGATTCATCGTTTCAGAGTGATCACTCCTCCGGTGCCGTTAAAGGTTCCTGGTTTGGCGTTCGTGAAGTCCTTGACAGGTTTTGGTGGGTCCTTGATTCATTCCATTGTTCGAACTCCCGGCCCCTTGCCCGTTGCCTCCTCCGTTTTTCCCTTGGTGAATTTGTGCCGTAGTTGTGGTGGCCGCAGCAGATACGGTTGCCTGGAATGCAGTGGAGTCAACTTCGGGTGGGGTTGGTCCAGGGTTTCCGTGAGTAGGTCGGCGAGGCATCTTTCTGTCATGAAACGGAAAGATGTTGAGTGTTTGTGGGTTCTGTGAGGTTGTGATCCTACTAACTAGGTGCATGGTACGAACTTAAGTACTTCTACAAATTAGCATACAATCATGGATTCACAACACATAGCAATTTGTAATGTCATAATAAAACACGTAAAAGTTCACTAATATCATCCGCATTTGATACATGAAAATTTTGCTCGAAGAGCATACATAAGTGCTATTAGTTCGGCAGCATAACGGCTCTATGAGTAGTGTAGTCACTTAAACATAGAGTTTGGGTACATAGCATAGATCCTAATGGCCTAGTCAGATAAGCCTATCCCTAACACTCCGTGGTGTGTCCTATATAGTGGCGGGGTCATATGCCGAAGTGTTGAGCCAGCAACTAAGCCATCTTAGTCATGTTTCCAATATCCTCATCCCTCTCATGCACAGCTTGCATTGCACGTGCTTCCATGGCGTACAGCTGTTGCCGCAGGGCGGCGATCTCAGCTTCGAGATTGTGGTTCTCCCTTGGGGGGTTCACTGGTGGGGCGGGGTGGTCCGGTTGCGCCTCATCTACAGGTGGTGTGGTGTTATCCCTGCCCGAGTTTTGCCCTTCTTCCACATCATCATCACTCTCCTCGAACTCGTAGTCGGTGTCTGTGTATTCGTCAGGTCCGACGTCGTGTACTCCCTCTTGATTCCCTTCTGGTTCCTCTTCAAGCATTTCGTGAGCCACTAGGACTTGATGAAACTGGATACCTCGCTGCTCTCCCTCCATGAAGACTGGGGGAAGGTATAAACTATTGTTACTCCTATGACTCTACAACTGTGATATAGACTAAATAGACGTTCTCTTTTTGGTGATAAAGGGGTTTGTTTTTAGGTTCTCTAGCTATCACGATCTCCTCAGGACGTGTGGTAGTGATACCTTGGTAGGAATGTAGTTGATCAGGCTACATCCGTTCCTCGATACAACTAAGAACAGTCCTGGATTAACCGAGATACTAGTATTATCCTGTTTGATTCGGTGTTAGGTTCTCGTTCCTAATACAAGCAAGGGTGTTTTATTGTGATGTTTTACTTGTTTTGTTCAGAGTTGTGTTAGTCCCTCTTTTGGTTTATAGTTGCATATCAATGTGTGGCTAGATATGCTAGTTCACTATAAACAGAGCTCTGATACCAACCTGTCACACCCCCGAACCAGACGGCGGAAACGTCCGAGAGCTATTGTGACTCAATTGAATACTATCACAATGAATATACATGAAACATAACATCATTCATCACAATGCATTGAAATATTACAACCGGTATTGTTTACATTTAGTACATTGTTTCAAAACATTACATTTCCAAAACGTAAATTGTTCGATACTAATTAAACAAACAACATGACATCACTGGGTACATTTTTCCTTTGATTTACCTGTTACCTGAGAATACAAGTATTTTGGAAAAACGTCAACATATGAAATGTTGGTGAGTTCATAAGTAAGGTTTGAAAAGAAATGATTTGTATAATTTTGAAAAACCACAGAAAATCCGATATTTTCTAAAAAGAAATGTTGTATATAGGAAAAAGTGTGAAGATTCTTAAGTTTGCTTGTTGATTATTATGAATGTGAATAATTGTTAAACTTTGTATATATCACATAGTTAAGAGCGTTGAATTTCCCAGGAAAACCCGATGTTTTCCCAATACATTAAATTACGTAGCTGAGTTAGTGTTATTCCGATACGACGTTGTTTTCGATAATTCCAGGTGACATTGGATTAATTACGGGTTGTGAGTCGTTATAATCACGCATTAATGAAAATGACTAGTTTACAACTTTACAAACGATCCCTTAGGCGTCGTCTGTACTACTCACTTAATCCAACCACACTGACTTCTCATAGCCCCACAACCGAGGAGAAAAGAGGGTACGAAGCCCCCGTTATTTCCATGAGTCGTTCAAGGCTATCGTGAATGCGAAAGGCCCTTGGCCCGACTCGCATTTGACATCTAGACTTTGCTAGCAGTACCAAAGGACCCTTGGGGCCCAACAACACAATAAAGCTATTGAAAGTCCTTTTACACGAAACTAGGTCATATAAGGCCCAATAACATGTAAGCGCGTTCCCTTCGGGCCTAAAGATCATGTCATTGGGCTACCTAGGCCCAACAAGCAAGATTTGAAACTTTTGAGCCCAAAAATGGTGTATTGACTTCTCGTGAATTTTCTGCGTGTTTATTGAAGTACCATCGTTTATTGATTTTTGATTTGTTATTGATTCGAGACCGAATCAATTCGTTTGATAACGATTTTGGTGTTGACGGTGTATTTATTATTATGTTTCGCCGGTAGACGTAGTACTAGTATTTTTATCTTAAGGGATTTTTTGTTTTAAGAATTAGAGTTTATCTTTGTAAGCCCTTTCTAGGATAAAATTTACACTTTTAACCCTTTGTGTATAAAAGAATTTCCATTTTAGTCCTTAAACTATTTTTCTTGACACTTTAGTATCAAAACTTGTTGGAAAGACATTTTTAGCACAAATTTACTTGATAAACAGCTTAAGTCTTTCAAAAATGAAATTTTCTCGGTTGAAACCTCCATTTTCGCAACTTTTACAATTTTGGCCCAAAAGGAAATTTTTTGCATCTTTGGCCCCTTTTTAAATTGAAAAGCATTTTGACCCTTGAAATGGACTTGGTACACTAGAAATCCCCTGTTTTACAGAAATGTGCAGTTTCAGCCCCTCCAAATCAAAAAATTTGCAATTTGGGGCTTTATTGGGCCGAAAAGTCCATTTTTGCCCATTATGTTTAAAATTCATATTTTTAGTCCCTCAAAAGTGTTGATATTCAGAAAATACACATTAGAAACTGTTTAGACTCATCTCAACCTTCATAATTCATATATTGTCGTTTTGGGCCCTTTAGTTTTGTATTTTCAGCATTTTGAGCCCAAAAATGGGTTGTAAGTCCAAAAATGTTCATATTAACCAACTTGGTTATTTTTCTAGACTTGATTAGTGTGAAATGGTATAAGTTATACTTATTTCATTCATCATATTGTAGATCTCGATTTTTAGGTTCTTTTTGGCTAGTATAAACATCACAATCACATAAGATCATACATATAAGCATAAAAATCATACAAGGCATACATATACTCATAGATCTACACATTTGCTTGAATTCTCCCCACAAAACTTATAAAAACCGAAAAAGAGGGGTATGAAGCTCAGCTTTGGGTGTGGTTTCGGTTTTTGGAAGAAAATGAGAAGAAAATTCGGCCTTAGCAACCTTCCTTGGAGATCTCGAACTTAAAGGGTTTCTAAGAGAGTGATCATGATTTTTACATGGATTAGAAGGAGATTTTGATAAAACAAAGAACCTAGATCATAGATCCAAACTTGATCTTACCTTAGATGAAGAATTTGTGGAGATATCTTCTTGAAAGCTCCTTAGATCTCGAAAATATGGAGGAGATATGAGGGAGTTTTCTTGAGAGAAAAATGAGTGAAAAGTGTGTGTGTGTGTGCTTGAAATCGGCCGAGAGAAAGAGAGAGAGAAGGAGAAAAGAGTGGCTAAGCTTGGAAGTATGTGAGTGCATGGATGTTTGAGTTCTCACACATGGATGTCCCATGAATAATGGTGAGGTGTCACTCACAAAGTCAACTTCTCTTTCTCTTGGGCTTGGTCCGAGAATGGGGAGGGTGAGAGGAGGTTTTTGGGGTTTTTTCCCTTAAGCCCATGTTATAATTAGGTTGAATGATTTTTGGCCCTATAAAAATATAAATGTGATTTTTATGCTTTATTTGGTTAGATTAGGTTAATTATGGTCCAAAATGGTTCATATAATTAATCTATTACATTCTAGGCCCAATATGGCCCAAAATAATGAATTAAATGGAAATAGGTCCAATTGGAGCCCATTTAAGAGTTCTAAACCCAAGGTAGTCAAATTGGAAGCTTATTGGTCCATTGGGCCCAATAAGGAAGTCCTAGTCCATAATGGACTTAAACAAGAACTTCTAGGGTCTCCAATTGCTTAATGACTACATTGAAATGCTTGTATGAGGTGTTTGATTGCAATTTTGTTGTTATAGAGTATGCATCATACATTCTCTTATGTCTTTGATTCATAATTTGGCTTATGTGTTGTAGTTACAAGGCACAAAAATTTCTAGTTGTGACATCATCCCCTCGTTAGAGGGAATTTCGTCCCAAAATTCTTTTTGAAAGCTAGATTTGAGAATGCTAGAATAGATGAGGGTACTTTTGCTTCATTTGGTCTTCGCGTTCCCACGTGAATTCTGGCCCACGCTTCGCGTTCCACCGTACTTTCACGATCGGGATGCGACTTTGCTTAGTATGCTTCACCTCCCTGTCCATGATTTTGACTGGTTCTTCAACAAACAAAAGATTCTCATTGATTTCAATCTCGTCAAGGGGAATGACGAGGGTTTCATCTGATAGGCACTTCTTTAGATTGGAGACATGGAACACGGGGTGTACATTGTTTAGCTCCGCGGGTAGCTGCAGTTTGTACGCCACTGGACCTATTCGGGCAATGATCTCAAAAGGTCCAATGTATCGTGGCTTCAGTTTTCCCCGTTTTCCGAAACGAATGACTCCTTTCCAAGGTGAGACTTTTAATAGCACTCGATCCCCGACCTGAAACTCTAAGGGCTTTTGCCGTTTATCGGCATAGCTCTTCTGTCGGTCGCATGATGCTTGTAATCGAGCTCTGATTTGAACTATCTTTTCCGTGGTTTCACGAATGATCTCCGGTCCCGTTAGCGCCTTGTTCGATGCTAGTGTCTTTGCTAGCTGGGTGTCACCCACGTCAGCCAAACACAACGGTGATCTACACTTACGTCCATATAGTGCTTCGAAAGGAGCGACTTTGATGCTCGAATGGTAACTGTTGTTATAAGAGAATTCAACTAAGGGTAAGTGGATGTCCCAAGACTTCCCAAAGTCTATCACACATGCACGAAGCATGTCTTCGAGCGTCTGAATGGTTCGTTCGATTTGACCGTCCGTTTGTGGGTGATAAGCGGTGCTCATGTCGAGATGGGTTCCAAGTGCTTTCCGAAGTGATTGCCAAAAACGTGAAGTTAATCTACTGTCTCTATCTGAGATGATAGACACTGGTATTCTATGAAGTCTCACGATTTCTCGAATGTATAAACACGTCAGTCTCTCCATCTTGTAGGATTCTTTTATTGGCAGGAAATGGGCGGATTTCGTCAGTCGGTCAACTATTGCCCATATAGTGTCTAATCCGTCCGGCGTCTTGGGTAGCTTGGTCACAAAATCCATAGAAATCCCTTCCCATTTCCACTCAGGGATCACCGGTTGCTGTAATAACCCCGAGGGCTTCTGGTACTCCACCTTTACTTTGGCACAAGTAAGACATTTACTGACATAGGTGGCAATTTCTGCTTCATGTTAGGCCACCAATAGTGTTGTTTAATTTCCAAATACATCTTGTCCGAACCAGGATGGATAGAGTATCGCGTCTTGTGAGCTTCATCCATCACTACCTCCCTAAATCCTCTGAGTTTAGGGACCCAAATACGGATCATAAAATAGTATACTCCGTTCTCCTTTACCTCTAGATTCTTCTCCATCCCGCGTAATGCTTCGCTTTCTCTAATTTCCGTTTTCATGGCCTCTGACTGGGCTACCCCGATCTGAGTGGTTAGGTGAGATTGGATGGTTATTGAGAGAGTTTTTGCATGACGATTAGAGTACTCCTTCCGACTCAATGCATCAGCTACCATATTGGGCTTGCCCGGGTGGTACTTGATTTCACACTCGTAATCGTTTAGTAATTCAACCCATCTTCGTTGCCTCATATTCAGCTCTTTCTGATTCAAGATATGCTGGAGACTTTTGTGGTCCGTGAAGATGGTGCACTTCGTACCATAAAGGTAATGCCTCCAAATCTTCAGAGCATAGACCACCGCTCCCAATTCCAGATCATGGGTTGTATAATTCACTTCGTGTGTCTTTAGTTGGCTGGATGTGTAAGTTATCACCCTTCCACGCTGAATGAGAACGCAACCTAAACCCTGATTTGACGCATCACAGTAGACCACAAAATCTTCCGTTCCCTCTGGTAGAGATAGTACCGGGGCACTGCAGAGCATCTGCTTCAGGGTTCGGAATGCAACTTCTTGTTTGTCCGTCCATTTGAATGGTACGCCCTTTTGTGTAAGTGAGGTAAGTGGCTTGGCGATCTTAGAGAAGTTTTGAATGAACCTCCTATAGTAGCCCGCTAGGCCTAAGAATTGACGAATTTCTGTGGGTGTTGTCGAAACGGCCCATCCTTCAACGGCTTTGACCTTAGAGGGATCCACATGAATTCCATCTTGGCTAACAACATGACCTAGAAAGTTCACGCTACGGAGCCAGAACTCACACTTGGAGAATTTTGCGTATAGCTTTTCCGTTCGCAGGGTTTCTAGGATTTGTCGGAGATGTTGGCCATGCTTTTCCTCGCTTCGGGAATAGACGAGAATGTCGTCAATGAATACGATGACAAATTTGTCGAGGAATGGTCGACAGATTCGGTTCATCAGGTCCATAAATGCGGCAGGGGCATTTGTCAGACCGAAGGGCATTACGACAAAGTCATAATGTTCGTAACGTGTTCGGAAAGCGGTTTTAGGAATATCCTCTTCCCGAACCTTGAGTTGATGGTATCCGGACCGTAGATCTATCTTAGAGAAGTAACTAGCAACTTGGAGCTGGTCAAATAGATCGTCGATTCGTGGGAGTGGATAGCGATTTTTGACAGTGAGTTTATTTAACTCCCTGTAATCGATGCACATTCTAAAAGATCTGTCCTCCTTTTTGACAAAGAGGACCGGCGCTCCCCATGGCGAGTAGCTGGGTCGGATGAATCCCTTACCCATGAGTTCGCTGAGTTGACTGGACAATTCCTGCATTTCAGCAGGGGCTAGCCGGTAGGGCGATTTAGCGAGAGGGGTTGCTCCAGGAATGAGGTCAATTCGGAACTCAACTTGTCTCTCTGGGGGTACTCCAGGAAGATATTCAGGAAATACGTCTAGGAATTCACGTGCTACGGGAATGTCTTGAATGTTAACGTCTTCCTTGGTTTTATCCACTATGTGAGCCAGAAACGTCAAATCGTTCTTTCATAGATGCTTCTGTGCCTGGATGCACGAGATGAGGCGAAGGTTCGTGCTAGGTTTGTCTCCGTAAATAACTAGGGTTTCGTGATTAGGGAGGTGAAGGCGAACGGCCTTCTCGTGACACATAATTTTAGCATGGTGGGGGCTTAACCAGTCCATGCCAATAATCACATCGAAACTCCTAATGGAAACAGGCATTAAGTCTATTCGAAAGATGTGTTGATTTAAGGTTAGGGTACATCCGGTGTATATTTCCCCAGTGGATTCGGTTTTCCCATTGGCCATTTCCACCGTAAAGGTTTCAATGAGCTTCTGGGGTTGTTGTTTTAATAAATGTTTAAACTTATTGCTCACAAAACTTCCCTCGGCTCCGGTGTCAAATAGGATGCATGCATAAGTGTGGTTTAGGGGAAACGTACCGGTAACAACAGCGGAATCCTGAATCGCCTCCCCCTGACCCATAGTCAGCACCCTTCCTGTTCCTCCATTTCCGGGATTGTTGTTGTTATGGCATTCTCGGTGGAAATGCCCAGTCCTCCCACACCCATAGCAGGTGTGGCTAGGCCCTGCATTGTTGCCGCCGATGTTGATGTTGTTGTTGTTGCGGTTGTTGTTGTTGTTGTTGTTTCCCTGTTGTTGATTCTGAGGAGGGTAAGTCCTGCAACACCTTGCCGTATGCCCCTTCCGATTGCAACTGGTGCACTGCAGCTCCTTGCACTCTCCATTGTGATGGAAACCGCACTTGTTGCACTAGGGAAGATTACCAGAACAAGGTCTAGGAGCATTCGAAGCAGCTGAGGCTGGAGCATGTGGTGTGGCCGGAACTTGTGCGGTGGTAGCATTAACTGCCACTGTCTGCTGCTTCTTAGAAGTCTCGGGGCCTTGACGCCCCTTCCTCTTGTTGTTCTTCCCCTTCTTTCCATCACCTTCCTTCTTGCCTTGAGCCTCCGCTGGCTTTTCACCCTTCTTGTTGTTGTGGTCATACAACTTCTTTGCCAATCTCTTAGCATTGTCGAAAGTTTCGGGATTAGCAGCTATCACGTTTCCTTGGATCGGAGAGGTTAGTCCCCAGATGAATCGCTCAATCGTCTTTCCTTCCGAGGTGATCATGCCCGAACATAACAGAGATAGTTCACTAAATCCGGATATGTAGGCATCGATATCAGCATTCCGTACAGTGAGGTTCCACAGCTCTTGCTCCATTTTCTGAATCTCACCACGAGGGCAGTATTCGGCCATCAACATTTCCTTCATTTCTGTCCATGGCATGGAATTGGCTATGGGGAGTGTCATGGCTTCCACGTGCCCGTTCCACCAAGTGAGCGCCTGGTCGACAAAAGTGCATGCAGCAAACTTTACTTTCATCTCTTCAGGGCAATCGCATATCTCGAACACCGATTCCACCTTCTCGATCCATCGTTTCAGAGTGATCACTCCTCCGGTGCCGTTAAAGGTTCCTGGTTTGGCTTTCGTGAAGTCGTTGTAGGTACAGGTTTTGGTGGGTCCTTGATTCATTCCATTGTTCGAACTCCCGGCCCCTTGCTCGTTGCCTCCTCCGTTGTTCCCTTGGTGAATTTGTGCCATAGTTGCGGTGACCGCAGCAGATACGGCTGCCTGGAATGCAGTGGAGTCAACTTCGGGTGGGGTTGGTCCAGGGTTTCCGCGAGTAGGTCGTCGAGGCCTCTTTCTGTCATGAAACGGAAAGATGTTGAGTGTTTGTGGGTTCTGTGAGGTTGTGATCCTACTGACTAGGTGCATGGTACGAACTTAAGTACTTCTACAAATTAGCATACAATCATGGATTCACAACACATAGCAATTTGTAATATCATAATAAAACACGTAAAAGTTCACTAATATCATCCGCATTTGATACATGAAAATTTTGCTCGAAGAGCATACATAAGTGCTATTAGTTCGGCAGCATAACGGCTCTATGAGTAGTGTAGTCACTTAAACATAGAGTCGGGGTACATAGCATAGATCCTAATGGCCTAGTCAAATAATCCTATCCCTAACACTCCGTTGTGTGTCCTATATAGTGGCGGGGTCATATGCTGCAGTGTTGAGCCAGCAACTGAGCCATCTCAGTCATGTCTCCAATAACTTCATCCCTCTCATGCTCAGCTTGCACTTCACATGCTTCCATGGCGTACAGCTGTTGCCGCAGGGCGGCGATCTCACTTCGGGAGTGCAGTTCTCCCTTGGGGGGTTCACTGGTGGGGCGGGGTGGTCCGGTTGCGCCTCATCTACAGGTGGTGTGGTGTTATCCCTGCCCGAGTTTTGCCCTTCTTCCACGTCATCATCACTCTCCTCGAACTCGTAGTCGGTGTCTGTGTATTTGTCAGGTCCGACGTCGTGTACTCCCTCTTGATTCCCTTCTGGTTCCTCTTCAAGCATTCCGTGAGCCACTAGGACTTGATGAAACTGGATACCCTGCTGCTCTCCCTCCATGAAGATTGGGGTAAGGTATAAACTATCGTTACTCCTATGACTCTACAACTATGATATAGACTAAACATACATTCTCTTTTTGGTGATAATGGGGTTTGTTTTTCGGTTCTCTAGCTATCACTATAAACAGAGCTCTGATACCAACCTGTCACACCCCCGAACCAGACGGCGGAAACGTCCGAGGGCTATTGTGACTCAATTGAATACCATCACAATGAATATACATGAAACATAACATCATTCATCACAATGCATTGAAATATTGCAACCGGTATTGTTTACATTTAGTACATTGTTTCAAAACATTACATTTCCAAAATGTAAATTGTTCGATACTAATTAAACAAACAACATGACATCACTGGGTACATTTTTCCTTCGATTTACCTGTTACCTGAGAATACAAGTATTTTGGAAAAACGTCAACATATGAAATGTTGGTGAGTTCATAAGTAAGGTTTGAAAAGAAATGATTTGTATAATTTTGAAAAACCACAGAAAATCCGATATTTTCTAAAAAGAAATGTTGTATATAGGAAAAAGTGTGAAGATTCTTAAGTTTGCTTGTTGATTATTATGAATGTGAATAATTGTTAAACTTTGTATATATCACATAGTTAAGAGCGTTGAATTTCCCAGGAAAACCCGATGTTTTCCCAATACATTAAATTACGTAGCTGAGTTAGTGTTATTCCGATACGACGTTGTTTTCGATAATTCCAGGTGACATTGGATTAATTACGGGTTGTGAGTCGTTATAATCACGCATTAATGAAAATGACTAGTTTACAACTTTACAAACGATCCCTTAGGCGTCGTCTGTACTACTCACTTAATCCAACCACACTGACTTCTCATAGCCCCACAACCGAGGAGAAAAGAGGGTACGAAGCCCCCGTTATTTCCATGAGTCGTTCAAGGCTATCGTGAATGCGAAAGGCCCTTGGCCCGACTCGCATTTGACATCTAGACTTTGCTAGCAGTACCAAAGGACCCTTGGGGCCCAACAACACAATAAAGCTATTGAAAGTCCTTTTACACGAAACTAGGTCATATAAGGCCCAATAACATGTAAGCGCGTTCCCTTCGGGCCTAAAGATCATGTCATTGGGCTACCTAGGCCCAACAAGCAAGATTTGAAACTTTTGAGCCCAAAAATGGTGTATTGACTTCTCGTGAATTTTCTGCGTGTTTATTGAAGTACCATCGTTTATTGATTTTTGATTTGTTATTGATTCGAGACCGAATCAATTCGTTTGATAACGATTTTGGTGTTGACGGTGTATTTATTATTATGTTTCGCCGGTAGACGTAGTACTAGTATTTTTATCTTAAGGGATTTGTTGTTTTAAGAATTAGAGTTTATCTTTTTAAGCCCTTTCTTGGATAAAATTTACACTTTTAACCCTTTGTTTATAAAAGAATTTCCATTTTAGTCCTTAAACTATTTTTCTTGACACTTTAGTATCAAAACTTGTTGGAAAGACATTTTTAGCACAAATTTACTTGATAAACAGCTTATGTCCTTCAAAAATGAAATTTTCTCGGTTGAAACCTCCATTTTCGCAACTTTTACAATTTTGGCCCAAAAGGAAATTTTTTGCATCTTTGGCCCCTTTTTAAATTGAAAAGCATTTTGACCCTTGAAATGGACTTGGTATACTAGAAATCCCCTGTTTTACAGAAATGTGCAGTTTCAGCCCCTCCAAATCAAAAATTTTGCAATTTGGGGCTTTATTGGGCCGAAAATGTCGCAACTGGAAATTTTGTGTCATGTAATCTATACATTCAAGCTAATGTGAATCAAAAACTTCAATCAAATACATTATACAAGTGCTACAAATAGTCATCAAACAATTGGAAACTTTAGAAGTTGTTGTTTAAGTCCATTTTGGGCTAGAACTCCCTTATTGGATCCAAATGGACCAATAAGCTTCCAATTAGACTATCATGGGCTTAGAACCCTAATTGGACTCTAATTGGACCCACATTTATTTATTTCAACATTTTGGGCCATGTTGGGCCTAGAAGGAAATGAATTAAAAGCCTTGATACATGAATAACCTAAACTAGTCCAATAAAAATGGAAAAAAAATCATACCACACTCCTTTAGACTTAAAACACACCCTAATTAACACTAATATTGGGCTTGGGAGCAAAAAGCCCAAAAATTTCCTTTTCCTTCCATGTTTTCGGCCCACATCAAGCCCAAGAGGAGGGTTTGACTTTCCCATGCCACCTCATTATTGTCCATAGGATTTCCATGCAAGATATTCCCTTTTCCCATGCAAGTATCACTTCAAAATCACCTCACTCCTTCCTCTCTCTCACTCTCGGCCGAAACACACACACACACACACACTCACAAATCTCTCAAATT
Source organism: Lactuca serriola (assembly GCF_051521515.1). NCBI lineage: Eukaryota > Viridiplantae > Streptophyta > Magnoliopsida > Asterales > Asteraceae > Lactuca > Lactuca serriola. Next base: position 203,662,074 of record NC_136410.1, read on the forward strand.
CTCTCTAGATTACTCAAGAATACTCCCTTCTCCCCTCTCCAAAAATCTCGAAAATTAGGAGGCATTCAAGAAGAAATCTCCACAAAATTCTTCATCTAAGGTAAGAGTTGCTTGAATCTATGAACTAAATTCTTTGTTTTATCAAAATCCTTTCCTAATCTATGCAAAAATCGTGATCTTGCATCCTAGAACCATCTCAAAACTCGAGATCTTCATCAAAGGGAGCTAAGGCCAAAAACACTTCATTTTCCTTCCATTTTCTTTGCAAAACCGAGCCCCCACACCCAAGGTGAGCTTCATACCCCCTATTTTCTGTTTTTATGAGTTTTTGGGCGGGGGGGGGGGGGGGGGGAATACAAGTGAAAGTGTAGATCTATATGTGTTTTGTATGCCTTGTATGATTTCCATGCTTATATGTATGCTTTTGTGTGTTATAATGTTGGATCTAGCCCTAAAACCCCTCAAAACCGAGATATATCTTGTGTGAAATGATTTTAGCTTCAAATATATTTCTACATACAAAGTGTTTCAAGAAAAATGGCTAAGTGGTTTAGTAACAATTTTCTTTGGATTAAAAACACAAATTTTGGGCCTAAAATGTGAAAAATACAAAATTAAGGGTCCAAATTGGCATATCACGAATTCTGCTGGATGAAGTGTGCCAAAACAGTTTCCATAAATCAATTTCTGGAAATATACTCATTTAGGGGATTAAAAACATAAATTCCAAGCTTAATGGGCTAAAAATGACATTTTTGGCCCAATGAGGCCCATTATGCGAATTTTTCTGTTTTGGAGGGCCAAAACTGTGATTTTCTGTAAAACAGTGGACTATAAGTGTTCCAAATCCTTTTCAAAGGTTTAAAATGCTTTTAAATTTAAAAAGGACCAAAGTTGCAAAAATTTTCCAATTTGGGCCAAAATAGCCAAAGTTGCGAAAAAGAAGGGTTAAAACCGAGAAAACTGCATTTTCAGGGACTTAAACTGTTTTCTATGAAAAATATGCTGAAAAATATTAATTTCAATAATTTTTGGTGTTAAAATGTCAAGAAAATTTGTTTAAGGACCAAACCGGGAAGTATTTAATAAAAGGGTTGAAAATGTAAATTTTACAAACAATGAGGGGCTGAAAACAGAAAAATTTCAAGACTAATTCAATATACACAATTTGATCAAATAATGGCACCGCGGCTTTCGACGAAATACAATACATTACAATACCAAAAGTCGTTGTTAAACGAATTGGTTCGGTCTCGAACCAATAGAAATCTACAACTACTAACACTACGACACTACTACACTACGGTTCATACAAATAACGTTTGGGAACTTAGCTTACATACGAGTGTGCACAGACGTCTACGCACCATCTTCGGGCCCCAAAAGTGTAAAATCTTGCTTGTTGGGCCTAGCTAGCCCAATGACCTGATCTTAAGGCCCGAAGACGCATATTTTCTACGAAGTGTTGAGTTTCACCGACTTGGCACAACGTAGAGGGACTTTCAATGGCTTGTATACCACTGGTCCCCTAGGGTCCTTGGTATTGCTAGAAAAGTCTGCATATTTTGCGAGGCGGGTCGGGGACCCCTCGTACGCATATTATCCCCAACCGATTAATAGAGTCATCGAGGCCTTCGTGTCCTCTTACTCTTCGGATGTGGGACGACACATAGTCAGGGCGGCTGGATAACGTGATTTGTACGAACGACACCTTCGGGATCGTTAGTATTACTATGAACTGGGCGTTTGTGTAATGCGGGTTTGTAGTAAATAATCATGCTCAAAAATAATCCAACGTCGCCTGGGAATGACACTCCTATCTTTGTAATGGTTTCAACGCAACTTAACGGATTTTAAAGGATTAGGAAAACATCGGGTTTTCCTAGGTTTTTCAAACATATCGGATTCGAAACGCATATAATTTTTAATAAACAATTTTCACAAGTACAGAAACAAACAGGCATACCTATAGATCTTCACAAACATTTTCGAAAGTTTTTCATTTCAGAAAATATCGGATTTTCTGGTGGTTTTCAACAATACAAACATTGGATTTCAAACATTACTTATGAACTCACCAACATTTCATATGTTGACATTTTTCAAAATACTTGTATTCTCAGGGAACCAGTGAATCAAGGGAAATCATATTCAGTGACGGTTGCAGTTTATCTATATATGAATTGAACAATTTAATTTTTGGGAATGTAATGTTTAACCAATGAATTTCATGTAAACGCTACTGGTTGTATTGTATTGATGAATGGTGACGAATGTTGTTATGTTTCATATATATTCAATGTTATGGTATACAATTGAGTCACGACAGCCCCCGGACGTTTCCGCCGTCTGGTTCGGGGTGTGACAGAAAAGCCCATTTTCGCCCATTATGTTTAAAATTCATATTTTTAGCCCCTCAAAAGTGTTGATATTCAGAAAATACACATTAGAAACTGTTTAGACTCATCTCAACCTTCATAATTCATATATTGTCATTTTGGGCCCTTTAGTTTTGTATTTTCAGCATTTTGAGCCCAAAAATGGGTTTTAAGTCCAAAAATGTTCATATTAACCAACTTGGTTATTTTTCTAGACTTGATTAGTGTGAAATGGTATAAGTTATACTTATTTCATTCATCATATTGTAGATCTCGATTTTTAGGTTCTTTTTGGCTAGTATAAACATCACAATCACATAAGATCATACATATAAGCATAAAAATCATACAAGGCATACATATACTCATAGATCTACACATTTGCTTGAATTCTCCCCACAAAACTTATAAAAACCGAAAAAGAGGGGTATGAAGCTCACCTTTGGGTGTGGTTTCGGTTTTTGGAAGAAAATGAGAAGAAAATTCGGCCTTAGCAACCTTCCTTGGAGATCTCGAACTTAGAGGGTTTCTAAGAGAGTGATCATGATTTTTACATGGATTAGAAGGAGATTTTGATAAAACAAAGAACCTAGATCATAGATCCAAACTTGATCTTACCTTAGATGAAGAATTTGTGGAGATATCTTCTTAAAAGCTCCTTAGATCTCGAAAATATGGATGAGATATGAGGGAGTTTTCTTGAGAGAAAAATGAGTGAAATGTGTGTGTGTGTGTGCTTGAAATCGGCCGAGAGCAAGAGAGAGAGAAGGAGAAAAGAGTGGCTAAGCTTGGAAGTATGTGAGTGCATGGATGTTTGAGTTCTCATGCATGGATGTCCCATGAATAATGGTGAGGTGTCACTCACAAACTCAACTCCTCTTTCTCTTGGGCTTGGGCCGAGAATGGGGAGGGTGAGAGGAGGTTTTTGGGGTTTTTGCCCTTAAGCCCATGTTATAGTTAGTTTGAATGATTTTTGGCCCTATAAAAATAGAAATGTGATTTTTATGCTTTATTAGGTTAGATTAGGTTAATTATGGTCCAAAATGGTTCATATAATTAATCTATTTCATGCTAGGCCAAATATGGCCCAAAATATTGAATTAAATGGAAATGGGTCCAATTGGAGCCCATTTAAGAGTTCTAAGCCCAAGGTAGTCAAATTGGAAGCTTATTGGTTCATTGGGCCCAATAAGGAAGTCCTAGTCCATAATGGACTTAAACAAGAACTTCTAGGGTCTCCAATTGCTTAATGACTACATTGAAATGCTTGTATGAGGTGTTTGATTGAAATTCTGTTGTTATAGAGTATGTATCATACATGCTCTCATGTCTTTGATTCATAATTTGGCTTAAGTGTTGTAGTTACAAGGCACAAAAATTTCTAGTTGTGACAATACTTGGTTCTCTCTAATGAAATCGGCCAGCCCTCTTAGTGTACCCACACCAGTGCCAATTTCACCAACCATGGACATCTTTATATAGTATGGAAACTAGGGTTAAACCCATGACCTTTCATTTCATATGATCCATGGGTTAAACACTCCATGGACTATCCATGAAAGCTTAGCCCAACCTAAATGAACTTGGCCCATTCCATATATATAAGAGTCCATATTTAATTAGTTCATTTTGATCACTTAATTAATTCTAAATTAAGTCTTGATCAATACTAATTAAATAATATGATTCCATATTAATATATTAGAACTTATAATATATTAATATAAATCATAAATATACTATTCTCAAAAGACTATCCATATAAATTCTGTCAGTGAAGTGCAACCCAAATGGACCATGCCGGGTCGGGTCAAGTACATACCAAATATAGTTATTGACTTAGACATTAATACAACAGTCTCCCACTTGGATAAGTCTAAAACTATTATTGAGTATGACTTCAAAACCTAACTGGCAATCGTAGCTCTTAAAGCCGCTGTCGAACTCTGATCTTGTCAACGAACTTGTCTATTAGAAAAGGGATCATATATTCCTCCATTCTAGATATCATATGGACTGAGACATGGATTATAATCATTCTCTCTGTCCATTTGTTGTTTCCCGATTTCCGATTCATGAAGACTGACTAATTGAACAAATCAAATCAGTCATGGCTTGGCCAAGCACTCACATGTGTCATCATTAAATCATCGAGGGGCCCACAGATATCGCTTTTATCCCGAAAGTAAAAGGAATGGATAAAGTTCGACTCATATGGCTTGTTCTACTACTTGTTGAATCATACATAAAGGCACGTTTTATAACACCGAGTTACCGAATGCGTTTTCGTGCAATCAATGTACAACCAACTCATAGTAACAACTCATATCTCTAGGTTTGAAGAATATAAGATATTATCGTCTCATGATCACTCGTGATAAAATCCATGAAGTGATTCCAATGAGGTAGGTTGAATCCAATACTCAGAACTTAAGAGCACTCATGAGTGTTGTAGCCCTTTGTCCAACATCTTACACCTCTACAAACCATCCCATAACAGTCTTAATTCATATCTACTTCCAACATATGACCGACTGTGGATGGTTTGAAAAACTTAGTCATTCCGGAAGAATAACCTAGTTTATTCTAGAAGTCAAAACATGCAAAGTGAAACACAAGAATAAATGAATCAGATATGGTATCAAACCCTATGAATATAAATAAACACTTTTATTTATCACCATATTGATTAGTCATTATTCATTTTTTCGGTTTTATCAACTTTATACTTGAATTAAAACACTAGTTGTACCATGCTCCAAGCATGTACACTATGTTTTCTAAACACTAGTCATGCCATACACAAAGTATGCATACTATGTTTCTCTATGATCTTTACTTTGTGAAATAGATAAATTGAGCATAACTCCAATTATCATCTTTTCACAGTCCCAAACCCTTACTGCAAATGCAAGAATTCCAAATTCATGACATTTACAGAAATCTGTTAGATTCTAAACTTATATGCATTGATCCTCTTGTAATGATTATGCACAAATTCACAAAGACTTGAAAACAATCATTACAGAGTATTCCAACGAAGATCAACTCCTTGGAAACACCCTTCTTGCATTAAGTTTCCTAATCTTACAGATTGAATACTTTCTAACTTTGAACCATTTCCATATTCCATTTTGACTATCACTTCCGAACAAGAGTTGCCTCTTTTCAGACTATGTCAATATGGTCCTTCCAAAATTAATACTCTACTTCCAGCTGTCCTTGAGCAATCAATCTTTGGTAAACCTTAGATTGTCCTCAACAATTGCTTAATCATTTTAGTCATATCCAATTCTAGACCTTTTCCCTTCTTAATGCCCCAGGCATTTGGAAAATTTTAGAAAGGATGAATATAGCACATGTAATCGATCCTATATCCGAAGCATATGGGACACGATTCATGATGTCTCACATAAAGACTAAACCAGTCTTTTGCTATAATATTTCCATTTCTATTTGCCAAGTTCTCATAATTCAGATTATGAAAAGGGATGCCATAATCATAATCGAATTTTATAATGCAAATAATGAACCCATACATAGAATTTCTTTATGTTGAGCCATTCCAACATGAAATTCATATATATATATATATATATATATATATATATATATATATATATATTCTTGACTAAATACGATTAAGACCTCAATCTAAGCTTTTAGATTTGAGATGAAGTATAATTTCCTCTCCCTTAATTATAGCAAAACAACTTTTCCCAATTGAGACCTTTTGTTTTCTATAATTAACATTGCTAACTTGCAACCTTTATCATGCTCCCACTAACATAATGATTAATAGCATAAGACTTATGCTCCCACTAGCTTCGACATGTACCCAAAACTCAACTGGACTTCTAGAAATCAATACTTTATTGACTTTCTTACCAAAGTTCAGATTTCTGATACTAGATTGCCTTGATAAGACTTTATCAATATCATACACCTCTCTTAGATAGCTCACATGTGTGTCTAAACAATTTCAGAACTATGAAAACGGATGTCGTAATCATAGTCTAAATTGTTTAGACCTTTTGCCATTTCTCATAAGTCAATGTTAGTGTGTCGGTTAACCACGCACGCTCCACTAACGACTTTGAGGACTGCAAATATCACAATTGCTATCTACTTAAAATCTACTTAGTGAAAGAGTTTCCTTACCATCATTTTCATGAATCGAAGAGAAACCTTATGACACTTAGATTTAATGGTGTAAGCGTTCCTATCCATGTGAATTTGTCAAAACCATATCCACATGACTAGGTTAGTGACAAATCCTAACTCATATGGATTGAAGTTGTGCAATCTTAACTTCTTACCACCTGGCAGCTCAAGGGTCTGCCATTGCTTGCAAGTAGTTATCCAAACAATTGAGAACATGTAGAACTCAAATGTATAGCCAATTTAACTGGAATGGGCACAGAAATGTCAACACGATAGGTTATAAACCTCTAGTTGTGTGCTAGTGATGAAATACAGGTTTTTGTTCTTGATTACTTCTTGAAACCCTTTCAGGATCTTTTAGACTCCCACTGTCTCCTTGACCTATAAGACTTTCTTGCCAAATATTCAAGAGATAGTGTGTGGATTCTAATCAAGACAGACACTTAACACAATTAGCCTTAGTTGATCTTTGTTTTATCCAAAACATCACACCTTACCAATTTCAAATGTATCAGAGTAGAAAACTTTTACTCTTGCGTTTGACAAGTGTTTTAAACCTTCTTTACGACTTGTCACTCAAGCTACAATCTTAGAGTATAACTCTATGAACTGTTTTCGAATGAAGTATGAATCATCTTCTTGATTTAACCACTTCAACAATTCATATCTCCTCTTCTTAACTCTCAGAATGTTCTTAGAGGATGAATTGTGATAAGGTCTCAAAATCATTAAGATGATCTTAAAACATGATACTAAAGTACTCTCCCATCTTTTCAGATTTGAGAAACTGTTATCCTTCTGCCTAAGTATAATCATATTTACTAAAACTTAGTAAATCATGATGAATATACATATCCATCTTTTGTGGTGGACTTTGACAAGTGCACAAGAAAGTGTACTTGATCCCTTAGTCCTTCTCTTGACTCACACATGCATATGAACAAGCAGTTAGTCTTAATTTTCCAAAGCTCTAAAGTTCTCATTCATCATACTATACAACTTGCATGATTCCAAGTTCCGGTCCAATTAAAACTTGGGTGATGAGAATCTTTCCTTATTTGGTAAATTTAGACACTACCACAAATGAAAGAATCAAATTCATATTTCCAATATTGCTATCAATGGAATCATATAAGCAACATCTTTTCCTTTTCCTACAAATGCCATTGTAAGGATATTTTAAAATAAACAAAAATAAAACTTTTCTTTTATTTTAAAACTTTGCAGAAAAACTAATCCTTACAATGCAAATGTATATGAACTTGTTGTCATCTATTCCTAAGCAATCTATCATAACTCTTAAGCACGTGCTCAAAATTCTGATCACCGAACCATGCGATCGAAATCCATCTTCGCGATCAGAATCAACATATACTTCCTTTAAGTTTCTTTACTTTTCTTTGATTCATAAGACATTAACATGTGACCCAGCCACATCATGTAATAAGAATCTCCAAGTAGGAACTTAATAGAGTTAGACAATGGAATTTACCTGAAATAAAGTCAAACTTATTGACTTTACCATCCTTAGGTAAGTTTGGCAGCTTCATAACCAAAGCCCCTTACTTTGGCAATAGAAATATATGGAACCTTAGGTAATAGTGTTGGATTAATGTCTAAGTCCATAACTATAATTGGTAAGACTTGACCCGACCCGACATGGTCCATTTGGGTTGCATACCATCATGCACTTGGATAGACTATAATGAGAGAAATAATACACTTATGGTTATTAATATATTATAAGTTCTAGTATATTAATAATAAGAATAATAAGATTATTTAATTAGTATTGATCAAGAATTAATCTAGGATTAATTAAGTGATCAAAAGAAGACTAATTAAATATATGGGTTGATTGTGTAAATCATCCATACCTGTATAGTGGGCTAATGCTCCATGGTGTATTTGTACCCATGGATCATGGAAATGAAAGGCCATGTCAATTAGGGTTTACATGGTGTAACCCTAACTATATAAGCATCTTATTCTTGACCAAAATCGGCACTAGAGTATGAAGTGAAAGGGCTAGCCGATTTCATGAGTTGTAGAATTCTCTCAAGCTATTCTAAGTGTTTTGGTGATTGTGATTCCATTTGAGGCTTCCATACTATTGGGGCTAGGCACTCAGGCTTCATGAAGACTTTCTACATCAAGAGGTAAGTATTCTATCTTGTTACACTCATTGTTTTGTATGCTAGATTAGGATAATACCTTGGAAGTTCTTATTTGCATGTATAATAGAGAAAACATAGATCCAAGGTATTTAGGGTTGCATGTACACTTAGGAGTGTTAGAATGCTCAAAACCCAACAGTGGTATCAAATCCTAGGCTTGTTTTCTATTATACTTGATGCAAATTGCTGAAAAATGCTGAAAAACTCGATTTTCTGGCTTTTTGGGCACTGTACTCGCCGAGTCCACTGATGAACTCGCCGAGTACATGAGTAAAATCATCCTACTCGCCGAGTAGGTTCATGCACTCGCCGAGTAGGAGCCCCAGACAGCATATTATCGAGGTTTTTGGCTTGAAATGGACTAGGAACATTACCCTAAGTTGTTTTTGAACTTATAAACTTGTTTTTGATGTGGTAATGTTCATGCTAATCCATTTTCAAAGATAATTGTCAATAGATTCATGTTTTGTATTAGTTTAAGGTTTAGACTAATTACATGAAAAAGTTTGATTTGAATTATCTTGTTCTTATGAGTTGCTTAGATTAATAGAAAAGTTAATTGAAATAGTTGTTTTCAATCCATTTTAATCTAAGAGTTGAGTATAAAATGTGTTTGTGTAACTTGTCCTCAAGTTACATGAAGAGTCACATTAAAGACTCATAAAATTCATAAAAGTTGGCAATGGTTACAAAATGAAGAGTCTTGTGTCATTGAATAATTTTTTATGACTCCATAACTTGTCCTCAAGTTATGGAAGTTCAAGAGTCACTTCATTAAAGAAAATTATGTAACCATAATTAAATCCATAAGTTATAAAATAAAGAAAAAGTTAGTTCTTTTATTAGTTTAAAGTCTTCCATAACTTGTCCTCAAGTTATGGAACTTGAAGAGTTTTTGGATTAAAACTACTTTAAACACATAAGTTATGGAATTAATTAGTTTTGAATAGTTTCAAAAGTTGCCCTCAAGTTTTGGAATTTGAAAAAGTTTTCAAGTATGAATACTTTAATTCCAAGTTAGCCCTTAGAATTTTAAAAGTTAAAATTCAACCCTTATACTTTATAATATTATAAGTTAATAATAATAATAATATATATATATATATATGTATATATATATATATATATATATATATATATATATATATATATATAAGAGTAAAGTCAGTCTTACCAAGTAATTTGCATGGTTACTTCACACCTTGTTTTGTGATCCTCGGCATCCCAGTCACAAAACCTGAAGGGCACACTCGAGATTGAAACATGCCTTTGAACAGTTCAATGAATCTCAAAGATCTAGGAGTTTCAAATCCAATTAAAACCTAATAATACATTTCGTTTATCTTGGTGGAAATTGGTGAATCGTCATTCACCTACCTTCAAATATTTTATAGCTTGGATTACGGCATACCTCTTCTAAGTTATAAAATAGTTTGTTGGGTCCTAGCCTTAATATTTCATATTGGGTGTCATATTAAGGACTTTAAATCAACTATCTTGAATATCTCCCAAAAGATGTCTGGTTTAGACACCTATGATCTTCCCAAATCTCTTGAAACAAGGTTTCCTAATGAAAATGATGTCCCATGGATATCATACTTCTTTCTCCTCCTCCAACTATTCTCCCTAACCCACAGGTTCTCAAAAAAAAAGTTTAAGGTCACTCAAGCCCTATTGGCAAGGCAAGGTCTAGGTGTGAACACATTTTGGAGATGTAGTCACATATTGACTAGCCGGGAGAGTTGGGTGTCAAAGTCTTGAGAAAGTTGGTGGTTCAACTACTTTCTAAGTCACATAGTGAGTTCTTTTGGAGCACCTATGAAACAGACTATGACAAGACCCTTAATGATCTTATCTATTTGCTAAGATCAACTTCCTAAAACTTTATGGACAATTACAATGATAACATTGGATATCTAGTAAAGCTCTCTCTTCCCAGTGGAAAGGGATCAGCCATAGTCAACTCGGTTGACCTAATGGTAAAGAGAAAAGCTAAATCTATGATAGTCTCGTGTACCATTATCAAAGGGTCCATATGTTTATATTGCCAAAGGAAGGGGCATTGGTTGCGAAGCTGCCAAATTTACCTAAGGATGTTAAAGTCAATAAGTTTGACTCTACTTCAGGTAAAGTCCACTATCTAACTCTGTTAAGTTTCTATTCTGAGATTCTTGATACATGATGTGACTGGGTCACATGGTGATGTTTTAAGAATCAAAGAAAAGTGAAGAAACCTAAAGAAAGAATATGCTGAATCTGATCGCATAGATGGATTTCTATCGCATAGTTTGAAGATCGGATTCTTGAGCTACTTCTTAGGAGTTATGAGATATTGCTTAAGGAATAGATAACAACAAGTTTTCATATGGATTGTAAGGATAAGTTTTTCCGCAAAGTTTTAAAATAAAAGAAATTTTTTTTTGATTTTATTTATTTTAAAATATCCTTATAATGGCTTTTGAGGAAAAATTGTTGCTTATATGATTCCATTAAGAGCAAGAGTGGAAATATGAAATTGATTCTTTCATTTGTGGTAATGTCTAGATTTACCAAATAAGGAAAGATTTTCATCACCCAAGTTTCAATAGGACCGGAACTTGGAATCATGCAAGTTGTAAAGCATGATGGATGAGAACTTTCAAGTTTTGGAAAATTAAGACTAAATTACTTGTTTACATGGATGTGTGAGTCAAGTAAAGGACTAAAGGATCGAGTACACATTCTTGTGCACTGATTAAGTCCACCACAAAAGTTTGATAAGACTATTCGTCATAGTTTACTAAAGCTCAGTAAATATGATTATACTTACATGCTTAAGTGTAACCCTGAGACATTGGAAAAAAGGTTCCAATGTATGGCAGAGCGAATAAGAAGAATCAAATTAGGCAGAAGGATAAAAGTTTCTCAAATCTGAAAAGATGGGAGAGTACTTTAGTATTAGTTTTGTGATCATCATAATGATTAAGTAACCATAGCACAATTAGTTCTCTAAGGAAGTCTTAGTGCATTCTTATGACTAAGAAGAGGGATCTTGAATTGTTGAAATGGTTAAATCAAGAAGATGAGTCATACTTCGTTCCAATACAAGTCTTAGAGTCATACTCCAAGATTGTCATTTGAGTGATATGTCTTAAAGAAGGTTTAAAACACTTGTCAAATGTAAGGGTAAAAGTTTTCTACTCTTGTACATTTGAAATTGGTAAGTTGTGATGTTTTGGATAAAACAAAGACCAACTTAGGCCAATTGGGTAAAGTGTTTTTCTTGATAAGAATCCACACTATCTCTTGGTTGTTTGACAAGGGTGTCTTATAGGTCAAGAGGACAGTGGGAGTCTTAAAAGTCTTGAAAGTCTCAAGAACTAATCAAGAATAAAACCTAAAGTTCTTCACTAGCACACAACTTGAGGTTTATAACCTATCGTGTTGACATATTCTGTGCCCATTCCAGTTAAAAGTTGGCTTTGCATATGAGTTCTTAGAGTTCTGAATGTGTTGCACAACAACTTGAAAGCAATGACAGGCCCTTGAGCAGCCAGGTGGCAAGAAGTTAAGATGGAGTTCGGTCCATATGAGTTTGGATTTGTCATTATCTTTGTCTTGTGATTATGGTTTTGACAATTCACATGGATAAGAACACATACACCATTAAATCTAAGTGTCATAAGGTTTCTCTCCGATTCATGAAAATGATGGTGAGGAAACACTTTCACTAAGTAGATTTTAGCTAGATAGCAATTGTGATTTTTGCTTTCTCGAAGTCGTTAGTGGAGAGTGTGTGGTTTATCGGCACACTAACTGGACTTGTGAGAAGTGGCAAAAAGGTCTAAACATTATGATTACGACATACCTCTTCATAATTGTTTAGACTCACAAGTGTGCTATCTAAGGGAAGGTGTATGATTTTGATAAAGTTTTATCAAAACAATCTAGTATCAGAAATCTGAACTTTGGTAAGAAAGTCAATGAAGTATTGATTTCTAGAAGTCCAGCTGATTTCTGAGTACATGTCAAAGCTAGTGGGAGCATAAGTGTTATGCTAATAATCATCATGTTAGTGGGAGCATGATCATTATGATAAGTATTGCAAGTTAGCAATGTTAATTATAGAAAACAAAAAGTTTCAACTCGTGAGGTTGTAGGGGTTGGAAAAGTTGTTTTGCTATAATTAAGGGAGAGGAAATTATACTTCATCTCAAATCTATAAGCTTAGATCGTGAGGTTTCAATTATTTAGTCAAGGATATATATGAATTTCATGTTGGAATGGCTCAACATAAGGAAATTCTGTATATGGATCCATTATTTGCGTTCTAAAATTCGATTATGATTACGGCATCCCTTTTCATAATCTGAATTATGAGAACTTGGCAAATTGAAATGGACATATTATAGCAAAAGACTGGTTTAGTCTTTATGTGAGACATCATTAATCGATTCCCATATGCTTCGGATATAGGATCGATTACATGTGCTATATTCATCCTTTCTAAAATTTTCCAAATGCCTAGGGCATTAAGAAGGGAAAAGGTTTAGAACTGGTATGACTAAAAGGATTAAACAATTGTCGAGGACAATCTAAGGTTTACCAAAGATTGGTTGCTCAGGGACAGTTGGAAGTATAGTGATAATTCTGGAAGGACCATATTGACATAATCTGTAAGGAGGCAACTCTTGGGCAGAAGTGATAGTCAAAATGGAATCTGGAAATGTTTCAAAGTTAGAATTTTCAATCTGTTTAAGATTAGGAAACTTAATGCAAGAAGGATGTTTCCAAGGAGCTGATCTCCTTTGGAATACTCTGTAATGGTTGTTGTCAAGTCTTTATGACTTTGTACATAATCATTACAAGAGGATCGATGCATATAAGTTTAGAATCTAACAGATTTCAGTAAATGGCATGAATTTGGAATTCTTGCAATTGCGGTAAGGACTTGGGAGTGTGAAAAGAGAATCATTGAAGTAATGTTCAATTGATCTAGTTCACAAAGTAAAGATCATAGACAAACATAGTATGCATACTTGGTGTATGGCATGACTAGTGTTTAAGAAAACATAGTGTACATGCTTGGAGCATGGGACAACTATTGTTTTAAATTCAAGAATAAAGTTGATAGCTGAAATAGTATACAATGAATAATGTGTAATCATATGGTGATAAATAAAAGGTGTTTTATTTATGTTCAAAGAGTTGATACCATATTGGATTCAATTATTATTGTGTTTCATTTTGCATGTTTTGACTTCCCGAATAAACTGGGTTATCCTTTCGGAATGACTAAGTTATTCAAACCATCCACAGTCGGTCATATGTTGGAAGTAGATATGAATTAAGACTGTCATGATGGGTTGTAGAGGTCTAAGGTGTTGGACAAGGCTACAACAATCATGAGTGCTCATAAGTTCTGAGTATTGGATTCAACCCGCGCTCATTGGAATCACTTCATGGATTTTATCACGAGTGATCATGAGACGATAATATCTTATATTCTTCAAACCTAGAGATATGAGTTGTTACTATGAGTTGATAGTACATTGATTGCACGTAAACGCATACGGTAACTCGGTGTTATAAAACGTGCCTTTGTGTATCATTCAACAAGTAGTAGAGCAAGCCATATGAGTCGAAGTTTATCCGTTCCTTTTACCTTCGGGATAAAAGCGATATCTGTGGGCCCCTCAATGATTTGATGATGACAAATGGAAGTGCTCGGCCGGGCCAGGACTGATTTGATTTGTTCAATTAGTCAGTCGTCATAAATCGGAAATCGGGAAACAACAAATGGACAGAGAGAATGATTATAATCCATGTCTCAGTCCATATGATATCTAGAATGGAGGAATATATGATCCCTTATCTAATGGACAAGTCACTGACAAAGGTCAGAGTTCATCTACAAGGTCAGAGTTCGACAGAAGCTTTTGAGAGCTACGATTGCCAGTTAGGTTTGAAGTCATACACAATAATAGTTTTAGACTTATCCAAGTGGGAGACTGTTGGATTAATGTCTAAGTCTATAACTATAATTGGTATGACTTGACCCGATCCGACATGGTCCATTTGGGTTGCATACCATCATGCACTTGGATAGACTATAATGAGAGAAATAAGACACTTATGGTTATTAATATATTATAAGTTCTAGTATATTAATAATAAGAATAATAAGATTATTTAATTAGTATTGATCAAGAATTAATCTAGGATTAATTAAGTGATCAAAAGAAGACTAATTAAATATATGGGTTGATTGTGTAAATCATCCATACCTGTATAGTGGGCTAATACTCCATGGATAATCAAGTTGGGCTAAAACCCATAGGATGGTCCATGGATGCTCCATGGTGTATTTGTACCCATGGATCATGGAAATGAAAGGCCATGTCAATTAGGGTTTACATGGTGTAACCCTAACTATATAAGCATCTTATTCTTGACCAAAATCGGCACTAGAGTATGAAGTGAAAGGGCTAGCCGATTTCATGAGTTGTAGAATTCTCTCAAGCTATTCTAAGTGTTTTGGTGATTGTGATTCCATTTGAGGCTTCCATACTATTGGGGCTAGGCACTCAGGCTTCATGAAGACTTTCTACATCAAGAGGTAAGTATTCTATCTTGTTACACTCATTGTTTTGTATGCTAGATTAGGATAATACCTTGGAAGTTCTTATTTGCATGTATAATAGAGAAAACATAGATCCAAGGTATTTAGGGTTGCATGTACACTTAGGAGTGTTAGAATGCTCAAAACCCAACAAAGAGTACATGGGACTATCTCAGACTTAGCCTTTCTCTTTACCATTTGGTCAACCAAGTTGAATTTGGCCAATTCCATTCCATTGGGAAGAGAATGCATTTCTGGATTTCTTGTGTCACTATTGTCCTTGTCCATAAAGTTTTGGGAAGTTGATCTCCTAATCAAATTTGCCTTACTAGTACACTAAATCATTTCTGATTTAGCAGCACCAAGCAAATAGATAAGATCATTAAGGGTCTTGTCATATTCTGTTTCATAGGAGTCCCAAGGAACTCACTGTTGGATTAATGTCTAAGTCCATAACTATATTTGGTATGTACTTGACCCGACCCGGCATGGTCCATTTGGGTTGCACCTCACCGACACAATTTATATGGATAATCTTTTGAGAATAGTATGTTTATGATTAATATTAATATATTATAAGTTCTAATATATTAATATGGAATCATATTATTTAATTAGTATTAATCAAGAATTAATTTATAATTAATTAAGTGATCAAAAGGAACTAATTAAATATGGACTCTTATATATATGGAATGGGCCAAGTTCATTTAGGTTGGGCTAAGCTTTCATGGATAGTCCATGGAGTGTTTAACCCATGGATCCTAGGAAATGAAAGGTCATGGGTATTAGGGTTTAACCCTAATCCTCCATACTATATAAAGATGTCTTTGGTTGGTGAAATAGGCACTAGTGTGGATACACTAAAGAAGGGCTAGCCAATTTCACTAGAGAGAACCAAGTAATCATATTCTCTAAAGTATTCCAAGGTGTCTTGGTGATTTGTGATTCCACTTGAGGCTTCTACACTATTGGGGCTAAGCTCTTAAAGCTTGAAGACATCAAGCTACATCAAGAGGTATGTATTCTATCTTGTTACATTCATAGTTTTTGTATGCTAGATTAGGATAATACCTTGGATGTTCTTATTTGCATGTATATTAGAGAAAACATAGATCCAAGGTAATTAGGGTTGCATGTACACTTAGGAAGTGTTAGAATGCTCAAAACCCAACAGTGGTATCAGAGCCAGGTTGTTTTCTGTTATATTGATGCAAATATTTTATTTTCCAAGTTGAAAAAAAAAGGAAAAAACCATGAAGTTTGTCAAATTTTAAGATAATTACTTGTTCTTGTGAAAAACTAATTATTTGTAAAATTTGAATAATTTGCTTTATGAGTTGAATTAGGTCAAATTTAATAAAAGATAAAATGATATGATTATTTTATTAGTTTTAAAAGTTTGATCTAAAGAGTTTTATTTTTTGAAACCTCCATAAGTTATGGATATGAAAAGGTTTTTAAAAAAAATTGATTCAAAGTTTTTATGGAGTTACAAAATTTGGTGTTAATGTTTTAAAGGATTCCATAACTTAAGAATAAGTTATGGATCACCAAAAGTTTTTTGTGTTACCTTGTTTTATGAGTGAATTTAGATTAATGAATAAAATTATGTGATAGTTGGTTTTAATCCAAATTAATCTAAAAGAAGTTCATAAAATGTGTTTATGTAACTTATAAGTCACATTTATGAATCTTAAAACTCATAAAAGTTGGCAAAGGTTACAAAAATGAAGAGTCTAGTTCTAATTAAAAGGTGTTATGACTCCATAATTTGTCCTCAAGTTATGGAGGACCAAGAGTCTCTTCATTAAATAATAAATTAAAAAAAAAGTGTAACCTTAATTAATTCCATAAGTTATAAAATAAAGAAAAAGTTAATTCTTTTATTAGTTTAAAGTCTTCCATAACTTGTCCTCAAGTTATGGAACTTGAAGAGTTTTTGGATTAAAACTACTTTAAACACATAAGTTATGGAATTAATTAGTTTTGAATAGTTTCAAAACTTGCCCTCAAGTTTTGGAATTTGTAAAGTTTTCTCTTATGAATACTTTAATTCCAAGTTAGCCCTTAGAATTTTAAATGTTAAAATTCAACCCTTATACTTTATAATATTATAAGTTAATAATATATATATATATATATATATATATATATATATGTATAAGAGTAAAGTCAGTCTTACCGCTAGTACGCCTCATTCACGAAGCCGGTCTATAAGGTGGGTATAAGGTTGTTGCCTATAAAATGGCAACTTAATGGGTGTCCACTCTCACCCACCGCTTGCTTGACCGGTGGAGGGTCGTTAGCCGAACGGGTTTGACAAGACTATAATTAACCCTTCATTAAAAGTATTAATGATAAATACTAAGTAACTAAACTCTTAATAATACCCAATCTTAGTTACTTAGAAAAATGTGAATAAGGTGCTAATCCATGAAATTACACTTTGCACTTTGTTTAAGTCGGTTAGTGGAGCGTGTGTGGTTAACCAGCACACTAACTCGTATTTAACAAGGTAGGCAAAGGGTAACTTAATGTTTATCATAGTATCGGTGGAGCGTGTGTGGTTAACCGGCACATCGATTGAGGGGTAAACACTTAAGGGTACCAAGTAATTTGCATGGTTACTTCACACCTTGTTTTGTGATCCTCGGCATCCCAGTCACAAAACCTGAAGGGCACACTCGAGATTGAAACATGCCTTTGAAAAAGTTCAATGAATCTCAAAGATCTAGGAGTTTCAAAACCAATTAAAACCTAATAATTCATTTCGTTTATCTTGGTGGAAATTGGTGAATCGTCATTCACCTACCTTCAAATATTTTATAGCTTGGATTACGACATACCTCTTCTAAGTTATAAAATAGTTTGTTGGGTCCTAGCCTTAATATTTCATATTGGGTGTCATATTAAGGATTTTAAATCAACTATCTTGAATATCTCCCAAAAGATGTCTGTAATAGACACTTATGATCTTCCCAAATCTAGTGAAACAAGGTTTCCTAAATGAAGATGATGTCCTTTGGATATCATACTTCTTTCACCTCCTCCAATTATTCTCCCCAACCCACAAGTTCTTGAAAAGTTTAAGGTCACTCAAGCCCTATTGGCAAGGCAAGGTCTAGGTGTGAACACATCTTGGAGATGTAGTCACATATTGACAAGTCGGGAGAGTTGGGTGTCAAAGTCTTGAGAAAATTGGTGGTTCAATCACTTTCTAAGTCACATAGTGAATTCCTTTGGGACACCTATGAAACAGACTATGACAAGACCCTTAATGATCTTATCTATTTGCTAAGATCAACTTCCTAAAACTTTATGGACATTGACAATGATGACATTGGATATCCAGTAAAGCATTCTCTTCCCAATGGAAAGGGATCGGCCATAGTCAACTCGGTTGACCAAATGGTAAAGAGAAAAACTAAGTCTGTGATAGTCTCGTGTACCATTATCAAAGGGTCCATACGTTTATATTGCCAAGGGAAGGGGCATTGGTTGCGAAGCTGCCAAATTTACCTAAGGATGTTAAAGTCAATAAGTTTGACTCTACTTCAGGTAAAGACCACTATCTAACTCTGTTAAGTTTCTATTCTGAGATTCCTGATACATGATGTGACTGGGTCACATGGTGATGTTTTAAGAATCAAAGAAAAGTGAAGAAACTTAAAGAAAGAATATGCTGAATCTGATGGCTTAGATGGATTTCTATCGCATAGTTTGAAGATCGGATTCTTGAGCAACTTCTTAGGAGTTATGAGATATTGCTTAGGAATAGATAACAACAAGTTTTCATATGGATTGTAAGGATAAGTTTTTCCGCAAAGTTTTAAAATAAAAGAAATTTTTTTTGATTTTATTTATTTTAAAATATCCTTACAATGGCTTTTGAGGAAAAATTGTTGCTTATATGATTCCATTAAGAGCAAGAGTGGAAATATGAAGTTGATTCTTTCATTTGTGGTAATGTCTATATTTACCAAATAAGGAAAGATTCTCATCACCCAAGTTTCATTTGGACCGGGACTTGGAATCATGCAAGTTATATAGCATGATGAATGAGAACTTTCAAGTTTTGGAAAAATTAAGACTAATTACTGGTTCACATGGATGTGTGAGTCAAGTGAAGGACTAAAGGATCGAGTACACAGTCTTGTGCACTAATTAAGTCCACCACAAAAGATCGATAAGATTATTCGTCATAGTTTACTAAAGCTCAGTAAATATGATTATACTTACATGCTTAAGTGTAACTCTGAGACATTGGAAAAGGTTCCAATGTAAGGCAGAGCGAATAAGAAGAATCAAATTAGGCAGAAGGATAAAAGTTTCTCAAATCTAAAAAGAATGGAGAGTACTTTAGTATCAGTTTTTGTGATCATCTTAATGATTAAGAAACCATATCAAAATTAGTTCTCTAAGGAAATCTTAGTGCATTCTTATGACTAAGAAGAGGAACTTGAATTGTTGAAATGGTTAAATCAAGAAGATGAGTCATACTTCGTTCCAATACAAGTCTTAGAGTCATACTCCAAGATTGTCATTTGAGTGACATGTCTTAAAGAAGGTTTAAAACACTTGTCAAATGTAAGAGTAAAAATTTTCTACTCTTCTACATTTGAAATTGGTAAGTTGTGATGTTTTGGATAAAACAAAGACCAACTTAGGCCAATTGGGTAAAGTGTTTTTCTTGATTAGAATCCGCACTATCTCTTGCATGTTTGACAAGGGAGTCTTATATGTCAAGAGGACAGTGGGAGTCTTAAAGGTCTTGAAAGTCTCAGGAAATAATCAAGAATAAAACCTGAAGTTCTTCACTAGCACACGACTTGAGGTTTATAACCTATCGTGTTGACATATCTGTGCCCATTCCAGTTAAAGTTGGCTTTGCATATGAGTTCTTAGAGTTCTCAGTTTGTTGCATAACAACTTCGAAGCAATGGCAGGCCCTTGAGCTGCCAGGTGGCAAGAAGTTAAGATTGAGTTCAATCCATATGGTTTTGGATTTGTCATTATCTTTGTCTTGTGATTATGGTTTGACAAATTCATATGGGTAGGAACTCATACACCATATAAATCTAAGTGTCATAAGGTTTCTCTCCGATTCATGAAAATGATGGTGAGGAAACGCTTTCACTAAGTAGATTTTACGAAGATATCAATTGTGTTATTTGCATTTTCAAAAGTCGTTAGTGGAGCGCGTGTGGTTAACCGGCACACTAACATGGACTTGTGAGAAATGGAAAATGCCTAAGCAATTGAGACCATGATTACGGTATCCCTTTTCATGGTTCTTGAAATTGCTTAGACACACAGGTGAGCTATCTACGGAAAGGGTGTATGAATCTAAATTTCAGACTGTCCAGCTGATTTCTAAGTACATGTCAAAGCTAGTGGGAGCATAAGTGTTATGCTAATAATCATCATGTTAGTGGGAGCATGATAATTATGATAAGTATTGCAAGTCAGCAATGTTAATTATAGAAAACAAAAGTTTCAATTGGGAAAAAGTTGTTTTGCTATAATTAAGGGAGAGGAAATTATGCTTCATCTCAAATCTATAAGCTTAGATCGTGAGGTTTTAATCATTTAGTCAAGGATATATATGAATTTCATGTTGGAATGGCTCAACATAAGGAAATTCTGTATATGGGTCCATTATTTGCGTTCTAAAATTCGATTATGATTACGGCATCCCTTTTCATAATCTGAATTATGAGAACTTGGCAAATTGAAATGGAAATATTATAGCAAAAGACTGGTTTAGTCTTTATGTAAGACATCATGAATCGTGTCCCATATGCTTCGGATATAGGATCGATTACATGTGCTATATTCATCCGTTCTAAAATTTTCCAAATGCCTGGGGCATTAAGAAGGGAAAAGGTTTAGAACTGGATATGACTACAAGGATTAAACAATTGTCGAGGACAGTCTAAGGTTTACCAAAGATTGGTTACTCAAGGACAATTGGAAGTATAGTGATAATTCTGGAAGGACCATATTGACATAATCTGTAAGGAGGCAACTCTTGTTCAGAAGTGATAGTCAAAATGGAATCTGGAAATGTTTCAAAGTTAGAATTTTCAATCTGTGTAAGATTAAGGAAACTTAATGCAAGAAGGATATTTCCAAGGAGTTGATCTCCTTTGGAATACTCTGTAATGATTGTTGCCAAGTCTTTATGACTTTGTGCATAATCATTACGAGAGGATCAAAGCATATAAGTTTAGAATCTAACAGATTTCAGTAAATGGCATGAATTTGGAATTCTTGCATTTGCGGTAAGGATTTGGGAGTGTGAAAAGAGAATCATTGAAGTTTTGTTCAATTGATCTAGTTCACAAAGTAAGGATCATAGACAAACATAGTATGCATACTTGGTGTGTGGCATGACTAGTGTTTAAGAAAACATAGTGTACATGCTTAGAGCATGGGACAACTATTGTTTTAAATTCAAGAATAAAGTTGATAGCTGAAACAGTATACAATGAATAATGTGTAATCATATGGTGATAAATAAAAGGTGTTTTATTTATGTTCAAAGATTTGATACCATATTGGATTCAATTATTATTGTGTTTCACTTTGCATGTTTTGACTTCCCGAATAAACTAGGTTATTCTTCCGAAATGACTAAGTTATTCAAACCATCCACAGTCGGTCATATGTTGGAAGTAGATATGAATTAAGACTGTCATGGGTTGGCTTGTAGAGGTCTAAGGTGTTGGACAAAGGGCTACAACACTCATGAGTGCTCATAAGTTCTGAGTATTGGATTCAACCCGCGCTCATTGGAATCACTTCATGGATTTTATCACGAGTGATCATGAGACGATAATATCTTATATTCTTCAAACCTAGAGATATGAGTTGTTACTATGAGTTGATAGTACATTGATTGCACGAAAACGCATTTGGTAACTCGGTGCTATAAAACGTGCCGTTGTGTATGATTCAACAAGTAGTAGAACAAGCCATATGAGTCGAAGTTTATCCATTCCTTTTACCTTCAGGATAAAAGCGATATCTGTGGGCCCCTCGATGATTGGATGATGACAAATGGAAGTGCTCGGCCAGGACAGGACTGATTTGATTTGTTCAATTAGTCAGTCGTCATAAATCGGAAATCGGGAAACAACAAATGGACAGAGAGAATGATTATAATCCATGTCTCAGTCCATATGATATCTAGAATGGAGGAATATATGATCCCTTATCTAATGGACAAGTTCGTTGACAAGATCAGATTTCGACAGCAGCTTTAAGAGCTACGATTGCCAGTTAGGTTTGAAGTCATACGCAATAATAGTTTTAGACTTATCCAAGTGGGAGACTGTTGGATTAATGTCTAAGTCCATAACTATATTTGGTATGTACTTGACCCGACCCGGCATGGTCCATTTGGGTTGCACTTCACCGACACAATTTATATGGATAATCTTTTGAGAATAGTATGTTTATGATTACTATTAATATATTATAAGTTCTAATATATTAATATGGAATCATATTATTTAATTAGTATTGATCAAGAATTAATTTAAAATTAATTAAGTGATCAAAAGGAACTAATTAAATATGGACTCTTATATATATGGAATGGGCCAAGTTCATTTAGGTTGGGCTAAGCTTTCATGGATAGTCCATGGAGTGTTTAACCCATGGATCCTAGGAAATGAAAGGTCATGGATATTAGGGTTTAACCCTAATCCTCCATACTATATAAAGATGTCTTTGGTTGGTGAAATAGGCACTAGTGTGGATACACTAAAGAAGGGCTAGCCAATTTCACTAGAGAGAACCAAGTAATCATATTCTCTAAAGTATTCCAAGGTGTCTTGGTGATTTGTGATTCCACTTGAGGCTTCCACACTATTGGGGCTAAGCTCTTAAAGCTTGAAGACATCAAGCTACATCAAGAGGTATGTATTCTATCTTGTTACATTCATAGTTTTTGTATGCTAGATTAGGATAATACCTTGGATGTTCTTATTTGCATGTATATTAGAGAAAACATAGATCCAAGGTAATTAGGGTTGCATGTACACTTAGGAAGTGTTAGAATGCTCAAAACCCAACACTCACTATGTGACTTAGAAAGTGATTGAACCACTAACTTTCTTAAGACTTTGACACCCAACTCTCCCGGCTTGTCAGCATGTGACTTCATCTACAAGATGTGATCACACCTAGACCTTGCCTTGCCAATAGGGCTTGAGTGACCTTGAACTTGTGGGTTAGGGAGAATAATTGGAGGAGGTGGAGGAAGTGAAGTTCCAAGATATTTGGGAAGATCATAGATGTCTGAACTTGACATCTCTTGGGAGATACTCAAGATAATTGATTTAAAGTCCTTAATATGACACCCAATATGAAATATTAAGGCTAGGACCCAACAAACTATTTTATAACTTGGAAGAGGGATGCCGTAATCCAAGCTATAGAATATTTAAAGGTAGGTGAATGACGATTCACCAATTTCCACCATGCAAAACGAAATAATTAATTAGGTTTTAATTGGATTTGAAATTCCTAGATCTTTGAGATTCATTGAACCTTCAATGGCATGTTTCAATCTCGAATGTGCCCTTCAGGTTCTGTGACTGGGATGCTGAGGATCACAAAACAAGGTGTGAAGTAACCATGCAAATTACTTGGTACCCTTAAGTGTTTACCCCTGAATCGATGTGCTGGTTAACCACACATGCTCCATCGATACTATGATGAACATTAAGTTACCCTTTGCCTACCTTGTTAAATACGAGTTAGTGTGCCGGTTAACCACACACACTCCACTAACCGACTTACACAAAGTGCAAAGTGTAATTTCATGGATTAGCACCTTATTCACATTTTCCTAAGTAACTAAGATTGGGTATTATTAAGAGTTTAGTTACTTAGTATTTATTATTAATACTTTTAATGAAGGGAGAAGTATAGTCCTGTCAAACCCGTTCGGCTAACGACCCTCCACAAGTCAAGGAAGCGGTGGGTGAGAGTGGACACCCATTAAACTGCCATTTTATAGGCCGTAACCTTATACCCCCCTTATAGACCGGCTTCGTGAATGAGGCCTACTAACGGTAAGACTGACTTTAGTCTTATACATATATATAAATATTATTAACTTATAATATTATAAAGTATAAGGGTTGAATTTTAACTCTTTAAAATTCTAAGGGCTTAACTTGGAATTAAAGTATTCATAAAAGAAAACTTTTCAAATTCGAAAACTTGAGGGCATGTTTTGAAACTATTCAAAACTCTTGTATTTTCAAAACTTATGAGTTTTAATTAAAGTATCAAAACTTTTAATGAAGAGACTCTTCATTTTTTTATAACCTAAGGCATTTTTATGAGTTTTTAAGATTCATAAATGTGATTCTTCATATAACTTGAGGACAAGTTACAAATACACATTTTATGAACAACTTTTAGATTAATTTGGATTGAAAACATCTAACACATATTTTTCATTAATCTAAAAAATAACTCATAAAACAAGGAAACATAAAACTTTTGGTAATCCATAACTTATGGAGTTAAATGTTTGTTTTATGATGAAACTTTTCATGTTTCATAACTTAAGAATAAGTTATGGAATTCTTTAAAACATTAACACAAAATTTTGTAACTCCATAAAAACTTTGAATCAATTTTTTTTAAACCTTTTCATATCCATAACTTATGGAGGTTTCAAAAAACTCTTTAGATCAAACTTTTAAAACTAATAAAATAATCATATCATTTTATCCTTTACTAAATTTGACCTAATTCAACCCATATAGCAAATGATTCAAATTTAATAATTAGTTTTTCACAAAAAAAAAGTAATTATCTTAAAATTTGACAAACGTCATGTTTTTTTTCCTTTTTTTTCAACTTTGAAAATAAAACATTTGCAGCAATATAACAGAAAACAACCCATGGCTCTGATACCACTGTTGGGTTTTGAACATTCTAACACTCCTATGGTGTACATACAACCCTATAAACCTTGGATCTATGTTTTCTCTATTATACATGCAAATAAGAACATTCCAAGGCTTTAATCCTAACTAGCATATTATGATGCTCTTAATCTACAAAGTACTAGTTAGATGACATACCTTTTGATGTAGCTTGATGTCTTCAAGCTTTAAGAGCTTAGCCCCAATAGTGTGGAAGCCTCAAATGGAATCACAAATCACCAAAACACCTTGGACGACTTTTGAGAATATGTATACTTGGATCTCTATAGTGAAATCGGCTAGCCCTCTTAGTGTACCCACACTAGTGCCAATTTCACCAACCATGGACATCTTTATATAGTATAGAAACTAGGGTTAAGCCCATGACCTTTCATTTCATATGATCCATGGGTTAAACACTCCATGGACTATCTATGAAAGCTTAGCCCAACCTCAATGAACTTGGCCCATTCCATATATATAAGAGTCCATATTTAATTAGTTCATTTTGATCACTTAATTAATTCTAAATTAAGTCTTGATCAATACTAATTAAATAATATGATTCCATATTAATATATTAGAACTTATAATATATTAATATAAATCATAAATATACTATTCTCAAAAGACTATCCATATAAATTGTGTCGGTGAAGTGCAACCCAAATGGACCATGCCGGGTCGGGTCAAGTACATACCAAATATAGTTATTGACTTAGACAGTAATCCAACACTAATAACATATGATGACATATCTTTATAGAGTTTACGGCCCTAATACCATATCCCCATGAGTTTACGGCCATAAACTCATGGCTGGTGTGCTCTTGGATGCATTAAGGTCTTATAACACTTGTGGAACTAGGCTAGGTTCAATTCTAGGTCATAGGAAGGGCTTAAGGCCTCATATAGACCATTTTAGGGAGTTTACGGTTCATGACCACTCCTTGAGGTGTTTACGGCTGTAAAAACATGAGTTTATGGTCGTAAAATCATGTTAGCCCATTCCTTTTGTTGTTTGGTGGTTCTAACTCATGCATGCAAGGTTCTAGTCACTTACAAGAGCATAGGAAGGTGTTAAAGGCACTTAAACACCTTGGAAAGGTGTTTACGGTCTATGAAGGTGTTCTTGTGTAGTTTACTACCTTAAACACATGATTTTACGGTAGTAAACTCATGTTTGTCCATGAATCCTATGTTTTGGTGCATCAAACGAAGGATTACAAGGCTCTAGGCACTCATGGAAGCTTTTGGAGGTGTTTGAGGGGTAGCTTAACACCTAAATAAGTGTTTATGGTCCTTGAAGATGGGTTTACGGTCTAAGGATGTTCTTAGACCGTAAAATCATGTTTACTCCCCATTTATTACGATTTTGGTGTTCTAAGTCCTTTCATGCAAGCCTCTAAGTCATTGTTAAGCATTAGATAGGGTTTGGAAGGGTTTTTGGGCACCAAAACCCTCTTTCAAGGTGTTTACGGTTTTGGGATCCTCCCAAGACCGTAAACTCTTGTTCTTGGGGTTTTTGGATGCTTAAGCCACGAATTTGCAAGCTAAAAGAGTTAAACAACAAGCTAGGAAGGTTAACTTACCGGTTTGGAGCTTGAAGGGGCGATTTTTGACCAAAACCCGATTTGTAGAGAGAGAAAGTGTTTAAGGTGGGGAAAAGGGTGGGATGAAACCCACTCAACACTTATATAGGGTGGAGTTTATGGCCTGGTTGGGGGATCACCTGACACCCACCGCAAACGGGGTTTTTCACGACTACCGTTAAACACGGCAAATTTTAAAATTATACCTCATTAATTTTGGTTTGCTTGACGAATATTATTCAGAATATTCCAACGGGTTTAAATCCGGTCAAAAATATTTTGTGATAAATTTGGCTAATTTTTGACGTGCTTAATTTCGACGTTAAAACTAACGGAAATTTTTGGGTTGTCACATCATCCCCCCATTAGAGGGAATTTCCTCCCGAAATTCAGGTTTAGGCAAGGAGTAATCATGAACAATTGGGTAGAGGTATGAGGGTGCTTCCTGTTTGGTTGGTCCTCGCACTCCCAAGTGAACTCTGGCCTTTGCTTGGCGTTCTAACAAACCTTCACTTACGGGATGCGGATTCGTTGCGCTCGCTTGATTCCTCGGTACTCAGCTTCCTACGGGTTTTTCTACGAAGTTAGGGTTTCCAATGGTTTCTATCAAGATGAGTGGGATACAAGAAGTGACGTCGGGCAAACACTTATCAAGTCTAAGAAGTGGATTGATTTGGGGTGAAACTTGTGGAATTTCCTAAAGTAGTAGTGGTCTGACGAGGGTTGGACCAATTTTTGTATAGAATCTCGGATGGTCCTAAGCTCTCGGAAGGGTAGAGCTTTTCAGTACTTAGAACATAGTGTACTTCTATGGCGAGATCATCACTGGCGTGATCGCCATTCTGAAGTTCCAAACGTTCTCTCATATTGGAAATGTAGTCATTCAAGTTGGTTCTTAGAAAGGTCGGGTTGTCCTTGGATTCGTGTTTCCTGTCAATTGGCTTTCAGAGGTTTTCTAGATCATCGGATGGATTGCATGTCTACGTGTATCTGTTTGCTGCAGTGTGGCTAGCTCAATCTTGTGCAAAATGAATCTGCACTTCTGGTTCTTGAGACGTTTCTATCGGAAACTCTCAGGGTCGGGGAGATAGGGTTTCACCAGAAGAGTGCTTAGAAAGTTTTTAAACTTTACATTATCGTCTAGTTAGCGCTTTCACAATATGATCCTTAATGGGAAAGGATCATGCTCTTACTTTCCTTGCTGTTTCATGAACACTAGGCTCTGCTCCGGGCTAACTGAATCCTTAGAGATTTTCCGAAGTGTTGGACTATCTCGGGAGGTGGTTCTACTATTTTTGTGTGAGATAGTATTCTTGGAACACCTATTAGTCCAGTGAATCTCTAAGACATACCCTATTCTCTAATGCGTTGGTTTATTTTAGTTGCAGAAGGCGCGTGCTCCTATACAACCCATCGACTAACACCTAGACTGGTGTCAAGTCTATAATCTCTTCGGGATCTGGGTTATAAGGCTTAACGCAACCTACTTTTGCACTTAAATAATGTATTCTTGGATGCGGAGGTTATCCTGTGGTACTTGGCATTCTATTGTTCACTTCGGAGAATGCAGTCTATCGTCTACAGGGCGACGGTGACTTCTCTCACGTAAGGGGCAGAGTGTCCTAGGCACTACTCATCGGCAATGGGGTAGACGAAGTGCCTGAGTAGTGCGAGCATCTTCTGCAACTACTCTTCTGAAGGTTCTGAGTTTTCTCGATCTAGGTCAAATCTAGTGAGTATGGGGTTCCATCACACGGAACTTTAATCTCCTTATCCAATCTTCTTAGAGTTTAACTTATCGTAGCTTCCGGATTTCCAGGATATCCGCTGAGGTGCTTAATTCGTGGGATTAAGCGTGAATGGATGGTCGTAGTCAATGTCTTTGACTCTTACGACTCAGATTTCTTTACCAACCGAGGGTGTTAGCTACTATGTTGGCTTAACCGGGATGACAACAAATTTCAGATTTGTGGTCATTATAGTAGCTCAACCCGTCGTGGTTCTCTTGACTCTAGTTCCTATTCTATGGAATAGGATGAAGGGATTTACTATGAGGTTCGTGGTAGAGCTCATACTTGGCTTAACCACTAATACTTGATGTGTGCAAGCAGTATATAATTGAGCTTGGCAAGATATTTAGTTGTGCGACTCCACCCCAGACCCACAACCCAACGACGAACAGGGAGTAGGGAGGAAGCACACATCTTAAATCTTTTTTATCTCAATTATATACCACCCTTATGCATATACTCAGTTATAGTGGTCAGTCCCATGAGTTCTATCCTCTTGATTAACGAACCTGATTGCGAGGTGCGAGGGGTCTTTCTGGGGGATCTACGGAGTATGCTTTGGGTGGTTATCGTCTTCTGGAATACTTGCAGTGTCTTTCGCTTCGGTTTCTATCTATCTAAGAAGGATTGGTTAACAGCGCGCAGTACCCTTCTCCTGGGTACTTCGGAAGGTTTGAAATAAGAGTGACGACTGACGGATCGCATTAGTCTTTATTATTTTTATTATGTTTAGGTTCGGAAGAACCTTTATTTTCCGAAATGGCTATGGTGAAAGTTCTTTTTACACAGCACTAGGGAGTTACACATGGTTGAACTAAGTCGAACCATTATTGATAGAGGCGTCGAAGTTGGCATACAATGACATGACATAGAATGAGGATCGATAGGGTCATGTGCTGAACGGGCACACAAGTTCTAGGCGTCTCGGGTTTCGTCCCGTGTATCCCTGTCGCGGATACTTGGATCGATAGAGTCGACGCGGAACTATAGAGGGTCCTGAGTGTTTCTGAATAGGGTACCTTTCATGAATGGATTCTCACGAGGCCTTTCTATAATCGCCTAACATATACTAGTCATGTATAATTGAAGGTACAGAGGATTGTTGACTGAGCGACTCCGCCTTAAATCCACAACCAAATGAGGAACAGGAAATGAGGCGACATTCACTCACTCTAAGTCTATCCATCACGATTATACATGGCCGTAACGTATATATCTAGCCATTATAGTTTTACCTGATGAGATTTTAAATTTTATAACCGTGCTGCGACTTTCGCCTTAACGGGGAAGTATTTACATTTAGAATTAGCCTTTTTAATGTTTTCAGTTAGTTATCTAAGATTGAAAGACATACCAAAAATCTACCGGGTTCCTTGATGCTTCTCCCCAAGCGTTAGAGTTAGACTCCTCCTGTGTCCTTGTCTTTTCTTTCCGTTGGACAGTCCTTCTTGAAGTTTCCAACCTCACCACGTAGACGGCAAACTATACTGATCGCCATATTGTGGTTGATGTAATAAACTCAACCGGGGTTCTGCAGACGCGAGCAGTATGCCCCTTCTTGTTGCACCTAGCACAAAAGAGTTTGCGGCATATACCATGATGATGGTAGCTACACTTGCTGCAGTGGGGAAGGTTTCCTAGGTATGGTCTTCTTGAAGTCGGGATGGAAGGGCTGGCAGGGGTATTGACTTTCTCAGCTCGTTGCCCTTCGGAACGTCCTTGAGCCGAGGTACTTCCCTCCTCGTTCTTGAACTTTCTCTTCATTGGATTTGGTTAAGGTTCTTGGGTGGCTGGGTACACAGAGGTTGGTTGATGTTGTCCATTACTTGGTTCGGAATTCCCGATAGGGCACTTGCTAACATTGGCGTTGTTAGCATTCAGTTGAGCCATGACAGCTGCTACGACTGCCGAGACTGCAGCTTGGAATGTAGCTTCATCGAGTAGGAGATTCGGTTTCTTGCCAGTGGATTGGTTACGCTTCTTCGGAGGCATGGTTTTCCTACACAGAAAGGAACACAAGCTGATAAGAGGCAATGGTTAAACCTTAGACGTATCTATCCTTACTATATTAGGCATAAATTTTTCCTGTGCCTCAGATATTGGTTGTCTGAGTGTCGACCTACATCCCTATGATGTAGTCCGGGTATTCAAGGTAGGAGTATGAGTATCGGAAAAATCCATAAGATGGGAGTCATTCCTACTAAGTTACCTTTATATTGGGAAAGGTTCACTCTCCGGCTTGGAAAGATCTGAGAACAGTTTGGAACGAAGACCGCGAGAAGAAAGGCTCATGAAGACTTATGGCTAAACACCCTTAATAGAGGTGTGGGGATCCGCTCTAATCGTATTACTTGCAACGGGAAAAGGCGATTTACCTAACACATAGTGTGAGTAGTGTAATCACTAACTCACTAAATTGTATTATTTTATGGGTGTATTAGCGTGACGAACACGAGGAAAAGACATTTCTCGGTTTCCATGCACTGGCTCCCGCTGTCTACCCCGCATCTTTGACTGGGACCGGCGTTGGTTTCCTACGGGTAGTTACCTAGGGCTCTCTTCTCATATAGACATATTGAATTTCTACTCTGCCTTACTTCCGATTCCGACTCTGGGTGTCATCACTTCATGATGGATGACTGGAAATCTCAAAAGTTTAGGTGAATTTCCCACCAATGTCCCTAAAAGACATAGGCACTTGGTGGTCTCAATAGTCTCGTCCTAGTTCATTTATTTCCGAACTGGAAATCTTCTCAATGAACTTCTCCTGGATCTGAATCAACTCTTCTGTCAAGCACTGAAGTGGATAGGGTTTTCTACAGGGTTCGTGCGAGAATGGAAATGTCTAAAGAATTCTAAGAGATTATTAACATTTCACTAGGTGATCCATATCGAGTCCTGCTACGATTACATAGGATACACAAATCATATATAGCTTAGATCCGATAGGCCTTAGAATATGTGATACTACTCTATATCCACATCCCAAAGAGGAAAAGGAAGTAGAGCGAAACCACGCATTCTTAGTCTATGGGATCCTTATTATATATAACCTTGGGAGTATACCCTCTGTAATTGTAGGTATATCAATAAGGATCTTTTTAGTTCTTCACACAAGGTTATCTATGGATCCTAAAATACCCTATGGTATTTTAATTTCTTGTTTGTTTCTTATCTTCTAAATATGATTCTGGGATTAATGTGAGTCTTTTAGTATTCCAAAATACTCCCATAGTATTTTAAATTTTATGTTTGGCTCTAGCATTCCTAGTTAGTAAGTTTCAGACTCGTTGTAACACCACTATCACTCCCAAGCACATGTTTATCACATCTCGAATAAATGTAGTTGATCAGGTTACATTTATTCTAGCTTACGATTACATAACTGCCCAGGTTTGACGGTAATGCTCAACATCCAAAGACTTTTATTCTTGTTCTTCTTGTGATACTTGTGTTCAAGTGTTTAGGTTATGGATGTTCTTATACTTTGGTAAAATATGGTTATATTTTAAAGTATAATTTCTGTTCAGAGTGTTTTATCCCTATGTCTTTATAGGTTGTATATCTTTTATGAATTGACATACTTAGCTCACTATAAACAATGCTCTGATACCAATCTGTCACCCCCCAAAACCGGAACGGCGGAAATGTTCTGGGGTGGATAACGTCATGTCAAGTATCACAAGAATGCAGTATAGTAATCAAAGTACAACAACCATTGGATTAATCGTAATAGTTTTACATAAGTTACATTTCATTGCAACATCAAAGTAATACGAGTAATAATATAGATGCAGCTTGGTACTAGGCTGTCTCCACAAAAGCTCCTGGGATGTACCTGTCTATCGCTTACCTGAGAATACAAGTTATTTTGAAAGCGAGTATCAACATTTTTATAAATGCTGGTGAGTTCATAAGTATTTAGTGTCATTTGTGTAAGTAAGCATTTTATTCAAGATAACTTTATAAAAAGTAGTAGTTTAGAATCTGCGGTGTATTAGCGTCCATTCCAAAAAATCCTATATTTTCTAATTAAAAGCAGTCTTCTACCAAGACTCAACAATGTTATGTTTTAAAGAGAAGTTTTCCCTGAAATACTATCATTACCCAAAACACGGTATTTGACTTTAAAGAAAGTAGGAGACTATCACTAGTAAAACATTAGGGAAAATAACATATGCCTCAACAGAAAATACTGCTGACTAAGGCAAAAGAAATCATAGACTCCAGGAGAGTATTGAATGAATGATACGCCTGGCTCAGTCTAACAAAAGGAAACACAGACCCCAAACGGTATCAAATGTACGATATGGCTAGCAAGGTCTAAAACAAAGAAACACAGACCCCAGACAATATCAAATGAAAGATACAGCTAGCAAGGTCTAAAACAGAGAAACACAGACCCCAGACAGTATCAAATGAAAGATACAGCTAGCAAGGTCTAAAACAGAGTAACACAGACCCCAGACAGTATCAAATGAAAGATACAGCTAGCAAGGTCTAAAACAAAGGGAAAGTCCTAAGTAGGTTGTTTCAAGAACACAGTGTTAGATTCTCGTTACCTTAAGGCCATGAATTATAAGGTAAACATGGAGATTCTCGTAACCATACTGATTGACACTAGAGTACTTGACGCCCTGCAAGCGTCGGAATAAATATGACATTTGTCACCCCTTGGCTTGGTAGGCCGTGGACTGTAGCTAGCAGTCAGGGTGTGGGAGTGTCAGTCCCGTATAGATCTATACACATAATGCTCGCTCTCCCTACAGGAGACTCTGGTTACCAACTCGACGACGGGGAGATCCGTGTCTTGAAGATGCATCTCGTATTCTGAAATCTATTAGAGGCGCTGGAGAAATGATATAGACTCGCGTATGAACTGACTCCTGTGGAATTCTTGTACTAGAAAGAGTGAATAGAACCTCCTAACTATTCCTATAATAGTTACTAGTGTCTCTGATCTATGAATGATGAATGGAAGGATGCCCTTGCTACCCAAGGAAAATGAACTGGCCGATGTAAACCTTTATGTCTATCCATGTATACATGATATATAATTAATGTTTAAACGACCTTCGGACGGGTATCTGATACCCACCAAACCACATCCCAACGAGGAAAAGGAAAAAGGGCGAACTGGCCTTCCTAAGTCCTTTAAACATTATTTATATAACTATACAAGCACAGACATGCATTTAACGAAGTAGAAGCATAAAAGCATAGAAGAAAACTTTGACAAAAACTTTGGAAAACCTTTACACTTAAGAAAATTGTGACTTGATATCCTTTTTGTAAAATAAGCTTGAAGACCTTTGGAAATCTTTTGAAAACCTTTCATAACGAGTTTTGATAAAACAATATAAGTAAAGAAAACCTTTGTTTAAAACACTGTTGTAACTGGTTTAGAAGTAAAACATACAGCACGAGAGATAATTTGAGAAAAGATTTAAACAAGTAAAGACGTTTTGGAAAACCATCTATAGTATTATACTTGGTAAAACAACTAAAAGTGTAATAAATCCTTGTGCATGCGGGTTATTAATCACATATGATTGATACTATAACTAGCATGTTTTAACTTGTATTCCCCCTATAAAAGCATGTAAAAACATTTAAAAGGTTAATTCAGGGGTATGAACTCACCTGTTGTAAGTGGATCGGATGGAGGTGCCGGTTGGGTGCTCGGTGTCAAGTAAAGACTTGGACACACTTAGTGACCTAATAACATATGATGACATATGTTTACATAGAATTAGTAATTATAATACAAATTAAACACGTATAAGCATCCTAATGTGCGGAAAAACACTTTGGTCAAGTGCTAGGAGGCTATTGGGTTACAGATAGGGGAGTGTATGGCCTAGATAGGGAGTTTACTCTTAAAGAGTAAACTCTTTATAGAGGTTATGGACGTAAGACCATATCCCCATGAGTTTATGGCCGTAAACGCATGGGTGGTGTGCTCTTGGATGCATTAAGGTCTTATAACACCTGTGGAACTAGGCTAGGTTCAATTCTAGGTCATAGGAAGGGCTTAAGGCCTCATATGGACCATTTTAGGGAGTTTACGGTTCATGACCACTCCTTGAGGAGTTTACGATCGTAAATTCATGTTATCCCATTCCTTTTGTTGTTTGGTGGTTCTAACTCATGCATGTAAGGTTCTAGTCACTTACAAGAGCATATGAAGGTGTTAAAGGCACTTAAACACCTTGGAAAGGTGTTTACGGTCTATGAAGGTGTTCTTGGGGAGTTTACTACCTTAAACACATGAGTTTACGGTAGTAAACTCATGTTTGTCCATGAATCCTATGTTTTGGTGCATCAAACGAAGGATTACAAGGCTCTAGGCACTCATGGAAGCTTTTGGAGGTGTTTGAGGGGTAACTTAACACCTAAATAAGTGTTTATGGTTCTTGAAGATGGGTTTATGGTCTAAGGATGTTCTTAGACCGTAAACTCATGTTTACTCCCCATTTGTTACAATTTTGGTGTTCTAAGTCCTTTCATGCAAGCCTCTAAGTCATTGCTAAGCATTAGAAGGGGTTTGGAAGGGTTTTTGGGCACCAAAACCTTTTTTCAAGGTGTTTACGGTGTTGGGATGCTCCCAAGACCGTAAACTCTTGTTCTTGGGGTTTTTGGATGCTTAAGCCACGAATTTGCAAGCTAAAAGAGCTAAACAACAAGCTAGGAAGGTTAACTTACCGGTTTGGAGCTCGAAGGGGCGAGTTTTGACCAAAACCCGATTTGTAGAGAGAGAAAGTGGCTAAGATGGGGAAAAGGGTGGGATGAAACCCAATCAATCCTTATATAGGGTGGAGTTTATGACCTGGTTGGGGGTTCACCTGACACCCACCGCGAACAGGGTTTTTCACGACTACCGTTAAACACGGCAAATTTTAAAATTATACCTTATTAATTTTGGTTCGCTTGACGAATATTATTTAAAATATTCCAACGGGTATAAATCCGGTCAAAAATATTTTGGGATAAATTTGGCTAATTTTTGGCGTGCTTAATTTCGACGTTAAAACTAACGGATATTTTTGGGTTGTCACACTTTATGACTGAGAGCATCAGCAACAATATTTGCTTTACTGGGGTGGTAAAGTATCTCACAGTCGTAGTCCTTGAGTAGCTCTAGCCAATGTCATTGCCTCATGTTCAACTCCATCTGATTACAGAGATATTAGAGACTCTTATGATCAGTGAACAACCTGCACTTCGTGCCGTAGGGATAATGCCTCCATATCTTTAGAGCAAATACTACCGCCGCAAACTCCAAATCGTGAGTGGGGTAGTTCTTTTCGTGCTCTTTCAATTGTCGAGATGCGTATGCTATCACCTTTTCTCATTGGGTCAGAACATAACCCAACCCGACTCCAGAAGCGTCACTATAAACCGCGAAATCTTCGACTCCATCGGGTAGAGAAAGTATCGGTGCTTCACATAACTTCTTCTTTAGTTTCTTGAATGCCTCATCGTGTTTTTCACTCCACGTATATGTAGCTCCTTTATGGGTCAACGCTATTAACGGAGCAACTATCGAAGAAAGGCTTTGGATAAATCGTCGATAATATCCGGCTAATCCTAGAAAGCTTCGAATATCCATGGGAAGCTTTGGACGTTCCCACTTCATTACAGCTTCGATTTTTGCTGGGTCAACCATTATCCCTTCTTGGTTAACTACACGACTCAAGAACTAGACTTCTCGTATCCAAAAGTCGCATTTGGAGAACTTAGTGTAAAGCTTCTCCTTCTTTAATACTTCCAACACTTCTCGTAGATGCTTGCCATGCTCCTCCTGGCTTTTCGAGTAGATGAGAATGTTGTCGATGAACACTATCACGGATTTATCGAGGAATGGTTTACAAACCCTGTTCATCAAATCCATGAATGTTGCAGGAGCATTGGTTAGTACAAATGACATAACCAAGAACTCGTAGTGTCCATATCGAGTTCTGAATGCATTCTTCTCAATATCCTGCTCTCTCACCTTCAGCTGATGATATCCTGACCTACGATCGATCTTTGAGAAGTAGCTTGAACCTTGCAGTTGATCGAATAGGTCATCAATCCTCGACAATGGATACTTGTTCTTCACTATTGCCTTATTCATCTCTCGGTAGTCTATGCACATCCTCATGCTTCCATCCTTCTTCTTCATGAATAACACCGGAGCTCCCCAGGGTGATGAACTAGGTCGAATGAAGCCGTTGTTCAACAGCTCCAGACGTTGCGTCATGAGCTCCTTCATCTCCGTCGGTGCTAGTCGGTATGGTGCTTTTGCTATCGGTGTTGTTCCTGGTAACAAGTCTATACGAAACTCCACTTGCCTATCAAGTGGTAATCCGGGAAAATCTTCGGGAAAGACTTCCGGATAATCACATATGACCGGTATATTCTACACCACTTTCTTTTCTTTCTTAGCATCGATTACGAATGCCAAGTATGATGCACATCCTTTGGACAAACATTTCCTGACTTTCATCAGGGAGATGATTCCAGAATTCACTCTGCGTTTGTCCCCGTACACCATAAATGATTCCTTCTCGGGTGGGTTTACCCTTACTATCTTCTTTCGGCATAATATCTCGACATCGTTGGCGCTGAGCCAATCCATACCCAAAACGATGTCGAAACCGTTTAACTCTATGGGTAATAGCTCCTCGTGGAATTCGTTTCCGTTTAGGTCAATGACGATGTTCCTAATACGATTACTAACAGGTACGAATTTGCCACTGGGAACTTCTACAATCAGGGCATTATCAAGTTTTTCTACAGGCAATGCTAATTTCCCACCAAATTTATGCGACACAAAGGAGTAGTTGGCTCCGGAATCAAATAGTATATTTGCAGGCAAACCATTTACACAAAAGGTACCTGAAGCGACGTCTGCTACCTCCTTCGCAGCCTCGAGCGTCATCTGGAAGGCTCTCGCCTTCGGCTTCGGTGGTATGTTGGGTCTTCCTGCCTCCTTCTTCTTCGGGCAGTCCTTCAAAACGTGCCCTTCTTCATTACACCCATAACAGGCCTTCTGGGTGAGGGTGCATTCATTGGCATAGTGCCCAGGCTTTCCGCATTTGAAACAAGTGACACCTCCATCACACTTCCCAGAGTGCTTCTTCTTGCACTTGTCACACCACTTCGCTTCTGATCCTCCTCCTCTCGAACCAGACTTTGAGAATCTACTCTTCTCGTTGGACTTCGAGGATCCATTGGACTTCCGTTTCTCACCAACCTAATCCCTTTCCAGACCTCTTTCCTTTTGTTGGGTCTCCACATTCTTAGCTGCTCGAACGGCCGATTTCAGAGTGGTTGTCATCTTGACTGTTGGGCCAAAGTCAGCCGGCAGTCCGTTTGCGAACTTCTCAAGTTTGGAAAGTTCGGTTGGTACTAGGTATGGAAACAACTTCATCTTTGCCGTGAATGCAACAGCATAGTCATCGATGCTCATTCTCCCCTTCTTCAAATTTTGGAACTCATTGTTCTGATGAATCAGATCTATCTCTGAACAGTATTGCGCCTTCAGTTGTTCCAAGAACTCATCCCATGACATTGTCAGAGCTTCTCCTCGCGGTATTGTATCTGTCAATAGCTTCCACAAGCTCAAGACTCCAGTTTTCAATTGTCTCATAGCGAAGACAGTATTCTGCTTCTCGCTGCAGTCGCAACTCTCAAACACCATCTCCATCTCGGAGATCCAGTCCATAATCTCAATAGGCTTTGGGCTTCCTGAGAGACTTGGTGGTTTCGCACCCAAGAAATTTTTGTACATCTGCACATCCTTGTTGTTTCTCCCTTCTGGGCCATCCCTTTGCTCACCTTGATTCCCTACTTGACTCACTTGGCGGCTATAGTTCCCTTCCTCAGATTGTTCGGGAATTGGCTCCGTCGGTTCAACAAGTATGGTAGTTTCGTCCCTATTTTCGTGGAGCATCTGTCTCATTTCTTCCCTTTGTTACGCTAGCATAGCCCGAATCATGGCTTGAACTCCAGCCATGGTGACTGGCTTAGGTGCAACTTCTTCTACAATAGGTATTTGCTTAACCACTGGGGGTTGGTTCCTATCTCCATTTGCGTTTACATTTCCGCTACGGGTCCTTGCCATCTTGATCTATACACCGAATAAGGTGAATTTAGATCTTTATTTAGGATACACGTTTAAATCGTCCTTATCACTCTGAAACGTTTACATGCTAGTTCTAATATCGTAGTCGTACGTTTAGAATCCTAAACACATAAGGTTTCTAGATCCGGTCGGCAACAGACCATAGATCCGAACAAATAACAGCGTATCATGCACAAAGCATTTAGCACATAAAAGCATTTTAGGCACAATTCCTAAAATAAGCTAGTGCTCACACCTCACAATCATCGCTTAGCATTCTAAGTTTAAGTCTAGAAATCCTACAAATTCCTAGTTCGCTTAAACTTATGCTCTGATACCAACTGTCACATCCCCATTTTCACGGCCAGAAAAGACCGATTTTGTTTATGCTTTGTTTGAAAATCAGAGTAACATTTCAAATAAAAGTGTTGCGGAATTTGTCCCAAAACAAAATATGATAAAGATTTATCAAAAGCATTTCCAAGGAAATGTATTTCATTAAAAGACTCGGGATGTCATGTTTGATACAGATCAAAAGCATAAATAGTACAACATAAGCCTTACTACATTATTTCGTATCTACAGGCCTATATGTGTAATCCCTCATCCCAAAACATCACATCTATGCTCATGTGCCACTACCTGTAATACAAGAAACTGAGTGGGTCGGGCTGGGGGGCCTGGTGAGCACATAGGGTTTTCAACCCACAATAAATAAGTTTATTAATTTCATCAAACAACAATAACCCAATTACCCTTCCCGTTATCGTCACTTTACGTCCCTAAACACCTATCATAAGGGACCTAGTGATATGAGCATATTTAGTCATATAATTCATGCATTATCTTAATACTTTATGTTGTTTTTATCTCATTTAATGAACAAAAGGTACTTAATTAGTTTATAATTTTATTTTTCAGCAACAAATACATGCTCGAAAGGAAAAGGAAGCGGAACTAGCGATTGGAGGCTTGGATCTTGGATTTTGAAGAAAGAAGGATGTTGCTGGACAGCTTGACCCCTCGTCAGTGTTTTGGCCATATCTCATGAACCGTAACTCCGATTGACGAGATTCAAAATGTTCTGAAAAGTACACACAAATTCGGACGACTTTAGTGTTTTGAGAAAATGCTGATTCGGAACGTACTCGGCGAGTAGACGGCGTTACTCGGCGAGTACACGCGATTGTTCCAGAAGATAGCTACGATTCCTGATCCAAGACGGATAACTATACACCTACTCGGCGAGTAGGACATATGTACTCGCCGAGTACACTCTGTTTTGAGATATCTATAAAAATCAAATCTTTATCCAAGGGGAAGGAACTCCTGGCGATTTTTGAAGGATTGGCTGCGACTAAAAGGTTCAGAAGGCGCTAAGAAACCCTAAGCTTCAAGAGTTGGAAGAATTCAAGCAATTAGGTTAATTCTACCACTTAGACTTAGGAATTAAACATGTTTTCTTTCATAAACTTTGTTTTTATGCTTGTTTCTACTGCAACTATGAGCTAAACTCGTTTTTGTTTCTGTTTGGGGAATACCAAAGAACTCCTATGGTTTAATTATTAATTTTTGCTTAATTGGCTATTGGTGATTTATTAAATTAAGTTTGTTAAAGAACCTTATGTATTAATCACTACTATTTTCTGTTAATTGGAAGGCAATTAGGTTGCATGAACATCACTTAATTGTTAACCTCATATGTCTATGTGAATGCTAAAACATATGCTTAGAAGTAATGATTATGAAACTAAGATTAATAAGAAAATAGGAAGATTAATGTGTGAGCTTGTTTGAGAAACCATCAACAAGAGGTTAATTGAATTGATAACTTAATTAACCATTACAAATCTTATTTAATCCAAATCGTTAATCTAGGGAATTAATTAGTTTAAACACTTGATCACTGCTTAAATTAGTTAATTGTCTAAGGGTTAGGAGTAATGAACATGAACCTAACCATTATAATTGGTAACCAATAGCAATTAATACAACGTAAATCCAAATAACCATAGGAGTGAATTGGTTGAACCTAAATAGAAACATTTTATCCAAATTTGGTGAAGTAGTTGTTGCTTTAGTTATTTAGTTGAATTAGTTTGTTTAAGTTTCTAGTCTTGCAAAACTAGAGAAAACCCCTTTCCTATTAATTGTTTTATTTAGATAATATTAGCATTTATTTTAATTGTTTACCGTTCCCTGTGTTCGATACCCTACTTACCTGAACTAAACTGCTAATCGATAGGTACACTGCCTTTCGTGTGTTTATTTTGTGTCTAAGTTAGTAGGATTAAAACTAGTTGGTTTTACACACATCAAGTTTTTGGCGCCGTTGTCGGGGATCGAACCCGGGTCACCCGCGTGACAGGCGGGAATACTTACCACTATACGTTATAATGCATTTGTGGCCCCCTTTATTCTAGTGAAATCATGAGACAAAAACACGACCTCGCTTAGTTTGAGGGATGCAATATGTTTAGCATCGTGTACCAGAAATGTATCCAGGAAAATTATTATCGTTAACCAATAAGGGTTGAAGTTGAGCGCCCCTGCTTAAGCATGTAGGGTTTTGAGTGAAAAAAAAGTGAGTTACATGTTAAAAAAAGAGAGAGAGAATTACAAGAAAAGTTGAAGAATTTTTGGAGCATCAAAGTTAAAATATGAAATCAAAAGATCAAAATTCCAAAGATTCAAAAAGTTGAAGATACCAAAAATCAAACAACAAGGTGGTGAATTCAAAGAAATTAAAGATCAAATGTCAAAGAAGTGAAGAATTCCAAAGAGATCCAATGTGGTATCATAAATTGTAATTGTCTAGATTATGTATGCTTGGGTTGCTCAACCAAAAATACCTTGAGGTTAGGAGATTTTCTGTGGATGGATTCGGAGGGATGCATAAAATGAGCATTGTTCGGAAAAAGTGGGCGAATGTTTATGAGGATTGTGAGTATTTGGAGTATGGGGGGTTATTAGGAAAATTTTAGACACAAATGCATGCGTTGCGGTCTTGGCATAATGGCTGGGTTCGATTGGGATTGTCTTATGTAATATTAGTATACTAAAATTCAGTTTTGCTTGGGGGCAAGCAAAAGTCAAGTGTGGGGTATTTTGATATGAGCATATTTAGTCATATAATTCATGCATTATCTTAATACTTTATGTTGTTTTTATCTCATTTAATGAACAAAAGGTACTTAATTAGTTTATAATTTTATTTTTCAGCAACAAATACATGCTCGAAAGGAAAAGGAAGCGGAACTAGCGATTGGAGGCTTGGATCTTGGATTTTGAAGAAAGAAGGATGTTGCTGGACAGCTTGACCCCTCGTCAGTGTTTTGGCCATATCTCATGAACCGTAACTCCGATTGACGAGATTCAAAATGTTCTGAAAAGTACACACAAATTCGGACGACTTTAGTGTTTTGAGAAAATGCTGATTCGGAACGTACTCGGCGAGTAGACGACGTTACTCGGCGAGTACACGCGATTGTTCCAGAAGATAGCTACGATTCTTGATCCAAGACGGATAACTATACACCTACTCGGCGAGTAGGACATATGTACTCGCCGAGTACACTCTGTTTTGAGATATCTATAAAAATCAAATCTTTATCCAAGGGGAAGGAACTCCTGGCGATTTTTGAAGGATTGGCTGCGACTAAAAGGTTCAGAAGGCGCTAAGAAACCCTAAGCTTCAAGAGTTGGAAGAATTCAAGCAATTAGGTTAATTCTACCACTTAGACTTAGGAATTAAACATGTTTGCTTTCATAAACTTTGTTTTTATGCTTGTTTCTACTGCAACTATGAGCTAAACTCGTTTTTGTTTCTGTTTGGGGAATACCAAAGAACTCCTATGGTTTAATTATTAATTTTTGCTTAATTGTCTATTGGTGATTTATTAAATTAAGTTTGTTAAAGAACCTTATGTATTAATCACTACTATTTTCTGTTAATTGGAAGGCAATTAGGTTGCATGAACATCACTTAATTGTTAACCTCATATGTCTATGTGAATGCTAAAACATATGCTTAGAAGTAATGATTATGAAACTAAGATTAATAAGAAAATAGGAAGATTAATGTGTGAGCTTGTTTGAGAAACCATCAACAAGAGGTTAATTGAATTGATAACTTAATTAACCATTACAAATCTTATTTAATCCAAATCGTTAATCTAGGAAATTAATTAGTTTAAACACTTGATCACTGCTTAAATTAGTTAATTGTCTAAGGGTTAGGAGTAATGAACATGAACCTAACCATTATAATTGGTAACCAATAGCAATTAATACAACGTAAATCCAAATAACCATAGGAGTGAATTGGTTGAACCTAAATAGAAACATTTTATCCAAATTTGGTGAAGTAGTTGTTGCTTTAGTTATTTAGTTGAATTAGTTTGTTTAAGTTTCTAGTCTTGCAAAACTAGAGAAAACCCCTTTTCTATTAATTGTTTTATTTAGATAATATTAGCATTTATTTTAATTGTTTACCGTTCCCTGTGTTCGATACCCTACTTACCTGAACTAAACTGCTAATCGATAGGTACACTGCCTTTCGTGTGTTTATTTTGTGTCTAAGTTAGTAGGATTAAAACTAGTTGGTTTTACACACATCAAGTTTTTGGCGCCGTTGTCGGGGATCGAACCCGGGTCACCCGCGTGACAGGCGGGAATACTTACCACTATACGTTATAATGCATTTGTGGCCCCCTTTATTCTAGTGAAATCATGAGACAAAAACACGACCTCGCTTAGTTTGAGGGATGCAATATGTTTAGCATCGTGTACCAGAAATGTATCCAGGAAAATTATTATCGTTAACCAATAAGGGTTGAAGTTGAGCGCCCCTGCTTAAGCATGTAGGGTTTTGAGTGAAAAAAAAGTGAGTTACATGTTAAAAAAAGAGAGAGAGAATTACAAGAAAAGTTGAAGAATTTTTGGAGCATCAAAGTTAAAATATGAAATCAAAAGATCAAAATTCCAAAGATTCA
The DNA here is from genome assembly GCF_051521515.1 of Lactuca serriola. NCBI lineage: Eukaryota > Viridiplantae > Streptophyta > Magnoliopsida > Asterales > Asteraceae > Lactuca > Lactuca serriola. The sequence goes on from NC_136410.1 coordinate 203,705,837, forward strand.
AAAAGTTGAAGATACCAAAAATCAAACAACAAGGTGGTGAATTCAAAGAAATTAAAGATCAAATGTCAAAGAAGTGAAGAATTCCAAAGAGATCCAATGTGGTATCATAAATTGTAATTGTCTAGATTATGTATGCTTGGGTTGCTCAACCAAAAATACCTTGAGGTTAGGAGATTTTCTGTGGATGGATTCGGAGGGATGCATAAAATGAGCATTGTTCGGAAAAAGTGGGCGAATGTTTATGAGGATTGTGAGTATTTGGAGTATGGGGGGTTATTAGGAAAATTTTAGACACAAATGCATGCGTTGCGGTCTTGGCATAATGGCTGGGTTCGATTGGGATTGTCTTATGTAATATTAGTGTACTAAAATTCAGTTTTGCTTGGGGGCAAGCAAAAGTCAAGTGTGGGGTATTTTGATATGAGCATATTTAGTCATATAATTCATGCATTATCTTAATACTTTATGTTGTTTTTATCTCATTTAATGAACAAAAGGTACTTAATTAGTTTATAATTTTATTTTTCAGCAACAAATACATGCTCGAAAGGAAAAGGAAGCGGAACTAGCGATTGGAGGCTTGGATCTTGGATTTTGAAGAAAGAAGGATGTTGCTGGACAGCTTGACCCCTCGTCAGTGTTTTGGCCATATCTCATGAACCGTAACTCCGATTGACGAGATTCAAAATGTTCTGAAAAGTACACACAAATTCGGACGACTTTAGTGTTTTGAGAAAATGCTGATTCGGAACGTACTCGGCGAGTAGACGGCGTTACTCGGCGAGTACACGCGATTGTTCCAGAAGATAGCTACGATTCCTGATCCAAGACGGATAACTATACACCTACTCGGCGAGTAGGACATATGTACTCGCCGAGTACACTCTGTTTTGAGATATCTATAAAAATCAAATCTTTATCCAAGGGGAAGGAACTCCTGGCGATTTTTGAAGGATTGGCTGCGACTAAAAGGTTCAGAAGGCGCTAAGAAACCCTAAGCTTCAAGAGTTGGAAGAATTCAAGCAATTAGGTTAATTCTACCACTTAGACTTAGGAATTAAACATGTTTGCTTTCATAAACTTTGTTTTTATGCTTGTTTCTACTGCAACTATGAGCTAAACTCGTTTTTGTTTCTGTTTGGGGAATACCAAAGAACTCCTATGGTTTAATTATTAATTTTTGCTTAATTGTCTATTGGTGATTTATTAAATTAAGTTTGTTAAAGAACCTTATGTATTAATCACTACTATTTTCTGTTAATTGGAAGGCAATTAGGTTGCATGAACATCACTTAATTGTTAACCTCATATGTCTATGTGAATGCTAAAACATATGCTTAGAAGTAATGATTATGAAACTAAGATTAATAAGAAAATAGGAAGATTAATGTGTGAGCTTGTTTGAGAAACCATCAACAAGAGGTTAATTGAATTGATAACTTAATTAACCATTACAAATCTTATTTAATCCAAATCGTTAATCTAGGGAATTAATTAGTTTAAACACTTGATCACTGCTTAAATTAGTTAATTGTCTAAGGGTTAGGAGTAATGAACATGAACCTAACCATTATAATTGGTAACCAATAGCAATTAATACAACGTAAATCCAAATAACCATAGGAGTGAATTGGTTGAACCTAAATAGAAACATTTTATCCAAATTTGGTGAAGTAGTTGTTGCTTTAGTTATTTAGTTGAATTAGTTTGTTTAAGTTTCTAGTCTTGCAAAACTAGAGAAAACCCCTTTTCTATTAATTGTTTTATTTAGATAATATTAGCATTTATTTTAATTGTTTACCGTTCCCTGTGTTCGATACCCTACTTACCTGAACTAAACTGCTAATCGATAGGTACACTGCCTTTCGTGTGTTTATTTTGTGTCTAAGTTAGTAGGATTAAAACTAGTTGGTTTTACACACATCAAGTTTTTGGCGCCGTTGCCGGGGAACGGTTTGTCATTAATTTAGTTTATTTGATTATTCGTTATTTGTTTTTAGTGAGTTTTTTTAGTTTGATTTTCGATGATATCATTTCACTTGTCGGGAAGGTTCTTGTTGTTATTTTGCAGGAATTTGGGATCATACACATTGCTTGGTTTTACTTTTTTGCATGGGTTTCGAGATTGCAAGCGATTAGGGAATTCTTGACTTGTTTAGTCTACTACTTTGTTGATTTGTCCAACTCAATCTATGAGGCGTAGTATAGCAAGGCGTATCATGGTGGTTAAGTGGAAGACCGAGCTCTTGCTGTTCTTGATTAGTTTGGTCACTTCTTGTTCTACTTTTAGTTAAAGGTGCAAAGAAACCAAAGGAAATAGTCTGACAGGTCCCGAAAGTTTTTGTTTTCACAAACCACCTCTTGCATGCAAGGGATTTAATCAACAATTGTAACTTGATTTCGACGAAGTCGAGTGATCGTGATATCCTTTTTAGTTATTCTTTTTATTTTTAGTTTGTTTAAATTTTGTTTTCCATGTTGATGCTCTTGATGTTTCAGATCTTTGCAAAACTTTTACCCTTCAGATGCTTTCAGAATTGGATTAGGAGTACTAGCTTCAAATGGGTTTAGAGTCATGGAATCAAAGTGAGAAAGAGAGTCAAGGAGGTGGAACTTTAACGTTAAAGTGTCGAGTCCGGTCCTTAGGAGTATGAGCAATTGAGTCTAAACATGGGGAAGAGTTAGAGACGTTTTTTTTTAGAGGCTAAAACAGTTGCAAAATACCAAGTTTTTTTTCGTTTAGTGGCCTACTCGACGAGTGCACTAAGCTGACTCGACGAGTCGCCTTGTATTTCTACATATTCTGAGAAGGCGCGCTGGTACTCGACGAGTCCACCATAAGACTCGACGAGTCGTTCAAATGTTATACCGACGGACTGCTGATTTGATGCTGCTACTTGTCCCACTTGCTCACTTATTCTTCCATATCCATTCTTGAAGATCTTACACTGATTTCCGCGTATTTGGAGCAACCCACACGAGTTTTGACACCCAAGTCATGGATGAGATGTTACCATGTCTAAAGTTGATTGAAGTTGGAGCTTGAATGAGAGTGATCAGCCTATCCACTGCTATCCCAGGGGAGTTTGTTCCAATTCCCTCTTTAGTTTATTTTTATGGCATAATATGCAATGAGGGCATTGCATCAAATAAGTGTGGGGTAGGGGGTTGGTTACATAATAGAAAATCTAGAGTCTTAATTTAGGTCAATTTTAAAATTTTGCATACCAAAAGTATTACTTAGTATTTATTTAGAAAATTTTGGTAAAAAAAAATTAGGATTCCATGTTAGAGTTGTGCTGATAATTGCATGATAGCCCAAATGTTTAGTTGAGCCTATACACGTTCTAGTGCATTTGTGGCTTCCTTATTTTAGTGAAATCATGAGACAAAAACACAATCTTGCTCAGCCTGAGGGATGCAATATGTTTAGCAGCCTAAACCTGAAATGTATCCAGGAAAGTTTTTATCATTAGCCAATAAAGGTTGAGATTGAGCGCCCCTGCTTAAGCATGTAGGGATTTGAGTGAAAAAAATATATTGAGAATTACATGAAAAAAAAAAGAATTGCTAGAAAAGTTGTAAGAATTTTGGAGCAAATGAAGTGAAGATCAAAAGATCAAAATTCCAAGAAATCCAAAAAGTTGAAGATACCAAAAGTCAATACAAGTTGGTGAATTCAAAGATATCAAAGATCAAATTATCAAGAAAGTGAAGAATTCAAAGAATTCCATAGTGGTATCGAAAAGTTGTAATTCTAGAATATTTATGCTTGGGTTGCTCAATTAAAAATACCTTGAGGGTAAAGAGGTTTTCTGAGGATGGATTCGGAGGGTTGCATAAAATGAGCATAGTTCGGGGTGAGTGGGTGAATGTTTATGAGGATTGTGAGTATTTGGAATATGGGGGGTTCTTTAGGAAATAATTTAGACACAAATGCATGCGTTGCGGTCTTGGCATAATGGCTGGGTTAGATTGGAGTTGTTATACATAATTCTAATGTGATTAAAATTCAGTTTTGCTTGGGGGCAAGCAAAAGACGAGTGTGGGGTATTTTGATATGTGCATATTTAGTGTGTATTTAGTATAGTTTTTATTCATATATTAGCTAAATTATCGCATATTATGGACAAAAGGTACTTAAAAGTGTTAAATTATGTTTTTCAGTCCAAAGATGAAGCTCGGAAGCAAAAGGAAGCAAGAGAAGCGGTTAGAAGATTGAGAGTGGAATGAAGAAGGAAAACACTGAAAAAGGCATCGACTCGGCGAGTCAGATCGTCTACTCGGCGAGTCCAATCGAAGAATCGAGAAGATAATGACTCGGGATCCCAGAGAGTTATCGCAATACGGGGAATGTGAGAGGGACTCGACGAGTCACCACTTGACTCGACGAGTCGGATCTTATATTTAAAGATAATTCCACAGATCGATAGGATTCGACTTCTAACCTAATTTAGTCGACAATTAACTTCTGTTAAGCCGTTTTGAGGGTCTAGAAGGCGGCCGGAAGGCCGTTAAGCTAACGGGAGCAGAGATCGGAAGGATTGGAGAGCGGATACATGTCGGTTATCATATGGTTTGCTGACGTGACCATGTTTAGCATTCCATTGTGGTACTTTTCTGTATTTAGTTTCTGATTTGGGTGTAAAAACCTTTTACTTTGTGTTTATGATTGAATGAAGCTTTGATTATTAGACTAATTGCTATATTAAATAGTTTATTTGTGTTTAATTTATCTTGCCAAGCTTGTTTAAAGATCCTCATGTGTTAATGATGATTATTTTCTGTTAATTGTTAAGTGAATTGAGTTGCTTGAACATCCGCTTGATTTGCTTGTCTCTTATGATTTTTGATGACCATCGAGATTATAAGACTAGAAATAACGAATGTGAAACTAGAATTAATTTGAGAATAAGTAAGTTAATGTGTGAGCCTTGTTTGATGACCATCAACAAGAGGTTAATTAAATGTCTAAATTGATTAACTATATTTACAAGTCTTGCTCGATACGAACTGAACACTAGGAAGCATGTTAGTTTAATCAACTGATCACTGTTTGAATTGACTTGTTTGCTAAAGGATTAGTTATAGTGAACATGAATCTAATCATTTTAGGAATCGGTGAACATTGAATAAATGAATTTGTGTATGTAATTGTCTATGTTTTTAAAGTGTAATTTATCTAAACCAAAGTACCTGAAGAGATTTGCTTTCCTGTTAGTTTATCGAGAGTTGTTAATTGTTAGTTTGAGATTTATTAAACCATTTTATTTATTATTTTCGTGTGACCTGTAACCTATAATCAAATATATTAAATTAATCCACCGTTCCCTGTGATCGACACCCGACTTACCTAAGCTATACTGTAATCTGACTAGGTACACTGCCTATAAGTGCATAGATAGTCTAAGTTTGTTAGGTTATAAATATTAAAATTAGTGGGTACTTTTGTGCACATCACCTAGCCTAAGGATCATCATCGGGATGGACACTACTGCTAAGGGGATTCCTCAGCAATAAATGTCCTTAAGGCAACCATGTGGGGGATGGAGTACACCGGTGAACACATCGTTCACAAACACCTACAGGTTGCGAGCCTGCTAGTGTTCCACTGGACTGTCTAGAAGAGTTCGTGGTCGTCATCCATACTCCGCTAGATGACAGAATCAACAACATCAACATCGAGGCCTCTCATCATTTTATCACACATCACCTATTACATCTACCCATGTTTTACCCCAACATTTTAGTAGATATAAAATACATATACATTTTAAATCATTGTAAACATGTATAACAATGTTCATCCAGCATAGATAGCAAGTATTCAGATAATATGCACACATAGCACGTAATTTATATAAAATACTTCACATCTATGTGTAAGCTGAAAGTAACTGTGCACTCACCTGAAAGGTGGTGACTCAGCATTCGGACAACGCTTTGATACTCTCAAAACAATTTTCCTTCGATAAAACCTAGTACCAATACCACTAGGGTTTAGTCTAACGTCAACCACGACAAATTAATAGTCTGACTATTATTCTTATATAAGCGTTAAATAACACTCAACATAACTCATAATAATAGCCCAAATAATTATTTTAAGGACCTAATAACATTCCTATAATTATTTGAAAGCTATACTAAAATTGCGTAAGCGTAGCTCACTTACAACATATTTTAAAGAAAACTGGGCTTTATTTGGAGCAGTGTTTCGAAACCGAAAGACACTCTTTCTCGGAACTCCGGGAGCCTCGTGGCTTCCCCCGGGAGCTAAGGGGGTTTATCTAGGGTTTAGGGGACTCAAAAGGGGCTAGAGAGAGAAAGTTATTAGAGAGAGAGTGGAATTTGGAGTGAAAAATGGGGCTGCCCTCGGCCCCCTTTTATAGCTGCGAGGCCTCGGACGTACACAGGGCGTAGTCCTTGGCTACGCGGGGCATAGTTCGGATAAGGCTGCCACCTCGGACCAGCTGTCTTGCACTCCGGAAGAAGATAAGACAAGGGTACGCGGGGCGTACTAACTTCGGACGCTGGGCGTAATGCGAGGCGACGTGTCCTTCATCTGAAGCGAGCCGTGATCAGTAAGCGACGGCTAGGATTGAGCCACGTCATCGATCGAGCAACAGATTTCGCAAATTGCATCCTCGACTTCTAAAAATCATAACTTTTGCATACGAGCTCCGTTTTCGAGGTTCTTTATATCTATGCGAAGGCGGGAACATACTCTACAACTTTCGTTTAGACTCTGTCGGCTAATTTTGACTTTATTTTAAAAGTTATATTATTAACAGGCCGGGACAGGATTGGTCCGTTAAATTCTCATAACTTCTTCATCCGATGTCTGTTTTCACCCATCTTTTTATCTTTACGCTACTCTTAACGAGATCTTCGATTCTCGTTCTGGTCATGTCGGATAAAAACCGATCGATCTAATATTCGAATTTCAGGCTATGTACTGCTAACCCGAAACTTCGAAAAATCATAACTTCTTCATACGAAATCAGATTGGGGCGTTCTTTTTATCTACGCTCTTAGTTTAACGTATTCTATGACTTTCGTTTAGATCACTAAGGCTAAATCTCGCTCTATCGTAATTTCGCTATTTACGCTTCCCGGTATCGTGCCAGTTCCGTTGTGAAACTTCAACGGGTCATAACTTCTTCATTATAACTCGAATTTCGGCGTTCTTTATATCCCCGGAATCCTTGTTTCGACCAATAAAACTTTACGTAAAGATATCAGAATTATCTCATACTTTAATTTTGACGATTATTTTTATTCTTTATTAATTATACATTTATAATTAAATAATAAGCACATAAATACACATAATTCACATAATACTCAAATATTTCATCTTTATTACTTCAAAAAAGGGTTACAATAGTTGACCTAGACTATTACATTGTCTAAAATGCTTAGCCCTGAAACCCAGGCGTTACAATTTAGGATAAGGCAGGTGTATCTTAGATAACCCTAATCCCTTAACTTCCTCCCTAAGGCTTCCAAGGCACCCTTAGAGCCCAAGGAAACCCTAGGACACTCTAGATTTCGTTCCCCACCTCTAAGGGAAGTTCTAGAATGCTTCAATGTTCAACTTTTGAACATTGTTACCTTTAGTCCCTACAGTTTCAATTAATTCCTTTAATCCTAAAATTAATTCCAAATTAATTTCTGATTACATATTAATTAAACAATATGATTTCTAATCAATATATTATATCCATAATAAATTAATAAATCATTCTTCTCTCTCCAACAATTATCCTACTCCATTGCCAGGTTTGAAGGCAACCCAAAAGGACCATGCACAACCGGGTCCAGTACTTACCAAATATGGTTACGGGCTTAGACACTAATCCAACAAAAATAACATTAGTAAGGAGATACATAGCAAAAACAAAGTCACGTGCTGCGAACCTCCTCCGCAGTCAGTTGGAAATCCCTGCCTCGAGCTCTCGGAGCCTCAGCCTTCCCCGGTAGGCCATCAGTAACGCACAAAGCAGCAAGAGTAGAAGCCTGGACTGGTCCCTGAATGTGCTGAGGACACTCAGCCTTCCGGTGGCTAGTCTGGTTGCAATGAAAGCAAATAGAAAATCCCTTGAGACGGTCCTCCTTCATATTCCCCTCCTTGCTATAATTGTAGCAAATCGCTGCTCGACAAGATCCCTCATGACTCTTTTCGCACTCGCCACAAGTGTGGCTCTTCTGGCCTCCTGCTCTTGTATCAGATGGCTTAGCCCGCTTCATAGCCGGCTGCAACTGCACTGGTATCCTGTCTCTCCCCTGAGACTCTCCTTTCTCTCTGGTCTGAATCTCCAACTCAATCTCTCTCCTTCTGGCATTGGTCTGTAGCTCAGCCAATGACCGATATGATGAGTTCGCCATGAACTCTCGAATATCTCTCCTGAAAATGCTCAAGTACCGGCTCCCACGTGCCTGTTCCGTAGACACATGCTCAGGGCAAAACAACGCCCTCTCATGAAACATCCTCGTAATCTATGTCACAATTTATGTCTTCTGCTTGAGAGACAGAAACCCCTGGGGCAATCTTTCCCTCTGCACCTGGGGAACATACTCATCTTTGAATAACTGGGTAAACCTCTCCCAAGTCATTACAAAATGGTCTACAGGAGTAAAATCAGTCATCACAAAATTCCACCAGTCCTTCACTCCCAAGCGAAGCTGGTTCAGTGCAAACCGAACTCTTAGAAGCTCCGGGCATGAACAAGTATAGAAACCTCCCTCGATGTCAGAGATCCATCTCATAGAAGAAATCAGGTCTTGGGTCTCGTCAAACTTTGATAGCTTCATGTTGCAGAACTCTCGAAACAGCAATGATTCACCTCCCTGTGGCCTCCTAGCTGCAAGGGTTGTGGTGGTTGCGGCAACAACAACCTCTGTGGCAGCAACATGTCGCTCGTCAAAAGTCTCAATCAATGTGGTCTTAATAGACCCGAACATCTCTGGAATGGCCTCCCTAATAGCTGCGGCCACCTCCTCGGCAATGATCATGCGGATCTCCTTGTCACTAGTACCACCACCCCCAGGGTTGTTGCGGGTAATCACCATAGTTTCACTGAAACACAAACACACATATCATCAGGGACTGGTTTAAGCGCATAATCAATTACCCACCGCTACATGCTTCTTAACATCCTATGGTTCTTACTTGGGTCGCATACAGATCTGGTGCTTTCAGTAGTACAGGCCCAATACTACCTTCCACACCAACCCATAGTCGTCCTAAGTCCTCCTCCTAGGATCCTAATTCACAAGTACTCTATCCTCCATGGATATTAAACTACTCTCTCAATAGATTCCTCAAATGCACATCTAGGTATCTCTCCTACATTACCCTTGGACTTAAACTCTCTCTAAAAGATTCCTGCCTTGTACCCTACTCAGCACACACACAAAGCAAATAGCAGATAATATCAATCAATAGCATCCCCCTAGGCTAACGCATCATGAATTAGGAAACTGTAACTCTAAATTCCTGAAATACTTAGCCTACCATCTAGTATGCAACTCTAATATCTCATAAATATCTTATCTCATAATATAAACAAGTAAGGGTATTTTGGGAAAATTACCATTCGGGCTCTGGCTGATTGTACACACTGCTTCATCTCGTTTCATATTAAAAACTTTTACTCGTTTAGAAATCATTTATTTTTAGAAAAATTCCACAAATCCTCATTTTTAGTCCATACACACCCGATGGTACATCCGAATCCCTCAAACCAAGGCTCTGATACCAACTTGTAACACTCTAAATTTTCATTTTTAAAACCACATAAAAACACAGTTTAACATTTCTCAAACCCAAGTTTATAAGTTGTTCAAAATACAAAACAATAAACTGTTTGACAACATCACAGAATCCTCAAAACATAATCTATAGCTGGTGTGAACAATCATGTTGGTGCCTTCCCGCGATCCTGAGATGTACCAGGAACACATTTCACACAACATTGTAAGCACAAAGCTTAGCAAGTTACCCAAAATACCACACACAAATAATTAGCCTCTGATGGCTGTAACTCGATAAGGAAACTCCATTCATTTGTCTCAGTGAAGACCCTCCGATCTCACAGCTCGATTTGGACCCTCCAATCGTGTATCTCAGTGAGCACCATCCGGTCTCACAACTCGGTTTGGACCCTCTGGTCCTAACTCAATAAGGCAGAAAATAATATACAGCATAAATCACAAAGACAAAATGCATAATATATCACATAACTCAATATAAGCACATAAGACCCTTTAGTCAATAACTCAGGCAAGACCCTTCGGTCACACAGTTTAACAACCAGTTATTTCGGGTCAATGAAAGTCAAATAAATTCAATAAAAGTCAAAGAAAGTCAATTAAAATTCAATAGTTATAACAAAAATCAAATAGTTAAAATTTAATAATAATTCATACCCCACTTTTAGGTTTTCGGTTTTTGGAATCAAAAGCCCACCAAAATTGAAATCACTTTGTGAAGCATTTAGGACTGAAAACCACTTAGCCGAGAACTCTTCTTGGCCGAGAACCCATGCGAGACTAAGTACCCACCTACCGAGATCCAACCTCACCGAAAACCTTACAAACCGAAATCACTATGGTTCTCGGTGGAAGCTTAAGACCGAAATCACAAGGATTAACCGAAATCTCTTACTTTTAAACGGCAGCACACCTCCCAGTGTGATATAATACATCGCCCAATGCATGTTCCACGTCCTATTTTATCCGATATATATATATATATATATATATATATATATATATATATATATATATATATGTTCAATCGAAATCATACTCCTCATTTCTCAATTCATTCTTCAAAATCTCGCAACTTTTCTCTCAAAAGTGTTCATAACATATTCAAATCTTCAAGAAAAATCCAAGCAGGTCTTAAAACATTCCTAGAAAGCTTCAAACAAATCCCAGGAAACTCCTCCATATCTTGTAAGTAAGCTTACACAAATTAGCATTATTTTACATTTAAATTGTTAGTTTAACTAATTTACACACAATATTGTGTGTTAAATACTATTAGGATACAACTATATACATGAGTTCTAACTCGAGGATTTCCACTATCACTTCGTATTCAGCCAAGAACACACCAAATGTGAGTTCATACCCCCTTCAGCTTTCATGATTTTTATATGTTTTAGCGGGGGGGGGGGGGGGGGGGGGAAGGAATACAAGAAAACACAACCTAAATTGTTTTAATATGCAAACCGTTACATTTGTATTTTTATTAAATATAAATATACATATGAGTACAAATTTGATATAGTAAAACTTTAAGCCTCAATGGTCGACTCAACGCCTCGCGTCTAACACTAATGTGACGACTAAAGGATAAGGACATGAAATATTGACTCGCACCCGAGTCAAATAAAACCAAGGCAGGCACGGAATTCACAAGAAAAGTACCTATATGAAACACAATATAAGCATAAAGAAATATCAAAATAACATGAGTAAGGAGATACGTACCAACAACAACGTCAGGTGCTGCGTGAACCTCCTTCTCAGTCAGCTGGAAAGCCCTCCCTCGATTTCTCGGAGCCTCGGCCTTCCCCGGCTGGCCATCAGTAACGCACAAAGCAACAGGAGTAGAAGCCTAGGTTGGTCCCTGAATGTGCTGAGGACAATCATCCTTCCGGTGGCTAGTCTAGTTGCAATGAAAGCAAACCGAAAATCCCTTGGGGCGGTCCTTCGCCATATGCCCCTCCTTGCCACATTTGCAGCAAATCCGTGCTCGATAAGATCCTTCATGACTCTTTTCGCACTCGCCACAAGTGCGACTCTTCTGGCCTCCTGCTCTCGTATTAGCGGGCGTAGCCTGCTTCGTTGCCGGCTGCAACTGCACTGGTATCCTGTCTCTCCCCTGAGACTCTCCATCCTCTCTGGTTTGAATCTCCAACTCAATCTCTCTCCTTATGGCATTGGTCTGTAGCTCAGCCAATGACCGATATGATGAGTTCGCCACAAACTCTCGAATATCTCTCCTCAAAATGCTCAAGTACCGGCTCACACGTGCCTACTCCGTAGACATGTGCTCAGGGCAGAACAACGCCCTCTCGTGAAACATCCTCGTAATCTATGTCACTGTTTCTGTCTTTTTCTTGAGAGACAGAAACTCCTGGGCCAATCGTTCCCTCTCCACCTAGGGAACATACTTATCTCTGAATAACTGGGTAAACCTCTCCCAAGTCACTAAAACATGGTCTCCATGAGTAAAATCAGTCGTCACAAAATTCCACCAGTCCTTCGCTCCCAAGCGAAGCTGGTTCAGTGCAAACCGAACTCTCAGAAGCTTTGGGCATGAACAAGTATAGAAACCTCCCTAGATGTCATAGATCCATCTCATAGAAGAAATTAGTTCCCGGGCCCCGTCAAACTTTGGTAGCTTCATGTTGCAGAACTCTCGAAACAACAACGATTCACCTCCTTGTGGCCTCGCAACTGCAAGGGTTGTGGTGGTTGCGGCAGCAGCAGCCTCTATGACAGCAACATGTCGCTCGTCAAAAGTCTCAATCAATATGGTATTAATAGACTCAAACATCTCTGGAATGGCCTCCCTAATAGTTGCGGCCACCTCCTCGACAATGATCATGTTGATCTCCTCGTCACTAGTACCACCACCCCCAGGGTTGTTGTAGGTAATCACCATAGCTTCACTGAAACACAAACACAAATATCATCAGGTACAGGTTTAAGCGCACAATCAATTACCCACGCCTACATGTTCCTTAACATCATATGGTTCTTACTTGGGTCGCATACATATCTGGTGCTTTCAGTAGTATGGGCCCAATACTACCTTCCACACCAACCCATAGTCGTCCCAAGTCCTCCTCCTAGGATCCTAATTCACAAGTACTCTATCCCCCACGGATATCAAACTACTCTCTCAATAGATTCCTCAAATGGACATCTAGGTATCTCTCTTAGATTACCCCTGGACTTAAACTCTCTCTAAAAGATTCCTGCCTTGTACCCTATCCAGCACACACACAAAGCACATAGCAGATAATATCAATCAATAGCATCCCCCCTAGGCTAAGGCATCATGAATCATGCAACTCTAGCTCTAAATTTCTGAAATACTTAGCCTACCCTCTAGTATGCAACTCTAATATCCAATAAGTATCTTATCTCATAATACAAACAAGTAAGGGTATTTTGGGAAAATCACCATTCGGGCTCTGGCTGATTGTACACACTGCTTCATCTCGTTTCCTATTAAAAACTTTTACTCATTTAGAAATCATTTATTTTTTATAAAAATTCCACATATCCTCAGTTTGAGTCCATACATACCCGATGGTACATCCGAATCCCTCAAACCAAGGTTCTAATACAAACTTGTAACTTTCTAAATTTTCATTTTTAAAACCGCACAAAAACACAATTTAACATATCTCAAACCCAAGTTTATAAGTTGTTCAAAACACAAAACAATAGATTGTTTGACAACTGTGACAACCGTCAATTTCCAGTCAAGTCAAAGTCAACTAAAGTCAACAACTCAAACCGTTCGACTCAATTAACCCTTTTGTACTAGGGCTTACATTAGGTAAGTACTATACAACTCGCTATTCTAATGAGAAATCATCAATTGAAAAGTTCGTATATCTAGATTTCCTTAACCTAAAACTGTGGTAAGTAATGAACCAAACTGATAAACAATGTTGCACACTCATCGGGAGTGTGTAAGATCCTTAAACATGCCTTAACGGGGTTTATGAACCTTGCGTTGCGAAGCCAAACTCTCAAAAAGGTCACAAAAAAGCCTCTCCCAAATCTCTCTAAGTATAAGAAATCTCTCCAAGTATGTGAAATCTCTCCCAAATCTCTCTCAAAAGTTCCATTAACTTTTTATAGTCTTTTGGGCCATCCCGACCCTTAACCGGGTCAAAAACCACTTGAAACAGGGTAAAAACGGGTAAAATAGCCATAAGGACCCGAAACCCCTCTTTAAGAAGCGAACCCTTTAGGACCGAAGGTTCCCTATAGGGACCGAACTCTACTGAGAACCGAAGCCTGCTGACCCGAACCCGAACCTCGCCTTAGCCCTTGATCTTCGCCTTCGGCCCAATTCGCCTTCGGGTCCAAGCTGCTGAGGACCGAACTTCGGCCCCTACCCGAGAAGCCTCGCAGAAAGGCCATTTCTTCCCGGTTTTCGACTACGACTTCGTTTTAGGCCCGTTTTTCATCATTTTAACGCGGTATTTTCACCCAAAACTTTATTTTAACAATTAAAGCCTCAAATTTCATTAATCCCCACATTTTTAGTGCCAGTCATATCCAAGATTTAGTGGTTGAAGTACAAGGGGGTGGTGTGTTTACTTTTCTTTGATTTATGACACAAGCAACCACCCATACCCACTCTATGAACATCCCACACCCCTCCCCACCATACCTAGTCAGTTCCTTGTACTTTTCCATCAATCTGCAGCCATTCCCATGTCCTAATAGCTGGAAAACTCACCCTCTCTCCTCATTCTCACTCATTTCTCTCATTTCCACCCAAAGAGCAAACACTTTTCTCTCAACTTCACTCTTTCAATTCTGAGATTTACAAGGCTTTTTCCAAGACTTTTCTTCTTCATATGGTAAGTATCGTCATCTCTCATATGCTTATTACACTTCTCCACTCAAATCATTAGTTCCTTACACAAATATCGTCATATTTGTTGTTAGATCTTCGAAATCTTCAAGCATCATCTAAGTGTTCTAGAGTTGAACACTTCTTTACTTCATCATCCATCTACTGAAATCACTCAAGGTGAGTTCATACCCCTACATTTTCATGTTTTCTTCAAGTTTTAGGGGGGGGGGGGGAATATAAGTTAAAACTGCAAGAACACAACTAAACTCAAACAACAGCTTTCATCAGAAAAATTGAGTCTTATTGACGGACTGTTTTGACTATCTTAAACTTAATATCTTTCAAAATTGTCTAATATGAAAATATTTCAGGTTCATAACTTTAACATGACTACTTGCACATCTTCATACGATTTTTCTATGATTTATGGAGATTTTTACAAAACTGCCTATCATTTCAGAAACGAGTTCGGACCAGTCTGTGAATATGAACATTTTAACACAAGTTAAAGACTTCCAAAAATCATAATAAAAATTATGAATAAACTAGACACATTTTATCAACTCTCGGAATTTACGGATTCAGTTTTCGACTTCGTATGATTTTTCTATGATTTTTATAAAACAGTGCAAAACGGTTAAAAACTAGTTAACAGCTTATAACTTTCATAACACTTTGTATTATGTTGAGCAAATTATATAACAATAAGTTCTAAATATTGAATGTATTTTCTTGTTAGTTTATCATTATAAACTGAAATTTAGTCATTTATGATAGGGATTCTTCATTCATTCGAACATATATAATAAGCTTAGTTTATGGATTTTTACTACATGCGAAAGGTTTTACTCTCAAAACAAATGGGTTTTTCATATACTACATAATAGTAATAGTTTATGGACTCATAGCACTAATCTATTTTCATAAAAGGGGTTATTTTACATTACAAACGTTTTGGATAAACTATAATAGGTATAGTTTATGTATCATTTACATTTCAAACTTATTTACCAAAGGTTTTCAGTTCAGTTCACGTAAATCTGTTAATGAATAAATTTGTGAGACATTCGCTTCGTGTTACCTTCATGGTAACAAAGTCAAAAGTCCTGTAAATTGTAACCAGCGTCTCTTGTAGGGAGAGCGTGATAGTTGTGTATAGATCTATATTGGGTCCGACAAGCCCGCACCTGAGGTACTTGCAACAGCTAGACCGGCAGGTCTGAGGTGACAAGTGTCATCTAACTTGCGACGCCTGAAGAACGTCGTATTACGAGGCCGTCTGAGTCTTAGCATGGTTATAATAGCTCACATGTGGTGTTAACAAATCATAAGATTTACGGGTTCTACTTTTAAATTAGCGAGTTATGTCGATTTAACTCACAGGAATTAGTTTAAGTATGGAAAAATACTTGTACACTTTTATATCAAAAAGGGTTTTTTTGACGATTTAAAATCACTTTTATGTCTGTAAGTATGGAAAAATACTTGTTTATTTTCAGTCCTGAGATTTAGGACTACCTAACCTTTATAAGGAAAATATTGGATTTTCTTTGGAATATATTT
Source organism: Lactuca serriola (assembly GCF_051521515.1). Classification (NCBI taxonomy): domain Eukaryota; kingdom Viridiplantae; phylum Streptophyta; class Magnoliopsida; order Asterales; family Asteraceae; genus Lactuca; species Lactuca serriola. The sequence goes on from NC_136410.1 coordinate 203,722,026, forward strand.
CTATTAAAACTACATAAAGCTAGAATTGTTAGAGTTCAGCTATAATCGCTAAGTGTATATGCTAGGGTTATATAAGAATCTAGTCACAATCGACTTAGAATTTGTGGACCCGCTTATCTCCTGTTCCTTGTTTGGTTGTGGACCTAGGGCAGACCCATTATATTCAATAGTTTATTTGACTTAAATTTTATATAACTTATATACGTTGGGCGATTATGGAAGGAATCTATGGGTTATTCTAGGGTTCATTATCGCATAACATAGAAGCATTCATTTCACACTTAACAAAGAAAAGATTGGGTGTTCTGGAAACATACTTTGTCGTTTTTACAAAGAAAACAGTTTCTTTCTCAAATAAAACTCTTATGAACTCACCAACTTAATTATTGACACTTTTTCAAAACTACTTGTATTCTCAGGAAATTAGTGAAACAAGAAATCAACAGCATTTTGAGGATGGGACGTTAAATCGTCAAACAGTTTATATTGTCATCATAATATAATTGAATTGAAACATGTAAACATATACTTTGGTGTAACTTTTTTTTCAATTATATTTATGATGGTTGTAATTACTTTGAGCACTATTATACTCGTTGTTGTGATACTATACATAAAGTCCTCCACCCCCGGACGTTTCCGCCATCCTTGGTTTGGGGGTGTGACAGATTGGTATCAGAGCATCTTTTATAGTGAACTAAGTATATCGAACCAGATAAGATATACAAACTATAAATACATTGGGACTAAAGTCTCTACTTAAACATTTCCAAACAACTATACTTTTAGAAATAAATAGTTTCTTGTTAAAAGTATACATGCATACATACTAAGGTCAGCATCATACTAGAACAAAACAAAAGTAGTGATTGTTGAATGGAACAAGTAGGCTTGGGGATGTATAGTTAGGTATGTGAATGACATAGCCTGATCAACTATGTCTAACCCAGAAGTGATTAGCATATGCCCAGGAATGGTTGTGGTGTTGCAACAAGTCTAAACACTTACCAAGAAACATTAAAAAGCATAATTCAAACATTAAAAATACTATAGGAGTATTTTGTGGTACTATAACTAACTTATGTGAAAACTAAAGACCCCTAGTAGTAGGTCTATAATGACAAATTGCATACGCTAAGGTTATACATAATTAAAGATATTATAGACTCAGAATCTATGACTATTGCTCTACTTCCTGTTCCTTGTATGGTTGTGGACTTACAGTAGAGTCATTTATTCGAAGGTCTATTATATCTCAGATTATGTATAACTGGTATGCATTATGTCATCATAGAAGTGACTAATGTGGATCACCCCCTATAAGTAATTCTAGGATTAGACGTATATTAATTATCTCTTCTACCCCTATTCTCGCACCAGCAACGTGACGGGAGCTCAACTACCAAGAGACCCTATTCTTCGTAACCAAGAAAATGGTGGTTGGATCAGAGAGAATTTCGAAGAGGATCCTGAAGAAATAATAAAGGAAGACCCCGACGATACTTCCATGGTCTGACACCTCAATGAGTCATAGACTTACAGAGACAGAGTTAGGAACAAGGTCAACACCCTCCGTATGGCATGGATGGGGCTTCTACGACCTCAATATAGGAGGATTTGTAAACAGGGCTCTCTTTGTCATGGTACTCTGCATCACTCACTAGAGGGTGCAAACGCGAGCATCGGTCAGCCAAATCGTGGAGGTTGGAACTACCACCAAGATCACTACAATTTGCCTTGTTCGCTTGGACGAAGGCCATGAACAGATCAGAAACCACATCAAAACCTTCAGAAGGAAGTGACCGCAACTCGAGCCGAGATTAGAGAGTACCCGGAACACCAAACGGCGTTGGAGAAAACGCGTGGTAAAGGCAGAACACCAAATGACAAAAGCTAGGGCAGGAGTTAGGTCGATGCCGACTTTCATGCCTTAATTCTATGGCCCACGAAACCCCACCCACCATGAGTAGTGTGTACACTACTGACATACCATTACAGAATCAAACTCCTGGCGTGCGTTTGAATGCATCCCCATCATATACATAAATTCGATCTTTCAAATTCAGAGACTATGCCATTCAAGGGGTCGCGTCACTGCCGGATTTTTTTTTCACACCATAATGTAATGTGGACCTTTTATAAGGTCAAAATTTCCAGAACTTTATGTACTAGACTATGTAAATGGAATTAGCATACATTTTATTTCATTGAGGGTTTACCAAATATGTGATAACTTGGTATTATAGACGATTCGCTTATGGTGCCTCTAAGATTGATTAATGTATACCCCCAAGTTAGGTATAATTAACAGATGATCAACTTAGAAATGGAGAGTCCGCCTTGGGTCCTGTTCCTTGTTTGGTTGTGGGCCTAGGACATACTCATTAAGTTCAACGGCCTATTGGACCTTAATTATACACAACTGGTATATGCCAAGTGATTTTAGGAGTGGATCAGGCATGGAACAAATTACAAGATTTCATTCGAGTCATTACTACTAAATTCATAAGTTTATTTATATAGACATCTACTATGAATTGATTGCCACTTTCGAACAATAGGGAAATGCTATCCTTAAAAACTAATAACCTAGTTTTACGACGCCCGACTAATAACCATTACTAAAAGACTTATACCCAATTCGTCTTTGAAATTCTATAACAGAAAGATGCAGCCTCGTAGGTAGGCTAGACGAACTGGCGGAACGCAAACAAATCCGCCACCGCCGCCTCCTTAATATGATCATGTCATGTTCCAAGCTGCGGTCACAGCCGCGGTGGCAGCTGCTATGTCCCAAATCAGCACTGACGGTACCAGAAGGACAGGGAGTGGTATTAATAAATCCATTCTAGGAGAAAGCCAAGGGCGCTCGAGAGAGTGTCCCTTTAAGGACCTCACCAATGGCAAACCCGATTCTTTCAATGGAAGCGGGGGAGTCATCACACTGATGCAATGGTTCGAGAATACCGAATCAGTCTTCAAAATTTGTGCATGCCCCGAAGCAAGCAAGGTCAAATTTGCTGCTTGCACTTTCTCTGGTCGAGCCCTTACTTGGTGGAACAGCCATGTTAAGTCACCGACGCTTACATTGGCTAACTCGATGAGTTGGGAGGATTTTAAGGCAATGATGCTGAAAGGGTATTGCCTAAGGGGCGAAGTGCAAGAACAGGAGCAAGAACTGTGGAACCTCAAGATGACAGACTCTGACCTTTCAACTTACACCGACCGATTCTGTGATCTAGCACTCCTTTGTCCCGTGATGGTCACTCATGAGGAAAAGAAGGTGGAATGATACCTCTGTGGATTGTCTCCCCAAATTCAAAACAGTGTGTTGGCCTCAAGACCAACTATCTTTGATAGTGCCAAGGAGTTGGCACAACAACTCATCGACCATAGGTCCAGCCATGACACTGTAACAACCACTCTTGAGCAAGACGGAGGGAGAAGCAACAAAAGGAAGTTCTGGAACAACAAGAAGGACCAACCAGCACAGGACTCCACCAAGAAGCAACAGACCGTTGTTCTTCATGCTGCCACAACTCCTGCCACTCCAGCACCCATAAATCGATACGCTGGAACCCTTCCGAAATGCAACTTCCATCATACTGGGCTTTGCCAGGAGATGCATTGCAAGAATTGCAACATGAAGGGGCACACTATCCGTTTCTGTAGAGCACCGGCACAACCCATCAACCAGGTCCCCGACATTGGAGCTAGCCCAACTTGTTACGAGTGCGGTGAAGCAGGACACTTTAAGAGAGACTGTCTAAGGACAAGGAATGTTGGTGACGGTGGAAGGGTGCTTATGATCACCACAGGAGAAACTCCCCTGGACCCACCCGTGAATAGTGGTACGTGCTTCTTACCGCCACATGTAGCTTTTAAATCCTTGCTGAGACTAGTGTCAACTTAGGGTTTATCAACCATAGATCTAGAGAACATGACAAATCCAAGTAAGTCTTATCACGTATATAAAAACACAGGGTTTTTACTAACGAATCTATGATGGCTAGTGTAAACATTATGGTCATATATCATTAAGATTCTAAGGACTTAGAATGTATAATTCCACATTATTTCCTGTTCCTTTTTTGGTTGTGGGCTTAAGGCAGAGTCACTCATTCGACTGCCCTTGCAACCTTAATGATATACGACTAGTTTACACCAAGCGATTATAAAAGGACTGGTAGGGCTCATACTACCAACTTTGTCATTAATTGTGAAAACCCTTTTAGTGCTAATACTCACTGACTACAACCTGAAATATTCATAGTGGTAATAACGAGAATAAAACAGAGAGTATAAAGGCATGCGTAGAATACACTATCATTCCAAAACAATAACTCTTTAAATCGACTTAGCTCAAGTTACAGTAAAAAATTCCAAGGTCATCATTTAACATCAGGCGGATTGGTCCCCACCATACCAATTTCTTGTACCCCGAAAAGTACCACCATCCTTCCCCAGCTCTCGAAGTTCTGGTCAAAGTACTAATTTCTGGACGAAATTCCCTCTAACGGGGGGATGATGTGACAACCGTCAATTTCCAGTCAAGTCAAAGTAAACAAGTCAAACCGGTCGACTCAATTAACCCTTGTGTACTAGGGCTTACATTAGGTAAGTACTATACAACTCGCTATTCTAATGAGAAATCATCAATTCAAAAGTCCGTATATCTAGATTTCCTTAACCTAAAACTGTGGTAGGTAATGAACCAAACCGATAAAACAATGTTGCACACTCATCGGGAGTGTGTAAGATCCTTAAACATGGCTTAACAGGGTTTACGAACCTTGCATTGCGAAGCCAAACTCTCAAAAAGGTCACAAAAGAAGCCTCTCCCAAATCTCTCTAAGTATGAGAAATCTCTCCAAGTACGTGAAATCTTTCCCAAATCTCTCTCAAAAGTTCCTTTAACTTTTTATAGTCTTTCGGGACATCCCGAACCTTAACCGGCTCAAAAACCGCTTGAAACTGAGTAAAAACGGGTAAAAAATCCTTAAGGACCTGAAACCCCTCTTTAAGGAGCGAAGCCTCTTAGGACCGAAGGTTCCCTATAGGGACCGAACTCTACTAAGAACCGAAGCCTGCTGACCCGAACCCGAACTCATCTGAACCGAACCCGAACCTCGCCTTAGCTCCTGATCTTCTCCTTCGGCCCAATTCGCCTTCGGGTCCAAGCTGCTGAGGACCGAACTTCGGCCCCTACCCGAGAAGCCTCACGGAAAGGCCATTTCTTCCCGGTTTTCGACTACGACTTCGTTTTAGGCCCGTTTTTCATCATTTTAACGCGAGATTTTCACCCAAAACTTTATTTTAACAATTAAAGCCTCAAATTTCATTAATCCCCACGTTTTTAGTGCCAATCATATCCAAGATTTAGTGGTTGAAGTACAAGGGGGTGGAGTGTTGACTTTTCTTTGATTTATGACACAAGCAACCACCCATACCCACTCTATGACCAACCCACACCCCTCCCCACCATACCTAGTCACTTTCTTGTACTTTTCCATCAATCTCCAGCCATTACCACGTCCTAAGAGCTGGAAAACTCACCCTCTCTCCTCATTCTCACTCATTTCTCTCATTTCCACCCAAAGAGCAAACATTTTTCTCTCAACTTCTCTCTTTCAATTCCGTCATTTTCGAGGATTTTTCCAAGACTTTTCTTCTTCATTTGGTAAGTATCATCATCTTTCATATGATTATTACACTTCTTCACTCAAATCATGAGTTCCTTACACAAATATCGTCATATTTTTTGTTAGATCTTCGAAATCTTCAAGCATCATCTAAGTGTTCTTAGGTTGAACACTTCTTTACTTCATCATCCATCTACTGAAATCACTCAAGGTGAGTTCATAACCCTACATTTTCATGTTTTCTTCAAGTTTTATGGGGGGGGGGGGGAATATAAGTTAAAACACAAAGAACACAACTAAACTCAAACAACAGCTTTTATCAGAAAAGTTGAGTCTTATTCACGGACTGTTTTGACTATATTAAACTTAATATCTTTCAAAACAGTCTAATATGAAAATATTTCAGGTTCATAACTTTAACATGACTACTTGCACATTTCCATATGATTTTTCTATGATTTATGGAGATTTTTACAAAACTGCCTATCATTTCAGAAACGAGTTCGGACCAGTCTGTGAATATGAACATTTTAACACATATTAAAGACTTCCAAAAATCATAATAAAAATTATGAATAATTTAGACAAATTTTATGAACTCTCGGAATTTACGGATTCAGTTTTCGACTTCATATGATCTTTCTAAAACAGTGCAGAACGGTTAAAAACTAGTTAACAACTTATAACTTTCATAACACTTTGTATTATGTTGAGCAAAGTGTATAACAATAAGTTCTAAATATTCAATGTATTTTCTTGTTAGTTTATCATCATAAACTGAAATTTAGTCATTTATGATAGGGATTCTTCATTCATTCGAACATATATAATAAGCTTAGTTTATGGATTTTTACTACATGAGAAAGGTTTTACTCTCAAAACAAATGGGTTTTTCATATACTACATAATAGTAATAGTTTATGGACTCATAGCACTAATTTATTTTCATAAAAGGGGTTCTTTTACATTAGAAACGTTTTGGATAAACTATAATAGGTATAGTTTATGTATCATTTACATTTCAAACTTATTTACCAAAGGTTTTCAGTTCAATTCACATAAATCTGTTAATGAATAAATTTGTGAGACATTCGCTTCGTGTTACCTTCATGGTAACAAAGTCAAAAGTCCTGTAAATTGTAACCAGAGTCTCTCGTAGGGAGTGCGTGATAGTTGTTTATAGATCTATAATCGCTAAGTGTATATGCTAGGGTTATATAAGAATCTAGTCACAATCGACTTAGAATTTGTGGGCCCGCCTTATCTCCTGTTCCTTGTTTGGTTGTGGACCTAGGGCAGACCCTTTATATTTAACAGTTTATTTGACTTAAATTTTATATAACTTATATACGTTGGGCGATTATGGAAGGAATCTATGGGTCCTTCTAGGGTTAATTATCGCATAACATAGAAGCATTCATTTCACACATAACAATGAAAAGATTGGGTGTTCTGGAAACATACTTTGTCATTTTTACAAAGAAAACGATTTCTTTCTCGAATAAAACTCTTTTGAAGTCACCAACTTAATTGTTGACACTTTTTCAAAACTACTTGTATTCTCAGGAAATTAGTGAAACATGAAATCAACAACATTTTGAGGATGGGACGTTAAATCGTCAAATAGTTCATTTTGTCATCATAGTATAAATGAATTGAAACATGTAAACATATACTTTGGTGTAACTTTTTTTTCAATTATATTTATGATGGTTGTAATTACTTTGATCACTATTATACTTGTTGTCCTGATACTATACATGAAGTCCTCCACCCCCGGATGTTTCCGCCATCCTTGGTTTGGAGGTGTGACAACAACATCCCAGAATCCTAAAAACATAATATTTAGCTGGTGTGTACAATCATGTTGGCGTCTTCCCGCGATCCTGAGATGTACCTGAAACACATTTGACAAAACATTGTAAGCACAAAGCTTAACGAGTTCTCCAGAATACCACACATAAATAATTAGCCTCTCATGGCTGTAACTCGATAAGGAAACTCCGATCATTTGTCTCGGTGAAGACCCTCCGGTCTCATAGCTCGGTTTGGAACCTCCAATCTTGTATCTCAGTGAGGACCCACCGGTCTCACAACTCGGTTTAGACCCTCTGGTCCTAACAGAATGCATAATATATCACATAACTCAGTATAAGCACATAAGACCCTTTAGACAATAACTCAGGCAAGACCCTTCGGTCACACAATGTAACAACCAGTTATTTAGGGTCACTGAAAGTCAATAAAAGTAAAAGAAAGTCAATTAAAAGTCAATTGTTTTAACAAAAATCAAATAGTTAAAATTTAATAATAATTCATACCCCACTTTTATGTTTTCGGTTTTTGGAATAAAAAACCCACCAAAACCGAAATCACTTTGTGAATCATTTAGGACCGAAAACCACTTAGTCGAGAACTCTTTTTGGCCGAGAACCCATGCGAGATCGAGAACCCACCCACCACGATCCAAGCTCACCGAAAACCCTACAGACCGAAATCACTATGGTTCTAGGTTGACGGTTAAGACCGAAATCACGAGGATAAACTGAAATCTCTCATTTTTAAACGGCGACACACCTCCCAGTGTGATATAATACATCTCCCAATGCATGTTCCACATCCTATTTTATCCGATATATATATATATATATATATATATATATATATATATATATATATATATATATATATGTTCAACCGAAATCATACTCCGCATTTCTCAATTCATTCTTCAAAATCTCGCAACTTTTCTCTCAATAGTGTTCATAACATATTCAAATCTTCAAGCAAAATCCAAGCAGTTCTTCAAACATTCCTAGAAACCTTCAAACAAATCCCAGGAAACTCCTCCATATCTTGTAAGTAACCTTACACAAATTAGCATTATATAACATTTAAATTGTTAGTTTAACTAATTTACACACAATATTGTGTGTTAAATACTATTAGGATACAACTATATACACGTGTTCTAACCCGAGGATTTCTGCTATCACTTCGTACTCAGCCAAGAACACACCAAAGGCGAGTTCATACCCCTTCAGTTTTCATGATGTTTATATGTTTTAGGGGGGGGGGGAATACAAGTAAAACACAAGCTAAATTGTGTTAATATACAAACCGTTACATTTATATTTTTATTAAATATAAATATACATATGAGTACAAATTTGATACAACAAAACTTTAACCCTTTTTGTATCATGCCGAGCAAAAATGTTATAATTATATAAACGAACATATATATTTATTTTATTCCAACTTATTATCATGGAAAATTTGATAATAATATACAAAGGGTTCACCATTTCAACGAAACATTTATATAAACTATAATTGGTATAGTTTACGGAACATACACGCTATTTTACCTGGTTGGGGGCACATGAAATAATTATTTAAAAGAGTAATCATTTTTCCTACTGTGTAAACATTTACATACAAACATTATAAGAGAAAGGAGTTTCACTACACAATACATAAACCGTTAATATAGCTTTGTGAGACATTATCTTCAAGTACTTACATGAGTACCAACAAAACACCTGTATTATAACCAGAGTCTCCCGAAGGGAGAGCGTGACACTTGTGTATAGATCTATATGGGACTGACAATCCTGCACCTAAGCTGCTTGCAACAGCTAGACCAGCAAGTTTGGGGTGACAAATTTCGTACCAATTCTGACGCCTGAAGAACGTCGTAAATGCCATCTAGGTCATTAGCATGGTTATAATAACTCACAATTTGGTATTAATAATACGTTTGGTTTACATACATACCTTCAAATGGTTTTATTTAGATAAAACTACATTATTTTACCGTACAACTAGTAATTCCAGATACATACGTGCAAAGAATATATATATATATATATATATATATATATATATATATATATACTGCTTGCATTTTGGTAAAACATACATTCAAATATTTTTATAAATATATAAAACTACATTACACTATTTCCAAGTACTATGATATTCATACATTTTTGGTCTTAAGGTATTAAGACTACAAATCATTTTGACAAGAAAATATTGGATTTTCTGGCAGCACACTCATACAATTTACAAGGAAAAACAACATATTTCTTATACCACCGCTTATGAACTCTGCAACTTAATTGTTGACACTCTCTTTTCAAAACCGCTTATATTCTCAGGAAATCAGTGGACAGGTACCCACACAAGTTTTGGTGAAGACGGAGCTTAATGTTATTACGTCTTATACTTTTGTTGTATGCTTTTGGAGTCAAACAATGAATCAAGTACCATGTAAAACTTACCAATTATCAATATAATGTTTATATGCTTTGATCTATATTATTCAATTGTTATGATATTATATGTCACACCCCAAAACCAAGAACAGTGGAAATGTTCTGGGGCGGAGGACGTCATGTACAGTATCACAACAATGAAAAGTAGTAAACAAGCAACAACATCATCCATTGCATTAATAATAGAATTATTATACAAGTATGTTCTATCAAATTTTGATAAACACTAAAGCATAAATCAAAATGAAAGATGAGTCTTGAACAAGCTCCATCTTCCTTTCTCCTTGCATCGGTACCTGTCTATGATGACCTGAGGATACAAGTAATTTTGAAAGCGAGTATCAACTTTGAAGCTGGTGAGATCATAAGTATTTAGTGTCTTAATTTGTATGTAAGAATTTGTATGTAAGAATTTGTATATGAACTGTAAGTATGAAAATGTTTGTAAAACAATTGTAAACGTTTGAAAAACCCTAGGAATCCCTATGATTCCTACTATTATAGCTGGGAGTCTTCTACCAAGACTTAACTGATTCTCTATGTAGTCTTCTACCAAGACTTAACTGTTCCATATGTTCGTCTCTTGTAAAAGTGTGTAATTTTTCCCAAGTGTAACTATCATTATCAAAATATAGTTTTTACATTTATAGTTTAAGTGAAAAGATCACTAAATATATGTACAGGGAAAATTAATGTAGTACTAAAATGTAGCGCTATAAGAACTACTGTTGTACTAATTACCTTAAACCGGATTTATATTAAGGCATTATGTGATAAATTTCACCATACTATCGACTGGTAACAACGACATACGAATGGTCGTAATAACGGAATGACGTTTGGCAGCCGCAGACCTGCAGGTCCGGCTGTAGCTAGCAGCAAGGTGTAGGATAGTCAATCCAGTATAGATCTATACGCAAACTCACGCTCTCCCTCCAAGAGACTCTTGCTACAACTCAGGTCATGACATTTAAGTCATGCTCCGATTTAAATCACAATAATTAACGTATTCTTGTATATGTAATGTAATGAACTGTTCTAGCTGTAATGTACGTGCTCTCTACCTAGCAAGTATAGTAATGTAATCATTCTAGTATAGTTGTATATGTTCTCTTCCTAGTATAGTTGTATATGTAATGTACTGTAATGTTCTAGAAAGTATTGACTCATGAATGAACTGACTCATTGTATGATATCGCGTTCTAGTAATTGTTCTAGTATCTTCCTAAACTACCCATATGGTAGTTTACTAGTAATCTAAGTGGTACGTATGAACATGGATGTATACCCTTGCTACCCAAGGGAATGGGATGAACTGGAAGGACCTTTTGTGACTATATATGTACACATGATATATAACTAATATTTAAACGACCTTCGGATGAGTACCCGATATCCCACCAGACCACATCTCAAGCGCGAAAAGGAAATAGGGTGGATAGCCTTCCTAAGTCTTTTAAACATTTCTTATATAACTATACATATAGAGGCATGCAATTTATAATATAAAAGCATAAATAAGTTTTGAAAAACATTTGAAACATAATTATTATTTTAAGAAAAGATCGACTTGATGTCAACCTATAAAACAATTTGAAGGCATGGGTTTGATAAAACAGTTTAGTATAAAGAAACATTTGTTTGAAACACAATTGTAAATAAGTTTGAAATGTGATATACAGAGTAAAATATATAGTGTAATAAGGAGTTTAAAACATATAAAATGTTTATAAAAATCATTTGAAGGAAACTGTTTGGTAAAACGGCTAATGAGTAGCCAAATCATTTGAATGTTGTATATTAATCACATGTGATTGATGCAATAACTAGCATAATTCTACTTATTAATCACATGTGATTGATATAATAAGTAGCATGATTCTACTTGTATCCCCCCCCATAAAACATTTAAAAATAGTTTAAAACATTAGTTAAGGGGTATGAACTCACCTGAAGTAAGTGACTGGAATTGAACGGACTGTTATCGTAAGGAAGGATCGGGCAAGTGATCGGTGTCAAGTGAAGACTTTAGTGATTAAAAACACTAATTATACAAGTATAAACATTTAAATGCGAGGAAAACACTTTTGGTCAAGTGTTAGGAGGCTAATGGGTTGCAACAAAGGAGTGCAATACCTCAAATGGGAGTTTAAGGTCAAATGACCATGTTCTTTGGAGTTTACGGCCCAGGGGAGTAAGCTCCTGGCCGTAAACTCTCAACCAAGTCCCTAAATGGTGTCTACCAATTATACAACTCATGTGGTGAATTGTTTCAAGGCTACAACAAGTGTTTGAGTGCCATATTAACTCCTTTGGGGAGTTTACGGCCCAGAGACCATATTCCCTTGGAGTTTACGGCCATAAACTCCCTTGGGAGGGTTTTTATGGTGTTTTCAAGTCTCAAACATTTCTAGGTAATGATCTATGTTGGGTTCTAGGCATAAGGAAGGAGTTAGGGTGTCATTTGACCCCTTTATAGGTGTTTATGGCCCAAGAACTACTCTTGGCCGTAAACTCCTCAATACTTGTGATTCCTTATGTTTTCTAGGCTTTAAACACTTTAGGGTACATGTGTAAAATCAAGTCCAAGCCTTAGGTAGTGTTTGTGGCATCAAAACACCCCTAACTAGAGTTTTCGGCCCATGTACCAATTGGCCATGTGTTTGCGGCCGTGAACACCCCTAGGTGTTGGTATTTTGAGTGTTTTGGGTATTAGACACATCAAGGTAATGTGCTAGGCTAGTCTCTTGGCTAAATGAAGGCATTTAGGGCATTTTGGGCACTTAACATGGAGTTCACGGCCCAAGAAGTTCCTTGGCCGTGAACTCACTTTCCTCATTGTTTTGAAATGATTTTGGTGTCCTAACCATGAAATGAAGGCTTCTAGTTCGAGTTCTAAAGATTTGAGGGTCATTGGAACCCTTTAGGACCTTAAAATGGAGTTTACTCCCCAAGTGTTCTTGGGCGGTAAACTCCCAAATCTTGGGTTATTAATCCGATTTCGATGTTTTCTAGTCGTATACACACTAGCATACAATTCTAAGGTAGTTACAAGTCACGGGGAAAGGACTAGGTAGCATTTAAGCCACTTTTTGGAGTTTACTCCCCAAGAACGTTCTTGGGCGGTAAACTCCTGAATCTTGCAGATTTGCTATGTAATTTGCGTTTCTAAACACAATCTAAGCTATATAAAATAACTAGATCTAAGTACTCACAATATGGGATAAAAACCCAAAGATCCGTGAGAGAGAATTTTGGCTTTTCTCTAATTGGAATTCAACTAATGAACCAATTTGGTTCAGAATTCTATTTATAGTCCTGAGATATTTTTGGCAGAAAATATTTTTATTCCTAGAACGAATTCTAATGTCCTAGAGTATTGGAATAACAATGTTGCACAAAACCCTAGTGCATCCACTCTCCTAATATCTCCTTAAGTGTAAAATCCTAAAAACTGCCAAACTTATACTCGAAATCTGAGTTTTCACTGTAACTGTTCTACTTCTATTGGCTTCAAACGGTTTGTTCAGAATGGAAATTTCGGGTTGTCACATCATCCCCTGTTGAAGGGAATTTCGTCCCGAAATTAGAATTTAGGCAAGGAAGTATGCACGAATGATCGAGTCGTGAGGAGGAAACTTCCTAATCGATAGGTTCTAGCGCACCTAGTGAAATCGGGTTCTCGGTTGGCATTCCAACGAACCTTCACTAACTAGCGATGGCGTTGCTTCGTCCGCTTGACCTCTCGGTCGAGGGTCACTACGGTTCTAATACGAAGGCGAGGATCTCGACGAGTGGACTTACAAGAGTCCTAATGGAAAGGTATGGTTCCACGATCGAGACGCGAAGAGTAGGATGTATGTTACTGAGTTCGCGGAGTAGGTCTAGTTTGTGCGAGACACAGGACCGATTCTGATGAGAATCTCGGAGCTCCTAACGATATTGGATTTAGCTTTCCACGCGATACGAAGCGTATTAAGCCATTCCCAGAGTGAGTTAACCTAAAGAGCTTGGTCACTCACTTGGAATTCCAAAGGTTCCTCTTCTTGCTTAACTTCCTAGTCAAGGGCCACCCCTTGCTGGGTCAAAGTCGTATGGGTTTCTGTAATTTGCGAGGAGTTCTGAATGAACTAAGTCGGTAGGTCGGTAAGACCTAGAATTTGGCGAATGACTGTCGGTGTCTCTGGTTTCGACAAATGCTCATCGGCTTTGACAAATTGAAAGAGTACTCAAAATTTCCCACATTACTAACAGTGTGTTATAGAAATTTGACTCTTCAATTTCAAAACTCGTGCCTAGAGAACTTCGCTAAAGTTCCTCTGTAGGAAATGTTTCCATGGGTTTCCTTCTTACTACGAGGGTAGATAAGTAAGTCATTACTGTTGGGTTTTGAGCATTCTAACACTCCTAAGTGTACATGCAACCCTAAATACCTTGGATCTATGTTTTCTCTATTATACATGCAAATAAGAACTTCCAAGGTATTATCCTAATCTAGCATACAAAAACAATGAGTGTAACAAGATAGAATACATACCTTTTTGATGTAGAAAGTCTTCATGAAGCTTGAGTGCCTAGTGCCCCAAGTGTGACACCTCAAATGGAATCACAATCACCAAAACACTTAGAATAACTTGAGAGAATTCTACAACTCATGAAATCGGCTAGCCCTTCCACTTTACACACTAGTGGCCGATTTTGGTCAAGAATAAGATGCTTATATAGTTAGGGTTACACCATGTAAACCCTAATTGACATGGCCTTTCATTTCCATGATCCATGGGTACAAATACACCATGGAGCATCCATGGACCATCCTATGGGTTTTAGCCCAACTTGATTATCCATGGAGCATTAGCCCAATATACAAGTATGGATGATTTACACAATCAACCCATATATTTAATTAGTCTTCTTTTGATCACTTAATTAATCCTAGATTAATTCTTGATCAATACTAATTAAATAATCTTATTATTCTTATTATTAATATACTAGAACTTATAATATATTAATAACCATAAGTGTCTTATTTCTCTCATTATAGTCTATCCAAGTGCATGATGGTATGCAACCCAAATGGACCATGCCGGGTCGGGTCAAGTCTTACCAATTATAGTTATGGGCTTAGACATTAATCCAACAGTCTCCCACTTGGATAAGTCTAAAACTATTATTGCGTATGACTTCAGGAACCAACTGGCAATCGTAGCTCTCAAAAGCTTCTGTCGAACTCTGACCTTGTAGATGAACTCTGACCTTTGTCAATGACTTGTCCATTAGATAAGGGATCATATATTCCTCCATTCTAGATATCGTATAGACTGAGACATGGATTATAATCATTCTCTCTGTCCATTTGTTGTTTCCCGATTTTCGATTTATGAAGACTGACTAATTGAACAAATCAAATCAGTCCTGGCCCGGCTGAGCACTTCCATTTGTCATCATCAAATCATCGAGGGGCCCACAGATATCGCTTTTATCCCGAAGGTAAAAGGAATGGATAAACTTCAACTCATATGGCTTGTTCTACTACTTGTTGAATCATACACAAAGGCACGTTTTATAGCACCGAGTTACCAAATGCGATTTCGTGCAATCAATGTACAACCAACTCATAGTAACAACTCATATCTCTAGGTTTGAAGAATATAAGATATTATCGTCTCATGATCACTCGTGATAAAATCCATGAAGTGATTCCAATGAGCGCGGGTTGAATCCAATACTCAGAACTTATGAGCACTCATGATTGTTGTAGCCTTGTCCAACACCTTAGACCTCTACAACCCAACCCATGACAGTCTTAATTCATATCTACTTCCAACATATGACCGACTGTGGATGGTTTGAATAACTTAGTCATTCCGGAAGAATAACCCAGTTTATTCGGGAAGTCAAAACATGCAAAGTGAAACACAATAATAATTGAATCCAATATGGTATCAAAACCTATGAACATAAATAAAACACCTGTTATTTATTACCATATGATTACACATTATTCATTATATACTGTTTCAGCTATCAACTTTATTCTTGAATTTAAAACAATAATTGTCCCATGCTCCAAGCATGTACACTATGTTTTCTAAACACTAGTCATGCCATACACCAAGTATGCATACTATGTTTGTCTATGATCTTTACTTTGTGAACTAGATCAATTGAACATAACTTCAATGATTCTCTTTTCACACTCCCAAATCCTTATTGCAAATGCAAGAATTCCAAATTCATGCCATTTACTAAAATCTGTTAGATTCTAAACTTATATGCATTGAACCTCTTGTAATGATTATGCACAAAGTCAGAAGGACTTGACAACAACCATTACAGACCATTCCAAAGGAGATCAGCTCCTTGGGAACATCCTTCTTGCATTAAGTTTCCTAATCTTAAACAGATTGAAAAATCTTAACTTTGAAACATTTCCAGATTCCATTCTGACTTATCACTTCTGAACAAGAGTTGCCTCCTTACAGATTATGTCAATATGGTCCTTCCAGAATTATCACTATACTTCCAATTGTCCTTGAGTAACCAATCTTTGGTAAACCTTAGATTGTCCTCGACAATTGTTTAATCCTTTTAGTCATATCCAATTCTAAACCTTTTCCCTTCTTAATGCCCTAGGCATTTGGAAAATTTTAGAACGGATGAATATAGCACATGTAATCGATCCTATATCCGAAGCATATGGGACACGATTCATGATGTCTCACATAAAGACTAAACCAGTCTTTTGCTATAATATGTCCATTTCAATTTGCCAAGTTCTCATAATTCAGATTATGAAAAGGGATGCCGTAATCATAATCGAATTTTAGAACGCAAATAATGGACCTATATACAGAATTTCCTTATGTTGAGCCATTCCAACATGAAATTCATATATATATATATATATATATATATATATATATATATATATATATATATATATATATATATATATATATATCCTTGACTAAATGATTAAAACCTCACGATCTAAGCATATAGATTTGAGATGAAGTATAATTTCCTCTCCCTTAATTATAGCAAAACAACTTTTTCCCAATTGAAACCTTTTGTTTTCTATAATTAACATTGCTAACTTGCAATACTTATCATAATTATCATGCTCCCACTAACATGATGATTATTAGCATAACAATTATGCTCCCACTAGCTTTGACATGTACTCAGAAATCAGCTGGACTTCTAGAAATCAATACTTCATTGACTTTCTTACCAAAGTTCAGAATCCTGATACTAGATTGTTTTGATAAAACTTTATCAAAAATCATACACCTTCCCTTAGATAGCACACTTGTGTGTCTAAACAGTTATGAAGAGGTATGCCGTAATCATAATGGTTAGACCTTTTTGCCACTTCTCACAAGTCCATATTAGTGTGCCGGTTAACCACACGCGCTCCACTAACGACTTTGAGAATGCAAATATCACAATTGCTATCTAGATAAAATCTACTTAGTGAAAGTGTTTCCTCACCATCATTTTCATGAATCGGAGAGAAACCTTATGACACTTAGATTTAATGGTGTATGTGTTCTTATCCATGTGAATTGTCAAAACCATAGACACAAGACAAGGATGATGACAAATCCAAAACCATATGGATTGAACTCAATCTTAATTTCTTGCCACCTGGCAGCTCAAGGGCCTTCCATTGCTTCCAAGTTGTTGTGCAACAAATTGAGAACTCTAAGAACTCATATGCAAAGCCAACTTTAACTGGAATGGGCACAGAATATGTCAACACGATAGGTTATAAACCTCAATTCGTGTGCTAGTGAAGGACTTCAGGTTCTATTCTTGATTAGTTCTTGAGACTTTCAAGACCTTTTAAGACTCCCACTATCCTCTTGACCTATAAGACTCCCTTGTCAAACATCCAAAAGACAGTGTGGATTCTAATCAAGACAAACACTTCACACAATTGGCCTAAGTTGGTCTTTGTTTTATCCAAAACATCACAACTTACCAATTTCATATGTACAAGAGTAGAAAACTTTTACTCTTACATTTGACAAGTGTTTTAAACCTTCTTTGAGACATGTCACTCAAGTTACAATCTTGGAGTATGACTCTAAGACTTGTATTGGAACGAAGTATGACTCATCTTCTTGATTTAACCATTTCAACAATTCAAGTTCCCTCTTCTTAGTCATAAGAATGCACTAGGATTTCCTTAGAGAACTAATTGTGATATGGTTTCTTAATCATTAAGATGATCATAAAACTGATACTAAAGTACTCTCCCATCTTTTCAGATTTGAGAAACTTTTATCCTTCTGCCTAATTTGATTCTTCTTATTCCCTCTATCATACATTGGAACCTTTTTCCAATGTCTCAGAGTTACACTTAAGCTTGTAAGTATAATCATATTTACTGAGCTTTAGTAAACTATGACGAATAGTTTTACCAATCTTTTGTGGTGGACTTGACCAGTGCACAAGAATGTGTACTCGATCCCTTAGACCTTCACTTGACTCACACATCCATGTGAACAAGTAATTAGTCTTAATTTTCCAATACTTGAAAGTTCTCATTCATCATGCTATACAACTTGCATGATTCCAAGTTCCGGTCCAATTGAAACTCGGGTGATGAGAATCTTTCCTTATTTGGTAAATTTTGACATTACCACAAATGAAAGAATCAATTTCATATTTCCACTCTTGCTATTAATGGAATCTTATAAGCAAAATTTTTTCCTCAAATGCCATTGTAAGGATATTTTAAAATAAATAAAATCAAAAATTTTCGCTTATTTTAAAACTTTGCGGAAAAACTAATCCTTACAATCCATATGAAAACTTGTTGTTATCTATTCCTAAGCAAAAATATCATAACTCCTAAGAAGTAGCTCAAGAATCCGATTTTTCAAGCTATGCGATAGAAATCCATCTACGCTATCAGATTCAGCATATTCTTTCTTTAAGTTTCTTCACTTTTCTTTGATTCTTAAACATCACCATGTGACCCAGTCACATCATGTATCAGGAATCTCAGAATAGAAACTTAACAGAGTTAGATAGTGGACTTTACCTGAAGTAGAGTCAGACTTATTGACTTTAACATCCTTAGGTAAATTTGGCAGCTTCGTGACCAATGCCCCTTCCTTTGGCAATATAAACATATGTACCCTTTGATAATGGTACACGGGACTATCACAAACTTAGCTTTTCTCTTTACCATTTGGTCAACCGAGTTGACTATGGCCGATCCCTTTCCATTGGGAAGAGAATGCTTTCCGGGATTTCCAGTGTCACTATTGTCAATGTCCATCAAGTTTCAAGGAAGTTGATCTTAACAAATAGATAAGATCATTAAGGGTCTTGTCATAGTCTGTCTCATAGGTGTCCCAAAGGAACTCACTATGTGAGTTAGAAAGTGATTGAACCACCAACTCTCTTAAGACTTTGACACCCAACTCTCCCGGCTTGTCAATATGTGACTATATCTCCAAGATGTGAGCACACCTAGACCTTGCCTTGCCAATTGGGCTTGAGTAACCTTAAACTTTTCAAGAACTTGTGGGTTAGGGAGAATAATTGGAGGAGGTGAATGAAGTAAGATAGTTGATTTAAAGTCCTTAATATGACACCCAATATGAAATATTAAGGCTAGGACCCAACAAACTATTTTATAACTTAGAAGAGGTATGCCGTAATCCAAGCTATAAAATATTTGAAGGTAGGTGAATGACGATTCACCAATTTCCACCAAGATAAACGAAATGTATTATTAGGTTTTAATTGGTTTTGAAACTCCTAGATCTTTGAGATTCATTGAACTTTTCAAAGGCATGTTTCAATCTCGAGTGTGCCCTTCAGGTTTTGTGACTGGGATGCCGAGGATCACAAAACAAGGTGTGAAGTAACCATGCAAATCACTTGGTACCCTTAATAAATTACCCCTCAATCGATGTGCCGGTTAACCACACACGCTCCATCGATACTATGATAAACATTAAGTCACCCTTTACCTACCTTGTTAAGTCCAAGTTAGTGTGCCGGTTAACCACACACGCTCCACTAACGACTTAAACAAAGTGTAAAGTGTAATTTCATGGGTTAGCACCTTATTCACATTTTTCCTAAGTAACTAAGATTGGGTATTATTAAGAGTTTAGTTACTTAATATTATCATTAATACTTTTAATGAAGGGAGAATTCTAGTCCTGTCAAACCCGTTCGGCTAACGACCCTCCACCAGTCAAGCAAGCGGTGGGTGAGAGTGGACACCCATTAAGTTGCCATTTTATAGGCAACAACCTTATACCCACCTTATAGACCGGCTTCGTGAATGAGGCGTACTAGCGGTAAGACTGACTTTACTCTTATACATATATATATTATTAACTTATAATATTATAAAGTATAAGGGTTGAATTTTAACTTTTAAAATTCTAAGGGCTAACTTGGAATTAAAGTATTCATAAGTGAAAACTTTTCAAACTCCAAAACTTGAGGGAAAGTTTTGAAACTATTCAAAACTAATTAATTCCATAACTTATGTGTTTAAAGTAGTTTTAATCCAAAAAATCTTCAAGTTCCATAACTTGAGGACAAGTTATGGAAGACTTTAAACTAATAAAAGAACTAACTTTTTTCTTTTAATGAAGTGACTCTTGAACTTCCATAACTTGAGGACAAGTTATGGAGTCATAAAAATTATTCAATGACACAAGACTCTTCATTTTGTAACCATTGCCAACTATTATGAGTTTTATGAGTCTTTAATGTGACTCTTCATGTAACTTGAGGACAAGTTACACAAACATATTTTATACTCAACTCTTAGATTAAAATGGATTGAAAACAACTATTTCAATTAACTTTTCTATTAATCTAAGCAACTCATAAGTACAAGATAATTCAAATCAAACTTTTTCATGTAATTAGTCTAAACCTTAAACTAATACAAAACATGAATCTATTGACAATTATCTTTGAAAATGGATTAGCATGAACATTACCACATCAAAAACAAGTTTATAAGTTCAAAAACAACTTAGGGTAATGTTCCAAGTCCATTTCTAGCCAAAAACGTCGAATATATGCTGTCTGGGGCTCCTACTCGGCGAGTGCATGAACCTACTCGGCGAGTAGGATGATTTTACTCATGGACTCGGCGAGTTCATCAATGGACTCGGCGAGTCCAGTGCCCAGAAAGCCAGAAAATCGAGTTTTTCAGCATTTTTCAGCCATTTGCATCAAGTATAATAGAAAACAAGCCTAGGCTCTGATACCACTGTTGGGTTTTGAGCATTCTAACACTCCTAAGTGTACATGCAACCCTAAATACCTTGGATCTATGTTTTCTCTATTATACATGCAAATAAGAACTTCCAAGGTATTATCCTAATCTAGCATACAAAAACAATGAGTGTAACAAGATAGAATACATACCTTTTTGATGTAGAAAGTCTTCAGGAAGCTTGAGTGCCTAGTGCCCCAAGTGTGACACCTCAAATGGAATCACAATCACCAAAACACTTAGAATAACTTGAGAGAATTCTACAACTCATGAAATCGGCTAGCCCTTCCACTTTACACACTAGTGGCCGATTTTGGTCAAGAATAAGATGCTTATATAGTTAGGGTTACACCATGTAAACCCTAATTGACATGGCCTTTCATTTCCATGATCCATGGGTACAAATACACCATGGAGCATCCATGGACCATCCTATGGGTTTTAGCCCAACTTGATTATCCATGGATCATTAGCCCACTATACAAGTATGGATGATTTACACAATCAACCCATATATTTAATTAGTCTTCTTTTGATCACTTAATTAATCCTAGATTAATTCTTGATCAATACTAATTAAATAATCTTATTATTCTTATTATTAATATACTAGAACTTATAATATATTAATAACCATAAGTGTCTTATTTCTCTCATTATAGTCTATCCAAGTGCATGATGGTATGCAACCCAAATGGACCATGCCGGGTCGGGTCAAGTCTTACCAATTATAGTTATGGGCTTAGACATTAATCCAACAATTACATGGAGAAATGACGAACTGATCCAAGTAAGAAAGACGTAACCCTATTCATTTAGCTCATGAAAACTATGGGCGTATTGGTCCTATCCGAAGGGTATCACTACAGACTCGAAGTGTCCGCATCGAGTTCAGGAGATAGTCTTCCGGACATCTTTCCCTAACACTCGAACTGGTGATATTCGGATCTCAGATCCATTCCTGGAAGTAGTTTCTTTCCTTGCGTTTGCTCAACCGTTTCGTCTACGCGAGGCAGAGATAACGATTTCTAATGAAAATCTTGACGGAGTCCTCGATAACCGAGGTACATACTATGCGATCCGTCGATCTCTGGAAGAATATGACCGGGGTTCTCTAGGGTGAGAAACCTAGTCTTC
This sequence comes from Lactuca serriola, assembly GCF_051521515.1. Lineage (NCBI taxonomy): Eukaryota > Viridiplantae > Streptophyta > Magnoliopsida > Asterales > Asteraceae > Lactuca > Lactuca serriola. The sequence continues at coordinate 203,744,363 of NC_136410.1, forward strand.
TAATTTTGTTTCTGTGTAGTTCGCTAAGTTGTCCGGACTGTTCTTATATCTCCGTAGGTGTTTAAACTATAGGGTGATCTGTTTACGGGAGTCGTACTGGGTTCTAAGTTTGTTCACATGATGATGTGATTACTCGTAGGCTTAAGCAGTTCTCCGTCCTGAAGTTCATATTAGAATTCATACATGGTTTGACAATCACAATTTCGGGTATACGAGTCGCATATAATTAAGATTGAAAAGGTAGTCGAATAACTGATTCTTCTTTAAGCTCACATCCCATCGGGGAAAAAGAAGTTAAAGTGCAATCATCAATTCTAAACCTGTAGAAGCTTGATTATATATCACTCTTATGTATACCTTCCTTAGTGATAGATCAATCGCATGAATCCTTGGATTAAACTTGACGCATTGCACGAGTGGTACTTCGGGGATTTCTTCGAAAATGAAATAACTAAGAGGTACTCCTGGCATGAGTACTTCGGGGATTTCTTCGGAGAGAAAATAACTAAGAGGTACTCCTGGCATGAGTACTTCGGGGATTTCTTCGGAGAGAAAATAACTAAGAGGTACTCCTGGCATGAGTACTTCGGTGTTCTGATATGACGGCTTCGCTGGAAAAGTGATCTAGAAGAAAGAGATGTACGTATGAAGCTGTTTTCATGAAGAACAAATTGAATCGAGTCGTATGATAATGTCGGAATCATATTGAAACTTAAAGACATTAGATTTGAACATAAAACGTTTACAGACAAAACACAACCGTGCAACCATGAACAGAGTTACAGTACTTTAGATTTACCACTAGACTATTGCTGCGAATAAGATATACTACAAAAGACAAGTATACGCAGCACGAGAATCCCTATACAGACAAGATCTCGCAAAAGGTAAGACTCTAGTTGCACTAGTCCTGGATAGTTTATAAGCCTGTTACAACAACACGCCTAAGTTACATTAACGAGGGTTCCAGATGCTTGAAAGGGAGACTAAGGCCCCAAACTCTAGATCTAGCCTTCTAAGGTTGAAATACCATGTAAAGCTGCAAGATTTACGTCCATGCATGTCATCTAGGTCTAAATTTGTCAAAACAAAGCTCAATAAGGCATGGAAGTTGGCCAAAGCTAGGTAAAGCTCGAGTGTTCAGGTCGAAAGGGCCTAATAATGTCCAGATCTGAAGTCTTAGCTTCAAGGTAAGCTCAAAACCAATAATGACTCAAGAAAATGCTAAAAATGGTCATAAACTCCCTAATGGAGAGATCTAATAATCAAGTGATCAAGATAATGGATTTTTACCTCCAAATATCGTTAACACTGAATGAATGTCGGAATCAAAAACTCCTTCTTGTTCCAAGCCTTTTACTCCTCAAGTTCCTGGGAGTTGGGATGTTACAACTAAAATACATAAAAACCTAAGAACTAGCAAGATCCAAGGAAAACTTTCATCAAGTTTCAAGCTTTATACCTTTAAGGGATGCTTGAGGGTGAGATACTTCTGGATCTAGGTTGCCTCGAGCTTCCAACAGGATTCCACTATCTTCTCCTTCCTTCATGAATACAAAACACATACTCTCATGCTAAAAAATACCCAAGAAATGGATTAGGGTTAGCAAGGGACGATTTGGGAGATGAAGGCTAATAAGGGAAAGGGTTTTTGAGGAGATAAGGATGTTTAAATAGTGCTCAAACACTAAAAATTAGGGTTTACTCACCAGCCACTTACGCCCAATGTACACATGAGCACGCCCAACGTATGCTCATAAATGGACGTAAGTGTTGGATTACGTGTCTAAACCAATAACTAAATGGGTATATAATTGAATTATTAACAAAGTCTATAACGTACCAAAAATAGTAATAAAAATTTTCATTTGATGTCTATCAAATCATTCATCAACTGTCTCAAAATCATTAACCAAGTCACAATGTTCAAAACATCAGAGTACAATTATTCAGAATGCGGAAAATCATGAGGGGGCGATGATGTGACATCATCTTGGAAAACCATGATGCACCCTCAAGTTGATCAAACAAATCGTCAATCCTCGGAAGTCGGTAATAGTTCTTCACTGTTAGCATATTCAGCTCTTGGTAATCAATGCACATTCTATGTTATCCGTCCTTCTTTTTCACAAACAAAATAGTTGCTCCTGAACTCCTGGTAATCAATGCACATTATATCTAAACTGTACTTCTTCTTCACAAAATAATAGGTGCTCCCCCCAGAGAGAGGTGCTCGGATGGATAAAACCCTTGTTTAGCAGCTCCTGAAGCTGCATAGACAACTCCTGCATCTCTGGTGGTGCCAGGCGATACAATGCCTTGGCTATCGGAGCCACACCATGAACCAGATCAATCCAAAACTCAACCTGCCTCTTAGGAGGAACTCCCGTTAAATCCTCCGGAAACACATCAGGAAGATCCCGAACAATGGGCACCCCACTAAATGCCGACGTACCCTGAACTCAAGTGCTTACAGCATAAGCTAGGAAACCAGAACAATCCTACTGCAGATATCGCATGGACCTTGCAGCTGAACATAGATTTGCCCCATACGAAGCTTTATTGCTAGGAATAACCCGTTTTCCCCCACTTGGTGTTCGAACTCTCACTAACAGCCACTCACAATCAATCTGGCCGCATTGGGGCCCAACCAATCCATCCCGATGATAACCTTCAATCTGCTCAAAGGAATCGACACCAAATCAATAGAGTATCTCTCATTACGCAGATTCAGGACACACCCGTGATGAACCCTTGAAGCACTCACGGTATGGTCATCCGCAATCTCAACCTCTAGTGGAAAATCCAATGTCCTGGGAGCATCACAAAACTTCTTGCTAAGTGCAAGAGATACAAAGGATCGGGTAGCTCCCGAATCAAACAGAACATGAGAAGACATACCATTGACCAAAAAGGTCCCTATACAAGATCAGAATAATCATACGCATAAATAAAGGAATATATAAAAGATAGAGATAAGTCACATACCAGGGACCATGGTCGACGCTGCACGAGCCTCATTGGTGGTCAGCCGAAAATCCATTCTCTTCATACACAGGAGCCTCTGGCTAGACGTGGCGGTCATCTGTAATCCTCAAGGTGGTTGGAACAGGCACCGCTGCTTCTCCCCTTGATAATCTCAGACAATGAACTTTTTTTATGGCTGGTCTAATTGCAATGAAATCAAATCTGAGCACTCCTGGGGCAGTCCCTACTCATGTGGCCCGGCTGGCCACAACCAAAACATATTGAACCCGACAGTCGACACAACCTACCGTGCGACTTGCCGCACTTACCGCAGTGGCTACGACCATGTAGGCCTCTAACACGTGAATCGGAAGTCTTGGGCCTCTTAGCTTGTCCCACTGCTATCAGTAGCTGCTTCGACTTCTACTTCGTCCTAAGATCCAACTCAATATCCCGCTCGCGGGCCTTCTCGATCATATCATTTAGGATCTTGCATTCCAGAAAGCTCACGAACTCCCTGATATCCTCTCTCAACATGTCATGGTGTCTTGTCTTCCTCATTTCCTCACCCGCAACATACTGCAAGACCAAAAAAGCACTATCCCTGAATTTGGCGGTAATCTCCACCACAGTCTCAGTAGTTTGGCGAAGGTCCTGTAACTCCCCTACCAGTTACTGCACATCAATAGTTGGTGCAAACTCTCTCTGGAACCTCTGAACAAAATCCTCCCAGGTCATGAATGTCGCTGCCACTGACCCTACAACTCGGGTAACCTCCTCCTACCTGTTTTCATGCTTGGTACCTCAGCAGGCAGGATGCAAATCCAACATTTTCCCCTTCTAGGCAAAAACTCGTCTGCTGAGCACTCTCCGTGTCATCGATCCATTGTCGGCTAGCGATGGTGTTCTTAGCCCTAATGAATTTATGAGCTCCACAAGCCTTGAACTCCCAAAATGATGGAGCTCGAGCACCTATCTGACCCGCAACAATCTCATCTCAAAAAGTCTTGAGCCTCTTATCCATCAGCTCTATAATCCCCTCCTTGATGGTATCAAACATCACAGGAGTAGCATCCAAGATACCACGAGTAAGCTCAACTGAAATGAACTCACACAGTCGATCATCAATTGGTTATGTGCCTGAGCTAGAACCTGAACCAAATCCAAATCTAGAATCTCCTCGAGTGATCATCACCATCCTGAAACTAAAACACATCATACATATAATCAACATATGACCTCGAGGGGATTTTTACTATAAGGACTCCTTAGAGTTTCCCAGGCCTACTATTGTCGCAAGTACATATCCTGTTCTTCCACTAGTACGGGCCCATTACTACCTTTCACACCTACCTGTACCTTCCTCAAGAGCAATCCTGATTCCTCTATGTCACCATACTAACCATATGTAAGTCCCAAATTTGCTAGATGTATCAATCAGATCCAATTGATGGTGCGAAATCCCAATCAATTTGATGATGCAAGATCAAATGAAGAAGAAGAAGATGATGATGATAAACTTAATGAATATTCAATGTTTATATGATTAGAATGATGTTCCAACACAAGATTCACACACACACATATACAAGTTCTCTCTAGTTACTCTCTCTTGCACAACTTAAATTACACACTTAGCCCCCACCTCTAGTCATACACTTATGACTCCACTAACACTATATATATATATATATATATATATATATATATATATATATATATATATATATATATGGACCTAAGGCCAAGCCCAAACTACAAGGCCTTGACCGAAAACCCATTAGTTGACCGAAAACACGTTCTCGGCCGTAAACAAGTTCACAACTGTGAACACCCATACAGCCGTAAACACCAGGTTTACGGTCCTAGACTAAAAAATATAGTTGCCTAGAAAAGTAAAGTATAAACCATATTTTTGACCCAACAATCTTCCCCTTGGTTTATAGCTTTCTTTTCTTTGACCCAACAAACTCCCCCTAAGAATGTAGTTGGCTTTTCTTGTCAATCTTCATTTGGAGCTTGGCTTTAGCTTTAGTCTTTAATTTCTTCACAACTTCAAGATGAACAACTGAATCTTCTAGCTGAATGACTTCATGTTGAACGGATGGGCTTTTTGTAACGTCCCAAAATTCAAGTCCAAAAATTTCGTTTTTAATTAAGTTGCTCATAAAACAGTCACTAGAAAATATTGAATCAACATGTCATCTCATAAAATCAAGTATCATGTTTCAAACCCATGACATAAGAAAATAACATATCAGAGTACAATCCCAGAAAACACCGTGCGGAAAATCAAATGTGTGTGTGATGCCATGCTACGCCGCCACTTAGATGAAGAGGCACCTGAAACCAAAAACTGAAACCATAAGCACAAAGCTTAGTGAGTTCCCCCATCATACCACATACCATACAATACCATCAGTATCTTTCAACCAGTAATCATCATCGGTATCTTTCAACTGGTAATCGCCATCGGTATCTTTCAATCGGTAATCGTGATCGGTATCTTTCAACCAGTAATCGTCATTGGTATCTTTCAACTGGTAACTGGGGAGTATTCCACCCCCTACCACTAGGATACAATAGCAAGATATAAGCACACAGCCAGACATATTCGGGTACTGACCTACCCCTTGGTCCTAAGGACCACTATTAGGGAAACTATCCCTATCATGTAACATATCATACAGATATAACTCATAACCAACGCATACCCGACCAAGATAAATTATCACAAAGAAAATTATCTTCTAAATACTCCTCAATGGTTGGCCGACATTGTGGCCTTAGACCCACCTCTACTGGAAGGTAGCTCACCTCGTAGCAGCTGTTGAATGGTGCGGAAATCCTCTTAATTGTTGCCGCTACTGCTCCAGAAACTGACATCTGCTCTTAGGGAAAAATGACCATTTTACCCCTTGACCAAGTCAAAGTCAAAGTCAACTTCTAGTTGACCTGACTCGCCGAGTTGGCTCGCCAACTCGCCGAGTCCCTATCCTTCCATTAGACCTCATACCCGTCCCTACTCGTCGACTTAGGCGATGACTCGACAACTTTTCCTTTTAAATGAACACCGACTGAATCCTCATCCGACTCACTGAGTTGTATGAACAACTAGTCGAGTTCATCATCAACAGATACTCATGTCCTTCCTTGACTCGCCGAGTTATATGAACAACTCGTCGAGTTACTCTTCATCCTGTGAACACGTTCTGTCCTTGACTCGCCAAGTTGATGAACAACTCGTTGAGTTCTATGAAGATTGTCTTGGACTCGCCGAGCCCGTTCATGCAATCGCCGAGTGCCATGAATTTCCAGATCAATTTGCTTAGTCCAGAACATTGGGTCACTCCCCGGGACTCCCTAAAACCCTTCCACACGTATTTGGTCGTTATGACCCTCACTGATACGGGACCAAAATCCTTGGACTCGCCGAGTCCAGGAATGGACTCGCCGAGTCGATCACATCCCCTCTCTAAAACTTCGATTTCTGATGTACAACACTTAACCAAAGGATAGATCCAGGCCCTTAAACTCGAACTAACACGTAAAGTTACAAACTTTACATGCATGCGTGGGACTTTTGAGCTTAAACGGCTCTAAAATGGTTCTTTTGTTGCATGGGGCCTTCCTTGAGTGCAAAAGCATCCCAAATCTGACTTTTGACTCCAATAATGACATGACCTAGAAGCTCAAACTCCCAACCATGTTTGCAAACATGGTTGGCCACCAAAAATGGCTTATAAAAGCCCTAAATCACCCCAAAGAGGGATCTAACAAATGAATGAGCAAGGTTCAGACTTTATACCTTTTGAAGACTGCAAATGGTGTACCAAACTCGAATCCTTCAATCTCTTCTTGATCCTCCTATGCTCTTCCTTCTTCCTTGAGGTCAAAACTCACAAGAATCACTCAAACGCCTTGGATTTCCTCAAAAAACGGCTAGGGTTTTCTATGAGAAGTGTTTGGGAGCTTAAAGGGGAAAAGGAGGCCGCATAAGGTCATTTAAATAGGGTGCAAACCCCTGGATTAGGGTTTTTGTCCAAACAGCGGCTACTCACCGAGTCCGGGACGCGACTCGCCCAGTCCGCAGCTTAAACTCCGCGCCTCATCCCGCTTCTACTCGGCGAGTCAGTCCTTCGACTCGCCGAGTCCAAGTCTAAAAACGCAAAAATAAATGAAGATTTAATAACTGAATATGTACCAAGAGCCAGGTGCTACAAATTTCCCCTACTTATTTTAGACTTCGTCCTCGAAGTTTGCCGCTCGATCCTAAAACAGCTCGGGGTAGTGCTCCATCATCTCATCCACTGGCTCCCAAGTCCACTCTAACCCCTTCCGGTGCTGCCATTGCACCTTCACGAGTTCTACTCTTTTGTTCCTCAGATCCTTCGACTTCCGGTCAATGATCACTATAGGCCGCTCGATGTAATTCAGGCTGCCATCAACCTGAATGTCCTCCAAGGGTACCACCGCCGTATCATCTACTAGGCGCTTCAACAGTTGAGAGACGTGGAAAGTGCTACGGATCTGACTGAGTTTGGCTGGCAGATCCAGCCGCTACTCCACCTTGCCCACCCGGGCTACAACCCTGAAGGGTCCAATGTACCTGGGGCCCAACTTTCCCCGCTTCCTGAATCGGATGACGCCCTTCCATGGCGACACCTTCAGGAGAACCATATCCCCGACCTGGAATTCCAGGTCTGATCGGCGCTTGTCGGCATAACTTTTCTGCCGACTCTGAGCAGTCTAAAACCTGCTCCGGACCTACTGAATCTTTTCTTTTATCTTGAGCACTACTTCGGTGCTTCCTTTTACCCTCTGGCCAACCTCGCCCCAACATATCGGGGTCCTGTACCTCCTCCCATACAACATCTCGAAGGGAGGACGGTCAATACTCACATGATAGCTATTATTATACGAGAACTCCGCCAACAGGACGTAGGTATCCCAACTACCTCCGAAATCTAAAACGCATGCCCGCAACATATCCTCCAGAGTCTGGATGGTCCGCTCCCTCTGCCATCCGTCAGTGGGTGAAAAGCGGTGCTAAAATGCAGACGAGTAGCCAGCTCGTCATGAAACTTCTTCCAAAACCTGGAAGTAAACCGCATATCTCTGTTCGAAATCACTGAAACTGGCACTCCATGCCGCGCCACCACCTCCTTGATATAGATATCAGCCGAGATGCTCTCCTGAATTGGGATAAAGTGGGAGCTCTTGGCTAATCGATCAAAAATGACCCAGATCGAATCCACTCCCTGCGCGATCCTGGGAAACTTGGTGATAAAATCCATCGTGATGTCTTCCCATTTCCACAGCGGAATTTCCAACGGTTGTATCTTTCCGTGTGGTCTTTGATTCTCGGCCTTGACCTTCTTGCAGGTTAAGCACCGCTCCATGTACCATGCCACATCTCGCGTCATGCAGGGCCACCAATAGTCCAGACGAAGATCCCTATACATCTTCGTCGCCCCGGGATGAATGGAGAATCGGGATTTGTGCGCCTCCTCCATCAGGACCTGGCGCACGCCTCCATGATAAGGGACCCACACCCTACGGTGAAAAGTCAATAACCCTCAGCTATCATATTCGAAAGAGGAAACCTGCCCCACAATCCGCTCACTCTTCCGATGTTCCTCCTTCATAGCCTCCTGCTGAGCCTCCCGGATCCGCTCTAGAAGCGGAGTCACCACTGTCATCCTCATACAGATATCCCTGATCAACGCTGCCTTGCGGCTAAGCGCATCAGCCATGACATTGGCCTTCCTCGGATGGTAAAGGATCTCACAATTATAATCCTTTACCACATCAAGCCATCGACGCTGTCTCATATTCAGATTTGGCTGGTCCATGAAATACCTCAAACTTTTGTGGTCCGTGTAAATCGTACAACGAACCCCATAGAGGTAATGATGCCAAATCTTAAGGGCGAAAACAGTAGCCCCCAACTCCAAATCATGCGTCGGGTAGTTCACCTCATGAGGCTTCAGCTGCCTCAACGCGTAGGCGATAACATGCCCCCTCTACATCAATACCGCGCCCAAACCTGCGATGGATGCATCACAGTACACAACAAAATCCTCCATGCCCTCTGGCAGGGATAAAATTGGCGCCTCGCACAATCTCTGTCTCAATGCCTCGAACACGGCCTGCTGCTCAGGCCCCCAGCGATACACTACCGACTTCTTAGTCAGTCGGGTGAGCGGAACTGCTATCTTGGAGAAGTCCTGAATGAATCTCCGATAGTAGCCTGCTAATTCTAGAAAGCTCCGAATCTCAGATGGAGACCTCGGAACCTCCCAACTCATCATGGCCTCCCAACTCTACCGAAATCCCGTTCTGGTTGACAAGGTGCCCAAGAAACTGCACCTCGCTCAACCAGAACTCACACTTGGAGAACTTAGCATACAAGTTCTCCCTCCTCAAAGTCTCCAAAACCTCCCGCAGATGCTCCTCATGCTGCTCTCTCGTCTTGGAGTAAACCAAGATATCGTCGATAAACACTATCACAGACCGGTCTAACATCGATCTACATACGCGGTTCATGAGGTCCATGAACGTTGCAGGAGCATTGGTGACCCCGAAGGGCATCACCACAAACTCATAGTGACCATAACGCGTCCAAAATGCAGTCTTCTGCACATCCTCCTCTCTGACCTCATCTGATGATACCCTGAACGCAAGTCAATCTTGGAGAACCAAGATGCTCCCTGAAGCTGGTCAAAGAGGTCATCAATACTCGGGAGTGAGTACCGGTTCTTCACCGTTACCTTGTTCAGCTCCCGATAATCTATACAAATCTGATTCGACCCGTCCTTCTTCCTCACAAACAGAATCGGGGCTCCCCAGGGTGAACTGCTCGGTCTAATGAAACCCTTGTCTAACAGCTCCTGCAGTTGTGTAGACAACTCCTGCATCTCTGGAGGAGCCAACCGGTACGGAGCCTTGGGTATCGGAGCCGCACCAGGGACTAGGTCGATCCTGAATTCCACCTGTCGATTCGGAGGTATCCCAGGAAACTCCTCGGGGAACACGTCCACAAACTCTCGTACCACAAGTACATCGTTCACCGTCGCCCGACCCGTCTCCCGGGTATCCATAACATATGCGACATAACCTGCGCAACCCTGCTGGAGGTAACGCCTAGCTCTCGCTGCTGAGCATAAAGCTGGTCCTCGTTGTGGCCTCTCACCCTGAATCACAACCTCTCCCCCACTTGGCGTCCTGACTCGCACCAACTGCTACGCGCAGTCGATCACTGCCCCATTTGGGCTGAGCCAATCCATGCCTATAATCACCTTTTTCCCACGCAATGGAATGGGAACCAAGTCTACCAAGTAGGGCTCCTCAAATAACCTCAGCACACAATCTCGAAATTTCGTCGATGCCCGCACCGAATGGTCGTCTGCAATCTCTACCTCTAGAGGGCAATCCAACATGCCCGAAGACTCGGAAAATCTCTTGCTAAGCGCAAGAGACACAAATGACGGGTAGCACCCGAGTCAAACAACACCAGAACTGGGATGCCGTTCACATGGAACGATCCTAAACAGAGCACATATCAATAACACAATCACAACAAAAAGATCAGAGAGAAAGAATCATACCCGTCACCACATCAGGTGCAGCGCGTGCCTCCTCGGCTGTCAGCTGAAATGCTCGGCTCCGCACCACAGGAGCCTCTGTCTTGACCTTCTGGCCATCTGTTACCCCCGGCGTCGCTGAGACCGGCGCTGCTACTGGCATTGTTGTTGACGCTGCCGTCAATCTCGGGCAATTGGCCCTTTTGTGGCCCCTCTATTTGCAATGAAAGCAAATCAGGTCTGTCATCTGTACTGCAGGGGCGGGGGCAGTACAACCCCTGCCAAAATGCCCCACCTTGCCACACTTATAGCAGCCCGAACCCGGCCCAGTGCGACAAGCTCCCTCGTGTGACCGACCGCATTTCCCACAGCGGTCCTGTCCTGCCTGGCCTTTCGGCCTACCATCATATCCCTTGGGCTTCTTCCCCGAAGCCTCGGTCGTCAGCCCCTCCACTGCCTTCCTCTTCTGGACGTGCTCCAGATCAATCTCCCTCTCCATAGCCCTGACAATCATGGAATCCAAGGTAAGGCAAGCTGAAAAACTAACATGCTCTCGAATGTCAGCTCGTAGCATGTCATGGTAGCGAGTGTTGGATAAGGTGTCTAAGTCCATAACTTATTTGGTATATACTTGACCCGACTGGCATGATCCATTTGGGTTGCATCTCATCCAAACTATTTATGGATAATTTTATGAGAGTTATACACATATGTTTATTAATATATTATAAGTTATAATATATTAATATGAAGTTATGTTATTTAATTAGTATTAGTCTTAAATTAATTATGAATTAATTTAGAGATTAAAAGGAAGACTAATTAGATTATGGGCTATTGGTTTTATATGGTGTGGGCTAACACTCATTTGTTAATGGGCTAGGATTTGATGGAAGTCCATGGATGATCCATGGAGCTTTTAACCCATGGATCCTTGGAAAGGAAAAGTCATGGGTTATTAGGGTTTCACCCTAATCATGTACACTATTTAAGCATGCTTATGGAGCATGAAATGAAAACTAGTGAACTAGTGTGTGTGAGCTTGTGTGTGGCCGAAATATACAAAGTGTGTATACTCTCTCAAAGTTTTCCAAGAGTTTGTGGTGTTTTGTGATTCCATTTGAGGCATTCACACTATTGGTGCTTGGCCCTCAAAATCCTCAAGAACCAAACTCATCAAAAGGTATGTAATCTCTTCTAACTTTTTATGTTGAAATGTTCCCCATGCCATGTTAGATAGGTTATAAACCTTGGAAAATGATTATTTTGCATGTATTTAGACAAACATAGATCCAAGGTTTATTAGGGTTGCATGCACACTTAGGAAGTGTTAGATTGCTCAAAACCCAACAGTGGTATCAGAGCCTAGGCTTGCTTGTTTGATACTTGATGCAAAATAGTTGAAAAAGTCGAAAAACTTGTTGTCTGACTGATGAACTCGCCAAGTCCATGGGGGGACTCGCCGAGTCCATGTGTATCTTCAACCTACTCGCCGAGTAGGTTCATGCACTCGACGAGTAGGAGTGACAGAGTGCAGATTTTCGACTTTTGCTGCTGGAAATGGACTAGAAACATTACCCTAAACTGTTTTGGTGTTTTAAAACTTGTTTTAGTTGGTGTAATGGTTGTTCTAATCCATTTACAATAGCATATATCAAAATTCCATGATTTTTATGTGTTCATATAATTCTTGAAATTTTGATGATCATGTTCATGTTCTTATGAATTTAGAAGATGATAGGAATTATTTGCTGAATTGTTTAGAATTAATTCTTGATCATTTATGTATTTTAATGGAGTCCATAATTTGTCCTCAAGTTATGAATATCCAAAGGTCACTTTCTTTAACACACACATTTAAACACATACGTTACATGAAAATGAAGAGTCTTCATTTTTATGAACCTTTAATTCATAAGTTATGAAATGAAAAGTTTTGGATAGTTACAAAACTTGTCCTCAAGTTTTGGAATTTGTAAAGTTTCACACACTTTAATAAACTTTAATTCCAACCCTTAGAGTTTTAATAGTTAAAATTCAACCCTTATACTATTTATAACATTAATGGTTAATTATTATATATATGTATAAGAATAAGTCGTTCTACCGTTAGTAGGCCTCATTCACGAAGCCGGTCTATAAGGTGGGTATAAGGTTGTTGCCTATAAAATGGTGACTTAATGGGTCTCCACTCTCACCCACCGCTTGCTTGACTGGTGGAGGGTCGTTAGCCGAACGGGTAGGACAATGACTTTAAATCCTCATTAAAAGTATAATGATTATTATAAAGTAACTAAACCTTTTAATTCCCAATCTTAGTTATTTTAGGAAAAATGTGAACATGGTGCTAGTCCATGGAATTCACACTTTGTACCTTACCAAGTCATTGGTGGAGCGTGTGTGGTTAACCAGCACACTAACTTGGACTAGTAAGGATCACGAAGGGTGACTTAATGTTTGTCATGGATCAATGGAGCGTGTGTGGTTTACCGGCACATTGATTAGGTGATAATATTAAGGGTACCAAGTGAATTAGCATGGTTATTCACACCTTGTTTTGTGATCCTCGGCATCCCAGTCACAAAACATGAAGGGCACAATCGAGATTGAAACATGCCATTGAAAAGTTCAATGAATCTCAAAAGAATCTAGGAATTTCCAATCCAATTAAAACCTAATAATTCATTTTGTTTTTCATGGTGGAAATTGGTGAATCGTCATTCACCTACCTTTCAAATATATTATTACTTAGATTACGGAATCCATCTTCTAAGTATAATATATTGTGATTGGGTCCTAGCCTTAATATTACATTTGGGTGTCTTATTAAGGATTCTATATATCTAATGTAAACTTTCCTTCTTCTTTCAGATGTCTTCCAACACTAATGCTTCAGGCTCTAACCCAACTGGTTCTTTCTCTCTCATGAATCTTTGTGGGAGGGTCATCTTTGATGGTTCCAACTTCATGGATTGGATTAGGAACATCAGGATGGTTACTCGTTATGAGGACAAGGAATATGTCCTTGATAAGGATTTAAAAGAGCTTGATGAGTCTACTACTACTCCTGAGGAGATCGCTGAATTCAGGACACATGAGAGAGATGCTACTAAGGTGGCATGTATCATGATGGCCACGATGACAGCCGAGCTCCAAAAGTCATATGAAGATTTCTACCCTTTTGAGATGCACCAGGACCTGATGGAAAGGTACCATCAGAGTGCTCGTAAGGAGCGGTATGAAATAATCTCCTCCATAATAACTACCCGCATGAAGGACGGTGATTCCGTCACGGCCCACATCCAAAAGATGCAAAGGTATGTGGACCGTTTGCTGAAGCTGAATGTGAACATCCCTGAGGAGTTGGCAATTGACATCATTTTGCACTCCTTACCTTCTTGTTATGACCATTTTCGTATGACATATCATATGAACAAGGAGGAAGTTACCCTCAGCAAGCTTCAAGGACTCTTGAAGACCGCTGAAACCGGTCTCAAGGACAAGGCGGTTTTTACCTCTCCTACTTCTACTCCAACATCTACCCCTGTTTTGGCTATCGGGCAAGGCAAAGGGAAAAAGAGGAAGCACCCTTCGAAGGGTACCAAGGGAAAGTCTCTTGAAGGCTCCTCATCGAAGACCAAGAGCGGTTCTGTCACTCCTTCTGCCATTCCCAAGGATGCTGAATGCTTTTATTGCCAAGAAAAGGCACACTGGAAGCGAAACTGCTCTAAGTACTTGCAGTATCTAAAGGATGGGGAAGTGAAACCCACCCATGCAGGTATTTACACTATATTGTCTAATTACTCATTATATTCTAACTCTTTGGTGCTTGATACAGGATGTGGTATTCACATATGTTCTGATATGCAGGGCCTAAGAAGAAGTGAGGATGCGGAGCACGGGAAAATAAACTTGATCATGGGGAATAGGAAGGCTTCACCTGTTTCCAAGATTGGAGTTTATACTTTGTTGCTTAATAATGGGTTAAAATTAGATTTGAATAAATGTGTGTACTCGTCTGAAATGGCGAGAAATATTATTTCTTTTCATGCTTTGTACAAACAAGGTTTTACCTTTTCATTTGATAATGAATGTGGTGGTATTAATGCTTTCTTTAAAAATGTGTTTTATTTTAAAGCATTACCTTGTGATGGTGTGTATGAAACTTTGTCGATTGTAGACAACTTAGGAAATAATGTGTTGTATATTGATTCTTCTACTGGCCTAGATAAAGCATCATTGTGGCATTGTCGTCTTGGACATGTAAACAAGAAACGCATAGGCCAACTCCAAAAGAGTGGAGTCTTGGAATCATTCGACCTTAAATAGGATGATAGTTGTGAATCTTGTCTACTTGGAAAGATGAAAAAATCACCCTTCACTGGAACTTGTGAAAGGGGTGAGGGTTTGTTGGACCTAATACATACTGATGTATGTGGGCCATTCAAAACCGCCACAAGGGATGCTAATCGGTATTATGTGAATTTTATTGATGATTTTAGTAGATATGGGTATGTCTACTTAATCAAACATAAGTCAGAAACCTTTGGAAGGTTTAAGGAATTCAAACAGGAAGTAGAAAATCAATTGTGCAGGAACATTAAGATGCTTCGATCCGATCGAGGTGGTGAGTATCTTAGTACCGAGTTCCTTGACTATCTTAAGGAGTGTGGGATTGTCTCACAATTGACTCCTCCCAGGACACCACAGCTGAATGGTGTAGCTGAGAGGCATAATCGAACCTTGTTGGACATGGTTCGCTCTATGATGAGTCGAGTTTCGCTACCAATCTCTTTTTGGGGGTATGCCTTAAAGACTGTCGCCCATATCCTTAATCTAGTCCCTACAAAGAAGGTTACCAAAACACCTCATGAGATTTGGACTGGGAAGGTTCCCAATTTGAACCACATCAAGATTTGGGGTTGCGAGGCTTTCGTGAGGCGTGAGACTCATGATAAGCTCGAACCCCGAAGTGAAAGGTGTATTTTCATCGGCTACCCACAGAAATCCTTCGGTTACCTCTTCTACAGACCCAGTGAGAATGTGGTCTTTGTAGCGAGAAGAGGGGTCTTTCATGAGAGAGAATTTATAAGCCAAGGAGACAGTGGGAGGCAAATTGATCTTGAAGAAATTCAAGAAACAATTGGTGAAGGAACCTCAGACACTAGCAATCAACCTGAGGAGGAAACTCATGTTGAGCAAGCTGACATGTCTATAGCTCCGAGGCGTTCCACATGGGTTAGGAACACACCTTCGTTTTATTATGGCTTTCATATTACTACGGAAGGTGATACGTTTATCAGTGATAGTACACTGGTAAATTTGGATGAACCTAGCAGTGTTAAGGAAGCCATGGCAGGCCCGGAGTCTGCTAAATGGAAGGAGGCTATGGACAACGAGATACAGTCCATGTATGACAATCAAGTTTGGAACTTGGTTGACCATGTACCAGGCCGTAAAACAGTCGGGTGCAAATGGATCTTGAAGAAGAAGACCGACATGGAAGGAAAAGTGCATACTTATAAGGCTCGGTTGGTCGCGAAGGGTTTTACTCAGACTCAGGGTATTGATTATGATGAAACCTTCTCGCCGGTAGCAAAGATTAAATCTATTAGGGTTATGCTAGCCATTGCAGCATTTCATGATTATAAAATATGGCAAATGCATGTCAAAACCGCTTTCCTTAATGGAAAGTTGGCTGAGGATGTGTACATGAATCAGCCAGAGAGTTTTGTCAGTGCAGAGTACCCTAATAGAGTATGCAAGCTTGAGAAATCCATTTATGGATTAAAACAAGCATCTCGTAGCTGGAATCTTTGTTTTGATGAGAAGGTCAAAGAGTTTGGTTTCTCGAGAAGTGAAGATGAGTCTTGCGTGTATGTCAGAGCTAGTGGGAGTATAGTTAGCTTCTTGGTACTGTATGTGGATGACATACTACTTATAGGAAATGACATCCCAACCTTGCAGGAGGTTAAGTTCTGGCTTGGGAAGTGCTTTGCTATGAAGGACCTAGGGGAGGCTGCCTATATCCTAGGGATAAGGATATTAAGAGAAAGGAGTAAAAGACTAATTGGACTTAGTCAGAGTACTTACTTGGATAAGGTGTTGAAAAGGTTCAACATGCAGAATTCCAAGAAAGGAGATTTACCGATCCAAAGCAATGCCAAACTAAGTAAGACTCAGAGTCCGAGTACAGAGGCAAAGATAGCTGCGATGAGCCAATTACCGTATGCTTCCGCTGTTGGCTCGATCATGTATGCTATAACTTGTACCCGCCCTGATGTGGCATTTGCTTTGAGCATGGTCAGCAGGTATCAGGGGAACCCTGGCAAGGCTCATTGGACCGCGGTAAAGAACATTCTCAAGTACCTGCGGAGGACTAAGGATTGGGTCCTTACCCTTGGTGGGAGTGATGACTTGAGAGTATTAGGGTATAGTGATGCTGGTTTTCAGACTGATAGGGATAACTTCCGCTCTCAGTCGGGCTGGATCTTTACCTTAAATGGAGGGGCAATTTCTTGGAAGACTTCTAAGCAGGAGACGGTGGCTGATTCGACTTGTGAATCAGAGTATATAGCAACAAGTGAAGCAGCAAAGGAGGCGATATGGCTAAAGAACTTCATCGGAGACCTTGGAGTTGTACCAGCTATTAACGAACCTATGGAGATTTTATGTGACAACAATAGTGCGGTTGCCTTAGCCAAGGAACCAAGAGATCATGGCAGATCCCGACACATTGACAGAAAATATCACTTCATAAGACACAAGATTGAAGAAGGACTCCTCGTGGCAAGGAGGATATCGTCGGATGAGAATCCTACAGATCCCCTTACGAAGGGACTGACGAGGGTTAAGCATTTTCAGCATGCGAGGCGCATCGGGCTGAGGCACGATATTAGTTTTACAGATTAGATAGTTTTCCTGAAACTTGTAAAATGTAATCGACGTTTGATGATGAATAAAATTTGTGATTTATTTATGAGTAAGGTGTTACTATCATTGTCAATTATTTACTATTGTTTCAGTTTTGCATGTTTTGACTTCTAGAATAATTAATTTATTCAAACCTCCACAATCGATCATACGTCGGAAGTAGGTATGAATCAAGATTGTCATGAATTGGGTTTGTAGATGGCTAAAGGTGTTTAGACATGGCAATGGTTGCTGCAACATTCATGAGTACTCATAAGCTATGAGTATTGGTATAAACCCACGCTCACTTGTATCACTTCATGGAATTTATCTCAAGTGATCGTGAGATGATAATATCATATAAGTCTTCAAACCTAGAGATATGAGTTGTTACCTATGAGTTGGTTGTGCATTGATTGCACGAAAACGCATCAGTAACTTGATGTTATAAAATGTGCTTTTGTGTACAATTTAACAAGTAGTAGAACAAGCATATGAGTCGAAGTTTATCTGTTGCTTCAAGAAATAGAAGCGATATTTGGGCCCCTCGATGATTTTGTGTTGACCCATATACCGGGCCCGGTCAGAACTAAACTGATGTGTTCAGTGAAGTTCTTTGTCAAACAAATCGGAATTCGAGAAATAACTACCAGACAATAAGCAAGACATAGTTCCATGTTTTTGTCCGGCTAATATCATGAGAACAGAGGATTATATGATCACTTGTCTTAAAATGGCGCTTCATAGTTCAACGGAGTTTTCGAGAGCTACGATTGTTGGTTGGTTCCTGAAGTTATATAGGCAAATACAATTATTAGACTTATCCAAGTGGGAGTCTGTTGGATAAGGTGTCTAAGTCCATAACTTATTTGGTATATACTTGACCCGACCGGCATGGTCCATTTGGGTTGCATCTCATCCAAACTATTTATGGATAATTTTATGAGAGTTATACACATATGTTTATTAATATATTATAAGTTATAATATATTAATATGAAGTTATGTTATTTAATTAGTATTAGTCTTAAATTAATTATGAATTAATTTAGAGATTAAAAGGAAGACTAATTAGATTATGGGCTATTGGTTTTATATGGTGTGGGCTAACACTCATTTGTTAATGGGCTAGGCTTTGATGGAAGTCCATGGATGATCCATGGAGCTTTTAACCCATGGATCCTTGGAAAGGAAAAGTCATGGGTTATTAGGGTTTCACCCTAACCATGTACACTATATAAGCATGCTTATGGAGCATGAAATGAAAACTAGTGAACTAGTGTGTGTGAGCTTGTGTGTGGCCGAAATATACAAAGTGTGTATACTCTCTCAAAGTTTTCCAAGAGTTTGTGGTTTTTTGTGATTCCATTTGAGGCATTCACACTATTGGTGCTTGTCCCTCAAACTCCTCAAGAACCAAACTCATCAAAAGGTATGTAATCTCTTCTAACTTTTTATGTTGAAATGTTCCCCATGCCATGTTAGATAGGTTATAAACCTTGGAAAATTATTATTTTGCATGTATTTAGACAAACATAGATCCAAGGTTTATTAGGGTTGCATGCACACTTAGGAAGTGTTAGATTGCTCAAAACCCAACAGCGATTCCTCCTCATATCCTCATCACCCACATACTGGGGCACCAGCAATGCCCTCTCCCGGAACTTGGTGATGATCTCCGCCACAGTCTCTATAGTCTGCCTCATATCCAAAAACTCCCTGGCCAGCCGCAGAAGCTCCACAGCTAGCGCTAACTCTGCCCTAAATTTGGTCACAAAGTCCGACCAAGTCATAGCCTCAACAGTCGAGGCTCCCAATGAGTCACCAACAGACTCCCACCAATCTCTAGCCATGTCTCGCAAGCATCCTGCTGCATATCTCACCTTCGACCCCTCTGGGCAGAAGCTCGTCAGCTGCGCAGACTCAATGTCTGCTATCCATCTCCTAGCAGCAATGGGGTCTTTCATTCCATGGAAATCTGGCGCACCACTTCCACGAAAGTCGTTAAAGGACAGTGTGCGCGTACCCACCTGGCTAGATGCCATATCACTCCTGAATGATCGGAGACGATCCTCCATCAGCTCAACAATCCCCTCCTTGATCGACCCGAAGATGATAGGGGTCGACTCAAGGATGCCTCTCATGATCTCAGATACGGTGAACTCGCATAGCCCGTCATCAACCTGCTCGGATCCCGAACCCGAGCCTGATCATGATCCTGATCCGGAACCTCCTACTCCAAGTTGTGTGGTCACCATACTGAAAACACACGTATAAAAGTCAAGATCATACATATACTCAAGAGATCTAACACACTCTCCAAGGTTCCCGGTTTCATCTAAGCCCTCCTTGGTTCGAGTACAGGTCCTCTACTTTCAGTAGTACGGGCCCATACTACCTTCCACATCTACCCGTGCTTTCCTCAAGGATTGCTTCGACTTCACTGAGTCCCTTTACTGATACCCTTTCCACTAACCTCATCCTAGGCTTCCTTAGGGCACTCTCCGACTTACCCTCCGCCATCAGCTGCACCAGGAGCCCCAACCATGTCCACCTAACTAACTTGCAGGTACTGTTACATATCCGCTCCTTAGTTAGTCGGAAATAGCCAGAACCCCCATAGCACAAAGCAAGCAGCATTCGTGCATTGAGTAACCAAATCAGGAAAAACCTATACAGGCCATCCTACTGCTGACTAAACAGTCCTAACATAGCATACAAC
Source organism: Lactuca serriola (assembly GCF_051521515.1). NCBI lineage: Eukaryota > Viridiplantae > Streptophyta > Magnoliopsida > Asterales > Asteraceae > Lactuca > Lactuca serriola. The sequence continues at coordinate 203,764,550 of NC_136410.1, forward strand.
TCATACAACAGGCATATAAGGCATCCTCCTAGATCCTTAGCCCTAAGTAGCATGCAATTATCAGAATCATATATCAGGCACACAAGGCATCTTCCTAGATGCTTAGTCCTATTCTAGCATGCAATTCTGAATAAAAGCCATCTAGCATAACATAACATGTATGGGTATCTTGGGGAAAACTTACTTGAGCCCGGCCGGTTGCATGCATCACACACCTTGTCTTTCGTAAAATCCTTCCGTTTAGATTATTAGAAAACCATTTTATTGTAAAAATCTTTTAGCCCCTTAGTTTGAGTCCAGACACCCCTGAGGGCGTTTCCGAATCCCTCAAATCAAGGCTCTGATACCAACTTGTAACGTCCCAAAATTGAAGTCCAAAAATTTCATTTTTAATTAAGTTGCTCATAAAACATTCACTAGAAAATATTGAATCAACATGTCATCTCATAAAATCAAGTATCATGTTTCAAACCCACGACATAAGCAAATAACATATCAGAGTACAATCCCAGAAAAGACCATGCGGAATATCAAATGTGTGTGTGATGCCATGCTACGCCGCCGGCTCCTTCCCCTTAGATGAAGAGGTACCTGAAACTAAAAACTGAAATCGTAAGCACAAAGCTTAGTGAGTTCCCCCATCATACCACATACCATACAATACTATCGGTATCTTTCAACCGGTAATCATCATCGGTATCTTTCAATCGGTAATCTCCATCGGTATCTTTCAATCGGTAATCGTCATTGGTATCTTTCAACCGGTAATCGTCATCGGTATCTTTCAACCGGTAACTAGGGACTATTCCACCCCCTACCACTAACATACAATAGCAAGATATAAGCACACATCTAGACATATCCGGGTACTGACCTACCCCTTGGTCCTAAGGACCACTATCAGGGAAACTATCCCTATTATGTAACATATCATACAGATATAACTCATAACCAATGCATACCAGACCAAGACAAATTATCACAAAGACAATTATCTTCTAAATACTCCTCAATGGGGGGCCGGCATTGTGGCATTAGACGCACGCCTACTGGAAGGTAACTCACCTCATAGCAGCTGTTGAATGGTGCTGAAATCCTCTGAATTGCTGCCGCTGCTGCTCCGGAAATCCTCCGACTATAATTCCCACAAAACACTAAGTCAGAAACTGACATCTACTCTTAGGGAAAAATGACCATTTTACCCCTTGACCAAGTCAAAGTCAAAGTCAAAGTCAAAGTCAACTTCTAGTTGACCTGACTCGCCGAGTTGGCTCGCCAACTCGCCGAGTCCCTATCCTTCCATTAGACCTCATACCCGTCCCTACTCGTCGACTTAGGCGATGACTCGACGGGTTTTACTTCTAAATGAACACCGACTAAATCCTCATCCGACTCGCCGAGTTGTACGAACAACTAGTCGAGTTCATCATCAACTGATACTCATGTCCTGCCTTGACTCGCCGAGTTATATGAACAACTCGTCGAGTTACTCTTCATCCTGTAAACACTTTCTGTCCTTGACTTGCCAAGTTGATGAACAACTCGTTGAGTTCTATGAAGATTGTCTTGGACTCGCCGAGTCCGTTCATGCACTCGCCGAGTGCCATGAATATCCAGAACAATTTGCTTAGTCCAGAACGTTGGGTCATTCCCCGGGACTCCCAAAAACCCTTCCACACTCATCTGGTCCTTATGACCCTCACTGATACGGGACCAAAACCCTTGGACTTGCCGAGTCCAGGAATGGACTCGCCGAGTCTAGGAATGGATTCGCCGAGTCGGTCACATCCCCTCTCTTAAACTTCAATTTCTGATGTACAACACTTAACCAAAGGATAGATCCAAACCCCTAAACTCAACCTAGCACGTAAAGTTACAAACTTTACGTGCATGCATGGGACTTTTTAGCTTAAAAGGCTCTAAAATGTTTCTTTTGTTGCATGGGGCCTTCCTTGAGTGCAAAAGCATCCCAAATCTGACTTGTGACTCCAATAATGACATGACCCAGAAGCTCAAACCCCAACCATGTTTGCAAACATGGTTGGCCACCAAAAATGGCTTATAAAAGCCCTAAATCACCCCAAATAGGGATCTAACAAATGAATGAGAAAGGTTCAGACTTTATACCTTCTGAAGACTGCAAATGGTAAACCAAACTCGAATCCTTCAGTCTCCTCTTGATCCTCCTATGCTCTTCCTTCTTCCTTGAGGTCAAAACTCACAAGAATCACTCAAAGGCCTTGGATTTCCTCAAAAAAACGGGTAAGGTTTGCTATGAGAAGTGTTTGGGAGCATAAAGGGGAAAAGGAGGCTGCATAAGGTCGTTTAAATAGGGTAGGATTTTTGTCCAAACAGCGGCTACTCGCCGAGTCCGGGACCCGACTCGCCTAGTCCGCAGCTTAAACTTCACGCCTCATCCCGCTTCTACTCGACGATTCAGTCCTTCAACTCGCCGAGTCCAAGGCTAAAAACGCAAAAATAAATGAAGATTTAATAACATAATACGTACCAAGAGCCAGGTGGTACACTTTTCTTCAAGATTTGACTTTGAACGCACGTTGGGTGTGGAGGCTTCATGTAGAGATTCTTGAAAATCAACACTTTCAACTTGAGAATCTTCAGAGAGAACAGAGAACGAACTTTTGGATCACTTCAGCACGTACATAGATAGAAACAAATTGATTTAGGAGGCTTCAATGCAACTTGTCACATAATCTTCAAGTGAAGCTTCACCTTGCTTCTAGGGTTAAAAGATTGAATGTTGAAGAATGATCTTCACTTCTAGTTCCTTCGAATGAATGTTCTTGAATGATCACCGATGCGTCTTGAGAAGTAACCGTGACTAAAAAGTCCCTGTGGATCACAGAAAGAATCATAAAGACCCTTCTCACCACAGTTGTTCAAGGATGAATCCTTGGCTCAGAAAGAGACTTCTCGCAGTATATGTGTGAACTTTGAGGAACACATTGCGATTTGTTGAGTATTGGAGAACTACTCTTGGCTAGATTTGATGTTAGTTCCTGTATATCCTTGATCATAGATCTCAATATAGTTATCAAGTTACTGAGTTAGCTTGACCCTTGGCGAGACGTTCAGCGATACCTGTTTACCTTTTGGGTGAATCGCCCTGGTTCCGTGAAAGTCTTAGGTAAAGAAAGCTGACAAGATCAATCTGATAATTTGTACTATTTCAGACTTTCAATTCCTTAGATACAACAGTTCTTAAAAAGAAACTGCCTGACTGGCATTTTATACAATGTAACACCAACACCAGGTATGAGCCATTATCCGTCAATTCATGAGTGAAATCTAGAACATTAAATATGTACATCGTCAATTCAGAATTAAATGGTTTTGGATTTTGGGTTTCACTTATACTCATGGTGACAATGACATCTAAGATCATAAAAACAGACTTTTTGGCAACCGTCAGCCGAGTTGTTTTATACTCGAACCTCAAGGGGTACCGGTACGTGGAAATGATTTGATGGAGAAAATTTCAGATATAGGTGAAGAATGGTCGATATTGGGGGTTTGTTCTTTGAGTTTTTCATAAAAACGAGTTTTTGATCGAGTTTTGAGGCTACAAAGTCGAAAAAACGTTGTTTTTGGTCGTAACCAGTGAGGGGGTTGCGACGTGTACGGCCAGCGGCTTGGGTTTCTCTCACACCCCCAAACCGGAATGGCGGAAACGTTCGGGGGCGGAGGACATCATGCTCAGTATCATAACCATAGTAAAGAAAGAAAACACAACCATCATAAATATAATTTAAAAGGTTACATCGTTGCAAAAATACATGTTTCCAAATAAATTACATATGATGCCAAAATAGTTCAAAAGAAATATGCGCCTTAGCGTCTTGCCTTCAAAAATCTTGTGGTTACCTGTATTATAAAATACCTAAGAATACAAGTTGTTTTTGAAAGAGTATCAACATTAAAGCTGGTGAGTTCATAAGCAATTTATGAATGAAAAATGGATGTTGTTCCTTAAACTTTGTTACAAGTTTGTTTCCAGAAAATCCAATATTTTCTAAAAGGTTTGTTGTAGTCTTAACTGAACCAAGACTTAGTATATGAAAGTTAATCGTCATACTTATGTGTGGTTTTATATTTAAATAAAACTCTTTTTTGTGAAATCCTTAAATTCCCGTGAGCTGTGTGTTTTGTTAATTCCCCATGCGAGTTGTTATAACCATGCTAAGACTCAAAGAGTTCGTACTCGATGTTCTTCAAGCGTCGGAATGTTATGACACTTCTCACCCCAGACCTGCCGGTCTAGCTATTGCAAGCAGCTTAGGTGCGGGTTTGTCAGACCCAATATATATCTATACACAACTATCATGCTCTCCCTACAAGAGATTCTAGCTATAACTACAGGACTTTTCTATTGTACTTAAGAGTACCCTGAAGGTGAATGTCTCACAAATTTATTCATTAACATGTTCACGTAGTTTGTAATGCAATACCCGCTTTGTAAATCGATTGAATTACCATTTCTTAGTTAAATGAGGTGTCCAAACTATACCTATTATAGTTTATCAAGAGTGTTTTATGTTTTAAATGAAACCTTGTTATGCATGGCTTTATATTTCAATAAAATGACATTGAAAATACTAAGTATAAAATCTTACACACCTTGCTCAGCATGTTACAAGGTATGAATAACTCTTAAACTCGTTTTGAGAGTTTACCCTTAACTGTCACTGTTTTAGAATATTTATAGAAACATTATCGTAAGTCGAAAGCTGAATCCGTAAACCCGCAGAGTTTGGAAATAGAGTCTAATATTTTCATAAATTTTCCTATAATTTTTGGTGGTCTCAAACCAGTGTGAAAATGTTCATCTTCACAACTAGGTACGATTTTGTTGCTGCAGTGAAAATATGTAAGTAGTCATTTTAAAGTTATAAACCTGAACTATTTGCATATTAAATAGTTTTGAAAAATATTAAGTTTAAGTTGGGTAAAACAGTTCGTGAACAGGTCACAACTTTTTTGTTGTTAGCTGTTAAGTTAAGTTTCAAATATGTTTTGGTGTTTTAACTTGTATTTCCCCCCCCCCCCCTCTGAAAACTAAAGAAAACTAGAAAATGTAGGGATATGAACTCACCTTGAGTGATTTCTTGAAGAGTGGAAGTTCGAAGGCGAGGAGTATCAAGTCAAGAACACTTGATGAACACATGCAGTGTTGGATGATCCTAAGAGCGCTTTTTTTGTGTGAAATGTGTGTAGATGATTCAAGGGTGTTATGAAAACATGGAATAACACTTGAGTTTAGATGGAATACTTACCAAAAAGTTAAGTAATAGCTCAAGAACACTTCCAAAAAGTGGCTGGAAGTAGAGAGAAAAAGAGGCTCTGTTGATGGTTTGAGAAGTGTATACGTGTTTGAAAGTGATCAAAGTGAACCAAAAAATCCTCCAGGGATTTCTTTATATAGATGTTGCTGGAGCAACTTGCAAAGTTGAAAGGATGTTTACCTTGGTTTGTGTGATGTGGATAGGGTTGGACCAATGAGAAGGTGACACATGGAGACAAGTGGGCACACTTGACCCACTTGTGGTTTAGGAAACTCTTCTTAATGTAAAATCATGATTTATAATTAATAAATCCTTGAGAAATGAATAAAATATGAGTTTAGGGAGTTTAAACCGATAAAAATATGAATTTGGTGAAAAATCCCCGTCAAAATCGTCAAAAACGGGCTTAAGAGGCGAAAGTAGTCGAAAACCGGGAATTAGGAACGAACCTGCGAGGTTTAGTCCTTGGGAGGTGAGGACCAAGAGTAGGGAGAAGGAGGAACCGAAGGTAAGGCTTGCGTCCGAAGGTTGGGTCTCGGGTTCGAAGGGTGGTCTCAGTCCTGTTGACTTCGGTCCAGGTGAAGTTCGGATCGGATGCTATGTTCGGTTCGGACGGGGGGCAAGTTCGGTTCTCATAGGGTAGCTTCAGTCCCTAAGGGAAGGTTTGGTCCTTAAGAGGGTTTCGGTCCTTAAGAAGGATTTCGGTCCTTAAGAAGGATTTCGGTCCTTAAGGGCTGTTTTTCAGGCTAACTTCCCGTTTTGAGTGATTTTTGGCCAAGTTAAGGGTCGGGATGACCCGGATGACTATAAAAGGTTGACAGAGATTTTGGAGAGATTTAATTTTAGCCATTATTATCGTATAATCTTGCAATGCAAGGTTCGTGAACCCCGTTCTCCTTCATTTATGATCATTTTAAGTCCCAAAAAGGGTTCATAGTCGTGTTTTGATGCGTTTGACTCCCTTTTTAGGGTTTTACATTGCTAAACACATAAATTCTCTAACACAGTTGGATTCTTCACATACAAATGCACATTTTTATACATAGAATAACTTTTATCATAGAAGTACTAGTTAAGTTTGACCGGTTTGACTTGTTTAATTTGACTTTGACTTGTTGACATTGACTTTCACTTGTCGACTTTAACTTTGACTTGAATTTGACGGTTGTCACATTATCCCCCCGTTAAAAGGAATTTCGTCCCAAAATTTGCATTTTGAGTGGGACTTCAAGGGTTGGGGAATTTCGTCCCAAAATTTGCATTTTGAGTGGGACTTCAAGGGTTGGGGAATAGATGTGGATATTTTTACTTCATTTGTCCCTCTCGTTCCCAAGTAAATTCGGGTCCTCGCTTGGCGTTCCAACGGACCTTTACGATGGGAATGCAGCTTTCTTTCGTCGATTTGACCTCTCGATCCATGATTTCAATAGGTTCCTCTATGAAGTGGAGGTTCTCATTGATCTCAATTTCTTCCAAAGGAATGACAAGGGTCTCATCAGACAAACATTTCTTTAAGGTTGACACATGGAAGGTAGGATGAACGTGGTTGAGTTCCTGAGGTAATCGCAGCTTGTATGCCACCGGGCCAATCCTGGCGAGGATTTCGAATGGTCCAATATAACTTGGATTTAATTTCCAATGTTTTCCATAACATATTAATCCCTTCCAAGGTGATACTTCCAGTAGTACTCGATCCCCATCTTGGAACTTCAAAGGCTTCCGTCTCTTATCCACGTAGCTCTTTTGTCGGTCTCGCGAAGCCTTCATCTGTTCTCGAATTTGGACGATCTTTTATGTTGTTTCCCTTATGATCTCTAGGCCAGTGAGTGTGCTGTTAGGAACTTCCCCTCTTGCTAGTTGCGTATCGCCCACCTCATCCCAGCACACGGGTGATCTGCACTTACAGCCATAGAGGGCTTCGAACAGAGCAACTGTGATGCTAGTGTGAAAACTATTATTGTATGAGAATTCGATAAGGGGTAAATGAACATCCCAATCTTTACCAAAGTATATCACACAAGCTCTTAGCATGTCCTCTAACGTTTGAATGGTCCTTTCACTCTGCCCGTCGGACTGTGGGTGGTAGGTTGTACTCATGTCCAGTCTAGTTCCCATAGACTTCTGTATTGACTGCCAGAACCATGACGTGAACCAACTATCTCTATCGAAGATAATTGATACCGGTACTCAGTGAAGTCACATGACTTCTTTAATGTAGATGCCTGTCATTTTCTCCATTTTACCGGTCTCCTTTCTTGGTAGGAAGTGTGCGGATTTTTTTATTCTGTCGACGATTACCCAATTGTGTCAAGTCCACCCGTTGTCTTAGGTAACTTGGTAATGAAATCCATTATAATCCGCTCCCACTTCCACTCGGGTAACTTTGGCTGTTGAAGTAGTCCCAACGGCTTCTGATACTCCACCTTAACCTTGGCGCAAGTCAGGCACTTGTCCACAAAGGTAGCTATTTCGGCTTTCATGTTCGGCCACCAATACAACTTCTTAAGATCTAAGTACATTTTGTCTGAACTGGGATGAGCGGAGTAACGGGTTTTATGAGCTTCGTTCATGACAACGTCCCTGAATCCACCAAATTTTGGTGTCCAGATCCGGTTCATGAGACAACGAACCCCGTCATCCCCGACTTCAAGATTTTTGTCCATTCCTCTCAACGCTTCACCTGCCACATTCTCTGGTTTTAAGGCTTCTTCTTGTGCCTCTTTAATTTGTGCGGAGTGGTGTGAATGGATTTTCATAGTTAATTCCTTTACTCGGCGACCCGAGTATTCCTTTCAGCTCAAAGCGTCTGCAACCACGTTGGCTTTTCTTGGGTGATAACGAATCTCGCATTCATAATCGTTTAGTAATTCCACCCATCATCTTTGTCTCATGTTGAGTTCCTTTTGATTGAGGATATGCTAAAGGCTTTTGTGATTAGTGAAGATAGTGCACTTGGTGCCGTAGAGGTAATGTCTCCAATTTTTTAGGGCGAAAAACGCCGTTCCCAGTTTGAGATCGTCCGTCGTATAGTTTACCTCATGCGCCTTCAGCTGTCTTGAGGCGTAGGCAATGACCTTTCCTCGTTGTATTAACACACATCCTAGACCCTGGTTTGACGCATCGCAATAAACCACAAAGTCCTCTATTCCATCTGGTGAGGATAAGATAGGAGCACTGCACAGAGTTCACTTCAGCGTTTGGAAGGCGGCCTCTTGCTTATCACCCATATGAAAGTCACTCCTTTTTTAGTCAAGGTGGTGAGTGGTTTTGCGATTGTCGGATTTCTGTGGGTGTTCTTGGTGCTACCTAGCTTTCGATTTCCTTGATCTTTGAAGGGTCCACATGAATTCCTTCCTTGCTGACTACATGTCCTAGCAAATTCACTTCTCGAATCCAGAACTCGCACTTTGAGAATTTTGCGTACAATTTCTCTACCCTCAGTGTCTCCAAGACTAGACATAAATGATGGCTGTTTTCTTCCGTACTTCAGGAGTAGACTAGTATATCATCAATGAAAACAATCACGAAGTTGTCTAAGTAAGGTCGACACACCCGATTCATCAGGTCCATAAACGACGAGGGTGCATTTGTTAGGCCAAAAGGCATCTTTACAAACTTATAGTGACCATAGCGCGTTATGAAGGCTGTCTTGGGAATATCCTCCTCTTGAACTCGTAGTTGATGGTACCTTGATCAAAGGTCAATCTTTGAGAAGGAACTCGTAGCTGGTCGAAGAGGTCATCGATTCGAGGCAAAGGGTATTGGTTTTTAATGGTGAGTTTGTTCAATTCACGGTAGTCAATGCACATACGGAATGGTCCATCCTTTTTCTTGACGAACAAGACCGGTGCTCCCCAAGGTGAGAAGCTTGGCATTATGAAACCTTTGCTTAGTAGTTGATTCAATTGACTACAGAATTCCTGCATTTCGGCTGGGGCTAGACGGTATGGGGATTTGGCTACAAGGGTAGCTCCAGGGATTAGGTCGATTCGGAATTCGACTTGTCTAGCATGAGGCACTCCGGGAAGGTCTTCCAGGAATATGTCGTGGAAATTACAGACCTCCGAAATGTGTTTGATGTTTTTCACTTCTTGTTTCTTGTCTACGACATGGTCTAGGAAGGCATGGTACTCCTTGCGGAGATACTTTTGAGCCTTGACACAAGAGATGATCTGAAAGTTTGAGCTAGGGTTGTCGCCATAGACGGCGAGGGTTTCACCATTTGGCAGATTAAGGTGAACGGCCTTTTCGTGACATAGGATTTCAACATGATGAAGGCATAACCAATCCATGCCAATGATGACATCAAAACTTTTTATGGTGACCGGCATAAGGTCGATTGGGAAAGAGTGATTATTTAAGGTGAGAGTACACCCGGTGTAAATGCCGTTAGTGTTCTATGTTATTCCATTATCCATTTCTACGATGAATGTGTCTTTTAGTGTTTGTGGTTTTTGTTTAAGCAAGTGTTTAAATTGATGGCTCACGAAGCTTTTCTCTGCGCCACTATTGAAAAGAATGCATGCGTATGTATTGTTGAGGAGAAACGTACCGGTGACCATAGTTGGATCTGCAACTGCTTCCTCATGACCTATCGGTAGAACTCTGCCCACTTACCAGAGTTGGGGTTTCTTGCCTTCGGACAGTTACGCTTTAGGTGTCCTGCCTCTCCACAACCATAGCAGGTTCGCCTTGCTCCAGTGTTGGCAGCTTGTGAATTTTGTTGGACTGGAGCTTTACAAAATTGAACGGTGTGCCCCTTTTTGTTACAATTGGTGCAATGCATTTCACGGCATACGTTGTTGTGGTGAAAGTTGCACTTGTTGCACTTAGGTAGGTTACGGGCGTATTGCCTTATCGGAGTTGGGGTGGTAGTGGTTGTGGCAGCGTGCACATCAACCACTTGTTGCTTTTTGGCAGGGTCTTGAGCAGTTTGACCCTTCTTCTTGTTCCAGAACTTCCTTTTGTTGCTTCCCCCTTTCGCTTGTTCGGGGGTGGTTATCATAGTGCCACAACTGGCCTTATGGTCGATGAGTTGTTGTGCATGTTCTTTGGCACTGTCAAAGATAGTTGGCTTTGAGGCCAATACGTTTCCTTGAAATTGGGGAGATAGTCCCCATATGTATCTTTCCACCTTTTTGCTTTCCGAAGGAACCATCCCGAGACACAGCACGACTAGATCGCTAAACCTTGAGGTATAAGACAGGATGTCTGAGCCTGTCATTTTGAGACCCCAAAGTTCTTCTTCCAACTTCTGTAGCTCGCCCCTTGGGCAGTAATCCTTCATCAACATGGTTTTCAAGTCTTCCCATGTTATCGAATTAGCCACCGGAAGTGTCAATGCCTTGACGTGGCCATTCCACCAGGTGAAGCCCCTTTCAGAGAATGTGCATGCTGCAAATTTGACCTTGCTTGCTTCAGGGCATGCGCATATTTCGAAGATGGATTCGGTTTTCTTGAACCATTGCAGCAATGCTATGACACCTCCGCTTCCATTGAAGGTTTTGGGTTTGGCATTTGTAAAATCTTTGTAGGTACACTCTCTCGAGTTTACGAATGCTGGTAGATTTGATTCACATGAAATATCTGTGATAGTATCCATACTGAGCCCATCCAACAATCATTCGATGTATAATATTTATATATAATTAAGATTAAATAAACTTTCGAATCTAATGGGTCTGCTCTGGGCCCACAACCAAACAAGGAACATGATCCAAGGCGGAACCACCATTTCTAGGTCGACATGGTCTTAATTATATATAACTTTGATTTATACATCAATCAATCATAAATCAGACACCAGTAAATTTAGTATGAAAACATTCCATGTCATGAACTTGATGTAATGTTCCCAATAAAACAAATAGCATGTCAATTTCATTGATATAACTTAGTACACAATATTGGGGGAAGATTTGACCCTACGAGGGGTCTACGTTACATCAATGTATGGAAATTTTTTGGCCGCCTAACAGATCCCGGAAGTGTACACACTTAAATCGCGAGATCGAACACAAAATACTAGAAAATAATAGTAATATTTATCCGCAAACTAGATTAAACTGAAGCGAGCAGTGAAAACACTACTTGCGGCGGTTGAAGCTCTGAGGATCATGAAGTAAAGACACGGAGTTCCTTGTTTCCCTTATTTCAACTCTGGATTCTGCCGTTTGGGGCTCTGCTTCTGCCAGACGTCCTTCTAAAGTGGCTCAGTGTTCTCGGATTTCTTGCACTTCAGCTCGGGCCGCCGGCATTTCCCGTCGAAGAAGCTCGGTGCGGTCTTGAGTCTGATCATGGTCATCATCCACCCGGCGAAGACGAACTGAGTTGACTTGGCTGGTGGAACCAACTTCCATGATATGTCAAGTGTTTACCCTAGTTTGCTCCTCATGGCATACGACACGGTGAACCATGATAGGAAGGGCTCTGTCGGCTGACCCTCCTTGGCTGAGGTCATAAAAACCTCATTCCATGCCATAGGGAGGTCATTGACCTTGCTCTCGGCTCCATCGATGTATAGTTTCGGTCCATTGGGTCGTCGGGCCTTGGAAGTGTTAAGGAGGGATAGGGGCAGGGTGTGGATTGTAAACTTCAGGTTCTTTGTCGGTTCTATTTGAGTCTTCTTCCTTTTCACCGTCTATGGATTTTTCCTCTTCCATGGGTTCTGCATCCTCCATGGGTTCCTCTTCGGAATCTTCCTCTGGGTCTTCCATAATCCAACCGGCATTCCCTTGGTTGGGGAAGTAGGGATCACCCGGCAAGTGAAATCCTGCCATCGCGCCTGTACGAGAATAGGGATAAGAAGGATATCGCGGGAAATTTTGGTATAAGAAATTAGTTATCACAGTTTAAAATGAGATTATTATGGTTTTTGTGTTAAAATACTCCTATAGTATTTTTATGTTTGATTCTCGAGGTTGTTGGTAAGTTGAAGACTTGTTGCTCATCATGATTCTTCTTTGTCATACGATGGTCATACCTTGGCTAAATATAGTTGATCAGACTATATTCATCCCAGATATGACTTCATACCCCGAAGCTAGATCATGGTGTTCAACTTGTCTCAATACTTTTATGTTATTGCCATTATGATACTGAATTAATAAGTATGATTGTACGGATACTTTTATAAAAATATAATTTTTTATTTTTAAAGTAATTTTTTTTGAAAAGCTACGTTAGAGATTTTTTTCCCGATGTATTATAGTTTGTATATCTTTGTTAGGGCTTAAATGTTATAATAGTCGAAGTGTCAGTTAGATTGTTACGAAGTTTATTTTGTCTTCGTAAGAAGGGTCTTCGGATGTAATGTTATTTGTACTAAGGCATTATAAAGAGTTGTCTTAATGTCTAGTCCTTAGTATTGTTATGCTTTTGTTCTCCTATAAATAGGGTCTGTACTAAGTGAATAGAAGAACTTTTCATTCGGTCTTTTACAGATTATTCTTTGTACTCTGTAAAACCAAAAGCATAATATGAGCTGAACAAATATTATATTTACTCTCGTGTTCATCGTTATTCTTCTTTCTGAATTCATACTTGAATTGATCTTAAACTTGATTACAAATCTCATCAATTGGTATCAGAGCAGGAATCCTTTCTGTGATCTGATTTTCATACGTTCAAAAAGATTTTTGAATCTACTGTTTGATTCAAAAAGTTTCCGTTCTTTTTGAGTGTGAAAAATTCTTCTTGATCTCAATCTAGGATTTGATTCTGCAAAAATATTTGTAAATCGAGTGTTCTTTGTGTGATTCTGATTTGAAATATACAATTTGATTTCAATATTCTCAAAGTTTTTGTATCATCTTGAAGCTTTTGTTCGTACAACAATGGCGTCATTCAATCTGAATTCGATGACATCATTTTCTCATTTGCTTGGATCATCCACAAAAATTCTGATGCTTATTCCAGAATATTATGATCAGTGGGCAGATCGGATGGAAGATTACTTAAACGGATTCGATGAAGAATTATGGAAATGCATCTCAGGAGAAATCAATCAACCTGCACAAGTTCAGCCAATCGGTATGTCTTCAAGCAGTTCGGAAGTCGATAATCAAACCAATCGTTTAAAACAACTGGAGAAGAAATGCATGAGGGAATTAAGAGGTGTGTTGCCTCCTGTTGTGTACAATTATGTCAGAACATGCACAACAGCTAAAGAAATCTGGAACAATCTCAAAGACAAATTTCAAGGAAGTGAAAAGACGAAGATCACATCTGTGAAACAATGCCTGGTGGAACTCAAAGATTTCAAAAAAAAAGAAAATGAGACTATTGAAGAATACTATGATCGGTTCAACGAGCTAATCTATCGTTGTAACCGTTATAGTATAATAAAGTCATCAATGGAGTACAATTTGATATTTGCAATGGGACTTCGAAAGGAGTGGAGGAGTGTGAGTATGATGGTGAAAAATCAACAGAGTTTTGATGCTTCGACTTTGAATGACTTATACAATCAATTAAAATCTCATGAAAATGAAGTTAATGAAATAGCTGAGGAAGCGATAGCAAGTCTTGGTGGACCATTGGCACTTGTTTCGAAGGTTTCAGAAAGAGAGAATGAAAAATCAAAGTTTGATGAAGAAGAAGGTTTTCTGATGAATTCTGATGATGAGGCTGTTGCATTTTACTCAAACAATCGAGTAAAGAAATTTTACAAGAAACCTTTTAATCCAAAGATAAAGTCATCAGATTCGAAGGGTAGTTTTGAGAACAAAAATAAAGTGGATGAGAAGAAGAAAGAAGTGAAGACTGATTCGAAGAGTCAAATGGAGCAAATGAAGATGATGTTGAAAGGTGATACAAGGATTAATTGCCATTATTGCTATGGAGCAAATCACTTGGCAGTAGATTGCTTGTTGAGGAAGAAGGAGGAAAAGAAAATTAAAACAAAGGATGAAGCTTATTACACTGAGAAACTGGAGGAAGTAAAGTCGAAAGCAAAGAATTTGTCATTGGTGGCTCATGGAGAAACTGAATCGGATGGCACATATCAAATATGGTCTTCGGGTTCAGATGATGAAGAGATGAAAAATCCATCACATGGAGCTATGTATGCAAAGATGGAAGAGGATTCAGATGAAAAACAGACTTACGAAGTGTGTGGGCAATGCTTCGTTTTGAAGTCTACTGACAGGTCGCCCATGACTACCAAGGTACGTAACATTCTTGAATCTTTTAACATTCCAGTTTCTACATATAATTCTGAATTAGTATCTTTTGATGAAACTGTTACTTATTTTGATTCAATTATTGTGTCTGCTAGCAATGAAGCGAAAAAGTTAAGTGATCAATTACTAGAGACAAGAAAAAAGTTGGATTCAAAAGTCACTAGGATTGATTACTTATAATTGCAAGTTTCAAATATTATGGAGGATAGGGAGAGTTTAGCAAAGGAAATAAACTTGTTGTTAGCACAAAGAAATATTTTTTGTAATTCTGCGAAAAGATTGTATGGAAAATTAACTGAGTTACATCATTCGAGTGAGATAAGTAAGGAACAACATAGAAAATTACTACCATTTTGAGCTTATGATAGAGCTAAGGTAGATAGTATTTCATATGATTGTGAAAAAGAAATTTCTGATTTTAACAAAGTTCCAGATGATAGGTTTAGATTTGGAATTGCTAAAGTCGAAGATTATCTTGATGCTAATGATTTAGTAAAAATTGTAAATGAGACCTTATCTAAATAAGAACAACTTCGAATTTTGAAAAAGACTGAGAATTCTACATCTAATTGGGAAACTAATTTTGCTGATATTGAAGATAATTCTGATAATATTAGTGAAATTAGTGATTTAGAGGATGTAGATTGTTCTCAATTGTCTGTCATAAATGTAGCAAATTCTTTTAAAGGGAAAGAAAAATGTGAAGATTTATTCTTAAAAATTGACACTGATGAACCCTCAACTTCGAAAGTTTGTAATATGGACTTTGTGGAAATACATGATAGTCAAACCGATGATAGTGACAATGAGGAAGAAAATACAAATTCGAAGCCAATTCAAAGGTCGAAAGAAATTGAAATTCCTCGAGTGGTTGTTGATCAAGTCTATTTGGATACACAAGAATTTGAGAAAATTCTTAGTGAAAAAGGTGCTCATTATCTTGAATCGAATACTGTTGTGTATCCAATCTTCAAATGCACTGATGATATTGTGTTCCCAAATCAAGTCTTCGTAACAACAGGTAATGTTGAAAATATAAAGCCTGAATTCAAAAAGATGGTTGAGGAAGACAATATGCAAACTTCAAATGAAGGATTCTTTCCGAATCAAAGCACAGTCGAAAACAATCTTACAAAGAACGCATATAAATTTCAAGATCAAAAACCAAAAAGAGTATGGGTTGTAAAGTCAAAAGTTGAAAAGAAGAGAGTTAACCCAACTGAAAATGTGTTTACAAAGCACGAAGGTGTTAAAACAGTCAACAAAGCAATAAAATTAAATTCAAAAGAATTTAAAGCTCAAGTTGAAAATTTTTCAAAGGAAAATAATATTTCGAAACGTCAAGCGAGAAAAACAATTTTTTGGCAAACTATTGAATCATTAAATATGAAATCAACAAATTTTTCAAAAGGAAGAAAAGTTTTTAGAGAAAAATCAAAGTCTCAAAGTTTTGAAAAGAAAAATGATTCATTTTCAAATAATAAAATAAAAGTTTCAAATAGAACAAAAACAACACTTCCAAGAAAAAGTTTTCAGAAAAAGGTTGAAACACAGATTTCAAAATCGCAAATCAATACATCTTATCATGAATCATATCTTTCAAAACCAAAAGTGGATTATGTTCCAAGTTCAGCAAAATGTTATAATCCTTTGAAGAAACAAGCTGACAAAGTCTCATATGCGAAGGGAATAACAACGAAAAGAAATATTGATCATTGGTTGGAAGGAAAAGGAAAAATATATCAATCAAGTAAGTTTTCGAAAGAACAGATACATGAGGCGTATGACAAGTATGCTAATCCTTCAACGAATGGTAGTTCGTCATCCAAAGAGTCAAATATTTCAGTTAAAGTTTGACAGTTGGTCACGAAAGCAAAAAGTGAAACATCACAAACTCAAAATGCGAAGGGTATAATCAGTGAAAATTTGAAAATAATAAAAACTCATATATCTGACCCTTCGAATGAAAATGTTAAATTTATTGACAGTTTCAAAACACAAGTTTGTGATTGGGTTAATGGTTGTACTTTACAATTGAAAAACAAATCTAATATGAATGGACCCAACAAGGCTTGGGTACCTAAATTTTTTCAATAATCGCAGGTGCTTTGTGACGAGAAATATGATAACAAGTGGTATATTGATAGTGGTTGCTCACGTCACATGACTGGGAAGAAGGAAAACTTGCGTGATTTTCGAAGCCTAGAAAATGGAGGAGTGGTTATGTTTGGCAATAATCACAAATGCAAAGTCAAGGGTTATGGAAAGATAACGAATGGAAATTTCACTGTCAACCGAGTTGCATTTGTGGAAGGTTTACAACACAATTTGATAAGTGTTTCACAACTTGTTGTGGGCACTGGAAATCAAGTTCTTTTTAATGAAGAAGGCAGTGTCATTTCGAATGTTGAGACAAAGGAAGTTTTACTTAAGTCAAAACGAAAAGGTGATATGTTTACATTGGATATTGTTCCTATTGTAGGCAAACCTGCTGTGTGTTTACTTTCGAAGGCTGTTGCCGATATTAGCTGGTTATGGCACAGGAGGTTATCACATCTCAATTTTTGAAACATCAACAAACTTGTCGGACAAGATCTGGTAAGAGGTTTACCCATTCTTAAATATGATAATGACAGTTTGTGTGTAGCTTGTGAAGTAGGAAAACAACACAAACAAGGTCATCCTATCACAATAGATTCGAAGATTGTTGAACCTCTCGAACTCCTGCATATTGATTTATGTGGTCCTTCAACAGTTGCTACTCTTAACAAGAAAAGGTACATTTTAGTAATTGTAGATGATTTTTCAAGATTTACGTGGGTTTATTTTCTCAGGTTAAAATCCGAAGTTTCACAAATGATGATTGATTTTATCAAGAAAATGGAGGTTTCATTGAAGAAGTCAGTTCGAAAAATTAAAAGTGATCATGGAACCGAATTCAAAAATCGTCTTTTTGATTCATTTCTGGTGGAGAAAGGAATTTCGCATAATTTTTCATCTCCTTATACACCACAACAAAATGGTGTAGTTGAGAGAAGAAATCGATCATTATGCGAAGCTGCAAGAACAATGTTGGCTTATTCGAATTTACCTCAAAATCTTTGGGCTGAAGCTGTTTCAACTGCTTGTTTTACTCAAAATCGACCATTCATTCATAGACGGTTTAATGTTACTCCTTATGAAATAATCAATAATCGAAAACCTAATGTCAAATTTTTTTCATGTTTTTGGATGTAGGTGTTTCATAATGAATCTTAAGGATAACCTTACGAAGTTTCAAACAAAAGCCGATGAAGGAATTTTCTTGGGATATTCACACAATTCTGTTGCTTATAGAGTGTTAAATAAGCGAACTCGCAAAGTGGAAGAAACTTTTAATTTGACATTTGATGATTATTACATTAAAAAGTCTAATCATCAATTTGCAAATTATCCTATTTTGCAAAATTCTTCAAATATAGATGATTCAATTGAAATGAATGATCTTAATTATGAATCGATTTTTGGTATTTCAGATCAAGCAATTGATGCGGAAAGAAATGCACCCGATAATCAAACATCAGAAAATTCGAAGCATGACAATGATTCAATTTCGATTTTGAATCTAAACACAAATGAACAATCTGATGATCTAGTGGAGGGGGAGCACTTGGATTCAAATAGTTTTGTTGAGGGGGAGCGTTATAGTGAAAGTGATAACATGTCAACAAATGTTAATATTGAGGGGGAGCCAATTATTGAAGAAGAGCCGATCATTGAAACAGAGTAAAATATCGAAACGGAGTCAATCATCGAGGGGGAGCCCATACTTGAGAAGGATCCAATTCTTGAAGAAGAACATTTTGATGATGCTGAAGATTCAATTTCCATAAATGGATCAGAAACAGATGTTATGTTCGAAGATGCACCTTTGGATTTTGATCCTAATTATCCACCATTGGATAAATGGACAAGAAATCATCCAAAAGATCAAATTCTTGGCGATCCACAAGCAGGTATAATGACAAGGGCACAACTTCATGCACGAAATGAGGTATTGAATAATCATCAAGAGTTATGCATGTTTAATGTTTTTATTTCCAAAATCGAACCAAAGACAGTTAAGGTTGAAATGGAACACTCTGATTGGGTTGTTGCTATGCAAGCTGAATTGTCTGAATTCGAAAGAAACAAGGTTTGGAGATTAATTCCAAAACCTGTTGATGTATCAATTGTTGGACTCAAATAGATTTATAAAAACAAAACTGACAAAGATGGAAACATTATTCGAAATAAAGCTAGACTTGTTGTTAAAGGATATTCTCAACAAGAAGGAATTGATTATGAAGAAACATTTGCCCCTGTCGCAAGACTCGAGGCTGTTCGTATTTTTCTGGCTTTTGCAGCTCATAAAGATTTCGATGTCTATCAAATGGATGTAAATGTGCATTCTTAAACGGAGAACTCAAAGAAACGGTATATGTTGAACAACCACCAGGTTTTATAAACACAGAACATCCTGATCATGTTTATATTTTAAATAAAGCTGTATATGGGTTAAAACAAGCACCAAAAGCATGGTATGCAACTTTAACATCATTTTTGAAACAATCTAAATTTAAACAAGGATCAGTTGATCCCACTTTATTTCGAAAGAAAATTGGAAATCATCTGATGCTTGTTCAAATTTATGTTGATGATATAATTTTTGGCTCAACTGACCCTGCTTTATCTAAAGAATTCGAAGACCTGATGAAAAGCAAATTTGAAATGAGTATGATGGGCAAAATTAATAACTTTTTGGGTTTGAATATTCGTCAAAACAGGGAAGGCATCTTCATTAATCAGGAGAAATATACGAAGAATTTGTTAGAAACGTTTGGAGTGACGAATAGCACAAGGTTACGAATACCAATGGCAACGGGCATAAATCTAACTCCTTCGTTAGATAAATCTGCTGTTGATATCACTCTGTATCGAAGCATGATTGGGTCTTTATTGTATTTAACTGCAAGTAGACCTGATATTATGTTTTCTGTTTGTAATTGTGCAAGGTATCAATCGAATCCACGTGAACCACATCTAACAGCAGTGAAGAATATTTTTCGATATTTGAAAGGAACTACTTCGTTAGGTTTGTGGTATCCTTCGAAAACAGGGTTCTTTGTACAAGCTTATTCGGATGCGGATCTTGGAGGATGTAGTCTTGATTGTAAAAGCACAACTAGTGGGTGTCAATTACTAGATGGAAAGTTGGTCAGTTGGCAATCGAAGAAGCAAACATGTGTTTCAATATCTACCGCTGAAGCTGAATATGTTGCTGCAGCTGCGTGTACATCACAAGTAATTTGGATTCAAAGTCAATTAAGAGATTATGCAATTAATATGAAAAAGATTCCTTTATATTGTGATTCACAAAGTGCAATAAGAATTTGTCATAATCCTGTGCAGCATTCGAAGACTAAGCACATTGCTCTTCGATATCATTTCATCAAAGATCATGTTGAAGATGGAAATATTGAAGTTCATTTTGTGAAAACAACAGAACAATTGGCAGATATTTTTACAAAGGCATTGGATGAAAAATCATTTCTTCGTATCTTAGAAGGATTGGGTATGATTAATGGAAATTCACTTTTATGTGATAAAAGCGAAGAGTGATGGGTCTGAATCATTTGGTGTATGGACGGAAAGGGTGATTCAGTGTTCAGATGTTACTATTCATGGTCAACGCTTCGAACGCTTCGCATTCGGAAGATTTATTCCTTGTTGAAATACATAATCAGAGATTACTGTTCAGGTCAACGCTTCGAATTCGGAAGATTTATTCCTTGTTGAAATACATAATCAGAGATTACTGTTAGTTTGTTTAATTTTTTTATATGAAAAAACTGAAAAATCAAAAATATTTTCTTTTATTGAAAAATTAAAAATCCAAAAAGATTTTGTTTCGGTTTGTTTTTAATTTTTTTTTTGAAAAATTTCAAAAATACCAAAAATATTTTTTGTTCTCTTTGGTTTTAACATGTGTATTGTGAGTTTTGTCAAGTTTCAAATACGAAGGATTCATGTGTCTGGTTTCTATGGAAAGGTATGATCTCGATACACTTTGGATTAGTTAGGATGTCCCTAGAAGCATGTTGTTGTATGTTGTCTCAAGCCTCGTATGATTCTATGTATGGGAAATGAAAGCCTTGATGAAATTATCTCATGAAAATTTCTTCCCAACAAGGCTTGTATTTGCATAAATCAACAAGAGCTACCTTACTCTTCTCAAATGAGTTAAGAGTTTTCTGTTTTGTGCATTATAACAGAGGTACACTTCGATTCTTATCCAATCTTTCTAATACCAAACAATTCTTACATTCCAAATTTTCGAAGCGATTTTTCCTTGAGGTCTTTGATCAAACCAATCAAAACCTAGACAAATCACAAGTCTGTGTTTATGATCTAACATCATGAGTCCGTGATGAAAGTGAAACCCACGAATCCTAAACCTTAAGGAATTGACGGGGAACCATGTTCCAGAAATTACGAAACATTTGTTTCAGTACCTTTTATACTCAAAATCATATTCATTTCTTTTGAGTGATCTTAATCAAACATTCGAAAACTACGATGTTTGTTCCCAACAAGATCCAGCATAAATTTTTTTATGAATATGATTTCTGTGTGAGTATATTTTCAAAATTCTAGTTACTTTGAATATCATTCGCAACCAAGTTGTCACTGACTAAATTGGTTATACAACTAATTTTGTTTACAATTTCTCACCTTATGTTAAGGTTGATATGTAACGAAATTTTCGAAGCCACCCATTTGACCTATAAAAGAAACCCTTCGAAACTTCTCTACAAGTTATCGAATGTAATTCACGGTAAACCAAACAAGCTGTTAATTATCTCTCTTGATAATTTTCGAAGATATCTTTGCCTGGGATTAAACTGTTTTTGTGTCAAAATAAATTTTTGACATCACAAGTTTTCAAAAAAAAAAAATTCTTTGTTTCTCAACTAATTTCTTTTGGAACACAGCACACACGAAATCCTTGAGGTTTGAGTAAAACCAACTTAAACTGATGATTTCGAAATTCTGGCATATGACTTCGCTTTCTAAACCTCAAAGTGAAAGAGCCTAACCTCTATTCTGAAGGCATCCGACGGTTACAATTCTCATAGGGAATTCCAAACAGTCTTGTTTCTTGATGACGCATGGTGTATGATAAGCGTGTAAGGCGGGTTGACAGTTACGATTGGTACTTTTTGATGAGTACATTCCGTATTTCAAGGTGCCATGTCAGCAAGCATTTATTGTATCCCGCTTCAAATTCAAAATTCTAGGGTTACATATAAAAGGGCAAATCAGAAATCAATAACACTTTATTCGATCAAACCTTCTGTAACACAAAAATTCTCTTTGCAATTCATCTTCTTCAAACGTTCTTTGCTCTAATCATCAACAATGGCGACTACTTCATCACCAACCACAGACGAAATAATTAGCGTTCCGATTCTAAAGATCCAGGGTTCCAACTACCAAGTAGAATCGGATTTGTCAAAGTATCCGGAGGAACTTCAAATGCTTGTGGTTGCTTTACAGAATTCAGTTCTGTCTAAAGCAATGTTTGATTCCTTTGCTGCTCCGATGTCTTGGCTATTAAAGGCGGGTTCTACCGCATCATACAACAAGGAGACAGGTTGTGTGGAATTCACAATGGTAAATGATACGAGAATCAGGGTCTCCAAGCGTTTATTTTGCAAAATTTTGGGAATTCCAAATTTTGGTCCTTATGATGAACTTTCTTCTTCTCAAGTGGTGTTCATGTTCAACGAGATGGGCCATCAACCTCCTTTGACGCGTATCAGTGATTTCAAGAAGTCGGGGTTACCTACAATATGGAATTTTTTGTTTGGCATCTTCCTTCGATGTCTTACTGGAAGAACTGTGGGTCTTGATAAAGGAAAGATGGAGGTGTATCCAATGGTAGCTGGATTGTATTACGATCTGCAAGTAGATTACTCTGAACAATTATGGACAGAGTTCTTAACTAGCATTTCGAAGACGAGTGCTAAGCAGGGGATTTCTTGTGCACGATATTGGAGTCTGATAGTACAATATGTCTATCAGAAGGAGAAAATCGAAGTTCCGGAATATGAAGAAAAAGCGGTTTTTCACATGTATGGTAGTCCGAAGGAGGTGCATGATGATCCGGCTATCTTTACAATAATAGCTCGCATTCCGGATGCAATGCTTAAAAAGGTGGAACCAACGAATGGTGTTTTGGTGTCATATTTACAATCTATTGACACAACTGTCGTTACTCGTATGTTACATCACGAAGAGAAGAAGAAGTCTAAGAAATCGAAGAAGACAGAGGGTGGGTCTTTGGAAAAAGGGGTGAAAGCAGAATCAAAGAATCAAGAGCCAATAGCTACATCTGGTACTGTCGAAGAGGTGTCTCCAATTTTAATCTCAGTGATTGATACACTAGTAATCGAACCGTCTCCATCAAAAGAAACGATTCCTTCGAAGACGGGTGTTTTTCGACGTATCAAAATCAAGAGAAAATCTCAGTTGGTGAAGAAAACACAGGTTACACATCAAGGGGTCACAGTTAGAGAAATTCCAGCTCCGGTGTCTCCATCTTCTAAGAAATGAAGGGCTGAAGATATGGCAAAATTTTTGAAGAAAACCCAAGGAATCGAAGAAGTAGATCAAGTTCCTGAGACACCCGAAGATGAAATTCCTAAAGAAGTAGATATCAGTCAGTCTATTGATATTTCGAAGCCTGCTGATGTGAAGCTTATTGAACAAACTTCTTTACCTCAGGTTACATCCACAACTGATTCTCCAACATTTCAATCAATTATGGATCAACCATTTACCACTATCTTCTCAACTCAATCAACTGATCCACCCAGTCCATCCTCACCTATTGCTGAAACCATGGCTGTTGATGATGAAACTGATAACGAAGGCTTTGGAGGAACGTTCGAAGCTCTTCATTTTGATAAAGCTGAAGAAGATTTTCCTGATCATATGCTGATGACCATGAAGCAGTTCAAGATTTTGAATTCGAAATTGAATTCTATCTTGCAATCTCAAGCAGATGTGGGAAGTGCTGGAGTTAACATCATGGAAGTTGATTCCATAATGAAGGAAATGGAAGGTAGGGTTATTTCGAAGGCATCAGGATTAGTTCGTGATTCTGAAAGACGAGTTCTTGAGAAGACTGATCAGAATGATAGTTCTACAGAGAATCGAATCAATTCCATGAGGTCTGATTTTATGAAGGACGTGAAGGATTTGAAGATTGTTATGAAGGAGCGTCATGTGCTCTTCGTACAAGAAGTTAAGAAGGTACGTGAAGATGTTAGCATGCAAATTCGCGAACTTTGTGAAGACATGACGAAGGAGGTTCAGAATATTCAGCAAGGGTATGAATCAGCACATCAGAAGATCGACATTATTTGTGATGCGGTTGTTCAATGTGTTAAAATGTTCGAGCAGATGAATCCTCAGATGATCTCTCTTTCTGCCAAAGAAGAACAAAATTTTGGAGAGTTGGTCAAATTGTTGAAAGAACTCCAAGACTTCTTCGAAATCTACCTCTCCAATTGTTTCTCAAGAATTTCTTTCTCAGAAATTTACACATTTCGAAGCCATCTTACACAAACACCTTGCTCCATTACTTCGTATATCAAGCCTTTTACCAAACGTATCAGATGCCCCACCTGCTATCACAGGGGTGCAAGGGGGAGAAAAGGCTGGTCATACAAAGGCTGGGGAACATGTGAAGACAACTGAAGATACGAAGGTAGTAGGAAAAGTGTATCCTTCGAAAGTGGTTGAAAAGCCAACTGTTGTTTCAGCTGCTCCAGTCATTTCAACTGTGACTACAACAGTTCCAATTTCAAAACCTATGTCAAAAGGTATTGTAATTGAGAAACAGAGTGATGTCTCTTCGTCAAAGAATATAGCTCCTTCAAATGTAAAAGACAAGGGAAAAGGAGTTATGGTTGAGAAGTCTAATAAAGAGAAGAAAGTTGAGGTGGCAGCTGAGGTTGAGAGAATGAGGCATGTTCAAAGTGTAATGAGACAAAGAGCTTTGGATGGTTCGAATGTTGATAAGGGTGATCCTTCGAAAGTTTTCAATTACGAAACAATAGAATCCAGGGTGATGTTTGATCACATGTATTCTTTTGAAAAGATTCCGAAGAAGAGCTTTGTGGTGACGAACACAGATTTTGGTCAACTTGACTTTCCAGTCAATGAAATGATGTTCATTATGCCAAAGTTCAAGGCTGAAACAAAATCAATGGAAATTGAAGAGGCAAAGAAGATGAAGATAAGATTTCATGTTGTATTAGCAAAGGCTCAAGAAGAAGTATGGTTCTTGGAGAAGATCAAAAAGGTGATATCGTGCCTCATCCAAATGAGACTTGGAAAGCGAGATAGGGCCTAACTGGGAGGCAGGAAGAAGACTATTTTCGAAGGGAAGTTTCAAAATCTGAAGTACATTGTGGCAAGAGCAGGTGGAAAGTTACAAGAATTTACTGTGGCAGACTTTCCTTTGATGAACACTTATGATCTCATCAACATTGCCTTGATGCTTAAAGACAAGTCATTTTCTTATCTCGAAGAAATAGAACCAGATGTTTTTAGTCTTGGGTGTAGGCACATAAAAATATTTTTGGAGAATTATTTTGAGTGCTTAGCTCAAACTAATGTCGAACTTGCTACTGTTAAAGGCTTCGACATAACTGCACCAATGGCACCTTCGAAGAAGCAGAATGAGTTGAAAAAGTACGAAGACGGTGAAATATGTTTAAAGCCTTTGGGGATTGTTTTGCAGGAAAAGACAAAGCTGGAAGAGCTAAAAGGTTCTTATTTCAAACTTCCGAAGTGGAGAGATACACAAATTCACAATATACGAACTTAATTGTTCGTATGAATCATTGCAAGAAGAACTCGGAAGGAGACAAGAAAGAGATAAAGAAAGTTATCTCTTGGTACATGGAAATCCGAAGAGTGCTGATGTATGCCGTTCAATCACTGACGTCTTGAGGACTTCGAACTTTATTCCAAAGGGGGAGATTGTTAGGGCTTAAATGTTGTAATAGTCGAAGTGTCAGTTAGATTGTTACGAAGTTTATTTTGTCTTCGTAAGAAGGGTCTTCGGATGTAATGTTATTTGTACTAAGGCATTATAAAGAGTTGTCTTAATGTCTAGTCCTTAGTATTGTTATGCTTTTGTTCTCCTATAAATAGGGGTCTGTACTAAGTGAATAGAAGAACTTTTCACTCGGTCTTTTACAGATTATTCTTTGTACTCTGTAAAACCAAAAGCATAATATGAGCTGAACAAATATTATATTTACTCTCGTGTTCATCGTTATTCTTCTTTCTGAATCATACTTGAATTGATCTTAAACTTGATTACAAATCTCATCAATCTTACGTGGTTCGATATACATAGTTCACTATAAACAAAGCTCTGATACCAATCTGTCACACCCCCAAACTGGAACGACGGAAATGTTCGGGGGCGGAGGACGTCATGCTCAGTATCATAACCATAGTGAAGAAAGCAAACACAACCATCATAAATATAATTTAAAAGGTTACATCGTTGCAAAAATACATGTTTCCAAATAAATTACATATGATGCCAAAATAGTTCAAAAGAAATATGTGCCTTAGCGTCTTTCCTTCAAAAATCTTGTGGTGACCTGTATTACTGAATACCTGAGAATACAAGTTGTTTTTGAAAGAGTATCAACATTAAAGCTGGTGAGTTCATAAGCAATTTATGAATGAAAAATGGATGTTGTTCCTTAAACTTTGTTACAAGTTTGTTTCCATAAAATCCAATATTTTCTAAAAGGTTTGTTGTAGTCTTAACTGAACCAAGACTTAGTATATGTAAGTAAATCGTCATACTTATGTGTGGTTTTATATTTAAATAAAACTCCTTTTGTGAAATCCTTAAATTCCCGTGAACTATGTGTTTTGTTAATTTCCCATGTGAGTTGTTATAACCATGCTAAGACTCGAAGACCTCGTACTCGATGTTCTTTAAGCGTCGGAATGTTATGACACTTGTCACCCCAGACATGTCGGTCTAGCTGTTGCAAGCAGCTTAGGTGCAGGTTTGTCAGACCCAATATAGATCTATACATAACTATCACGCTCTCCCTACAAGAGATTCTCGTTATAACTATTGGAATTTTCTATTGTACTTAAGAGTACCCTGAAGGTGAATGTCTCACAAATTTATTGATTAACATGTTCACTTAGTTTGTAATGAAATACCTGCTTTGTAAATCGATTATATTACCATTTCTTTGTTAAATGAGGTGCCCAAACTATACCTATTATAGTGTATCAAGAGTGTTTTATGTTTTAAATGAAACCATGTTATGCATGGCTTTGTATTTCAATAAAATGACATTGAAAATACTAAGTATAAAATCTTACACACCTTGCTCAGCATGTTACAAGGTGTGAATAACTCTTAAACTCGTTTTGAAAGTTTTACCCTTAACTGTCACTATTTTAGAATATTTATAGAAAAATAATCGTAAGTCAAAAACTGAACCCGCAAACTCGAAGAGTTTGGAAAAAGAGTCTATTGTGTTGATAAATTTTCCTATAATTTTTGGTCGTCTCAAACCAGTGTGAAAATGTTCATCTTCACAACCTGGTCCGATTTTGTTGCTGCAGTGATATACAGTTTTCTAAAAATCACCATAAATTGTAGAAACATCTTATGGAGATGTGCAAGTATTCATTTTAAAATTATAAACCTGAGCTATTTGAATATTAAACAGTTTTGAAAAATATTAATTTTAAGTTGGGTAAAAACAGTTCGTGAACAAGTCACAACTTTTCTGTTGTAAGCTGTCAAGTTAAGTTTCAAATATGTTTTGGTGTTTTAACTTGTATTCCTCCCTGAACACTAAAGAAAACTTGAATATTTAGGGGTATGAACTCACCTTGAGTGATTTCTTGAAGAGTGGAAGGTCGAAGACGAGGAGTATCAAGTCAAGAACACTTGATGAACATGTGAAGTGTTGGATGATCCTAAGAGCGATTTTTGGTGTTAAATGTGTGTAAATGATTCAAGGGTGTTATGAAAACATGGAATAACACTTGATTTTAGATGGAATACTTACCAAAAAGTGAAATAATAGCTCAAGAACACTTCCAAAAAGTGGCTAAAAGTAGAGAGAAAAAGAGGCTATGTTGATGGTTTGAGAAGTGTATACGTGTTTGAAAGTGATCAAAGTGAACCAAAAAATCCTCCAGGGATTTCTTTATATAGATGTTTCTGGAGCAACTTGCAAAGTTGAAATGATTTTTACCTTGGTTTGTGTGATGTGGATAGGGTTGGACCAATGAGAAGGTGACATATGTAGAGAAGTGGTCACACTTGACCCACTTGTGGGGTAGGATACTCTTCTTAATGTAATCCTTGAGAAATTAATAAAATATGAGTTTAGGGAGTTAAAAATGATAAAAATATGAATTAGGTGAAGAATCCCCATCAAAATGGTCAAAAACGGGCTTAATAGGCGAAAGTAGTCGAAAACCGGGAATTAGGAGTGAACCTGCGAGGTTCGGTCCTTAGGAGGTTAGGACCGAGAGTATGGAGAAGGAGGAAACGAAGGTAAGGCTCGGGTCCGAAGGGTGGTCTTGGTCCTGCTGACTTCGTTCCAGGTGAAGTTCGGTTCGGATGTTATGTTCGGTTCAGAAGGGGGCCAAGTTCGGTTCTCACACGGTAGCTTCGGTTCCTAAGGGAAGGTTCAGTCCTTATCAGGGTTTCGGTCCTTAAGAATGGTTTCGGTCCTTAAGGGATGTTTTTCAAGATCACTTCCCGTTTTGAGTTTTTTTTGGCCAAGTTAAGGGTCGTGATGACCCAGATGACTATAAAAAGTTGAGAGAGATTTGGGAGAGATTTAATTTTAGGCATTATTATCATATAATCTTGCAATGCAAGGATCGTGAACCCCGTTATGCTTCGGTTATGATCATTTTAAGTCCCCAAAAGGGTTCATAGTCGTGTTTTGATGCGTTTAACTCCCTTTTTTGGGTTTTACATTGCTAAACACATAAATTCTCCGAGACACTTGGATTCTTGACATACAAATGCACATTTTTATACATAGAATAACTTTTATCATAGAAGTACTAGCTAAGTTTGACCGGTTTGACTTTGATTCGTTGACTTTGACTTTGACTTTTTGACTTTGACTTTGACTTGAATTTGACGGTTGTCACAGTTTCCGAAGAGTTTTCGGCCGCAATCGATTTGCATTCTGCAGTGTGTGCATTCTTAAACGCAGACTTTTTAACCCATCCAGACGCTGCATTTGACGATATCGATCGTGGCTTGGCCGCATTCGATTTCGTCAAAGCATCTGTGGTTGTTTTATTGAAAACTTGTTTATCCTTATAAATTTCATCCCTTTTTCTGTCCTTATGAACATTCCAATCACCATTACGAAGACGAGATATCGAGAACTTTCTCGTGAGATACCTTCCTCGTGATTCATTTTCTCTTCTTTGTGTAGAAAAATGAACAAATGCCCAATTAGGACAATTTCAAGCAATATGACCGGCAGTTCCATAATTAAAACATATTTGCTTTTTAGTGCAAAAACTGGTACCGCCTTTTTCTGATTTTGTGCTCTTTTTACTCCTCTATTTTTCCCACACAAGCACGTGAAAGAATCAGATTGTGTGACAGGTGTAGATGGAGTAGATGTGCTTGTGTCAGATACATCAATTTTATCAAAAGCATCACCACATTTATCAAAAATATTAGATGTTGTCACAAAATCTTCACCAATCAAATCATCAATTTTAGAAACAGAAACATCAAGTTTTGAAACAAAATTATTATTGGTACTACTCTCTCTAGAATCCTGCTTGTCTTGACTTAATGAATCTGCATGGGAAGTAGAAACGTTAGTATCCTTTTCCCTAGCTCTACTTTCCGTTATAGGTACAACAGGTTTGCCATACACTAGATGTTCTTATCTGTCTATTTCTTCTTGGGTCATAGGGATAGCAAAGTAATTATGATTGAAAGGAGGAGGGACGCTACTAAAACCTAGACCTACTTGCTTCCGATCTTTCAATTTCATTTGTTTTTCTATCATGGTTGTGACTTTCTCACTTGACACATCAAATTTTTTTAAAGTTAAAATCAGCATTTTGAAAATGAATTTTCAATGTGTCAAGTTCATCAGTCACGGATGCAAGTTGTTTCTTCATAAAGTTGTAATTCTCACACTTATTTCTATAATCTTCCTGCAATTGCCTAAAATCCCTAGTCCTGGCCTCTAATTCTTCTTTTAGTGGTCGTTGGCCCTTCCTAAGTTGATATCCATTATATTTTAGGTCCTGGCTCTCTCTACGTTGTAATTCTATTTGCTCACGTAAAAATTTAACAGTATCAACATAAGTTTAAGAGCAAGAATTTTGACTGACCTCCTTTTTCTCCGGTTCTAGAGTTGTGGATACCATGAATGCAAACTGCAGCTTAATCGTTTCTTCCTCTAGGTCCACCTTACCTTTTTATTCAAAGATGTCATTGATTTGGGCCAAGTGAGCATTTACAGGTCCTGAAATGTTCGGGGCCTGAATTTGGTCCTCCAGTCAAATAACTGAGCTACCATCGTCAGGTTAGAAGTTTTGTTGTTAGCAGTAACAACTCCCCTGTTGTTTCCGACTGGTACCATCATTCATTCATGATTCACTCTCCTGTTGGATTTTGAACAATCACGAGCAAAATGACCAGGCTCGTGACAGTTAAAACATCTAAGCTTTCCCTTGTTGAAACCCACCTTCTTTTTTGCATTCATTCCCCAGTTATTTTTCCCTGTCTTCTTTGCAAATTGTTTTGCCCTGAACACCACCATCACAATTTGCCAAGTGATGTCAATCTCTTCAACATCTTCAGGGCGTATCTGATTAAGATCGGCAAACAAAATCTTATGAGGCAACTCTCCAGCAACAAAGGCGTTGTAGCAGTTTACCAATCCAGATGAAAGGGCCATATTTTCTTCGGCTTCTTTTGGAGCAAATACCGGAGCAGGAGCTTTTGAAGAAGAAGCAGCTTTTGGATAAGGCATTGATGGTGGAGCAACATAAGATGATGGTTGTCGAGCAGCAAACACTTGACCTTGTGGTGGTGCAGCAAACACTTGACTTTGTGGAGTGGTAAATGATGAAAAAGCATTATTTGTAGAGATCCTGAGATTTGCAGTTGAATACGAGTTCACATGACTGATTTCCCTCTGTTTGTTATCAAGATCACAAGCTTTGATTATAGCCATGGTTTCAGCAAGACTAAGTCGGTTAAGATCCTTTGTTTTCTTGATAACAACAACATTCATATACCATGCCTTTAGGAGAGAGTTCAACAACTTTTGTTGATTTGAGATCTTGGCACTGAGATTCTGGCAGAACTCATCTCAGTGGTCAGTGTGATGAATCATTGAAGTTGAACTTCCAGTGTTTCTCCAAGAATGTGGTTGAACACATTGAACTTCTGTCTAAGCATATCCTAAAGACTCTACTTCATGTCTTCATTTCCTTCATACACTTCAATCAAAGCTTGCCAAAGAGCTTTAGCGGAATCATATTCACGAAATCCTTGCGCGATTTCAGGAGATAGGGCTGGTAAATGTAGCAAGAGCTTTCTCTTGTTCTTCAATCTTCTCAAAAACCTGATTCGTGTAATTCTTAAATTCTTCGTCGATAACAGTTCCATTCTCAAGTGTAGTGGTGATTCAAACTGGTCCTTTCAAAATGCTACGCTAGATTTGAAATCTTTTATCTTGATGTACTTTTCCATTCGATATTTCCATTCTGGGAAACCCTCAGCTGACAGTAAGCGAGGAATTTGAGTAGTGGTTCTCATGATAGAGTCCAGTTCTTGATGAACTGTTGAGTTCTGTGAATCCATTTTTTCTAAAATTTTTGAATTTTCTTAATTGACTGAAATTATAGGTTTGTAATGAAAAGAAACTATAAACGATTATAACCAGGAAAGTTCACGGCCGTACACAAAAAATGGTTCACGGTCAACAGTTAATTCACGGTCCAAAATTTAACGGTCAATGAATGGTTTACTGCCAATGAATGGTTCACGGTTAACTGAAAAGATCACAGTCAAATAAGATGTTAAAGATTAGTGAGGATGAGTGGTTCGCGACCGTACATAGAGTTCACGGCAGTAAACGACTCAACAGATGAAAACTGTAAACACCTAGAAACAGATGAAAACGGATGATTTTGAGTTGATTTAGATTCCTTTGGCCTTTAACTTCACGATGCAATGCAGAAAACCTAGTAAACAAGCTTAAACAGTGACAAAAAGAAGATTACTCCAGCCGTGAACACCACTTGAATGATTTTGACACCAGATTGGCTCTGATACCAATTATAAGTCCTACAAACGTGAACCAACCAGTGATCAAACACAATCAAGATGCAAAACAGTAAGAATAAGGAGTAGAAGCAAATAAGTTCCAACAATGCACACATTATATTCAAGCCGTAAACGTCTGCTACACTTGGAACACGCACATACGATTACTGTTCATCTGACACATCTGACACTATATATAGGGACCAACCAACTGTAAGCCGTAAACACAACCGCAAACACACATAACATGTCCAAAACCCTAGTAAGACCTATACAGATAGATGCCTAGACCGAACCAATAAAATTTTGGATTAGTGTTTAAGTCCATAACTATAATTGGTATATACTTGACCCGGCCCGACATGGTCTATTTTGGTTGCATGGCATCATGCATTTGGATAGACTAAAATGAGAGAAATAACACTTAAGGTTTATTAATATATTATAAGTTATAATATATTAATAAGATTATTTAAATAGTATTGATCAAGAATTAATCTAGAATTAATTAGGTGATCAAAAGAAGACTAATTAAAAATATGGGTTGATTGTGTAAATCATCCATACTTGTATAGTGGGCTAATGCTCCATGGATTATCAAGTTGGGCTAAAACCCATAAGATACTCCATGGATGCTCCATGGTGTATTTGAACCCATGGATCCAAGGAAATGGAAAGCCATGACAATTAGGGTTTACCCTAATGGTAACAACTATATAAGCATCTTATTCTTGTGCAAAAATCGGCCACTATGTGTCTATGTAGAGGGCAAGCCGATTTCATGAAGTGTGCATTTTCTCTCAAGTTATTCCATGTGCATTTGGTGTTGTGTGAACCATTTTTGGTATGCTAGTTAGGATAATACCTTGGATAACCATATTTGCATGTATAATAGAGAAAACATAGATCCAAGATATTTAGGGTTGCATGTACAATCAGGAATGTTAGAATGCTCAAAACCCAACAATGGTATCGGAGCCTAGGCTTGTTTTCACTTATACTTGCAAAATTGGCTCGAAAAAATGAAGTTTTGTGTTGTCTGGACAGGGGACTCAACGAGTCCATAAAGGGACTCAACGAGTCCAAGGCAAAACTCATCCAACTTGTCGAGTTTGTTCATGCACTCGACGAGTTGGACCCTCAAACAACATATCTTCGAGTTTTGGTGCTGGAATTGGTCTAGAATCATTACCTTTGACTGTTTTGGACTTAAAAAACCTATTTTTTAATGTGGTAATGATTATGCTAAACCAATTTCAATGCTATAATCAAAGTTTCAAGTTCTATATGTGTTTATGTAATTCTTGAAAAATTGTTGATTATGAATGTTCATGCTTATGAGTTTTGTTAGATCATAGAAATTATGTGCAAATTGTTTGTTAGTATAATTCATGATCTTGATGAAATTGTATGGACTCCATAACTTGTCCTCATGTTATGGATTACCAAAAGTTTTTTTTGTGTTGCATTGTTTTATGAGTAACTTAGATTGATGAAAAATATTATTTGTTAGTTACTTTCAATCCATATTAATCTAAAAGAAGTTCATAAAAGGTGTTTTTGTAACTTGTCATCAAAGTTACATAAAAGGTCACATTTATGAATCTTAAAGCTCATAAAAGTTCCATAGGTTACACAAAAAAATGAAGAGTCTTTTCATTAAATTGTTTTGATGACTCCATAACTTGTCCTCAAGTTATGGATGTTTAAGAGTCACTTCTTTAAAAGTGTTATTAAAGAATAAGAGGTTACATAAAAATGAAGAGTCTTCATTTTAATGAACCATTAAACTCATAAGTTATGAAATGAAAGGTTTTGAATAGTTTCAAAACTTGCCCTCAAGTTTTGGAATTTGTAAAGTCTCACACACATTAATGCTTTAATTCCAAACTCTACAATTTTAAAAGTTAAAATTTAAACTTTATGGACTTCAATAAATTAATTAAAGTGTTTAATTAAAAGAGTTAATAATTCCATAAAGACATGGTTTAAGTTTAATTAAATTAAGAGTATAGCTTAATTAATATATTAAACCACCAAGTATTTTAAATGTTTAAAATACAACATTATACTATTATTATAATTTTAATTATATAGATATGTATAAGATAAAGTCAATATTACCATTAGTAGGCCTCATTCGCGAATCCGGTCTATAAGGGGGGTATAAGGTTACTGCCTAGAAAATGACAGTTTAATGGGTGTCCACTCCCACCCACCGCTTCTTTGACTGGTGGAGGGTCGTTAGCCGAACGGGTAGGAAAGGACTATAATTATCCCTTCATTAAAAGTATAATGATAAATACTAAGTAACTAAACACTTATAAATTCCCAATCTTAGTTACTTAGAAAAATGTGAAATAGGTGCTAACCCATGAAATTACACTTTGTACCTTACCAAGTCGTTAGTGGAGCATGTATGGTTAACTGGCACACTAATAAGGACTAGTAAGAGTGGAAAAGGGTAACTTGACTTTATTATAGATCGGTGGAGCGTGTGTGGTTGACCGGCACATCGATTAGGTGATAAAGTTAAGGGTACCAAGTCAATTTGCATGGTTATTCACACCTTGTTTGTGATCCTCGGCATCCCAGTCACAAACTTGAGAGGGCACAATCGAGATTCAAACATGCCATTGAAAGTTCAATGTATCTCAAAAGATCTAGGAGTTTCAAATCCAATTAAAACTTAATTATATTTCATTTTTCATGGTGGAAATCGGTAAATCGTCATTTACCTACCTTCAACTATTTTAGAATTTGGATTACGGCATCCCTCTTCCATTTATAAATAGGTTATTGGGTCCTTGCCTTAATATTTCATATTGGGTGTTATATTAAGGACTTTAAATCAACTAACTTGAATTTCTCCCTTATAGATGTCTCCTTAAGACAACTATGGTCTTCCCAAATCTTTAGGAACAAGCTTCCTAATAAAGATGATGTCCCAAATGGCAACCAAGGTGAAAGACCAATCCCTTTGTTATGCATTAGTGGGACTAGAAAATATACTTCACTTCCTCCACCTCCTCCAATAATTTTCCCTATCTCACAAGTTTCAATCCCTATTGGCAAATAAAGTCTATATGTGCTTAGGTCTTGGAGATTAAGTCACATATTGACAAGCTAGGAGAGTCGGGTGTTGAAGTCTCGAGGTAGCTGGTTGTTGACTTGGTTCTTCAGTCACTCCCTGATGACAGATCATGACATGACCCTTTAATGATCTTATCTATTTGCATGGTGCTGTTGAATCAGCAATGATTTGGAACACTGTTAGAGCAAATTTGATTAGAAGATCAACTTCCCAAACTTCATGCACATTGACAATGGTGACATTGGTAATCCAGAAAAACTTTCTCTTCCCAATGCAAAGGGATCGCCATAGTCAACTCGGTTGACCAAATGGTAAAGAGAAAGATTGAGTCTAAGATAGTCCCATGTACCATTCCCAAAGATCCTTATGTGCCTATTGCCAAAGGAAGGGGGCATTGGTTGCAAAGCTGCCAAATTTACCTGAAAGATCATAAGGATGGTAAATTCAATAAGTTTGACTCTACTTCAAGAATCAAAGAAAAGAGAGGAAGCTTAAAGAAAGTATATGTTGTTTTTTATCACGAAGATGGATTTTGATCGCATGGTTCGGTGATCAAAGTTTCCCATATGGAATGTAAGGATAAGTTTTCCATAAAGTTTTAAAATAAAAGGAAAAATGGTTTTGATTGTATTTATTCTAAGTATCCTTACAATGGCTTTTGTGAAAAAAAATTGTTCCGTTGATAGCAATATTGGAAAATGGATTTGATTCTTTTATTTGTGGTAGTGTCATAATTTACCAAATAAGGAAATATTCTCATCACCCAAGTTTCAGTTGGATAGAAACATGGAATCATGAAACTTGTATTGTGTGATGAATGAGAATTTTCATCTTTGGGAAATTAAGACTAAGACCTTGTTCACATGTATGTGTGAGTCGAGTGAAGGCCCAAAGGATTGGGTACACATGGTTGTGTGCTGATCAAGTTCACCACAAAGGTCAATACGATTATTCGTTATGATTTACTAAAGTTTAGTAAATATGGTTATGCTTACAAGTTTAAGTAAAATTCTGAAACATTGGAAAAGTTTCAATGTATGACAGAACGGATAAGAAGAATCAAATAAGCAGGAAGATAAAAGTTTCTCCAAACTGAAGAGATGGGAGAGTACTTGATTATCTTGTTTTATGATTGTCTTAGTGATTATGAAACCATATCACAAGTGATCCTCTAAGGACACCTAAGTTCATTTGTTTGGCTAAGGAGAGGAATCATGAATGGTTGAAATGGTTAAATCAAAAGATAAATCATTCTTCGTTCCAAATCAAATCTTAGAGTCATACTCCAAGATTGAGCCTTGAGTGACATAATCTTAAGAAAGGTTTAAAACACTTGTCAAATGTAGAGTAAAATATTTTCTTACTCTTGTACATCTAAAATTAGTAAGTTATGATGTTTTGGATAAAATAAAGACCAACTAAGGCCAATTGTGTGAAGTGTTTGTCTTGATTAGAATCCACACTATCTCTTAAATATTTGGCAAGTGAGTCTTATATGTCAAGAGGATAGTGGGAGTCTAAAAGATCCTGAAACAGTGACAAGAACGAATCAAGAGTATTGTTAATCACTAGCCCATGACCTTTAGTCCATATGTGTTTGGATTTGCCGCTAACCTTGTCTTGTGATTATGGTTATGACAAATTCACATGGATAGGAACACTTACACCACATAAAAACTAGGTGTCATAAGGTTTCTCTCCGATTCATGAAAATGATGGTGAGGAAACGCTTTCACTAAGTAGATAGAAATTGTGATATTTGCATTCTCAAAGTCGTTAGTGGAGCGTGTGTGGTTAACCGGCACACTAACATGGACTTGTGAGAAATGGAAAAGGTCTAAACAATTGAGACTATGATTACGACATCCCTTTTCATATTTATGAAATTGTTTAGACACACATGTGTGCTATCTAACGAAAGGTGTATGATTCTGATAAAGTTTTATCAAAGCATCTCGTATCAGAACTCTGAACTTTGGTAAGAAAGTCAATAAAGTGTTGTTTTCTAGAAGTCCAGCTGATTTCTGAGTACATGTCAAAGCTAGTGGGAGCATAAGTGTTATGCTAGTAAGATAATAATCATTATTCTAGTGGGAGCATGATGCTTATGTTGCAAGTTAGAAATGTTAATTATAGAAAACAAAGTTTCAATTCTTGAAGTTACAGGGGTTGGAAAAGTTGTTTTCCTATAATTAAGGGAGAGGATATACTTCATTTCAATTCTAAAAGCTTAGATTGAGATTTTAATCACCTTTAGTCAATATGTATGAATTTTATGTTGGAATGGTTCAACATAAGAAAATTCTATATATTGCGTTCTCAAAATTCAATTATGATTACGGCATCCCTCCTCATAGTCAAATTTTGAGAACATGGCAAATAAAAATTTTCTAGCATGAATCGTGTCCCATATGCTTCAGGTATAGGATCGATTACATGTGTTGTAATATTTATCCTTTCTAAATTTTCCAAATGCCTGGGGCATTAAGAAGGGGAAAGGTCTAAAATTGGATATGAATAAAATAATTAAACAATTGTCAAGGACAATCTAAGGTTTACCAAAGATTGATTGCTCAGGGACAGTTGGAAATGTAGTGTTAATTTTTGAAATACCATAGTGACATATTCTAAAAAGAGGCAACTCTTGTTCAGAAGTGATAGTCAAAATGGTAACATGGAATTGTTTCCATAGGTGGAAGTTATTCTCTGAATCTGTGCAAGATTAAAGAACTTAATGCAAAGAAGGATGTTCAAAGGAATGTACTTTGAATTTGAGACTTCATTTCCATGGAATTGCTTTCCATTAGAATACTTTGTAATGTTTGTTTCCAAGTCTTTGTGACTTTGTGCATAGTCATTACAAGGGGATCATTGCATATAAGTTTAGAATCTAACATATTATAGTAAATGGAAAGAGGTTGGTATTCCTATATTTACAATAAGGATTGGAATTGTGAAATAAACATCATTGAAATATTGTCAATTGATCTATTTCACAAACAGAAGACCATATATAAACATAGTGTGCATACTTGGAGTATGGCATAGCTATTGTTTGGACGAACATAGTATGAATGCTTGGTTCACGGCATGACTATTGTTTCAATTCAATTATTAAGTTGATAAATTGAAACAATGAATAATGAGTAATCAATATGGTGCTTAGATAAAAGGGTTTTTTATTTACACTCAAAGTGTTGAGGCCATACAAGATTAGTATTATTTTTGTGTTTCACTTTGCATGTTTTGACTTCCAGAATAGTTAGATCATTCTTCCCAAATGATTAAGTTTTTCAAACCATCTGTTAGGGTGCAAAGTCATGCTTGGATGTAATGTTTAGGCTTTCCTCTTTGTATGTGTAAATGGGTTGAGTCTTTCCTATAAATAGGAAGTGAGTGACTCCCATTATGAAGGAACCATTTGGAGTATTAGACTAGAGAGAGAAATTGTATACAAACCCATTTGTATAATCTTTCTAGATCTAATAAGAGCTTACAAAGAATCATTTACTCCTTGTGTTCTTGAATTTGTATGAAGAATCACTAGATCTTTCTAATTCCGCACATGCCATCATAATCAACACCACTACAATTGGTATCAGAGCGGGTGTTTTTGATTTTCATCAAGAATTGATCATTGATGGCTATTTTGATTGGTGATTCATTTTTTATCATTGATCTTCATGTTTAGAGAGTGTTTTTGTATTCTAGAAGTCGAATTTTTCCTTGATTTGATCCATAATTCGACTTTCTCTCTCTAGAATACTTGTTTGTATCACTTTCTCTTTCTAGAAAACCCATTCATAATCACTTTCTCTCTCTAGAATTCATCAAGTTTTTGTGATCATGGTGGGTTTTGATGGGTTTTAGCCATAAGAATTTTCCTATGTGCGCATGCAAAACCCTAATGCTTGGATCTAGGCTTTCTAATAAACATGCTTTGAATCCAAGACTTCTAATTACTAATTAGGTTAAATAACAACATTGAAACAGATCTAGAATCATACCTTTGAGTTCCTTGTTGATCTTGAGGTCTTGGAGCTTCTAGAGTCACAAATGTCACTCCTCTAATGGCTTACAAACACCAAAGCAAGGAGGATGATTTGGGAGAGAGGAGAGGGGAGGAATTTCGACCAGAGTTCTCTTACTTAATCAGAGGTGTCGAATTCCCTATGCCATGGGGTCTATTTATACTTGTAGACTCCTTAAGGGTTACAACCTAAACCCTAATTGGATAATCTTCTCTTAAGGCTATCCAAATCCATTCCTAGATAAGCATATGGACGATTTTAGCTTTCCTAAAGCTCTTAGAATCCGTCCAAACCATATCCTAATGGATTTACAGTCTAAAGCTTAACTATCAAACAATTGACAGTTTATACCCCTTTATTTAATTAATCTCTTTAAGTCACCAAATTAATTCTAATTAATTCTATGACTTATATTAATCAAATAACAAATATATTATTCATTATATTATTCCCATAATATATATTAATAATATTTACTCTCTCTTATTAAATCATCCTATCAAGTTGCTATGGTGAAGGCAACCCAAAAGGACCATGCATAACCGGATATAGTTACAGCCTTAGACACTATTCCAACAGTCTCCCACTTGGATAAGTCTAGTAACTATACAGGTACAATTCGGTTTGCAATCGTAGCTCTCAAAGACGCTGTCAACTCTGATCTAATCAATCTTGTCCTTTAGATAAGGGAACGTACAGTCCTCTGTTAGATATCATGCTGACAATCCTATGGAATGGTTAGTCAAGCATTTAGGTTTCTCGATCTCTGATTTATTTGACATAGAACTTAATCGAACACATCAATTCAGTTCTGACCGGGCCCGGCACATAAGTCAAATCAAATCATCGAGCGGCCGAGATATCGCTTTTACCTTCTTAGATAAAAGTTACAGATAAACTTCGACTTATATGCATTTACTTATTCATTTACCAACTATACACAACAATACGTTTTATAACATCAAGTTACTGATGCGTTTTCGTATTATCAATGTACAATCAATTAACAAATAATAAACCATATATCTAGGTTTTAAGACTATATGATATTATCGTCTTGCGATCACCTTTTATATCTTATTCCATAAGGTGATTCCATCAAGCGCGGGTTTATTCCAATGCTCAAAACTAGTTCATAAGCACTCATGAACGTTGCAGCAATCCTTTGCTATGTCTAACACCATTTAGACATTCTACACACCAATTCATGACAATCTTCTTTCATATCTACTTCCAATATATGAACGATTGTGGACCATTTGAACAATTCTATTATTCCTAATAATTTCAATTATTCTGGAAGTCAAAACATGCAAAGTGAAACAATAGCTAACCAATTAACATAAGATAGTAACATTACTCATAAATAAAACTCCTTTATTTAATCATCAAATGTCAATTTCATTTATCTATTACACGTTTCTAATACTATCTAATCTATGCTAATATCATCCTTCAGCCCAATACTCCTAGCATGCTGCAAGTGCTTAACCCTACTCAGTCCCTTCGTAAGCGGATCTGCTGGGTTATCTTCTGATGATATCCTCTTAACTACGAGTTGTCCTTCTTCTACATGATGTCTAATGAAGTGATACTTTCTGTCGATATGTCTTGATCTACCATGATCCCTCGGTTCCTTGGTTAAGGCAACCGCACCTTCGTTATCACAGAAAATCTCCATTGGCTCCTTTATGGCAGGTACGACTCCAAGATCACCGATGAAGTTCTTTAGCCATATTGCCTCCTTCGACGCTTCGCTCGCTGCAATGTACTCTGATTCGCACGTTGAATCAGCTACGGTTTCCTGCTTGGAACTTTTCCATGTCACTGCTCCTCCATTTAGGGTAAAGACCCAGCCCGACTGCGAACGGTAGTTGTCCCTGTCGGTTTGAAAACTGGCGTCACTATACCCTCGCACCTTCAAGTCATCACTTCCTCCGAGGACTAAGAACCATTCCTTCGTCCTCCGAAGGTACTTAAGGATATTCTTCACCGCAATCCAATGTGCTTTGCCAGGATTCCCTTGATATTTGCTAACCATGCTCAAAGCGAAGGCTACATCAGGTCGAGTACAAGTCATAGCGTACATGATTGAGCCAACTGCGGAAGCGTATGGTACGCGGCTCATTTCTGCTATCTCAGCTTCGGTACTTGGACTTTGAGTCTTACTCAATTTGGCATTACTTTGTATCGGTAGTTCTCCCTTCTTTGAGTTTTCCATACTAAAACGTTTTAGTACCTTCTCTAAGTAAGTATTCTGACTAAGTCCAATTAGTCTCTTACTTCTTTCTCTTACTATCCTTATTCCCAAAATGTAAGAAGCCTCTCCGAGGTCCTTCATAGCGAAACACTTCCCGAGCCAGGACTTTACCTCCTGCAGAGTCGGGATGTCGTTTCCTATGAGTAATATGTCATCGACATATAGAACGAGGAAGCTTACTATACTCCCACTGGCTTTGACATATACACAAGATTCGTCTTCGCTTCGTACAAATCCAAACTCTTTGACTTTCTCATCGAAACAAAGATTCCATCTGCGAGATGCTTGCTTAAGTCCATAAATGGACTTCTCAAGCTTACACACTCTATCCGGATGCTTCGGATCCACAAACCCCTCTGGCTGAGCCATGTAAACATCCTCAGCCAACTTTCCGTTAAGGAAAGCGGTCATTTGCCAAATCTCATAATCATGAAATGCGGCAATTGCTATCATCACTCTAATAGATTTAATCTTCGCAACTGGTGAGAAGGTCTCATCATAGTCAACTCCGGGAGTTTGAGTAAAGCCCTTCGCGACCAATCGCGCTTTATATGTGTGTACGTTCCCATCCACGTCGGTCTTCTTCTTGAAGATCCATTTGCACCCAACGGTCTTACGTCCGGGCACGTAATCAACCAAATTCCAAACTTGGTTATCATACATGGATTGGATCTCGCTATCCATTGCCTCTTTCCACTTTAAAGACTCCGGGCCTGCCATGGCTTCCTTGTAGCTATTAGGTTCATCAAGATTTACTAGTGTACCATCACTAATATACGTGTCCCCTTCGGTAGTAATATGAAAGCCATAAAACTGGGGATGAACTCTAACTCTATCGGAACGTCTAAGAGGTAAGGATTCGTCAATTGGTTCAACCGGAGTTCCCTCCTCGGGTTGAGTGCCAGCGGTAGAGGTTCCTTCATCCATCGACTCTTGAATCTCTTCAAGTTCGATTTGCCTCCCACTGTCTCCTTGGCTTATGAGTTCTCGCTCTCGGAAAACTCCTCTCCTCGCAACGAAGACAACATTTTCCTTCGGTCTATAGAAGAGATATCCAAAGGATGTCTGCGGGTAGCCGATGAAAATACATCGCTCACTTCGAGGTTCAAGCTTGTCGTGAGTATCTCGTCTTACGAAAGCCTTGCAACCCCAAACCTTGATATGTGCCAACGAGGGAGCTTTCCCTGTCCACATCTCGTGAGGTGTTTTGGCAACCTTCTTAGTAGGGACTCGGTTAAGGATATGGGCGGCAGTCTCTAAGGCATACCCCCAGAAAGAAATTGGTAGTGAAGCACGACTCATCATAGAGCGAACCATATCCAATAAGGTTCGAT
This sequence comes from Lactuca serriola, assembly GCF_051521515.1. Classification (NCBI taxonomy): domain Eukaryota; kingdom Viridiplantae; phylum Streptophyta; class Magnoliopsida; order Asterales; family Asteraceae; genus Lactuca; species Lactuca serriola. Next base: position 203,807,176 of record NC_136410.1, read on the forward strand.
TACGCCTTTCTGCCACACCATTCAACTGCGGTGTCCTAGGAGGCGTCAATTGCGAAACTATTCCACACTCCTTGAGATAATCGTGGAATTCAAGACTTAGGTACTCTCCTCCTCGATCGGATCGAAGCATCTTGATTTTCCTGCCCAATTGATTCTCCACTTCATTCTTGAACTCTTTGAACTTTTCAAAGGTGTCTGACTTTTGCTTGATTAAGTAGATATACCCATATCTACTATAGTCATCGGTAAAAGTCACATAGAAGCGGTTCCCATCCTTCGTGGTTGATCTAAACGGTCCACATACATCGGTATGTATTAGGTCCAATAGACCCTCGCCCCTTTCACAAGTACTCGTGAAGGGCGACTTAGTCATCTTTCCAAGCAAACAAGACTCGCATGTGTCATCTTCCCTAAGGTCGAATGACTCCAACACTCCATCCTTTTGGAGTTGGGCTATGCGTTTCTTGTTGACATGTCCAAGACGACAATGCCACAAGGATGCTTTATCCATACTAGTGGAAGAATCAATATTCAAAACATCATTTCCAAAGTCATCAACAATCATAACAGTTTCATATATTCCATTACATGGTATAGCTTCAAAGTAAAAGACACCATTTAGATAAGCCAAAATAGAACCATTCTCATTAAGAAAATCTAAATCCTTGTCTAAATAAACCATGAAATGAAATGATGTTTCTTGCCATTTCTGGCGAATAGCAACAATTGTTCAAATCTAAAACTAAACTATTCCTAAGCACTAAGGAATACACTCCAATCTTGGTTACAGGCGACGATCTTATGTTCCCCATGATTAGATTGATCCTTCCTTGCTCCACATCCCTACTTCTTCTTAGTCCCTGCACATTAGAACAAATGTGATAACCATAACCGGTATCAAGAACCCAAGAAATAGCATGATTAGAATCGTTAGATTTGATTGTATATATACCTGCGAAAGATGGCTTGATCTTTCCTTCTTTGATTGCTTGCAGGTAATCCGGGCAGCTTCTCTTCCAATGTCCTATCTTGTGGCAGTGGTGGCACTCTGCCTCCTTCGGGTTAGAGCAGGGCTTGGCGGGATCAACTTTGGTCCCACTAGAAGAGGCACCATCTCGGGCTTTCACCTTGCGATAGTTCTTCGATGAAGCTTTCCTCTTCTTTCCCTTCCCTTGTCCAATAGCCAAGACAGGAGCAGCGGGCGGATTGGGAGTAGGTGCAACAGACTTGTCTTTAAAGTTGCTCTCAGCAACCCTCAAGAGACCTTGGAGCTTGCTTAGGGTGACCTCTTCTTTGTTCATGTGGTAGGTCATCCTAAATTGATTGTACATCGGAGGCAAAGAGTGAAGCACCATGTCGATCGCCAAATCCTCACCGAAGTCAACATTTAACTTGCGAAGGCGGTCGACATACCTTTGCATCTTTTGCAAGTGCACGGTAAGAGATTCTCCATGACCCATCTTCGCGGAAATCATGTTAGTGAAAATCTCGTACCTCTCTTGTCTCGCGTTTTGGTGGTACCTTTCCAATAAGTCTTGGTGCATCTCGTACGGGTACATGTCCTCGTAGGACTTTTGGAATTCGGAGTTCATGGTGGCGATCATGATGCAATGTACCTTCGTTGCATCTCGCTCATGAGTTTCAAAGGCGGTGATTTCGGCTGGAGTAGCGATTTCGGTGTTGATTTTTTCGAGCTTCTCATCAAGGACATACTCTTTGTCCTCATAGCGAGCAATGGTGCGAATGTATCTTATCCATTCGCTAAAGTTCGTTCCATCGAAGGTGACCTTTTGGCAAAGGCTCATTAATGTGAAAGAACTAGCAGCAGCGTTGTTTGCGTTCGACATCTACAATTAGAAAAGGACAAAGATAGATTAGAATAAGAATCCCTAATTATCACCCAATAAGAAAATTAGGGCTAGGATCCAACAATAACATTTACATACTAGAAAAGGGATGCCGTAATCTAACATGCAAATAAATTGAAGGTAAGTGAATGACGATTCACTAATTCTCCATCACGAAACTTAAACTATTAGTCCTAAGTGTTTTTGAGAATTCCTAGGTTCGGATGAGATTCATTGAAACTATTCAATGGCATGTTTAAATCTCGATATGCCCCTCTTGTTTGTGACTGGGATGCCGAGGATCACAAAGCGGGTGTGAATTACCATGCAAATTCACATGGCGCCTTCATTGTAACAATCACCTATTCGACGTGCCGGTAAACCACACACGCTCCATCGAACTATGATAAACAACGAATCACCCTTTGCCACCTTCGCTTAGAACCAATTAGTGTGCCGGTAAACCACACACGCTCCACTAACATCTTAGCAAGGTGCAAAGTGTAATTTCATGGGATTGCATCAATTCACTTTTCCTAAAGTAACTAGGATTGGGAAATTTTAAAATATGTGTAGTTACTTTATATTTCTTATTATACTTTTAATGAGAGGATGAGGTTGCCCTATCCTACCCGTTCGGCTAACGACCCTCCACCAATCAAGCAAGCGGTAGGTGTGAGTGTACACCCATTAAGCGCCATTTTATAGGCCGCAACCTTATACCCACCTTATAGATCGGCTTCGTGAATGAGGCCTACTAACGGTAAGACTAGCATTTAGTTATACATATATATATATTATTCTAGTAATATCATATTAGTATAGGGTTGTATTTTAAAACTTTTAAAATCTAGGGCTTGAAATTTAAGTTGTCTAAATTAAAGCTTTTAATCACAAAAGTAAATTTCAAAACATGAGGGTAGGTTTTAAACATTTAAAACATGGAGGATCAAATAACAAATAATTCCAATTAACAATTAATATGCTAATTATCTATATTTGATTTTTTCAAGATTTCTTTTTAAGATAATTACCAAAATAATCAAAATAATCAATTAATTATCATATAAGGAAATTAAATATTTAATTAGTTGATAATTACCTTTAACTAGATCAAGATAATAGTTATATTTATCAGAAAAACGAATTAATATTGATCTAATTAGTTTATGGTAAGTTAAGACAAGATAAACACAAAGAAATCCCGAATCTGGCCATTCCTGACGCCTGGACTCGCCGAGTGCACAAAGGGACTCGCCGAGTCAGGCCTACTCGCCGAGTCCACTTTGAGACTCGCCGAGTCCATGACTCAGAAACCAAAAATCGAATTTTGCAGGTTTGTTTCAGTTAATCAAGCAACAATTTACAGAAAACCAAGCTATGCTCTGATACCACTAATGGGTTTTAGCCATAAGAATTTTCCTATGTGCGCATGCAAAACCCTAATGCTTGGATCTAGGCTTTCTAATAAACATGCTTTGAATCCAAGACTTCTAATTACTAATTAGGTTAAATAACAACATTGAAACAGATCTAGAATCATACCTTTGAGTTCCTTGTTGATCTTGAGGTCTTGGAGCTTCTAGAGTCACAAATGTCACTCCTCTAATGGCTTACAAACACCAAAGCAAGGAGGATGATTTAGGAGAGAGGAGAGGGGAGGAATTTCGACCAGAGTTCTCTTACTTAATCAGAGGTGTCGAATTCCCTATGCCATGGGGTCTATTTATACTTGTAGACTCCTTAAGGGTTACAACCTAAACCCTAATTGGATAATCTTCTCTTAAGGCTATCCAAATCCATTCCTAGATAAGCATATGGACGATTTTAGCTTTCCTAAAGCTCTTAGAATCCGTCCAAACCATATCCTAATGGATTTACAGTCTAAAGCTTAACTATCAAACAATTGACAGTTTATACCCCTTTATTTAATTAATCTCTTTAAGTCACCAAATTAATTCTAATTAATTCTATGACTTATATTAATCAAATAACAAATATATTATTCATTATATTATTCCCATAATATATATTAATAATATTTACTCTCTCTTATTAAATCATCCTATCAAGTTGCTATGGTGAAGGCAACCCAAAAGGACCATGCATAACCGGATATAGTTACAGCCTTAGACACTATTCCAACAGGTTTGCCATATGATTCTTGTATTGTGATTGTTAAAGATGTGAAATACAAAGTCAATGAAGATCAATTTTATGGGTTGTTGTTAAGCAAATTGATTTCATGGGGTAATTTGGTTTCTTATGGAGGTTTGAAGGATGATCATGGAAGCTTGGTATTTCAACCAATTTGTAAGATTGCATGGTTGAATAAAATTGCCTTGTCCATATTAGTTCGTAGCAGAAATCAAAAGGAAGAAGAAGAAAGAGATTCGTTCAATAAGAAATATGTTTCTCTTATTGAAGACCCAAATGATCTTCATGCTCTTAAGTTTGTTGAAGTTATTGACAATGGAGTTCAATGTGATGTTCTTGATGTTCAAGAAAAAGGAGTTCAAGTTGATTCTCAAGATGAAAAAGTTTTTTGCTCAATTGGAGTTCAAACCGATGATATTTTGTGTTCTTGTGATTCGTTTGAAGGAATGATTCCTTATCGGAAGCCAGTGGTTCAAGAAATTCACAAATATCAAACTCCAAAAGATTTGATTCAAACTCAAAATGTTCATGTTGTTGAAAGTGGGTTTGTTCATGAAGTCAAGTCTTCAAGATGCAAAAAGATGAGAAAGAAAAAGAAGAAGAAGATTAATCAGAAAAATAAGCGGGTTTACTCACAAAAATCGTCAAACGTTGTGAAGCCGAAATCCGTGAGGCAAATTTGGGTTCCAAAGCAACAATCTCCAAGTGTTGAATTGAATTTGAAGTCAAAACCCAAATGTGTTGGTGGTTCTTTTGAAGATGTTCTTGTTTTGATGAAGAACACGAAGAACGAGTTGTACATCTCGCATGGTGGGTGGTACAATGTTCGATTTGGAGATTTTCTTATTCCGACAAAAGAACCAAGATCTTCCAAATTTGATTCGTTCGTTGAAAATGGATCTCGATTCGTCAAAAAGGTATCTCAAATTCTCAAATGGATTCCAAAACGTCCATGATTTTGATTCGTGCTTTGCGTTTTTCAATTTTGATCGATTTGCCTCATTGGATCTAATCCGTTTCAAACCCCTTTGTATGATCCAATTATTTTTGTTTAGATCAAAACATAATTCAAACTCATTTGTTTCTATTTCGAAATTACTGTTCATTTGTTTTCTAAGCCCAGCTTATATGATCTTTTACTGATTCATGATCAGTTTAATTGAGCCCAAATGATGTTGAATGTATTTGATCCAAATTCATTTACTGTTCATCCAATCGATTTTTAAGCCCAAATCTGAATCCAAAAGATTTAATCCGTTACTATTCATTGATCCAAACTGTGAAGCCCACATTTTCGATTTGTTGCTGTTCATATATTTGATTTGAAATCCAATCCATTCATATAATCCATCAGATATTTTTTTTTTACCAAAATCAGATCGATGCATATTATCATCTGTTTGCATCGTTGTTGTTATACTGTGCTTCATCAGTTGTACCCTCGGTTGATCTTGTCTCGTTTTATTGATCACGAGTGTTCTTGAGGTCTTAATCTCGTTTTCTCATGTTTTTCTGATCAATGTTGAATACTAATCTGAAAACGAGTCTCAATTTCATATGATTTGGAATATATTGAAATCGATTTTTTACAAGTTCAAGTGAAGAAATTGTCAAATTGGCTCTTGATTTTGATGAACTTGTACAAAGGACACATGAATGTGATGAAGAACAGTCAGATAATCATGTTTTGATCCAAAATTTGTTGTTTGAATCATCGATTTGGTGTTTGTCGGCAATTGAAATCGAAAAGTCAAAATCAAAAAGTCAACATTTGTGTTCATGGATGTTGAATGATCGATGCTTGGAGATCAAAGGCGTGAAATCGATGTGGGTCTAATTTCGAATGCTTGAAGTCAAACGAAGACTTGTTATTTGGTTGATTTTAGATTCGAAGGGTTAATGCCCGATTTGGGTTAAAATTCGAAGACTTGAATGTCGATCTGTTATATCAAGAAGAAAATGTTTCGAAGCCTTGGTTATATGATCGATTGGTTGGAGTTGGTTGTTTTGATGTTCAGGGATTTACATGATTAAGGAATGAAGGGATGGTTGAATCAATTTCGAATGGTTACAGATTGTGAGTTGAGGATTGGACATTAAATCGAATTCGATGGTGATGATTGTTCAAGTTAAGCATCGTGATCTTCTATCTGACATTGAAGTCTGGAAATCAATGATTTGGGAATGATAGAAGGTTCGAAGGATAGAAATCGATTTTGTATGGTTGTTGGTTGAAAATCGGAATTTGAATTAGGAATCGACACTCACTGTGTTTGATGTCAATGTATGTTAGCTCAATTTTCGAAAGATTGTGGGTGACTAGTCGACATGTGGAATTGAGTTAGAATCAAGTTTGGTTTAATTTTTTGATAACGACCTAGAATTGGATGATGATGTCGATAAATTGGGTTGAGCAACGAAGTACTGCTTGTTGAGAATGAAAGCTGTGAAATAGTTTTGGGAATACAAACGATGGGAGAAGAGTGAATGGTTGACTGGGTTGGTTTTACAGTCGAAGGGTATGTGGTCAAATGGATTGGGAACCAAGAAGCGAAGACTTGTTATTGAGTTGATTTTACAGTATTTTTGGTGTGTGATGAAGGGTTAGACTAACGAAGGTTTTGGTGCTGGTAAATTTCGAAGGTTTGGTATGAGAATCGGGAATCAATTAATGAAGACTTGATTGTTAAGTAACGAAGGGTTGCTTTGAATCTAACAAAAGGGAAGGAGAAAATTTTTCGTTAGAAATGGTGCTATGAAAGTTTCGTTAGTTCACGTCTTCGTCCCTGTATAACGAATTGGGAAGAAGGAAACATAAAAGTTTCGATTGGGGTCCCTTAAGTTTCGAAGATAATACAAAACTGATTCAATTTTGAATTTGCAGCAATAATTGACGAAGAACCTTACATGTTTCGAAACTTACCCCTGGAATTTCAAAGACTTGGCAGAATTTGTCCAGTTTCGAAATGGTGACAAAAGCTGTGAAAAATGATAGAATTTCTCTATTAGCCCCTGCAGTTTCGAAATATTGGCAGAAAATACCCAACTTCGAAATTGGGCAAATTTTCTGAGAAATTGAAGAATGTTCATTTCTGGTCCCTGAAGTTTGTGCAAATTGACGCTTTCTACCCGGCTTTGGAAAAGGGGGAGAGTTTTGCATATTTGGCTGTTTTGGACGCAACGGGTCCCTGCAAGTTTCAGAAAGTGATAATTTCTACCCGGATTTTGAAAAATCTTGCAACTTTCACCCTAAAAGTCAAATTTTTTCATAAATTGAAATTTTTTGTGGCTTTTTTTCGTGATTGTTTTTCCGTGCAAGATTTTTGGTGATTCATTTTTGGTACACATCAAGGGGGAGTATTGTGAAGATTATTCCTCGGGCGCTTCTCATCCTTAGTGGGTTTTATAATCTTTTTTGATTATAAAAAGGGGGAGAATGATGGGTATTCGAAGCTTCTCGGGTTTGTCGAATATTCATTTGCGGATTTGAAGACCGGTGTTACTTCGAGGGGGAGTTTGGTTTTGATCGCGCTAGCTCGTTGGAGATTAAAGTCGGACATCCAATCCTAACTTTGAGGGGGAGAATGTTAGGGTGCAAAGTCATGCTTGGATGTAATGTTTAGGCTTTCCTCTTTGTATGTGTAAATGGGTTGAGTCTTTCCTATAAATAGGAAGTGAGTGACTCCCATTATGAAGGAACCATTTGGAGTGTTAGACTAGAGAGAGAAATTGTATACAAACCCATTTGTATAATCTTTCTAGATCTAATAAGAGCTTACAAAGAATTATTTACTCCTTGTGTTCTTGAATTTGTATGATGAATCACTAGATCTTTCTAATTCCGCACATGCCATCATAATCAACACCACTACACCATCCACAGGCAGTCATATGTTGGAAGTAGATGTGAATCAAGACTGTCATGAATCTAGCTTGTAATATTTGTCTAAGGTGCATTAGACATAGCAATGGTTGCTACAACATTCATGAGTGCTCATAAGTTCTTAGTATTGGATTCAACCCACGCTCATTTGAATCAGTTCAAGGATTTTATCACGAGTGAATCATGAGACGATAATATTTTATATTCTTCAAACATAGAGATATGAGTTATTGACTATGAGTTGGTTATACATTGATTGCACGAAAACGCATTGGTAACTCGATGTTATAAAATCTGCCTTTGTGTATGATTCAACAAGTTTTCAGTACAAGCATATGAGTCGAAGTTTATCCATTCCTTTTACCCTTAATGGGATAAAAGCGATATTTGTGGGCCCCCGATGATTTAGTGATGGTACCCCTAAGTGCTTGGCCAAGCCTGGACTGATTTGATTTGTTCAATTAGTCGATTATCATAAATCAAAAATCAGAAAACAACAAATGGACAGAGAGAATGATTACAAACCATGTATCGGTCCATATGATATCTAGAATGGAGGAATATATGATCACTTATTAATTAGATGCGTCATTGATTTGTTCAGAGTTCGGCAGCAGCTTTTAAGAGCTACGATTGTTGGTCGGGTTGTGAAGGCGTACTTGCAATAATAGTTATTAGACTTATCCAAGTAGGAGACTCTTGGATTAGTGTCTAAGTCCGTAACTATAATTGGTATATACTTGACCCGACCCGACATGGTCCATTTGGGTTGCATGGCATCATGCATTTGGATAGACTAAAATGAGAGAAAAAACACTTAAGGTTTATTAATATATTATAAGTTATAATATATTAATAAGATTATTTAATTAGTATTGATCAAGAATTAATCTAGAATTAATTAAGTGATCAAAATAAGACTAATTAAATATATGGGTTGATTGTGTAAATCATCCATACTTGTATAGTGGGCTAATGCTCCATGGATTATCAAATTGGGCTAAAACCCATAGGATACTCCATGGATGCTCCATGGTGTATTTGAACCCATGGATCCAAGGAAATGGAAATCTATGACAATTAGGGTTTACCCTAATTGTAACAACTATATAAGCATCTTATTCTTGTGCAAAAATCGGCCACTATGTGTGTATGTAGAGGGCAAGCCGATTTCATGAAGTGTGCATTTTCTCTCCAGTTATTCCATGTGCATTTGGTGTTGTGTGAACCATTTGTGGTGTCATACTTGGGGCACTAGGCTCTTAAGCTCCATGAAATCAAGCTACATTAAAGAGGTATGTATTATACTTGTTATATGACTATGTATCAATGTTTTTGGTATGCTAGTTAGGATAATACCTTAGGTAATCATATTTGCATGTATAATAGAGAAAACATAGATCCAAGGTATTTAGGGTTGCATGTACACTTATGAGTGCTAGAATGCTCAAAACCCAACAAAAAATGTGATCTAACATGAATGGTAGAGGGAGCAGTAGATCTAGCCTTGGTCTCACTTGAAGAGGATCCATCAAGAGACTTTCCCATGCAGCACTTAGAGGGAGCCTTCCTCTTCTTCCCTTTCCCATGTCCAATTTCCAAGACAGGGGCAATAGCATTAGGAGTAGAAACAACAGATTTACCCTTGAGACTACTTACAACAATCCTCAAAAGGCCTTGAAGCTTGCTAAGAGTGACCTCCTCCTCATAACATGGAGGTAAGGATTATAGAATGATATCTATGGCCAACTCTTCATCGAAGTTCACATTAAACTTCAGAAAGCGGTCAACAAACCTTTGCATTTTTTATAAGTGGGCCGTGATGGGTTCACCATCCTTCATCTTGGTTGTTATCATGGAGACGATGATTCCATACCTCTCTTGATGAGCACTCTGATGGTATCTTTCCACCAGGTCTTGGTGCATCTCAAAAGGGTAGAAGTCCTCATAGTACTTTTGGAGTTCAACTGCCATGGTGGCCAACATGATACAAGACACCTTGGTGGCATCCTTCTCATGAGTCCTAAACTTAGCGATCTCCTCAGGAGTAGCAGATGGCTCATCAATTTCCTTAAGGTCCTTATCGAGGACATATTCATTTTCCTTATAACGAGTGACCATCTTGATGTTCCTAATCCAGTCATTGAAGTTGGTACCATCAAAGATGACTCTCCCACATAAGTTCATGAGAGAGAAGGAGCCAGTAGGGTTTGAGCCAGAAACAGTGTGGGAAGACATTTGAAAAAGAAAGACAAAGTTTAGATTAGATAATAATCCTTAATATAACACCCAAAATGAAATATGAAGGCTAGGACCCAACACAATATTTTACAGTTTGGAAGAGGGATGTCGTAATCCAAATGCAAAATATTTGAAGGTAGGTAAATGACGATTTACCAATTTCCACCATGACAAATGAAATTGATTATTAAGTTTTAAATGGATTGAAATTCCTTGACTACTTGAGATTCATTGAACTTTTCAATGACATGTTTAAATCTCAAATTATGCCCTTCAAGTTTGGGACTGGGATACCGAGGATAACCAAAAAGGTGTGAATAACCATGCAAATGTGCTTGGTACACTCGATGTCATTTATCACCTAATCAATGTGTCGGTTAACCACACACGCTCCATCGATCTATGACAAACATCAAGTTACCCTTTGCCACCCTTACTAGTCCAAGTTAATGTGTCGGTTAACCACATACACTCCATTAACGACTTGGCAAGGTGCAAAGTGCAATTTCATGGATTAGCCTCAATTTCACATTTTTCCTAAAGTAACTCAGATTTGGAATTTAATAAAACATTTAGTTACTTTATAATTTTCATTATACGTTTAAGGAAAATTAATGTCCTATCCTACCTGTTCGGCTAACGACCCTCTACCAGTCGAGGAAGCGGTGGGTGAGAGTGGACATCCATTAAACCACCATTTTATAGGCAGTAACCTTATACCCCCACCCCCTTATAGGGTGTCTTCATGAATGAGGCCTACTAATGGTAAGACTGATTTGTCTTATACATATATATATATATATATATATATATATATATATATATATATATAATTATTAAACTTTTAATATTATAATAACATAAGGGTTGAAATTATGACAATTATCTTTTAATTGGATAAGCATGATCACTACCATATGAAAAAAAAACAAATATCATGTTTCAAAAAATAGTTTGGGGTAATTATCCTAATCCAATTCTGGCCAAAAACTCGAAATTCTGCATACAAAGCCATCAAATCGACGAGTGCATGAACATGACTTGTCAAGTTGGTCTGTTACTGAGTGGACTCGGCGAGTTCACCAGTCAGAAGCCATAAAATCGATTTTTTCAACTTTAAAAACCAATAAGCATCAAATATAACATGCAACCCTAAATTCTTTGGATCTATGTTTTCTCTAATTATACATGTTTCCAAATCATTATCCTAACTAGCATACAAAGCATGGGTACTTGAACAACAAAAACTAGTTAGATGATTTACCTCTTATTCTAGCTTATTAACTTGGACCTTTAAGAGCCTAGCACTACAAGTGTGATGCCTCAAATTCTTCACAAAACACCAGAAACAATGGAGGACTTGAGAGAGAGTGACTTGCACAAAAATCGGCTCTTATGTTCTCCTAGAACAACTAGTGTTGATTTTAGGAGCTAAGGGACTCCTTTTATAGTGTGGCAAAGTCTAGGGTTACATCCATGTAAACCCTAATGGACATGGCCTTTCATATTACTTAGGCTACATGGGCTAAACCTCCATGGACTATCCATGGACTAACTTATTGGTTTAGCCCACCCTAAATAACCATTGGCCAACATTATAAGAATCACTGATTTACCAAATCAATCCCTGTATATTTAATTAGTCTCTTTTGATCATTGAATTAATTCCAAATCAATTCTTGATCAATACTAATTAAATAATATGATTTCACATTAATTAATTAGAACTAATAATATATTACTAAATTATGAATAACCTATTCTCAAAAGTCCATCCTGTCAAATTCTTCCGGTCAAATGCAACCCAAATGAACCATGTTATTTTCAGGTCAAGTAAATGCCAATTATAGTTATGGACTTAGACACCTTATCCAACAATCAAAGCTAGTGGGAGCATAATCATTATGCTAAAGAGAGCATGATTTTTATGCTAGTATTTGTTGGATTAGTGTCTAAGTCCATAACTATTTTGGTATGTACTTGACCCGATGGTGCATGGTCCTTTTGGGTTGCCTTCACCAAAGCAACTTGATAGGATGAATTATGGAGAGAAAGGATTAAATATGATTTATTAATATATTATGAGAATAATATATTAAAGGAGAAATCATATTGTTTAATTAATATTAGTCAATAATTAATTGGTAATTAGTTTTGTGACTAAAAGAGATTAATTAAACTTAAGGGACTGGAATTGTAATTATAAGATAATTGCAGTTTGGGCCACGGATTGTCTTGAATCAAGGGGTGGACGAATTCTAATGGGAAACCCATAAGGAAATCGTCCAAGGGCTTGATTAAATGAGTCCATGGGTTGCTTAGGGCTTAAGCAACCAAATTAGGGTTTCCTTGTTAGATAACCCTAATTGCCTCACTATATATAGATCCCTTAAGGAGCAAAAACGTGGCTAAGATTCTTGCTAGGGTTTCACACGTTTTTGGGCAGCCCCTAACCTCTCTCCTCCTCATCCTCTTGCTTATGGTGTTTGTGAGCCATTAGAGGAGTGACACTTGTGACTCTAAGCCTTCCAAAGTCAATTCAAGGAGGAATTGGGATTGTTATTACTACATAACAATCAAGGTAATATCTTAAACCTAATTATATGTTAATATCGATTTCCATATACTAGAATTAGGGTTTATAGTCTTGGATTCAAAGCATGTACAATAGAGAAACCTAGATCCAAGCATTAGGGTTTGTATGAGCACATAGGATATTCTTATGACCAAAACCCATCAGTGGTATCAGAGCCTAGACTGGTTTCAATTGTATTGATGCATTGTATATCTAAAAAATTCGATTTTTTGGTGTTCTGGAGGCTGGACTCGCCGAGTCCATAGCTGAACTCGCCGAGTCCATGCAGACTCGACGAGTCCAAGCCTGACTCGACGAGTCAACTCGTCAGATGGGGATATTTTCGCGATTTCTTGTTGTTTTTTATTATGGATAGTTACCTTATCATGTTAGATCAATATAAATCCGATTTTATGATATATTTGACTATATTCTTGATCTAATTGACAATATTTATCAATTAATAAGATAATTGTTTCCTTATGTGATAATTGTTTAATTATTTTGACTTAATTGGTAAATTGTTTTGCAAAAAATCATTAAATAAATCAAATATGGATAATTATGTAATTAAATGTTAATTTAGATTATTTGTTATTTGATCCTTGTTGTTATGAAAAGTTTCATATTTTCCCCTTTAGGTTTTATAGTTTAAATTTGAACCCAAAAGTTTTGTTGTTTTGAAATTTAAATAGTTAAAACCCTAATGTTTTGAAAAAGGTTTCAAAACTTGCCCTCAAGTTTTGGAATTTAAATTTTGATTAAATGGTTTAATTTTGATGTATATTTAAATTCAAAACCCTAATGTGTTGAAATGTTTCAAAACTTGCCCTCATGTTTTGGAATTTAAAAGTTGATTAAAAGTTTAATTAGGAATGTTAAATTCTAAAACTCTAGTATAGTTTTGAAAAAGTTCAAATCACACCCTTATGGTTTTATTAATTAATTAAAGTGTATAATTAAAAGAGGTTTAATAAATCCATAAAAGTTTTGGTTTACAATTTAATTGAATTAAAAGTATAATTGTTAAATTTGACCACCTAGTATTTTGAAAGTATAAAATACACCCTATACTATATATAACATTAAAAGTCTAACATTATATATATGTATGAGTAAAAGTCAGTCTTACCGTTAGTAGGCCTCATTCACGAAGCTAGTCTATTGTCACACCCCCGAACCAGACGGCGGAAACGTCCGGGGGCTGTCGTGACTCAATTGAATACCATAACATTGAAGATATATGAAACATAACAACATTCGTCACCATTCATTAATATAGTACAACCAGTAGCGTTTACATGTCATACATTGTTAAACATTACATTCCAACAAAAATTAAATTGTTCGGTTCGAAAATAAACTGCAAGCCGTCACTGAATATGATTTCCTTTGGTTCACTGGTTCCCTGAGAATACAAGTATTTTGAAAAACGTCAACATATGAAATGTTGGTGAGTTCATAAGTAGTGTTTGAAATCCAATGTTTGTATTGTTTGAAAAACCACCAGAAAATCCGATATTTTCTGAAAAGAAAAGCTTTGGAAAACGTTTGTGAAGATCCATAGGTATGCTTGTTTGTTTCTATACTTGTAAAAAAAATGTTCATTGAAGTCGTATGCATTTCAAATCTGTATGTATTGAAAACCCTAGGAAAACCCGATGTTCTCCTAGTTCCTTGAATTACATGAAGTTACATTGAAACCATTGCATAGCGTATAGTGTCAGTCCCAGGCGACGTTGGAAGGTTCTCGAGCATGATTATTTACTACAAACCCGCATTACACAAACGCCCAGTTTATAGTTATACTAACGATCCCGAAGGCGTCGTCCGTACTAATCACGTTATCCAATCGCCCTGACTAGGTGTAGTCCCACATCCGAAGAGAAAGAGGTCACGAAGACCCCGGTGACTCCATTAACCGGTTGGGGATAAAAATGTACGAGGGGTCCCCGACCCGCCTCGCATGAAATGTAGACTTTACTAGCAATACCAAAGGACCCTTGGGGACCAGTAGTATACAAGCCATTGAAAGTCCATTTACGTTGTGTCGGATCGGTAAAACCCAACACTCCGTAAAAAAAAATGTCTTCGGGCCTTAAGATCAGGTCATTGGGCTAGCTAGGCTCAACGAACAAGATTTTACACTTGTGGGGCCCAAAGATGGTGCGTAGACGTCTGTGCACTCGCATGTATATGTATTACCAAACGTTACTTGTATGAATCGTAGTGTCGTAGTGTTAGTAGTTGTAGATTTCTATTGGCTCGAGACCGAGCCAATTCGTTTAACAACGACTTTTGGTATTGTAATGTATTGTATTTCGTCGATAGTCGCGGTGCCATTATTTGATCAAATTGTATATATTGAATTAGCCTTGAAATATTTCTGTTTTCAGCCCCTCATTGTTTGTAAAATTTACATTTTCAACCCTTTTATTAAATACTTCCCGGTTTGGTCCTTAAACTAATTTTCTTGACATTTTAACACCAAAAATTATTGAAACTAATATTTTTCAGCATATTTTTCATAGAAAACAGTTTAAGTCCCTGAAAATGCAGTTTTCTCGGTTTTAATCCCTTCTTTTCGCAACTTTGACAATTTTGGCCCAAATTGGAAAAATTTTGCAACTTTGGTCCTTTTTAAATTTAGAAAGCATTTTAAACCTTTGAAAAGGACTTGGATCACTTATGGTTCACTGTTTTACAGAAAATCACAGTTCTGGCCCTCCAAAACAGAAAAATTCGCATAATGGGCCTCATTGGGCCGAAAATGTCATTTTTAGCCCATTAAGCTTGAAATTTATGTTTTTAATCCCCTAAATGAGTATATTTCCAAAAATTGTTTTATGGAAACTGTTTTGGCACACTTCATCCATCAAAATTCGTGATATGCCCATTTGGTCCCTTAATTTTGTATTTTTCACCTTTTAGGCCCAAAATTTGTGTTTTTAACCCAAAGAAAATTGTTACTAAACCACTTAGTCATTTTTCTTGAAACACTTTGTATTTAGAAATATATTTGAAGCTAAAATCATTTAACACAAGATATATCTCGGTTTTGAGGGGTTTTATGGCTAGATCCAACATTATAACACACAAATGCATACATATAAGCATGGAAATCATACAAGGCATACAAACACATATAGATCTACACTTTCACTTGTATTCCCCCCCCCCCCCCCCCCACAAAACTCATAAAAACAGAAAATAGGGGGTATGAAGCTCACCTTGGGTGTGGGGGCTCGGTTTTGCAAAGAAAATGGAAGAAAATTGAAGTGATTTTTGGTCTTAGCACCCTATGATGAAGATTTCGACCTCTAGGATGCAAGATCACAAGAGTGAATGAATTTAGAAGAGATTTTAATAAAATGAAGTAGCTAGATCATGGATTAGTCATCAACTTACCTTAGATGATGATTTTTGGTGATGGATTTTCCTTGTGAGCCCTTGATTCACGAAATTTTTGAAGAAGGGGGAAGGAGATGTTCTTCAAGATTTAGAGAAAGTAGAATAGATTTTTGTGAGTGTGTGTGTGTGTTGTGTTTGGTCGAGAGTGAGAGAGGAGAGAAGAAAGAAGTGATCTTGATATGATGCTTGCTTGGAAACATGAGCTATGTGCATGGAAATCCAACATATAAAAGTGAGGTGGCAACCCAAGGTCAACTCTCCCTTTTTCCTTGGGCTTGGGCCGAGAATAGGGAGAGAAGAAAGGATTTTTGGGCTTTTGCCCCTAAGCCCAACATTAGAGGTAGTTTGGGTGCTTATTGGCCTTATAAAATAAAATTGTGATTTTTATGCTTTATTAAGCTAGGCTAGGTTAAATTATGGATCAAAGCTTGTGATTTATTTCATTCTAGACCCAATATGGCCCAAAATATTGAGATAAATAAGTGTGGGTCCAATTAGAGCCCAATTAGGGTTCTAAGCCCATGATAGTCTATTTGGAAGCTTATTGGTCCATTTGGATCCAATGAGGAAGTTCTAGTCCAAGGTGTACCTAAACAAGAACCTTTAGGGTTTCCAATTGTTTGATGACTATTTGTAGTACTTGTATAGTGTATTTGATTGAAGTTTTTGATTCACATTAACTTGAATGTATAGATTCCATGACACAAAATTTCCAGTTGTGACATCATCCCCCCGTTAGAGGGAATTTCGTCCCGAAATTCTGTTTGAAAGCTAGATTTGAGAATGCTAGAATAGGTGAGGGTACTTTTGCTTCATTTGATCCTCGCGTTCCCACGTGAATTCTGGCCCACTCTTCGCGTTCCACCGTACCTTCACGATCGGGATGCGGCTCTGTTTAGTACGCTTCACCTCCTTGTCCATGATTTCGATTGGTTCTTCGACGAACAGGAGATTCTCATTAATTTCGATTTCGTCAAGAGGAATGACGAGGGTTTCATCTGATAGGCACTTTTTCAGATTAGAGACATGAAACACGGGGTGTACACCGTTTAGTTCCGCGGGTAGTTGTATTCTGTAGGCTACCGGACCTATTCGGGCGACGATTTCGAAAGGTCCAATGTATCGCGGGTTCAGCTTTCCCCGTTTTGCAAAACGTATAACCCCTTTCCAGGGTGAGACTTTCAACAATACTCGATCACCGACCTGGAATTCTAAGGGCTTTCGTCGTTTGTCAGCGTAGCTCTTTTGTCGGTCACGCGACGCTTGCAATCGAGCTCTGATCTGAACGATCTTTTCTGTGGTTTCGCGAATAATCTCTGGTCCTGTTAGTGCCCTGTCCGACGTATGCATTCTTGCTAGCTGGGTGTCACCTACTTCAGCCCAACATAACGGTGATCTACATTTACGCCCGTACAGTGCTTCAAAAGGGGCCACCTTGATGCTCGAGTGATAACTATTGTTATATGAGAATTCGATCAACGGTAGGTGGATATCCCAAGACTTTCCAAAGTCTATCACACAAGCACGAAGCATGTCTTCAAGCGTCTGAATGGTTCGCTCACTTTGACCGTCCGTTTGTGGGTGATACGCGGTGCTCATATCAAGATGAGTTCCCATTGCCTTGTGGAGTGATTGCCAAAAGCGCGATGTGAACCTACTGTCCCTATCCGAGATGATAGATTTTGGCACTCCATGGAGTCTTACGATTTCTCGTAGGTACAACCGCGTCAGTCTCTCCATCTTGTAGGATTCTTTGATTGGCAGGAAATGGGCAGATTTCGTCAGTCTGTCGATTATTACCCATATGGTGTCCAATCCGTCCGACGTCTTGGGCAGCTTGGTCACGAAATCCATAGAAATTCCTTCCCATTTCCACTCAGGGATTGCCGGTTGCTGTAACAATCCGGAAGGTTTCTGGTACTCCACTTTCACTTTGGCGCACGTAAGGCACTTACCAACATAGGTCGTGATTTCCGCCTTCATGTTAGGCCACCAATAGTGTTGTTTAATGTCCAAATACATCTTGTCCGAACCAGGGTGAATGGAGTATCGTGTCTTGTGGGCTTCCTTCATAACGGTCTCTCTAAATCCTCCGATTTTTGGGACCCAAATACGGTTCATGAAGTAGTATACCCCATTCTCCTTGACTTCTAGGTTCTTCTCCATCCCGCGTAATGCCTCGCTAGTTCTATTTTCCGCTTTCATAGCCTCTGCCTGAACTGATGCAATTTGAGTGGCCAGATGAGACTGAATGGTTATCGAGTGCGTTTTCGTACGGCGATTAGAGTACTCCTTCCGACTTAGTGCATCAGCTACCACGTTGGCCTTGCCCGGATGGTACTTGATCTCGCATTCGTAGTCGTTCAGCAATTCCACCCATCTTCGTTGTCTCATGTTCAGCTCCTTCTGATTCAAGATGTGCTGGAGGCTCTTGTGGTCCGTGAAGATGGTGCACTTTGTACCGTACAGGTAGTGCCTCCAAATTTTTAGGGCGAAGACCACGGCTCCCAGTTCTAGGTCATGGGTCGTGTAATTTACTTCGTGCGTCTTTAGTTGGCGGGACGCATATGCTATCACTCTTCCACGTTGCATGAGAACGCAACCTAAGCCCTGATTTGACGCGTCACAGTAGACTACAAAATCTTCCGTTCCTTCGGGTAGAGATAGCACAGGTGCGCTACAGAGAGCTTGCTTCAAGATTCGAAACGCAATCTCTTGTCGGTCTGTCCACTTGAATGGCACGCCCTTTTGCGTGAGCAAGGTAAGCGGCTTGGCGATCTTAGAGAAGTTTTGGATGAATCTCCTATAGTAACCTGCTAGGCCTAAGAACTGACGAATTTCGGTGGGCGTAGTCGGAGTTGCCCATCCTTCCACAGCTTTGACCTTAGAAGGATCCACATGAATTCCGTCTTGGCTTACTACGTGGCCTAGGAAATTCACACTCCGGAGCCAGAACTCGCACTTGGAGAGTTTGGCGTACAGCTTTTCCGTTCGCAGGGTCTCTAAGATTTGTCGGAGATGTTGGCCATGCTCCTCTTTGTTCCGAGAATAGACGAGGATGTCGTCGATAAACACAATGACGAAGTTGTCCAGGAACGGTCGACAGATTCGATTCATCAGGTCCATAAATGCGGCGGGTGCATTTGTTAGACCGAAGGGCATTACGACGAATTCATAATGTCCGTAGCGGGTTCGGAAAGCGGTTTTAGGAATATCTTCTTCTCGGACTTTGAGTTGGTGGTATCCGGACCGTAGATCTATTTTAGAAAAATAACTAGCTCCTTGGAGCTGGTCGAATAGATCATCGATTCGTGGGAGTGGGTAGCGGTTTTTGACAGTGAGTTTATTTAACTCTCTGTAATCGATACACATTCTGAAAGATCCGTCCTTCTTTTTGACAAAGAGCACCGGAGCTCCCCATGGCGAGTAGCTAGGTCGGATAAATCCCTTGTCCAGAAGCTCACTGAGTTGGCTGGACAATTCCTGCATTTCAGCAGGAGCCAACCGGTATGGTGATTTAGCGAGAGGAGTTGCTCCTGGAATGAGGTCGATTCGGAACTCAACCTGTCTCTCTGGGGGTACTCCTGGAAGATCTTCGGGAAACACGTCCGGAAATTCACACGCTACTGGAATGTCTTGGATGTTAGTTTCTTCTTTGGTCTTGTCCACTATGTGAGCCAAGAACGTCAAATTGTTCTTTCGCAAGTGTTTTTGTGCTTTGATGCACGAAATGAGACGAAGATTCGTACTGGGTTTATCTCCGTAAATTACTAGGGTTTCGTGATTTGGGAGACGAAGGCGAATGGCCTTCTCATGGCACATAATCTCAGCATGGTGGGGGCTTAACCAATCCATGCCGATAATCACATCGAAACTCCTAATTGATACTGGCATCAGATCTATTCGTAAGGTGTGTTGGTTGAAGGTTAGGGTACATCCGATGTAGATTTCCCTAGTGGATTCGGTTTTCCCATTGGCCATTTCCACCGTATAGGTTTCATTTAGCTTCTGGGGTGGTTGTTTTAATAAATGTTTAAACTTTTCGCTTACGAAACTTCGCTCCGCTCCGGTATCAAATAAGATGCATGCATAAGTGTGGTTTAGGAGAAACGTGCCGGTCACAACTGCGGGGTCCTGAACTGCATCACTCTGACCCATAGTCAGCATTCTTCCTGCTCCTCTGTTTCCTGAGTTGTTGTTGTTAGGGCAATCCCGACGGAAGTGTCCCGTCCTTCCGCACCCGAAACAGGTGTGGCTAAGCCCTGTATTGTTGCTACCGGCATTGGTGTTGTTGTTATTGCGGGGGTTGTTGTTGCTCTGGTTGTTTCCCTGACTCTGGTTCTGAGAAGGATAAGTCCTGCAGAACCTTGCAGTGTGTCCCCTTCGGTTGCAACTGGTGCAATGGAACTCCCTACATTCTCCTTGGTGATGGAAACTGCACTTGTTGCATTTGGGAAGACTACCGGAATAGGGTCTTGAAGCATTTGAAGCAGCTGAGGCTGGAGCATGTGGTGTGGCTGGAACCAGCGCAGTGACAGCGTTAACTGCCACTGTCTGCTGCTTTTTAGAGGCCTCGGGGCCCTGACGCCCCTTTCTCTTGTTGTTCCATCCTTTCTTACCATCACCCTCCTTTTTCTTCTCAATCTCCACTGGCTTCTCGCCCTTTTTGTGGTTATGATCATATAGCCTCTTTGCCAACCTCTTTGCACTGTCAAACGTTTCAGGGTTCGCAACTATCACATTCCCTTGAATGGGGGATGTCAGTCCCCAGATGAATCGTTCAATCTTCTTTCCTTCTGATGTAATCATACCCGGGCACAACAGAGATAGTTCGCTGAATCTCGATATGTAAGCATCGATGTTCCCATTCTGCACCGTGAGATTCCATAGTTCCTGTTCCATTTTCTGTATTTCGCCTCGGGGGCAGTACTCAGCCTTTAACATCTCTTTCATTTTTGCCCAGGGAATAGAGTTGGCGACAGGGAGTGTCATAGCTTCTACGTGCCCATTCCACCAAGTGAGTGCTTGGTCCACGAAAGTGCAGGCCGCGAACTTCACCTTCATCTGCTTGGGGCACTCGCATATCTCGAATACCAACTCTACCTTCTCGATCCATCGCTTTAGAGCGATCACTCCTCCAGTGCCGTTGAAAGTTCGGGGTTTAGCGTTCGCAAAATCCTTGTAGGTGCACGTTTTAGTGAGTCCTTGGTTCGTCCCGTTGTTCGAACTTCCGGATCCTTGCCCGTTACCTCCTCCGTTGTTCCCTCGGTGAAGTTGTGCCATAGCTGTTGTGACCGCAGCAGACACGGCTGCCTGGAAAGCAGTGGAGTCAACTTCGGGCGGGGTTGGTTCGGGATTTCCACGAGTAGCTGGGCGAGGCATCTTCTTGTCACGAAACGGAAAGATGTTGAGTGTACGTGGTTTCTGTGAGGTTGCGACCCTACTAACTAGGTGTATGGCACGAACTTAAGTACTTCTATCATTTAGCATACAATCATAGATTCGCAACACATAGCAAAACACGTAAGAGTTCACTAATATCATCCTATGCCTCTCCCACTATTGCAGACTAAACAGACGTTCTCTTTTTGGTGCTAGAAGGATATAGTTTTAGGTTCCCTGGCTATCCCGATCTCATCAAGACGTGTGTTAGTTTTACCTTGGAGAGAATGTAGTTGATCAGGCTACATTCACTCCTTGGTATCACTAAGAACAGTCCCGAATTAACCGAGATACCAGCATTATTGTGTTTGATTCAGCGTTAGGTCCTTATTCCTAATGCAAGCAAGTGTGTTTTATTTACTTGTTTTGTTCAGAGTTATGTTAGTCCCTCTTTTTGGTTTATAGTTGCATATCAATGTATGGCTCGACATGCTAGTTCACTATAAACAAAGCTCTGATACCAACCTGTCACACCCCCGAACCAGACGGCGGAAACGTCCGGGGGCTGTCGTGACTCAATTGAATACCATAACATTGAAGATATATGAAACATAACAACATTCGTCACCATTCATTAATATAGTACAACCAGTAGCGTTTACATGTCATACATTGTTAAACATTACATTCCAACAAAAATTAAATTGTTCGGTTCGAAAATAAACTGCAAGCCGTCACTGAATATGATTTCCTTTGGTTCACTGGTTCCCTGAGAATACAAGTATTTTGAAAAACGTCAACATATGAAATGTTGGTGAGTTCATAAGTAGTGTTTGAAATCCAATGTTTGTATTGTTTGAAAAACCACCAGAAAATCCGATATTTTCTGAAAAGAAAAGCTTTGGAAAACGTTTGTGAAGATCCATAGGTATGCTTGTTTGTTTCTATACTTGTAAAAAAAATGTTCATTGAAGTCGTATGCATTTCAAATCTGTATGTATTGAAAACCCTAGGAAAACCCGATGTTCTCCTAGTTCCTTGAATTACATGAAGTTACATTGAAACCATTGCATAGCGTATAGTGTCAGTCCCAGGCGACGTTGGAAGGTTCTCGAGCATGATTATTTACTACAAACCCGCATTACACAAACGCCCAGTTTATAGTTATACTAACGATCCCGAAGGCGTCGTCCGTACTAATCACGTTATCCAATCGCCCTGACTAGGTGTAGTCCCACATCCGAAGAGAAAGAGGTCACGAAGACCCCGGTGACTCCATTAACCGGTTGGGGATAAAAATGTACGAGGGGTCCCCGACCCGCCTCGCATGAAATGTAGACTTTACTAGCAATACCAAAGGACCCTTGGGGACCAGTAGTATACAAGCCATTGAAAGTCCATTTACGTTGTGTCGGATCGGTAAAACCCAACACTCCGTAAAAAAAAATGTCTTCGGGCCTTAAGATCAGGTCATTGGGCTAGCTAGGCTCAACGAACAAGATTTTACACTTGTGGGGCCCAAAGATGGTGCGTAGACGTCTGTGCACTCGCATGTATATGTATTACCAAACGTTACTTGTATGAATCGTAGTGTCGTAGTGTTAGTAGTTGTAGATTTCTATTGGCTCGAGACCGAGCCAATTCGTTTAACAACGACTTTTGGTATTGTAATGTATTGTATTTCGTCGATAGTCGCGGTGCCATTATTTGATCAAATTGTATATATTGAATTAGCCTTGAAATATTTCTGTTTTCAGCCCCTCATTGTTTGTAAAATTTACATTTTCAACCCTTTTATTAAATACTTCCCGGTTTGGTCCTTAAACTAATTTTCTTGACATTTTAACACCAAAAATTATTGAAACTAATATTTTTCAGCATATTTTTCATAGAAAACAGTTTAAGTCCCTGAAAATGCAGTTTTCTCGGTTTTAATCCCTTCTTTTCGCAACTTTGACAATTTTGGCCCAAATTGGAAAAATTTTGCAACTTTGGTCCTTTTTAAATTTAGAAAGCATTTTAAACCTTTGAAAAGGACTTGGATCACTTATGGTTCACTGTTTTACAGAAAATCACAGTTCTGGCCCTCCAAAACAGAAAAATTCGCATAATGGGCCTCATTGGGCCGAAAATGTCATTTTTAGCCCATTAAGCTTGAAATTTATGTTTTTAATCCCCTAAATGAGTATATTTCCAAAAATTGTTTTATGGAAACTGTTTTGGCACACTTCATCCATCAAAATTCGTGATATGCCCATTTGGTCCCTTAATTTTGTATTTTTCACCTTTTAGGCCCAAAATTTGTGTTTTTAACCCAAAGAAAATTGTTACTAAACCACTTAGTCATTTTTCTTGAAACACTTTGTATTTAGAAATATATTTGAAGCTAAAATCATTTAACACAAGATATATCTCGGTTTTGAGGGGTTTTATGGCTAGATCCAACATTATAACACACAAATGCATACATATAAGCATGGAAATCATACAAGGCATACAAACACATATAGATCTACACTTTCACTTGTATTCCCCCCCCCCCCCCCACAAAACTCATAAAAACAGAAAATAGGGGGTATGAAGCTCACCTTGGGTGTGGGGGCTCGGTTTTGCAAAGAAAATGGAAGAAAATTGAAGTGATTTTTGGTCTTAGCACCCTATGATGAAGATTTCGACCTCTAGGATGCAAGATCACAAGAGTGAATGAATTTAGAAGAGATTTTAATAAAATGAAGTAGCTAGATCATGGATTAGTCATCAACTTACCTTAGATGATGATTTTTGGTGATGGATTTTCCTTGTGAGCCCTTGATTCACGAAATTTTTGAAGAAGGGGGAAGGAGATGTTCTTCAAGATTTAGAGAAAGTAGAATAGATTTTTGTGAGTGTGTGTGTGTGTTGTGTTTGGTCGAGAGTGAGAGAGGAGAGAAGAAAGAAGTGATCTTGATATGATGCTTGCTTGGAAACATGAGCTATGTGCATGGAAATCCAACATATAAAAGTGAGGTGGCAACCCAAGGTCAACTCTCCCTTTTTCCTTGGGCTTGGGCCGAGAATAGGGAGAGAAGAAAGGATTTTTGGGCTTTTGCCCCTAAGCCCAACATTAGAGGTAGTTTGGGTGCTTATTGGCCTTATAAAATAAAATTGTGATTTTTATGCTTTATTAAGCTAGGCTAGGTTAAATTATGGATCAAAGCTTGTGATTTATTTCATTCTAGACCCAATATGGCCCAAAATATTGAGATAAATAAGTGTGGGTCCAATTAGAGCCCAATTAGGGTTCTAAGCCCATGATAGTCTATTTGGAAGCTTATTGGTCCATTTGGATCCAATGAGGAAGTTCTAGTCCAAGGTGTACCTAAACAAGAACCTTTAGGGTTTCCAATTGTTTGATGACTATTTGTAATACTTGTATAGTGTATTTGATTGAAGTTTTTGATTCACATTAACTTGAATGTATAGATTCCATGACACAAAATTTCCAGTTGTGACATCATCCCCCCGTTAGAGGGAATTTCGTCCCGAAATTCTGTTTGAAAGCTAGATTTGAGAATGCTAGAATAGGTGAGGGTACTTTTGCTTCATTTGATCCTCGCGTTCCCACGTGAATTCTGGCCCACTCTTCGCGTTCCACCGTACCTTCACGATCGGGATGCGGCTCTGTTTAGTACGCTTCACCTCCTTGTCCATGATTTCGATTGGTTCTTCGACGAACAGGAGATTCTCATTAATTTCGATTTCGTCAAGAGGAATGACGAGGGTTTCATCTGATAGGCACTTTTTCAGATTAGAGACATGAAACACGGGGTGTACACCGTTTAGTTCCGCGGGTAGTTGTAGTCTGTAGGCTACCGGACCTATTCGGGCGACGATTTCGAAAGGTCCAATGTATCGCGGGTTCAGCTTTCCCCGTTTTGCAAAACGTATAACCCCTTTCCAGGGTGAGACTTTCAACAATACTCGATCACCGACCTGGAATTCTAAGGGCTTTCGTCGTTTGTCAGCGTAGCTCTTTTGTCGGTCACGCGACGCTTGCAATCGAGCTCTGATCTGAACGATCTTTTCTGTGGTTTCGCGAATAATCTCTGGTCCTGTTAGTGCCCTGTCCGACGTATGCGTTCTTGCTAGCTGGGTGTCACCTACTTCAGCCCAACATAACGGTGATCTACATTTACGCCCGTACAGTGCTTCAAAAGGGGCCACCTTGATGCTCGAGTGATAACTATTGTTATATGAGAATTCGATCAACGGTAGGTGGATATCCCAAGACTTTCCAAAGTCTATCACACAAGCACGAAGAATGTCTTCAAGCGTCTGAATGGTTCGCTCACTTTGACCGTCCGTTTGTGGGTGATACGCGGTGCTCATATCAAGATGAGTTCCCATTGCCTTGTGGAGTGATTGCCAAAAGCGCGATGTGAACCTACTGTCCCTATCCGAGATGATAGATTTTGGCACTCCATGGAGTCTTACGATTTCTCGTAGGTACAACCGCGTCAGTCTCTCCATCTTGTAGGATTCTTTGATTGGCAGGAAATGGGCAGATTTCGTCAGTCGGTCGATTATTACCCATATGGTGTCCAATCCGTCCGACGTCTTGGGCAGCTTGGTCACGAAATCCATAGAAATTCCTTCCCATTTCCACTCAGGGATTGCCGGTTGCTGTAACAATCCGGAAGGTTTCTGGTACTCCACTTTCACTTTGGCGCACGTAAGGCACTTACCAACATAGGTCGCGATTTCCGCCTTCATGTTAGGCCACCAATAGTGTTGTTTAATGTCCAAATACATCTTGTCCGAACCAGGGTGAATGGAGTATCGTGTCTTGTGGGCTTCCTTCATAACGGTCTCTCTAAATCCTCCGATTTTTGGGACCCAAATACGGTTCATGAAGTAGTATACCCCATTCTCCTTGACTTCTAGGTTCTTCTCCATCCCGCGTAATGCCTCGCTAGTTCTATTTTCCGCTTTCATAGCCTCTGCCTGAACTGATGCAATTTGAGTGGCCAGATGAGACTGAATGGTTATCGAGTGCGTTTTCGTACGGCGATTAGAGTACTCCTTCCGACTTAGTGCATCAGCTACCACGTTGGCCTTGCCCGGATGGTACTTGATCTCGCATTCGTAGTCGTTCAGCAATTCCACCCATCTTCGTTGTCTCATGTTCAGCTCCTTCTGATTCAAGATGTGCTGGAGGCTCTTGTGGTCCGTGAAGATGGTGCACTTTGTACCGTACAGGTAGTGCCTCCAAATTTTTAGGGCGAAGACCACGGCTCCCAGTTCTAGGTCATGGGTCGTGTAATTTACTTCGTGCGTCTTTAGTTGGCGGGACGCATATGCTATCACTCTTCCACGTTGCATGAGAACGCAACCTAAGCCCTGATTTGACGCGTCACAGTAGACTACAAAATCTTCTGTTCCTTCGGGTAGAGATAGCACAGGTGCGCTACAGAGAGCTTGCTTCAAGATTCGAAACGCAATCTCTTGTCGGTCTGTCCACTTGAATGGCACGCCCTTTTGCGTGAGCAAGGTAAGCGGCTTGGCGATCTTAGAGAAGTTTTGGATGAATCTCCTATAGTAACCTGCTAGGCCTAAGAACTGACGAATTTCGGTGGGCGTAGTCGGAGTTGCCCATCCTTCCACAGCTTTGACCTTAGAAGGATCCACATGAATTCCGTCTTGGCTTACTACGTGGCCTAGGAAATTCACACTCCGGAGCCAGAACTCGCACTTGGAGAGTTTGGCGTACAGCTTTTCCGTTCGCAGGGTCTCTAAGATTTGTCGGAGATGTTGGCCATGCTCCTCTTTGTTCCGAGAATAGACGAGGATGTCGTCGATAAACACAATGACGAAGTTGTCCAGGAACGGTCGACAGATTCGATTCATCAGGTCCATAAATGCGGCGGGTGCATTTGTTAGACCGAAGGGCATTACGACGAATTCATAATGTCCGTAGCGGGTTCGGAAAGCGGTTTTAGGAATATCTTCTTCTCGGACTTTGAGTTGGTGGTATCCGGACCGTAGATCTATTTTAGAAAAATAACTAGCTCCTTGGAGCTGGTCGAATAGATCATCGATTCGTGGGAGTGGGTAGCGGTTTTTGACAGTGAGTTTATTTAACTCTCTGTAATCGATACACATTCTGAAAGATCCGTCCTTCTTTTTGACAAAGAGCACCGGAGCTCCCCATGGCGAGTAGCTAGGTCGGATAAATCCCTTGTCCAGAAGCTCACTGAGTTGGCTGGACAATTCCTGCATTTCAGCAGGAGCCAACCGGTATGGTGATTTAGCGAGAGGAGTTGCTCCTGGAATGAGGTCGATTCGGAACTCAACCTGTCTCTCTGGGGGTACTCCTGGAAGATCTTCGGGAAACACGTCCGGAAATTCACACGCTACTGGAATGTCTTGGATGTTAGTTTCTTCTTTGGTCTTGTCCACTATGTGAGCCAAGAACGCCAAATTGTTCTTTCGCAAGTGTTTTTGTGCTTTGATGCACGAAATGAGACGAAGATTCGTACTGGGTTTATCTCCGTAAATTACTAGGGTTTCGTGATTTGGGAGACGAAGGCGAATGGCCTTCTCATGGCACATAATCTCAGCATGGTGGGGGCTTAACCAATCCATGCCGATAATCACATCGAAACTCCTAATTGATACTGGCATCAGATCTATTCGTAAGGTGTGTTGGTTGAAGGTTAGGGTACATCCGATGTAGATTTCCCTAGTGGATTCGGTTTTCCCATTGGCCATTTCCACCGTATAGGTTTCATTTAGCTTCTGGGGTGGTTGTTTTAATAAATGTTTAAACTTTTCGCTTACGAAACTTCGCTCCGCTCCGGTATCAAATAAGATGCATGCATAAGTGTGGTTTAGGAGAAACGTACCGGTCACAACTGCGGGGTCCTGAACTGCATCACTCTGACCCATAGTCAGCATTCTTCCTGCTCCTCTGTTTCCTGAGTTGTTGTTGTTAGGGCAATCCCGACGGAAGTGTCCCGTCCTTCCGCACCCGAAACAGGTGTGGCTAAGCCCTGTATTGTTGCTACCGGCATTGGTGTTGTTGTTATTGCGGGGGTTGTTGTTGCTCTGGTTGTTTCCCTGACTCTGGTTCTGAGAAGGATAAGTCCTGCAGAACCTTGCAGTGTGTCCCCTTCGGTTGCAACTGGTGCAATGGAACTCCCTACATTCTCCTTGGTGATGGAAACTGCACTTGTTGCATTTGGGAAGACTACCGGAATAGGGTCTTGAAGCATTTGAAGCAGCTGAGGCTGGAGCATGTGGTGTGGCTGGAACCGGCGCAGTGACAGCGTTAACTGCCACTGTCTGCTGCTTTTTAGAGGCCTCGGGGCCCTGACGCCCCTTTCTCTTGTTGTTCCATCCTTTCTTACCATCACCCTCCTTTTTCTTCTCAATCTCCACTGGCTTCTCGCCCTTTTTGTGGTTATGATCATATAGCCTCTTTGCCAACCTCTTTGCACTGTCAAACATTTCAGGGTTCGCAACTATCACATTCCCTTGAATGGGGGATGTCAGTCCCCAGATGAATCGTTCAATCTTCTTTCCTTCTGATGTAATCATACCCGGGCACAACAGAGATAGTTCGCTGAATCTCCATATGTAAGCATCGATGTTCCCATTCTGCACCGTGAGATTCCATAGTTCCTGTTCCATTTTCTGTATTTCGCCTCGGGGGCAGTACTCAGCCTTTAACATCTCTTTCATTTTTGCCCAGGGAATAGAGTTGGCGACAGGGAGTGTCATAGCTTCTACGTGCCCATTCCACCAAGTGAGTGCTTGGTCCACGAAAGTGCAGGCCGCGAACTTCACCTTCATCTGCTTGGGGCACTCGCATATCTCGAATACCAACTCTACCTTCTCGATCCATCGCTTTAGAGCGATCACTCCTCCAGTGCCGTTGAAAGTTCGGGGTTTAGCGTTCGCAAAATCCTTGTAGGTGCACGTTTTAGTGAGTCCTTGGTTCGTCCCGTTGTTCGAACTTCCGGATCCTTGCCCGTTACCTCCTCCGTTGTTCCCTCGGTGAAGTTGTGCCATAGCTGTTGTGACCGCAGCAGACACGGCTGCCTGGAAAGCAGTGGAGTCAACTTCGGGCGGGGTTGGTTCGGGATTTCCACGAGTAGCTGGGCGAGGCATCTTCTTGTCACGAAACGGAAAGATGTTGAGTGTACGTGGTTTCTGTGAGGTTGCGACCCTACTAACTAGGTGTATGGCACGAACTTAAGTACTTCTATCATTTAGCATACAATCATAGATTCGCAACACATAGCAAAACACGTAAGAGTTCACTAATATCATCCTATGCCTCTCCCACTATTGCAGACTAAACAGACGTTCTCTTTTTGGTGCTAGAAGGATATAGTTTTAGGTTCCCTGGCTATCCCGATCTCATCAAGACGTGTGTTAGTTTTACCTTGGAGAGAATGTAGTTGATCAGGCTACATTCACTCCTTGGTATCACTAAGAACAGTCCCGAATTAACCGAGATACCAGCATTATTGTGTTTGATTCAACGTTAGGTCCTTATTCCTAATGCAAGCAAGTGTGTTTTATTTACTTGTTTTGTTCAGAGTTATGTTAGTCCCTCTTTTTGGTTTATAGTTGCATATCAATGTATGGCTCGACATGCTAGTTCACTATAAACAAAGCTCTGATACCAACCTGTCACACCCCCGAACCAGACGGCGGAAACGTCCGGGGGCTGTCGTGACTCAATTGAATACCATAACATTGAAGATATATGAAACATAACAACATTCGTCACCATTCATTAATATAGTACAACCAGTAGCGTTTACATGTCATACATTGTTAAACATTACATTCCAACAAAAATTAAATTGTTCGGTTCGAAAATAAACTGCAAGCCGTCACTGAATATGATTTCCTTTGGTTCACTGGTTCCCTGAGAATACAAGTATTTTGAAAAACGTCAACATATGAAATGTTGGTGAGTTCATAAGTAGTGTTTGAAATCCAATGTTTGTATTGTTTGAAAAACCACCAGAAAATCCGATATTTTCTGAAAAGAAAAGCTTTGGAAAACGTTTGTGAAGATCCATAGGTATGCTTGTTTGTTTCTATACTTGTAAAAAAAATGTTCATTGAAGTCGTATGCATTTCAAATCTGTATGTATTGAAAACCCTAGGAAAACCCGATGTTCTCCTAGTTCCTTGAATTACATGAAGTTACATTGAAACCATTGCATAGCGTATAGTGTCAGTCCCAGGCGACGTTGGAAGGTTCTCGAGCATGATTATTTACTACAAACCCGCATTACACAAACGCCCAGTTTATAGTTATACTAACGATCCCGAAGGCGTCGTCCGTACTAATCACGTTATCCAATCGCCCTGACTAGGTGTAGTCCCACATCCGAAGAGAAAGATGTCACGAAGACCCCGGTGACTCCATTAACCGGTTGGGGATAAAAATGTACGAGGGGTCCCCGACCCGCCTCGCATGAAATGTAGACTTTACTAGCAATACCAAAGGACCCTTGGGGACCAGTAGTATACAAGCCATTGAAAGTCCATTTACGTTGTGTCGGATCGGTAAAACCCAACACTCCGTAAAAAAAAATGTCTTCGGGCCTTAAGATCAGGTCATTGGGCTAGCTAGGCTCAACGAACAAGATTTTACACTTGTGGGGCCCAAAGATGGTGCGTAGACGTCTGTGCACACTCGCATGTATATGTATTACCAAACGTTACTTGTATGAATCGTAGTGTCGTAGTGTTAGTAGTTGTAGATTTCTATTGGCTCGAGACCGAGCCAATTCGTTTAACAACGACTTTTGGTATTGTAATGTATTGTATTTCGTCGATAGTCGCGGTGCCATTATTTGATCAAATTGTATATATTGAATTAGCCTTGAAATATTTCTGTTTTCAGCCCCTCATTGTTTGTAAAATTTACATTTTCAACCCTTTTATTAAATACTTCCCGGTTTGGTCCTTAAACTAATTTTCTTGACATTTTAACACCAAAAATTATTGAAATTAATATTTTTCAGCATATTTTTCATAGAAAACAGTTTAAGTCCCTGAAAATGCAGTTTTCTCGGTTTTAATCCCTTCTTTTCGCAACTTTGACAATTTTGGCCCAAATTGGAAAATTTTTGCAACTTTGGTCCTTTTTAAATTTAGAAAGCATTTTAAACCTTTGAAAAGGACTTGGATCACTTATGGTCCACTGTTTTACAGAAAATCACAGTTTTGGCCCTCCAAAACAGAAAAATTCGCATAATGGGCCTCATTGGGCCGAAAATGTCATTTTTAGCCCATTAAGCTTGAAATTTATGTTTTTAATCCCCTAAATGAGTATATTTCCAGAAATTGTTTTATGGAAACTGTTTTGGCACACTTCATCCATCAGAATTCGTGATATGCCCATTTGGACCCTTAATTTTGTATTTTTCACCTTTTAGGCCCAAAATTTGTGTTTTTAACCCAAAGAAAATTGTTACTAAACCACTTAGTCATTTTTCTTGAAACACTTTGTATTTAGAAATATATTTGAAGCTAAAATCATTTAACACAAGATATATCTCGGTTTTGAGGGGTTTTATGGCTAGATCCAACATTATAACACACAAATGCATACATATAAGCATGGAAATCATACAAGGCATACAAACACATATAGATCTACACTTTCACTTGTATTCCCCCCCCCCCCCCACAAAACTCATAAAAACAGAAAATAGGGGGTATGAAGCTCACATTGGGTGTGGGGGCTCGGTTTTGCAAAGAAAATGGAAGAAAATTGAAGTGATTTTTGGTCTTAGCACCCTTTGATGAAGATTTCGACCTCTAGGATGCAAGATCACAAGAGTGAATGAATTTAGAAGAGATTTTAATAAAATGAAGTAGCTAGATCATGGATTAGTCATCAATTTACCTTAGATGATGATTTTTGGTGATGGATTTTCCTTGTGAGCCCTTGATTCACGAAATTTTTGAAGAAGGGGGAAGGAGATGTTCTTCAAGATTTAGAGAGAGTAGAATAGATTTTTGTGAGTGTGTGTGTGTTGTGTTTGGCCGAGAGTGAGAGAGGAGAGAAGAAAGAAGTGATCTTGATATGATGCTTGGTTGGAAACATGAGCTATGTGCATGGAAATCCAACATATAAAAGTGAGGTGGCAACCCAAGGTCAACTCTCCCTTTTTCCTTGGGCTTGGGCCGAGAATAGGGAGAGAAGAAAGGATTTTTGGGCTTGTTGCCCCTAAGCCCAACATTAGAGGTAGTTTGGGTGCTTATTGGCCTTATAAAATAAAATTGTGATTTTTATGCTTTATTAAGCTAGGCTAGGTTAAATTATGGATCAAAGCTTGTGATTTATTTCATTCTAGACCCAATATGGCCCAAAATATTGAGATAAATAAGTGTGGGTCCAATTAGAGCCCAATTAGGGTTCTAAGCCCATGATAGTCTATTTGGAAGCTTATTGGTCCATTTGGATCCAATGAGGAAGTTCTAGTCCAAGGTGTACCTAAACAAGAACCTTTAGGGTTTCCAATTGTTTGATGACTATTTGTAGTACTTGTATAGTGTATTTGATTAAAGTTTTTGATTCACATTAACTTGAATGTATAGATTCCATGACACAAAATTTCTAGTTGTGACATCTATAAGGGGTGTTTAAGGAAATTGCCTATAAAATGGCGATTGAATGGGTATCCACTCTTACCCACCGCACTCTTGACTAGTGGAGGGTCGTTAGCCGAACGGTTAGGATAGGACGAAACCTTCCATTATAAGTATAATGTATTATTAAAGTAACTAAATGTTTTCATAAAATTCCCAATCTTAGTTACTTAGGCAAAAGTGAATTGATGCAATTCCATGAAATTACACTTTTTGCCCTTGCAAAGACGTTAGTGGAGCGTGTGTGGTTTACCGGCACACTAAATGGTTCTAAGAAAAGGTAGCAAAGGGTGACTCAATGTTTGTCATAGTTTGGTGGAGCGTGTGTGGTTTACCGGCACATCGAATAGGTGACTGTAACATGTGAGGGCACTATGTAAGTTTGCATGGTTATTCACACCCGCTTTGTGATCCTCGGCATCCCAGTCACAAACAAGAGAGGCATATCGAGATTTAAACATGCCATTGAAATGTTCAATGAATCTCAAAGGATCTAGGATTTTTCATAGATTTAAAGCTTAAATTCTTTTTCGTTTTTCGTGGTGGAAATTAGTGAATCGTCATTCACTTACCTTCAAATGTTCTGCAATTTGGGTTACGGCATCCCTCTCCCGAGTTGTAGAATATTGTGTTGGGTCCTAGCCTTAGTATTTCATTTGGGTGATTTACTAAGGACTCATTCAATCAACTAACTTGAATTCGTTTTCTCCCGTTTTGTAGATGTCAAAGTTTGACAACTATGGTCTTCTCAAATCCCGTGGAACAAGCATTCCACATGAAGATGATATTCCACGATTCGATCGAGGAATAAGAAATCATGCTTCACTTCCTCCTCCTCCTCCAATTATTCTCCCTAACCCACAAGTTCAAAGCCTTGAAAAGTTCAAGATCACTCAATCCCTTTTGGCAAGTAAACATAAAGAAGGGAAGTCGGTGTGTGCACACGTCCTAGGGATGAAGTCACACATTGATAGGTTAAGAATGTTGGGATCCGTTGTCTGTGAGGAAATGGCTGTTGATTGGGTTCTTCAGTCACTTCCTAGCTCATATAGTGAGTTCGTAAGATAGTACTATATGATGAACCGCGACGTGACCCTTATAGATCTCACCTATATGCTTATTGCTGCTGAATCAGCAATGGTTTGGCGCAATAGAAAAGCAAAGTTGATTGGTGAATCTGCCTTCAAGACCTCTATGGAGATAGACAATGGCAACGAAAGACATGCCGTGATCAAAAAGTGTGATCATAAGAGAAAGGTAATGTCTGAAGTAGTTCCATGTCCTGTTCCAAAAGAGTCGATTTGCTTTTATTGCCAAGAGAAAGGGCATTGGAGACGAAGTTGCCCCATTTACCTAAGAGATCTAAGAGATAGGAGAGTCAAAAGGTATGGCTTTGATTTAGGTAAAATCCATTGACTAACTCTTTTAAGCTTCTGTTCTAGATTCTTAATACATAATGTGATCAGATTACAATTGATGTTTTGTAAGATCGAAGAAAAGAAAGGAAGCTTAAAGGAAGAAGTGAGCAGAATGTAACCGTGAAGGAATGAATTTCGATCGCATTTCTCGAAGATTAGATTCTTAAGCTACTACTTAGAGTTAGAATTAGATTGCTAAGAAAGATGTATTAGCATAGTTTTTCAATAAATTGCATTGTAAGGACAAATTTTTCCGCAATAAAATAAATTTTGATTTTATAATATTTATTTATCCTTACAATGGCGTATATGAAAAATTGATGTTTGAATATTAGCAATAATGGATTTGGTTCTTATTATGTTATTTATGGAAAGTCGAGAATTTACCAAATAGGGTTAGTTTCTCATCGCCCAAGTTTCAATTGGACAGAAATTTGGAATCGCGCAACTTGGTTGCACGATGAATGAGAAATTTCATATTTGGAAATTAGACTAATTCATTGACAAAGTGTCAGGAGAAAGACTAGGAGATCGAGCACACAAATTTGCGTGTTGATCAAGTCCACCATAAAAGTAACAATGATATTCGTCATGATTTACTAAAGGTTTAGTAAATATGATTATACGTATAAGATTAAGTGTAATTCTGAATTTATTGAAAAAGTTTAAATCAATAGCAGAACGAATAAGATGAATCAAGTAGGCAGAAAGATAAAAGTTTCTCCATTCTAAGAAGAAGGGAGTGTACCTTTTATGCTTTATGATAGGTCTTAATGATTAAGAACAATATCTCAATTGATCCTCTGAGTGAGTCTTAGTACAACTGTATGTTTAAGAAGAGGAATCGAGGATTGAAGAAATGGTTAAATCAAGAAGTCAATCATACTTCGTTCCAAAACAAGTCTTAGAGTTAAGATTGTGACATTGAGTGGAAAAGTATTAAAAAGGTTTGTAACATTCATCAAATGTGGAAAGTTGCGATGTCTTGGATAAGACAAAGACCAGCTAGGACCAATTTATGAAGAGTTTTGATAAAAGCTACACTAACTCCTGAATATTTGTTTGTCCAGAAATATTTTGACAAGAGAATCTTATATGTCAAGGAGTCAGTGGGAGTCTTAAAGGTCTTGAAAGGTTTCAAGAACAAATCAAATAAACCTTATCGATCATCACTAGCACACGAGTTGAGGTTTACAACCTATCATGTTGACATTATTTTGTTTCTGTGCCGTTCCAATCGAGTTAATTATGCATGTGAGTCCTATAAGTTCTCATTTGAATGCATAAAAGGCAAGGACCTTAATCAATGAAAGGTACATTGATAGGAAAAGGTGAGCTGCTTAATTACTTGGAAGACGTGGTAGGCAGCTGTGCTACCATAAGGCAAGAAATCGAGATTAAGAAAGTTCGATCCATATGAGGTTGAATTTGTCGTGAACTTTGGTTTTGACAAATTCACATGGATAGGAACAAATACACCGTTAAATCTAAGTGTCATAAGATTTCCTCCTTCATGAAAATGATTGTGAGGAAATTCTTTCACAAAGAAAGATTTTAAGAAGATACTGATCGTAAAATTGCATTCTCGAATTCGATTATGGTTACGGTATCCCTTTCCATAATTTGAATTTTGAGGTTTGGCAATTGTTTACACACACATATGAACTGTATAAGGCAAAGGTGTATAAGAAACATGAATTTAAGAAATTCAATAAGTATTGTTTTTCTGAAAGTTAAGCTGTTTCTGAATACATGTCAAAGCTAGTGGGAGCATAAGTGTTATGTTTTATAATAATCATTATGATAGTGGGAACATAAAAGTTATGATTGTATGATTATTAAGGAAAGTATTGCAAGTTGGAAATATTAATTATAGAAAACAAGAGTCATTCTTTGCAAAGTTGTAAGGATGGAATAGTTGTTTTGCTATAATTAAGGGAGAGAATATTATGCTTCATTTCAAATCTAAAGGATTAGGTTGAGAAATGTTAATAAATTTAGTCAAGGGTACATAGTGTGTTCTTAAAATTTCAATTATGATTACGGCATTCCTCTTCACAATTCGAATTTTGAGAACATAGCAAATAAAACATTATGCGTCGTGTCCCATACGCTTCGGGTATAGGATCGATTGCAAATGCTTTAATATTTGACCATTCTAAAATTTTCCAAATGTCTAGAGCATTTAGAGGGAAAAGGGACTAGAATTGATTTTGACTAAAACAATTAAACAACTATCAAAGGACAATCCAAAGTTCGACGAGGATTGGTTGCTTGTGAGTAGTTGGAAGTATAGTATTGGAGAATATGGAAATGTTTCCATATTGGATGGACCATATCGACATCATTACGAATAGATAAGGTTCTATTAAGAATGAGTTGTCATATGGAAAATATGGAAGCGTGTCCATATTGGGAATTGAATATTGAAAAATCTATGACTAGATTAGAAACCTTTATGCAAAAGGATGTTCGAAGGAATGTACTTTGAGTGAGAAACATCATATCTAAGGAATTGTCTTGCAACAATCTCCGATAGAAGACTTTGTGATATCATTGGCAATAGTCTTCGTGGCTTTGGTGCAGTGACATTATGAAAGGATAGTTGCATAGAATGTTAGAATCTAGCATATTCTATAAGTAGCAAGAATTTGATATTCTTTCACTTATGGAAAAGGATTTGGAGTTGTGAAATGAGAATGATTGGAAATGTGTTCAATATGATCTATTTCACAAAGTAAGAACCATAGGTAAACATTGTGTGCATTCTAGGAGTATGGGACAAGTGTTGTAATTCAAGTAAGAAGTTGATTATCCGAAACGACAAATAATGAGTATTCAATATGGTGATAAATAAAAGGTGTTTTATTTATGCTCAAAGGGTTGAGGCCATATGGGATTAGTATTATTCTTGTGTTTCACATTTGCATGTTTTGACTTCCAGAATAATTGAGTTTATTAAGAATAATCGAATTATTCAAACGGGCCACAGTCGTTCATATGTTGGAAGTAGATATGAATGAAGACTATTGTGAATTGGTGTGTGGATTGTCTAAAAGAGTATTAGACATAAGCAAATGTTTGCTGAAACGTTCATGAGTGCTTATGAATATGAATTTGAGCATTGGATTAAACCCACGCTCACTTGGATCACTCCATGAATTGTATCACGAGTGATTGGTGAGACGATAACATCTTACATTCTTGAAACCGAGATGTGTGAGTTGTATCTTGCAAATCAGTTGCACATTGATAATATGTAAACGTACTAGTAACTTGGTGTTATAAAACATATTGTTGTGTGTGATTCGGTGAGTGAGTGCAAGCAAGCATTGTATCAAAGTTTATCCATTCCTTTTATCCAAAGTAGGATAAAAGCGATATCTTTGGGCCCCTCGATGATTTTGTGATGACAAACGTAAATGCTCGACCGGGCTATGGCTAATTTGATTTGTTCAATTAGTCAGTCGTCATAAATCGGGAATCGAGATATAGTACAAAAAGAATGATTTGAAATCATATCTCACATGATATCTAGAATGGAGGAATATATGATCCCTTATCTAAGGACACGTGTACCTGATAGGATCAGAGTTGACAGCAGCTTTGGAAAGCTACGATTGCAGATCGGGATCTGAAGTCATACGCATAATAGTTATTAGACTTATCCAAGTGGGAGACTATTGGATTAGTGTCTAAGTCCATAACTATTTTGGTATGTACTTGACCCGATGGTGCATGGTCCTTTTGGGTTGCCTTCACCAAAGCAACTTGATAGGATGAATTATGGAGAGAAAGGATTAAATATGATTTATTAATATATTATGAGAATAATATATTAAAGGAGAAATCATATTGTTTAATTAATATTAGTCAATAATTAATTGGTAATTAGTTTTGTGACTAAAAGAGATTAATTAAACTTAAGGGACTGGAATTGTAATTATAAGATAATTGCAATGTGGGTCATGGATTGTCTTGAATCAAGGGGTGGACGAATTCTAATGGGAAACCCATAAGGAAATCGTCCAAGGGCTTGATTAAATGAGTCCATGGGTTACTTAGGGCTTAAGCAACCAAATTAGGGTTTCCTTGTTAGATAACCCTAATTGCCTCACTATATATAGATACCTTAAGGACCAAAAACGTGGCTAAGCTTCTTGCTAGGGTTTCACACGTTTTTAGGCAGCCCCTAACCTCTCTCCTCCTCATCCTCTTGCTTATGGTGTTTGTGAGCCATTAGAGGAGTGACACTTGTGACTCTAAGCCTTCCAAAGTCAATTCAAGGAGGAATTGGGATTGTTATTACTACATAACAATCAAGGTAATATCTTAAAACTAATTATATGTTAATATCGATTTCCATATGCTAGAATTAGGGTTTATAGTCTTGGATTCAAAGCATGTACAATAGAGAAACCTAGATCCAAGCATTAGGGTTTGTATGAGCACATAGGATGTTCTTATGACCAAAACCCATCAGTATTATGCATGTTGACAATAGTATTAGTAGGGAACAAAGATTTTTAATTTGCAAATTGCAAAGTTTTGAAATTGTTTCCTTATAGTAAGGCTTAAGGGAGAGGCACTCATACTTCGTATCAACTCTAAATGTTCAGATTGAAGGGTTTAATAGAACTTAGTCTTGGACATCTATGAATATCATGTTGAAATGATTCAACTTAGGAAATTCAATATATGGAAATGTTATAGCAAAAGACAGATTAGATGCATGGTCCTTATAATGAACCGAGTCCTAAATGCTTCAGATATATGATTGATTGCATATGCTATATATTCACTTGTTACGATTTTTCCAAATGCCTTGGGCATTGAGAGGATAAGGGATAAAAACTTTGTGTGACTAAAGTTGTTGAACAACTTTCAAGAACATTCTAAGGTTATACCAAAGGATTGGTTGCTTGTAGATAGTTGGAAGTATGGTATTGTTTGGAAGGACCATA
The DNA here is from genome assembly GCF_051521515.1 of Lactuca serriola. NCBI lineage: Eukaryota > Viridiplantae > Streptophyta > Magnoliopsida > Asterales > Asteraceae > Lactuca > Lactuca serriola. The sequence continues at coordinate 203,846,718 of NC_136410.1, forward strand.
TTAACATAATTTTGGATTGTGATGATTCTTCATCAGAATTAATGGTCATATGGGAATATGGATATGTTTCTATAGTGGGAGTTGATTATTAAAATCTACATGTGAATAGGAAACTTTAATACATGAAAGGTATTCAAGGAGTGTACCTTGAATTTAAGACTTCATTACTACGAAATTGTTTTTAGTAAGAAAGTTTCAATGAAACGTTTTGTAATATCGTTGGATAAGTCTCTATAACTTTGAAGCCTCGATCTCATAAAATGACAAAGCATGTAAGAATGAAATTCTAACACCTTTTAATAGTGACAAGAATTTGGAATTGTGGAATGAGCATCATTGGAATTGTATCTAGTTGATCTGTTCACCAAGGAAGGACCATAGAGAAACATAGTATGAATGTTTATAACATGACATGACTGATGTTTATTTCAAGTGATTAGTTGATTACTCGAAACATTATACAATGAAGAAGTCTTAATTAACATAGTGATTAAATAATAAGAGTTTTATTTATACTCAATAGTCTTGAAACCATAATTAATTAGGTTATTATTGTCTTTCACATTGCATGTATTACTTCTTGAATAATTTGATTATTCGAAATTCCACATTCGCTCATACTTTAGGAAGTAAGTAGTGAATAAAGATTGTCATGAATTCAATTGTAGATTGTTTATGAATATTAGACATTAGAATGGTTGCTACAATGTTCATGATTACTTAGAAAATGGGGATTTTAAGTATTGGATAAACCCATGCTCAAAAAATTACTTCATGGATTTTATCATAAGTAATTCTTAGATGATAATATCTTATATTCTAGAAACAAAGATACATGAGTTGTGGTTTACAAGTCAATTGTGCATTGATAATACTTAAATGCATCAGTATTTTGATGTTATAAAATGTATTATTGTGCATGATTTGATGAGTAAATAATGCAAGCATATAAGTCAAAGTTTATTTGTTCCTTTTGCCCCCAAAGGGAAAAGCGATATCTTTGGGCCCCTCGATGATTTGGTGTTAACTAGGCCTAGACAAGACTAAATTGATGTGTTCGGCTAGAATTCTTATGTCGTCGTCACAAATCAGAAATCGGGAAACAAAACTTGGACAATGATATTAATTATAATCCAAGTCTCCTATTCATACGATATCTTGTAGAACAAAGGGATATTTTATCACTTATCTTAGGACACGTAACTGACTGGGTTAGAGTTCGACAGTGGCTTTTGGAAGCTACAATTTGTTGCTCGTTTTGGAAGTTATACTGGTAGTTATAGTTACAGACAATCCAAGTGGGAGACTATTGGTTTGGGTGTCTAAGCCCATAATTATAATTCGTATAAACTTGAATGGATAGTAGTGTTGGGTTTTGAGCATTCTAACACTCCTAAGTGTACATGCAACCCTAAATACCTTGGATCTATGTTTTCTCTATTAAACATGCAAATAAGAACTTCCAAGGTATTATCCTAATCTAGCATACAAATCAATGAATGTAACAAGATAGAATACATACCTTTTGATGTAGCTTGATGTCCTCAAGCTTTAAGAGCTTAGCCCCAATAGTGTGGAAGCCTCAAGTGGAATCACAATCACCAAAACACTTAGAATAGCTTGAGAGAATTCTACAACTCATGAAATCGGCTAGCCCTTTCACTTCACACTCTAGTGGCCGATTTGGTCAAGAATAAGATGCTTATATAGTTAGGGTTACACCATGTAAGCCCTAATTGACATGGCCTTTCATTTCCATGATCCATGGGTACAAATACACCATGGAGCATCCATGGACCATCCTATGGGTTTTAGCCCAACTTGATTATCCATGGAGCATTAGCCCACTATACAAGTATGGATGATTTACACAATCAACCCATATATTTAATTAGTCTTCTTTTGATCACTTAATTAATCCTAGATTAATTCTTGATCAATACTAATTAAATAATCTTATTATTCTTATTATTAATATACTAGAACTTATAATATATTAATAACCATAAGTGTCTTATTTCTCTCATTATAGTCTATCCAAGTGCATGATGGTATGCAACCCAAATGGACCATGCCGGGTCGGGTCAAGTCTTACCAATTATAGTTATGGACTTAGACATTAATCCAACAGTCTCCCACTTGGATAAGTCTAAAACTATTATTGCATATGACTTCAAACCTAACTGGCAATCGTAGCTCTCAAAAGCTTCTGTCGAACTCTGACCTTGTAGATGAACTCTGACCTTTGTCAGTGACTTGTCCATTAGACAAGGGATCATATATTCCTCCATTCTAGATATCATATGGACTGAGACATGGATTATAATCATTCTCTCTGTCCATTTGTTGTTTCCCGATTTGCGATTTATGACGACTGACTAATTGAACAAATCAAATCAGTCCTGGCCCGGCCGAGCACTTCCATTTGTCATCATCAAATCATCGAGGGGCCCACAGATATCGCTTTTATCCCGAAGGTAAAAGGAACGGATAAACTTCGACTCATATGGCTTGTTCTACTACTTGTTGAATCATACACAAAGGCACGTTTTATAACACCGAGTTACCGTATGCGTTTACATGCAATCAATGTACTATCAACTCATAGTAACAACTCATATCTCTAGGTTTGAAGAATATAAGATATTATCGTCTCATGATCACTCGTGATAAAATCCATGAAGTGATTCCAATGAGCGCGGGTTGAATCCAATACTCAGAACTTATGAGCACTCATGAGTGTTGTAGCCCTTTGTCCAACACCTTAGACCTCTACAAGCCAACCCATGACAATCTTAATTCATATCTACTTCCAACATATGACCGACTGTGGATGGTTTGAATAACTTAGTCATTCCGGAAGAATAACCTAGTTTATTCGGGAAGTCAAAACATGCAAAGTGAAACACAATAATAATTGAATCCAATATGGTATCAACCCTTTGAACATAAATAAAACACCTTTTATTTATCACCATATGATTACACATTATTCATTGTATACTGTTTCAGCTATCAACTTTAATCTTGAATTTAAAACAATAGTTGTCCCATGCTCCAAGCATGTACACTATGTTTTCTTAAACACTAGTCATGCCATACACCAAGTATGCATACTATGTTTGTCTATGATCTTTACTTTGTGAACTAGATCAATTGAACATTACTTCAATGATTCTCTTTTCACACTCCCAAATCCTTACCGCAATTGCAAGAATTCCAAATTCATGCCATTTACTGAAATCTGTTAGATTCTAAACTTATATGCATTGGTCCTCTTGTAATGATTATGCACAAAGTCATAAAGACTTGACAACAAACATTACAGAGCATTCCAAAGGAGATCAGTTCCTTGGAAACATCCTTCTTGCATTAAGTTTCCTTAATCTTACACAGATTGAAAAATCTTAACTTTGAAACATTTCCAGATTATATTCTGACTTATCACTTCTGAACAAGAGTTGCCTCCTTACAGTTTATGTCAATATGGTCCTTCCAGAATTATCACTATACTTCCAACTGTCCTTGAGCAACCAATCTTTGGTAAACCTTAGATTGTCCTCGACAATTGTTTAATCCTTTTAGTCACATCCAGTTCTAAACCTTTTCCCTTCTTAATGCCCTAGGCATTTGGAAAAATTTTAGAAAGGATGAATATAGCACATGTAATCGATCCTATATCCGAAGCATATGGGACACGATTCATGATGTCTCACATAAAGACTAAACCAGTCTTTTGCTATAACATTTCCATTTCAATTTGCCAAGTTCTCATAATTCAGATTATGAAAAAGGGATGCCGTAATCATAATCTAATTTTAGAACGCAAATAATGGACCCGTATACAGAATTTCCTTATGTTGAGTCATTCCAACATGAAATTCATATATATCCTTGACTAAATGATTAAAACCTCACGATCTAAGCTTATAGATTTGAAATGAAGTATAATTTCCTCTCCCTTAATTATAGCAAAACAACTTTTTCCCAATTGAAACCTTTTGTTTTTCTATAATTAACATTGCTAACTTGCAATACTTATCATAATTATCATGCTCCCACTAACATGATGATTATTAGCATAACACTTATGCTCCCACTAGCTTTGACATGTACTCAGAAATCACCTGGACTTCTAGAAATCAATACTTCATTGACTTTCTTACCAAAGTTCAGATTTCTGATGCTAGATTGTTTTGATAAAACTTTATCAAAATCATACACCTTCCCTTAGATAGCACACTTGTGAGTCTAAACAATTATGAAGAGGTATGCCGTAATCATAATGGTTAGACCTTTTTGCCACTTCTCGCAAGTCCATGTTAGTGTGCCGGTAAACCACACACGCTCCACTAACGACTTTGAGAATGCAAATATCACAATTGCTATCTAGCTAAAATCTACTTAGTGAAAGTGTTTCCTCACCATCATTTTCATGAATCGGAGAGAAACCTTATGACACTTAGATTTAATGGTGTATGTGTTCTTATCCATGTGAATTGTCAAAACCATAGTCACAAGACGAGGATAATGACAAATCCAAACTCATATGGATTGAACTCAATCTTAACTTCTTGCCACCTGGTAGCTCAAGGGCCTGCCATTGCTTCCAAGTTGTTGTGCAACACATTGAGAACTCTAAGAACTCATATGCAAACCCAACCTTAACTAGAATGGGCACAGATATGTCAACACGATAGGTTATAAACCTCAAGTCGTGTGCTAGAGAAGAACTTCAGGTTCTATTCTTGATTAGTTATTGAGACTTTCAAGACCTTTAAGACTCCCACTATCCTCTTGACTTATAAGACTCCCTTGTCAAACATCCAAAAGATAGCGTGGATTCTAACCAAGACAAAGACTTCACACAATTGGCCTAAGTTGGTCTTTGTTTTATCCAAAACATCACAACTTACCAATTTCGAATGTACAAGAGTAGAAAACTTTTACTCTTACATTTGACAAGTGTTTTAAACCTTCTTTGAGACATGTCACTCAAGTTACAATCTTGGAGTATGACTCTAAGACTTGTATTGGAACGAAGTATGACTCATCTTCTTGATTTAACCATTTCAACAATTCAAGATCCCTCTTCTTAGTCACAAGAATGCACTGAGATTTCCTTAGAGAACTAATTTTGATATGGTTTCTTAATCATTAAGATGATCACAAAACTGATACTAAAGTACTCTCCCATCTTTTCAGATTTGAGAAAACTTTTATCCTTCTGCCTAATTTGATTCTTCTTATTCGCTCTGCCATACATTGGAACGTTTTCCAATGTCTCAGAGTTACACTTAAGCTTGTAAGTATAATCATATTTACTGAGCTTTAGTAAACTATGACGAATAGTCTTATCAAACTTTTGTAGTGGACTTAATCAGTGCACAAGAATGTGTACTCGATCCCTTAGTCCTTTACTTGACTCACACATCCATGTGAACAAGTAATTAGTCTTAATTTTCCAAAACTTGAAAGTTCTCATTCATCATGCTATACAACTTGCATGATTCCAAGTTCCGGTCCAATTGAAACTTGGGTGATAAGAATCTTTCCTTATTTGGTAAATTTAGACATTACCACAAATGAAAGAATCAATTTCATATTTCCACTCTTGCTATAATGGAATCTTATAAGCAACAAAAATTTCCACAGATGCCATTGTAAGGATATTTTAAAATAAATAAAATCAAAATTTCCTTTTATTTTAAAGAACTTTGCGGAAAAACTTATCCTTACAATCTATATGAAAACTTGTTGTTATCTATTCCTAAGCAATATCTCATAACTCCTAAGAAGTAGCTCAAGAATCCGATCTTCAAACTATGCGATAGAAATCCATCTACGCCATCAGATTCAGCATATTCTTTCTTTAAGTTTCTTCACCTTTCTTTGATTCTTAAAACATCACCATGTGACCCAGTCACATCATGTATCAGGAATCTCAGAATCGAAACTTAGCAGAGTTAGATAGTGGACTTTACCTGAAGTAGAGTCAAACTTATTGACTTTAACATCCTTAGGTAAATTTGGCAGCTTCGCAACCAATGCCCCCTTTCTTTGGCAATATAAACATATGGACCCTTTGATAATGGTACATGGGACTATCACAGACTTAGCTTTTCTCTTTACCATATGGTCAACCGAGTTGACTATGGCCGATCCCTTTCCAATGGGAAGAGAATGCTTTCCGGAATTTCCTATGTCACTATTGTCAATGTCCATCAAGTTTTAAGGAAGTTGATCTTAACAAATAGATAAGATCATTAAGGGTCCTGTCATAGTCTGTTTCATAGGTGTCCCAAAGGAACTCACTATGTGACTTAGAAAGTGATTGAACCACCGACTTTCTCAAGACTTTGACACCCAACTCTCCCGGCTTGTCAATATGTGACTACATCTCCAAGATGTGATCACACCCAGACCTTGCCTTGCCAATAAGGCTTGAGTGACCTTAAATTTTTTTCTAGAACTTTGTGGGTTAGGGAGAATAATTGGAGGAGATGAATGAAGTATGATTTCCATGGGACATCATCTTCATTTAGGAAAGCTTGTTTCAAGAGATTTAGGAAGATCATAAATGTCTAAACCAGACATCTTTTGGGAGATATTCAAGATAGTTGATCTTAAGTCCTTAATATAACACCCAATATGAAATATTAAGGCTAGGACCCAACAAACTATTTTATAACTTAGAAGAGGTATGCCGTAATCCAAGCTATAAAATATTTGAAGGTAGGTGAATGACGATTCACCAATTTCCACCAAGATAAACGAAATGTATTATTAGGTTTTAATTGGTTTTGAAACTCCTAGATCATTGAGATTCATTGAACTGTTCAAAGGCATGTTTCAATCTCGACTGTGCCCTTCAGGTTTTGTGACTGGGATGCCGAGGATCACAAAACAAGGTGTGAAGTAACCATGCAAATCACTTGGTACCCTTAATAAATTACCCCTCAATCGATGTGCCGGTTAACCACACACGCTCCATCGATACTATGATAAAGATTAAGTCACCCTTTACCTACCTTGTTAAGTCCAAGTTAGTGTGCCGGTTAACCACACACGCTCCACTAACGACTTAGACAAAGTGTAAAGTGTAATTTCATGGATTAGCACCTTATTCACATTTTTCCTAAGTAACTAAGATTGGGTATTATTAAGAGTTTAGTTACGTAGTATTATCATTAATACTTTTAATGAAGGGAGAATTCTAGTCCTGTCAAACCCGTTCGGCTAACGACCCTCCACCAGTCAAGCAAGCAGTGGGTGAGAGTGGACACCCATTAAATTGCCATTTTATAGGCAACAACCTTATACCCACCTTAGAGACCGGCTTCGTGAATGAAGCGTACTAGCGGTAAGACTGACTTTACTCTTATACATATATATATATATTATTAACTTATAATATTGTAAAGTATAAGGGTTGAATTTTAACTTTTAAAATTCTAAGGGCTAACTTGGAATTAAAGTATTCATAAGGAAAACTTTTCAAATTCCAAAACTTGAGGGCAAGTTTTGAAACTATTCAAAACTAATTAATTCCATAACTTATGTGTTTAAAGTAGTTTTAATCCAAAAACTCTTCAAGTACCATAACTTGAGGACAAGTTATGGAAGACTTTAAACTAATAAAAGAACTAACTTTTTCTTTATTTTATAACTTATGGATTTAATTATGGTTACATATTTTTCTTTTAATGAAGTGACTCTTGAACTTCCATAACTTGAGGACAAGTTATGGAGTCATAAAAATTATTCAATGACACAAGACTCTTCATTTTGTAACCATTTCCAACTCTTATGAATTTTATGAGTCTTTAATGTGACTCTTCATGTAACTTGAGGACAAGTTACACAAACACATTTTATACTCAACACTTAGATTAAAATGGATTGAAAACAACTATTTCAATTAACTTTTCTATTAATCTAAGCAACTCATAAGTACAAGATAATTCAAATCAAACTTTTTCATGTAATTAGTCTAAACCTTAAACTAATACAAAAAATGAATCTATTGACAATTATCTTTGAAAATGGATTAGCATGAACATTACCACATCAAAAACAAGTTTATAAGTTCAAAAACAACTTAGGGTAATGTTCCTAGTCCATTTCTAGCCAAAAACCTCGAAAATATGCTGTCTGGGGGTCCAACTCGTCGAGTGCATGAACCAACTCGGCGAGTTGGATCGAATTGATCACATTTTAGGCATGGACTCGCCGAGTCCTCTGATGGACTCGCCGAGTCTCTTGATCAGACAGCAACAAATTCGTTTTTTTCAGCTTCTATTGCAGGTATAACAAGAAAACAAGCCTAGGCTCTGATACCACTGTTGGGTTTTGAGCATTCTAACACTCCTAAGTGTACATGCAACCCTAAATACCTTGGATCTATGTTTTCTCTATTAAACATGCAAATAAGAACTTCCAAGGTATTATCCTAATCTAGCATACAAATCAATGAATGTAACAAGATAGAATACATACCTTTTGATGTAGCTTGATGTCCTCAAGCTTTAAGAGCTTAGCCCCAATAGTGTGGAAGCCTCAAGTGGAATCACAATCACCAAAACACTTAGAATAGCTTGAGAGAATTCTACAACTCATGAAATCGGCTAGCCCTTTCACTTCACACTCTAGTGACCGATTTGGTCAAGAATAAGATGCTTATATAGTTAGGGTTACACCATGTAAGCCCTAATTGACATGGCCTTTCATTTCCATGATCCATGGGTACAAATACACCATGGAGCATCCATGGACCATCCTATGGGTTTTAGCCCAACTTGATTATACATGGAGCATTAGCCCACTATACAAGTATGGATGATTTACACAATCAACCCATATATTTAATTAGTCTTCTTTTGATCACTTAATTAATCCTAGATTAATTCTTGATCAATACTAATTAAATAATCTTATTATTCTAATTATTAATATACTAGAACTTATAATATATTAATAACCATAAGTGTCTTATTTCTCTCATTATAGTCTATCCAAGTGCATGATGGTATGCAACCCAAATGGACCATGCCGGGTCGGGTCAAGTCTTACCAATTATAGTTATGGACTTAGACATTAATCCAACAAGTAGCACAGTCCTTTTGAGTTTCCCTCAAACCTAGCCATTGGACAGGATGATTTCTAAAGAGAGAGAGACAGAGACAGAGAAAGAGAGAGAGAGAGAGAGAGAGAGAGAGAGAGAGATTAATTGATTATGTGAACAATAAATTAAACAAAATGATTTATTAATGCATTATGAAAATAATATATTAATTATAAATCATATTATTTAAATAATAATTAATCAGAAATTGATTTGAATTAATTTTGAGATTAATGGAATTAATTAAAATTGCAGGGAGTAAAGTGCAATTGTTAAATAGTTGAGGAAAAGGCTCCAGAACCTTCCACCAAGGGGGTGGACGCTTTTAAGGAGATAATTGAGGCTCTACAATTATCCTTGGAGGATAAGTAGGAAGCTAGATAATTACCAAAAATAAGATATTGTTATTTTATTGATTCGAGGCTTATCTAGGGTTTCCTGTTAGAACTATAAGGAGTCCTACACCATTGAAATTTCAGTCACACAATTATTATTGAAGCAAGGGCCGAAATTCACTCCTCCCTCCTCTTTCCTAAATATCCTTCTTGCTAGCTTGGGTGTGAACCATAAGAGGCACGAAATTTGTGGTGATTGCTTCCAAATGATCAAGAAGAGGCTTTTCTACTTGTTTAGTTCATTTTCTCACTTAGTTGATTTGTTAAAAATCAATTTTCTTGTAGCAGAACATTCAAAAAGATCACTAGTGATCTTTATCAAGTGGTTCAAGATCCTTAGGAATCCCTTAGGACTTTTGTGAACAAGTTTGGCAGGGAAGTTCTAAGTGATGGGTTTTGAGCACTCTAACAACCTTATGGTGCACATGCAACCCTAAATGCTTTGGATCTATGTTTTCTCTAATTATACATGCAATTTGATTTTCTAAAGCATTATCCTAACTAGCATACAAAGCATGGGTATTTGAACAACAAAAACTAGTTAGATGACTTACCTCTTGTTGTAGCTTGTTAACTTGGACCTTTAAGAGCCTATCACCCCAAGCGTGATGCCTCAAATTCGTCACAAAACACCACCAACAATGGAGGACTTGATAGAGAGTTACTTGCACAAAAATCGGCTCTTATGATCTCCTAGAACCACTCGTGCTGATTTTAGGAGCTAAGGGACTCCTTTTATAGGGTGGCAAAGTCTAGGGTTACATCCATGTAAACCCTAATGGACATGACCTTTCATATTACTTAGGCTCCATGGGTTAAACCTCTATGGACTATCCATGGTCTAACTTATTGGTTTAGCCCATCCTAAATAACCATTGGCCCATGCTATAAGAATCATTGATTTACCAAATCAGTCCCCTTATATTTAATTAGTCTCTTTTGATCACTGAATTAATTCCAAATCAACACTTGATCAATACTAATTAAAAAATATGATTTCACATTAATATATTAGAACTTATAATATATTAATAAATCATGAATAACCTCTTCTCAAAAGTCCATTCTGTCAAATTCTTCCGGTCAAATGCAACCCAAATGGACCATGCTATTTTCGGGTCAAGTACATACCAATTATAGTTATGGACACAGACACCTTACCCAACAGTCTCCCACTTGGATTAGTCTAATAACTATAACTTCAAGTAAGACTTAAAACACCAACTAGCAATCGTAGCTCTTAAAAGCCTCTGTCAAACTCTGACATGCCATTTAGATAAGGGATCATATAATCCTCTGTTCTTCAAGATATCAGTCGGACAAATACATGGAACAATGTCATACTTTTTTCAAGCAGTTTGTTTCTTGATTTCCGATTTGTTTGACAGATAAAATAATTAAATACATCAATTTAGTCTCGGTCGGGCCCGACACATAAGTCAAAACAAAATCATCGAGGGGCCCAAGATATCGCTTTTAATCCTCCAAGGACAAAAAGGAACAGATAAACTTCGACAATATATGCTTGTACTAACTACTTGTTAAATCATACACAATAGTTCGTTTTATAACATCAAGTTACTAATGCAGTTTCGCACTACCAAATCATAGTCAACAACTCATATATCTTGGTTTGAAGACTTATATGATATTATCGTCTCATTATTACTCAAGATAAATTCCATGAAGTGATTCAAGTGCGTGGGTTTAATCCAATACTCAAAACTTATGAGCACTCATGAATGTTGTTGCAAACTTTGCTATGTCTAATACACTTCAGAAAATCTACAAGCTAAATTCATGACAGTCTTGCCTCAATACCTTCTTCCAAAGTATGATCGACTGTGGACAGTGTGAAAAATATAATTATTCTGGAAGTCAAAATATGCAAAATGAAACAATAGTAAATGATTGACAAATACATTTCAATCTTCAAATGTCAATTACATTTCAACTACTACAAGTTTCTAAAATTCTATCTACTCATTAAAACTAATATCGTCCTTCAGCCCAATGCGCCTTGCATGTTGTAAGTGCTTAACCCTACTCAATCCCTTCGTGAGAGGAACTGTTGGGTTCTCCTCTGATGATACCCTCTTTGCTACGAGGAGTGCTTCTTCTATTCGATGTCTTTGTTGGGTTTTGAGCATTCTAACACTTTCTAAGTGTACATGCAACCCTAAATACCTTGGATCTATGTTTTCTCTATTATACATGCAAATAAGAACATCCAAGGTATTATCCTAATCTAGCATACAAAAACTATGAATGTAACAAGATAGAATACATACCTCTTGATGTAGCTTGATGTCTTCAAGCTTTAAGAGCTTAGCCCCAATAGTGTGGAAGCCTCAAGTGGAATCACAAATCACCAAGACACCTTGGAATACTTTAGAGAATATGATTACTTGGTTCTCTCTAGTGAAATTGGCTAGCCCTTCTTTAGTGTATCCACACTAGTGCCTATTTCACCAACCAAAGACATCTTTATATAGTATGGAGGATTAGGGTTAAACCCTAATACCCATGACCTTTCATTTCCTAGGATCCATGGGTTAAATACTCCATGGACTATCCATGAAAGCTTAGCCCAACCTAAATGAACTTGGCACATTCCATATATATAAGAGTCCATATTTAATTAGTTCCTTTTGATCACTTAATTAATTATAAATTAATTCTTGATCAATACTAATTAAATAATATGATTCCATATTAATATATTAGAACTTATAATATATTAATATTAATCATAAACATACTATTCTCAAAAGATTATCCATATAAATTGTGTCGGTGAAGTGCAACCCAAATGGACCATGCCGGGTCGGGTCAAGTACATACCAAATATAGTTATGGACTTAGACATTAATCCAACAGTCTCCCACTTGGATAAGTCTAAAACTATTATTGCGTATGACTTCAAACCTAACTGGCAATCGTAGCTCTTAAAGCTGCTGTTGAACTCTGATCTTGTCAACGAACTTGTCCATTAGATAAGGGATCATATATTCCTCCATTCTAGATATCATATGGACTGAGACATGGATTATAATCATTCTCTCTGTCCATTTCTTGTTTCCCGATTTCCGATTTATGACGACTGACTAATTGAACAAATCAAATCAGTCCTGGCCCGGCCGAGCACTTCCATTTGTCATCATCAAATCATCGAGGGGCCCATAGATATCGCTTTTATCCCGAAGGTAAAAGGAATGGATAAACTTCGACTCATATGGCTTGTTCTACTACTTGTTGAATCATACACAAAGGCACGTTTTATAGCACCGAGTTACCAAATGCGTTTTCGTGCAATCAATGTACAACCAACTCATAGTAACAACTCATATCTCTAGGTTTGAAGAATATAAGATATTATCGTCTCATGATCACTCGTGATAAAATCCATGAAGTGATTCCAATGAGCGCGGGTTGAATCCAATACTCAGAACTTATGAGCACTCATGAGTGTTGTAGCCCTTTGTCTAACACCTTAGACCTCTACAAGCCAACCCATGACAGTCTTAATTCATATCTACTTCCAACATATGACCGACTGTGGATGGTTTGAATAACTTAGTCATTCCGGAAGAATAACCCAGTTTATTCGGGAAGTCAAAACATGCAAAGTGAAACACAATAATAATTGAATCCAATATGGTATCAAAACCTATGAACATAAATAAAACACCTTTTATTTATCACCATATGATTGCACATTATTCATTGTATACTGTTTCAGCTATCAACTTTATTCTTCAATTTAAAACAATAGTTGTCCCATGCTCCAAGCATGTACACTATGTTTTTCTAAACACTAGTCATGCCACACACCAAGTATGCATACTATGTTTGTCTATGATCTTTACTTTGTGAACTAGATCAATTGAACATAACTTCAATGATTCTCTTTTCACACTCCCAAATCCTTACTGCAAATGCAAGAATTCCAAATTCATGCCATTTACTGAAATCTGTTAGATTCTAAACTTACATGCATTAAACCTCTTGTAATGATTATGCACAAAGTCAGAAGGACTTGACAACAACCATTACACACCATTCCAAAGGAGATGAGCTCCTTGGGAACATCCTTCTTGCATTAAGTTTCCTAATCTTAAACAGATTGAAAAATTCTAACTTTGAAACATTTCCAGATTCCATTTTGACTATCACTTTTGAACAAGAGTTGCCTCCTTACAGATTATGTCAATATGGTCCTTCCAGAATTATCACTATACTTCCAATTGTCCTTGAGTAAACAATCTTTGGTAAACCTTAGATTGTCCTCGACAATTGTTTAATCCTTTTAGTCATATCCAGTTCTAAACCTTTTCCCTTCTTAATGCCCCAGGCATTTGGAAAATTTTAGAACGAATGATTATAGCACATGTAATCGATCCTATATCCGAAGCATATGGGACACGATTCATGATGTCTCACATAAAGACTAAACCAGTCTTTTGCTATAACATTTCCATTTCTATTTGCCAAGTTCTCATAATTCAGATTATGAAAAGGGATGCCGTAATCATAATCGAATTTTAGAACGCAAATAATGGACCCATATACAGAATTTCCTTATGTTGGGCCATTCCAACATGAAATTCATATATATCCTTGACTAAATGATTAAAACCTCACGATCTAAGCTTATAGATTTGAGATGAAGTATAATTTCCTCTCCCTTAATTATAGCAAAACAACTTTTCCCAATTGAAACCTTTTGTTTTCTATAATTAACATTGCTAACTTGCAATATTTATCATAATTATCATGCTCCCACTAACATGATGATTATTAGCATAACACTTATGCTCCCACTAGCTTTGACATGTTCTCAGAAATCACCTGGACTTCTAGAAATCAATACTTCATTGACTTTCTTACCAAAGTTCAGATTTCTGATGCTAGATTGTTTTGATAAAACTTTATCAAAATCATACACCTTCCCTTAGATAGCACACTTGTGTGTCTAAACAATTATGAAGAGGTATGCCATAATCATAATGGTTAGACCTTTTTGCCACTTCTCACAAGTCCAGGTTAGTGTGCCGGTAAACCACACACGCTCCACTAACGACTTTGAGAATGCAAATATCACAATTGCTATCTAGCTAAAATCTACTTAGTGAAAGTGTTTCCTCACCATCATTTTCATGAATCGGAGAGAAACCTTATGACACTTAGATTTAATGGTGTATGTGTCTTATCCATGTGAATTGTCAAAATCATAGTCACAAGACAAGGATAATGACAAACCCAAACTCATATGGACTGAACTCAATCTTAATTTCTTGCCACCTGGCAGCTCAAGGGCCTACCATTGCTTCCAAGTTGTTGTGCAACAAATTGAGAACTCTAAGAACTCATATGCAAAGCCAACTTTAACTGGAATGGGCATAGAATATGTCAACACGATAGGTTATGAACCTCAAGTTGTGTGCTAGTGAAAAACTTCAGGTTCCATTCTTGATTAGTTCTTGAGACTTTCAAGACCTTTCAGACTCCCACTGTCCTCTTGACATATAAGACTCCCTTGTCAAACATCCAAGAGATAGTTCGGATTCTAATCAAGACAAACACTTCACACAATTGGCCTAAGTTGGTCTTTGTTTTATCCAAAACATCACAACTTACCAATTTCAAATGTACTAGAGTAGAAAACTTTTACTCTTACATTTGACAAGTGTTTTAAACCTTCTTTTGAGACATGTCACTCAAGTTACAATCTTGGAGTATGACTCTAAGACTTGTATTGAAACGAAGTATGACTCATCTTCTTGATTTAACCATTTCAACAATTCAAGATCCCTCTTCTTAGTCATAAGAATGCACTAAGATTTCCTTAGAGAACTAATTGTGCTATGGTTTCTTAATCATTAAGATGATCACAAAACTGATACTAAAGTACTCTCCCATCTTTTCAGATTTGAGAAACTTTTATCCTTCTGCCTAAGTTGATTCTTCTTATTCGCTCTGCCATACATTGGGACCTTTTCCAATGTCTCAGAGTTACACTTAAGCTTGTAAGTATAATCATAATTACTGAGCTTTAGTAAACTATGACAAATAGTCTTATCAATCTTTTGTGGTGGACTTAATCAGTGCACAAGAATGTGTACTCGATCCCTTAGTCCTTTACTTGACTCACACATCCATGTGACCGAGTAATTAGTCTTAATTTTCCAATACTTGAAAGTTCTCATTCATCATGCTATACAACTTGCATGATTCCAAGTTCCGGTCCAATTGAAACTTGGGTGATGAGAATCTTTCCTTATTTGGTAAATCTAGACATTACCACAAATGAAAGAATCAATTTCATATTTCCACTCTTGCTATTATTGGAATTATATAAGCAACAATTTTTCCTCAAATGGCATTGTAAGGATATTTTAAAATAAATAAAATCAAAAAATTTTCTTTTATTTTAAAACTTTGCGGAAAAACTTATCCTTACAATCCATATGAAAACTTGTTGTTATCTATTCCTAAGCAAAATCTCATAACTCCTGAGAAGTAGCTCAAGAATCCGATCTTCAAACTATGCGATAGAAATCCATCTACGCGATCAGATTCAGCATATTCTTTCTTTAAGTTTCTTCACTTTTTCTTTTATTCTTAAAACATCACCATGTGACCCAGTCACATCATGTATCAAGAATCTCAGAATAGAAACTTAACAGAGTTAGATAGTGGAATTTACCTGAAGTAGAGTCAAACTTATTGACTTTAACATCCTTAGGTAAATTTGGCAGCTTCGCAACCAATGCCCCTTCCTTTGGCAATATAAACATATGGACCCTCTGATAATGGTACACGAGACTATCGTAGACTTAGCTTTTCTCTTTACCATTTGGTCAACCGAGTTGACTATGGCCGATCCCTTTCCATCGGGAAGAGAGAGCTTTACTAGATATCCAATGTCATCATTGTCAATGTCCATAAAGTTTTAGGAAGTTGATCTTAGCAAATAGATAAGATCATTAAGGGTCTTGTCATAGTCTGTTTCATAGGTGTTCCAAAAGAACTCACTATGTGACTTAGAAAGTGATTGAACCACCAACTTTCTCAAGACTTTGACACCCAACTCTCCCGGCTTGTCAATATGTGACTACATCTCCAAGATGTGACCACACCTTGACCTTGCCTTGCCAATAGGGCTTGAGTGACCTTAAACTTTTTCAAGAACTTGTGGGTTAGGGAGAATAATTGGAGGAGGTGAATGAAGTATGATTTCCATGGGACATCATCTTCATTAGGAAACCTTGTTTCAAAAGATTTGGGAAGATCATAGGTGTCTATACCAGACATCTTTTGGGAGATATTCAAGATAGTTGATTTAAAGTCCTTAATATGACACCCAATATGAAATATTAAGGCTAGGACCCAACAAACTATTTTATAACTTAGAAGAGGTATGCCGTAATCCAAGCTATAAAATATTTGAAGGTAGGTGAATGACGATTCACCAATTTCCACCAAGATAAACGAAACGTATTATTAGGTTTTAATTGGTTTTGAAACTCCTAGATCATTGAGATTCATTGAACTGTTCAAAGGCATGTTTCAATCTCGACTGTGCCCTTCAGGTTTTGTGACTGGGATGCCGAGGATCACAAAACAAGGTGTGAAGTAACCATGCAAATCACTTGGTACCCTTAATAAATTACCCCTCAATCGATGTGCCGGTTAACCACACACGCTCCATCGATACTATGATAAATATTAAGTCACCCTTTACCTACCTTGTTAAGTCCAAGTTAGTGTGCCGGTTAACCACACACGCTCCACTAACGACTTAGACAAAGTGTAAAGTGTAATTTCATGGGTTAGCACCTTATTCACATTTTTCCTAAGTAACTAAGATTGGGTATTATTAAGAGTTTAGTTACTTAGTATTATCATTAATACTTTTAATGAATGAGAATTATAGTCTTGTCAAACCCGTTCGGCTAACGACCCTCCACCGGTCAAGCAAGCGGTGGGTGAGAGTGGACACCCATTAAGTTGCCATTTTATAGGCAACAACCTTATACCCACCTTATAGACCGGCTTCGTGAATGAGGCGTACTAGCGGTAAGACTGACTTTACTCTTATACATATATATATTATTAACTTATAATATTATAAAGTATAAGGGTTGAATTTTAACTTTTAAAATTCTAAGGGCTAACTTGGAATTAAAGTATTCATAAGAGAAAACTTTACAAATTCCAAAACTTGAGGGCAAGTTTTGAAACTATTCAAAACTAATTAATTCCATAACTTATGTGTTTAAAGTAGTTTTAATCCAAAAACTCTTCAAGTTCCATAACTTGAGGACAAGTTATGGAAGACTTTAAACTAATAAAAGAATTAACTTTTCTTTATTTTATAACTTATGGAATTAATTAAGGTTACACCTTTTTTTATTTTATTTTATTTTATTAAATGAAGAGACTCTTGGTCCTCCATAACTTGAGGACAAGTTATGGAGTCATAAAACCATTTAATTAGAACTAGACTCTTCATTTTTGTAACCTTTGCCAATTTTTATGAGTTTTATGATTCTTAAATGTGACTTTTCATTAACTTGAGGACAAGTTACAAAAACACATTTTAGAATCAATTCTTAGATTAATTTGGATTAAAACCAACTATCACATAATTTTATTTATTAATCTAAATTCACTCATAAAACAAGGTAACACAAAAAACTTTTGGTGATCCATAACTTATTCTTAAGTTATGGAATCCTTTAAAACATTAACACCAAATTTTGTAACTCCATAAAAACTTTGAATCAATTTTTTTTTTAAAACCTTTTCATATCCATAACTTATGGAGGTTTCAAAAAATAAAACTCTTTAGATCAAACTTTTAAAACTAATAAAATAATCATATCATTTTATCTTTTATTAAATTTGACCTAATTCAACTCATAAAACAAATTATTCAAATTTTACAAATAATTATTTTTTCACAAGAACAAGTAATTATCTTAAAATTTGACGAACTTCATGTTTTTTTTTTCTTTTTTTTTTCCAACTTTGAAAATAAAATATTTGCATCAATATAACAGAAAACAACCCGTGGCTCTGATACCACTGTTGGGTTTTGAGCATTCTAACACTTTCTAAGTGTACATGCAACCCTAAATACCTTGGATCTATGTTTTCTCTATTCTACATGCAAATAAGAACATCCAATGTATTATCCTAATCTAGCATACAAAAACTATGAATGTAACAAGATAGAATACATACCTCTTGATGTAGCTTGATGTCTTCAAGCTTTAAGAGCTTAGCCCCAATAGTGTGGAAGCCTCAAGTGGAATCACAAATCACCAAGACACCTTGGAATACTTTAGAGAATATGATTACTTGGTTCTCTCTAGTGAAATTGGCTAGCCCTTCTTTAGTGTATCCACACTAGTGCCTATTTCACCAACCAAAGACATCTTTATATAGTATGGAGGATTAGGGTTAAACCCTAATACCCATGACCTTTCATTTCCTAGGATCCATGGGTTAAACACTCCATGGACTATCCATGAAAGCTTAGCCCAACCTAAATGAACTTGGCACATTCCATATATATAAGAGTCCATATTTAATTAGTTCCTTTTGATCACTTAATTAATTATAAATTAATTCTTGATCAATACTAATTAAATAATATGATTCCATATTAATATATTAGAACTTATAATATATTAATATTAATCATAAACATACTATTCTCAAAAGATTATCCATATAAATTGTGTCAGTGAAGTGCAACCCAAATGGACCATGCCGGGTCGGGTCAAGTACATACCAAATATAGTTATGGACTTAGACATTAATCCAACAGTCTTATGAAGTGATATTTTTTGTCGATGTGCCTGGATCTGCCATGATCCCTTGGTTCCTTGGCTCAGGCAAACAGATTTACACTTACATTTCACATGAAATCTTCTGATCCATTGCATCCATTAACTAAACTGGGATATAAAATCCCCAACCACTGCTGAGACTACCAGTCTCACACCTGGTCCAGCCACTAGGTTCCTAAGAGTCCAACCGATGAGACTACCCTAGCCTTTGGACCACACTATGCCACTCCTTGGCCACATAATCATCCTACTAAAGCCATAATCCAATCCCTTCACCCAACCACTCTCTACCAAGTCTCACCTGCATTACCATAATCATATGGGCCTTGCCCACGGGTCTCACCCACTATATACAAATAAATGGGCCACGCCTATGTGTCTCACTCCATCGAGAGCTATACAAGCTCAACCCGCCTCAGACGCTAACGATCCTCTTCCCATAACAAAGAGATGATCTCCGACCCCACTATCCGCCTTACCCAAGGCACGAGTTGATCCTCCTTTATACTCACAACCACCCCAACGATGGTCTAACTCAATCTGGTGAATGTTACAATCTCATCGCATACTTACAACACTTCCATAATATTGCCAATCCAGTGAATGCTACGACCACCCCGCAGTCTTACGACACGTCAATACCGCCACGCTCATCGACCATGGTCTTACCACACCTCTACCATATCAACCACAATCATCTTGCGTCGAACCAACATCTGAGTGAACCCCAATCAGGTGTTTGGGTCACGTTTTGAACCCCCAAAGCCTTCATCAAACAAGAACAGGCAGCGAGGCTCTAACAAAACCCCCAACTTGGATCCGTCCACATGCCTGCTATCCATGACAAAGAAGACGCCAACTAGTTGTTGCAAGTTTCTTGGACTCACAACTTACACGACTTCAATCCAGACGGCCACTTAAGTCATCTTCCCTCCCGAATGGGATGTGAAACGCACCCTAGTTTCACACCTGATTCAGCTTCCGGAAATCTGAATGATTCTCCCCACTTAGATTCGTCAAATCTCTCCTAACACACAAAATTTGATGGATTCCTAGCCCATCTTACATCCTTAAAAATCGAACTGTTGACGACCTGAGCTTACCAAGAACTAGTGATCCATTACTAGCCAATCCTGATGATCGCACAACTCTTGAAATCTAGATGAACACTCCTCGAAATCTTAGCAAGCTCGATCACTCTAATTGATTCCCATCATATAACACCAAATCCTTAAGTCCTTTATGTTGGTGACAAAGACCATAACCCTTGCTCTGAACTGGCGAATCTTCATTCCAACTTCCCATCCTCAAAAGAATCTATGAATTCTAACCATCTTCAACCCTTGTAATAATAAAATTCCCCTGACACTTCCAATGACCAAACAAACTCATGTGGTTGCCACCACCATCATCTTGCTGTCACTCCTTTCCTAGCAACAGTAGTGATTGAACCCAAAGGTTCTTCCATGTAATACTGCCGATCCTACCAAAACAAATGCTAACACGACTGAACTCTGACTTCATTGGAGAGCTAACCAGCTAATCTGATCACAGATCTTCCAAACGATACCCCTGAATTGACCCCTATCAAAGAACCGGAACAACAATCGAACAACTAAAACCACTCAGCAATATACGACCCACTAATGACTCTTGGCATGCAAAAATGGCATATAAAAATTCTTGATGATATAACCCAGGAAATAACAAAGAACTAAACCAAAGATAATGCTTACCCAAACTAATACAAGATTCCAAGTCAATATAAATATTGATAATAATCAAGAAGAAAGGAAAGATTGCATACCCGTAATAGCACTTGATGAAACTCTGGCCTCCCCAAACTGACACTGCAATGCTCGGATCCTCGCTGTCGGGGCTCCTTCCCTACCTTCACAACTGTCAGTGATCCTCAAAGTAACTGAAGCAGGTGCACTCACTACTCCGCCCTGCAACATCGGACAGTCGGCCTTCTTGTATCCCACCTGATTGCAGTGAAAACACATCTGATCTGACCCAGGAGCAATCCTGATTAAAATTACCCATCTGACCATAACTAACATATCCTCGACCTGTCTCCGAACATCCTCCCTCATGGGTCCTCCCGCACTTGGCACGGCGGCCTCGACCCTGATGGCCTCTCGAACGTGAATCTCGAGTCCTGGGAATCTTCACATGGCCCACTGAAATCTGAGTCTGCTCTGGCTTCCTCTTCCCAAGGCTCTCCAAATCAATCTCATGCTCTCAGGCTCTAGCAATCATATCATTTAGGGACTCGCACCTTGAAGGACTCACGAACTCCCTTAAGTCATCCCTCAGTATGTCATGATACCTTACCTTCTTCATCTCCTCGCCTGCTGCATAACGCGGAACCATCAAAGCCCTCCCCCGGAACCTAGCAGTGATCTCTGCCACAGTCTCAGTCGTTTGGTGAAGGTCCTGAAACTCCCTTGCCAACGGTTGCACCTCATAGCTGGTGCAAACTCGGCCCTAAACCGGTTCACTGACTCATCCCAAGTCATTGTCTCTAGGGCTTCGCCTCCCAAAGTGAAGTCTACCTCCTCCTGCCAATATTAGGCTCTATCCTTCAGAAGACAGGAGGCAAATATGACCTTCGACCCCTCGTTGCAGAAACTCGTCCTGAAAGCGTTAGCCATATCCGCTAACTATCTCCTACTGGCAATTGGGTCCTTTTCCCCAGAGAACTCGGGGGATCCACAAGCATGGAACTCACGGAAAGAAAGAATGTGAGCTCCAACAGTAGCCATAAACTCAGTACGAAATTCTCCAAAACGCTCATCCAAAATCTTCAAAATCCCCTCATTGACCATACCAAAGATCACAGGAGTCTGCTCCAAAATACCGCGGGTAATCTCCAACGAGATGAACTCCCCCATCCGCTCGGCACTTGGCTCAGTAACTACACCTAAACCAGAACTAGAACTTGACCCTCCTTCCTGAGTGCTCATCACCATACTGAAAAACAACATGTAAATGATCAAAACAGTAACACCGTAAATTTCAAGACAAAATTTTCATTTAAAATAATCATTTTATTCTTAGAACACTTGTTTAAAATCTCATTCATAATCGAATTACAAAAACATCGCTCCATTTTCACTTGCATAGGAAACCAGGATCCTCCAAAATATGACTCTTTCTCTAGTGTGTACAATCAAGCCGGTGCCATCCCGTGATACTGAAAGAAACCTGAAAACAACATAACACAAAACACTGTAAGCACGAAGCTTAGTGAGTTCCCCAAAATACCGCACACATAACACATATAAGCCACTCAAGGCTATAACTCTATGGGTCCGTGCACCCAAACTCTATGAACCCTCAGGTTCTAACTCTGTGAACCTTCCGGTTCTAACTCTAGGAACCCTTCGGTTCCAACTCTGCAAACATGCACAGCATAAATCACATAGAAATAATGAAGTACAACACATAACACACATAGCATACAAATACTCTGTCACATAACTCTGGTTACCTACTCAAGGTAAAGTATAGTGAGAAGACTCACCTGGCAAGCAGAAAGTAGATATCTCCATACTTGAATCTCGAACTCGCCACCGCCTAACACGTAAGGCAAAACTCTCATGACTATAACTCTCGAGACTAGAATCAATCCTCTCAATGCACCCTCTTAAGGGTAAAAGACTATTTTACCCCTCTCTTGGCCCAAAGGCCACATCACTGACCAAACCCTAAAAGTCAACGGTCAACCCTTGGTCAAAATCAAAGTCCTCAGTCAAAGTCACCCCCTGACTGACCCTACTCGCCGAGTCAACCCTATAACTCGCCGAGTTCCTATAATCAGAACTTCACTCAATCCGCGACCTAACTCGCCGAGTCACTCCGAGACTTGCCGAGTCCAACAACTCTGAGTCCACTCGCACACAACTCACCGAGTCATCCCTTGACTCACCGATTCTTGACTCAACCAGGGAATATCGGGACTCTTCGACAAGACTCGCCGAGTCTAAGACTATCATCAACCTAATCGCCGAGTTGTTCATACAACTCGACGAGTTCCAGGCCATCTTAATCCAACTCGCCGAGTTGTTCTTCCAACTCGCCGAGTTCCAGCTCATCTTCAAGCAACTCGTCGAGTACACCCATGTGACTCGCCGAGTACCACCGGTCTGAATCCATTCAGAAGCATTCCAGGCCATGCAATTGCTCCAAAACATAGATCTAGCCTCCTACCACTCATCCATCACGTAAAGTGGCAAACTTTACGTGAATCCAAAGGGATCTAGGCCATTTGCACATTGGGCTAGGGTTTGGGACATGAAAGCTTCACTAAACACTCCAACACAGGGACTTTCAAGCTCTCTGATTCTTCTCCTTTCCAGATCTGAGGTAGCAACCTCAGATCTAACCTCTAGACTTCCCATTACATCCATAGACAAGTTCCCACAAACCCCAAAATGAAGAAACAACATAACAACAGCCCAAGAACGAGGTATTACCTCCAAGAGAGGCCCCAACTGCAATGTAATTCGAATCCAAGCAAAGCCCCTTGCTCCAAGCCTTCAATCTTCCAAAATTCCTTCAACAATTGCTTCTCCAAGCTCCAATCTACTCAGCAATGGTGCTTCACCGCGATTTAGGGTTTTTCTGGGGCTCAAGGGGTGATAAGGAGGCTGGGAGGAAAACATAATGTTCTTTATATAGGGCTCAACCCCGAGAATTAGGGTTTTCTCCAATCAGCGCCTACTCGCCGAGTCCTCCTCACTGACTCGCCGAGTCGGCTACTTAGCACGCGACCCAGTCGCGACTCCACTCGCCGAGTCCATCCATGGACTCGCCGAGTCACTCTTTCACAACTTACTCTTTTAGCCCTTCAACTCTACTCTTGATATTTCGGGATGTTACAATTCTCCCCCACTTAAATTAGGCTTCGTCCTCGAAGCCTACAGCAATTCAACTCTAGAAATACTCCCACAACGTGCCACCTGGCCTTAATTGGACCAGGTCCCACAAGGCATACCCATCGAAACTCGAACACACTTTCCCTTCCCTTACGGTGCCCTGACCACCGTCTCGAACCGGGCACTGGCTGTACCCTCTGATAATCACACTCAACAATCGAGAATTACCCGAGATGCATCACTGCTCCAAATCTCAACAATCGCTCGACCCCCCCCCCCTACGAGCTAGAAATAATCACGAACCACCGGATCCCCGATCTGAATTCCACTCTATTCCATGCTGACAGAAAGACCTACTCTTCAATCCCAAAGCAACTACCACGAGTCCTCTTCTTGCAATCATCCACACATGCTACACCAACCTTCGCACCCTCGGGTTAGGAAAACCCGTCACACTGACGACATCTCTAACATCCCCAGGAGAAACCACCACTACGAACACAACCCTTGATCAAAATGAGGCTGGGAGTCCCATACTCCATCCCTGCATCCATCCTGAGACTCTTGGCTCTACACCCGCGGAATCCCTTCCGCGTCCTCAACGGACATCCCATCATGATGTCATTCCATACCACTATCACAGACACAGTGTCCAATCACCATACTCCAAACCATCCATTCTCACTACTACTTTCACTTCCGTGAACCAACACTTCCCCCCCCCCCCCAACAAATGAGGGTCCGACACCTCTTCCTATACAACAGCTTAAAGGGTGGCATACCAATGCACTAATGATGGCTGTTGATATAGGATAACTCAACCAAAGATAAATACATGCCGCAACTCCCTCTGAGATCTAATACACATGCCCGAAGCATGTCTTCGAGCGTCTGAATCGCTCGCTCGCTCTGAAGTGTCCTCAGACATCATCATGATAAGCTCTAGCTCATTTCTCATATCCCTCTTCGAGACGGAGCACCAGGTCAGCTTTTGACTCCACAGCTCAGCCTCCAAAGGTCACCCATATCATGATCCAAATAACCCACTAACTTCCTCCCCGTGACCACTATCCCGGCCCAGGGACGCGCAAGTCACAAAATTCTCTTTTCCTCATGCGAGAAAATACAATCCAACCGAGGGTTGCCTCAACTCTGATCTCTGGTTTCTGCTGCGCATATCCCTTGCGCATCTCGCCGCATCCCCTGACAGAGACGGTGACCGCAGTCTCGCCCCCGGTTCAACACTCAGGCTCCAGAACTCAATACTAGGGCTACTCAAGCCCAAAACTCTTCCACATCATACACTGGTCGGAGATCATTCCATCATCACATCCTCTTGCCATCTAGTGAGTACTACGGCTCCCCGCAATATCACAACACCCTCTAACTAGTGAGTACTACGGCTCCCCACAGTATCACAACACCCTCTGACTAGTGAGTACTACGGCTCCCCGCAGCATCACAACACCCTCTGACTAGTGAGTACTACGGCTCCCCACAGTATCACAACACCCTCAGACTAGTGAGTACTACTGCTCCCCGCAGTATCACAACACCCTCTGACTAGTGAGTACTACGGCTCCCCGCAGTATCACAACACCCTCTGACTCCACTAGCTCATGCTCCACAGACTATCACAGGCAGCTACCCATACTCGACTGGAATACACATTCCAGACTTTGGAAGCAATCGACATATCAAAATGCCCACCCTTGCGAAGATCCATTCTCTTAATAATCTCCCTGGATGCCCATACTCGAAGGGCTCCCACTAGATCCGTAGATACCTGATACACCACAAATCGTTTCAACTCAAGATTTACGAGTAACTCCGAAATAAAGGTATCATACCCGAATACCTCGGAATATCCCAACAGAACATCACAAGATCCTGCCACAGCCACTGATTCCCTTACTCCCAACACCATACACTCACGACAATACATTTCCTCTGAATCCCATAATAATTTTTGATATCACACGATGCGCAACTTCAGTGCATCCAAACACTCAATTGGAATACAAGGAAGGCGCTAACCCTTCAGAACACACTGATGATCCTCCGAAACCCTTTCCACTACTGCTCAAAATTCAAGCAAGAATACACATCCTAGCCCAGGAATTGGCTACTCGATAATCGGCTACCCATATCTCAACCCAGAAGTTCTCAACTGCCCATACCATCATTACGAGCCTTCCACTCGAGACGACTCTGACCACCATCAGATTCCTGATCATTGACCACCCGCCGTGGGGACACCCATCCTTCTCTTAGACATATATCACATGTATTATCTCGCCCTGCACATTTCCCTAATCACCAATGACCCTGATCTCATGAATTCAAGCCGCAGGTTCTGCATCCAACCCCTAACCGCTCTTGCACAAATCTCTGGTTCTCTCAATAAACCCCCCCCCCCCCCCCCCCGGTTCTCCCCCACTTAGGGTTCGAACCATCACTATGTGACACATCAACAACCTCACGAACTATTTCCACCAGCAATAACGCACCTGCCCCTGGAAACTGCTACGCAACACCCGATAATCCCCTTTAAGGAAATTAATCGATCTCATAACTCTGATCCTCAGATGAACTCCTCAAGAACTTCTCG
Organism: Lactuca serriola; assembly: GCF_051521515.1. Classification (NCBI taxonomy): domain Eukaryota; kingdom Viridiplantae; phylum Streptophyta; class Magnoliopsida; order Asterales; family Asteraceae; genus Lactuca; species Lactuca serriola. The sequence goes on from NC_136410.1 coordinate 203,873,594, forward strand.
CCACAACTGCCTCTAGCTGTTCCAAATCTCGTACCAATCTCAACTCATCAAACATCGCTCCAACATCGAGACCATCCCAAGAACAGGGACCCACTCCCATATTCAACACCCAACATAGATAGAAAACTCTCTACACTGCTAAACTCGACTGAACTCCCCACTGATACCACTACAATACATCCTACTATACTCAAATAGGTGTAGTGTGGTCCTTGACTATCTCAGTCCCAGCTGACTACCTGCTCATGGTAAATCACTGTCTCGCAGCACACATGCTACCTGATACTCTGATGGAAAATCATCATCAATGACAACCTGCAGGGTTTTACCCCCAAATCCAAAACTTAAACATCAGGCTTCTCATGTTCCGCACACGAACATAAATAGCACCACTCCGGTCATAGAAGGTGACCTCTCCTCTATCGACTGATTGCTCAACTCAGACCAAAATTCTCCCCTCCCTCTAACTCCTTACCAAAATACTCTGATAGGCTCTCAACTTCCCTCTCGAGGGACGCCTCTCCAAACTCAATCATGGCCTACAGGCCTAAAACCCATAGCGTCCAATATCTACCTCATCAATCGTGACCGGATAACCGGAGAACCACAAGCATCATTCACTACGAACCATGGTACTCATCCCATGACATCTCTTCTCAATATGCTCCGGTGTATGGTACCCGAACCATAGCATCACTCATCCATCTGCTCCGATGTATGGTACTCGAACCATAACATCATTCCTTCATCCGCTTCGATTTATGGTACTCGAACCATAACATCACTCCTCAATCCGCTCCGATGTAGGGTACTCGAACCATAACATCACTCCTCAATCCGCTCCGATGTATGGTACTCGAACCATAACATCACTCCGCAATCCGCTCCGATGTATGGTACTCGAACCATAACATCACTCCTCAATCCGCTCCGATGTATGGTACTCGAACCATAACATCACTCCTCCATCCGCTCATTAGAACCTTCAGAATACTCCCTGTATCAAGTATGGGTCCTCTGCTTTCAGTAGTACGGGCCCATACTACCTGCCACATCTACCCATACTTTCCACACGGACTATCCCCGAGCTCCTAAGTAGCTGCTCGACCTTCTCGTTCACCAATTCCGTCGCGCGCTCGCTCCCAATGAAATTCTCTACTCTGCCAGTGCACTCATCTGGCTAAGGTTACTCCTTAGACTCTTCCCAGATTCTCACACTTCTCTGCCATCAGCTGCTGAAGAGCTCCTAATGATGCCAGCCATCTACCTCCTGAATATCGTCATATTCGCTTGGTAGCTGACTCCCATCATCGAGAGTTCCACAAAGCACGAAGCAAGCAGCATTCGAGCATTGAAGAATATATATATGACTCACTCTGGGTGATAACTCCGCTTGCTCTGCTCATCCTCGGAAGTACCACCGAACTCTGCAACTCTTCCCCTTGCGGGCTCTAACTATTCTTTCTCCAAGTACCACAGTACTCATCTAGGTATCTCCCCTAGATTACTCCTCTACTCATATCCCCTAAAGGATTCCAATAAATATTCTCACTCATCACATACTCAAAAGCACATCGCATATCACAGTAATTCCTAGGCTAAGGCATCACAAATCAGGCCACTCTAGTCCTAAGATATGGAATACCTAGCATGTCTCTAGCATGCAATAATATCTCATAAAGTGCATCATAATTATCTCATAACACAAAAGTAAGGGTATTTTGGGAAATCACCATTCGGGCTCTGGCTGATTGTACACACGGCTCTTTCTTGTTTTCTCTTTGAACTCTTATTCGCTTTAGAAAATTATTTCTTTGAAACTTTTCTTACTTCCTCAGTTTGAGTCCAGAATTACCCGAAGGCGCATCCGAATCCCTCAAACCAAGGCTCTGATACCAACTTGTAACACCGTAAATTTCAAGACAAAATTTTCATTTAAAATAATCATTTTATTCTTAGAACACTTGTTTAAAATCTCATTCATAATCTAATTACAAAAACATCGCTCCATTTTCACTTGCATAGGAAACGAGGATCCTCCAAAATATGACTCTTTCTCTGGTGTGTATAATCAAGCCGGTGCCATCCCGTGATACTGAAAGAAACCTGAAAACAACATAACACAAAACACTGTAAGCACGAAGCTTAGTGAGTTCCCCAAAATACCGCACACATAACACATATAAGCCACTCGAGGCTATAACTCTATGGGTCCGTGCACCCAAACTCTGTGAACCCTCAGGTTCTAACTCTGTGAACCTTCCGGTTCTAACTCTAGGAACCCTTCGGTTCCAACTCTGCAAACATGCACAACATAAATCACATAGAAATAATGCAGTACAACACATAACACACATAGCATACAAATACTCTGTCACATAACTCTGGTTACCTACTCAAGGTAAAGTATAGTGAGAAGACTCACCTGGCAAGCAGAAAGTAGATATCTCCATACTTGAATCTCGAACTCGCCACCGCCTAACACGTAAGGCAAAACTCTCATGACTATAACTCTCGAGACTAGAATCAATCCTCTCAATGCACCCTCTTAAGGGTAAAAGACTATTTTACCCCTCTCTTGGCCCAAAGGCCACATCACTGACCAAACCCTAAAAGTCAACGGTCAACCCTTGGTCAAAATCAAAGTCCTCAGTCAAAGTCAACCCCTGACTGACCCTACTCGCCGAGTCAACCCTATAACTCGCCGAGTTCCTATAATCAGAACTTCACTCAATCCGCGACCTAACTCGCCGAGTCACTCTGAGACTTGCCGAGTCCAGCAACTCTGAGTCCACTCGCACACAACTCACCGAGTCATCCCTTGACTCACCGATTCTTGACTCAACCAGGCAATATCGGGACTCTTCGACAAGACTCGCCGAGTCCAAGAACAGACTTGCCGAGTCTAAGACTATCATCAACCTACTCGCCGAGTTGTTCATACAACTCGCCGAGTTCCAGGCCATCTTCATCCAACTCGCCGAGTTGTTCTTCCAACTCGCCGAGTCCCAGCTCATCTTCAAGCAACTCGTCGAGTACACCCATGTGACTCGTTGAGTACCACCGGTCTGAATCCATTCAGAAGCATTCCAGGCCATGCAATTGCTCCAAAACATAGATCTAGCCTCCTACCACTCATCCATCACATAAAGTGGCAAACTTTACGTGAATCCAAAGGGATCTAGGGCATTGGCACATTGGGCTAGGGTTTGGGACATGAAAGCTTCACTAAACACTCCAACACAGGGACTTTCAAGCTCTCTGATTCTTCTCCTTTCCAGATCTGAGGTAGCAACCTCAGATCTAACCTCTAGACTTCCCATTACATCCATAGACAAGTTCCCACAAACCCCAAAATGAAGAAACAACATAACAACAGCCCAAGAACGAGGTATTACCTCCAAGAGATGCCCCAACTGCAATGTAATTCGAATCCAAGCAAAGCCCCATGCTCCAAGCCTTCAATCTTCCAAAATTCCTTAAACAATTGCTTCTCCAAGCTCCAATCCACTCAACAATGGTGCTTCACCGCGATTTAGGGTTTTTCTGGGGCTCAAGGGGTGATAAGGAGACTGGGAGGAAAACATAATGTTCTTTATATAGGGCTCAACCCCGAGAATTAGGGTTTTCTCCAATCAGCGCCTACTCGCCGAGTCCTCCTCACTGACTCGCCGAGTCGGCTACTTAGCACACGACCCAGTCGCGACTCCACTCGCCGAGTCCATCCATGGACTCGCCGAGTCACTCTTTCACAACTTACTCTTTTATCCCTTCAACTCTACTGTTGATATTTCGGGATGTTACAAAAACATACCCAAGAATCCTCATCCCACAGGCTTCCTAGATTCGCCGAAACTCTCCCCGATTTTAGTATGGATCTTGTGCTTTCAGTAGTACGGTCCCAATACTACCTTCCACACCTATGCATACTTTCCTCATGAATTATCCTGAATCCTCTAATTCACCTTCTCAAACTGATATTCCAAATACTCGCTAAACAACACAACTAAACCCACTGAAGCACTTCGTAGGCTTTCCTAGGTTTCCGACCTCACCCTGCCATCAGCTGCTGAAGAACTCCCCATAATGTCAGTTAACCACCTCATGAATAAAATCACATGCAACAAAGCTTAGATAATCCTTCGATTAAAAGACTCATCCCTACAAAGGTTTGACTCAAACGAGAGTTGCACAATAGGGTCAAATCCATCACTCTAAGATTACTCAACCTTTGACTTAACATATTTACTTAATAGCCAACTCACATCACTTAAGAGTTCCACAAAGCACAAAGCAAGCAATATTCGTGCAGTATCCCTCCAATACATAGAAAAACCAAAGAAAATTCAAACTCACATACTACAACTCATGCTAGGAACTCCCATTCTTACTGTCAGTTACCTTATGCATGCAAATTATACACAATACATGATCTAATAGACTGTCAAATAAAAGACTCTACCTTAGGACCACAACCAAACAAGGAATAAGAAGGAAGGCCAAATCAATCATTCTAGGGCTATATGATCCTAATCATATATAACTTTTAAAGCATACACTTAGCAATTATTAATACCAATACATATTCCCAATCTAGCATAGCATCATATGCTCCCTAGGCTACAAGGCATCACATATCAGGTCATTCTATCATACAATTCCTAAAAGTATCCTTAGCCTCATCCTAGCATGCAATCCTCACAGCCTATAATCATAACAAACATGTATGGGTATTCTAGGAATCACTTACTTGAGCTTGGCCGATTGCACACATTAAACCCCCTTTGTCTTTACAAAGATCCTTTTAGAAATTTCTTTCCTTTTACAAAAATACTTTTAGAAACTCATTTTCTTTTTAATGCAGAAACATGGGTATATATGCTGCGATCACGTCGGGCCCTTCCCTTTCGAACCGGAAGTACCTAAAACCATAACCATAAAAACCATAAGCACAAAGCTTAGTGAGTTCCCCAAAATACCACATACTATACATACCATTGGGCCTAACCATCACATTAGGCCCAACCCACCAAAATAGGCCTAGTCTTACCAATCTAATGGGCCTAGCCCAACCATACAAATGCAAAAGTCAGAAAGACAGTTAGCACCTACATAACATACAATGGGCATAGCCCCTCCTGATCCATGGTCATAACCCAACATACAAATGGGCCTAGCCCGACATACAATGGGCCTAGCCCAACATACAAATAGGCCAAGCCAAATATACCATGCAAGTGTTACCAAGACAACTAGCATAAAAAAACGTAGTGGTCCGACATTGGTGCCTTCGATCCATGAGTACAGTGAGCAAGCTCACCTCAATCCGCTGATAATCAAATAACAGCTCGAACTGCTGAACTGGATAATAATGCGCTAACTAACAATAAATACAATCATAATCAATAATTAACCCGATAACCAAAAATCCAAGGCCCACTCCATAAACCAACTTCCTAAAGGGTAAAAGACCATTTTACCCTTTTTCTTACTTATTCCATAACCAAGACCCAACCCAAAATGCACAAAAAGCCCAAAACCCAAAATGGCAAACCAAAGCCCAATATGACCCAACTTCCTAATTGGGCCCAAAAAATACCATGGGACCAATACCAAGAAAGCCTACAATCTAACCATCGCCCAATGCTAGTACGACCCGCACACCAGAATGGTACGCCGCGAGTACTCACCCTCGAAGAACAAAGTAAAAGCGGTTGATGCACGAAACCTTCATTACGCTGAACGTGCTTCCTACATACTCTCATCGTACTCATCAAGGACCAAAAATCAATATTACACTCGTAAATGGTTAAGACAATGACTTCCAAACTCATATATGACCCCAATGAGATGTCTTAACTTGTAAAGTTGGCAACTTTACTCCTTTGCATGGCTTAATGGGACCAAATCCTTAATAGCATCCATAATAAACATCCAAACTCTTGCATGGTCCAAAATAACTCATTAAGATGACATTTTTATGAACAAGGGACCTTAGAAAGACCAAGACCCAACATTTTAAGCTCTTAGAGTAGCTCATACTCACAAGGATGACTCTAAGGACCAAAATGAACCCAAAATACTCCATAAACTAGATCTAACACCTAGATTCATCAAGATAAAAACTTTATACCTAAAAAAGGTAGATCAACATGCAACAAGCCTGGATCCAAAAGCTTCAAGCAATCCCACACTTCTCCAGTAATTTCCTTCTTCTTCTATGAACATCAAAAGCATAAAATACCACCAAAAGCTCAAAAACCTCTCAAATAGGGGCTACAGTTTCGTTTCTAGGGTTTATAGGGATGGAAGTTGAAGATAATAGGGTTTGGAGGCGAGTTAAGGAGCTTAAATAAGGTCCAAAACCATATGTAATATCCAAAAAATTTCAACCAATTAAAACTTTGCAACACAACCCATTTACTAATAAAAGTCTTTATAAAAGATTGTTTCCAAAACATTATTTAAAAATCAGTGTCTCCCAAGATCAAAGAAAGAAAATCAGGATGTGTACGATCACACCTTCGCCTTGCCACGGTCCTCTAAAGTACCTGAAACCATAAACCAAAATTGTAAGCACAAAGCTTAGTGAGTTCCCCCAAAATACCACCACATAAACCTAACAAATAACATGTACAACAACATGTCGGGTCCAATAAACCATCAAGTTGGAATACCCCGGGCCCAATCAACCTTCGGTTTTGGTCATCCTCGGGATAGAATACCCCAGGTTGGAATGTCAATACACTATAGGTTGAGTCAACCATCGGGTTGGAATACCTTAGGCCTAATCAACCATCGGATTGGAATGCCACTATACAACGGGTCCATTCATCCTCGGGATGGAATACCCACTGGCCCACTCAACCATCGGGTTGGCATGCCCCCGGTTTGTTGGCTCATGCACGTAAGAGTAGAGTCTCAACCACTAACCAAAATATATGCACATATAATAGATAAACATATAACCGGCCAATAAACTATCACATAGATCTATAGATCACTAGTGCATAGCATCATCCTATATATCAGGACACCGATCTCACAGATCACTACAGCACGATAACATACTATAACATAACATGATATCTAATCCAATGGGTCGGCCTTGGTGCCTTTGACCCATAAGTACAGTGAGGAAGACTCACCTCTCGATCTGATCAATAGTTGATGAGGTTCTGAATCCGACTCTCAACTCTAACCATCACCTATCCATCCAAATGAACAATTCTCAAACACAATCCAAAATACCAAAAATATCCCTTGGTCAAACTTGGTCAAAATCAGGTAAAAGTCAAAATTCCAAAAAGTCAACCCATCTGAGTACGCCTAGTATCCTCAGTTGTATGTACTCAGCTATACGCACATCGTATGTGTTGGTTGACCAGGCATGGGCCTATTGACCATGTACCCACAACATACGCCTTGTATGCCCAGCGTACGCAGTTGGTTGCCAACCCAACTCATTAAGAGCTTAATCCTTAAGCTCTTAAGCCTATTTTCCAGATCCAAGCCCAAAATGATATCCTTGACCATAAAGTTTCCAAATTTATGGTCTTGCATGGCCATTAAGTGCTTAATGTCCAAAACCCTATGTTCTTGACCCATTTAGACCATCTAACACATGCATAGGTTACATACAATACTCAAGATCATATTTTTATGGTTCATAACAGCTTTATAATGGATAAAGTTTCCAACTTTATCCATTAGAATGGCCCCAAAAAACAATATCTAGTATTTAAGTCTCAAAGGCCCCCAAAAAGTGCGTCTTTTCAACTTAATCCATTAAGACTAAGGCTCTAACCTTCAGATCTAAATCAAAATGATGTTTAGATGGATAAAGGTTCCAACTTTATCCATAACAAGGTCACAGACTTTCAAGATCTAAACTGTATGCACTTAAAGTGACCAAAAGCTCATAAACACCCAAAACTAGCTAGATCTAACAATTTCATCATCAAGATTCAAACTTTATACCTCTAGAAGAAAGATCAAGGTGAACAAATTTTGGATCTACAAGCTCCACTGCAACCAACACTAGTTCCTTCTTCTCCAAGGTGCACCAAGAACACTCCAAATCACTTAAAAACACCTTCTTTTTGCTCACAAGGCTCAATCTAGGGTTAGGGTTTCAAGAAAGGGGGTTGGGGAGGTGGAGGCTGAAAATGGAGTGGGTTTGATGAAGTTAAGGAGCTTAAATAGGGCTCAAACCACGAAAATAGGGTTGGGGCACTGATCGCGTATGTCCGATGTACTCAGGCATACTTAGTACGCCCAGCGTACTCAAATTACGACCAACGTACGCAGCTGACCCAAAAATCGTCCTAACTTCAAAAAGCCATAACTTCTTAGTTCCAATTCCGTTTTCGACATTCTTTATATTCACGGAAAGGTATTGAAGAGCTCTACAATATTATCTAAATATCTTGGACTAAAAACTTCTCAAAAAAAATCCATATTTCATGCAAGAACCCGGCCTATGACTTTTTCCTTTCTACCCTTTGGCCTAAAACACAATTTAAGGGTAAATCTCTTAACTAAGATTACCTCCTTCTATAAGGACTAAACTTTGCCTCCTTAAGGCCCAAAGCCTTACACAATTGACTTCTAGCCCACGACCCACCCATAAATGGCAGGAAACAGGATGTTACACCATAAGTTAGGGTTTGGGTCTGACTGGAGTACGACCTGCGTACTCCCTTAAGCACCCGCAATCATTTTGTTTAGTACGCCCAACATACGCTAATGTACGCCCCATGTACTAGCCTTAACACTAGTATGCCATACGTACACTTGTCTACGCCCCACGTACTTGGCTTAACCCTAAAACCACCAAGCTTCTAAAGGCTATAACTTCTTCGTTATAAGTCTATTTTTGACAATCCTTATATCCACGAAAAGGTAACAAGAAGATCTACGCTTCTATTAACTCATACCTCCCTTAAAAATTCCCGAACTAAAATCCAATTTCCATAAAAGCCCGAACCAACACTTTACCGATATACCCCTTGGCTCTGAAACACCAATCAAACTCCCAGATCATGTAAATTACATTACCCACACCTAAATGGGTCTAAATATCTTTTCCATAATCCCCTAAGCCTTATGATACCCGATCTTCGGTCACCTCCCCGCATTAGGAAATTATTTAAAACAATTCGTTACACATACCTTAACTTCCAACACGAAAGGTCACCATCCTGAATATTAAAGATAACAGAAACACATCAAAACCAATGCATAGTGTAAACCCACACCATGCACACCTATCTATAAGTTCCTTGGTATTCTTGAAACACCCCTTGACCCAAGTATGGATAATATGCTTTCAGTGGTACAGGCCCAATATTACCTTACATACCTATCCATACTTATTCAAAGGGCTATTCCAAGTCGCCCAAGTTACTTCGCAACAATTCACTATACTCCTCACATGTGTGCATATGTCTAGCCATATGTATAATACTACACTTCCGAGACTCTCTCTCTCTCTCTCTCTCTCTCTCTCTAGGATTCTTCCCTTCCCACTTGCTCCTGTATTGCTAGAAATCTCTACCAACACCGTTGGTTTCCTTATGCATACAAGTTATACACAATATTGGATCAAAAAGATTGTCGAATAAATGATTCTACCTTAAGCCCACAACCAAACAAGGAAAAAGAAATAATGCTAAATCAATCATTCTAGGGATATATAATCCTAATCGTGTGCAAGTCTAAAATACACAACTAGCAATGAACATTATCAACCAAGACTTAAGTAGCACATAACAAAACAATTCCCTATGATATAAGGCGTCACATATGTTAGGCAATTCTATCATGCAATTCTTGAGTAGATCCATAGCCTGTTGGATTAGTGTCTAAGTCCATATCTATTTTGGTATGTACTTGACCCGATGGTTCATGGTCCTTTTGGGTTGCCTTCACCAAAGCAACTTGATAGGATGAATTATGGAGAGAAAGGGTTAATTATGATTTATTAATATATTATGAGAATAATATATTAAAGGAGAAATCATATTGTTTAATTAATATTAGTCAAGAATTAATTGATAATTAATTTTGTGGCTAAAAGAGATTAATTAAACTTAAGGGAATGGAACTGTAATTATAAGATAATTGCATTTGGGCTATGGATCACCTTGGAATAATAGGTTGGACGAATTCTATGGGGAAACCCATTAGAAATCGTCCAAGGGTTATTCTAAAAGGGTCCATGGGCTGCTTAGGGCTTAAGCAGTCAAATTAGGGTTTCCTAGTTGAAAACCCTAATAGCCTACATGTATATATAGTACCCTTAAGCCCCCAAAACGTGTCTAAGAGTTCCACTAGGGTTTCCACACATTTTGGGCAGCCTCCTCTCTCCTTATTCTTCATCCTCTTGCTCTTGGTGTTTGTGAGCGATTAGAGGAGTGACACTTGTGACTCTAAGCTTTCTAAAGTCATTACAAGGAGGATTTGAGATTGTTATTGCTACATAACAATCAAGGTAAGATCTAAAAACCCTTTCACATGTTAATATGATTAATTGTATGCTAGAACTAGGGTTTAAAGTCTTGGATGAATTGCATGTACAATAGAGAAACCTAGATCCAAGCATTAGGGTTGCATGAGCACATAGGATGTTCTTATGGCTAAAACCCATCAGTGGTATCAGAGCCTAGATTGGTTTCTATTGTATTGATGCCTTGGTTATTTGTTCAAGCTTCAAAAAATCGATTTTTTGGTCCCCTGTCTGATGAAATCGGGGAGTTCCAATGTGGACTCGGCGAGTAGCTCCAACTCGGCGAGTCCATAGAGGAACTCGGCGAGTTCGAGCGTCAGAAGGAGTCAGTTTCGGGATTTCTTGTTGTTTTACTCATGGATACTTGCCTTAATTGTTTTGGGTCTTTAATATTCGAATTCCATCTTATATTTGAGTATATCCTTGATTAAACAAAAGATATTTACCAATTGATTAGATAATAACTTCCTTATATGATTAAAGATTAATTATTTGTATTAATTGGGTAACTTATCTTGCAAGAAATTGAAATTATATCAAATATAGATATTGATTAAATTAATTGTTTAATTTAAATTATTTGCTATTTGATCCTTTGTGTTTTGAAAAGTTTCAAACTTGCCCTCAAGTCTTGGAATTTAAATTTTTGATTAAAAGTTTTGATGTTGAAATATTTAAATTCTAAACCCTAATGTTTTGAAATGTTTCAAAACTTGCCCTCAATTTTTGGAATTTAAAAGTTGATTAAAAGTTTAATTTAGAAATGTTAAATTCTAAAACCCTAGTATTGTTTTGAAAAGTTCAAATCACACCCTTATAGTTTTATTAATTAATTAAAGTATATAATTAAACGAGATTTAATAAATCCATAAAGTTTTGGTTTACAATTTAATTGAATTAAAAGTATAATTATTAAATTTGACCTTCTAGTATTTTGAAAGTGTAAAATACACCCTATACTATATATAACATTAAAAGTCTAACATTATATATATGTATGAGTAAAAGTCAGTCTTACCGTTAGTAGGCCTGATTCACGAAGCTGGTTTATAAGGGTGTTTAAGGGAATTGCCTATAAAATGGAGATTAAATTGGTATCCACTCTTACCCACCGCACTCTTGACTAGTGGAGGGTCGTTAGCCGAACGGGTAGGATAGGACAGAAACCTTCCATTATAAGTATAATGAAGTACAAAAGTAACTAAATGTTTTACAAAATTCCCAATCTTAGTTACTTTAGGCAAAAGTGAATTGATGCAATTACATGAAATTACACTTTGTACCCTTGCGAAGACGTTAGTGGAGCGTGTATGGTTAACCGACACACTAAATGGTTCTAAGCAAAGATATCAAAGGGTGACTCAATGTTTGTCATAGTTCGGTGGAGCGTGTGTGGTTAACCGGCACTTCGAATAGGTGACTGTAACATGTGGGGGCACCATGTAAGTTTACATGGTTATTCACGCCCTGTTTTGTGATCCTCGGCATCCCAGTCACAAATCGAGGGGCATATCGAGATTTAAACATGCCATTAAAAAGTTCAATGAATCTCAAAGGATCTAGGAGTTTTCAAAGCATTTAAAACTTAATTGGTTTATCGTTTTTCATGGTGGAAAATTAGTGAATCGTCATTCACTTACCTTCAAATATTCTGCAACTAGATTACGACATCCCTTTTCTAGGTTGTAGCGTATTGTGTTGGTTCCTAGCCTTAGTATCTCGTTTGGGTGATTTATTAAGGACTCAATCAATAAACTAACTTGAATTTGTTTTTTCTCCCGTTTTGTAAATGTCAAAGTACGACAACTATGGTCTTCCCAAATCCCGTGGAACAAGATTTTCACATGAAGATGATATTCCACGATTTGATCGAGGAACACGAGATCATGCTTCACTTCCTCCACCTCCTCCTATTATTCTCCCTAACCTACAAGTTCAAAATATTGAAAAGTTCAAACTCACTCAAGCCCTTTTGGCAAGTAAACATGAAGAAGGATAGTCAGTGTGTGCACACATCCTAGAGATGAAGTCACACATTGATAGGTTAAGAATGTTGGGATCTGTTGTTTGTGAGGAGCTGGCTGTTGACTGGGTTCTTCAGTCACTTCCTGACTCATATAGTGAGTTCGTAAGAGAGTACTATATGATGAACCACGACGTAACCCTCATTTATCTCACCTATATGCTTATTGTTGTTGAATTAGCAATGATTTGGCACACTGGAAAAGCATAGTTGATTGGTGGATCTTCCTTCCAGACCTCTATGGATATAGGCAATGGCAACCAAAGACATGCCATGATCGAAAAGTTTAATCATAAGAGAAAGGCAAAGTCAGAAGTAGTTCCATGTGATGTTCCAAAAAAGTCAATTTGCTTTTTATTGCCAAGAGAAGGGGCATTGGAGACGAAGCTGCCCTATTTACCTAAGAGATCTAAGAGATGGGAGAGTCAAAACGTATGGATCTACTTTAGGTAAAATCCATTAACTAACACTTTTAAGTTCCTATTCTAGATTCTTAATACATGATGTGATAAGATTACATTTCGATGTCTTGTAGGATCGAAGAAAAGAGAGGAAGCTTAAGGAAAGAAGTGAGCAGAATTTAATCATGAAGGAATGGATTTCGATCACATTACTTGAAGATTAGATTCTTGAGCTACTACTTGGAGTTAGAATAAGATTGCTAAGAAATGTGTATTAGAATAGTTTTTCAATGAATTGCATTGTAAGGACAAATTTTTCCGGCAATAAAATAAATTTTGATTTTATATTATTTATTTATCCTTGCAACGGCATGTATGAAAAATTGATGTTTGAAAGTTTCTATTATTAGCAATAATGGATTAGATTCTTAATTATGCTATTTGTGGAAATGTCAAGAATTTACCAAATAGGGAAAGTTTCTCATCCCCCAAATTTCAATTGGACAGAAACTTGGAATCATGCAACTTGGTTTCATGATGTATGAGAAATTTCATATTTAGAAATTAGACTAATTCGTTGACAAAGTGTCAAGTGAAGGACTAGGAGATCGAGTACACAAAGTTGCATGTTGATCAAGTCCACCACAAAAGTAACAAAGATATTCGTCATGATTTACTAAAGGTTTATTAAATATGATTATACTTATAAGATTAAGTGTAATTCTGAATTGATTGAAAGAGTTTAAATCAATAGCAGAACGAATAAGAAGAATCAAGTAGGCAGAAAGATAAAAGTTTCTCTATTCTAGGAATAAGGGAGAGTACCTTTTATTATGTTTTATGATAGGTCTTAATGATTAAGAACCATATCTCAATTGATCCTCTAAGTGAGTCTTAGTACAATTGTATGTCTGAGAAGAAGAATCAAGAATTGAAGAAATGGTTAAATCAAGAAGTCAATCATACTTCGTTCCAAAACAAGTCTTAAAGTTAAGATTGTGACATTGAGTGACAAGTATTAGGAATGTTTATAACATTCATCAAATTGGAAAGTTGTGATGTCATGGATAAGACAAAGACTAACTAGGACCAATTTTATGAAGCGTTTCGTCTTGATAAAAGCTACAGTAACTATTGAATATTTGTTTATCAAGAAATGTTTATTGACAAGAGAATCTTATATGTCAAGGAGTCAGTGGGAGTCTTAATGGTCTTGAAAGGTTTCAAGAACAAATCAAAATAAACCTTATCGATCATCACTAGCACACGACTTGAGGTTTACGGCCTATCGTGTTGACACTATCTTGTTTCTATGCCGTTCCAATTGAGTTAATTATGGATATGAGTTCTATGAGTTCTCATTTTGTAGAGTCTAAATGTTGTAAAAAGTCGAAGTGTTTGTTTCTTTAGTTTCGCATTTTTAGTTATTTTACTAACTCTTCTTTTGTGCGAAGCGTATAGTTCAGAACTTAGTATATTTTTGTACACTCAGGTTTCCTATAAATAGGGACTGAGGATAGAAGTCGAAAGACAGATGAACGAGTGATTCATTCATTCGCAAGTTTTCTCTGCTTAGTTCTGTAATCAGTTCTTTATCAATATAAGGTCTGATTAATATTTACTTCTTGTGTTCATACTTTTCTTCCAAACAATCATGATTGCTTTCTAAATCTCGATAACAATTCTCATCAATTGGTATCAGAGCAGGATTCAAACTGCATTGATCTAATTTTCGTATTAGAATCATTTGTTTTTTGAGTAGTAACTTTACTCAAAATTTCAACTTCCTGTCATTTGGCAAATTTCAACTTCTACCACATCTATTCCACTTAAAGTAGTCACTACCAAATCAGTTTCTGAGGAGGTACCTACTTCATTACCCATCTCCTCTGCGAATGTATCTACTTTATTACCACCATTTCCTCTTCCAAACACTAATATCACTACTTCCTCAATTTTTGATCATCCTTTACAGCATCCATTTACCACCTTATTTCCATCACAATCACCCGAAACTCCACAACCTTCGCAACCTATGTATGATAATGAAACCGAAGGAGGCGGTTTTGGTGGAATGTTTGAGGCTTTAAATTTCGATTCAGAGGAAGAGGAGATACCTAATCATATGCTTATGTCAGGAAAGCAATTCAAAATCCTGAATCGAAAGTTGAATGCCATTATTCAGTCACAAGCTGATTCTGGTACAAAGTCATCTATATAAGGATTGGAGGTTGAATCTATGATCAAAGCTGCTGAGAAGAGAATAATTGAGAAATTTGATCATTCTGACAAGAACAATGAGCTTCGCATTCAGGCTCAAGGAAAATCATTTGATGGAGTTGTTACTGAATTGAAAACTGTTACAAAAGAACGTCATGTTCCTTTCGTACAGGATGTACAGAAGGTCAGAGAAGATGTTAATTTTAAGGTTGAAGAATTAAAGAAGGAGATTGAGAAAGAGCTTCAAGATCTTAATTCTCAAACTTTGGAGGTGCAAAAGAGGGTTGATGTGGTTGCTACAGATCTTAACAAAATTCTCACTCATTATAAATCCCTTGCTCAAATTATCGAAGCCAAACAAAAAGAAAATAAGGAGCAGTTTGATAAACTAATTCAGTTGGTGACTGAATTAAAAACCTTGGTTTCGCAAACTTCTCATCAATCAATTCTAACTACCGAATTCTTAAGTCTCAAAGTCAACACTCTGGAACAAGCAATTCAGAAGGCATTGGCTCCAATCACCAGCTTTACTTCTCTATTACCGAAGAATGCCCCACCTGCTTTCACAGGGGTGCAAGGGGGAGAAATAAAAGGAAGTAAAGGAGAGGATGCGAAAACGGTTGGGAAGATTCATTCAACTCAAATGAAAACATCTTTGCTAGTGCTCACAAACCCAATTTCTTCAACAGTAACAACAACAAAACCAATTTCCAAAGGAATCACAATTGGTTCAAAAGATGGAGGTAGTTCAAGTGCGAAACCTTCAACTGAGAATATTGGAAAAGGAAAAGGGATTGTATATGAAAATTTAAAAGAAGAAAAGAAAGTAGAGTCAGAGGCTGAAATGGAAAGATTGAGACAAGTGCAAAGTATCATGAGACAAAGAGCAAGTGACCCACCAACAATGAACAAAGGTGATCCTGCGAAGTTATATTCATATGAAACTATTGAATCCAAAGTGTTGGGGAATCACTTGTATGAGTTTGATAAAAAGACAAGGAAGAGTTATGATGTTGCGAACTCATATAGAAGCTAACTTGATTTTCCGATAAACAAAATGATGTTTATTACGGCGCAGTACAAGATAAGTGAAAATTTTGATAATGTTGATGAATACACTTATTTGAAGATAAGATTTCATGGTTTACTTGCGAAGGATCAAGAGGAGGTGTGGTCTTTAATGAAGATCAAGAAAGTTTTAACAATTAAGAAGGATGTGATGTTCGAAGACATGCTTCAAAACTTTCGATATTTTGTGGTTCGAGCAGATAACAAGGCATTCGACTTCACCATTGCTGATATTCCCTTAATGAATCTAAATGATCTCATTCAAGTAGCATCCATTCTTAAAGACATGCAAGAAAATAAGCTGAAAGGACATGATACTGATGTATTCAGATTTGGTTTCACACATATCAAGATATTCATAGATAACTACTATGATTGCTTGGCGTTAACTGATGAAGAACTTGCAGTGGGTCTTGGAAGAAAAGTTATTGTCGCTTGGGAATCGACTTTGCCTCAAACAGAGTTAAGAAAATATGCAGATGGAGAAATTTGCCTGAAACCTTTTGGAATGGTTTTCGCAGGTAAAGATACGAAAGGGAAGCCCAAGAAATTTTTGTTCAAAGTCTCAGAAATAGAAAGATACACCTCTTCGCAATATACGAACTTTATTGTTCGTACGAATAACTGTGCGAAGAAAAATGAAGGAGACAAGAAGGAGCTTAAAAAGATAATCACTTGGTATTCTGAAATTCGAAGAACAATGCACTCAGCTATTCAACATCTTACAAACTGAATAGTTTCGACTGTTTACAAAGGGGGAGAATGTAGAGTCTAAATGTTGTAAAAAGTCGAAGTGTTTGTTTCTTTAGTTTCGCATTTTTAGTTATTTTACTAAGTCTTCTTTTGTGCGAAGCGTATAGTTCAGAACTTAGTATATTTTTGTACACTCAGGTTTCCTATAAATAGGGACTGAGGATAGAAGTAGAAAGACAGATGAACGAGTGATTCATTCATTCGCAAGTTTTCTCTACTTAGTTCTGTAATCAGTTCTTTATCAATATAAGATCTGATTAATATTTACTTCTTGTGTTCATAATTTTCTTTCCAACAATCATGATTGCTTTCTAAATCTCGATAACAGTTCCCATCACCTTTGAACGCATAAAAGGCAAGCACTTTGATCAATGAAAAGTACATTGATAGGAAAGGGTGAGCTACTTAACTACTTGGAAGACATGGTGGGCACTTGTGTTGCCATAAGGCAAGAAATCAAGATTGAGAAGGTTCGCTCCATATGAGTTTGGATTTGTCACAAGCATTGGTTTTGACAAATTCGCATGGATAGGAACACATACACCATTAAAATCTAAGTGTCATAAGATTCCCTCCTTCATGAAAATGACTGTGAGGAAATGCTTTCACTAAGAGAGATTTTAAGAAGATAGTGATTGTGTAAATTGCATTCTCGAATTCGATTAAGGTTACGGTATCCCTTTCCATGATTCGAATTGTGAGATTTGGCAATTAGTCTGAATTGTTTAGACACACATATGAGCTATCTAAGGCAAAGGTGTATAAGTTTGATAAACTTAGATAAAGGATTATCAAAGCATTAGGTATTAGAAATATAAACTTAAGAAATTCAATAAGTATTGTTTTCTGAAAGTTAAGCTATTTTCTAAATACATGTCAAAGCTAGTGGGATCATAAGTGTTATGCTTATATGATAATAATCATCATGATAGTGGGAGCATAAATGTTGTGCTTGTATGATTATTAAGGCAAGTATTGCAAGTTAGCAATATTAATTATAGAAAACAAGAGTTATACTTTGCAAAGTCGTAAGGGTTGAATAGTTGTTTTGCTATAATTAAGGGAGAGAATATTATGCTTCATTCCAAATCTAAAGGCTTAGGTTGTGGAATGTTAATAAATTTAGTCAAGGATACATGGTGTGTTCTCAAAATTTCGATTATGATTATGGCATCCCTCTTCATAGTTCGAACTGTGAGAACGTGACACATAAAATATTATGGCAAAAGATTGATAAAGTATTAGATCTTTATGTAAGACATTATCCATCGTATCCCATACGCTTCGGGTATAGGATTGATTGCTAGTGCTATAATATTTGACCATTCTAAAATTTTCCAAATGTCTAGCACATTAAGAGGGAAAAAGGACAAGAATCGGTTTTGACTAAGATAATTAAACAACTATCAAAGGACCAATCCTCGGATTCGTCGCTTGTGAGTAGTTTGAAGTATGGTATATGATGGACCATATCGACATTATTATGAATAGATAAGATTCTATTAAGAATAAGTTGTTGTATGGCAAAATATGGAAATGTTTCCATATTAGGAGTTGGATATTGAGAATCTATATCTAGATTAGAAACTATTATGCAAGAAGGATGTTCAAAGGAATGTACTTTGAGTGAGAGACATCATATCTATAGAATTGTTTCTAATAGAGATTAGACAAGTCCTGATGATTTTGAGCTTTGACTTTACGAAAGAATCATTGCATAAAGTGTTAGAATCTAGCATAAGTAACAAGAATTTGATATTCTTATACTTATGATAAGGATTGGGAGTTGTGAAATGAGTATGGTTAGAAATGTGTTCATTTGATCTATTTCACAAAGTAAGGACCGTAGGTAAACATTGTGTGCATGCTAAGAGCATGGGACGATTGTTGTTATAATTCAAGTAAGAAGTTGATTACCCGAAACAACAAATAATGAGTAATCAATATGGTGATTAAATAAAATGTTTTATTTATACCGAAAGTTAGGGGCCATATGAGATTAGTATTATTCTTGTGTTTCACTTTGCATGTTTTGACTTCCTAAATAATTAAATTGATTCAGAACAATCAAATTATTCAAACAGACCACAGTCGTTCATATGTTGGAAGTAGGTATGAATGAAGACTGTCGTGAATTGGTGTGTGGATTGTCTAAAGTGTATTAGACATAAGCAAATGTTTGCTGCAACGTTCATGAGTGCTTATGAATATGATCTGAGCATTGGATTAAACCCATGCTCACTTGGATCACTTCATGGATTTTATCACGAGTGATTGGTGAGACGATAACATCTTATATTCTTGAAACCGATATGTGCGAGTTGTATCTTGCGAGTCGGTTACACATTGATAATATGTAAACATGCCAGTAACTTGGTGTCAAAAAACATATTGTTGTGTGTGATTCAGTGAGTGAGTGCAAGCAAGCATTGAATCAAATTTTATCTGTTCCTTTTATCCAGAGTAGGATGAACGCAATATTTGTGGGCCCCTCGATGATTTAGTGATGACACCTAAGTGCTTGGCCAAGCCGGGACTAATTTGATGTGTTCAATTGTAGTCTATTGTCAGTCGTCATAAATCGGAAATCGAGAAATAACACATAGATAGAGAGAATGATTTAAATCCATGTCTCGGTCTATATGATATCTAGAATAGAGGAATATATGATCTCTTATCTAAAGGACGCATATCTAATAAGATCAGAGTTGACAGCGGCTTTTGAAAGCTACGATTGTAGATCAGGATCTGAAGTCATATGCATAATAGTTATTAGACTTATCCAAGTGGGAGACTGTTGGATTAGTGTCTAAGTCCATAACTATTTTGGTATGTACTTGACCCGATGGTGCATGGTCCTTTTCGGTTGCCTTCACCAAAGTAACTTGATAGGATGAATTATAGAGAGAAATGATTAATTATGATTTATTAATATATTATGAGAATAATATATTAAAGGAGAAAGCATATTGTTTATTTAATATTAGTCAAGAATTAATTGATAATTAATTTTGTGGCTAAAAGAGATTAATTAAACTTACGGGAATGGAACTGTAATTATAAGATAATTGCATTTGGGCTATGGATCACCTTGGAATAATAGGTTGGACGAATTCTATGGGGAAACCCATTAGAAATCGTCCAAGGGTTATTCTAAAAGGGTCCATGGGCTGCTTAGGGCTTAAGCAGTCAAATTAGGGTTTCCTAGTTGAAAACCCTAATAGCCTACATGTATATATAGTACCCTTAAGCCCCAAAAACGTGGCTAAGAGTTCCACTAGGGTTTCCACACGTTTTGGGTAGCCTCCTCTCTCCTTATTCTTCATCGTCTTGCTCTTGGTGTTTGTGAGCCATTAGATGAGTGACACTTGTGACTCTAAGCTTTCTAAAGTGATTGCAAGGAGGATTTGAGATTGTTATTGCTACATAACTATCAAGGTAAGATCTAAAAACCCTTTCACATGTTAATATGATTAATTGTATGCTAGAACTAGGGTTTAAAGTCTTGGATGAATTGCATGTACAATAGAGAAACCTAGATCCAAGCATTAGGGTTGCATGAGCACATAGGATGTTCTTATGGCTAAAACCCATCATAGCCTACATTCTAACATGCATAATAATTCATAACACCAATACAAGATCATATGGGTATATTGGGAATCACTTACTTCCTATGCTCTAGCCGACTGTACGCATCACATCTTCCAATTATTATAAAACCTATTTAGGAAATCATTTTCTTGAATAAAAGCATTCTCTTTCAAAACTTATTTAGAAAATCTCGCAGTCCTCAGTTTGAGTCCAACTTGTAACGTCCCAAAAATTACAAAGAGATTTTTCATTTTCAAAATAGAATAACTTTTAAAACCTCATTACTTAAACAAGAAGTGAAATCCATTTATTAAAAACCATAACATTATCAAAGTTAAATTATAAAACCACATAGTAGAGTATCTTTAATGCGTGTGTATAGTCTTGCCAAGTCCTTCTCACAAAGAACCTGCAAAACATTTTGTCCAAAACTATATGCATAAAACTTAGTAATTTCCCTAGTATACCATATATTCCATCATCTATACAGTGCATCCACACAAAGTTCTTGACTCTAGCGCCGACCTGCCAAATCTCCTATCAACATGCATATAACATACATAACAATCATATATGACATAATGGGTCCATCCCAACCCCAAGTGGATGCGATGGACCAAATCATAGTCTTACAGTTACATCTATCCATGGGCCAAATCATGGTATTTACTTGTACAAGTGCTAGGGCCAGATCCTGGTCTAACATACCATTGTCACGGGATAAATCCTAGTCTTCCATGAAAATGTCAGGGACCATACCCCTGGTCTTTCATACAAATCCTAGGGGCCAAAACCTATTTTTCCATACGATTCATAAAGTCATACGTAGTCAGGGATCAGATAGACAATCGAACAGGTGATCCACCCAAGAGCGAACAATCGGACAAGAACATCACAATCATGCATTAGACCAAGAGTTCTCAAACTATCTAACTTCAACTACATAGAACCAAAGCTATTATTACCACATAATGATGTAACATAGACACATAACATAAACTAGTATATTGCATTCCCTTGGCAACTACCCTTCTCTAGTTACTCTTCCATTGACCATTTCTCAATTAAGCGCTGGTTAAACACATAATCCTAATAATTGTCCTTCCCCGAATACCCTAACCAAGCATAACCCCTAACAGTATCATGCAATCAACATGAAAGACCCTACCGGTCTAACATACCATGACACGAAGTGTTCTAACTGTACATGTATAACAAGGAGTTATACTAGTCAACTAGCATACTTGTACCCTAATAGCACCTATATCCTACTATGAAAAGGATATACAATGGGATACATGTCATAAAGAGAAACTCACCTGAATTGAATAACCAGAGAAGCACAAGAACACTCTTACACCTTGCACCGATTAATCCTGCACACCGACTGTCACCAAAACAGATAGTGTAACGCCCGGGTTTCAGGTCTAAGCATTTTTAGACAATGTAATAGTCTAGGTTAACTATTGTAACTCTTTTGAAGTAATAAAGATGAAATATTTGAATACTATGTGAGTTATGTGTATTTATGTGCTTATTACTTATTTATAAATGTATAATAAATAAGGATAAAAATAAGCGTCAAAATTAAATTGTGAGATAAGCCCGATATCTCTACATAAAGTTGTAGTGGTCGAAACAAGGATTTCGGGGATATAAAGTACGCTGAAATCCGAGTTATAACGAAGAAGTTATGACCAGGCGAAGTTTCGCGACGGAAACGACACGATACCGGGAAGCATAAATAGTGAATTTACGATGGAGCGAATTTTAGCCTTAGCAATCTAAACGAAAGTCGTAGAATACGTTAAACCGAGAGCGTCCATAAAAAGAATGCCCAAATCTGACTTCGTATGAGGAAGTTATGATTTTTCGAAGTTTCAGCTTAGCAGTGTACAACCAGAAGTTCAAATATTAGATCGAGCGGTTTTTAGCCGACACAACCTAAACGAGAATCGAAGATCTCGTTAATAGTAGCGTAACGGTAAAAAGTTAGACGAAAACGGACGTCGGATAAAGAAGTTATGGATTTTTAACGGACCAATCCTGTCCCAACCTGTTAAAAATACAAAATTTAAAATAAATTCAAAATTAGCCGACGGAGTCTAAACGAAAGTCGTAGAGTACGTTCCCGCCTACACGAGGATATAAAGAACATCGAAAACGGAGCTCGTATGCGAAAGTTATGATTTTTAGAAGTTAAGTGTGCAAATTGCGAAACTGTGATGACGTGGCACGATCCTAGCCTTCCCTTGCTTCCTACAGACTTGCTTCGGATGAAGGACACGCCACCCTCACATTACGCCCAGCGTCCAAGCTCGGAACGAGCCATGTACGCGAACCCCTCCTCGGTCCAGCTTCGCCCACGTCGCCCCAGCAGATCATCGACACGTAGGTACGGCTTCGGATGTACGCGATGTGTACTTCGATTCTACGCCCCGCGTAGCGAGGACCCTCGCAGCTATAAAAGAAGGCCGAGGCAGCCTCATTTCCTGCACCTTTCTCACTTCTCTCTCTAACCCATTCCAACCCCCCCTAAACCCTATGTAAGACCCCTAGCACCCGAAGGAAGCCTCGGGGCTCCCGGAGTCCCGAGAAAAAGGGTCTTTCGGTTCGGAAACGTTGTTCCAAGCAAAGCCAGGTTTTCTTTAAAATCTGTTGTAAGTGAGCTATGCCTATGAAATTTTTAATATAGCTTTTAAATAATTATAGTAATGTTATTAGGTCCTTAAAATAATTATTTGGGCTATTATTATGAGTTATATAGAGTGTTGTTTAACGCTTATATAATCATAATAATAGCTAGACGATTAATTAATTGCGGTTAACGTTAGACTAAACCCTAGCGATATTGATACTAGGTTTTGTCAAGGGAAAATTGTTTTGAGATAACGAAGTGTTGTCCGAGTACCGAGTCACCGCCTAATCAGGTGAGTGCATAGTTACTTTCAGCTTTCACATAGATATGAAGTAGTTTATATAAATTACGTGTTGTGTGTGCATATTATCGTTATACTTGCTATCTATGCTGGATGAACGATTCTATACATGTTTTAAACTGTATATGTATTTTATATCTACAAAAATGCTGGGGTAAAACATGGGTAGATGTAATAGACGGTGTGTGATGAAATGATGAGAGGCCTCGATGTTGTTGTTTTTTATTCTGTCATCTAGCGGAGTATGGATGACAACCACAGACTCTTCTAGATAGTCCAGTGGAACACTAGCAGGCTCGCAACCTGTAGGTGTTTGTGAACAATGTGTTCACCGGTGTACTCCATCCCCCACATGGTTGCCTTAAGAACATTTATTGCTGAGGAATCCCCTTAACAGTAGTGTCCATCCCGATGATGATCCTTAGGCTAGGTCCCTTATGATAGGTGTTTAGGGACGTAAAGTGAGTATAACGGGAACGGGTAATCGGGTTATTGTTGGTTGATGAAATTAAATAACTTATTTATTGTGGGTTGAAAACCCTATGTGCTCACCAGGCTCCCAAGCCTGACCCACTCAGTTTCATGTATTAAAGGTAGTGACGCTCGAGCATAGATGTGATGTTTTGGATGAGAGATTACGAATATAGGCCTGTAGATATGAAATAATTTAGTAAGTCTTATATTGTACTGTTTATGCTTTTGATCTGTATCGAACATGACATCCCGAGTCTTTTAATGAAATACATTTATTTGGAAATGCTTCTAATAAATCTTTATCATATTTTGTTTTGGGACAAATTCCGCAACACTTTTATTTAAAATGTTACTCTAATTTTCAAACAACCATAAACAAAATAGGTCTTTTCTGACCGTGAAAATGGGGATGTCACAGTTGTTATCAGAGCATTAGTTTAAGCGACTTAAACTTAGAATGCTAAGCGATGATTGTGAGGTGTGAGCACTAGCTTATTTTAGGAGATATGCCTAAAATGCTTTTATGTGCTAAATTCTTTGTGCTTGATATGTTGTTATTTGTTCGGATCTATGGTTTGTTGCCGACCGGATCTGGAAACCTTATGTGTTTAGGATTCTAAACGTACGACTACGATATTAGAACTAGCATGTAAACGTTTCGGAGCGATAAAGATGATTTAAACGTCTATCCTAAATAAAGATCTAAATTCACCTTATTCGGTGTATAGATCAAAATGGCAAGAACCCGCAGTGGAGCTTGGAATGCGAATGGGAATAGGAATCAACCCCAGTGATTCAGCAAATGCCTGTTGTAGTAGAAGTTGCACCCGAGCCAATCACCATGGCTGGAGTACAAGCCATGATTCGGGCTATATTAGCAGAACAAAGGAAGGAAATAAGGTAGATTTTTCACGAAAATAGGGACGAAGCTACCATACCAATCGTAGAGCCCGAGCTGATACCCGAGCAATCTGAGGAAGGGAACTATAGCCGCCATATGAGTCAAGTTGGGACTCAAGGAGAACGAAGGAAAGACCCGGAGAGGGGAAACAACAAGGATGGGCGGATGTATAAGAATTTATTAGGTGCCAAGCTACCAAGTCTATCAAGAAGCCCAAAGCCTGTTGAGATTATGGATTGGATCTCCGAAATGGAGATGGTGTTCGAGAGATGCAGTTGTAGCGAGAAACAGAAGACTGTCTTCGTAGTGAGGCAACTGAAGACCAGAGTCTTGAGCTGGTGGAAGCTATTGGCAGATACAATGACACAAGGAGAAGCCATGAAAATGTCATGGGAAGAGTTCTTGGAACAACTAAAGATGCAGTACTGTTCAGAGATAGATCTTATTGATTTGAACAATGAGTTCCAAAACTTGAAAAGGGGAAGGATGAGCGTTGAAGACTATGATACTGCATTCACTGAGAAGATGAAGTTATTTCCATACCTGGTGCCAACCGAACTCTCCAAAATTAAGAGGTTCGCAAATGGACTGCCAGCCGACTTTGGCCTAATAGTCAAGATGACAACCACTCTAAATCAGTTGTGCGAGCAGCTAACAATGTGGAGACCCAGCAGAAGGAAAGGGGTCTGGAGATGGCCGAGGTTGGTGAGAAAAGGAAATTTGAGGGATCCTCGATGTCCGGTAAGAAGAGTAAATTCTCGAAGTCTGGTTCGAAAGGAAGTGAAGCCAAGTGGTGCGACAAATACAAGAAGAAGAACCAAGGAAAATGTGACGGAGGGGTCACTTGTTTCAAATGTGGAAAACATAGGCACTATGCCAACGAGTGCATGTTCACTAAGAAGGTTTGTTATGAGTGCAAAGAGGAAGGGCACATTTCGAGGGACTGTCCGAAGAAGAAGGAGGCAGGAAGACCCAACATTCCACCAAATCCGAAGGAGAGAGCCTTCCAGATGACACTCGAGGCTGCGAAGGAGGTAGCAGACGTCGCTTCAGGTACATTTCTTGTAAATGGATTGCCTGCCAATATACTATTTGATTTCGGAGCCAACTACTCCTTTGTATCGCATAAGTTTGGTCAAAAACTAGCATTGCCTGTAGAGAAACTTGATAATACCCTGATTGTAGAAGTTGCCAGTGGCAAATTCGTACCTGTTAGTGATCGTATTAGGAACATCTTCATTGACCTAAATGGAAACGAATTCCACGAAGAGCTGTTGCCCATAGAGTTGAACGGTTTTGATATCGTTTTGGGAATGGATTGGCTTAACGCCAACGACGCCAAGAAAGAATGTCAAAAGAAGATAGTAAAGGTGAACCCACCTGGAAAAGAGTCATTTATGGTGTACGGGGACAAACGTAGAGTAAATTCTGGAATCATCTCCCTGATGAAAGCCAGAAAATGTTTGTCTAAGGGATGTGCATCATACTTGGCGTTTCTTATCGATGCTAAGAAGGAAAAGAAGGAGGTGCAGAATATACCGGTCGTGTGTGATTATACAGAGGTCTTTCCCGAAGATCTTCCTGGATTACCACCAAATAGACAAGTGGAGTTTTCGGATAGGCTTGTTACCAGGTACAACACCTGATGAAAGCCAGAAAATGTTTGTCTAAGGGATGTGCATCATACTTGGCGTTTCTTATCGATGCTAAGAAGGAAAAGAAGGAGGTGCAGAATATACCGGTTGTGTGTGGTTATCCAGAGGTCTTTCCCGAAGATCTTCCTGGATTACCACCTGATAGACAAGTGGAGTTTCGGATAGGCTTGTTACCAGGTACAACACCGATAGCAAAGGCACGTTACCGATTGGCACCGACGGGGATGAAAGAGCTCATGACGCAACTTCAGGATTTGTTGGACAACGGTTTCATTAGACCTAGTTCATCACCCTGGGGAGCTCCGGTGCTATTTATGAAAAATAAGGATGGAAGCTTGAGAATGTGTATAGACTACAGAGAGCTGAACAAGGCAACGATAAAGAACAGGTACCCTTTTTCCAAGGATTGATGACCTATTCGATCAGCTGCAAGGTTCGATCGATCTTAGGTCAGGATATCATCAGCTGAAGGTGAGAGATCAGGATATTGAGAAGACTGCATTTAGAACAAGATATGGACACTACGTGCTCTTGGTTATGTCATTTGGACTAACCAATGCTCCAGCAACATTGATGGATTTGATGAATAGGGTTTGTAAACCATTCCTCGATAAATCCGTGATAGTGTTCATCGACGGCATTCTCATCTACTCAAAAATCCATGAGGAGCATGGCAAGCATCTACGGGAAGTACTAGAAGTAATGAAGAAGGAGAAGTTGTACGCAAAGTTCTCCAAGTGTGATTTTTGGATCCAAGAAGTCCAATTCTTGGGTCATATGGTTAACCAGGAGGGAATAATGGTTAACCCAGCAAAAATCGAAGCTATAATGAAGTGGGAACGTCCAAAGAGTCCCACGGAGATTCGAAGCTTTCTTGGATTAGCTGGATATTATTGACGATTTATCCAAGGCTTTTCTTTGATAGCTGCTCCATTGATGGCGTTGACCCACAAAGGAGCTACATATATGTGGAGTGAGAAACACAAAGAGGCATTCGAGAAGCTAAAGAAGAAGTTATGCAAAGCATCGATACTTTCTCTACTTGATGGAGTTGAAGACTTCGTGGTATATAGTGACGCATCTGGAGTTGGGTTGGGTTGTGTTCTAACCCAAAGAGAAAAGGTGATAGCATATGCCTCTCGACAATTGAAAGAGCATGAAAAGAACTACCCCACTCATGATCTGGAGTTGGCAACGGTAGTATTTTCCTTAAAGATATGGAGGCATTACCTCTATGGAACGAAGTGCAAACTTTTCACTGATCATAAGAGTCTCCAGTATCTCTTTAATCAGAAAGAACTAAACATGAGACAACGACGCTGACTAGAGTTATTCAAGGACTATGACTGTGAGATACTTTACCACCCCGGTAAAGCAAACGTTGTCGCTGATGCTCTCAGTCAAAAATTCAATCTTGAAAGGAAAAAGGCTAAGAACGTTGAGAATTGAAGTCGTCTCAACGATTGTGGAAAGTGTCAGGAAAGCGCAAGAGGAAGCTTCAGAAAAGGGTGACCGAAAAGAAGAATGTTTGGGAAAAGCGTTGGTGTTCGGTACAAACCGTCAAGGACTGAAGGTGTTCCAAGATTGGATTTGGGTACCTAAGACGGGAGGAATAAGAGACCTTCTAATGGAAGAAGCGCACAAGACCATGTACTTGATTCATCCCGGTAGCACTAAAATGTATGGGGACCTAAAACCCTACTACTGGTGGCCGACGATGAAACTCGATGTTGCGAAGTATGTGGCCAAGTGTGTGACATGTACGAGAGTCAGGGCACAACATCAGAAACTGTATGGGAGTTTAGAACCTTTACCTGTACCCATGGGTAAATGGGAAGACATCAAAATAGATTTTGTGACTAAACTTCCCAGGACAAAGAACGGACACGACATGATTTGGGTGGTCGTGGATCGTTTCACCAAGAGTGCACACTTCATAGCAGCCAATGAGAAGTGGTCTATGGATAAGCTCGCAAATGCTTACGTGAAGGAAATTGTAAGACTTCACGGTGTTCCTCTAACGATTGTATCACATCGTGATAGTCGTTTCACGTCAAGATTTTGGAGAAGCCTACAAGAGGAATTGGGTACGAAGTTGTGTTTGAGTACAACTTACCATCCGCAGACTAATGGTCAGAGCGAAAGAACGATACAAACACTCGAAGATATGCTAAGAGCATGTACCCTAGAATTCCAAGGTAACTGGGATGAGTACTTACCTCTCGTAGAATTTTACTACAACAACAGTTTCCACTTGAGCACCAAGATGGCACCCTATCAAGCTTTGTACGGACAGAAGTGTCGTACGCCGTCTTGTTGGCTTGAGGCTGGAGAGAAGCAATTTATGGGCCCCAAGATAGTCGATGAGACTGCTGAGAAGCTGAAGGTGATTAGGGAAAGAATGTTAGCAGCTCAAGATCGTCAGAAAAGCTATGCTGACAAGAAAAGACGACCGATGACATTTGAAGTTGGAGATTTGGTTTTGCTTAAAGTCTCACCATGGAAGGGACTTATAATATTCGGGAAACAAGGAAAGTTGATTCCAAGGTTTATTGGACCGTTCAAAGTTCTTCAAAAGATTGGGAACCAAGCTTACAAGCTCGAATTGCCCGAAGAACTAGATGGTATTCATAACACCTTCCATGTGTGTTATTTGAGGAAATTCACGGGAGAAGATCCCGACATAATTCCAATCTCAGAGTTAAGAATGGATGAGAATAAGAGGCTGATCGAAGAGCCCGAGACAATCGTTGATCATAAGACTAAGAAGTTACGACGCAAGATGGTCGACTTAGTGCTAGTCCGACATAAATATTCGAATGGGCCGAATCTCACTTGGGAAATAGAAAGTGACGTGATGAGTCGCTACCCACATCTGTTTGCTGATGCATGATTCCGGGACGGAATCATCGTAAGGAGGAGAGAATTGTAACACCCGGGTTTCATGGATAAGCATTTTTAGACAACGTAATAGTCTAGGTCAACTATTATAACTCTTTTGAAGTAATAAAGATGAAATATTTGAATACTATGTGAGTTATGTGTATTTATGTGCTTATTACTTATTTATAAGTGTATAATAAATAAGGATAAAAATTAGCGTCAAAATTAAAGTGTGAGATAAGCCCGATATCTCTACATAAAGTTGTAGTGGTCGAAACAAGGATTTCGGGGATATAAAGTACGCCGAAATCCGAGTTATAACGAAGAAGTATGACCCGTCGAAGTTTCGCGACGGAAACGACACGATATCGGGAAGCGTAAATAGTGAATTTACGATAGAGCAAATTTTAACCTTAGCAATCTAAACGAAAGTCGTAGAATACATTAAACTGAGAGCGTCCATAAAAAGAACGCCCAAATCTGACTTCGTATGAGGAAGTTATGATTTTTCGAAGTTTCAGCTTAGCAGTGTACAACCCGAAGTTCAAATATTAGATCGAGCGGTTTTTAGCCGACACAACCTAAACGAGAATCGAAGATCTCGTTAATAGTAGCGTAACGGTAAAAAGTCAGATGAAAACGGATGTCAGATAAAGAAGTTATGGATTTTTAACGGACCAATCCTGTCCCAACCTGTTAAAATTACAAAATTTAGAATAAATTCAAAAATAGCCAACGGAGTCTAAACGAAAGTCGTAGAGTACGTTCCCGCCTACACGAAGATATAAAGAACGTCGAAAACGAAGCTCGTATGCGAAAGTTATGATTTTTAGAAGTTAAGTGTGCAAATTGCGAAACTGTGATGACGTGGCACGATCCTAGCCTTCCCTTGCTTCCCACAGACTTGCTTCGGATGAAGTACACGCCACCCTCACATTACGCCCAGTGTCCAAGCTCGGAACGAGCCATCTACGCGAACCCCTCCTCGGTCCAGCTTCGCCCACATCGCCCCAGCAGATCATCGACACGTAGGTACGGCTTCGGATGTACGCGCTGTGTACTTCGATTCTACGCCCCGCGTAGCGAGGACCCTCGCAGCTATAAAAGGAGGCCGAGGCAGCCTCATTTCTTGCACCTTTCTCACTTCTCTCTCTCAAGTTTCTTTCTCTCTCTAACCCATTCCAACCCCCTAAACGCTAGGTAAGACTCCTAGCACCCGAAGGAAGCCCCAAGGCTCCCGGAGTCCCGAGAAAAAGGGTATTTCGGTTCGGAAACGCTGCTCCAAGCGAAGCTAGGTTTTCTTTAAAATCCGTTGTAAGTGAGCTACGCCTATGAAATTTTTAATATAACTTTTAAATAATTATGGTAATGTTATTAGGTCCTTAAAATAATTATTTGGGCTATTATTATGAGTTATATAGAGTGTTGTTTAACGCTTATATAATAATAATAGCTAGACTACTAATTAATCGCGGTTAACGTTAGACTAAACCCTAGCGATATTGATACTAGGTTTTGTCAAGGGAAAATTGTTTTGAGATAACGAAGTGTTGTCCGAGTACCGAGTCACCACCTAATCAGGTGAGTGCATAATTACTTTCAGCTTACACATAGATATGAAGTAGTTTATATAAATTACGTGTTGTGTGGGCATATTATCTTTATACTTGCTATCTATGCTGGATGAACGATTCTATACATGTTTTAAACTGTATATGTATTTTATATCTCCAAAAATGATGGGGTATGTAACAACGTAAATTTTCAAACAAATTTTTCATTTCAAAATAAAGTATTTTCATTCAAAACAAGGCATAAACATTCCAAGTGTCATGTCAGAATACAAATCATATGAATCCCAAGATCACAAAACATCTATCAGTGTGTACAGATCACGCCGACACCTTCCCACGGTCCTCGCTAGTACCTGAAACACATACACAACAACTGTAAGCATAAATGCTTAGTGAGTTCCCCAAAATACAACTTACGCACATACGCCTTTCCAGGCCCTGACCTTCCGGTCCATGTGTCTCAGGGGACTTCCGTCCCTGCTGGGTAAACCTTCCGGTCCTACCCACGCCAACCTTACGGTCCACATTACACACCTTCCGGCCCATAACATAATGCCTTCCGGCCCACATAACATAGAAAGCACGTATAACAATTAACTTATCACATATAGCACATATATCACATATCATATCCGACCTTCCGGTCACAAAGTCAAACCCTTCCGGGTACAGTATAGTGAGAAGACTCACCTTGTGAATATCGAAAGCTAGCAAATCCCGAAGTCACTCGTGCTCGATCCGCCGAGCTACAATCTCCCCATAACATCATACATCTCTTATTAACACTTTTATCTTCTAAGTTTGACTATCCCTAAGAAGTCAAACATAGGTCAACTCTGGTCAACGGTCAACGGTCAACGGTCAACTTGACCGGACTCGGCGAGCGCTAGGGCGACTCGGCGAGTCTAGACGTCCTCACCAATTCTCTAAGATTCCCCTTTCTACACGTCGAGTATCTCCCGTGACTCGACGAGTTCCTCCTGGAAGAATCGCGGGGCCACCCCGACTCAACTCGCCGAGTCTGAAGAACAACTCGGCGAGTCCCAGTTCGACTCAGACCACCTGTTAACCCTCTCTAACTCGCCCTGACTCACCGATCCAACCCATAACCCGGACAGGACCATTCTAAGGCAATCTTCAAGCTACTCGCCGAGTCTGTTCATCGGACTCGGCGAGTCCATGCCATGCAACCGCTCAAACTGCTTTCTAAGGTCAGATCTGCCCCGGCCATTCATAAGTCTGGCCTTCCTAGACTGGTTCATCACGTAAAGTCCTCATTTCGGTGCTCATAATACACCCCATGACTCATAATTTACGTTTTGACCTAAGGCATAAGGATTCCAATCCAAAACCTCCATTGATTCCCGAAAAGCTCAGGCATGGGACATTCGGGACTTCCAAGGGTCCCAATATAGGGTTCCAATCGCTTGGGGGACTAAGGAAACACTCAATCTAGTCACAAAAGGGTTCAATAAACCCTAAATCCATATACACATCAACATAGAAGGGAACAACTCGAAAATATTACCTAAGTAACGTTGCTCTGTGTCCCCAACCCTCAGAATATGGCTTCTCCTGTTGTTCCCTTAACCAAGCCTCCTCCTCCTTGCAAAATAACACTTCCAAGATCAATAATGGTCTTCTACCTTGCTCCAGATGCTCACAATCGAATTAGGGTTTCCCTCACAGGACTAGGGTGAACAATGACGGCCATAAGGCCCCTTATATATGTCCCAAGCCTGAACGGTTAGGGTTTCGCTAAACAGCGCGGACTCGCCGAGTCCATATCCGGACTCGCCGAGTCCAGTCGCGAACCCGCAACCAGATCCGCGATCCTACTCGGTGAGTCTGAGCTCCAACTCGCCGAGTCCCCTCTTAAAACACCCAAAATCATAAATATAACAATACCTGGAAATTCCGGGCTGTTACAGGGTAAAACATAAGTAGATGTAATAGACGGTGTGTGATGAAATGATGAGAGGCCTCGATGTTGTTGTTGTTGATT
The DNA here is from genome assembly GCF_051521515.1 of Lactuca serriola. NCBI lineage: Eukaryota > Viridiplantae > Streptophyta > Magnoliopsida > Asterales > Asteraceae > Lactuca > Lactuca serriola. The sequence goes on from NC_136410.1 coordinate 203,906,594, forward strand.
CTGTCATCTAGCGGAGTATGGATGACAACCACAGACTCTTCTAGATAGTCTAGTGGAACACTAGCAGGCTCACAACCTGTAGGTGTTTGTGAACGATGTGTTCACCGGTGTACTCCATCCCCCACATGGTTGCCTTAAGGACATTTATTGCTAAGGAATCCCCTTAGCAGTAGTGTCCATCTCGATGATGATCCTTAGGCTAGGTCCCTTATGATAGGTGTTTAGGGACGTAAAGTGAGGATAACGGGAACGGGTAATCGGGTTATTGTTGGTTGATGAAATTAAATAACTTATTTATTGTGGGTTGAAAACCCTATGTGCTCACCAGGCTCCCAAGCCTGACCCACTTAGTTTCATGTATTACAGGTAGTGGCGCTCGAGCATAGATGTGATGTTTTGGACGAGGGATTACAAATATAGGCATGTAGATATGAAATAATGTAGTAAGGCTTATATTGTATTGTTTATGCTTTTAATCTGTATCGAACATGACATCCTGAGTCTTTTAATGAAATACATTTCTTTGGAAATGCTTCTGATAAATCTTTATCATATTTTGTTTTGGGAAAAATTCCGCAAGACTTTTATTTAAAATGTTACTCTAATTTTCAAACAAGCATAAACAAAATCGGTCTTTTCTGGCCGTGAAAATGGGGATGTCACAGATAGATCCTCCATCAACAATCCAGATCCTCCAAGTTTGACCCCAAGTCAAATTGGTCAAAAGTAAACGGCCAATCAATTCAATGCTCACCATGGCGTGAAGACCTCTTAGCTATGCCGTAGGCATGTCAGAAAAAACGATGATATATAGGACATCGCCACATCGTGGACATGTCCGGACAAAACAAACGCTAGGCTAGACTCCAGCATGCCATGAGAATTCCTTCTCCACATCGTGGCCACTAACAGATTCTACAATTCTTCATTAAGATCTTAATCCTTACAGATCAAGGCTCAAAGCTTCAAATCTTATCCTTCTCATTGACTTAATGGATAAAGTTACTCCAAAACAATATCTACAACCCTAAGTCCATTAAGCCGTTAATATTACCAAAAATCTCAAACTAAGACCTTTTTCTTACCTAACAGAAGTCCATGACCATAAGAATGTCATCTTAAGCTTTGGAGTTCCTCAAACTCCAAGAATGGGACTAAAACCAACCAATAATGAACAACAACATGAATCTCAAAAGAACAAGGTCAAGATGCAATCCTTTTACCTCAAAGGTCCAGAAAGTTGAAGAAAATGGTGGATCTAGTCTTCCTTTATGATTCCTTGCACCAAGAAGGAGTTCTTTTCTTCACAAGCTTCACCAAATCAAAAAGCACAACCTCAATACCAAGTGAACAAGCTCTTAATCTTCCATGGAGTCTAGGGTTTCAAAATGGAGAGGTGGATGCTGAAGGAGATGCCCTAAACCAATAGTTATAGCCTTTAAATATGGGGGGGGGGGGGGAATCCTAAAAATCACGGGCTTGGGCTGCAACAACTACCATGTTGAAAGACCCTAACTTTCGCATTTCTAAAAGGCCCAAACTTTCATACTTCACAATATTGTTACTCGAAATTACTTCAAAACATGCTACATGCATATTTATAAATAATATTTTACGTTGATAGTGTGATTACGAAAATTTTGGATACAAACCGACTAAGTTTTAGTATAATATTACAAAGTGTTATATTTATTACATAACTACCCAGGATATTATATTTTTATACATACGTAAACCCAAGTACAAAAGTAATAGTATAAACTATTCTAATTCTTCCAACAGTATATTACTGTATTGGATTCTCATTACCTGCAATTGTTAAACACTGAGAGGGGTAAGCGGTGACGCTAAGTGAGTTCAATAATAGATACAATATAATGTTATGCCATATATATCCTTCAATATGGCAGAAGAAAAGAGGAACAAGGAACAACAAAGGCATATGTGTATCATATGACAGGCTTTCCATATCAATCGATGATCTGATTCAATAATATATAATCAATGAGATATAACAATATCAACTACTTGATATACATCAATAACACTTTGGCCCAAATGGCACAGAAGACATACAATTTCAGATTATCATTTTGCTAGAATATACAGGCTTTCAGCCCTACATAGCCCTCTTCCAATACCAGAAGTGATACGAGTCATGCTCTACATGGCTAAAGGCACAAAGCCAATACCATAAGTGATACGAGACATGCTCTACCTGGATAAAGACATAAATCTGATGCCAGAATAATAGGAGACATGCTCTACATGGCCAAAGGCTCAAAGTCAATACCAGAAGTGATACGAGACACGCTCTACATGATCAATGATATAAAAATCAAGATAACACAGGAAAGCACATAGAACATATAACACATAACATACAATTGTTCCTATATATTGAACTCACCGTGAAATAACTGGGGATTAATTTGGGCAGCACTTCGACTCTAAATATGACTTTCTGTGACGAAACCGAGGATTTTAGTTGAAAACCGGCCTTACTCGAGCAGAGTTTCAGCTAGAAAATATGATTTTCTCGGGAACTTCGGAGCGTCGGGACTTACTTCGGGTGTCGGGGATGATACCGGGACTTCGGGGGGTGTTAGAGGGGCTTGAGAGAGGCTAGAGATTGAATGAGAGTGAGAATTTGTAACATAAACCCGTAGGGCTTGATTTCTATTTATAGGCTGAAAATCGACTCTCAATTCGTGAACCATGTATGTTCACGTCGTGACTCGTGACTTTAATCCTGGTCATCCCCTAGGCTTGTCGTTTGTCTTTTAGGCTTGAAAAGCGCCGTTCACTCGATCTTTACCATTGTACTACTATTAACGAGACATTCAATTCTCATTTAGGTTGTGTCGGCTAAAAATCACTCGATCTTTATTTCGAGTTTTTAGTTGTCTACTGCTATACCGAAACTTAGAAAAATCATAACTTCCTAATACGAAGTCAGATTTAGACGTTCTTTTTATGAAGGCTCTCGGTTTAACGAATACTAAGACTTTCATTTAGATTACTAAGGCTAAAAAGTAGTTTATCAAAAACTCACTTTTTACACTATACGACGTTCTGCTGGTTTTGTCTCGAAACTTCGATTGGTCATAACTTCTTCGTTATAACTCGGATTTCGATGAGGTTTTCGCCTAAATGTTTCTAACGGGATTCTCTACAACTTTCAATAATAAAATTTTACTTATTTCAAAATTTATATTTTCGTTAAATTTCAATATTATATTGGAATCTCATAAGACTTCCAATATTTTCGAGTTATTCTAAACATAGTTTTACTTTGTTTCTAGTAAAAACTATCTGTTAGAACTCAATACTCAAAATCACATAATATTTCATAATAGTTTTCATTACAAAACACGATTTCAAAACGTATATGTTACACATGTCGTGGCCAATACCTTGCGACACCGTGGCAAATGAGCCAAACACGCTCTTCATTAGATTTCCATGCCACGTTGTGGTCATCAACCCACCATGCCTTGGCATATGATTTTCTCCAAAAACCATAACTTTGGCTCATTCAAGACTTTGGCTGATCATTTTGGAAAACGGGTGTTACAGAACACATGAATATGAATTGAATTAATATGAATCGAATATGAACATATGGACATTGAAGTAACAAATAAAACTACAATAAAAAATTATTCTAGATTGAACTAACATATTGAATAAAAAATTGTTATAAAATAACACCAAACTATTCTATTATTCAATTTATAACTATGAATTAGTTGAATATGAAATTCATCTTCCATGTCAAGACTTCAATATTCTTCATCTCCAAATTGATTAAATTCACCGTAGTCTGTACAATTAACATCTTCAAGTCTTTGAATCCAGTCATTATTGTTCTTCATCTTCCTGCAACTAAATTCAAAATGAGGTTGAAAGTTGAACATATAGATGTATATGAAAGTTGAAGAAGAAGAAGATAGTAATTTATATAAATTCAAGATAAAATTTACATCTTGAACATGTTGAATATGTATTTGAAAGTTGAAGAATATAGTAACGTGTATAAATTCAAGATGTAGTTTAAAGTTGAACATATTCAAGTATGTATAATTAGGTTTGTTGTTGGTTTTCAGAAAACTCATCGTCTTCCTCTATTTTTTAGTCAAAAACTCCATCTTCTTCGTTTGCACTAAATTGGGGTTTTATAATTTTGAAATTTCAAGATTTGGATGACTTATCCATGTAAATTAGCTAAGTTAGGGTAATGTAGTTTGGTTTTTTCTAATCTGAAATACATTGAATAACTTCTAAACGGTTTATTGATTTTGTTTGGGATTTGGTTTCTTTATTTTTAAGATCATGTGGTTACATGGTGGTGGTTATGTGTGTTGAATATAGCGACATTGATGAGTGTGAGTGTGTGTATGTGTGTTTAATTAACAATTGCTTCAGATTTGTGTAAAAATGTTTTAGCTTTCAAGAGTGAGTGTGTGTATTTAATAAAAAGATGCTTCAGATTTGAATCCAACTACAATTTCATTCATGAGTTCATCTTGGAGTAAAAATGCTTCGGATTGGGTGCTCATTGTATGCTTTTCGTAAGCAGAAAGATTTTTTTTTTGGCTAAGTCATACTTGTGACTGGTTCATTCATGAGTTCGTCGTGAAACCCAGAGAAAGTTTTGGTGGTAAATCTAGCAAATGACAGACAAATTTGATGATGGCTTTTGGTGGATGTCCGGGTTTTGCTTGCTTTCTCCATTATGTGTGTGTGAGAGAGATATTAAAAAAAATCTTTAAAATAAGAAAGAAGGTATAATAATCTTTTTAGTTTAGACAAATACCAAAATTACAAATAAATTTTCTGAAAAAACCCGTTCATCCAATTTTTTAACAAATTTTGATCTTTTAAAATATTATATGGACAATTTTTACAATTTTGTTAAGATGTTAAACTACAAGATCGGGACAAAAGCCACCGACAGTAGATTTTTTTTTTTTTTTTTTTTTTTTTTTTGTTAAAACAGTGAGAAATTCCATGATTTATAACGAGGGAGAGATGCATCGTGTTCCGTAGCCGAGATGTTTTTATGTGCTTTTGGACTGAATCGTATCTAAATCCAACAAGGGCCTCGTTTTACGTCATACATCCGACAGCATCTCCTCCATTCCTCGGTGAAGATGCGGTGGTTGTTAGTTGGTAGATCAAGGAGGAAGCCGGTGTCACTCCACTGCCTTCTCATCGCGTCTGCAACTTTCACCTGTATCGGCATCTTATTCCTCACTCTCCGTTCTCTCGACGATCCGACTCCGTCATCATTCACCACACACCACTTCACTACCACCGTCACTCAACCGGAAGATGAAAAGCAAATTACAAAAACCAAAGGATGCGCTACGGTGGAAGAGATGGGCGATGATTTCCGAGGTGGATTTCTTGAGCAGAGTCTCCGCGTTAGAAATATCATTCAACGTCACTTCGATCTTAACGGTATCCGATTAAACTTCCTTCTACTTACCTTTAAATCGTTAAACATTTCACATCTGTGCTTCACAAGCTTCACTTTGAATCGTGAATTCATCATCGATTTGCTACAATACACATTTGATTTTAGAAATTCAAACCTACTACTCTCAGATTGAATTAACATGTGTGTAATGGAATTCAAACTGTTATTATTGCAATTTACAGGTGCTGCTAGAATCCGAAGTCTTCCACCAGAGGAATTCTGCAGACAAAGATTTGTGATCGCAAAAGCATCAGAAGCAGGTTTTGGAAACGAAATGTACAAGATTCTAACAGCAGCAGCATTGAGTGTAATCTTGAACCGATCACTGATAATTGGACAAACCAGGCATATTGGTTCTATCTCAATCCTTTCTATAATTCAATTCAATATAAACATTTTACATTTTTACCCGATGCTTGTAAATGAATCTAATAATACATTCTTTCAGGGGAAAATATCCTTTTGGGGAGTACATATCGTATACCAATACTTCTTTCACCCTGAATGAAGTCAAACATCTATGGAGACAAAATGGATGTTTGACCACTTACGGGAAGCATTTGGTTATGAGAATTGATGATTTTCAAAGGCCATTAAAGACAAATGTTCTTTGTAGCAATTGGAGGGAGTGGGAAGAGCCTATAATATGGTAAAATTACGATACCGTCCCTCACTTTCTGTGTGTTTGTAGGCTTTTTAAATTAAATTTAATTTTGTGATTTGGTTGCAGGTTTCAGAATACTACAGATGCAGTGGCAGCTCAGTTTTTTCTAAAGAATGTTCATGTTGAGATGAGAAAGGCTGCTTCTGAGCTCTTTGGGCAACCTGAAAACACTCATAGGCCTAATGTGTTTGGGGAGTTGATGAGAATTCTCATATCTCCTACAGAAAAAGTAAAGCAAGCTGTTGATTTGGTTCTTGGTGGAGGGTTGGATCCTGATATTACATTGCATATGAGGATGCTTATGAACAGGTGTCTAAATTGCACTTTTAGTTATACAAAATTGGTAAAAAAAGAAAGTGAAACATTGTTGAATAAACTGGGAAAAGTATGAAATGTTGTTGTGTGATTACACGTTTAACCCTAATAATTCCAATCCTCATGGAACTAGCCATGCATACCATGCTTCTTGTTTGACATTTGAAATTTGTTTTGTTTTCAGGTCTGTGAGAGCATTACAAGCAGCATTGGATTGTACAAGAAAAGTGATGCAGAATGCACAATTAGGTTCCAGACCTAGGTTGGTTTTAGTTTCAGATACTCCCTCATTGGTGGAGGATGTGAAATTAAATTTTGATAGTTTTGCAGAGGTAATTAATTTGTATGAATTTTTTTTTTAACTGTATTTGTCAAAAAAATACTGTAGTGGATGGGACTAGACAAGCTTTCTAGGACTAACTTTGATGATGAGGAAGATATTCTTGTTGGAGTCCGTGTCCGATATTTTTTGGGTGGGATAAAAAATTACATGCCAAACATAGATTCAATCTAATGGATGCCAAACACAGTATAACTTGTTCAGTTCTATGTAACAAATGTTGCCTTACAAAATGTGACAATGTGTTGAAGATCAATTAAATGTTTTTTGTCCGTTGTAATTTATTTATGGTTTTTTGCAGGTTGTTCATTTTGACTATGAAAGTTATGATGGAGAATTAAGTGGCCAAAACCGTTTGCATAATTTAAATTTTAGGACAAAGGATTGGGGACCCGCACCCAGATGGGTTGCGTTTGTCGACTTTTTTCTCGCATCACGTGCCAGGCAAGCGGTAATTTCTGGGGCCCACAGACGTGTTGGGACAACCTACGTACAGTTGATTGCTGCTTTAGCCGCTGCAAATTCAGCTGGTATTTTCCCTCATTTACCATCGTTTTTAGGCGGTTTTAGCCACAGACGTGATGAGTGGTATTCTTGACTTTTGCACACACAAGATATTTGTTAGGAAAATGATCTCAAAGATTCCCAACAATGGGCCTAATGAAAAATAATAGAGAAATAACAACACAATAATATATGTGAAATGATGAGTGGTATTCTTGACTTTTGCACACACAAGATATTTGTTAGGAAAATGATCTCAAAGATTCCCAACAATGGGCCTAATGAAAAATAATAGAGAAATAACAACACAATAATATATGTGAAAACTCCAAAACCAGAGAAAAATCATAAGCCTTGTCAAAACAATTCACTATATGACAAATTTTTACAATCACATAGGCTAATCTTAAAGCCAACACCCAATTTCACCTATACCCTCAGAAAGATTTAATCCACACTTTTGACACTCTAAAACAAGCTGAAACTAAGAATCGAATACGTAAAATGTACTTTGCTTTAGGGCAATTTGAAAACAAAATCTTGGGTTTCTTTTTTAGTCACAGAGCCCCCTCCACCTTTTCTACTACAGAATTTATGGGACAATTACTCTGCTATTTAAGTCAAATTTTAACAAGATCTACGAGTCACTGTTCTACCTTTTTTAATAGGACAAAAAAAAAACAATTTTTGTCTTATTGACATCAGTCTTAGTATGTGTCATGCATGATACACAATATAACCTATTCTGTTAAGCATAACAAACCAAGCTTTAGAAACCGTGTCTTTTTGTCTTTTTCTGTAGCTAACAGACTTTTTTGTGGCAGATAATGTTGGTGGTAATTCGAGTTTCTCATTCTTCAGTAGTTTTCAGAGTACTCTAATTTCGGAAGGATTGAGTAATCAGGTAGGTTGGGGGCATATTTGGAATAGATTTTCAGGTCCCTTAAGTTGTGGAAACCAAACGAATCAATGTGCTTACACACCATTGTTACCTTCTGCGTGGTGGGATGGTTTGTGGCAATCGCCTACTCTTCGGGATATCCGTAAAATGGAAGCTTATGGCATTCGATTATCGGGATTTGGTACAGTTGATGAAAATCAACTTCTTTCTTTTTGTAACACTAGGAAAGAATTTGGGAAATTCGTTACCCTTGTATAAATGTATTTTTTTTCAAGTTTAATGAAAAGTGACATCACGATATTTGATTTAGAGTTTGGTATAAGTTTAATTCTTGTTGTTTATGTTAGTTATTTTATTTTTGGTTTATATTTGGAATACGTGGATGATACGTTTACACTTTTTGATTGACTTTTAATCGTCAAATATTTGGATATGTTTAACTTTTATATATAAAGACAATAGAAAAAGATTGTTTTTCGTCGTCAAAGTTTCTTAGAAAGTCTATGCGTTAGGGGCTAGACATAAAATTTCCCATATATTGCTGCAAGCTGCAAGATGCATTCAGAGGTTTTAAAATGTTCATAATATATGCCCAACTTCAAAGTTGCCTAGAATGATGGAAAATAGAGAACGGTGGAGATAAGTTGTGTATAGAGGAGAAGCTGCAAATATTTTTTGCAATTTTATAAGAGGCACTTGAAGCCCTTTAAATTAGGGGTGAGCGTGTTTGGACACCCGGTTCCGGTTGGTTTACAAGAAGAGGCCAGGTTTCGCTTCTTAGTATTGTCCAAATTCGGTTTAGTTTTTTTACTGGTTTGATCTAACCGGTTTTGGGTAGAAAGCGGTTTGAACCGGAACTTTAAAATGATTTTTTTTGTATTCGGTGAAATTTTAAAACATGTATATTTCATTTATTTGAATTTGAATTGACATGCGGTTTTTTACAGAGTGTAGTTTAGAGTTTATAAATGGTTTTAAGCTATAATTTTGTGAAATTTTGGTTTCATATTCATAAATTACAGTTCCCGAAGTCGGGATATCAAAACACGAAATTTTCCGCTTTTCAACTTATTTGTTTTATATTCTATGAAAATTTTAAAACATGTATATCTCATTTGTTCAAAGTCAGATTGACATACGGTTTTTTCAGTATGTGGTTTATAGTTTGTACATATTTTGGACTATAATTTTGTCATATTTGGTTTCATAGACTTATAGTCCCCAAAAGTCGGGATAAGTAATCATAAAGTATTTCTTTTAACTAAAATAAAAATTTCAACTAAAAATTCTCTTTCGAATATAAAATGAACAATCAAACCCAAATATTACCACTTATCTCTGAGAGGCTTAGTGACTAATCACAACACTCACCCATTATACAAATCATATGCATTTTTACAGCGTACACATAAACATCAAGGCATAATCACATAAAACTGTACACATAACATATGATATCATACATAGCCCCAGCCAACTAGATTCCCTAAGGGGCTAGTCTCACTTGACCTAATATTACTGTAACGCCTCAAAAATCACAACCAATTTAAACTTTTCAAAACAACTCATTTACTATTAAAAGTGATTACAAAACCATAGTTTCCAAAATATCATTTAAAATCAGAGTTTCCCAAGATCAACAACATAAAATCAGAATGTGTACGGTCACACATTCGCCTTCCCATGATCCTCGGAAGTACCTGAAACCATAACCCAAAAACTGTAAGCCGAAGCTTAATGAGTTTCCCCAAAGTACCACCACATAAATATAACAAACAACAACATGCATAAATGAGCCTTCAGCCTAACTGGACCGCATCGCAGGGCCTACAATCTATCCGGACCGCTCCCTAGCCTTCGACATGACTGGACTGGCTCATAGGGCCTACAACCTATCCGGACTGCTCGCCGAGCCTTCGGCTTGACTGAACCGCCTCGTAGGGCCTACAGTCTATCCGGACCGCCCCGAGTGTCTTGGCTTTCAGCACAAAGCAGGACCGCCTCAACCCAACAACACATAACATGTCGACATATACATAACAGATAAACATATAACCAGTTAACAGACAAATAGGTAGATCTACAGATCACCACCGCATGTAACATCCTATATACCGGGATACAAATCTAACAAATCACTACAACATAACAACATCCTATATACAAATCACTACAACATAACAACATACGGTAAACAAGGATATCAATCTAATGGGTCGGCCTTGGTGCCTTCGACCCGTAAGTACAGTGAGGAAAACTCATATCTCAATATAAACAATAGTTGATGAGGTTCTGACTCCGAATCTCAGCTCTAACCGTCACCTATCCATCCAAATGACCAATTCTCAAACATAATCCAAAATACCCTAGGGTCAACCCTAGTCAAAGTCAATAGTCAAGGTCCCATAATTCAATATCCCTTCCTAGTGGAGTACACCCTTCATTCCAAGAAAGTATGCCCATCGTACTCTGATGTTGACCAAAAAACGGGGTGTTGACCGCATACGTGCAGCGTACCTCCAGGTACGCCCAACATACGCAGTCTAGTCCCAAAACTCCATTAAGACCCTATTTCATTAAGCCCTTCCATCCAAAACTCATATCCAAGCCCAAAATGGTGTCCTAAGTAATAAAGATTCCAACTTTATTACATTACATGGCTATTAAGTGCTTAATGTCCAAAACCCTATGTTCTTAACCCAATAAGACCATCTAACACATGCATGGGTTACATACAACACTCAAGATCATATTGTTATGGTTCATAATAGCTCCATAATGGATAAAGTTTCCAACTTTATCAGTTAGAATGGTCCTAACAAACAAGATCTAGTCTTTAAGTCTCAAATGGGCCCAAAAAGTGTATTTTTTCAATTTAATCCATTAAGTCCAAGCCTCTAACCTTTAGATCTAAATCAAAATGATGTTTAGGTGGATAAAGTTTCTAAAAGCTCATAAACACTCAAAACTAGCTAGATCTAACAACTTCATCATCAAGATTCAAACCTTATACCTCTAGAAGAAAGATCAAGGTGAACAAAGTTTCGATCTACAAGCTCTAATGCAACCAACACTTCTTCAATGAGTTCCTTCTTCTTCAAGGTGCACCAAGAGCACTCTAAAGCACTTAAAAGCACCATTTTTTTTCTCACAAGGCTCAATCTAGGGTTAGGGTTTCAACAGAGGGTGTTGGAGAAGTAGAAGCTGAGAATGGAATGGGTTGGGGGAAGTTAAGGAGCTTAAATAGTGCTCAAACCATGAAAATAGGGTTTGGGCACTTATCACATACGCTAAGAGTACTCAATTTACGCCCAACGTACTCAGGCATACCCAGTACGCCCAGCGTACTCAATTTACACCCAACGTACACGGCTGACCAAAAAATCGTCCTAACTTCAAATGGCCATAACTTCATTGTTCCAACTCCGTTTTTGACGTTATTTATATCCACAGAAAGGTATTGAAGAGATATGAAATATTATCTAAATATCTTAGACTAAAAACTTCTCGAAAAAAAATCCATATTGTTGAGTATATTAGATTGCGTCATTGGGCTGTTTTGTTTATGTCCATTATGTTCACGGTATAGGACTGTCCAGTCGTATTTATGATTAGGATTATAGTATAAATAGTGCATGCATGCAACCTTAGTTGTTAATGTTGAATTAATCTTTTCATTGTAACCCTAGCACGCCTCTATAGTAGCAATTCTTTATAGAGTTCTTCTGAGGTTGTGGTTTATTAATCATTCTACATTTTTTATCCATATTGTGTTCTTGGTTTTTACATCGTGCAATACTTTACTTGTTATAATCTAATCTATACAAAAGGATTTTATTCCTAACAATTGGTATCAGAGCAGGAGGTTGTGTAAGTCATACACATCTCTTCTCTTTAAAGAAATCATTAGGGTTTTCGCTATTATCGAATCTGTAGGAGCCGTCACTACTTTATTAACGATACTCCGTGATATTGATATTACCTTAATACAATCCTATAAGTTTGATTCTTAACAGGTATCGATCAAGTCAACATGTCGCACGACGATTTTTCATCCAATCCAATCAACATCTCAAACAGCATAGGTTCAACCACTAGAATTCCAATTATATATCCTCAGGAGTATGAAGCATCATCTCTTCACTTTGAAGACTATGTTCTTGGCTTGAAAGACAATGGGTATTTGATATGGGAAGCAATAACTTTGGGTCATTTTGTTCACTCTGAAACCAAAAGGTTCATTAAAACTCAAAAGGAATACAATCAATTACTCATTGATATGAAGGAAGTTCCTAAGGATGAGAGAGACAAACTCACCAGTAACATTAAAGAAATGAGAGTTATAAGGTTCGCTTTTCAGTCTGATACATTCCGCTTGGTGAGTTCCTGTGAAAGTGCAAAAGAGATTTGGGACATGCTTAAAGAACTTTATTCCACAGATGCTGATCTCGAGCATTCCACTCAAACACTCCTGCTTTCGGAGTTTGGTGTCTTCAAACAGAAGCCAGAAGAGAATATAAGCCAGACTTTCAATAGATAAAATCATCTTCTTATTAGGATGATTAAGCATGGAATAGAACGAAAGCTGATCGAACAGAAGGTCACATTCATGAATGGTCTTAGACCTAAATGGATGGCAGTTGTCTCAACTGTTAAAGCACATGAACAGTTCAAGAATTACACATTAGCCAAACTTGTTGGCATTCTTAATTCACATGAAGTGTCCATTTTGGGGTCCTTAGCTCTCGTGGTGAAAGGCAAAAGTGTTCCAGAGGAAGAATCTGTAGCGGAACTCTCTGATTGTGATCTTTCAAGCGAAGATTATGCGTTGATGATCACGAATCCTAAGCGGTTTGCCAATAAGAAGTTTCCATCGACCAAGAACCAAAACTGGCAGGGAAGTTATAGTGTTGAGAAAGTGAAGGAGGAGAATAAAAGCGCTCCTAAGAAAGAAGAAGAGAAGAAGGAAAACAAGCTTACACGTGACTATGGCTATGACTGCAATTACTGTCATGGTAAAAATCATCTGGCGAAGGAGTGCATGCTAAGCAGGCTAAATGAGAAGAAAGAAGGAGAGGATGATGAAGCTTACCACATACGTAAGCTAGAAGAAATCAAGACGAAGAAGAAGACTAATGATAACTCAATGGTTGCTTTAATTGTGCAGGAAAATATAACAAAGGATGAGTTTGGAGGAGTGGAGATCTGGGCAACTGACTCTGAGGATGATGAAGTCCGCAAGCCCATGCATGGAAGGGATTTCGTTGCGAAAGAAGAAAGCTCGAAGTTCGCTAGAAGGTGTTTGATGGTGACCAATGGCAGGTCAACCAATAGTGGATATGGGGATGCAAATGGAAGAGTAGATGACAAGTGTTTCGCTGTGAAACCTGTTAGGGAGCAAATCAATGGGTGTGATCAACTGATCAAAAAGGTACACACCGTTCTTGAATCTCTTAACATACCTGTATCTAACTATGAAACTGAATTAAACGACTTAAAATTCATCTTTTCAAGTATAAGTAATAGTCTCAAACAAACTTGTCTGGTGAATGCTAGCCTAACTGATGAAATCAACAGGACATCATCCAAAAGTGAGGAGCGAAGGATGTGGATTGAGAAGATAGAGTTAGAGTTATCTAGGTCTAGAGATGAATCAATTTATTTGCAGAGGGATAATTTGAAAATTTTGAAACAAAGAAACATTTTTTGTTTGATTGCTAAACGTCTTTATACAAATATTACTCAGTTGCATTTAGATTGTGATAGAGGTAAAAAGATCCACAAAATGATCTTGCCTTTCCTTGAATTCAAGGAAGACGATATTGATGCTGATTGTTACGAATGTGAATCTATCGTCTCTTCAGACGAAACCTCTGAAGCATACAGAAGTGGACTGGACAAAATTGAATGCTTTATTAAGTCCAAAGACCATAAGGACATGTTGAAAAATTTGCTCGATGAAAATGACAGGTTGAAAATCAAGACCGAAACTGTACAGAAATTTGACTCGTTGAATTCCAAGTTAAGTTCAGAAAACAAAATCAATCTTGAAAATACATATGAATTTGACGAGGAAGGTGACATGAGCGAAATATCTATAGAGGATGAGGTTGACTGTTCTAAATTTGTGAAAAACGAACCTAAACCTGCAAAAGTCGTTATCTCTGAAAATTCAGTTGAATTTTTCACAAAATAAACCAAAAACACTAAAAGCGAAAGCAACTATTTTGCCGCTGGAGGACTAGACAAAAATCATACCATCGAACTAACGTCCATTGTTAATGAAGAAAATAAAGATGGTTGTGATGAGCTCTTCTGGTCTGCACTAATTGATAATGCAGATGAAACGCAAGGTCTTTATGAAAGAACTTCTTGGAGAGTTAAAGGACGTCATGTTCCAAAGCCAATAAATAAGCCTTTGAGTTTTGAAAAAGGCAGTCCAAGTGGACTAAGGAATTTCTAAGCAAAGCTCATTTTGGAAGGAGCGAATCTCATGCAAGTGAACCGAAGCGAAAGGCGAATATTCACAAGTCTTCAAAACAACTTGCTGAGCAAAAACGTCAGAGGAATCAAAGATATCAGAAGAATCTCAATGAAAGGAAGTAGTTTTGGCAATCCCAAAACACTAACTACATTCGCAAAGAAAAAGCTTCAAATGGAAAAGCGAAAGCTAGTTTGCTTGTCAGTCAGTGCTCACACTATCATTATTGCTATCAGAAGAAGCAATCAAAGAATTTTGCTTCAATATCTTCTTCAGCGAAATTAAGCGAGAGACCAAAATCGCATTTTCCTCAACCCGCAAAAACTTTACCCAAGGATGTCAAAGGAAAGGGAAAGCTAGTCGAAGAGACTAAAGCTCAAACTAAAGAGTCGGCATCTAATTCTAAGAAAGCTGAGAAAGAATTCGTCAAAATCAAATCAAAAATAAAAGAAAACAATCTAATTTAAAGGATACGAAACTCAAAGATAATAAGATCTAAGTTATTACCATTAAAAGGAAAGATCAAACCACTTTAATTAAGCGAACTTATTTAGTTGATCTCACTATAACTTTTCCTCATTCTGTAAAGGCCTCATCAAGACCCAAGCAACTTTGGGTTCCTAAATATGCTTAATTTTTACAGGTTATAAGTGACGAGCAGTTCGACAACGATGGTACATTAATAGTGGCTGCTCGCGTCACATGACTGGGAGGAAGGAAGAATGAGGGAGTTTCGTGCTTTGAAAGATGGCGGAAATGTAAAGTATGGAAACAACCCATTTAGAACAATCAAAGGCTATGGGATGATATCAAACGAAGATTTCTCAATAAGAAAAGTGGCTTACGTGGAAGGACTACAACACAACTTGATTAGTGTTTCTCAATTGGTTATGGGAACAGGGTTAAAAGTAAGCTTTGATGACGAAGGTTCTGAGATTATCGAGAAGGAAACAAAAGTTGTTCTTTTAAAGTCTCTAAGGAAAGGCAAAATGTATCCTCTAAATTTGAATCCGATAAGAGGAAAACTTGTTGTCTTCCTGCTAACAAAAGTCACTCCGATGATAGCTGGCTATGGCACCGACGACTCTCGCACCTAAATTTCAAGGATATCAACAAGCACGTGCTTGGTGATCATGTGAGAGGGCTTCCTCTATTAATGTTCGATAAGGATCACTTATGCGCGACATGTGAAATGGGGAAGCAAAGTAGGAAAAGCCATCCCACTCGAGTAAACACAAAAATCATCGAATCTTTAGAACGTCTACACGTAGACCTTTGTGGACCTTCTGCAATCGAAACTGTCGGTGATAGTAAGTATATACTAGTTATAGTTGATGATTTTTTACATTTCACTTGGATGTTCTTTTTTAAACAGAAATCTGAGGCAACTCCTACACTCAAAAGTTTTATTAAGAAAGTTGAGCTTCAACTGCGAAAGTTAGTTCGCAATATTCGCAACGATAATGGACTGGAATTAAAAAATCAAGAATTCGAAGAATTTCTGGACGATAAAGGAGCGACACACAATTTCTATGCTCCTTATACTCATCAACAGAATGGTGTAGTTGAAAGGTGAAACCGTTCTTTATGTGAAGCTGCACGAACTATGCTTACCTTCACTTCGCTTCCTCTGTATTTCTGGGCTGATGCTATTGCAACTGCATGCTTTACCCAAAACAAATCCTTTTTGAATAATAGATTCTCTCTTACTCCATATGAAATCATTAACAATCGCAAACCTAACGTTAAGTTTTTCCATATATTTGGTTCCAGGTGTTTCATCTTCAATTCCAAGAAAAACCGGAACAAATTCGATGCAAAAGTTGATGAAGGTATATTCTTGGGGTATTCGCTAAATTCTAAGGCATTTAGAGTTCTCAACAAGCGAACAAAGAAGATAGAGGAGACCTACTATGTCACCTTTGATGATAACTATCTAAAGAAAACTCAGCAATACGACAGTCTATCGGAGGAGATCTTCCCAAAGCCGAGTCCAGTAATTGTTCCTATTTCAACTCTTTATGATGAGTTTATACTTCTCTTCGATGAATTAGAAAAGGCCATATCCTCTAAACCTAAAGCAACAGACAATAAAGAAGATGAGTTCAAGAAAATCATCGACAATGTTGTGAAAAATATGGCAAACGAACCTCCCACTTCAGGAAAATCTCCTAGTTCGAACAAACCTCCAAGTTCAAGCGAAGCAACAAAAACAAACACACCATTGCATGGGGAGGGTTGGTCTTCATCTTCTAAACCTAATGTTCCTTTCAAGGGGGAGAATCCATTTCCAAACATTACCCCTGAACATCCAGTTGAGGGGGAGCACTCTGAACCTGAGGAGGAAGAACCATCATCATTCGAGGGGGGAAATAAAGAAGTGAATGATGATTCGGATGTACAATCTGAATTCTAGGAAGTAAATACTGAACTGGATCCTTCTTATGATCCAAATTATCCTCCACTAACGAAATGGACCAGAGATCATCCAAAAGCTCAAGTCATAGGTGAATCGTCTGCAGGTGTCCTCACACGATCTCAGTTAAAAGCGAAGCAAAATGCATTATTCTCTAAGGTGGAATTCTGTATGTTCAACTCATTCGTCTCTAAGGTTGAACCCAAAACCTTCAACACAACTCTTGATCATTCTGATTGGGTGCAAGCGATGCAAAACGAACTCAATGAGTTTGAGCGAAACAAGGTCTGGAGATTAATACCAACTCCACCAGATGCATCGGTTGTTGGTTTAAAATGGGTATTTCACAATAAGGTGGATAAAGAAGGCAATGTGATAAGGAATAAGGCAAGACTGGTAGTCAAGGGATACTGCCCAGGAAGAAGGAATCGACTATGAAGAAACCTTCACTCCAGTAGCAAGGTTAGAATCTGTCCGTATTTTTTTGGCATATGCAGCACACAAGAATTTTGAGGTGTTTCAAATGGATGTCAAGTGTGCTTTCCTGAATGGAGAACTGGAAGAGACTGTATATGTCGAGCAACCACCGGGTTTCATGAACGAGAAATTTCCTAATCACTGCTATATTTTGGAGAAAGTAGTCTATGGTCTAAAGAAAGCACCTAGAGCCCGGTATGAAACTCTAACTCGCTTTCTCAAGATGTCAAAATTCAAGCAAGGTTCGGTTGACCCAAACTTCTTTCACAAGAAAGAGGGTGACCACCTAATGATTGTCCAAATTTATGTTGATGACATCATATTTGGTTCTATGAAGCCTAGCTTAACAGTTGAGTTTCGCAAGTTGATGGAAATTAAATTTGAGATGAGTTTAATGGGTCCAATTAACTTTTTCCTTGGACTGAATATTAGACAGGGACCAGAAGGCATTTTCATAAATCAAAAGGCTTACACCAAGACCTTGCTGGCAAAGTTTGGCATGATGGGAGATTCTAGAGTGAAAGTTCCAATGGCATTCGGAAAAAAATTGATACCATCTCTGGAAAAACCAGCTGCTGATATGACTCTGTATCGTCAGATGATAGGGTTATTAATGTATCTAACAACTAGTAGACCATACATTATGTTTTCTGTTTGTTATTTTGCTAGGTTTTAGGCTAAATCATGTGAACCTCACATGATGGCAGTAAAGAACATCTTCAAATACCTGAAACGAACTTCATGTCTTGGCATATGGTATCCAGTGAAATCAGGGTTCTTTGTTCAAGCATTCTCAGATGCTGATCTTGGAGGATGTGGATTAGATAGAAAAAGCACTACTGGCGGGTGTCAATTTCTTGATGGCAAACTCGTCAGTTGGTAGTCCAAGAAACAAACATGTGTATCCCTATCTACATCCGAAGCTGAATATATAGCTGCTGCATCTTGTGCTTCACAGGTCATTTGGATTCAAATCCAATTAAGAGACTATGGCTTGAACATGAAATGAATTCCTCTATACTGTGACTCAGAAAGTGTCATTCGCATTTTTCATAATCCAGTGAAACACTCAAAGACAAAACACATTGCACGGAGGTATCACTTCATCAAGGATCACGTAGAAGATGGCAATGTTGAAATACACTTCGTTCGGTCCTCTGATCAACTAGCTGACATATTCACAAAAGCCTTGCCTGAAGCATCGTTTAATAGAATACTACAAGGCTTAGGAATGATGGAAGCTGAATCTGTTCCAAAACCACCTTCACTTTCATGAGAATCACCTTCGTTTTGTAAGAATTTGTAAAGCGAAATGAGGCGAACGCTCGCTCTATTTCGTTTCCGATTATTTCGGGACATGAAATGGACCGAACTCTCGCTCCAATTCACTTCACTCATTATCTATAAGCGAACTCTTGGTTGATTAATCCACTTACTCATTGGTTTGGAACTCCTATATCCTTTTGTACTTTATGTATACTATTTCGTTTAAGCATATCTTATATTTCTGTTTTCATTTCTTTTTCAGAAAATCCATAAAAATATTTTAAATCTTTGTTTTTATTTTTCAAAAAAAAAACTAACAAAAATATTTTCTTATGTGTTTAGTTTTATTTCTTTTCTTTTTCACAAAAATTCAAAATACCAAAAAAATATAATAGCGAAGCTTATGACAATCTGTATCTAGAGTAACTCAAATTCGCTCTATGGGGCAGGTATAAACTTTTTTATTTATGTATTACCTAAGTGTCCCTAGAAGCATGCTGCTATATGTTGTCTAAAGCCTCAACGACTCTATGTGAAGCCTTACTAATTTGATATATACAAATCGTTTCTTCCCAATTAGGCCGCTACATTCACATTATTCATGAGCTACCTTACCCTTCTCGCATTAAGTAAAGAGTTATTTGCATGGTCACTTTCGCATTGCAGAGGTACTTTAGTTTCTTAAACTACCTCAACACTTTTCTTCATCAACTTCGTTTCATATACGTGACCCTTGAGACTCTCAGCATTTACCACTGAGGTTTATGGTCTCACAACATCTGTGTTGATGATCTTAGTTTCATTTACCACGTACTAAGTGAGACCCAAAAATCCAATGCATAATGAATTGATGGTGAATGATTGAAAGTTCTAGCTTTTCACATATGATTTAATGAAAGCCATTATGGTTTGTTCCACGAAATCTCTTTTATTTTTGTGAGATCTTTATGGAATGCTCTAACACTAAGACATATCTTCCCAAAAGATCCAGTTTCATTTTTGTTTTTGAGATTTCTAAAATTTTCCCATGTCACTATAAAATTATCAAATCTACTTGTTGTCATAGGCTACACTAGCCACACAAGTACTTCATCCAACTTTTGTTCTTATATCAAGTTCGTAGTTTGGTTGAAGCGAAAGCCACCCTTAAAGTCATAATTAAAAGATGTCTTTCAATGTTTCTTAACAAACATTTGATCGTACTTCAACGGGAAACCACACAGACATTTCTCAGTCTCTCTTGACTTTGAAAGAAGAGATTTGTGCTCGGGATCCTCAGTTTCATGTCTCTAATGACATCACTTAAATCCCATAGATATAACTTGTTTTATTTCTTTTTGTTTGACACACACTTGCACGAAAGTCTATTATTGACTTTCCAGAAGTCATGTTCGTGGTAATTCTGGATCTTTCATTTTAACAGGATCTTATAATATATCGCTTCCACATGGGCTTATTCAGGCGAAAGGATCTTCGTTTATTAACTTAGAATATGAAGCATTAAAGGATAATATGAAGAGGCGGTGAATGGATAAGATTTCAAACTAAAGTCGCGTGAATTTGAAACCTCACCATTCGTCACGCTGCCTGACACGCTTTTCGGGATGACAATTGTCAAATCATGCCTTTTTAGGTGTTGTTTACGAGACCTTTATCCAATCGACGATTCAATTCTCTCTCTTGGGCGATTGTATAAAAGGGTTATCGATTATTACGTTCTATTTTACCATTTTCAAATACTTTCAAGAACCCTAAAAAGCGATTTTCCCTGTTCATCTTCTCCAAACACCTGCAACAATGGTCGACTCTTCATCTTTTCAAGATCAAACCGCTCAATCCTCTTTTCTCTCAATCAAGCCAAATCAAAATCTGATCTTGGATCTTGCACCATTCAAGTACGATTCCTACATGCTGCCTATAGTGGAATGTCTCAAGTACTCACCGCTAGTCACTACCCTAACCAAGGTTGAGTTGGTTCCAATGTCAATCCTTTCCAAGGGTTATTCCACTGTGATGTACCTGAAGTAAGTGGAGAAGATCATATTCGAGATATTTGACAAGAAAGCTTCGATTTCAAAAGGTCGATTTTGCTAACTGCTAGGGCTAACTTACGATGACTCCATGGTCAACCCAGAGTCAATCTCTACTACCTAAATCTTTGAGATGTTCTATTACATGGGGTATGCCAACATTCTTACCACGATCACAACGTTCAAGAAATCTTCTCTGCCACCATAATGGAATGGTTTGCTCACTCTCATCTTCAAAGCATTTTCTGAGAGGGTTGATGGGTCAGACTGTGCCAACAAACTGTTTATGAAAATCTTTTATGGCCTCTACCATGGGATTAACCTTGACTATGACTCAGTATTGTGGGCTCAGTTGGTACAGAGTATGAACTCTTCTTCAAGGCACGGTGAAATTTCTTGTGGTTGTTTTTGGACCATAGTGGTGCAAAGGGCAATTGAAAATTTTAATGTACCTGTCATGGAGGATTCATTGAAAGCCTCTATCACCACATTCCACACAACGAAGATCATCATCTCATACAACTACAAATTTTCCTTCATAGGATCAATTCCTGAATCCATGTTTCGAAGTGTGTCTTGGGCAAGTATTATTTTTAAGTCCTACAAGATGAAACCAGTTTCTGGCCCAAGAGAAATATCTCCTGAGATGCAAAAATCTTTGGACGATGATGATAAACCCAAAAAGGGAGGAAAGAAGGGAGATAAGAAGAAAGGGGTTTCTAAAGGTCCATCAACAAAAGTCTCCAACCCCAAGAAGCTAAAGACCCAAGGTGCAGTTCCTTCTGCTCCAAAGAAGCGAAAGTTAAGAAAGTTGACTCTGCAGCCTAGCTTCTCTTCCACCAGCGATTCTGAATATGTTCCTAAAGGAACTGCTATTGAAGAATTAAGCGAAAGTGAAGACTCCCAATCTGAGGATTCGCTCTGTGGTAATTCGCCTCCAACATCACCAATCAAAGAGGTAAATCTCAATGATAAGATTCCAACTCCACCTCCTTCTCCCACTCACACCTCCATTGCCATTACTATCGCACCTTGTCCACCTCTTGTATTTACTCAACCTATCCCAACTTTATCTCCACCACCACTTGTTACTGTGATTTCTCAACCAGTCACCACTGACCCTCCACCCGTTTTGTCTCAACCACAATCAACTATTCCCATTTCCACCCCTATCTTCGTTGATTCAACCATTGCTCCTACTATCTCTATCCAACCTTTTGTTTCTGTCAACGTATCTGATACAGGGGCTGAACCTTCAGGTTTTTCAACTCATCTTTCACCTCCTATTTCCCCTATTAACCGTGATAATCCAGACATGGTCTTCTGTGATGACAAAGAGGAATATATTGAAGGTTTTACTTACAGTCCCTTCCAAATTAGGACTGAGAAGGATGGTGTAGAACACGTAACAACAGAGCAACTTCAATGTCTATATGACAAGATTGACCAGTTGCTTCAATGTACCAAAGCATTGTCTACTGACGATTATGCCAAAGCAGTTGTGGATTCTCTCTTTGAGCGAATCATGAAACAACATATTGCCTCTGTTGAAACCTCGAATAAATTTGTTGCTGATTCTGTTGGGGTTTGCAAGTCCACGACCGAGAAAGTTGATAAACTAATTGAGAAGACCAATGCCTTCATGGAAAACTTCCAAAACACCTATAATTCCAACACTACATCCGCCAATAAAGCATTGAAGAGTTTGGGGTCTCTCTTTAAGACTGAAAAGACGAAACTCCAAGAGCTTCGGTCTGGTCTTAAAACTGACAATGAATCCTTTCAAGCTGCTCTTTCGTCTCAGGTTTCTCAAATTAAAGACAAACTTGTGAAGGAAAGCTCTCTTAAGGATTCTCTCACTCTTAAAACCGAAGAAGCCAAGGTGTTAAGCACCAAACTTGAAGCTTCGGAGAAAAAGTCAATGATCTGTTATCTGAGAGGGCAGTCATGCGAAGTTGTATCTCTGATTTTACTAGCATGCTCGCGGATATCACTGAGATCAGGGACTCCATGATCACCATCACCATGTGTAAGCATCTGCAAGAGAAGTTAAAGCCTATCTTTGCCATGCTTCATTGCCTTGAAGGTGTTTCTGATCAAGACTTTAATTCGAACCAAGGGGGAGAAAGGATGACTGGTGGTGGATCAAGAAAAGAGCAGATGGCTAGTGGATCACGAAAGGTAGAACCAAAAGCGCCTAAACCTCCTGTCAAGCTAATTGTCAAGCCAGAACCGAAAGACAAGGAAACTCTGTTTCATGATGAACCAATCATTGACAATGACAGCGAAGAAGAAATTACTGAAGAATAACTAAAAAGGTGAAAACTTCATGAAGCCGAAATGGATGAGCATCAGCGAATCATCCGTGAAGCTGAAGAGAAAGAAAGGGCTGAGAAAGAAGCACAGGCTACTCTACAGAGTAAAAAGTTGTTGTTTCCCAAGTGGACTCTCAAGCGAATCCAGTGTGATGTTGTCGGTCTTACAAGCCAATATTGGTTGGAACCTGTAGTTTCGTTTGAGCTTCAGAACACACGAAACTCCCAACTTGATATGCCCATTACTCCAAAAG
Source organism: Lactuca serriola (assembly GCF_051521515.1). Classification (NCBI taxonomy): domain Eukaryota; kingdom Viridiplantae; phylum Streptophyta; class Magnoliopsida; order Asterales; family Asteraceae; genus Lactuca; species Lactuca serriola. The sequence goes on from NC_136410.1 coordinate 203,930,042, forward strand.
CTTTCCGTTTTCGTGCTTTTTTTTAAAGTATCGCATGCTCCTATCACAGACAGTGGAGCTAATCATATGCTTTTCTCTTTCTATCTTAAGCATATGAAGCCCCAATATGAAACTTTGTCATTAAGCAAGATTACAGGTGTGAAAGTTATAGGACCAATTGAGACTGATAGCTTTCCAAATGCTAGGTTTAAAGTAGCGAGAGGTTCAGCCAATCAATGCTTCGAGTTTACTCTTGCAGACCTTCCATGCATTAACCCAAATGACTGGTTCGCTCTTTACAACATGTTACTGAAGAACAAGGAAAAGTATGAACGTGTCATGTCTCATCTCAAAATTATGATACAGTCCTACATCCAAGAGTTTGGGGAGATGGATGCTGAAGTTTCTGCGATCTTGCGAAAGAGACCTTCGGCTGTTCTCAAGGAAAATTTGAGGGATTTTGAAAAATTGAATCTAGGGAAACTCTAAAGTGGAAATTGGTTTGTGGTTTATTCTGCTAGGGAACGATCTAGAGCAGATTTTCGTAAAGGTTGCTTCTATCTTTCATATACGCATCTCTACACCACAACCTTTCTTGAGTTTATTTTGTAGCAAGTGAGCAAGTTCAGAGGCAACAAGAAAGATGATATCAAGTGCTTCTCTGAGCAAGTTCGTCAAGCGATTTATGCGATGATATTAAAGTTGTATGAAGTACAGAAACGAATCCAAGGCTGGAAGATTCGGGCCTCAATTGACACAAAGGGGGAGATTGTTGAGTATATTAGATTGCGTCATTGGGTTGTTTTGTTTATGTCCATTATGTTCACAGTATGGGCCTGTACAGCCGTATTTATGATTAGGGTTATAGTATAAATAGTGCATGCATGCAGCCTTAGTTGTTAATGTTGAATTAATCTTTTCATTGTAACCCTAGCACGCCTCTACAGTAGCAATTCTTTATAGATTTCTTCTGAGGTTGTGGTTTGTTAATCATTTGACATCTTTGATCCATACTGTGTTCTTGGTTTTTACATCATGAAATACTTTACTTGTTAGAATCTAATGTATACAAACGGATTTTTATTCCTAACACATATTACATGCAAGAACTCGGCCTATGACTTTTCTTTTTCTACCCTTCAGCCCAGAACACAATTTAAGGATAAAACTCTTAACTATCATTACCTCCTTCCACCAAGACTAAACTTTGCCTCCTTAAGGTCCAAAAACTCTTAAAATCGACTTCTGGTCCATGGTTTAGAAATGGCAGGAAATAGGAACTACTAGAAAACAGTCCTTTAATGACGCGCAAGCAATGACACGCGCTGATAGAGGACGTGCATTTGTGTGTGCCCTAAAAAATAATGTTAGTTTTGCAAAATTTGAAGGATAGAAGACACGCATTTGTGCGTGCCCTAAAATTAATGTCCAACAAAAAAAATTACAAACACGGAGGGCGCTTATGTTAAATGTGTGTGTCATCTAGAAATGTCACTTTATAATTTTTTAGTTAGACGCGCGTTTTTAAGTGGGGAAAATGAAATCTCTAAAATTCTAAAATTTTCAAGTGCCCGCTTTTCCACTCTATCCTCTTGATCTCCTTCCATTCTCTCCCTCTATTCTCTCTGCAAACCCTAAAATGAAAAACCTTGTTTCTTTTGAAGGAAGACCTGTGCACTTTCCCTTTGGCGGGCCATCGCCATCTTCCTTGTATCTTAGGGTTTTATTTTATTTTATGCTTAACTTCTCCTAATTTACTCTCTCTCTCTCTCTCTCTCTCTCTCTCTCTCTCTCTACCACCTATTGCTCGACAACCACTTACCACCCTTCGTCTTCTCTCTGGTTCACCACCGTCTCCAATAAAGCCCCATTATACCACCGACACATCATACAAGATCACCACCCCTCTTTCGCACCACCATCGTTGGTTACTAACACCACCATTTGTATCAAAACCCTAGAACCACCAGGCCACCCTTTTCCTCCATCCATGTCCCTCCTTTCTGTCTATCTCTAACAGACCACTGCAACATCACATTCACTTCTCCTGGCATGCGACTGCGACCCCCAAAAGATTTAGTATTATGCTCGATGCTTCTCAACAAAATCGATCCAGGTGTCGATGCTCCTATCTCATATAGATTTAGGGCTTTGTTGGTTCAAGGTATTGAATCTCAGACATCAACAACTTTTTTTGCTGACTCGGTCAGATAAAGACGTTTGATGAACTAAATTTGTGTATCTGACTCGGAAAGCTTAATCTAATCGGGTAAGATGGAAAAAATCGACTGACTGAGAAAGGAGGAAGAAAGGAGAAGGGTTTCCAATTGTACCCTTTCCCTACCGAAGGAAGAAATCAGCGACTCCATCGTTTCTTCTCCTACTTCAGTGCCAATTTTCTTCTCCCGCAACAATCAATCGTCAACGATCCTCTTCTCATATGTTCCAATTTTTTGAAGTCTCCTTCCCCTTCTCATCAAGTACGCTTCTTCCTTTTTCCTCTTTTCATCAGGTCCAATTTTTTTTTTATAATATATAGGTTTTGATTTATGATTTTTCTGTTGAACATGTATGGTTCTTCATTGAATTCTGAAAATTTCTCAAAGAATTTAGGCCCTGTGTTCAATTTCATCATATTTCTTTTGTTTTAGACTTGTGCTCAATTTCAAGGAGGGAGAGAAACCTGCGATATTTGTTGCTCTTATTTTCTTGATTTGTAGCTGCAATTTGTATTAAATAACAAAGAAGACATGTTAGTAAGGAATGATCGATTGCAACCTGCTGGTAAGTCTAATTGCATATTCCGTTTTATAAATCCATGTTTATAATCATAAAAAAGTTTGTTGGTAGGGCTATAACAGATGATTGATGTGAAATTGGAAAAATTATACCGTTGAAAAACTTTTAAGCTTTTTGAGCTCCTGATGCATGTTATATGTTTGATAAAATGTGTGAACCAATATTTATATTTTATTAATAGGTATACAAGATCCTGCTGTATGCTATATGTTGAGGCATTTGTGATTGATATATAATTGTCTATTAGGGACACCAATTCTGTCAATTTTGTCAAAAAATGCAAACCATGGTAATATTTGTTTCCTTTTTTAGTTTATCTGAGTTCGAAAATGAAAAGACTATATTCTTTTATTGATTTTCTTTAAAACAGGGGTAATGTGAGCAAGAGAATTGGCACTATGATTGGGTTTCATCAAAAACCTATGCATGCTCCAGTTTCAAAAGATGCTAAATTGTTTGAATTTAGGGTTAAAGAAATGTCTTTAAAACTTCAAAACTGATTGTTGGACGTGGTCTTGATATGGATCAATGTCTGGTTCTGTAAATCGGGTTCCTCTTGCAACAACTCATATAGGGTAAGTTCAACTAACTAGTCACCAAAAGGTTGTAGAGATTGCTGCTCTATGAGAAATTGGTCATCTTATCATCCTCAAACATCAATAAACAAACACATAAGGACCACTGTCCAATCCTATTTCAACTTGTATCTTTCCTTCTTATGATATATTCTTGATTGTGAGGAAGTATACAGTCACCTAGGAACCATTGGTGTTACCAGAAAGCAGGTTCCCCTGTTCTGCTGTTAAACTTTTCACCATTCCTTTAAAATTACACATACTAGTTAAACTTTTCACCATTCCTTCCATGTTTTGAATTTATTCAACTTTACTTTTTCCCTAATCTGTTTAAAAGACTAAAATGCCCCTTATTGATATTACAACCCCTTCATACATTGGCGAACCTGAACCTGAATCATTTGAAAATGTTTTTTTACCATTTTACCATTACTTGACATACTCACACACAACGACCGAAAACTAGAGGTTATTTTAATATTGTTAAACTATATGAGGTACTATTTTTGAGGTATTAGCATTTTAAATAACAATAATAATAATAATTGTTGTTGCTTCTATTTTTCATCATTTCCTTCTCCACAGTAATCTCAATGCAAGCTCAAATCATCAGAAGGGAATAGGAGGGCTTAGTGATGTTATGACTACTCTTTCTCCCGTTGTTCAGGATTTAAACAATAATGCAGGTATCATTCTTCCAAAGTATAATTGCTTGAATCTTAGCAATGTAAGTAAGCCTCTTATAAGCCTTTCTTGAATGCTTATGATTCTTGAATCAAAATTGGATTCTAAACTTTTCCTCAAGCTATACTTTTTTATGAGCATAAAAACTTTTCCTGTAGCTAAACTTTTCTTGTATCATCAAGATGTGCCATTATTGATACATTTCAAATTGGTGATATCGTCTTTTGGTTCTTATCAGGTGGTTTCCTTTGAAGTGCCAAAAATGTATCACTTTCTCCTACATCTTTGCAACCTCCTGTTCCTGGATAGCTGCCACATCAAGTTGCTTGGAGATGTGGGGTTCCAGGTACAGTTTATGCCAATGGGTTCGTTTTTCATATTTGCAGTGCTTCCAGATACTTGCAAACTTATAGAAGAGTGGATATCTACACGTAAATTCAGCAGATATCCAATCAAGGTAGAATGTTTCTTTTTCTTTTAACTTATTTGTAATTATATAAGGATGTGTCTTTTTCACTTTGAGTTGTATATTAACTTGTATAGTTAAAAGTTTATTGTTTTGTGGACATCTTCAGGATAAAGACAAACTGATTAGCATCACTTGTTTTTCTCTTAAATTAACAACATCCATTTTTTGTCAACTTCTCATATTTTTCTTATTCATGTTAACAGGGCTCAGAAGTAGCCAACATATCCACAACAACTTTCCCCCAAACGTTTGGGATTTCTTTTTCTTAATATGAAAATTGATTTTATTTATTTATTTATTTGTTGGATAAATATTGTTCAGAATGAATATGCTCAGTGGATAGTGTCAAGCCAAAGAAGCCTTCTTGAAGTCATAGAGGCTTTCCCTTCAGCTAAACCTCCACTTGGTGTTTTCTTTGCATCTGTTGCCCCTCGCTTCCAACCCAAATACTACTTAATTTCTTCCTCCCCTAAGTAAGTTTATTTCCATAATCTTGATTTTATTTATTAAAATAATAATTCAAGAATGTAATAATATTTATATGTTATTAATCTTACAGAATGGCACCAGAAAGGAATCGTGTTACTTGTGCATTAGTGTATGAGAAAGCACCATCAGGACGTGTCCACAAAGTAGTTTGTTCCACCTGGATAAAGGTATCAATTATCAATTACTTTTTATTTTCTTCCTATAAATAGCAACCAAAAGGGTAAACATGAGATATGAAGTTTATGGTTTTATTTTTCAGATGCAGTGCCAATGACAGAAAGTGAAGATTGTAGTTGGGCACCTATTTTTGTTAGAACATCAAATTTCAAATTTCCATCTTCTTTGAAGAGGAAAAAAACTTACAAATTGTTTGTCCCATACTCATGGTAAGACCTCTTTCGCCTATTTTTGTTAGATCTCAATGACTATAAGCTTCTATATTCTTATCCAAAGCACATGTATTTATGGCCTTTTTCGTATGCTTATCTTCAAAAAGATCTTTAGTTTTACAGTTTCAAGAAACCCCCAGTAGTGGATTTTGCTTTTTCATTTCTAGATGTTCTTTCTTTTTTTATTGTCCATAGCTTTTAGAATTGTAACTTTTGTTTAGTTATCAGTTGGTTGGAGTTCATTTTTAGTTGAAATCTTGTCAAACTCGACTTATTGATAGATATTTGGATTCCAGCTTTTTTTTACTGATAAGGTTGTTCTTGTTGCTGAGAAGAAAATGTCATTTAAAAAATGATGTCAGACTCGATTATAAAAAAATGATGAGGTTGTTGTTGTTGTTGAGAAGAAAATGCCATTTAAAAAAAATTATAATAACTATAGATTATAAAATTATCTCGATCCAATTCAAATTATAACTTTTGTGTGCTTCTTATCTAATTCTTATCGATAACCAAAACTGTTGGTTTTTATTTTCTTGGTATGTTATATTTTAATTCCCATAGAAATGCATGTCATGTCAGGTATTGAGTTGACCAGAGTAGCTGAATGAGCAAGGTCGTGCACAGGAGGTATTGAGCAAGGTATGATATTATATATATATATATATATATATATATATATATATATATATATATATATTATAATTTACATATGTATAGAGGTGCAACAACTATTCTTCAAGACTAACTATGCACAGTGAAAGTGTGATTGGGTGATTATTATCTAGGTTAACTAAACGGGATATTTATCTAATTAATACCCAAATTTTGTCTACTTATGTTTGCTTGCAGATGATTCTCAAATATTCTTAATGATCTTTATATAACTTATTTGCTGCATGAAATCAGGGTGTTATGATCTTCAGTATATTAAGTTTTGTAAAAATGTAACTTTGTGCAGTTTCTATGAGTATTTACTTAAAGTGTGGATACAAGGAAACAAAGCTGCAACTGTGAAGCCTTATAAGTGAGTTGGTAATTTTAATTCTAGATAAAGTTACAACTGTAGTTGTATATATAAAACAAACTAATGAGTTATTAAAACAGAGACATGTGGGAGACATCAATGAAAGTTCCTGAATCTGGCTGAAGAGGTCTGTTATTTTTGTTGCTTTTTTAGTTGCTAATAATTTTGATATGTATTATTTGCAGCTTGCTAGGACATGCTATAACTTTTATCAGTCCACACCAAAAAAGTTGGCTGGAGAAAACTACTTCCTCCATTAAGGGCAGGTTAGTAGTTTCTCATGATGATGTGTTGTTTCTTGGGTAATTAAAAGCTTTTTGGTTTCAGCTTTTTGATTGTGTGATTAATAAAAGTTTTTTGGTTTCAGTTAATGTTCAAGTCATTATTTTTCATCTACACTCGATGGACAACAACCAATTTTTTGACATGGAGGATTTGTTTTTCACATGATATCTGAAACAAGGTGTCCCTTAATAGCAATGAAATAATAGGTTAGATAGTTAGGGATTTTATTTTATGCAATGGATTGTATTTTTTGTATATCATTATTTGAATGACATTAAATTTTATGCAATGGACTGTATTTTTTGTATATGATATTTTATTTTCTATTATGAGACATTAAATACAAATTTAATTTGAAAATTAGTAAATCTATAAATAATATTTTTTTAAACACTTAAAATTATGATACGCAAAAATGTGTGCCATCTTCATTTATGACATGGCCTTTCTTGACAGGGGCTTTCTTGATACGCATTGCGTGTCATTAACACGCGCGTCGTAAGGTTACGACATTCGAATACCTGTCGTCTTCCTTTATGACATGGCCTTTCTTGATACGCATTGTGTGTCGTAAATGCGCGTCGTAATTGCGTGTCGTAATTGCGCATCGTAAATGAGCGTCGTAAATGTGCGTCGTCTCAGCGCGTCGTCTCTCTTTATGATAGGGCCTTCCTTGACGCGCATTTGCGCGTCGTCTGAGCCCTTTACGACGCGCAATGAGCATCGTAAAAGGCTGTTTTTCTAGTAGTGAGGGTGTTACAATTCTCCCCCACTTAAGTTAGATTTCATCCTTGAAATCAGCTCTCGCTTTTGCTTCACGATGGAATCCCTAGCCGAAAAGCTGCAAATTTGATCGGTACTAAACCTCGGCCAGTCGTCGTCATGCTAATCCCACATATAGATGCACCATTGTGACGAGAACCAAGTGGAAAATAGAACCCCTGACTATTTACTGTTGTTGAAACCTTCATTCAAAAACAAGGCGACACCCAACACGAGTCTCATCTATATAACCGCTGCAGAGAAGTACGTACAACAACAACATTTTCCACAACTTCCTAGCTATAAGACCGAACTTCTAGTGAGAACTATAGAGCCGCAGACTCCCAAAGCTAAAATCACCGAATCAACTCTATCAATATGCTTCCCGAGACCGGGAACCCATCCGATCTAGACTTCAGTGCCCATATTCCAGGACTGATATTCATCCATTCGATGAACCCACCCCTTGTCTTTGACTAAGAACACCACCAAAAACATGTAATGAAGTACTCAAAACACATCGATCGTGAATTTCAACCAATTCCAAATTCATAAGATGTACCAAAAACCTTAAATAAACCCTTGATTCGCTGACACGCCATTGCTAACCAAGGTTCCTACGAGCAAAGATGATCAATCCAAGAATTTTCACATTGCATCCAACCATTATCAGCTCATGTGTACCCACACCTAACAAATCACTCGATACATTCACAATGAACGTCATAACTCGAGACTCAATAACTGATACCCAACCATGGTAACCAAACCCCTAATAACAGCTCGCAAACAAATGGGATTGTAACAACCCAAATTTTCCAATAACATTTTTCATTTTTAATTAACAAAATCGTTTCAAATGAACATAAAATACCAATTACAATTGTTTTCAAAATCCACAATATCAAACATTTTATCCACAGTATCAAGTCGGGCCCTTGCCCTTAGGCTCTGAAGTACCTGAAACAACCAACAAACTGTAAGCTAATGCTTAGTGAGTTCCCCAGAGCATACCCCACACAATCCACATAAGCACATAAATCATATTAGCTGTATCAGCTACATATACCACATAAGCCATGAATACAAACATATAAGGATGACATGGAAACACTCCAAGGTATTATACCGAGTGCCACTGGAACCCCCACATGGTCTTAACTACCTGTCATGGGAACCCCCACATGGTCTTGACTAACTGCCATGGGAACCCCCACATGATCTTTACATACTACCATTGGAACCCCCATGTTGAATACCTGCCATGGTAACCCCCACATGGTGTTCACTAACCAAAGAAATATCATACGAGCTAAACATGCAAAAATACTAGGATGCCATGGAAACCCTCCAACGACTTATACCAAATGCCATGGTAACCCCCTCATGGTCTTAATCTACTGCCACGGGAACCCCCCGGGGTCTTCCATACAAATATCATACCGACATATCACATAATCAACTTACAATTCACATATCATATAATGGGACAACCTTGGTGCCTTCGACCCATTGGTATGGTGAGGAGACTCACCTCTCAAAAAATGCTAAACCGATAAGATCAACCCCAATCCACAGCTCCAACTCAACAGCCTAAAATCTCTATGTGACTTATTTGTCAATATACCAAAATACCCTTAAAGTCAAACTTGGCCAACCATGATCAAAGTCAAGGTCAACAGTTCATGTTGACCCCAACTCATCGAGTGCATCTAGCAACTCGTCGAGTTCCTTCAGTGTTTAGAAAATCAGGATAAGCCCTAGCCAACTCGCCGATTTGTCTCATCAACTCGTCGAGTTCAATCAGTATCCAGAAGGCGGGAAAACTTGATCCAACTTGTTGAGTTGCCAGGGCAACTCGTCAAGTTTTTCCCAGTCTTAACATATTCATCCCTTTTCATTCGAATCTAAAATCCCCAAACTACAGATCCAATCCCCTAGGGTTGAGATACGATGTAAAGTTGCTAACTTTACATCCATGCGAGGCATCAAAGGGCTAAAACACTTAAACAATCTTATCAAGGGTCTTAGAGCATGAAGGAGGGCCAAGACTTGATAAAGTTGGCAACTTTAAGTCCACAAAGGCCATGAGATATCCAGAGTTGAAGCCAAATCTTCATATCATGCTCAAATCCAAGAATAGTCCCATAGTAGGCTAATAATGGCCATAAAGTTTCATAGAAGAAGATCTAAGCAATAAAAGGCCAAGGTTTCCACTTTATACCTCAATGTAGTTGCAACACTGGAGGAAATCCTGGATCTACTGCCTTCTACTCAATCTAACCTCTTCAAGCTTCTAGTTCCTTTCCAAAAGAGCACCAAAAGTCACTCTCCAAGCTCACACACATACACAATGAGAGGAAGTGGGTGAACTAGGGTTTCTCTGGATGATGGGGGCGATAAGGGAGGCTACTAATGAGGCTTAAGGCCTTTATATAGGGCACAAGCCCTGGAAATTAGGGTTTTCCATTCCAGCGTCTACTCGTCGAGTTGGGGCCTTCCAACTCGTCGAGTAGACCCTTAATCCCGCGTCCATTATGATCCTTACAAAACGATTTGGAGCTCCCCAACTCGTCGAGTTCCAGTCTAAAACCTTAAAAACTTAGGAAATAAATGATACCTGAAACAAGCGTTATAGGGATTTATAATGTAGACACTCCGCAGAGACTTTCTGATGCACGACCGATACTCCCAACAACCCTGAACTGCTCACTTTATCCAAAACAGCTGGTTCGTGAGTCTCCCGACTTCCAACAATACACCAACACTGAAAGTACCACATGTAGAAGAATTAAACAATCATGATCACTAGGCCCACAACCTATGTCTAGAATGCTCTCGGTATTACACGGATCTTCTCGACATTCCATCATTCGCCTGGAAACTCATAACCAGCACCGCGTGGGCCTGAAGATACTCAACCTCATTCCATTTCTTTGTTGGGAACCCAATCAACGTCCCTCTTAATGCTAACCGAGCGTAATAATGTCATACTCTTATACCACACACAATTCCTTTCACAGTACAAGTTGCCACCAATGCAAAATCCGATGAAAACATGGTCGCACACGACCCGAGAATAGGATAAATGGTCGTACTCTTGATCTAATTTAAAGGTTAACCTAAATAAGAACCATACATATAACTCTAACCAAGTGCTCCATTGCTGTCTTAACCAGCCCACAAACCCTCTGATGAACTTACCACAATACACACCCAAAACTTCTGAAAAATCTATACTTTGATGATGTATGAAATGACCAATGATCGAGAACACATTGGAACCTAATCCAGAGAAACAAAACACATGCGGAGCTGAAAATAACCATCTTTGAAACTGATGTACCGATCGACAATATCCCGATCTAGACTGTAAATAGCAATCCATACAACGAGTTGCAAGTTCCTCAACAACCGATACTCATCCTATAACATCTCGGGTTTCAGGTATTTTCAAATCCCTCCTTTGGTTTTCAATTATCTCATTTTGGTCCTTGGATTGGAAGGAGATATCCCTAAGAAGCCTTAGTGGCAAAATGGTAATTTTAGGGTAGGTGGTGTAAGCTAAGCGTACATGTGGGTACGCTAAGCATACTAGGGCACACCCTAGTACGTCGGGTGTACACATATGTACTTTGGGCATACGAATATATGGGTGAAGCCCTAATTTTTAGGGTTTGAGTAGTATTTAAACACCTTTATGGATCATTTAACCTCATTGTTTCAGCCTCCAAGCCCTTAAGTCATTCTTGGAAAACCCAAACACTATAAGAGAGTGTTTTGTGCTTAAAGTGTGTTCTTTGTGTGCTTAAGGAAGAAGGAAACTTCATCAAGGACTCTAGAAGGGAAGCAAGCTTGTGGATCTTGGATCATCACCTTCTTGGGAAGCTCCAGAAGGTAAAAAGTTTCTACCTTTATGCTTTGTTTGCTTAGATCTAATCTTGGTAGCTTTATGATGTTCTTTTGTCCCAAAAAGTCCTATTCTTGTGCATGTTTGGTGTTGGATGTTTTGGGCTTCCTTTCAGACCCTAAGAAGGGTTATAAGCCATAAAAATGAGGCCCCTTTATCTAGTTTGTCTCCATGCTTCTTGTAGGAGGTCTTTGTAAGGTCGAACCTTATAATATGATGATGTTTGAGACTGATCACTCAGCATCAGCGTATGACTCAGTATCAGCATCAGCGTCAGCGTACTAATTGTTCAGTGTATAGTTTCACATTCAGCATTTTGTAACAGATTTAGTACTTATCTAGTTTCCATAGTTATCGTCTATTAGTTAGCTGGTATATCCCTGATTTGTAGGGATTGCGTAGATTAATTCTAGATAGTCTTTTGTACAAGTTTGTGAAAGGCACATCTTTCACAAACCCTAATAGCCGCTTTGTGCATTCGATAATCTCTTTGTGAGATTATCATTCTTAGTGAAAGTTTATCTTCGTGAATCTTTGTTGTTCTTGTTTGTAGTCATTGTTTGATAAATTGTTTGATCTTAGGAACTTTCAATTGGTATCAGAGCAGTGTTCTCTTATCAAACAAATGGCTTCATCATCTTCTTCTTTAAACTCATCAAATCATTCTTCTGCTAAAATTCCTCCATTTGATGAAACCAATTTTGCTATGTGGAAAAACAAAGCTCTCTATGCATTGGAATCTGTAGATGAAGACATGTTGGACATCATCGATAATGGTCCATATGTTCCGATGTATCAGTCCTTGAAAAACAATGTTCCTGATGGTGTCATGAAGAAAACACCTAGGGAGAATTGGACAACAAATGACAAAAGAAAGAATGGTCTAGATGTTCGTGCTCGGGCTGCAATCAGCTATGCTTTGCCATAGAATATCTTTAGGCTGGTTCAGAACTACATCTCAGCAAAAGAAATGATGGACACGCTGATTGTGTCTTTTGAAGGCACTGAGGAAGTCAAGGCTACTCAGATAAATGATCTAAACAGAAGGTATGAACATTTCTTTGCAAAGAAAGGTGAAACCCTGACTCAAACCTTCAACAGGTTTAATACTCTTGTTAATGATCTGCAGAGACTAGATCAGTTGAAGCATTGAACTGTTCTAGTGCAGAAGTTTTTGGATTCTCTGGGTGTAGGTTGGGAGAATCATGTCGCTGTGCTGAAAAATAGTGAGAAGATCAGCACAATGGATTTACAAAGTCTTTATGGAAACCTTCGATACTATGAGGAATCCAAGCTCCAGAGAAAGGAGCTGATGAAGGATGCTCAGCGTGAGTCATCGGTAGCCTATTTTCAAACAAAAAGAAAGTGTCAGAGTCAGACATTGAAAACCATTCAGACACTGATTCCTCTAAAAGTGAGACGGATGATATGGAAAAGGTAGTTGCTAGTGTTGCTTTCATTGTGAAGACTTTTGAGAAATTAGGCCGTAATTTCTCAAAGTTTCAGAAGAGGATGGATGAGAAATCTTCGAAAAGGTTAGATGCCAAAAAGAAACATGTTACTGAAAAGAAAGGCAAAGCTCAGTGCTTTAACTGTGGTAGCACTGATCACTTTGCAAAAGAATGCAAGCAAAGAAGAACCCAAAGCTCGGAGGAATACTGGAAGCAGAAGTACAACAAGTTGGTTGAAAATCTGAAAGCAGAGAACTTGGAACATAAAGTTCTTGTCGCTGAAGAAGAAAAATGGAAGACTGATGAGGAGTCATCAGATGATGAAGTTAAATGTATGATGGCTAAGATAGAAGATGCTGATTGTAACAACCCAAAATTTGTTTCCTTGTCGTAACCGTTTCGTCAATAAAACTCGTCTTAAGCGAATTATTCCGTTTTCATCTTTGAAATAGGTCAATTAAGTTAAAACTTTTATTTTGACCTTGTAAGTATCCAAACATGCTGGAAACATGTGAAAACGTCCCAAACTAGTAATTAGAAAATTTTTAGTTTCGACCATATCGGGTAATGACAACTTAATGGGTGCGACCCAAAGCATTGATTAACGTCGGTATCGGGTAGAATTCCACCGTTTATCAAATTCAAACCATATTTAGAGTGATTTAAGACTCATTTGGAGCCTTTTCACTCTCTCTCTAGCCTCTCTCCTCAATCAAAGATTTAGGTCCGAAAATCATCCATTTCAAGCTTCAAAACACCAAGGTAATCATCTTAGCTCCTAGTATAACATCCTTAGCCTTCATTTTTGTGTTCAAATCATGAGATAGGACCATAAACATGTGTTTACGGCCCTGGAACAACCTTAGGCCGTGAACACATGTAAATGGGGGGGGGGGGGGGGGGGTTTGAGCCTTAAAACCCTTCCAAATCACAACTAGAGCTTAGATATGGCTTAAGGACTTATTGGATTGGACTTAGGACACCTTAAACTCAACATTTGAGGAGTAAACATGAGTTTACTACCCAAGAACAATCTTGGGCCGTAAACTCATATGCATGGGTAGTAAACTCCTTTTTGGGTGTTAAAATGCAACTTACACACCTCATAAGCATCGGAATAAATCCTATAACCAACCAAAAATTATTTGGGGACCTTAAACAAAACAAAAACCCTCCATTTGAGAGTTTACGGCCATAGCATATGCTCCAGGGCCGTAAAGTCCTAAATACGTGTCATTTGATGCCCTAAACTCACCCCAAGACTTGTAAAATTTAGTAGAATCAATTGTGATAAATCATTGGCCTTCAAAACACTTAAGAATGATGTGGGTGAGAGTTTATGGCCGTAAACACTTAGTTTACTGCCGTGAACTCGCCAATTAGTCCATATGTTTGATTTAGCTCCTTTCAATTGTCTTAGAACCAAACCTAGCAACACCCCTCATTTGATTTAAGGCCATTTAGTACATAAGAACACCCACCATGAGTTTACGGCCGTAAACTCATGGGGATGGGTGTATAGGGCCGTAAACACTCCTTAGATTTTACTCTTGAAGAGTAAACTCCATATCCTAGTCATTCATGTCCAGAAAAATCACCCGGGTCACTCCAAACGCCTATTTTGAAGTGTTTTCACGTCTTGGAATGTTTAAGTGTATCCAATTAGTAATTTAAATCTAATTAGATATATTTGTGTATTATTTAATATTACATAGGAACCTCGCTCGTATTCAAGCCTCGATTCGACCTTTAGCATCCTAGTCGTCACATTCCGCATCCGGTGAGTTCATACCCCTACCCTTTTTCAATGGTTTTTCAATATTTTCAGGGGCGGATACAAGCAAAAGTAATAATGGATAAAGTAATTAATTTACTTTGTTAATATTAGTTTTATATATGTGTCAAAAACTAATACATTTCACAAGATAACCAAGTTTTCAGAATACATCTTTCACATTTGGTAACCAACATTCAGGAAAATATGGGATTTTCCTGGGAAAGACACTCATACATAACCAGAAACGTGTAACATTTTCAGATAACTAAACTTTACATTTCACAAGAACAATCATGTTTTCAGTGTACATTTGTTACATTACATTTTGAGTTGGTAAACAAACACACACTTCACAAGGTTAATCAGATTTTTAGTACACATCTTTCATATTAGGAAAATATAGGATTTTCCTGGGGTAATCACAATTCATAACCAGAACTGTGTAACATAACAGAACAACTAAACTTTACTTTTAAGAAAATAGAGGATTTTCTTGGGTCGTAACTTTTTCAGAAAACACAAAAGGAATCTCGTACATTTTCATAAAAAAAAAACAAGACCGCTTATGAACTCACCAGCTTTATGCTGATTTTCAAACTGCTTGTATTCTCAGGTTCTCCTTAGACAGGTACCTCGCGTCCTTTTGCTGAAGACGGAGCGAATGGAAGTCACGTCTTTCTTTTGTTTAAACTTATGTATCTATAAAACTCGTACTACTTAACTTTTCAACTGATGTAATGAAATCTATGTAATGTAGTGTTTTGTGTTTTACTTCGCTTACTATGTACATTGGTTATGATATTCACATGAAGTCACCTCCGCCCCGAGACGTTTCTGCCTTCGGTTTCGGGGTGTGACAGATTGGTATCAGAGCCCTTGTTTATAGTGAACTAAGTATACCAAACTTTACATGGTATAAGACTATAAACATTAAGGGGCCTAAGTGCTCTGAACTAAAAGTATACTTCAAAATATAAGTATTTTCAGAAACATACAAGTATACCTAACCGCCTAGATCCGTAACTACAAGTAGAACAAAACATAAGTAAATAGGTGTTGTACGCTGCGGTTAAACCTGGGCAGTTATGTAGTCGTGTCTAGGGTCAATATAGCCTGATCAACTATATTCATTCGAGACACGGCCAACATGTGCCTAGGAGTGACTGTGGTGTTCAGCATGCCTAAAACTTACCCAAATACCCCAAACAACGAACCGTCGTCGCAACAAATTATGAAATACTATGGGAGTATTTCTAGATCCAACTTTGTTGTAGGAAACTCTTATTCAAGCGTTGCCCCTTCGATCATCCCTTTAGCGATAATTTATTTGCCTTGACAATTCATTCCTACTTTATCGCTTAATAAGAATTATTGTCTGTCATAAAGAGATATCCCTTGTTTCATATCTCTTGATTAAATGCAGAGGACTTACCATCCTCTTTTTTCCTAATCACTTTAGATCGAAATGTATTCAAAGAAAGGATCCAGTTCAAGTAACAACAGCCCTCCGTCGCCACCTCCTTCACGATTCGACCCAGTGATGTTCCAGTTGGCTATTTCGGCCGCAGTGACTGCCGCAGTGACATATTTCTGCCCTGATAGGTTCGGTGTACCAAGAAGTAACACCAACCCTCAAAACCATGAAAATGTTCAGGAGCATCAGAACGAGCGTAAAAAGAGTAAGAAGGCTTTCTGGAAAAAGCGAAAGGGTCAGAGTTCACAAAGACCCTCCAAGAAGCATGAAATTGTCGCAGTTCAAGCTGCCGCTACTCCTGTTGTTGTGTCTATAATTGAA
The DNA here is from genome assembly GCF_051521515.1 of Lactuca serriola. Taxonomy (NCBI): domain Eukaryota; kingdom Viridiplantae; phylum Streptophyta; class Magnoliopsida; order Asterales; family Asteraceae; genus Lactuca; species Lactuca serriola. The sequence goes on from NC_136410.1 coordinate 203,946,433, forward strand.
GCTATCACTACTCCAGTTGTTGCATCTACAACTCAAGCGCCTGCCTCTAGATATGCGAGTAACCTCCCTTGGTGCAACAAGTGCACATACCGCCATTATACCTCTGGCCCGTGCCTCAAGAAGATCTGCAAAAGATGTGGCAAAAAGGGCCAAACCGCTCACAACTGCAAAACACCAGTTCATCTAATCAATCAAGCTCCCAGATCCAGTACTTTTCGAGCCTGCTATGGTTGTGGAGAGATCGGGCATTTCAAGCGAAACTTCCCAAAAATAGCAACCACCAACAACGTCAACAACGCCGAAATGGTTTTAGCTGTGAAGCAAGAAGAGGCAGCCGCTGATCCCACCACCGCCACGGGTATATTTCTTCTTGACAATTCCTATGCTCGTATCCTTTTCGAATTTAGTGTCAAGAAAGTTCTATTAGTCATTCATTCAAATATCATTGTAAACATAGTCCTCGTCTAATAACCGAAATATTTAATGTCGATATGGTTACCAATGAGAATGAGTGCACTAACGACTTATCCCCAAGCTATATCCTTACATTGAGTAATCATTCTTTCCTCATTGACCTGATTTCAGTTTCAATAAAGAGCTTTGATTTTATCTTTAGTATGTATCGATTGAGCCCCGATTGTATTGATATACCTCGTTATGGAAAGCTATTCGTCTCAATCTCCCCTCTGACCAGACCTTCATGACATATGGTGTCAAACTTAGCCCAAATCTTCGCATCATTCCTTACATTAAAGCTCGAAAGTTTCTGCGAAAGAAGTTTCAGGTATTCCTAGTCCATGTAATCAGCGAGAAACAAGAAGTTAAAGACTCCGAGAGCGTCTCCGAAGACTGTAATATTCCTGATATTTTTCTGAAGAGATCCCGAGAATTCCTCCCGAACGTCAAGTTGAGTCTCATATCAACTTAATCCCTGGAACTACCCCCGTAGCCAAACCTCTGTATCGTTTTGCTCCAGTAGAAATGCAGGAGTTATCTAGTCAGCTTAATGAGTTGACCGTCAAAACCCATATCCTCTTTCTTTAATTAGATGACTTCTTCGGTAATTCTAGGGAGCCAGCTACCTCTCGAAGATATACCTTAGGTCGAGACACCATCAACTACGAGTTCATAGGAGTGATGTTTCAAAGACAGCATTCAGGACTCGATATAATCATTAAGAGTTCGTATTAATACCCTTCGGTCACACCATTTTCCTACAGGTCATGTAGTAGGCAATGAAAACACAAGCGTGGATCCTCCTAAGATCGAAACAATAGGAAATTTGTCGGCACCGAAGACACCCATAGAAGACCTGTCAATTCTTGGGTTTCGCCGACTACTGTTGCAAGCCCATTCATAAATTTTTTCCAAAATCATCAAACCCTTAACCACTCCGACACATAAAGGTGTACCCTTTTCATTGGAGTGAACAGCGAGATACGTCGTTCCAAGCATTAAAGTAAGACTTATGCATCACACCTATCCTGTCCCTGCCAGAAGAGACAGATGACTTTGTTTTTCCTTTACAGTACGCCCAATCCGAGTTTAGACTATGTATTTAGACAGCAAGACTAAGACATTGACAATGATCACCTTCCCCCGTTTAATTGCTCAGACCTGAGAACCTTAGCCAGAAACCCTTGGGACTATTCTAGCAGCCTAGATACCCGAAAGGAAATGGTAAATAACCAACATGAATTTCACCATTACGTTACCCAGTTTTCCCGAGTGAGTACGATGCCATTTGGAAAAATGTCGATCCTTCGATAAAAATCCACTCACTTTCCTCTGATCAGAGAATCATTCATGATGAAAATACTCTCGCGAACCCACATCCAAGAAGAAGTCCGACTGCATAGTATACTTAAGTTCATTATCTTCTATTGAGATAACAAGTTTACCTCAAGGTCTTGGCAACTCCCTCCAGAAAACTCACGAAACCAAGGAGGACATGAGTACAACTTATTACTCTCAGACATTTGGACAAAGCGAGAAAGTTATTCAGGTAATGGAAAACATTCTGGGAGCATGTGTCATAACTACCGAGTAACTTGAAATACCCCTTTACCTTCGATCGAACTCTTGTATAACAACAGTTATCATACCAGTATCTAGACTGCACCACTTGGAACCCTCTGCGGTCAAAAGTACAGATTCCTTCGTATTAGGTCGAAATAGGAGTCACACGGTTAGCCAAGAGTCGATTCCCCGATAGTACCCTCACTGATCCTGAAATCATCCGCGAGACCATCAAGAAGATCATCCGGACCCTAGAACGATTGAAAAACTTCACTAGATCAACAGAAGAGTTACGCCGATATACAACGTAAACCTTTGAAATTCCAGGCCGGAGATCGTGTCTTGTTAATGGTCTCACCCTGGAAAGACATGATACACTTTAGAAAGCACGGAGAACTTATCTCGTAGTACATTAGACCTCTCGAGATCCTCGTTAGGATCGATTCCGTGGCCTTCAAACTTCGTGTACCATCAGAACTTAGCAACACTCATCCTGTACCTGGCGCCTCTATTCTTAATGAATACCTATCTGATAAAACCATAGAAATCCCTTCTAGTGTGACTAAGAACATCGATATACCCAAACTTTCTGGACGAACAAACTAAGATTTTAGACCAAGTAACCAAACGTTTAAAACCAAGCCGTATCCCGATAGTGAAGGTTCGTTGGAATGGCATGCGAGGACCTGAAATCACTTGGGATCATGGAAGATTCGATGTAGCAGATATATCCACACCTTTGTCCATAATCTTGTATCTTAATTCTTGAATTTCGGGACGAAATTCCCTCTAACGGGGGGATAAGGTAACAACCCGAAATTTGTTCCCTTGATGTAACCGTTTCGTCAATAAAACTCGTCTTAAGCGAATTATTCCGTTTTCATCTTTGAACTAGGTCAATTAAGTTAAAACTTTTATTTTGACCTTGTAAGTATCCAAACATGTTGGAAACATGTGAAAACGTCCCAAACTACTAATTAGAAAAATTTTAGTTTCGACCATATCGGGTAACGACAACTTAATCGGTGTGACCCAAAGCATCGATTAACGTCGGTATCGGGTAGAATTCCACCGTGTATCAAATTCAAACCATATTTAAAGTGATTTAAGACTCATTTGGAGCCTTTTCACTCTCTCTCTAACCTCTCTCCTCAATCAAAGATTTAGGTCCAAAAATCATCCATTTTAAGCTTCAAAACACCAAGGTAATCATCTTAGCTCCTAGTATAACATCCTTAGCCTTCATTTTCATGTTCAAATCATGAGATAGGACCATAAAAATGTGTTTACGGCCCTGGAACAGCCTTAGGCCGTGAACACATGTAAATGGGGTTTTTGAGCCTTAAAACCCTTCCAAATCACAACTAGAGCTTAGATATGGCTTAAGGACTTATTGGATTGGACTTAGGACACCTTAAACTCAACATTTGAGGAGTAAACATGAGTTTACTGCCCAAGAACAAGCTTGGGTCGTAAACTCATATGCATGGGTAGTAAACTCCTTTTTGGGTGTTAAAATGCAACTTACACACCTCATAAGCATCGGAATAAATCCTAGAACCAACCAAAAATTATTTGGGGACCTTAAACATAACAAAAACCCTCCATTTGAGAGTTTACGACCATAACATATGCTCCAGGGCCGTAAACTCCTAAATATGTGTCATTTGATGCCCTAAACTCACCCCAAGACTTGTAAAATTTAGTAGAATCAATTGTGATAAATCATTGTCCTTCAAAACACTTAAGAATGATGTGGGTGAGAGTTTATGGCCGTAAGCACTTAGTTTACTGCCATGAACTTGCCAATTAGTCCATATGTTTGATTTAGCTCCTTTCAATTGTCCTAGAACCAAACCTAGCAACACCCCTCATTTGATTTAAGGCTATTTAGTACATAAGAACACCCACCATGAGTTTACGGCCGTAAACTCATTGGGATGGGTGTATAGGGCCGCAAACACTCCTTAGAGTTTACTCTTGAAGAGTAAACTTCATATCCTAGTCATTCATGTCCAGAAAAATCACCCGGGTCACTCCAAACGCCTATTTTGAAGTGTTTTCACGTCTTGGAATGTTTAAGTGTATCTAATTAGTAATTTAAATCTAATTAGATATATTTGTGTATTATTTAATATTACATAGGAACCTCGCTCGTATTCAAGCCTCGATTCGACGTTTAGCATCCTAGTCGTCACATTCCGCGTCCGGTGAGTTCATACCCCTACCCTTTTTCAATGGTTTTTCAATATTTTCAGGGGGGATACAAGCAAAAGTACAAGAATAGCTTGTACTTAAACGTTTTTATTTCATTAGAAATGTTTCATATTTCACTTGCTTTTAACAATTGAAACTGTATTAATCAACTGTTTAACTTGCAGAACCAGTTACAAACCGATTTCATATCTAATTATATAATGTTATATTATATATTTCACAAGTGATTTGTACCATAATATTTTTGTTAAAAGCATTAGATTAGTTTATATGTTTTGTCCTCGTAAACACTCCACATAGATACACGAGTGGAGGATCGTCTTTATAAAAGAACATAAAATAAGACTTTTAGCATTATTACTTGTAAATTGTTAATCCTATATAATTGGAGACACGTCCTCGGTGAACACTCCACAGAGATACGTGAGTGGAGGACCGTTCCCGTAGCCAGAATCTCTTAGATAGGGAGCATGACTTGAGTGTATAGATCTATACGGGGCTGACTACCCCGCACCTGGCTGCTAGCTACAGTCGAACCGAAATGGTTCAAGGGTGACGAAAGTCATAAGGTGATGTGGACTACTTATTGCCATATCTAGTCTATTGTATGGTTATGGAACTCGCAATTAGGATAACATAGATTTATTTAATAGTAATAATGGATAAAGTAATTCATTTACTTTGTTAATATCAGTTTTATATATGTGTTAAAAACTAATACATTTCACAAGATAACCAAGTTTTCAGAATACATCTTTCACATTTGGTAACCAACATTCAGGAAAATATGGGATTTTCTTGGGAAAGACACTCATACATAACCAGAAAACGTGTAACATTTTCAGATAACTAAACTTTACATTTCACAAGAACAATCATGTTTTCAGTGTACATCTTTTACATTACATTTTTGAGTTGGTAAACAAACACACACTTCACAAGGTTAATTAGATTTTCAGTACACATCTTTCATATTAGGAAAATATAGGATTTTCCTGGGGTAATCACAATTCATAACCAGAACCGTGTAACATAACAGAACAACTAAACTTTACTTTTAAGAAAATAGAGGATTTTCTTGGGTCTTAACTTTTTCAGAAAACACAAAAGGAATCTCGTACATTTTCATAAAAAAAAAAACAAAAACAAAACCGCTTATGAACTCACCAGCTTTATGCTGATTTTCAAACTGCTTGTATTCTCAGGTTCTCCTTAGACAGGTACCCCGCATCCTTTTGCTGAAGACGGAGCGAATGGAAGTCATGTCTTTCTTTTGTTTAAACTTATGTATCTATAAAACTCATACTACTTAACTTTTCAATTGATGTAATGAAATCTATGTAATGTAGTGTTTTGTGTTTTACTTCGCTTACTATGTACATTGGTTATGATATTCACATGAAGTCACCTCCGCCCCGAGACGTTTCCGCCTTCGGTTTCCGGGTGTGACACTGATGAATGTGAAGTCAGCAATAGTTCGTTTGATGCTGATATGTCTGATGCAATTGAAAACTCCAAGAAGCACAACACTGATTCCCCTTCAATGTATTAGGTTCAAAATTTTGTTTCCTATTCAATGAATGAAAAAAAATCAAAATGTTTGAGTATTTGGGTGTTCTTAATTCTAAGAAGAATCAAATCATAAGGGAAATGTAGAATCAAATTGATCTTCTTAAAACTGAACTATCCTTAAAAAATAACGTTATTGACACTTCTCAGGAAAATCTAAGAGTTACTAGTTTATCAAATTCCTCGCTGTCTACTGAAATTGATAAAGTTAAAGACCTCTTGAACAAAGAACAAACTGTGCTACAACTTTGGGCTAAATCTCACAAAAATGCTAATTATGTCATTTCTGCTCAAATACCTCATTCATGTGAGAAAATTCTTTGGGGAAGTTTTGCTGAAGCTGAAAAAGTTTTTAAAACTCAAGACAAAGAATCTTAATTTTATTCCATGAATGAATTGAAAGATAGTTTCAAAAACAAGTTTATCAGCAACACTTTTCTTAATCAGAGTCTCAATGATGAATATTGTGTTACTGACTCTAATGGTGTTACTGAGTGTGATATTGAAATTACCGGAATTGATCCTACTTCTTACACTGCACATCTTGAGAGACCAACTCCTCTCACTGAAAATATTATCGCATTTCCTATATCAAATGGAGTGTTTCATGCTGTTCATGAACAACTTAAGCGTTATCCTAGTTGTAGTTTTTCAGTGCATAAGCCTAAATCGGATACTGATGTCAGCTCCTTAATTATCACTGATCATAGTTCTTCTGACACTGAATTTAGCTGTAATTCAATGTCAAACAAAAGGACTCAAAGTTCACTTAGCGGATCTTACAAATCCAAATGTGTTAAATCTAGAAATATGCTTACCAAGAAAAACTTTGGTACTAGAGTTTGTTACAGATGTGGCAACACTTCTCACAAGATCAGTGAATGCAAGTTTGATAAAACATCTTTAAGAGCTGAAAATATCAAAGTTAGAAATGAAAAATGGACTCTTAAAACAAATTCTTTGAATTGTCTTCCTAAAGAGTGCTATAATATATTGTCAAATAACTTTGTGAATGACCTATTTTACAATGGATCAGTGTGTTCTAACTAGTTTCTCAGCACTGCAGGGTCAAGAGCATCTTTGGTACTTAGACAGTGGTTGCTCAAGACATATGACAGGATCCAAGTCTCTCCTGGAAGACTATGTCAAGAAAACTGGTCCTGTAGTAACATACGGAGACAATGAAAAGGGGTTTACTAAGGTATATGGGAACATCAAGTGCAATAATGTGGTATTTCAGAATGTCTCTTATGTAAAGGGTCTCAAACACAATCTTATCTTAATCAGCCAATTGTGTGATGTTGATTATGAAGTTCATTTTACAAAGAAGGAAGGAAGAGTCATCAACACTGACAAGAACATTGCACTCTCAGCAAGTAGAAAAGATGATATATATATATATATATATATATATGTTCTTGACATGTTCTCAAGTGACAAGGCACTGATGCAATGTTTCTTTACCAAGTCTCAAACAAATCTCAGGTGGATTTGGCACAAAAGGTTCTCTCATTTGAACTTTAAGAATCTATCTAAAATATCCAATCAAGATCTAGTTAGAGGTCTCCCAAAATTCAGCTTTGTCAAAGACAAGATGTGCTCAGCGTGTGAGCAAGGAAAGCAAACCAAGTCATCATTCTAACCCAAATCATGCTCTAGCATATCTGTTCCTCTTCATTTACTACACATGGACTTGTTTGGACCTATTCCTGATCGTTCCCAAGGAGGAAACAAGTATATGCTGGTGGTTGTGGATGAGTTTACCCGATTTACATGGGTAGTTTTCTTGAAGAAGAAAAGTCAAGCTGCACAGGAAATTATCTCACTGATTCGTCAAAACGAGACACTGACTGGTCTCAAAGTTAAGCAGCTAAGGAGTGATCATGGCACTGAGTTCTGGAATTCGACTCTTGAAGACTTTTCTGATTTTCAAGGTATTGGGTAGAACTTTTCAGCTCCTCGCACGCCTCAGCAAAATGGAGTTGCAGAACAAAGAAATTGAACATTGATTGACGCAGGAAGGACCTTAATGATTCATGCTGGTCTTCCTATGTCGTTTTGGGTTGAAGCTGTTAATACAACATGTTATACTCAGAATCGCTCTCTAATTCACAGGGTTCACAAGAAGACACCATATGAGATGCTGAAAGGTTGAAAGCCGGACGTATCCTTCTTTCACGTGTTTGGATGCATTTGTTATATTCTTAATCAGCGCGACCCCAGATCAAAATTTGAGCCCAAGGATGACAAAGGTATTTTTGTTGGATATTCATCTATTTCAAAGGCTTTTCGTGTTTTTCATGTGAACAGGAAATGCATTGAGGAATCCATTCATGTAAAGTTTGATGAAGAATCATACACCGATGAAGAAATAGCTCATTCCCCTTCCATTTTTCAAGAGCTTCTCTCCTGTCCATCTGATGAAGTCTCACATACTGATGAAGAAGCTGTCATTCCTGATCCTATCGTTCCAGATCCAAATCCTGTCAATCAAGGCACTGCGGTCAGCACGACAACTCTTTTGTCAGATGCTGATGAAACCCTTGAATCTGAAGACTCTCCTGTAACTGATGTTCCTTTGATTGATAACTCTTCAGCGTCAAACTCTTCAGCTCCAGAACATCGAGATCACCCTGTTGATCAAATTATTGGGAATCTTCATGATGGTGTCCAAACCAGATCTCGTGTATCTAATAATTTTTGCATGTATGTTAACTCTGTTTCAATGATCTTACCTGACAAGATACACTCAACACTTCAACACGCTGACTGGATTAAAGCCATGCAAGACGAGCTGAACGAGTTCAAAAGGCACAAGGTTTGGACTCTTGTTCCCAGACCATCAGGACAGACCGTCACAGGAACACGTTGGGTCTATCGAAACAAGATTGATAAAGATGGTGTTATTACTCGCAACAGAGCAAGACTTGTTGCTCAGGGGTTCACTCAAATTGAATCTATTGATTACGGGGAGACTTTTGCTCCAGTTGCTCGCATTGAAACGATCATACTATTCCTTGCATATGCTTCATACATGAACTTCATTGTCTAACAGATGGATGTCAAAACAACATTTCTTCATGGTGTGTTAGAAGAAGTATTTCTCAAACAGCCCCCAGGCTTTGAAGACAAAGAGCACCCTGACTATGTGTACAGACTAGATAAAGCTGTATATGGACTGAAGCAGGCTCCCAGGGCCTGGTATGAGACGCTGACATCATATCTTCTTGAAATGACTACAGAAGAGGAGCAATTGATAATACACTCTTCATCAAAAACAAAGGCTCAGACATGATTCTTGTTCAAATCTATGTCGATGATATCATCAAGTTGAGCAAGGAATTCGTTGAGATCATGTCTCAAAGGTTCGAGATGAGCATGATGGGGAAGATGACCTTTTTCTTAGGTCTTGAGGTTCAACAACAAAAAATCAGGTATCTCAATTTTTCAAAGTAAATATATTGCTAACATGCTTGTTAAGTACTCTCTCAACGACTGCAAACCGGCCTCTACTCCGGTGTCCAAGACTGATAAGTTACACACTGATCCCACCGGGACTGATGTTAATCACTCTCTTTATCGAGGAATGATTGGATCTCTTCTCTACCTCACTGCAAGTCGCTCTGATATCATGTTTGGAACTATTCTCTGTGCTAGATTCCAAGCTAATCCCAAGGAGTCTCATCTCATTATAGTTAAACGCATTTTTCGATACTTAAAGGGCACTTAGAACTTGGCATTGTGGTATCCTCATGACTCAACACTTGAACTCTTTGGATACACTGATTCCGACAATGCAGGATGCAACTTAGACAAGAAGAGCACGTCAGGAGGATGTCATTTCCTTGGAAATCGACTAATCATCTGGTCTAGCAAGAAGCAAACCTCAGTAGCTATCTCCACTGCAGAAGCTGAGTATGTTGCAGTTGGGAGATGTTGTGCTCAACTCTTATGGATTTAGAATCAGCTTTTAGACTATGGGCTTAAATTCACAAAGACTCCTATATACTGTGATAACACTAGTGCCATTCAGATCACACAGAATCCTGTTCAGCACTCAAAGACAAAGCATATAGAGATCAGACATCACTTCATCAGAGATAATGTTGAGAAGGGTAAGGTTGTTCTAGAACATGTCAAGACTTCAGATCAACTAGCTGATATTTTCACCAAGGCCCTGGATACTCAAACTATTGCTCACATTATTGGAGAATTTGGAATGATCACTCTGGATTAAAAAAAATGTTTTTCTAATGTTTGCTATTGTCTTTCAAACTGATGTATTTTTTGCTGATGATGATGTGCTGATGAAGTTTACCATGCTGAGTACCTTGTATGATCTCTTATCTCTATCTCTTCTACAAATCTTCTAAACTAAAGTTGAATGAGTCATTGTATTAAACCATACAATGATAACAACTTGAAACTCTTTGTCGATGGTTAGACAAAACACCAAGATCTATCACACGCAACTATCCCTTCTTACCAATCTTACACTAATTCTGTGATTCAGTGTGATAAAACACGTACTGAAGAGAGTCTAACAGTCTCTGCCGATGGTTAGACCAAAACACCAAGGTCTATCACACGCAACAATCCTTTCTTCACCTTCTTCTCACTCAGTGTCTAATGATTCAGTAAGAAGCACCACTCATTGATAAAGACTCAACACTCTATGCCGATGGTTAGATAATTAAACCAGTATCTATCACACGCACCAACCACCTTGCTAACCTTAAACAAGCAAGTTGTACCTTGAAATGACGACAGATTATCTTTCACCATGTAACTTTTAGTGACACTGATCTCAGCGCTTCCGCAGACACTGATTGTCGTTTCCTCTTCAGTATAACGACTCTTTTCACCCAACGGCTATTTTTTCAGATTTGACAGTTTGTTAAGATACGCAGTTATTTTCGAAAAAGATAATCATTACCTTTTTATAACCATTTAATACCATATTTAAACCTCATTCCCCACCTCTCTCCCAAACTTTCCTCCCACAATTTAAATTTCCTTCTCTTCTCTTCAAAACTCTAGAATCCAAACTCTCTTCAATGGCAGCATCACTGTTAACTTTCTCCTCCACCTCAAGAAGAGTCATCCCAACTCCAAACTCTCCTCCTCTTCCCATATACATCAAAGCTACAAATGTCGTCTTCAATCCTGATATACCAGATGTTCATCACGGTCTTGGACTTGATGATTTTTTTCAATTTTCTAGTATCTTGCAGACTTCGATGTGCTATCAGTGAGGTTCCATCAGAGTTCTTTCCCGAACAAGTATGTGAGTTCTACTACACTGCAACAGTTAATAATGAAAACAACGTCATCTCCGACACTATTGGGCGTGGCCGTCGCTCAGTTTTCATCAACGCTGATCTCCTCCGTACTGCACTCCGGTTACCAATTTTTGAACAATTCTTTGAGCTTCCAACTATTGAACGTTGTCGATGCCTCTTTGACCAACTGGGCTATGATCACTCCAAGGCCAGTGCTCAACCATCTCTCATTCTACGTCAATGTATGACTCCTGGATGGAAGTTCTTCACCGGCGCACTTTGTAAGTGTATAGGCCACAAATCTCGCAGTGGTGATCAACTGAGTGCTTTTGAACAAAAAGTGGTATGTTCACTTCTCCTCAACAAACGTGTTGATTATGGGGCTTTCTTCTCCAATCAGCTTGTCCAACTTCTTCGAGCCAATGTTAGAGCTGATCATATTCCGTTTCCACGATGGATTGCTCTTGTCCTGGATAAATTTCATGCTGAAGCCTATTACTCACACGCTGGAAACCCCATCCAATGCCCACGCATGTCAGTATGAATGTATCAGGATGATCCACTGGCCAATGACATCGGCATCTCTGATCGCATGCGAGAATGGATCGCGAATCCCTATACCGTTCCTTCACTAAACGCTGACACTGACGAAGGAGCTGCTGATAGCAACGACACTAATGCTGAAATACAAGCTGATCCTAGTCAAGAAGATGGTCATATCTCCCCTCAACTTTCTCACCATACCATTTCTGTCACTTAAAGGATTCATTCAGCTCATGGGGAGTCATCTGCTCAGGGGGAGCAACCATCTCAGGGGGAGCAACCATCTCAGGGGGGGAAACCATCTCAGGGGGAGCAACCTTCTCAGGGAGGGCAGCATCGATCACAAGAAATTCAAGGTACTCAGCTCATTCAAATTCCGGCCTCAGCGTTTAATGAGCCTCTTACACTGACTCGAAATATGAGTCAGCGTCTTCTACGTATTGAGGCTGATGTCAACCAACTGAAGGGAGTTCTTCTGACAACTCCTTCCCCTGGCCCAAATGATGATGATGATCAAAAGGGGGAGAAACTGATTCTATTGATAGAACCTGTGAGCATGGATCTGGAGGGAACATTGTAAAACAGACCGAGCCACCACAGCCTGAGCATGAGTCTGAGAGACTAACAGAAACTGAAAAGTCTACTGAAGATAGTGAACATGATGATGAAGATGAATATGATGATGAGTGTCAGATGCTGGACATGAACTTCATAGATCCCACTGTGCCAGTTCAAGGTGAAGACTTAGATGTAGTTAGTGAGGATCTTGTTCCTTTATCTCGAAAACGAAAGGCAGCAGTTACTGAATCATCTGATTCACATGCTGACACTTCTCCTCATAGCAAGAAATATAAGTCCATTGTCAGCATATCAAATCTGGCAGCTGAATGGAATATGACCCCTGATCAAGTTAAGCAAATCCTTGATGAAGCCAATAAATCTCAGCTTCTAAAGAATATTGCTCAAGCTGATGAATCTCTCATTCAGCACAAACTTCAGGCAATGGGATCCTTTGAAGCTCAAATGCAAAGGTTTCTCGAATATCAGTCCAAAACTAAATCTTCACTGCCTCCTTCCAGTAGCAGTAAGTCAAGGACTGATAGTGTTCTTGACAGGATCGATCGCAAAAGGTTTCAAGATGTTTTCAAACGAAGAGTAAGCAATGACAAGATCATCAAAGTTAAAACCTCAAAACCTCGTGATGAGAAAATCCTTACTTTGCTGATCACACGTCAAGGACCTCTACATCCGTACACTGAAGTTATAAAGAGAGATGAGATGATTAGATACGGATACTCTGAATGGATGGAATTGCTCGAGTTGGCATCCAAGCAAACTTCAGCTCTTTCTTCAGAACTGACCTGTGCTCTTCACTTACTGATCAAGAAAGTTCAGCGTCTTGATCTTGTTCCTGTAGAGCGTCCTCAGCAGCAAGGTCCAAGTTCCTCAGTTCCAAGAATCAGAAGAACTAGATTTCAAGTTGATGGTGAAGATGTATTGGTTCTAAATTTTGGTGCTGAAGTAATAAACAACTCTCTTCCTATTGGTGTTGATCCGGTTCAACATCAGTTCATCTCTGTTCCTGAACATGGAATGTTTTATCTTGATAAGAACAGGAAAATGTGTTTTCAGCGTACTACAGAGATTCCAAGGGCTCCAACAGAACATCTTGTTGGTTTAAGACAAATGTGCATGGGTTATCAGAATCTCTCTAGAGAGTTTCATATACTGATTGCTATGGAGTTACTGAATAGAAGACAGGAGCTGCTAGATAGTCCTTACTGGCCAGTGAAAGTAGAAGCTGAAGCTGAGTATAAATAATTTTTGTCCTGAGGTGTTCTAGTCTAGCTGGTTTTGAACATCATCATATTGGGGGAGATTGTAAGGTCGAACCTTATAATATGATGATGTTTGAGACTGATCACTCAGCGTCAGCGTATGACTCAGTATCAGCATCAGTGTCAGCGTACTAATTGTTCAGTGTATAGTTTCATATTTAGCATTTTGTAACAGATTTAGTACTTATCTAGTCTCCATAGTTATTGTCTATTAGTTAGCTGGTATATCCCTGATTTGTAGGGATTGCCTAGATTAATTCTATATAGTCTTTTGTACAAGTTTGTGAAAGGCAGATCTTTCACAAACCCTAATAGCCGCTTTGTGCATTCGATAATCTCTTTGTGAGATTATCATTGTTAGTGAAAGTTTATCTTCGTGAATCTTCGTTGTTCTTGTTTGTAGTCATTGTTTGATAAATTGTTTAATCTTAGGAACTTTCAGTCTTAAAGGATTAATACCATGTATTAAGGACTTTTTGGATGTCTAAAGTCATAAAGTTGGAGACTTTATGACTCTGGGTGCATTTGGACCATGGATCTGAAGTTTAAGCTTAAATGCTTAAGCCATTAAGCACTTATTAAAGTTTTGGGCTCTGCAAGGGTACCCCCTGTGTAGAAGGAAGTATGTATGCCCCGCATACTCGGTCAACATCCTCGTAATGCAGTCAATGTGAAGCCGCTTGTACACTGAGCGTACCTCCGTTTTTGAGTTAACTCGGTTGGGTTGACTCAGTGGGTTTATGGATTTTCACCATTTGACCTGGAGTTGACCAAGATTGACTTTTAAAGGGTATTTTGGGTATTATTGGGTTTTGAAGGAATTGGTCACTTGGTGGTTGTAGGCATTTGTGTTGAGAGCTGAGATTCGGAGTCAGGCCTTATCATTTTTGTATTGCTTGTGAGGTGAGTTTTCCTCACTATACTTTTGGGTCAAAGGCATCTAGGCCGACCCTTTGGTTTGATAACCTGATATCATTGATATGCATGCTAGTCTTCATATGCTAGTCTGGTAAATCCGTAGATTTGTAGGATTGCATATGATATTGTCTGTTTATCTATATATGATATTATATGTTATATGTCGACACATTGTATGGGTTGGATTGAGGTTGTACTGCTCCGTGTTTTAGCCAAAGAACCCTAGAGCAAGCCAAATATGAGTTGAGGGCCGGGAAGGGCATGCCAGACTCATACTGAGGGCTCATGAGCAGTCCATATATGAGCTGAGGTCCAGGAAAGGTATCGTACTGAGGGATTAGTGGTATTCAGTCTGAGGACTGATTAGGCCGGGGAGCAACCAGACATAAGTTGTGGGCCCATGGAGCAAGCCATACTTATGTTGTGGGCTAAGAGATAATCCAGTCTCTTAGTTGTGGACCCATTGCATGTTGTTATTATATTTGTGCTATTTGTCATGTATTGGTATTTTGGGGGTACTCACTAAGCTTTGGGCTTACATTTTTGGATTGTGTTTCAGGTACCTCAGAGGATCGCAGGAAGGTGAAGGCGTGATCGTGCACCTGCTCATGTTATGATTTTGGGATTACTGTGATATTAACATATTTTGGAAAACTATTAGTACACCATGATGGTTTTGATGGGTTTTGAGCATTCTAACACTTCCTAAGTGTACATGCAACCCTAATAACCTTGAATCTATGTTTTCTCTATATACATGCAAATTTCTTTTTCAAGGTTATTTCCTAACTAGCATGGCATGGGGAATATATAAAACATAAAAACTAGTAGAAATACATACCTTGTTGTTGCTTGGATTCCTTCAAGACTTTGTGAGCCTAGCACCCCAAATGTTGTGCCTCAAATGCTTCACACAAAACCACAAAACTTGGAATAACTTGAGAGAATACTTCTACACTCAAAAATCGGTTATGCCCTCACAAGAACTCTAGGTAGCCGATTTTGCTAGCCAAAGGGTTCCTTTTATAGTGTTGTCACTATTAGGATTTTCACATGAATACTCTTAATTGTCATGACTCTCCATTTCTCATGACCCATGGGTTTATAACTCCCATGGACTATCCATGGAGCTCCTTATGGTTATAACCAAACCCATAAACCATGGATCATTAATCCACCATAAAAGAATTGATGATTGTCATAATCAACCCTATGTATTTAATTAGGATCACTTTGATCACCAAATTAATACTAGATTAATACTTGATCAATACTAATTATATAATACTATTATTAACATATTAGAACTTATAATATATTAATAATCACAAGTGTAATTTCTCTCATTTTGTCTATCCAAGTATTGAAATTCCATGCAACCCAAATGGACCATGTCGAGTTGGGTCAAGTACATACCAAATAAAGTTATGGACTTAGACACTATATCCAATAGTCTCCCACTTGGATAAGTCTAATAACTCTATTTGCATATATGACTTCAGAATCCGACTAGCAATCGTAGCTCTTTCAAAGTCTCTTAGAACTGAGATGATGATGATGCGCCATTTAAGATAAGTGATCATATAATCCTCTGCTCTCAAGATATCAGCCGAACAAACACATGGAACATGGTCTTACTTATTGTCCAGCATTTGTTTCTCGATCTCTGATTTGTTTCGACATAGAACTAAATTGAACACATCAATTAGGTTTTGGCCAGGCCCCGTACATAAGTCAAAACCAAATCATCGAGGGACCCAGATATCGCTTCTATTTCTAGAAGGAACAGATAAACTTCGACTGATATGCTTGTACTGACTACTTGTTGAATTATACACAAAAACACGTTTTATAACATTGAGTTACCAATGCGTTTTCATACAATCAATGGATAACCAACTCATAGCCAATAACTCATATCTAGGTTTAAAGATTTATATGATATTACCGTCTCACGATCACTCAGGATAAATTCCATGAAGTGATGCAAGTGAGCGTGGGTTGAATCCAATACTCAGGCCTTATGAGTACTCATGAATGTTGTAGCAACCATTGCTATGTCTAAAGCACTTTAGACAAATCATACAATCCAAATTCATGACAGTCTTAAATCAATACCTACTTCCAAAGTTTGACTAACTGTGGATGGTTTGAATAATAATATACTTATTCTGGAAGTCAAAACATGCAAAATTGAAACATAGTAAACGATCAACACAAGATAGTAACACTTTTACTCTTAAATAAATAACAACTTTTATTTAATCATCAAATATCAATTACATTTTACAAGTTTCAGAAATCTAATTATTGAAACTAATATCATCCTTCATCCCAATGCGCCTCGCATGCTGTATATGCTTAACCCTACTCAGTCCCTTCGTGAGGGGATCTGTTGGGTTCTCATCTGATGATACCCTCTTTGCCACGAGGAGTCCTTCTTCTATTGTATGTCTGATGAAATGTTATTTTTTGTCAATGTGCCTAGATCTCCCATGATCTCTTGGTTCTTTAGCCAAAGCAACCGCACATTCGCTGTCACAGAAAATTTCCATTGGCTCCTTTATAGTTGGTACAACTCCAAGGTCTCCGATGAAGTTCTTTAGCCATATCACCAATTTTGTTGCCTCACTTGCTGCTATGTCCTCTGATTCACAAGTTGAATCAGCTACGGTCTCCTGTTTGGAACATTTCCAAGTAATTGCTCCTCCATTTAGGATAAAGACCCACCCTGACTGAGAGCAAAAATTATCCCTATTAGTCTGAAAGCTAGAATCACTATATCCTTCCACTCTCAAGTCATCACTGCCCTAACATACATATAGGACTCATATAGGACTCATCCTCACTCCTAGAGAAGCCAAACTCTCTAACCTTCTCATCAAAGCAAAGATTCCATCTGCGAGACGCTTGTTTCAATCCATAAATGGATTTCTCAAGCTTAGACACTCTATTAGGGTATTTTGGATCGACAAAACCCTCTGGCTGAGCCATGTAAACATCCTCAGCCAACTTCCCATTAAGGAAAGCGGTTTTGACATCCATTTGCCATATTTCATAATCATGAAATGCAGCTATGGCTAATAACACCCTAATAGACTTAATCTTTGCTACTGGCGAGAAGGTCTCATCATAGTCAACTCCCAGAGTTTGAGTGAAGCCCTTCGCAACCAATCGCGCTTTGTAAGTGTGTACCTTCCCATCCATGCCAGTCTTCTTCTTGAAGCCCCATTTGCACCCTACTATCTTACGACCGGGTACATTGTTAACCAAGTTCCAAACTTGATTGTCATACATGGACTGAATCTCGTTGTCCATAGCCTCCTTCCATTTTGCAGACTCAGGGCCTGCCATGGCTTCCTTATAATTATTAGGTTCATCCAAATCTATCAATGTACTATCACTGATAAATGTATCACCTTCAGTGGTGATGTGATAACCATAATAAAATTTAGGTGTGTTCCTCACCCTAGTGGAACGTCTTGGAGGTACAGACTCATATATCGGCTCAACAGGAGTTTCCTCCAAAGGATCTATGTGGGTAGCCGATGAAAATACACCTCTCGCTTCGGGGTTCAAGCTTGTCATGAGTCTCACGCCTCACAAAAGCTTCACAACCCCAAATCTTGATGTGGTCCAAATTGGGCACTTTCCCAGTCCACATCTCGTGAGGTGTTTTGGAAACCTTTTTAGTTGGGACTAGATTAAGGATATGGGCGGCAATCTCTAAGGCATACCCCCAGAAAGAGATTGGTAACGAAGCTCGACTCATCATGGAATGAACCATATCCAACAAGGTTCAATTCCGCCTCTCAGCCACACCATTCAACTATGGTGTCCTAGGAGGTGTCAATTGTGAGACAATCCCACATTCCTTAAGATAGTCAAGGAAATCAATGCTAAGATACTCTCCTCCCCGATCGGATCGAAGCATCTTGATGTTCCTGCCCAATTGATTCTCAATTTCCTGCTTAAACTCTTTGAATTTTTCAAAGGTTTCTAACTTATGCTTGATTAAGTAAATATATCCATATCTACTGTAATCATCAGTAAAAGTCACATAATCGTGATTAGCATCCCTTGTACCCACTCTGAAGGTCCCACACACATCCACGTGTACAAGGTCCAACAAACCTTCACCCCTATCACAAGTACCTGTGAAGGGTGACTTTGTCATTTTTCCAAGCAAACAAGATTCGCAACTATTATCTGACTTGAGGTCAAATGATTCCAAGACTCCAGCCTTTTGGAGTTGGCCTATGCGTTTCTTGTTAACATGTCCAAGACGACAATGCCACAAGGATGATTTGTCCAACCTATCTGAAGAATCAATATACAACACATTATTTCCTAAATTGTCTACAACATTCACAGCTTCATATACACCATCACAAGGTAATGCTTTAATGTAAAATACATCATTATGATAAACATTAATAGCAGCATTATTATTATCAAATGCAAATGTAAAACTCAGTTTGTACAAGCCATGAAAAGAAATAATATTTCTCGCCATTTCCGGCGAGTAACAACATTTATTCAAATATGACATTAACCCATTATTAAGCAATAAAGAATAAACTCCTATCTTGGTGACAGGTGATGCTTTCCTGTTGCCCATGACTAAGTTTATCTTCCCGTGCTCCACTTGCTCACTTCTTCTTAGGCCCTGCAAATCAGTACAAATGTGAATACCACAACCTGTATCAAGCACCCAAGAATTAGCATTAGATGATTTATTATACAATATTGTATAAATACCTGCATGGGTCGGTTTAACCTTCTCATCCTTTACATCTTGCAGATATTTGGGGCAGCTTCGCTTCTAGTGCCCCTTTTCCTGGAAATAGAAGCATTGTGCTTCCTTTGGGTTTGAAGAAGGGGCAATGGGACCTTTCTTTGTCCCACTTGAAGAGGAAACATCAATGGTCTTACCCTTGGTACCCTTCGAAGGGGTTTTCCTCTTCTTACCCTTCCCTTGCCCAATTGCAAGAACAGGGGCTGCTAAAGGAGTAGATGTAGCAACCACTTTACCCTTAAGGCCATTTTCAGATGTCCTTAAGAGTCCTTGAAGTTTGCTAAGCATGACTTCCTCCTTGTTCATATGATAAGTCATACGAAACTGATCATATCTTGGAGGTGACGAATGGAGAATGATGTCAATCACCATTTCCTTAGGGAAGTAAAAATTGAGCTTTAGCAACCGGTCAACGAACCTTTGCATCTTCTACAAGTGACTGGTGATGGGTTCACCATCCTACATCCTTGCGGTTATCATGGAGGAAATGATTTCATACATCTCTTGACGCGCGCTCTGATGGTACCTTTCCATCAGATCCTGGTGCATCTCATAGGGGTATAAATCTTCATAAGACTTTTGGAGCTCCGGAGTCATTATGGCCATTATGATGCAGGATACCTTAGTAGCATCCTTCTCATGTGCAATGAACTCCGCAAACTCTTCTGGAGTAGCAGTGGCTTCATTAACAACCTTAAGCTCCCTGTCGAGGATATACTCCTTGTCCTCATAGCGGGTAATCATTCTGATGTTTCTGATCCACTCATTGAAGTTGGATCTATCAAAGATGACCTTACCACACAAGTTCATTAGGGAAAAGGATTCTGTAGGGTTTGAGCTAGCAGCGTTATTGGAAGACATCTGAAATAAAAGGAAGACAAGTTTCATTAGATTAAGAGTCCTTAATAAGTCACCCAAATGAAATATTAAGGCTAGGATCCAACAAACTATTTATAGTTGAAAGTGGTATGCCGTAATCCACACTCTAAAATATTTGAAGGTAGGTAAA
The DNA here is from genome assembly GCF_051521515.1 of Lactuca serriola. NCBI lineage: Eukaryota > Viridiplantae > Streptophyta > Magnoliopsida > Asterales > Asteraceae > Lactuca > Lactuca serriola. The sequence continues at coordinate 203,966,626 of NC_136410.1, forward strand.
TGACGATTTACCAATTTCCACCATAAGAACGAAATATTTTATTATTAGGTTTTATTGGTTTTGAAATTCCTAGATCTTTTGAGATACATTAAACTTTTCAATGGCATGTTTGAATCTCGATTGTGCCCTCTCAAGTTTGTGACTGGGATGTCGAGGATCACAAAAAAGGTGTGAATAACCATACAAATTGACTTGGTACCCTTAACCATATCACCTAATCGATGTGCTGGTTAACCACACATGCTCCACCGATCTATAATAAATTCAAGTTACCCTTTGCCACACTTACTAGTCCTTGTTAGTGTGTCGGTTAACCACACACGCTCCACTAACGATTTGGTAAGGTACAAAGTGTAATTTTATGGGCTAGCACCTATTTCACATTTTCCTAAAGTAACTAAGATTGGGAATTGATAATGTATAGTTACTTTATAATTCATTATACTTTTAATGAGAATTTAAAGTCGTATCCTACCCGTTCGACTAACGACCCTCCACCGATCAAGGAAGCGGTGGGTGAGAGTGGACACCCATTAAGTCACCATTTTATAGGCAACAACCTTATACCCCCCCCCCCCTTATAGACCGGTTCGTGAATGAGGCCTACTAACGGTAAGAATGACATATTCTTATACATATTTATATAATAAAATTATAATAACAGTATAAGTGTTGGTTTTTAAACTTTTAAAAATCTAAGGTTTAATTTGGAATTAAAGTATTAAAGTGTAGGACTTTACAAATTCCAAAACTTGAGGGCAAGAATTGAAACTATTCCAAGGCTCTTCAATTTGTAACTTATGAGTTTTAATGGTTCATAAAAATGAAGACTCTTCATTTTATGAAACCTCTTTGTTCTTTAATCACAATTTAAATAAGTGACTTTTGGTTATCCATAACTTGAGGACAAGTTATGGACTCCATCATTGGCATTAAGATCAAGAATTAAACACACATGAAGGTTACACATAACTCCTACGATCTTCTAAAAAACTCATAAGAACACATATTCATCACAAGCAATTTCAAGAAATCATATTAACACATATAATACTTGAAAATTGATAAAAGTCATGTGAAATGGGTTAACATAATCATTACCACTTTAAAAAACAGATTTTACAAGTCCAAAACAATTTGGGATAATGATTTTAATCCATTTCCAGCAACAAAACTCCAAAAACTGCCCAGCACGCTCCTACTCGTCGAGTGCATGAACCTACTCGACGAGTAGGATGAATTTATTCATGGACTTGACGTGTCCTCCCCATGAACTCGGCGAGTCTATTCGACAGAGAGCAGATTTTCGACTTTTTCAAGCAGTTTGCATCAAGTATACAGAAAACAATCCTAGTCTCTAATACAACTGATGGGTTTTTGAGCATTCTAACACTTCCTAAGTGTACATGCAACCATAATAACCTTGAATCTATGTTTTCTCTATATACATGCAAATTTCTTTTTCAAGGTTATTTCCTAACTAGCATGGCATGGGGAATATATAAAACATAAAAACTAGTAGAAATCCATACCTTGTTGTTGCTTGGATTCCTTCAAGACTTTGTGAGCCTAGCACCCCAAATGGTGTCCCTCAAATTCTTCACACAACACCACAAAACTTGGAATAACTTGAGAGAATACTTCTACACTCAAAAATCGGTTATGCCCTCACAAGAACTCTAGGTAGCCGATTTTGCTAGCCAAAGGGTTCCTTTTATAGTGTTGTCACAATTAGGGTTTTCACAGGAATACTCTTAATTGTCATGACTCTCCATTTCTCATGGCCCATGGGTTTATAACTCCCATGGACTATCCATGGAGCTCCATATGGTTATAACCAAACCCATAAACCATGGATCATTAATCCACCATAAAAGAATTGATGATTGTCATAATCAAACCTATGTATTTAATTAGTATCACTTTGATCACCAAATTAATACTAGATTAGTACTTGATCAATACTAATTATATAATACTATTATTAATATATTAGAACTTATAATATATTAATAATCACAAGTGTAATTTCTCTCATTTTGTCTATCCAAGTATTGCAATGCCATGCAACCCAAATGGACCATGCCGAGTCGGGTCAAGTACATACCAAATAAAGTTATGGACTTAGACACTATATTCAACAGGTTTTTGGGTTTGTTTAAAGTTTAAAATTTTCATGAATTTTGTGAATGTTACAAGTTGGTGTCAGAGCCTTGGTTTGAGTGAATTGGAAGAACACACATGTGAATACGGTCTCAAACTAAGGAAAAGGATTTTTAAAATGATTTTAAAATGGTTTTCAAAATAATCAAGGAGGATGCGATGTGTACGATCAGCTGGAGCCAATAAGTAGACCCCAAAAATACCATACTGTTTTCTGATATTGTGATATGTTAGAAAATCATGCTAGCGATAGGCTAGGGATCTTCAGGTTTTGGCATGATAGAATTGCCTGATTATATGATACCTGATAGCCTAGGGTTCTTCTCTAATGGAATTGACATCATTACTGTAGTTTGGTTTAGCCTTATTTACTGTTCTTGTTGTATGAAGGGCTTAGGGTAGGATTAGATATTCAAATATCTATAGGGTCCAGCGTTATGTATGGCAAGTATACATGAGTGCTACAGGGTTGGTGGAAGTTTCATGGATGAGTTGTGTGGGGTCAGCCGACCAGTTTTGATATATATAGCCTTCCTCTAGGGTGTGTGGCTTGAGCATATGAGTATGATAGCAAGTATTGTTAAGGTGTTGTGATGACCCTCTAAGACAACTACAGGTAGGTGTGGAAGGTAGTATGGGCCCGTACTACTGAAAGCATAGGACCCATACTCATAACAGAGAAGTCACAACCCCTAGGGATTTGTTAGGAGTTGGTTCCCCTATTATATTTTGGGTATTATCTGATATCTCCCCGGTGTATTTTCAGTATGGTGACTACGAAACGAGTTGAGGTTGTTGGTTTTTGAGCATTCTAACACTCCTAAGGTGTACATGCAACCCTAAATACCTTAGATCTATGTTTTCCCTATTATACATGCAAACTTGAACTTTCCAAGGTATTACCCTAACTAGCATACAAAACATTGATACTTGGGTAATAAAACAAGTTAGATGACATACATTTTCTTGTAGTTTGAAACCTTGGACTTTTAAGAACTTAGTGCCCCAAGTGTTGCACCTCAAATGGAATCACACAACACCAACAACAATTGGAATAACTTGAGAGAAGAACACTTGCTTCACAAATCGTCTAGCCCTTATGCATATGCCTTAAGTCCGATTTTAGGAACCATGGGGTTTCTTATATAGTGTGGACATTAGGGTTACACCATGTAACTCATGATTTACCAAATCAATCCTCATTGATTAAATTAGTCTCATTTGATCACATAATTAATTCCAAACTAATTCTTGATCAATACTAATTAAATAACATGATTTCATATTAATATATTAGAACTTATAATATATTAATAAATCATAACTATCCTCTTCTCACAAAAGTCTATCCAAATTGTTCCGATGCCATGCAACCCAAATGGACCATGCTACTCTCGGGTCAAGTACATACCAATAATAGTTATGGGCTTAGACACCTAATCTAACAGAGGCAGGATCCGGATCCGGATCAAGAGCTAGCAGGCAGATTGGATTTGATGAGTTGGATACTAGGATTAGGGAGATTCTCCATGGGGAGTTTGTGGTCATCATCCGGGATCAGATACCAGAGTTGTTTTGGTCTATTAAGACCACGATGATGGAGTTATTTGATGACATATACGCAGTCGTTGCTAAGACTGTTGTTGTTGCTACCTCCGCAACCGTGACAGCTGTAGGTGTTGGACTGGGTTGGGTTTTCAGTATTGGGACTTCGAAAATACGAAGCCCCCGACTTTCTATGGAGTGCAAGACTTGATCATTTTCATGAGGTGGTTATCTAATGTAGAGGGATGTTTCTTCACTTGTTTGTGCCTTGTTGACTAGAAGGTCAGGTACACTCTGAACCTTCTGAGGACCGGAGCGAAGGATTGGTGGAGGCTCACTACCAATTCCTATTCTGCTGAGTAGAGAGCTGTTGTAACTTGGGAGCAGTTCTCTGAGATGTTGCACTCCCGTTATGTTCCGCTGGTGGAGCGAGAGAGGTTGGCCCAGGAGTACCTGGATTTAAGGCGTGGGATCTGAGACGGTGACGGAGATCACCAAGATGTTCACGAAGAGGGCTAAGTTCTGTCCTGAGTTTGCTACATCCGAGGCAAGCTCAGATGACCCGTTACTTGAGTATGCTAAAGATGGAGATCAGGTTTTTGTTTCTACTCAACGCTACGGTACATTGTTTGAGACGCAGGATGCCGCCTGACGGCATGAGATTGAGATTGATATGCAGAATAGGGAGCAGAAGCCACCCTGACGTAGTCACAGCCTGCGCCAAAGCGGTTTAAGACCGCTGATGTCAGATCTGGGGGCCGGAAGGGCCGCACTTATGGGAAGTGCAGCAAGGAACATGAGGGTGCTTATTGATCGTCTTCAGGGTGCCACAATTGTGGCCGGCAGGGCCATATGGTGAGGGATTGCCACCAGCAGGCCCCAACACTTGGTTCCAGGATTTGTTATCATTGTGACCAAGTTGGCCATGTGAAGGCCAACTGCCCATCTCTTTCTACTAGGCCGGCACAGGTTCCAACGTTGGCTACTTTGAGGATCACTGACGGGAGTCAGGGCAGGGCGGATCCTCCGAGGGCTCGAGGTCGCGCTTTCCAGCTTACCGCCGAGGAGGCAAGGGCAACAGCAAATGTTGTGACTGGTATGTTTCTATCCCTTATCCCGTTGATTATGTTTTGTGTTATGATTATGTTTGTATCTTTGTTAGGTACATTCCTAGTGAACTCTTTGCCTGCTCTAGTGTTGTTTGAATCGAGTGCGAGTCGGTCTTTTGTATCTTGATCGTTTAGTAGGGAGTCTGATATGCCCATTGGGGAGTTAGAGTGTCCGTTGTGAGTCTCTATCGCCAACGAACATAGGATTTCTGTGTTTTCAATATATCAGGGTTGTATTATGGAGATCTTCGGGGTGCCTTATCCAATCGATTTGTTCCCTATCATCATGGGGGATGTTTGCGTGATTGTGCGCATTGATCGACTGAGCCGTTTCGTTGCTATGATTGATTGTGACGGTCAATGTGTGGTAGTTTGAACCCCAAGTGGGGGAGAACTGGTTATCTATGGAGAGGGCACCAGGATGGGTTCCGGGTTCCATCAGGTCAGCGCGAGAGAGGAGGATGTGGAGAAGACCTCATTCTGGACTCGTTATAGGCATTAAGAGTTCATGGTGATGCCATTCGGGCTCACCAATATGCCTGCTGTATTTATGGATTTGATGAATCGGGTATGGAGGTCGATGCTCGATCGTTTGGTTATCTTGTTTATTGATGATATCTTGGTATATTCCAAGACCAGAGAGCAACATGAGGAACATCTTCGCGAGCTTTTGGGGGTTTTTAGGCGAGAAATGCTTTACACTAAGTTTTCGAAATGCAAGTTTTGGTTACGAGAGGTTCAGTTCCTTGGACACCTTGTTAACCAGGACGGGATATTAGTCGATCCGGCCAAGATTGAGGTGGTGATGTAGTGGGAGGTTCCGAAATCTCCCTCGGATATCAGGAGTTTCCTGGGATTGGAAGGGTACTATCGGAGATTCATTCAAGATTTCTCCAATATTTCAGTACCCCTCACTCGTCTGATGAGGAAGGGGGTGGATTTCCGGTGGAGCCCTAAGTAGTAGACAACATTTGAGACCCTTCGGAAGAGATTATGTGAGACCCCGGTTTTGACCTTCCTAGAGGGAATTGAGGATTCCATGGTATTATGTGATGCTTCCATCACTGGTTTAGGGGTGGTCCTCATGCAGAGAGGACGAATGATAGCATATACTTCGCAACAGTTGAAGCCGCACGAGACGAGGTATCTCACACATGATCTGGAGTTGGGGGCAGTGGTTTTTTCCCACAAGATTTGGAGGCATTACCTTTATGGGTTCCGATGTACTATCTACACGGATCATAAGAGTTTGAGACACATTATGGATCAGCCGAACCTGAACATGAGGCAGCGTGGGTGCCTAGACGTAGTCAAGGATTATGACTGTGAGATCCTTTACCATCTGGGTAAAGCGAATGTGGTGGAGGATGACTTGAGCCGCAAGTGGGCTAGGTCTTCTAATGGGGTATCATGTAGAAGGATATTAGTGGATTCTCCGCTTGTGAGATTGCTTAGGGAGGCTCAAGCCAAGGGTGTTCGGGAAGAGAACTGGAAGATTGAGAGGATCAGAGGTGAGATTGCCATATTTGTTCTGGATATTCGTGGTTTGTTGACACGTTGTGGTCGGGTATGGGTTCCTATGTCTGGAGGGGTCAGTCAAATTTTGTTGGAGGAGGCTCATAATTCTCACTTTTCTATCTATTCGGGGGCCACCAAGATGTATCGGGATCTGAGATTGAGTTATTGGTGGCCGTGTATGAAGAGGGAGATCGCCTGGTACGTTGAGAAGTGCTTGACCTATAGGATGGTCAAGGCCGAGCATCAGAGGCTGAATGGCAACCTGCAGCCTCTGGAGGTTCCCATGTGGGAATGGGAGAGAATTTTAATGGACTTCATCACCAAGTTGTCGAAGACGGCAAATGGTTTTGATGTTATTTGGGTCATCGTGGATCGATTGACCAAGAGTGCCCATTTCTTGGCGATTTGGGAGAGTTCTTTGGCCGAGAAGTTGGCCGATGTGTATATTTAAGGGATCGATGCTTGCCATGGATTTCCAGTCTTTATTGTTTCAGACCATGATGTTCAGTTCGCCTTCCGTTTTTGGCAAAAATTCCATGAGGAACTGGGCACGAGGTTTCACTTCAGCAAAGCTTATCATCCGCAGACCGACGGCCAGAGTGAGCGGACGATATAGACCCTTGAGGATATGTTGTGGGCCTGTTTCATTGATTTTGGTGGGAGCCGAGACTCCTACCTACCTCTTGCAGAGTTCTCCTACAACAATAGTTTTCACTCCAGCATTGGTGCTCCGCCTTTTGAGCTATTGTATGGGCGGAGATGTCGTACCTCGGTTTGCTGGGGCAATGTTGGTCACATGGTTATGGGGTGGACCGAGGTGGTCCTTAAAACTACGAAGATGATTCAGCAGATCAGGAAGAGATTGCAGACTGCTCAGATTCGGTAGAAGAGCTATGTTGATCGACGTCGATCCGAGTTGAAATTCCAGGTCGGCAACATGGTTTTACTGAAGGTCTCACCTTGGAAAGGTGTGATTCGCTTCATGAAGAAAGGGAAATTGGGTCCCCGATATATCCGTCCATTTTGAATTATTTCCAGGGTGAGCAAGGTTGCCTACAGATTGGATCTTCCTAAGGAGCTCAGTCAGATTCATAGCAAGTTCCTTGTTCCTCAGCTACGAAAGTGCGTATTGGTTGAGGATGTAGTAGTGTCTTTGGATGATATTCAGGTTGATGAGTGCCTGAATTATGTTGAGAGACCAATGGCTATTCTGGAGAGGAAAGTAAAGGTTTTTTAAAGCAAAGAAGTACCTTTGGTAAAGGTACGATGGCAGCATCGGAGGGGCTCCGAGTGGACCTGGGAGCCGAAGGCTGAGATGCAGTAGCATTACCCAGATTTGTTTGTTGCATCAGACTTCGAGGACAAAGTCTAGTTCAAGTGGGGGGAGTTGTAACATTCTAGGTTTTAGGTATTTTCAAATCCCTCATTTGGTTTTAAATTATGTCATTTTGGTCCTTGGATTGGAAGGAGATAACCTTAAGAAGCCCTAGTGGAAAAATGGTAATTTGCGGCATGTGGTGTATGCTAAGCGTACATGTGGATACGCTAAGCATACTAGGGTGCACCCTAGTACGCTAGGCGTACTAATGTTCGGGTGAAACCCTAATTTTTAGGGTTTAAGGAGTATTTAAACACCTTTATGGATCATTTAACCTCATCCTTTCAGCCTCCAAGCCCTTGAGTCGTTCTTGGAAAACCCTAACCCCATAAGAGAGTGGTTTGAGCTTAAAGTGTGTTCTTTGTGTGCTTAAGGAAGAAGGAATTGCATCAAGGAGTCTAGAAGGGAAAGCAAGCTTGTGGATCTTGGATCATCACCTTCTTGGGAAGCTCCATAAGGTAAAAAGTTGCTACCTTTATGCTTGGTTTTCTTAGATCTCATCTTGGTAGATTTATGATGTTCTATTGTCCCAAAAATTCCCATTGTTGTGCATGTTTGGTGTTGGACATTTTTGAGTTGTCCTTTCAGACCCGGGGAAGGGTTCTAAGCCATAAAAACCCCTTTAGCTAGTTTGTCTCCATGCTTCTTGTAGGATGTCTTAATGGACTAATTGATGGGTTTTGGTCATAAGACATCCTATGTGCTCATACAAACCCTAATGCTTGGATCTAGGTTTCTCTATTGTACATGCAAGTTATCCAAGACTATAAACCCTAATTCTAGCATTCAAGTAATCATATTAACATGAGAATAGGTTTAAGATGTTACCTTGATTGTTATGTAGCAATAACAATCCCAAATCTCCTTGTATTGACTTTAGAAAGCTTAGAGTCACAAATGTCACTCCTCTAATGGTTCACAAACACCATAAGCAAGAGGATGAAGAGGAGAGAGGATGGAGGTTGTCCAAAACGTCTACAAAACCCTATAGGAGTCTTAGCCACGTTTTTGGGTCATAAGGGTCTTATATATAGAAAGGCTATTAGGGTTATCTAACAAGGAAACCCTAATTTGGATGCTTAAGCTCTAAGCAACCCATGGACTCCTTTAATTAGGGCCTCAGACGATTTCCTTATGGGTTTCCCCATAGAATTCGTCCACTCCTTAATACAAGGCAATCCATGGCCCAAATTGCAATTATCTTATAATTATAATTCCAGTCCCTTAAGTTTAATTAATCTCTTTTAGTCACAAAACTAATTACCAATTAGTTCTTGACTAATATTAATGAAACAATATGATTTCTCCTTTAATATATTATTCTCATAATATATTAATAAATCATATTTAATCCTTTCTCTCCATAATTCATCCTATCAAGTTGCTTTGGTGAAGGCAACCCAAAAGGACCATGCACCATCGGGTCAAGTATACACCAAAATAGTTATGGACTTAGACACTAATCCAACACTAATACCATGTATTAACGACTTTTTATACATCTAAAGTCATAATCTTGGATACTTTATGACTCTCGGGTGCAATTAGACCCTGGATCTAAAGTTTAGGCTTAATTGCTTAAACCCTTAAGCACTTATTGAAGTTTGGGCTCTGTGTGGTACGCCCTGCGTAGAAGGGAGTACGCCCCGTGTACTCGATCAACATCCCCGTAATGCAGTCAATGTGAAGCTGCTTGTATGTTGAGCGTACCTCCGGAGTACGCCCCTCATACTCACATGGTTTGGCTGTTTTTGAGTTAACTCGGCTGGATTGACTCGGTTAGGTTGACTCGACTAGGTTGAATCTATGGGTTTATGAATTTTTACTATTTAACCTTAAGTTGACCAAGTTTGACCATGTTTGACCAAGTTTGACTTTTAAAGGCTATTTTGGGTATTATTGGGTTTTGATGGAATTAGTCACTTGGTGGTTGTAGTCATTTGAGTTGTGAGCTGAGATTCGGAGTCAGGCCTTATCAGTTATGTGCTGCTTGTGAGGTAAGTTTTCCTCACTACACTTTCGGGTCGAAGGTACCAAGGTCGGCCCTTTTGTTTTGATAACCTGATATGGTTGATATGTTGAGTATGGAATAGATATGCATGCTAGTCTTGATATGCTAGTCTGGTAGATCTATAGGACTACTTATGATATTGTCTGTTTATCTGTATATGATATTATCTGTTATATGTCAACATATTTTGTGAGTTGGGTTAAGGTTATACTGCTCCGTGTTGTAGCCAAAAAAACCCTGGAGCAAGCTAGATATGAGTTAAGGGTCGGGAAGAGCATGCCATACACGTACTGAGGGCTTATTAGTATTCAGTCTGAGGACTGATCAGGCCGGGGAGCAAGCCAAACATAAGCTGTGGGCCCAGGCGGCAAGCCAGACTTATGATGTGGGCTCAGGGGTAATCAAGTCTTTTAGTTTTGGACCCATTACATGTTGTTTTTATATTTGTGCTATTTTTTATGTATTGTTATTTTGGGGGAACTCACTAAGATTTGGGCTTACAGATTTGGATTATGTTTTAGGTACCTCAGAGTATCATGGGAAGGCTAAGGCGTGATCGTGAACCTCCTCATGTTTTACTTTGTTATTTTGGGATTACTCTGATATTGACATATTTTGGACAACTATTTGTAAACAATGATGGCTTTTGGGTTTATTTAAAAGTTTAAATTTTTCATGAATTTTGTGAATGTGACACATCCTGAGTGATTCGAGCGCCTTCTCATCTACTCATTAGCATCCCAAAAAGGATCACATGGATACAATGAGCTCTTTGACCAACTACTTCATGCTAAGAGACAACTCGTGTATCTTTTGACCACATACATATGATAGCCACTTACTCTACACCCCTGACTTGACCAAACCTTGTACCGGAATCCCGCATACCCGAACCGCAGATCCCTATGAACCATTCTTCCAACACCACAAACTCGAAGAGGTAGATGATCCTCCAAGAAAAATACCTAGTTCTCCCTAACTTAGGGTTCGAACTTTCACCCAATGGTTTTGCAACCAACCATATCTCAAACCGGCTCAACCAAGTACAAACCATCCTTGACTCTAGGATGGTGTAACACACGTAAGATGATCTTCCAAATAAGGACGAAGCAAACCCTAAGAGATTCGGAATTTTGGATGAATACCTCATAAAATTTCCAATCTTAAACACCTTTAACACTAATGATTTCATGGAAATGCATAAGCAAAACACTGACTTACTATCCAAAACATACACCCCTTGCCTCAATCCTAACCATCAACCTGGTACCTGACCTGCCTATATCTAAGGAAAACAAACCCTTGATCACATTATTACGCATCCATACCACATCAATCATCCTGCGTATTCTCACGTTGTCATACTTCCGCCAAACACCGCAGCCAACTTTGTTAGGTTTACATCCCAACTCTGAAGGTCACAAGCCTTCTCACTCCCACTACTAGAAGACATACCTTAATTGACATGCAAATAATGACACCTGCCAATTTATGATATGCGAAAGTGGGTATCATAAAGAAAATGTCATCTCTTATAAAATTTGAAGGATTTAGGTCATGCATTTTTGCGTGACCTAAAGTTACCTATCGTTTTATAATTTTTTAGATAAACACGCGTATCATCCTTAGTAGCTAGTTGGAGGGAAAATGAATCCCCAAAAAATTGAAAACCCCTGCCTTGGGTGATTTAGGTTAGTTCATTCCCTCATTTGTTTGGTCTCTTCCCTCTCTCGTCCCCCCCCCCCCCCCCCCCCCCCCCGCTGTTAATGAAACCCTATCGACCTTTTAACACTCTTCCCTTCATCTTTTCAGAAAAACACCACGGGAGATATCATCTCACAAAACCACCACTACATCCATGACGACTTCCATCAATCGTCTTACCGATATTGAATTTGCTCAGGTAGCGGCCATCCTCGGTCAACTCACACAACTTCAAACCCTAATCTCCTATCATGTCTGCCGCCATCGAGCAACATTTTCAAGTTGAAACCCTATTCACATATACAAACATAATCATTCTGATACCTTCGTCCTCAAGCTCTTTCAACTCATTCATTCTTCTTCCAATGGAGTTATTCACCAAACCAGCAGCTCCCGCCGCTACACCACCACTAGCTCTGGAATCTTTGTCTCCATCCATATTTGTTCCATTCCCGAGTTTGAGCTCTACACCAATTGCTTCATCACCTCCACCTATCGTTGGAATCCCACCTGCGGTACTGGTGATTCCACCTCTGGCTCCCATAATTCCCCCAGCTTCATCATCTCCTGATGGTGCTCCACCTGCAGAAGTTTATTCCGTTGCTTAAGAAAGAATTTAATAACACTAACTTTCTTCAGGTATATGATTTGAATTTCTATTCTCATTTCATCGTTTCACATAATGGTTAATCTATTCAAAGTTTTTGTATATGTGTTTCTCTTTCTGTTGTGCATTATGGAAAATATATTCAATTTTACTTATGAAATCCCTTTCATAAATTAGGGAGAATTACACTTAAAATGTAAATAGTTCATTGCACATAGGACATGCTAACAACATAGATGCACATAAAATCTTTATAAAAGTTTTCATTTCTTCTTCATTGACAAGCCATTCATATCTGTAATTGTTGTCTATAATATTATGATTAGATACAATAGGATGAAGGGCAGACCTACACTCTGGCTCCCTAGAAATGATCATGTTGGCATTGCAACTTAGGTTTCTACAAATGGATTTCTACTTATTGTATACTTAATATACTTAGTTAATATATTATATATCTAACAAATATTGTTTTCAGTTAGTTGTTAAAAGAATGTTGGCTTCTGAAGGAATAAAGAGGGTTGAATTGGGTAGAGAGGAATTCACAAATCGATTTTGGGAGTGGAAGGAGAAGTTTGGAGGAACCATTACTCAGAAACCTAATAATAAACCTAATAATCTCAGAAACTATGTTTAAACTTTAAATATTTAATTATGAATGTCAATTATGCTATTATTTGGTCTAAATGTGTATTGAACTCTACATGTTTACTCAGCATCTGTATCATAACATTAATTAGCTAACATTTCTTAAACTACTTTCTTCTTGACTTTTGCAGGAGCTGTTTGGAAGGCTTTTATTAAGCTTCATGAGAAAGGGGTTATCTACCAAGGTATGGATCACAGATCACTTCCATGTTCCTAAATTATAAAAAATTAATCAAATTCATTTGACCTTTTAGATAAAATATCTTACTAAGTCAATTGATCTTTCATTTAGGGTCTTACATGGTCAAATGTGGCATTGGAGATGCTGCACAGAACAAAAAGGGTCTTGATGTAGCAATAAATGACATGGAATTCATCAGAGGACAAAGGTTTTATTCCTATTTTTTTCATTACAAACCAGAGATTTTTGATTGATTGATTATAGGTTTTTTGTTGAGTTTTTGTTGATGTTTGTTGAGATGGTTTATATGATTGTGTATTTTTCTGATTTTGTTCCTGTGTTTTCCCATTTAGTTTAGTTTTTTTTGTTGTTGCTGTGATTTTATTGTTGAGTTTTTGTTGTTGTTCTTGTTTTAATTCAAATGGTATAGACTCGGATTGCTGTGATTTTATTTTGTTGTTGTTAAATGGTTTGACTTATATGTATATGCATGTTTATATTTGTGTATATTTAGTTTTTTATTTAAACTAGGGAAAACAAAACTGAATCAAAGTTGATTGCATTTGACAATGGCTTGTTTCAACTGTTCTAATGAGTTTTTAATCTTTAATTTTTGAAAATAAATTAAAATGAAACAATAAAGAAAACTTATACATTGTATTACATAAATGTAAAAAGTTGGTATGGGAATGTAATGACTGATTACCTTATTTATTCCTTAATTTGTCATCTCATTCCATTTAACAAACATACGAGAAGGATGTGTTTAGTATTCCATGAATTTCAGCATTGAATAAAGCATGGTAAATGTTTTAAATATTTTAATTTATATATGTGCAAGAGTATGGTTGGGTGTCTGGATTTGTTGGAGATTACCAATATGATATTCCTATTACAATCAACCCAGGTAAGGAAGGACTAAGGACTAAGGAAAGGTTAAATCATTCATGTAATGTAACCTTTAAATCTTAATAATCTGATCTGATGTGAGTGAAATTTTTGTAAGGTGTGATATTAATCTGGGGGATCTAGTTTATGAGCCTCCAAGATACGGTCAACAAGTTCTTGTAGTTCAACTATTATTTGATGATGAATTTCATCTCTTTCACATTTGATGTATTACATTTGTCTACTGTTGGAACGATTATTTGTATGACATTAAATTTTGTGCAATGGATTGGATTTTTTGTATATGATACTTTATTTTCTATTATGAGACATTAAATGCAAATTTAATTTGAAAATTAGTAAAACTATAAATAATATTTTCTTTAACATTTAAAATTAAGATACACAAAAATGCATGTCATCTTCATTTATGACATGGCCTTCCTTGACAGGGGCTTTAATGATACACATTGTGTGTCGTAAATGTGTGTCGTAAATGCGCATCGTAAGGTTACAACACGCAAATGTGTGCCATATTCCTTTATGACATGGCCTTCCTTGACATGCATTTATGTGTCATTTGTACCCTTTTATGACACGCAATGCGTGCCATTAAAGGTCTTTTTCTAGTAGTGTCATTCTCGGAAAACTGTCAGGACATAATCCTTGCCATAGATAGCCACATTCCAATCCATCTATCAACCACTTAGTTTCCAACTGTAATCGTCAAGCCAATCATAACTATCGTTTCCTTCTTAAGTCCCGCAACTCAAATGCACGGCCTCGAACAAGGCCTTCGAGACCTCAAAACCAACAAACTCACCTAGGTCTGCACCATTCAAACCCTAACTAACATCTCCATTGAGGCCCAAAACAATTACCAGAAATATCCTCATGCTTGAACAACCATAACCAAAACATCGATAGATATGGAACCACTGTCACGAATCATGGTATCAAACCATGCTATCTTCCCCAGCGAGCTCCTTAGAATCCTTAAAAATTTTCTCGATTCGAGTATGGATCATGTGCTTCCAGTAGTACGAGCCCAATATTACCTTCCACACATATCCATACTTTCATCAAGAATCATTATGGGTCCTCTAAGCCTCCTTCCATAATAATACTCCCAATACCTGCTCAACAGCATAGCAACCACACTAAAATACTTCCTAGGCTCTCCTAGGATTCCCCATATCCCTTGCCATCAACTGCTAAATGACCCCCATTGGTGCCAGTTAACTACTGCATATATACAATCACATGCGACATAACTTAAGTAATCCTTGATTAAAAATTCAACCCTACAACGGTTGGACTCAGACAAAAGTTGTAGAATAGGATTGTTAAATGCATTTTATATGCATCTTTTAGCACGTTTTTCTTGGTATTTATCTATAAAAATATAACTATCTCCCTAATGTTATTATAAATTATGTGTTTTTCATTATATTTGCAGAATGCTTGTACTACTCACGTTGGTTATGATTTACATGGCCATTTGGAGCACATGGACGGATACGTGAGTTCAAGATGCGTTATTGGAAGCGTTAGAGCTCAATTCGAGACAAAACTAAGGAAGGATGATGAGGAATGATCAATAATAGCTTGGAAGGAAGAATTAAGACCAAAAAATAGAGAAAATTATGAACATGGAATCGCATATGATGTTCATGTGATCATAGGATGATCGCATGTTTGGTCACAGAGAGCTTCGAGGATTATGTGATCGCAGGTTGTGTTTATGCGATCGCAAGTTACCCAAAAAGCCTCAGAATAGCAATATATTTCATTAAACTGGGTTGGCATGCGTTTTCATGAAAACATGTGATCGCATATGTGGCTACCTGTGATCGCATGTACACATGTTTTCTTTGTTGGACGTATAAAAGGCCTCCAAAAAGACCCCGATAACCTAAGTCGTGATTCCAGACGACTGAGAGGTGATTTTGAGAGGTTTTCAAGTGCTAAAGCAGATTTGAAGAACATGATTCAAGTTTTACTTTCTTTTACTAAGATTAGTCATTCAGATCTCTTTTTTACTTCGTGTAACTTGTTTTTCGCTATGTTAGGCTAAAAACCTTAGATTTCAGTTTCGCAAACGACTCGACTTTTTGTGCAAGTAATCATTAGGCACGATTATTAAGTACTATTTAGTTTGATCTTGTTTTATACTCAATTAAATGTTTGATTTTGATTCAGTTTTTTTTTGGCCACTTTAATTGTTTAAAAATGATTCTAGTTATCTGATTCGTCTAGATCTGTATTTGTCTATATTAATCAGTAAAAGTAACAAGTATTGGATTAATTCGGTGTTAGGGTTAGCTCTAATATAAAATGATCAAACAAGTCTTTACGCTTCCGAGTTTGTAACAAGTATTGGGCTTTACTGGGAATTTTACAATGTGCTTAATGTTACTTTTCTAAATTAATTAAGAGCTTATTTGGTTAATTCAGTAAAAAGTAAAGTTTAATTCAAATAGCTTGTTTTGGTTAAACATTTTAGTAAAAGAAAATTGTTAGAGCTTATTAATGATTTTCAGTACCAGTTTAAATAGTACACAGTTCAAGTATTGTGTTGAAGGTTATTTGCATGATTAGGAGAGTCACCACGAAACTGAAATTGCTTTTATCTTCTGAATGTTATTTTAGAGTTTAAATTGAGTTTTCTTTATTTTATAAATTTCTATCAAATCAATTTTTAATCAGTCAACAAATCCCCTTATTTTAATTTATGTCAACTGAATGAGTGCCTTATGCAAGAAAGGCATAGACCTTAGGACGTGTCCATGTGGATTCGACCTTGCTTTCTTGTACTACCCCTTATTGCATTAGAGCGACATTTTTATTTATATTATTAGTTTGTTAGGCATTGCGACACGCTGTTAACAAGGACCAAACCCTTCACTCTAAGATTATTTAACACATGAAACATGTGACTTAGCATATTCAATTAGTAGTTAATTCACACCTGAAAGAGTCATAAAAAATGAGCAAGAAGACTCCATAGAAAATAGGGCATCATATATCAGGCAATTCTATCATGTAATTCCTGAAAATCCCTATCCTACAACTATCATGTTGTTCTACCATAAACATAATAACCGATAACAATGTCGTAATTTGGGGTCTACTTACTGGCTTCGACTGATCGTACACATCATATGCTTTCTTGATTATTTCTTAAAACAATTTTGAAAATCATTTTTAAAACCTTTGTAGTTCCTTAGTTTGAGACTAGATTCAGACAGATGTTCCTCCAATTCTCTCAAACCAAGTCTCTGATACCAACTTCTAACGCCTCAAAAATGACAACCAATTAAACTTTTCAAAACAACCCATTTACTATTAAAAGTGTTTCCAAAATATTATTTAAAATCAGAGTTTTCTGAGATCAACAACATAAAATTAGGATGTGTATTATCACACCTTCGCCTTCCCATGATCCTTGGAAGTACATGAAACCATAACCCAAAAACATGTAATTCAAAGCTTAGTGAGTTTCCCCAAAGTACCACCACATAAACATAACAAACAACAACATGCATAAATGAGCCTTTAGCCTAATTGGACCGCCTCGTAGGGCCTACAACCTATCGCTCCCGAGCCTTCGGCATGACAGGACCACTATGCAGGGCCTACAGCCTATCCGGACCGCTCGCCGATCCTTCGACTTGACTGGACTGCATCGCAGGGCCTACAGTCTATCCGGACCCCCCTCCCCCCGGGTGTCTTGGCCTTCAGTACAAAGCAGGACCGCCTAACCTAACCACACATAACATGTCGACACATACATAACAGATAAACATATAACCAATCAACAAACAAACAGGCAGATCTACGTATCACTACCGCATGCTAACATCCTATATAACAGGATACAAATCTAACAGATCACTACAACATAACAACATCATATATACCATGATACAGATCTAACAGATCACTACACCATAGCAACATATGGTAAACCTAGATATCAATCCAATGGGCCGGCCTTGGTGCCTTCGACCCGTAAGGACAGTGAGGAAAACTCACCTCTCAATCTGAACAATAGTTGATGAGATCCCGACTCCAAATCTCAGCTCTAACCATCACCTATCCATCCAAATGACTAATTCTCAAAGACAATCCAAAATACCCCTAGGTCAACCCTGGTCAAAGTCAACATTTAAGATCCCAAGTCAATATCCCTTCCGAATGGAGTACGCCCTGCGTACCAAGAGTGTACGCCCAACGTACTCTAATGTTGACCAAAAAGCGGGGAGTTGACTGCGTACATGCAGTGTACCTCCAGGTACGCCCAACATATGCAACCCAGTCCCAAAACTCCACTAAGAGCTTATTCCATTAAGCCCTTCTATCCAAAACTCATATCCAAGACCAAAATGGTGTCCTAAGTCATAAAGTTTCAAACTTTATGACATTGCATGTCTATTAAGTGCTTAATGTCCAAAACCTTTTGTTCTTAACCCAATAAGACCATCTAACACATGCATGGGTTACATACAACACTCAAGATCATATTTTTATGGTTTATAATAGCTCTAATGGATAAAGATTCCAACTTTATTCGTTAGAATGGTCCCAACAAACAAGATCTAGTCTTTAAGTCTCAAAAGGGACCAAAAAGTGCATCTTTTCTACTTAATCCATTAAGTCCAAGTCTAACCTTTAGATCTTAATTAAAATGGTGTTTAGATGGATAAAGTTTTCAACTTTATCCATAACAAGGTCACAGGCTTTCAAGATCTAAACTTTATGCACTTAAAGTAACCAAAAGCTTATAAACACCCAATACCAGCTAGATCTAACAATTTCCTCGTCAAGATTCAAACTGTATACCTCGAGAAGAAAGAGCAAGGCGACAAAAGTCTGGATCTACAAGCTCCAATGCAACCAAAACTTCTTCAACGAGTTCCTTCTTCTCCAAGGTGCACCAAGAGCACTCTAAAGCACTTAAAAACACCAATTCTCCTACGAGCTACAACTAACTTCCTAGGTGTGCTAACACCCACTTCTCCTACGAGCTACAACTAACTTCCTAGGCGCTCTTCCTAGGATTATACTTGTTCTCGTACCACCGATTGCTTTTGTGCATGCTTGTTGTACACAATACGAGATCAGATAGACTGTCGAATAATCGACTCTGCCTTAAGTCTACAACCAAACAAGGAACTGGAAGTAAGGCCAAGTTGGTCGTTCTCTGGCTATTCAATCCCGAACATATACAACTAATCAACATACACGTAACAATCACACAATCAAGTAACATATAGCAAGAAATTCCCTATATCATAAGGCAATACTGAACTCTGGCACTTCTATTCAACAGTTTCTAAAAGAACATTATCCACTAGCATATTTTTTTTCTGATAATTCATATATCATCAAAATCAAAACTTAGCAAACATAACAAGTATGGGTATTTTGGGAACCACTCTCTTGTTCGGGCTTTAGCTGACTGTACACACCGCATCTACCTAAAAAAAACTAAAGTTAAGTCAAGGCCCACATTCCTGATCCCAATCCAACAATCAAACAAGAACATGACAAGAGACCAATCCCATGTCCCTAACCCAACCCTTTTTATTATTAATTCTATTTCAAAAACATTTGCCAAAACTCATGGATCCTAGTTTGAGACTTGATTCACACAAGTGTTCCTAAGGCTATCATAAGTAACCAAAGGTGAGATAGCCACCGGAACAAATAATCCTACTCTAGAGTGATAACCAAACGAGGAACATGCAAGAAAGCCTAGATCAAGAGTTCTCAGGCTATCCTACATGACCACATACACATCTACTGATCACTACCACATAGCAACATCCTAAATACTAGGATACATATCTAACAGATCACTACGGCATTGCAACGTACCAACTACTAGGCACACATCTAACAGGTTACTACAACATAGCAACATATCAACTACCAAGATACAGATCTAGCAGGTCACTATAACATAACAACATACTAAATACCAAAAATCCAAGGAATGCATAACCGTATATATACTCAAAGGTGAGATAGACACCCAGATAGGTGAGATAGACACCCGAACATGTGATCATACTCTGGAAACATAACCAAACAAGGAACAAGTAAAATAACCTAGAACAAGAGTCCCTAATCTATCCTACATGACTATATAAAGTCCCTATGGCATCCTTCTACAAAATATAACCAAAACTTATGGGCTGAAATTGTTGCCTTTAACCCACGGGTATAGCTTCCTCCCGCGAATCCACTATTCTCTATGATGCGTATTAGAATCTGACAACTTCACAATCCTTTGATACCCAGACTAACCCAAACTCCACCACTTGAACCTAACCACTGATATCCAAATACAAAGGAGAATCTAAACCCACACAAAATTCATAAATCCCAATACACATATAATCTGATGACAAAGATAATTAATGCATTCCTAACAAGATATCAAATTCAACTGAGCTAACTAAGATAAGTCCATTCAAATGATCATCCAACATTACAACTGAACTTCAAAATATAAACAAAACACAAAGATGAGTACCAATACCACCGTGATTGATGAATAGAAGATCTGCTAACTCAACTCTCAGTCCTCGGGACTCCGGTAGTCCCATGATGATCATCGGGTAACTGCCAAGCTAAGGGTGTAGGATCCAGCACCTCACCAAAAATGAGAAAAGGATAATGAGGTCTGATGTGGCCTTCCTGGTCGTAATGGAAACAAACTCGCCCACTCCGCCTGTAATCTCTACCAAAATGGCCCTCCTTGCCGCACCTGTGATATGCAAAAGATCTGCACCTCCCCTCCGTTGATCCCAAACTCCGATTGGCTGACTTGAACCACTTTGTTACGGGTCGGGATAGAACAAGAGCCTGAAAATGCTCATTCGTCTGGGTCTCTATCTCAATCTCTCGTCTCCTTGTGGCATCCTAAAGCTCAGCGAGCGTGTTGTATTGTCGGGTAAACATAAACTGTTAAATGTCTGTCTTGAACATACTTAAATACCGAGTCATCTAAGCCTGCTCTGAATAAGTGAACTTAGGACTGGATAAAGCCCTCTCACTGAACATCTTGGTGATCTCCTTCACCGACTTGGTCGTCTGTCTTAGATCAAGGTACTCCTGGGCTAGTCTCTCCCTCTCCACCAGGGGAACATATCTTGTATAGGACATCTCTGAGAACTGCTCCCAAGTCACCACAACCCTCTACTCAGGAGTGTAAGAACTAGTCACCAATCCTTCGCCCCAAACCTGAGAAGGTTTAGGGCACACTTGATCTTTTGGTCTTCCGGAAAAGAACATGTGAAGAAACAACCCTCCACATCAGACCACCATCTTATCGCCATAATCGGGTCCTTGACCCCATCAAAATCCGGGGGCTTCGTATTGTCGAAGTCTCGGTACCAGAAAGCTCTCTTCCTTTGAAACCCTACGGAAGTAATAGTTGCAGTAGCTGCAACAACAACAACCTCAGAAAGTGTAGTATCACGATCGTCGAATAGCTCATTAGGGCGGTCTTGACCAATCCAAACAACTCCGAAGTAACCTCCTTGATCGCCTTAACCACTTCTGCAGTAATGATCACACATATCTCCTCCTCATTCATACCTACCTTCTCAGTGCTACCAACTCCTAATCCTGAACCTCAATAGCCGCCATACTAAAAATATACCAAGAAAAGATAACACATCACAACACATTGCTCAAAACACCAGGCCTTACTCCTATTAGTGCGTTAGTAGCCTTGGAATTCCTCATGAATCTCATACGGATCCTGTTCTTTTAGTAGTACAGGCCTACACTACCTTCCACACCTATCCGTAGTCGATTCAAAATTCATCCCAAGGTCCTAAGTCACTGCACTAGACCACTCCTAGGTGTGATAACACTCACTTCTCCTACGAGCTATAACTAACTTCCTAGGTACTGTTCCTAGGATTATACTCGTTCCCGTACCACCGGTTGCTTTTGTCCATGCTTTTTGTACACAATACGAGATCAGATAGACTGTCGAATAATCGACTCTGCCTTAAGTCCACAACCAAATAAGGAACAGGAAGTAAGGCCAAGTTGGTCATTCTATGGCTACTCGATCCTGAACATATACAACTAATCAACATACACATAACAATCACACAATCAAGTAACATATAGCAAGAAACTCCCTATATCATAAGGCAATACTAAACTCAGGCACTTCCATTCAATAGTTTCTAGAAGAACATTATCCACTAGCAAGTTTTTTTCTAACAATTCATATATCAGTAAAATCAAAACTTAGCAAACATAACAAGTATATGTATTTTGGGAACCACTCTCTTCTTCAGGCTCTAGCTGACTATACACACTGCATCTACCTGAAAAGGCTAAAGTTAAGTCAAGGCCCACATTCCCAATCCCGATCCAGCATTCAAAAAAGAACGTGACAAGAGACCGAGCCCATGTCCCTAACCCAACACTTTTTATTATAAATTCTTTTTCAAAAACATTTGCCAAAACTCTCGGATCCTAGTTTGAGACTTGATTCACACAAGTGTTCCTAAGGTGAGATAGCCACCCGAACAGATAATCCTATTCTAGAGCCACAACCAAACGAGGAACATGCAAGAAAGCCTAGATCAAGAGTTCTCAAACTATCCTACATGAACACATACAATCCCTAAGACACTCCAATAGATGATAACCAACAAGTACATGTAGACATACACATCTACTGATCACTACCGCATAGCAACATCCTAAATACTCGGATACATATATAACAAATCACTACAATATAACAACAAACCAACTACCAGGACACACGTCTAACAGGCCACTACAACATAACAACATATCAACTATCAGGATACAGATCTAACGGGTCACTATAACATAACAACATACTAAATACCAACAATCCAAGGAATGTATTACCGTATATACTCAGAGGCGAGATAGACACCCGAATAGGTGATCATACTCTGGAACCACAACCAAATAAGGAACAGGTAAAAGATCCTAGATCAAGAGTCCCCAATCTATCCTACATGACTATATAAATTCCCTATGGCATCCTTCTACTAAAGATAACCAAAACTAGTGGGCGTAACTCACTTGAATTGAAGAACCTTGAAAGACTGCGATATGCTTTCTTCTGTACTACTTCCTCCCGTGAATCCACTATAACTAGAACCAGATAAACTTTTAATCAATGGCCTAAAATTCTCAAGTTTGACCCAAGTTCAAACTGATGGGTTTTATACAAACAATCCAATGTGTGCATGCAAACCTAGATTTGGATCTATGTTTTCACTATTAGATACACAAAATTATGAACACATGAAGAACCCTAGCATGCTCCTAGCTATTTCGAAATTTAGATAGTAGAAGGGATTACATACCTCTTGTTGTTATATTGTAATAACAACTCAAATCTTCAATCTTCTTGTCTTTGAAATCAAGTACCACAAGTGTAGCACCTCTAATGGCTCACAAACACCAAGAGCAAGTGGAGAGGCAAGAGAGAGGGAAGAGGCTACAAAGTTTGGCCTTAGGGTTCTCAGAGAAGAAAGTGGACGAATTCTGTAGCCTAGGGTCCTTATTTATACTGTGAGCAACTAGGGTTTCCTCCAAAACCCTAATGGACAACTTAGACATTAAGCAGCCCATGGAACCTTCTAGAATAAGGCCATGGACGAAAATATGATGGGCTCCCATCATAATTTCGTTCATCCCTTTGTCCCATTGGCTTTCCCAAATCCCAGCCTAAAATCCAACTATCACACATTTGACAATTTAAGTCCCTTTATTCAATTAATTTCTTTTAGTCACCAAATTAATTCCTAATTAATTTATGACTAATATTAATTATATAATATGATTTATCTTTTAATATATTATTCTTATAATATATTAATAAATCACAATAACCTCTTTCTCTAGTATTTCTCCAGTCAAGTTGTTTTGGTGAAGGCAACCCAAAAGGACCATGCACAACCGGGTCAAGGTCTTACCAAATATGGTTACGGGCTTAGACACTAATCCAACAGTCTCCCACTTGGATATGTCTAGTAACCATAAATGAAAGTAAAACCGATTTGCAATCGTAGCTCTCAAAGACATTGTCGAACTCTGATCTTATCAATATCCTATCCTTTAGATAAGGGATCGAATGATCATTTGTTCTAGATATTGTGCGGACAATCACATGGAACATAGTCACACTTATTGTCCAATAATTTGTTTCTCAATCTCATATTCGTTTGACATAGAACTTAATTGAACACATCAATTTAGTCCTGACCGGGCTTGACACATAAGTCAAATCAAATCATCGAGGGGCCTTGATATCGCTTTTACCCTCTTAGGATAAAAGGAACATATAAACTTCGACTTATATGCATTTACTATTCACTAATCAAATCATACACAACAATGCGTTTTATGACATCAAGTTACTAATGCGTTTTCACTTTATCAATGCACAACCAATCAGCAAACAATATACCATATATCTAGGTTTTAAGACCATATGATATTATCGTCTTGCGATCTCTCGTGACAAATTCCATGATGTGATTCCAGCAAGTGTGGGTTTATTTCAATGCTCAAAACTTGTTCATAAGCACTCATGAACGTTGTAGCAAACCTTTGCTATGTCTAATACCTTTCAGACAATCTACACACCTATTCATGACAGTCTCCATTCATACCTACTTCCAACATATGAACGATTGTGGACTGTTCGAATAATTTGATTATTCTTAAATAACTCAATTATTCAGGAAGTCAAAACATGCAAAGTGAAACAATAGCTAAACAATTAACATAATACAGTAACGTTACTTATAAATAATACTCCTTTATTTAATCATCAAATGTCAATCAAATTTATTTATTACACGTTTCTAAACTATCTAATCTAAACTAATATCGTCTTTCAGCCCAATGCTCCTAGCGTGTTGCAAGTGCTTAACCCTACTCAGTCCCTTCGTAAGCGGATCTGCTAGATTATCCTCTGATGATACCCTCTTCACTACGAGGAGTCCTTCTTCTACCCAATGTCGAATAAAGTGATATTTTTTGTTGATATGTCGAGATCTACCATGATCCCTCGGTTCCTTGGTCAAGGCAACCGCTCTTTCATTATCACAGAAAATTTCCATGGGCTCCTGTATGGCTTGCACAACTCCAAGGTCTCCAATGAAATTCTTCAACCATATTGCCTCTTTTGATGCTTCGCTCGCTGCAATGTACTCTGATTCGCACGTTGAATCAGCTATGGTTTGTTGCTTGGAACTTTTCCAAGTTACTGCTCCTCCATTAAGGGTAAAGACCCAGCTCGACTGCGAATGGTAGTTGTCCCTGTCGGTCTGAAAATCGGCGTCACTATACCCTCGCACCTTTAAGTCATCACTCCCACCGAGGACTAGAAACCATTCCTTGGTCCTCCGAAGGTACTTAGAATGTTCTTGACTGTGGTCCAATGTGCTTTGCCAGGGTTCCCTTGATATTTGTTGACCATGCTCAAAGCGAAGGCCACATCAAGGCGAGTACAAGTCATAGCATACATGATCGAGCCAACTGCGGAAGCGTAAGGTACTCGGCTCATCTATGATATCTCGACTTCAGTACTCGTACTTTGAGTCTTACTCAACTTGGCATTACTTTGGATTGGTAACTCCCCTTTCTTGGAATTCTCCATACTAAAACATTTTAGTACCTTGTCCAAGTAAGCATTCTAACTAAGACCTATTAATCTTTTACTCCTTTTTCTCAATATCCTTATTCCCAGAATATATGCAGCTTCTCCGAGGTCCTTCATAGCGAAGCACTTCCTGAGCCAGGATTTAACTTCCTGCAGTGTCGGGATGTCATTTCCTATGAGCAGTATCTCATCGACATACAATACGAGGAAGCTCACTATGCTCCCACTGGCTTTGACATATACACATGATTCATCTTCGCTTCGCAGAAACCCAAACTCTTTGACTTTCTCGTCAAAACAAAGATTCCATCTGCGAGATGCTTGCTTAAGTCCATAAATGGACTTCTCAAGCTTGCACACTCTATTGGGATGCTTTGTATTGACAAAACCCTCTGTCTGTTCCATGTAAACATCCTCAACCAACTTCCTATTAAGGAAAGCGGTTTTGACACTCATCTACAATATTTCATAATCATGAAATGCAGCAATGGCCAACATCACCCTAATAGACTTTATTTTCGCAACTGGTGAGAAGGTCTCACCATAGTCAACTCTGTGAGTTTGAGTAAAGCCCTTCGCAACCAATCGCGCCTTATACGTGTGCACATTCCCATCCATGTCGTTCTTCTTCTTGAAGATCCATTTGCACCCGACCGTCTTACGTCCGGGTACATGGTCAACCAAATTCCAAACTTGGTTTTCATACATGGACTGAATCTCGCTGTCCATCGCCTCTTTCCATTTTACAGACTCTAGGCCTGCCATGGCTTTCTTATAGCTGTTAGGTTCGTCCAAATTCACTAGTGTACTATCACTAACGAACGTATCCCCTTCCATAGTAATATGAAAACCATAAAACTGGGGTTGAACCCTAACTCTTTCGGAACGTCTAAGAGGTAAGGACTCATCAATTAGCATAACCGGAGTTTCCTCCTCAGGTTGAGTGCCAGCGTTAGACGCTCCTTCATCACTCGACTCTTGAATCTCTTCAAGATCTATTTGCCTCCTACTGTCCCCTTGGCTTATGAGTTCTCTCTCTCAGAAAACCCCTCTCCTCGAAATGAAGACAACATTGTCACTCGGTCTATAGAAGAGATATCCAAAGGACTTTTGCGGGTAGACGATGAAAATACATCGCTCACTACGATGTTCGAACTTGTCGTGAGTCTCTCGTCTTATGAAAGCCTCGCAACCCCAAACCTTGATATGTGCCAATGAGGGAGCCTTCCCTGTCCACATCTCGTGAGGTGTTTTGGCAACCTTCTTCGTAGGGACTAAGTTAAGGATATGGGCGGCAGTCTCTAAGGCATACCCCCAAAATGAGATAGGTAGTGAAGCACGACTCATCATGGAACGAACCATGTCTAGCAAGGTTCGATTTTGCCTCTCAGCTACACCATTCAATTGTGGTGTCCTCAGTGGCGTTAATTGCAAAACTATTCTGCCTTCCTTGAGGTAGTCGTGGAATTCAAGAGTTAGGTACTCTCTGTTGGATAAGGTGTCTAAGTCCATAACTTATTTGGTATATACTTGACCCGACCCGGCATGGTCCATTTGGGTTGCACTTCACCCGAACTATTTATGGATAATTTTATGAGAGTTATACACATATGTTTATTAATATGTTATAAGTTATAATATATTAATATGAAGTTATGTTATTTAATTAGTCTTAGTCTTAAATTAATTATGAATTAATTTAGAGATTAAAAGGAAGACTAATTAGATTATGGGCTATTGGTTTTATATGGTGTGGGCTAACACTCATTTGTTAATGGGCTAGGCTTGGATGGAAGTCCATGGATGATCCATGGAGCTTTTAACCCATGGATCCTTGGAAAAGGAAAGGTCATGGGTTATTAGGGTTTCACCCTAACCATGTACACTATATAAGCATGCTTATGTTGCATGAAATAACCACTAGTGTGTGTGTTTTGTGTGTGGCCGAAAGTTACAAGTGTGTGTACACTCTCTAAAGGTTTCCAAGTGTTTGTGGTGATTTGTGATTCCATTTGGGGCATTCACACTATTGGTGCTTGGCTCTCAAACTCCAAACAATCAACCATCATCAAAAGGTATGTATTTCTACTAGTAGTTTTATGATTCATAATCCTTATGCTATGCTAGTTAGGAAGAAACCTTGGAAATTATTATTTGCATGTATTTTAGAAGAAAACATAGATCCAAGGTTTATTAGGGTTGCATGCACACTTAGGAAGTGTTAGATTGCTCAAAACCCAACACTCTCTTCCTCGATCGGATCGAAGCATCTTGATTTTCCTGCCTAATTGATTCTCCACTTCTTGTTTAAAGTCTTTGAACTTTTCAAAGGTTTCTGACTTGTGCTTGATTAAGTAGATATACCCATATCTGCTAGAATTGTCGGTGAAAGTCACATAGAAGCGGTTTGCATCCCTTGTGGTGGATCTAAAGGGACCACACACATCAGTATGTATGAGATCCAATAGACCCTCAACCCTCTCACAAGTGCAAGTGAAGGGTGACTTGGTCATCTTTCCAAGTAAACAAGACTCGCACACGTCATCGTCCCTAAGGTTGAATGACTCCAAAACTCCATCCTTTTGGAGTTGGGCTATGTGTTTCTTGTTGGCGTGTCCAAGACGATAATGCCACAAGCATGCTTTATCCATACTATTGGAAGAATCGATACATAACACATCATTTCCTAGGTTATCTACAACCATCACAGTTTCATTCCATTACAAGGCAATTCTTTGAAATATAAAACACCATTTAGATAAGCATAAGTAGAACCTTTCTCATTACAAATGAATATCTAAATCCTTGTCTAAACAAACCATTAAATGAAATGATGTTTCTTGCCATATGTGGCGAATAGCAACAATTATTTAAATCTAATCCTAATCCATTACTAAGCACTAGAGAATACACTCCAATCTTGGTGACAGGCAACGATCTTATGTTCCCCATGATTAGATTGATCCTTCCACGCTCCACATCCCTATCTCTTCTTAATACCTGCAAATAAGAACATATGTGAAAACCACATCCTGTATCTAGAACCCAAGAAATAGCATGTGATGAATCATTAGATTTAATCATGTAAATACCTGCGAAAGATGGCTTGATCTTCCCATCCTTGATGGTTTCCGGATATTATGGGCAGCTTCTCTTCCAATGCCCTATATTGTGGTAGTGGTGGTACTCTGCCTCCTTCGGGTTAGAGTTGGGCTTAGCAGAACCAACTTTGGTTCCACTAGAAGAGGTACCATCTTGGAATTTTCCCTTGTGGTGGCTCTTTGAAGGAGCCTTCATCTTCTTTCCCCTCCCTTGACCTATTGCCAAGACGGGCGCAGGAGTGGGAGTGGGAGTCGATGCAACAGACTTGTTCTTGAGATTGCTCTCAGCAGTCCTTGACAAGCCTTGAAGCTTGCTCAAGGTGACCTCTTCCTTATTCACGTGGTAGGTCATGCGGAACTGGTTGTAGCAGGGAAGCAAGGAGTGAAGGATAATGTCAATTGCCAGCTCTTTATTGAAGTTAACATTTAACTTCAACAGGCAATCAACATATCTCTGCATCTTTTGCAGATGAGTGGTAAGGGACCCTCCATTACCTATTTTGCTAGTGATCATCGAAGAGATGATCTCATACTTTTCTTGCCTCGCACTTTGGTGGTACCGGTCCACCAAGTCTTGATGCATCTCGTAGGGATAGTAGTCCTCATAGGACTTTTGTAGTTCAACAGTCATAGTCGTTAGCATGATGCAATGGACTTTCGTGGCATCACGCTCATCGGCCTCAAAGGCAGCGATTTCTTCGGGAGTAGCGGTGTTGATGTTCACCTTCTTCAGCTCCTTATCGATGATATATTCTTTGTCCGTAACGAGTGACCATTCGGATGTTACGGATCCAATCATTGAAATTGGACCTGTCAAAGATCACTCTCCCACACAAGTTCATGAGTGAGAACAAGCCGGATGAGGTCGAGCCTGAAGCGTTGTTGTTGTTTGAGTTCGACATCTGAAGAAGAAAAGAACAAAGTTTGATTAGAAATGAATCCCCAATTAAACACCCAAATGAAAAATTAGGTCTAGGATCCAACAACATTATTTAAAAATGAGAAGAGGGATGTCGTAATCTAACATGCAAATAATTTGAAGGTAAGTGAATGACGATTCACTAATTCTCCACCATGAAAAACAAAAAGAGATTAAGTTTTAAATGTATTGAAAACTCCTAGATTCCTTTGAGACTCATCGAACTTTTCAATGGCATGTTTCAATCTCGATGTGCCCCTCTAGTTTGTGACTGGGATGTCGAGGATCACAAAGCGGGTGTGAATAACCATGCAAATGTACATGGTGCCCTCATTGTTACAGTAACCTATTCGATGAGCCGGTTAGCCACACACGCTCCATCGAACTATGACAAACATTGAGTCACCCTTTGCCACCTATGCTTAGTGTCCAATTAGTGTGCCGGTTAACCACACACGCTCCTCTAACGTCTTAGCAAGGGTGCAAAGTATAATTTCATGGAATTGCACCAATTCACTTTTCCTAAAGTAACTAAGATTGGGAATTATTGTAAAACATTTAGTTACTTTTATAATTCATTATACTTTTAATGAGGAAGGGTTTTCCCTATCCTACCCGTTCGACTAACGACCCTCCACCAATCAAGGAAGCAGTGGGTGAGAGGGACACCCATTAAATGGCCATTTTATAGGCCATAACCTTATACCCCCCTTATAGATTGGCTTCGTGAATGAGGCCTACTAATGGTAAGACTAGCATTTTAATTACACACACACACACACACACACACATATATATATATATATATATATATATATATATATATTAATATTGTAATAATATAATAGTATAGGGTGTATTTTAAACATTTCAAAATACTAGGGTTTTAATTTCAATTTTAAAATATTCGAAATTTAAAACTTTTAAATTTTATATTGTAAATATTAAAACTCTTGATTTAATAATTATCCTAAAATTAAACAATTAATTTTAATTATGAAATCTATAAGGAATATCTTTTAAATTAAACAATTTAATTTATCCTAATCCCTTAAATCCCCTAAAATTCGAAAAATATGGGATGGGATAATTCAAAATCTTTAATTACCATATTTAAACCATTAAAAGATAATTACAAGATATGAGATTATCCAAATCCCTAAAATTTAGGATCTTATCTTGGGGAGGAGGCAAATTTCGAAAACCCTAGGATTTGCAAACCCTAGATTTCGAAATCTTGGGGGCTAAGGAAAGGGTTTGAAAAACCCTTATCAAATTTTGAAAATCAGGGTTCAAGAACCCTAATTTTGAAATCCTTTCCTCCAAGGGTTTATTGGCCATAAACCCTAAAGTGTCAAATTCATACAATTGTATAATTCTAACTGAAAACAAAAACCATAGGCTCTGATACCACTGATGGGTTTTATACAAACAATCATATGTGTGCATGAAACCCTAGATTTGGATCTATGTTTTCACTATTAGATACACAACATTATGAACACATCAAGAACCCTAGCATGCTCCTAGGTATTTCGAAATTTAGATAGTAGAAGGGATTACATACCTCTTGTTGTTATATTGTAATAACAACTCAAATCTTCAATCTTCTTGTCTTTGAAAGCAAGTACCACAAGTGTAGCACCACTAATGGCTCACACACCAAGAGCAAGTGGAGAGGCAAGAGAGAGAGGGAGGAGGCTACAAAATTCGGCCTTAGGGTTCTCAGAGAAGTAAGTTGACGAATTCTATAGCCTAGGCTCCTTATTTATACTGTGAGCAGCTAGGGTTTCCTCCAAAACCCTAATGGGCACCTTAGACATTAAGCAGCCCATGGAACCTTCTGGAATAAGGCCATGGACGAAAATATGATAGGCTCCCATCATAATTTCGTTCATCCCTTTTTCCCATTGGGTTTCCCAGCCTAAAATCCAACTATCACACATTTGATAGTTTAAGTCCCTTTATTCAATTAATTTCTTTTAGTCACCAAATTAATTCCTAATTAATTTATGACTAATATTAATTAGATAATATGATTTATCTTTTAATATATTATTCTTATAATACATGTAACATCCACAAATACGACCCAAAAATTTTTGTTTTAATAATAATAAAAATCATATACTGATCGTCACAACATAAAAACCATGTGTCAAATATCTCAACCCATAATAAATTGTCATGAACATTTGTGCCAAATCAAACTATGAATCAAAACAAACTCTCAGGAATAAGACTGGAGCTGTGATGTGTGCGATGCCATCATCCCGAGCTCTTCCCTTTACTTGTGGAAGTACCTGAAACCAAAACTGAAATTGTAAGCACAAAGCTTAGTGAGCTCCCCCAAACTACCTCATACCATACAAACATATAAATCACATACTGGGCCTTGCCCACTGCATCGAACCAAGGTCCGGACTAACTAGGGCCTTGCCCCCTGCATCGGACCAAAGTCCGGAAACTAACTGGGACCTTGTCCCCTGCATCGGACCGAAGTTCAGACTAACTGGGGCCTTGCCCCTGCATCGGACCGAAGTCCGGAAACTGACTGGGACCTTTTCCCCTACATCGGACCGAAGTCCGGACTAACTGGGGCCTTGCCCCCTGCATCCGACCGAAGTCCGGAAACCGACTGAACAAAGCATAACATAAACATATCAACTAACATGAACACACATATACTACATACTGCATCGGGTCGTGGCCCGGAACACATAACACATAAATCCTGTCTGAGCCACGAAGGCATAAAACATGCTAACTACTGCATCGGACCGATGTCCGGAAAGTAGTGCTAGCTAAACAGGTCAGCATTGTGGCCTTAGACCCGTTCCTACTGGAAGGAAACTCACCTCGTAGCCTAGCTGCTGAAGGAACTGCTCCGAAATCTGTCTGTTATGGCTCCAACTTCAACCCGGCTACAATTTTCATAAGTATCCTCAATCAAATACTGATAATAATACTGAGGGTTAAAGGACTATATTACCCTTGGCGAAAGTCAACTAATCGATCAAAGTCAACATTCAGTTGACCCGAATCATCGAGTTGGGCCACCTACTCGTCGAGTCCTTACTCTCATTTTCTTGCTTGAGCCCGTTACTACTCGTCGAGTTTGGCATAGACTCGACAAGTTCCTCTTCGAAACTAACATTTAATCAATCTGCATCCGACTCGCCGAGTTGTATGAACAACTCGTCGAGTTCTCCTTCAACATATGAACACTCTGACTGTGACTCGCCGAGTTGTATGAACAACTCGTCGAGTATGTTCTTGAGGCATGAAGATTTCCTAGGACTCGTCGAGTCAGGGCATTGACTCTCCGAGTTCTTCAATGAATGAGTATACCCTCCAGCTCACTGAGGCCTTCTCTCACTCACTGGTTCCACTCGGCATAACTCGAAAAAGGGAAAACAGGGGACTCGCAACTCGACTCGCCGAGTCATATGCATGCAAACACTAAATACTCGATTCTGCTCGAACCCAGTCCATTCCATTCATAGATTTGGGTTCTTGGGGCTTTATTAACACGTAAAGTTTCCAACTTTACGTGTAAATAACATCAAATGTAGGTTTTAGGGTTCAAAGTACACTATAAGAGTAGATCTAGAGCTTTCATGCAAAATAGCTCCATAAAGGTGCTAGATCTAAGCTTCTGGAACTCAAACCTAGCTAGATCCGAAGGCTAATCATCTCAATGAGTCCTCTAGGCTACTACTGAGCCAAAAAATGGTTCAAGAATAGCTTTAATGGCTTTGAAAAAGGGATTTTAAGCATAGAAACAGAAAAGGGCCAAGATATACCTTACTATCTTCTGAAATTCCTCAAGGATCTGGATCTCCTTCTTCTCCTCTTGATCTTCCTTCCTTTTTCCCTCAAGATCTTCAAATAAATACACCAAATCTCACAAAAATGCAAAGAGGGCTCTAGGGTTTCGAAGATGATGCTCTGAGGGGTGATGGGGGCTGACTAGAGGCCCTAAAAGTTGTTTAAATAGGGTGCAAACCCTTGAAATTAGGGTTTCATCCAGACTGGCGGACTCGCCGAGTCCGGAATATGGACTCGTCGAGTCGCCAACTTAAACGTGCTCGAAGTCCCGACTCTACTCGATGAGTCCGGCTACTGACTCGTCGAGTTCCCCTTAAAACTTGAAGAAAATAATTATATAAATATCATACCAGAATTGGGGTGTTACAACTCTCCCCCACTTGTCTCAGATTTCATCCTCGAAGTCTGCTGCCGCTGTATCTGGGAACAACTCTGGGTAATGCCCCTGTATCTCCTCCTCAGACTCCCACGTCCACTCTGAACCCTTCTGGTGCTGCCACTGCACCTTCACTAACTGAATCACCTTCTTCCTCAAGGTCTTCACCTTCCAATCCAATATCGCAACTGGCCTCTCGACATAATTCAGGCTGCTATCAACCTGAATATCCTCAATGGGCACTATTGCCGACTCGTCCACCAAACACTTCCTAAACTGAGAAACATGGAAAGTGTTGTGGATCTGGCTAAGCTCTGAAGGAAGATCCAATCGATAAGCAACCCGACCCACCCTGGCCAAAACCCTAAAAGGAACAATGAACCTGGGACCCAGCTTGCCTTCTTCTGAAACCTGATAACACCCTTCCTAGGTGATACCTTCAGGAGGACCATATCGCCCACCTGGAACTCCAAATCTGAACGCCTCCTATCGGCGTAACTCTTCTGCCGACTCTGCGCAGTCTGCAGTCTGCCATGAACCTGCTGGATCAACTCTGTCGTCTTGAGCACCACTTCGGTGCTTCCAATGACTCGCTGACCGACCTCGCCCCAGCAAATCGGTGTCCTGCACTTCTCCCATAGAGCATCTCGAAAGGAGGTCGATCAATACTCGCGTGGTAACTGTTGTTATACGAAAATTCCGCTAATGGAAGGTACGTATCCCAACTGCCACCGAATTCTAAAACACATGCCCGAAGCATGTCCTCGAGATTCTGAATCGTTCTCTCGCTCTGCCCGTCCGTCTAAGGATGGAAAGCGGTGCTAAAATGGAGACGAGTACCCATCTCGTCGTGAAACTACTTCCAGAATCTGGAAGTAAAACGGACATCTCGGTTTGACACAATTGAAACAGTCACTCCATGACGTGCCACCACCTCTCTCACATAAATATCAGCTAACTTCTCCGCTGATATAATCTCCTAGATCGGTATAAAATGAGCACTCTTTGTCAACCGATCCACTATAACCCATATAGAATCCACTCCACACGCAGTCCTGGGAAGCTTCGTGATGAAATCCATGGTGATGTCTTCCCATTTCCACACTGGAATGTCTAACGGCTGCATTTTTCCGTGAGGTCTTTGGTGCTCTGCCTTAACCTTTCTGCAGGTCAGGCACCTCTCCACATACCAGGTGACATCCCGCTTCATGCAGGGCCACCAATAATAGGGTCGAAGATCTCTATACATCTTTGTCGCCCCTGGATGATTGGAAAATCGAGACTTATGAGCCTCATCCATCAACACCTTCCGTACTCCGCCCCAGTACGACACCCAAACTCTCCCATGAAGGGTCATCAATCCTCTACTATCATAGTCAAAATTAGCTACTCGGTCCACGATTCTCTCACACTTCTGTCTCTCCTCCTTAAGGCCCTCTACATGTGCCTCCTTGATTTGATCCAACAGTGGAGTAATCACCGTCATCCTCAAAAAAAATGTCTCTAATCGAGGCCGCTACTGCCTTGCAGCTCAGGGCGTCATCCACGACGTTGGCCTTCCCTCGGTGATAAAGGATCTCACACTTGCCACAACGACCGTGGCTCTGCTGATTCCTAGCTCTATGATCTGAACCCTTGGGCTTTTTGTCCGAACTCCCTGAACCTGGAGCCGCCTCCGACTTCCTCTTTCTCTCCATCTTGAGATCAATCTCTCTCTCTCTCTCTCTCTCTCTCTCTCTCTCTCTCTCTCTCTCGGGCTCTAGCAATCATGTCATCCAGCGTCTTATAGCTGGACCGGCTCACGAACTGGCGGATATCACTCCGCAGCATCTCATGATAACGGGCTTTCTTCATTTCCTCATCAGCTGCGTACTGAGGAACGAGAAGTGCCCTCTCCCTGAACTTGGCGGTAATTTCCACCACTCTCTCTGTAGTCTGAGTCAAATCCTGGAACTCGCGTGCTAACTGTTGCACCTAAATAAGCGGTGCGAACTCAGCTCTGAAACTAGTAGAAAAGTTTGTCCAGGTCATGACATCCAAAGCTGCGTCATCCCCGATGGCATGACCAACCTCCTCCCACCAATCCTGTGCCCTGTCCTTCAGAAGTCAAGACGCCAATCTGACTTTGTCCCCCTCGGGACATCTGCTCGTGCGGAAAGCGTTGGCCACATCCGCGAACCATCTGGTACTCGCAATGGGGCCCCGTGCCCCGTGGTAATCTGGAGCTCCACATGCACGGAACTCCCTGAAGGTAAGCGTGCGCGACCCCATCATGGCCGCTACCTCAGCACGGAAAGTGCTCAATCTCTCGTCCATCAACTCTAAGATACCCTCCTTGATCGAACCAAAGATCACAGGAGTCTGCTCAAGTATGGTGCAAGTAATCTATGAAGAGAGAAACTCCCTAGTCTGCTCATCCATCTGCCCGGCCTTCGGGTCTGATCCTGATCCCCCTTCGGCACCTGAACTGCCGACTGCTGGTCAAGGGCGCAATACCACCGTTCTGAAAACACATCATAATAAACTTCATGATCATAAATATATCTCGAGGGATCACTACTATCACAAGTTTCCTGGTCTCATCTCAGCTTTCTTGATTTGAGTACGGATCCTCTGCTTTCAGTAGTACGGGCCCATACTACCTTCCACATCTATCCGTACTTTCCTCAAGAACTGCCATGACTCCACCAAGTCACTTTACAGCTATTGATCTCTACTACTACCTTCCTAGGCTCGCCCTAGGGAACTTCTGACTCCACCCAAACCAGTCCTCAGCTGCTGAAGGCCTCCTCGTAATGCTAATTAGCTATTACCTGAATACCATCACATGTGGTGAGGCTCAGATAATCCTTCGAGTAAAGGTCGTCCCTACTACAGTCAGACTCATACCAGAGCTGCGCAATAGGGGTGAATCTAGCACTCTGAGAGTATTCAACCCTGTTCACATGTGACGTGACGTATTCACCTAATGGCTAACTCCCATTACTTAGAGTCCCACAAAGCACAAAGCAAGCAGGATTCAGACGTAGAAAAACTACTCAAGCAACTCTATCCTCATAACAAGGACCTATACTAGCATACAATGCTAAGCTCATACTATCAGGCATAACCTAAACAGCCTATCCTACTGCTGTCTACTTAGTACTAGCATAAAATTCTTATCAAGCTGAAACATATAAAGCAGGCACATAAGGCATCCCCCTAGATCCTTAGTCCTATACTAGCATGCTGTTCTACTGAGACAAAAGCTGAAACTAAAACTGAAACTGAAACTGATAATCATAACAAAACTTGTATTGGTAATTTGGGAGTACTTACTTGAGCTCGGCTGATCGCATGCACCACACCCCTTATCTCTTTTCAAGGTTCTTTCTTTCTAAAATTCTTTTTACTTTTCTAAAACTCTTTTCTTTTGAAAACATTTTACCACTTCCTTAGTTTAAGTCCAGACACACCCGAAATTGTGCCCGAATCCCTCAAACCAAGGCTCTGATACCAACTTGTAACATCCAAAATTACGACCCAAAAATTTTTGTTTTAATAATAATAAAAATCATATACTGATCGTTACAACATAAAAACCAAGTGTCAAATATCTCAACCCATAATAAATTGTCATGAACATTAGTGCCAAATCAAACTATGAATCAAAACAAACTCCCAGGAATAAGACTGAAGTTGTGGTGTGTGCGACGCCATCATCCCGAGCTCTTCCCTTTACTTGCGGAAGTACCTGAAACCAAAATTGAAACTGTAAGCACAAAGCTTAGTGAGCTCCCCCAAACTACCTCATACCATACAAACATATAAATCACATACTAGGCCTTGCCCACTGCATCGAACCAAGGTCCAGACTAACTGGGGCCTTTCCCCCTGCATCGGACCGAAGTCCGGAAACTGACTGGGACCATGTCCCCTGCATCGGACCGGAGTTCGAAATGACTAGGGCCTTGCCCCATTCATCGGACCATAGTCTGGAAACTAACTGGGACCTTGTCCCATGCATCAGACCGAAGTCCGGACTAACTGGGGCCTTGTCCCCTGCATCGGACCGAAGTTCGGAAACTGACTGAACAAAGCATAACATAAACATATCAACTAACATGAACACACATATAGTACATACTGCATCCGGCCGTGGTCCGGAACACATAGCACAAAAATCCTGTCTGAGCCACGAAGGCATCAAACATGCTAACTATTGCATCGGACCGAAGTCTGGAAACTATTTCTAGCTAAACGGGTCGGCATTGTGGCCTTAGACCCGTTCCTATTGGAAGGAAACTCACCTCGTAGCCTAGCTGTTGAAGGAACTGCTCCAAAATCTGTCTGCTGTGGCTCCGACTTCACCCCGGCTACAATTTTCATAAGTATCCTCAATCAAATACTGATAATAATACTGAGGGTAAAAGGACTATCTTACCCTTGGCCAAAGTCAACAAATCGATCAAAGTCAACATTCAGTTGACAAGACTCGTCGAGTCCTTACTCTCACTTTCTTGCTTTAGCCCGTTACTACTCGTCGAGTTTGGTATAGACTCAATGAGTTCCTCTTCGAAACTAACACTCAATCAATCTGCATCCAATTCGCCGAGTTGTATGAACAACTCATTGAGTTCTCCTTCAACATATGAACACTCTGACTGTGACTTGCCGAGTTGTATGAACAACTCGTCGAGTATGTTCTTGAGGCATGAAGATTGCCTAGGACTCGTCGAGTCAGGGCATTGACTCTCCGAGTTCTTCCATGAATGAGTCTACCCTCCAGCTCACTGAGTCCTTCTCTCACTCACTGGTTCCACTCGGCATAACTCGAAAAAGGGAAAACAGGGGACTTGCAACTCGACTCGCCGAGTCATATGCATGCAAACACTAAATACTCGATTCTGCTCGAACCCAGTCCATTCCATTCATAGATTTGGGTTCTTGGGGCTTTATTAACACGTAAAGTTTCCAACTTTACGTGTAAATAACATCAAATGTAGGTTTTAGGGTTCAAAGTACACTATAAGAGTAGATCTAGAGCTTTCATGCAAAATAGCTCCATAAAGGTGCTAGATCTAAGCTTCTGGAACTCAAACCTAGCTAGATCCGAAGGCTAATCATCTCAATGAGTCCTCTAGGCTACTACTGAGCCAAAAAATGGTTCAAGAATAGCTTTAATGGCTTTGAAAAGGGGATTTTAAGAATAGAAACAGAAAAGGGCCAAGATATACCTTACTATCTTCTGAAATTTCTCAAGGATCTGGATCTCCTTCTTCTCCTCTTGATCTTCCTTCCTTTTTCCCTCAAGATCTTTAAAGAAATACACCAAATCTCACAAAAATGCAAAGAGGG
This sequence comes from Lactuca serriola, assembly GCF_051521515.1. Taxonomy (NCBI): domain Eukaryota; kingdom Viridiplantae; phylum Streptophyta; class Magnoliopsida; order Asterales; family Asteraceae; genus Lactuca; species Lactuca serriola. The sequence continues at coordinate 204,005,634 of NC_136410.1, forward strand.
CTCTAGGGTTTCGAAGATGATGCTCTGAGGGGTGATGGGGGCTGACTAGAGGCCCTAAAAGTTGTTTAAATAGGGTGCAAACCCTTGAAATTAGGGTTTCATCCAGACTGGCGGACTCGCCGAGTCCGAAATATGGACTCGTCGAGTCGCCAACTTAAACGTGCTCGAAGTCCCGACTCTACTCGACGAGTCCGGCTACTGACTCGTCGAGTTCCCCTTAAAACTTGAAGAAAATAATTATATAAATATCATACCAGAATTTGGATGTTACAACTCTCCCCCGCTTGTCTCAGATTTCGTCCTCGAAGTCTACTGCCGCTGTATCTGGGAACAACTCTGGGTAATGCCCCCGCATCTCCTCCTCAGACTCCCACGTCCACTCTGAACCCTTCTGGTGCTGCCACTGCACCTTCACTAACTGAATCACCTTCTTCCTCAAGGTCTTCACCTTCCAATCCAATATCGCAACTGGCCTCTCAACATAATTCAGGCTGCTATCAACCTGAATATCCTCAATGGGCACTATTGCCGACTCGTCCACCAAACACTTCCTGAACTGAGAAACATGGAAAGTGTTGTGGATCTGGCTAAGCTCTGAAGGAAGATCCAATCGATAAGCAACCCGACCCACCCTGGCCAAAACCCTAAAAGGACCAATGAACCTGGGACCCAGCTTGCCCCTCTTCTGAAACCTGATAACACCCTTCCTAGGTGATACCTTCAGGAGGACCATATCGCCCACCTGGAACTCCAAATCTGAACGCCTCCTATCGGCATAACTCTTCTGCCGACTCTGCGCAGTCTGCAGTCTGCCACGAACCTGCTGGATCAACTCTGTCGTCTTGAGCACCACTTCGGAACTCCATGAAGGTAAGCGTGCGCGACCCCATCATGGCCGCTACCTCAGCACGGACAGTGCTCAATCTCTCGTCTATCAAATCTAAGATACCCTCCTTGATCGAACCAAAGATCACAGGAGTCTGCTCAAGTATGGTGCAAGTAATCTCTGAAGAGAGAAACTCCCTAGTCTGCTCATCCATCTGCCCGGCCTTCGGGTCTGATCCTGATCCCCCTTCGGCACCTGAACTGCCGACTGCTGGTCAAGGGCGCAATACCACCGTTCTGAAAACACATCATAATAAACTTCAGGATCATAAATATATCTCGAGGGATCACTACTATCACAAGTTTCCTGGTCTCATCTCAGCTTTCTTGATTTGAGTACAGATCCTCTGCTTTCAGTAGTACGGGCCCATACTACCTTCCACATCTATGCGTACTTTCCTCAAGAACTGCCATGACTCCACCAAGTCACTTTACAGCTATTGATCTCTGCTACTACCTTCCTAGGCTCGCCCTAGGGAACTTCTGACTCCACCCAAACCAGTCCTCAGCTGCTGAAGGCCTCCTCGTAATGCTAATTAGCTATTACCTGAATACCATCACATGTGGTGAGGCTCAGATAATCCTTCGAGTAAAGGCCGTCCCTACTACAGTCAGACTCATACCAGAGCTGCGCAATAGGGGTGAATCTAGCACTCTGAGAGTATTCAACCCTGTTCACATGTGACGTGACGTATTCACCTAATGGCTAACTCCCATTACTTAGAGTCCCACAAAGCACAAAGCAAGCAGGATTCAGACGTAGAAAAACTACTCAAGCAACTCTATCCTCATAACAAGGACCTATACTAGCATACAATGCTAAGCTCATACTATCAGGCATAACCTAAACAGCCTATCCTACTGCTGTCTACTTAGTACTAGCATAAAATTCTTATCAAGCTGAAACATATAAAGCAGGCACATAAGGCATCCCCCTAGATCCTTAGTCCTATACTAGCATGCTGTTCTACTGAGACAAAAGCTGAAACTAAAACTAAAACTGAAACTGATAATCATAACAAAACTTGTATTGGTAATTTGGGAGTACTTACTTGAGCTCGGCTGATCGCATGCACCACACCCCTTTTCTCTTTTCAAGGTTCTTTCTTTCTAAAATTCTTTTTACTTTTCTAAAACTCTTTTCTTTTGAAAACATTTTACCACTTCCTTAGTTTGAGTCCAGACACACCCGAAAGTGTGCCCGAATCCCTCAAACCAAAGCTCTGATACCAACTTGTAACATCCAAAAATACGACCCAAAAATTTTTGTTTTAATAATAATAAAAATCATATACTGATCGTTACAACATAAAAACCAAGTGTCAAATATCTCATCCCATAATAAATTGTCATGAACATTAGTGCCAAATCAAACTATGAATCAAAACAAACTCCCAGGAATAAGACTGAAGTTGTGGTGTGTGCGATGCCATCATCCCGAGCTCTTCCCTTTACTTGCGGAAGTACCTGAAACCAAAATTGAAACTATAAGCACAAAGCTTAGTGAGCTCCCCCAAACTACCTCATACCATACAAACATATAAATCACATAATGGGCCTTGCTCACTGCATCGAACCGAGGTCCAGACTAACTGGGGCCTTTCCCCCTGCATCGGACCGAAGTCCGGAAACTGACTGGGACCATGTCCCCTGCATCGGACCGAAGTTCGAAATAACTAGGGCCTTGCCCCATTCATCGGACCAAAGTCTGGAAACAAACTGGGACCTTGTCCCATGCATCAGACCGAAGTCCGGACTAACTGGGGCCTTGTCCCCTGCATCGGACCGATGTTCGGAAACTGACTGAACAAAGCATAACATAAACATATCAACTAACATGAACACACATATAGTACATACTGCATCGGGCCGTGGCCCGGAAGACATAGCACATAAATCCTGTCTGAGCCACGAAGGCATCAAACATGCTAACTATTGCATCGGACCGAAGTCTGGAAACTATTGCTAGCTAAACGGGTCGGCATTGTGGCCTTAGACCCGTTCCTATTGGAAGGAAACTCACCTCGTAGCCTAGCTGTTGAAGGAACTGCTCCAAAATCTGTCTGCTGTGGCTCCGACTTCACCCCGGCTACAATTTTCATAAGTATCCTCAATCAAATACTGATAATAATACTGAGGGTAAAAGGACTATCTTACCCTTGGCCAAAGTCAACAAATCGATCAAAGTCAACATTCAGTTGACAAGACTCGTCGAGTCCTTACTCTCACTTTCTTGCTTTAGCCAGTTACTACTCATCGAGTTTGGCATAGACTCGATGAGTTCCTCTTCGAAACTAACACTCAATCAATCTGCATCCGATTCGCCGAGTTGTATGAACAACTCGTCGAGTATGTTCTTGAGGCATGAAGATTGCCTAGGACTCGTCGAGTCAGGGCATTGACTCTCCGAGTTCTTCCATGAATGAGTCTACCCTCCAGCTCACTGAGTCCTTCTCTCACTCACTGGTTCCACTCGGCATAACTCGAAAAAGGGAAAACAGGGGACTCGCGACTCGACTCGCCGAGTTTGAAGAACGACTCGCCGAGTCATATGCATGCAAACACTAAATACTCGATTCTGCTCGAACCCAGTCCATTCCATTCATAGATTTGGGTTCTTGGGGCTTTATTAACATGTAAAGTTTCCAACTTTACGTGTAAATAACATCAAATGTAGGTTTTAGGGTTCAAAGTACACTATAAAAGTAGATCTAGAGCTTTCATGCAAAATAGCTCCATAAAGGTGCTAGATCTAAGCTTCTGGAACTCAAACCTAGCTAGATCCGAAGGCTAATCATCTCAATGAGTCCTCTAGGCTACTACTGAGCCAAAAAATGGTTCAAGAATAGCTTTAATGGCTTTGAAAAGGGGATTTTAAGCATAGAAACAGAAAAGGGCCAAGATATACCTTACTATCTTCTGAAATTCCTCAAGGATCTGGATCTCTTTCTTCTCCTCTTGATCTTCCTTCCTTTTTCCCTCAAGATCTTCAAAGAAATACACCAAATCTCACAAAAATGCAAAGAGGGCTCTAGGGTTTCGAAGATGATGCTCTGAGGGGTGATGGGGGCTGACTAGAGGCCCTAAAAGTTGTTTAAATAGGGTGCAAACCCTTGAAATTAGGGTTTCATCCAGACTGGCGGAGTCGTCGAGTACGGAATATGGACTCGTCGAGTCGCCAACTTAAACGTGCTCGAAGTCCCGACTCTACTCGACGAGTCCGACTACTGACTCGTCGAGTTCCCCTTAAAACTTGAAGAAAATAATTATATAAATATCATACCAGAATTGGGGTGTTACAACTCTCCCCCACTTGTCTCAGACTTCGTCCTCGAAGTCTGCTACCGCTGTATCTGGGAACAACTGTGGGTAATGCCCCCGCATCTCCTCCTCAGACTCCCACGTCCACTCTGAACCCTTCCGGTGCTGCCACTGCACCTTCACTAATTGAATCACCTTCTTCTTCAAGATCTTCACCTTCCAATCCAATATCGCAACTGGCCTCTCGACATAATGCAGGCTGCTATCAACCTGAATATTCTCAATGGGCACTATTGCCGACTCGTCCACCAAACACTTCCTGAACTGAGAAACATGGAAAATGTTGTGGATATGGCTAAGCTCTGAAGGAAGATCCAATCGATAAGCAACCCGACCCACCCTGGCCAAAACCCTAAAAGGACCAATGAACCTGGGACCCAGCTTGCCCCTCTTCTGAAACCTGATAACACCCTTCCTGGGTGATACCTTCAGGAGGACCATATCGCCCACCTGGAACTCCAAATCTGAACGCCTCCTATCGGCGTAACTCTTCTGCCGACTCTGCGCAGTCGGCAGTCTGCCACGAACCTGCTGGATCAACTCTGTCGTCTTGAGCACCACTTCAGTGCTTCCAATGACTCGCTGACCGACCTCGCCCCAGCAAATCGGTGTCCTGCACTTTCTCCCTAGAGCATCTCGAAAGGAGGTCGATCAATACTCGCGTGGTAACTGTTGTTATACGAAAATTCCGCTAATGGAAGGTACGTATCCTAACTACCACCGAATTCTAAAACACATGCCCGAAGCATGTCCTCGAGATTCTGAATCGTTCTCTCGCTCTGCCCGTCCGTCTGAGGATGGAAAGCGGTGCTAAAATGGAGACGAGTACCCATCTCGTCGTGAAACTGCTTCCAGAATCTGGAAGTAAAACGGACATCTTGGTCTGACACAACTGAAACAGTCACTCCATGACGTGCCACCACCTCTCTCACATAAATATCAACTAACTTCTCCGCTGATATACTCTCCTAGATCGGTATAAAATGAGCACTCTTTGTCAACTGATCCACTATAACCCATATAGAATCCACTCCACACGCAGTCCTGGGAAGCTTCGTGATGAAATTTATGGTGATGTCTTCCCATTTCCACACTGGAATGTCTAACGGCTGCATTTTGTCGTGAGGTCTTTGGTGCTCTGCCTTAACCTTTCTGCAGGTCAGGCACCTCTCCACATACCAGGTGACATCCCGCTTCATGCAGGGCCACCAATAATAGGGTCGAAGATCTCTATACATCTTTGTCGCCCCTGGATGATTGGAAAATCGAGAGTTATGAGCCTCATCCATCAACACCTGCCGTACTCCGCCCCAGTACGACACCCAAACTCTCCCATGAAGGGTCATCAATCCTCTACTATGATAGTCAAAAGAAGCTACTCGGCCCACGATTCTCTCACTCTTCTGTCTCTCCTCCTTAAGGCCCTCTACCTGTGCCTCCTTGATTTGATCCAACAGTGGAGTAATCACCGTCATCCTAAAAAAAAATGTCTCTGATCGGGGCCGCTACTGCCTTGCGGCTCAGGGCGTCATCCACGACGTTGGCCTTCCCTGGGTGATAAAGGATCTCACAGTCATAATCCTTCAACACATCTAACCATCACCTCTGCCTCATGTTCAGATTCGGCTGGTCCATGAGGTACCTCAAGCTCTTGTGACCCATGTAAATGGTACAACGGACCCCATAAAGGTAGTGCCTCCAAATCTTGAGAGCAAACACCACTGCCCCCAACTCTAAATCATGCGTAGGATAATTAGCCTCGTGAGGCTTCAACTGTCTCGAGGCGTAAGCTATCACACGGCCTCGTTGCATCAACAGTGCTCCCATACATGTGATCGAGGCATCACAGTAGACTACGAAATCCTCTACTCCCTCTGGCAGGGTAAGAATCGGTGACTTGCACAATCTCTGCCTGGGGGTCTCAAACGCTACCTGCTGCTTAGGCCCCCAACGAAACACTACCGACTTCTTGGTCAGTCGGGTGAGCGGTACTGCTATCTTGGAGAAATCCTGGATGAATCTCCTGTAATACCCTGCCAAACCTAGGAAACTCCGAATCTCGGATGGAGACTTGGGAACCTCCCACTGCATCATAACCTCAATCTTGGCTTGATCTACCAAAATACCCTTCTGGTTGACGAGGTGACCAAGGAAGTGTAACTCGCGCAACCAGAACTCGCACTTGGAGAACTTCGCGAAAAGTCTCTCCCTCCTCAAAACCTCTAACACCTCTCTCAGGTGCTCCTCATGCTGCTCCTGAGTCTTGGAATACACCAAGATATCGTCTATGAATACTATCACAGACCGATCCAGCATCAGCTTTCATACGCGGTTCATGAGGTCCATGAACGCGGCTGGAGCGTTGGTGAGCCCAAACGGCATCACCACAAACTCATAATGACCATACCTGGTCCTGAAGGCAGTCTTCTGCACATCCTCACATCTAACCCGCATCTGGTGATATCCGGAGCGTAAGTCGATCTTGGAGAACCAAGATGCTCCCTGAAGCTGATCAAACAAGTCATCTATCCTCGGAAGTGGGTAACGGTTCTTCACCGTTACCTTATTCAGCTCCCGGTAATCTATACACATACGGTGCGACCCATCCTTTTTCTTCACGAATAAAATTGGTGCACCCCAGGGCGAACTGCTCGGCCTGATAAATCCCTTGTCTAGCAGCTCCTGCAGCTGCGTAGACAACTCTTGCATCTCTGGGGGAGCCAACCAATACGGTGCCTTGGCTATTGGAGCCGCACCAGGGATTAGATCAATCCCGAACTCAACCAGTCTCTCAGGAGGTATCCTTGGCAAATCCTCCGGAAATACATCCGGGTAGTCTCGCACCACCGGAACATCATCAACTGTCATCTTGCCCTTCTCCCGGGCATCTAAAACATAGGCAATATAGCTGGCGCAACCCTGCTGAAAGTAGCGCCTCGCTCTCGCTGTTGAACACAGAACTGGTCCGCGTTGTGGCTTCTCGCCCTGAATCACTAACTCTCCCCCACTGGGAGTGCGAACCCTAACCAATGGTAGCTCACAATCTATCACCGCCCCATTGGGGCTCAGCCAATCCATGCCTACTATGACCTTATTCCCTCGCAGGGGAATAAGGACCAAGTCCACCGGAAACTGCTCATCGAATAACTGCAGGGAACACCCTCTGTGTACCCCTTGCAACCCTAACGGTCCTATCAGCTGCTATCTCAACCTCAAGTGGACAATCTAGCTCCCCTGGAGCTCTGCTAAACCTCTTGCTAAGTGCAAGAGAGACGAATGATTGGGTAGCCCCCGAATCAAACAATACTGTAGCTGAAATGCCGTTCACCAAGAACGACCCTATACAAAACATATAACCATAAGAGACAATCAAAAATAAATACTGAGATAAGGGAAAATACATACCCGCCACCACATCAGGAGTCGCTCGTGCCTCCTCTGTTGTCAGCTGGAAAGCCCTACTCTTCGCCACCGGCGTCCCGACTCGGCCCTGATGGCCATCTGAAATCCTCAAAGTAGCAGGAGTAGGTGCTGACACTTTCCCCGCAGCAGCTAAACTCAGACACTGGGACTTTTTATGTCCCCTCTGATTGCACTGAAAGCAAATCAGATCTGATGCCACAACGGTGGTAGTAGTGGCTATACAATCTCTACTCATATGCCCAGTCCGTCCGCACTTGTAGCAGCCGGCACTCCCTGCCTTGCACACCCCATCGTGCAATCTCCCACACTTGCCACAACGACCGTGGCTCTGCTGATTCCTAGCTCTGTGATCTGAACCCTTGGGCTTTTTGTCCGAACTCCCTGAACCTGGAGCCGCCTCCGACTTCCTCTTTCTCTCCATCTTGAGATCAATCTCTCTCTCTCTCTCTCTCTCTCTCTCGGGCTCTAGCAATCATGTCATCCAGCGTCTTATAGCTGGACCGGCTCACGAACTGGCGGATATCACTCCGCAGCATCTCATGATAACGGGCTTTCTTCATTTCCTCATCAGCTGCGTACTGAGGAACGAGAAGTGCCCTCTCCCTGAACTTGGCGGTAATTTCCGCCACTGTCTCTGTAGTCTGAGTTAAATCCTGGAACTCGCGTGCTAACTGTTGCACCTCAATAACCGGTGCGAACTCAGCTCTGAACCTAGTAGAAAAGTCTGCCCAAGTCATGACATCCAAAGCTGCATCATCCCCGATGGCATGACCAACCTCCTCCCACCAATCCTGTGCCCTGTCCTTCAGAAGACAAGACGCCAATCTGACTTTGTCCCCCTCGGGACATCTGCTCGTGCGGAAAGCGTTGGCCACATCCGCGAACCATCTGGTACTCGCAATGGGGCCCCGTGCCCCGTGGTAATTTGGAGCTCCACATGCACGGAACTCCCTGAAGGTAAGCGTGCGCGACCCCATCATGGCCGCTACCTCAGCACGGAAAGTGCTCAATCTCTCGTCCATCAACTCTAAGATACCCTCCTTGATCGAACCAAAGATCACAGGAGTCTGCTCAAGTATGGTGCAAGTAATCTCTGAAGAGAGAAACTCCCTAGTCTGCTCATCCATCTGCCCGGCCTTCGGGTCTGATCCTGATCCCCCTTCGGCACCTGAACTGCCGACTGCTGGTCAAGGGCGCAATACCACCGTTCTGAAAACACATCATAATAAACTTCAGGATCATAAATATATCTCGAGGGATCACTACTATCACAAGTTTCCTGGTCTCATCTCAGCTTTCTTGATTTGAGTACGGATCCTCTGCTTTCAGTAGTACGGGCTCATACTACCTTCCACATCTATGCGTACTTTCCTCAAGAACTGCCATGACTCCACCAAGTCACTTTACAGCTATTGATCTCTGCTACTACCTTCCTAGGCTCGCCCTAGGGAACTTCTGACTCCACCCAAACCAGTCCTCAGCTGCTGAAGGCCTCCTCGTAATGCTAATTAGCTATTACCTGAATACCATCACATGTGGTGAGGCTCAGATAATCCTTCGAGTAAAGGCCGTCCCTACTACAGTCAGACTCATACCAGAGCTGCGCAATAGGGGTGAATCTAGCACTCTGAGAGTATTCAACCCTGTTCACATGTGACGTGACGTATTCACCTAATGGCTAACTCCCATTACTTAAAGTCCCACAAAGCACAAAGCAAGCAGGATTCAGACGTAGAAAAACTACTCAAGCAACTCTATCCTCATAACAAGGACCTATACTAGCATACAATGCTAAGCTCATACTATCAGGCATAACCTAAACAGCCTATCCTACTGCTGTCTACTTAGTACTAGCATAAAATTCTTATCAAGCTGAAACATATAATGCAGGCACATAAGGCATCCCCCTAGATCCTTAGTCCTATACTAGCATGCTGTTCTACTGAGACAAAAGCTGAAACTAAAACTAAAACTGAAACTGATAATCATAACAAAACTTGTATTGGTAATTTGGGAGTACTTACTTGAGCTCGGCTGATCGCATGCACCACACCCCTTTTCTCTTTTCAAGGTTCTTTCTTTCTAAAATTCTTTTTACTTTTCTAAAACTCTTTTCTTTTGAAAACATTTTACCACTTCCTTAGTTTGAGTCCAGACACACCCGAAAGTGTGCCCGAATCCCTCAAACCAAAGCTCTGATACCAACTTGTAACATCCAAAAATACGACCCAAAAATTTTTGTTTTAATAATAATAAAAATCATATACTGATCGTTACAACATAAAAACCAAGTGTCAAATATCTCATCCCATAATAAATTGTCATGAACATTAGTGCCAAATCAAACTATGAATCAAAACAAACTCCCAGGAATAAGACTGAAGTTGTGGTGTGTGCGATGCCATCATCCCGAGCTCTTCCCTTTACTTGCGGAAGTACCTGAAACCAAAATTGAAACTATAAGCACAAAGCTTAGTGAGCTCCCCCAAACTACCTCATACCATACAAACATATAAATCACATAATGGGCCTTGCTCACTGCATCGAACCGAGGTCCAGACTAACTGGGGCCTTTCCCCCTGCATCGGACCGAAGTCCGGAAACTGACTGGGACCTTGTCCCCTGCATCGGACCGAAGTTCGAAATAACTAGGGCCTTGCCCCATTCATCGGACCAAAGTCTGGAAACAAACTGGGACCTTGTCCCATGCATCAGACCGAAGTCCGGACTAACTGGGGCCTTGTCCCCTGCATCGGACCGATGTTCGGAAACTGACTGAACAAAGCATAACATAAACATATCAACTAACATGAACACACATATAGTACATACTGCATCGGGCCGTGGCCCGGAACACATAGCACATAAATCTTGTCTGAGCCACGAAGGCATCAAACATGCTAACTATTGCATCGGACCGAAGTCTGGAAACTATTGCTAGCTAAACGGGTCGGCATTGTGGCCTTAGACCCGTTCCTATTGGAAGGAAACTCACCTCGTAGCCTAGCTGTTGAAGGAACTGCTCCAAAATCTGTCTGCTGTGGCTCCGACTTCACCCCGGCTACAATTTTCATAAGTATCCTCAATCAAATACTGATAATAATACTGAGGGTAAAAGGACTATCTTACCCTTGGCCAAAGTCAACAAATCGATCAAAGTCAACATTCAGTTGACAAGACTCGTCGAGTCCTTACTCTCACTTTCTTGCTTTAGCCAGTTACTACTCATCGAGTTTGGCATAGACTCGATGAGTTCCTCTTCGAAACTAACACTCAATCAATCTGCATCCGATTCGCCGAGTTGTATGAACAACTCGTCGAGTATGTTCTTGAGGCATGAAGATTGCCTAGGACTCGTCGAGTCAGGGCATTGACTCTCCGAGTTCTTCCATGAATGAGTCTACCCTCCAGCTCACTGAGTCCTTCTCTCACTCACTGGTTCCACTCGGCATAACTCGAAAAAGGGAAAACAGGGGACTCGCGACTCGACTCGCCGAGTTTGAAGAACGACTCGCCGAGTCATATGCATGCAAACACTAAATACTCGATTCTGCTCGAACCCAGTCCATTCCATTCATAGATTTGGGTTCTTGGGGCTTTATTAACATGTAAAGTTTCCAACTTTACGTGTAAATAACATCAAATGTAGGTTTTAGGGTTCAAAGTACACTATAAAAGTAGATCTAGAGCTTTCATGCAAAATAGCTCCATAAAGGTGCTAGATCTAAGCTTCTGGAACTCAAACCTAGCTAGATCCGAAGGCTAATCATCTCAATGAGTCCTCTAGGCTACTACTGAGCCAAAAAATGGTTCAAGAATAGCTTTAATGGCTTTGAAAAGGGGATTTTAAGCATAGAAACAGAAAAGGGCCAAGATATACCTTACTATCTTCTGAAATTCCTCAAGGATCTGGATCTCTTTCTTCTCCTCTTGATCTTCCTTCCTTTTTCCCTCAAGATCTTCAAAGAAATACACCAAATCTCACAAAAATGCAAAGAGGGCTCTAGGGTTTCGAAGATGATGCTCTGAGGGGTGATGGGGGCTGACTAGAGGCCCTAAAAGTTGTTTAAATAGGGTGCAAACCCTTGAAATTAGGGTTTCATCCAGACTGGCGGAGTCGTCGAGTACGGAATATGGACTCGTCGAGTCGCCAACTTAAACGTGCTCGAAGTCCCGACTCTACTCGACGAGTCCGACTACTGACTCGTCGAGTTCCCCTTAAAACTTGAAGAAAATAATTATATAAATATCATACCAGAATTGGGGTGTTACAACTCTCCCCCACTTGTCTCAGACTTCGTCCTCGAAGTCTGCTACCGCTGTATCTGGGAACAACTGTGGGTAATGCCCCCGCATCTCCTCCTCAGACTCCCACGTCCACTCTGAACCCTTCCGGTGCTGCCACTGCACCTTCACTAATTGAATCACCTTCTTCCTCAAGATCTTCACCTTCCAATCCAATATCGCAACTGGCCTCTCGACATAATGCAGGCTGCTATCAACCTGAATATTCTCAATGGGCACTATTGCCGACTCGTCCACCAAACACTTCCTGAACTGAGAAACATGGAAAATGTTGTGGATATGGCTAAGCTCTGAAGGAAGATCCAATCGATAAGCAACCCGACCCACCCTGGCCAAAACCCTAAAAGGACCAATGAACCTGGGACCCAGCTTGCCCCTCTTCTGAAACCTGATAACACCCTTCCTGGGTGATACCTTCAGGAGGACCATATCGCCCACCTGGAACTCCAAATCTGAACGCCTCCTATCGGCGTAACTCTTCTGCCGACTCTGCGCAGTCGGCAGTCTGCCACGAACCTGCTGGATCAACTCTGTCGTCTTGAGCACCACTTCGGTGCTTCCAATGACTCGCTGACCGACCTCGCCCCAGCAAATCGGTGTCCTGCACTTTCTCCCTAGAGCATCTCGAAAGGAGGTCGATCAATACTCGCGTGGTAACTGTTGTTATACGAAAATTCCGCTAATGGAAGGTACGTATCCTAACTGCCACCGAATTCTAAAACACATGCCCGAAGCATGTCCTCGAGATTCTGAATCGTTCTCTCGCTCTGCCCGTCCGTCTGAGGATGGAAAGCGGTGCTAAAATGGAGACGAGTACCCATCTCGTCGTGAAACTGCTTCCAGAATCTGGAAGTAAAACGGACATCTTGGTCTGACACAACTGAAACAGTCACTCCATGACGTGCCACCACCTCTCTCACATAAATATCAACTAACTTCTCCGCTGATATACTCTCCTAGATCGGTATAAAATGAGCACTCTTTGTCAACTGATCCACTATAACCCATATAGAATCCACTCCACACGCAGTCCTGGGAAGCTTCGTGATGAAATTTATGGTGATGTCTTCCCATTTCCACACTGGAATGTCTAACGGCTGCATTTTGTCGTGAGGTCTTTGGTGCTCTGCCTTAACCTTTCTGCAGGTCAGGCACCTCTCCACATACCAGGTGACATCCCGCTTCATGCAGGGCCACCAATAATAGGGTCGAAGATCTCTATACATCTTTGTCGCCCCTGGATGATTGGAAAATCGAGAGTTATGAGCCTCATCCATCAACACCTGCCGTACTCCGCCCCAGTACGACACCCAAACTCTCCCATGAAGGGTCATCAATCCTCTACTATGATAGTCAAAAGAAGCTACTCGGCCCACGATTCTCTCACTCTTCTGTCTCTCCTCCTTAAGGCCCTCTACCTGTGCCTCCTTGATTTGATCCAACAGTGGAGTAATCACCGTCATCCTAAAAAAAATGTCTCTGATCGGGGCCGCTACTGCCTTGCGGCTCAGGGCATCATCCACGACGTTGGCCTTCCCTGGGTGATAAAGGATCTCACAGTCATAATCCTTCAACACATCTAACCATCGCCTCTGCCTCATGTTCAGATTCGGCTGGTCCATGAGGTACCTCAAGCTCTTGTGACCCATTTAAATGGTACAACGGACCCCATAAAGGCAGTGCCTCCAAATCTTGAGAGCAAACACCACTGCCCCCAACTCTAAATCATGCGTAGGATAATTAGCCTCGTGAGGCTTCAACTGTCTCGAGGCGTAAGCTATCACACGGCCTCGTTGCATCAACGGTGCTCCCATACCTGTGATCGAGGCATCACAGTAGACTACGAAATCCTCTACTCCCTCTGGCAGGGTAAGAATCGGTGACTTGCACAATCTCTGCCTGGGGGTCTCAAACGCTACCTGCTGCTTAGGCCCCCAACGAAACACTACCGACTTCTTGGTCAGTCGGGTGAGCGGTACTGCTATCTTGGAGAAATCCTGGATGAATCTCCTGTAATACCCTGCCAAACCTAGGAAACTCCGAATCTCGGATGGAGACTTGGGAACCTCCCACTGCATCATAACCTCAATCTTGGCTTGATCTACCAAAATACCCTTCTGGTTGACGAGGTGACCAAGGAACTGTAACTCGCGCAACCAGAACTCGCACTTGGAGAACTTCGCGAAAAGTCTCTCCCTCCTCAAAACCTCTAACACCTCTCTCAGGTGCTCCTCATGCTGCTCCTGAGTCTTGGAATACACCAAGATATCGTCTATGAATACTATCACAGACCGATCCAGCATCAGCTTTCATACGCGGTTCATGAGGTCCATGAACGCGGCTGGAGCGTTGGTGAGCCCAAACGGCATCACCACAAACTCATAATGACCATACCTGGTCCTGAAGGCAGTCTTCTGCACATCCTCACATCTAACCCGCATCTGGTGATATCCGGAGCGTAAGTCGATCTTGGAGAACCAAGATGCTCCCTGAAGCTGATCAAACAAGTCATCTATCCTCGGAAGTGGGTAACGGTTCTTCACCGTTACCTTATTCAGCTCCCGGTAATCTATACACATACGGTGCGACCCATCCTTTTTCTTCACGAATAAAATTGGTGCACCCCAGGGCGAACTGCTCGGCCTGATAAATCCCTTGTCTAGCAGCTCCTGCAGCTGCGTAGACAACTCTTGCATCTCTGGGGGAGCCAACCAATACGGTGCCTTGGCTATTGGAGCCGCACCAGGGATTAGATCAATCCCGAACTCAACCAGTCTCTCAGGAGGTATCCTTGGCAAATCCTCCGGAAATACATCCGGGTAGTCTCGCACCACCGGAACATCATCAACTGTCATCTTGCCCTTCTCCCGGGCATCTAAAACATAGGCAATATAGCTGGCGCAACCCTGCTGAAAGTAGCGCCTCGCTCTCGCTGTTGAACACAGAACTGGTCCGCGTTGTGGCTTCTCGCCCTGAATCACTAACTCTCCCCCACTGGGAGTGCGAACCCTAACCAATGGTAGCTCACAATCTATCACCGCCCCATTGGGGCTCAGCCAATCCATGCCTACTATGACCTTATTCCCTCGCAGGGGAATAAGGACCAAGTCCACCGGAAACTGCTCATCGAATAACTGCAGGGAACACCCTCTGTGTACCCCTTGCAACCCTAACGGTCCTATCAGCTGCTATCTCAACCTCAAGTGGACAATCTAGCTCCCCTGGAGCTCTGCTAAACCTCTTGCTAAGTGCAAGAGAGACGAATGATTGGGTAGCCCCCGAATCAAACAATACTGTAGCTGAAATGCCGTTCACCAAGAACGACCCTATACAAAACATATAACCATAAGAGACAATCAAAAATAAATACTGAGATAAGGGAAAATACATACCCGCCACCACATCAGGAGTCGCTCGTGCCTCCTCTGTTGTCAGCTGGAAAGCCCTACTCTTCGCCACCGGCGTCCCGACTCGGCCCTGATGGCCATCTGAAATCCTCAAAGTAGCAGGAGTAGGTGCTGACACTTTCCCCGCAGCAGCTAAACTCAGACACTGGGACTTTTTATGTCCCCTCTGATTGCACTGAAAGCAAATCAGATCTGATGCCACAACGGTGGTAGTAGTGGCTATACAATCTCTACTCATATGCCCAGTCCGTCCGCACTTGTAGCAGCCGGCACTCCCTGCCTTGCACACCCCATCGTGCAATCTCCCACACTTGCCACAACGACCGTGGCTCTGCTGATTCCTAGCTCTGTGATCTGAACCCTTGGGCTTTTTGTCCGAACTCCCTGAACCTGGAGCCGCCTCCGACTTCCTCTTTCTCTCCATCTTGAGATCAATCTCTCTCTCTCTCTCTCTCTCTCGGGCTCTAGCAATCATGTCATCCAGCGTCTTATAGCTGGACCGGCTCACGAACTGGCGGATATCACTCCGCAGCATCTCATGATAACGGGCTTTCTTCATTTCCTCATCAGCTGCGTACTGAGGAACGAGAAGTGCCCTCTCCCTGAACTTGGCGGTAATTTCCGCCACTGTCTCTGTAGTCTGAGTTAAATCCTGGAACTCGCGTGCTAACTGTTGCACCTCAATAACCGGTGCGAACTCAGCTCTGAACCTAGTAGAAAAGTCTGCCCAAGTCATGACATCCAAAGCTGCATCATCCCCGATGGCATGACCAACCTCCTCCCACCAATCCTGTGCCCTGTCCTTCAGAAGACAAGACGCCAATCTGACTTTGTCCCCCTCGGGACATCTGTTCGTGCGGAAAGCGTTGGCCACATCCGCGAACCATCTGGTACTCGCAATGGGGCCCCGTGCCCCGTGGTAATTTGGAGCTCCACATGCACGGAACTCCCTGAAGGTAAGCGTGCGCGACCCCATCATGGCCGCTACCTCAGCACGGAAAGTGCTCAATCTCTCGTCCATCAACTCTAAGATACCCTCCTTGATCGAACCAAAGATCACAGGAGTCTGCTCAAGTATGGTGCAAGTAATCTCTGAAGAGAGAAACTCCCTAGTCTGCTCATCCATCTGCCCGGCCTTCGGGTCTGATCCTGATCCCCCTTCGGCACCTGAACTGCCGACTGCTGGTCAAGGGCGCAATACCACCGTTCTGAAAACACATCATAATAAACTTCAGGATCATAAATATATCTCGAGGGATCACTACTATCACAAGTTTCCTGGTCTCATCTCAGCTTTCTTGATTTGAGTACGGATCCTCTGCTTTCAGTAGTACGGGCTCATACTACCTTCCACATATATGCGTACTTTCCTCAAGAACTGCCATGACTCCACCAAGTCACTTTACAGCTATTGATCTCTGCTACTACCTTCCTAGGCTCGCCCTAGGGAACTTCTGACTCCACCCAAACCAGTCCTCAGCTGCTGAAGGCCTCCTCGTAATGCTAATTAGCTATTACCTGAATACCATCACATGTGGTGAGGCTCAGATAATCCTTCGAGTAAAGGCCGTCCCTACTACAGTCAGACTCATACCAGAGCTGCGCAATAGGGGTGAATCTAGCACTCTGAGAGTATTCAACCCTGTTCACATGTGACGTGACGTATTCACCTAATGGCTAACTCCCATTACTTAGAGTCCCACAAAGCACAAAGCAAGCAGGATTCAGACGTAGAAAAACTACTCAAGCAACTCTATCCTCATAACAAGGACCTATACTAGCATACAATGCTAAGCTCATACTATCAGGCATAACCTAAACAGCCTATCCTACTGCTGTCTACTTAGTACTAGCATAAAATTCTTATCAAGCTGAAACATATAAAGCAGGCACATAAGGCATCCCCCTAGATCCTTAGTCCTATACTAGCATGCTGTTCTACTGAGACAAAAGCTGAAACTAAAACTAAAACTGAAACTGATAATCATAACAAAACTTGTATTGGTAATTTGGGAGTACTTACTTGAGCTCGGCTGATCGCATGCACCACACCCCTTTTCTCTTTTCAAGGTTCTTTCTTTCTAAAATTCTTTTTACTTTTCTAAAACTCTTTTCTTTTGAAAACATTTTACCACTTCCTTAGTTTGAGTCCAGACACACCCGAAAGTGTGCCCGAATCCCTCAAACCAAAGCTCTGATACCAACTTGTAACATCCAAAAATACGACCCAAAAATTTTTGTTTTAATAATAATAAAAATCATATACTGATCGTTACAACATAAAAACCAAGTGTCAAATATCTCATCCCATAATAAATTGTCATGAACATTAGTGCCAAATCAAACTATGAATCAAAACAAACTCCCAGGAATAAGACTGAAGTTGTGGTGTGTGCGATGCCATCATCCCGAGCTCTTCCCTTTACTTGCGGAAGTACCTGAAACCAAAATTGAAACTATAAGCACAAAGCTTAGTGAGCTCCCCCAAACTACCTCATACCATACAAACATATAAATCACATAATGGGCCTTGCTCACTGCATCGAACCGAGGTCCAGACTAACTGGGGCCTTTCCCCCTGCATCGGACCGAAGTCCGGAAACTGACTGGGACCTTGTCCCCTGCATCGGACCGAAGTTCGAAATAACTAGGGCCTTGCCCCATTCATCGGACCAAAGTCTGGAAACAAACTGGGACCTTGTCCCATGCATCAGACCGAAGTCCGGACTAACTGGGGCCTTGTCCCCTGCATCGGACCGATGTTCGGAAACTGACTGAACAAAGCATAACATAAACATATCAACTAACATGAACACACATATAGTACATACTGCATCGGGCCGTGGCCCGGAACACATAGCACATAAATCCTGTCTGAGCCACGAAGGCATCAAACATGCTAACTATTGCATCGGACCGAAGTCTGGAAACTATTGCTAGCTAAACGGGTCGGCATTGTGGCCTTAGACCCGTTCCTATTGGAAGGAAACTCACCTCGTAGCCTAGCTGTTGAAGGAACTGCTCCAAAATCTGTCTGCTGTGGCTCCGACTTCACCCCGGCTACAATTTTCATAAGTATCCTCAATCAAATACTGATAATAATACTGAGGGTAAAAGGACTATCTTACCCTTGGCCAAAGTCAACAAATCGATCAAAGTCAACATTCAGTTGACAAGACTCGTCGAGTCCTTACTCTCACTTTCTTGCTTTAGCCAGTTACTACTCATCGAGTTTGGCATAGACTCGATGAGTTCCTCTTCGAAACTAACACTCAATCAATCTGCATCCGATTCGCCGAGTTGTATGAACAACTCGTCGAGTATGTTCTTGAGGCATGAAGATTGCCTAGGACTCGTCGAGTCAGGGCATTGACTCTCCGAGTTCTTCCATGAATGAGTCTACCCTCCAGCTCACTGAGTCCTTCTCTCACTCACTGGTTCCACTCGGCATAACTCGAAAAAGGGAAAACAGGGGACTCGCGACTCGACTCGCCGAGTTTGAAGAACGACTCGCCGAGTCATATGCATGCAAACACTAAATACTCGATTCTGCTCGAACCCAGTCCATTCCATTCATAGATTTGGGTTCTTGGGGCTTTATTAACATGTAAAGTTTCCAACTTTACGTGTAAATAACATCAAATGTAGGTTTTAGGGTTCAAAGTACACTATAAAAGTAGATCTAGAGCTTTCATGCAAAATAGCTCCATAAAGGTGCTAGATCTAAGCTTCTGGAACTCAAACCTAGCTAGATCCGAAGGCTAATCATCTCAATGAGTCCTCTAGGCTACTACTGAGCCAAAAAATGGTTCAAGAATAGCTTTAATGGCTTTGAAAAGGGGATTTTAAGCATAGAAACAGAAAAGGGCCAAGATATACCTTACTATCTTCTGAAATTCCTCAAGGATCTGGATCTCTTTCTTCTCCTCTTGATCTTCCTTCCTTTTTCCCTCAAGATCTTCAAAGAAATACACCAAATCTCACAAAAATGCAAAGAGGGCTCTAGGGTTTCGAAGATGATGCTCTGAGGGGTGATGGGGGCTGACTAGAGGCCCTAAAAGTTGTTTAAATAGGGTGCAAACCCTTGAAATTAGGGTTTCATCCAGACTGGCGGAGTCGTCGAGTACGGAATATGGACTCGTCGAGTCGCCAACTTAAACGTGCTCGAAGTCCCGACTCTACTCGACGAGTCCGACTACTGACTCGTCGAGTTCCCCTTAAAACTTGAAGAAAATAATTATATAAATATCATACCAGAATTGGGGTGTTACAACTCTCCCCCACTTGTCTCAGACTTCGTCCTCGAAGTCTGCTACCGCTGTATCTGGGAACAACTGTGGGTAATGCCCCCGCATCTCCTCCTCAGACTCCCACGTCCACTCTGAACCCTTCCAGTGCTGCCACTGCACCTTCACTAATTGAATCACCTTCTTCCTCAAGATCTTCACCTTCCAATCCAATATCGCAACTGGCCTCTCGACATAATGCAGGCTGCTATCAACCTGAATATTCTCAATGGGCACTATTGCCGACTCGTCCACCAAACACTTCCTGAACTGAGAAACATGGAAAATGTTGTGGATATGGCTAAGCTCTGAAGGAAGATCCAATCGATAAGCAACCCGACCCACCCTGGCCAAAACCCTAAAAGGACCAATGAACCTGGGACCCAGCTTGCCCCTCTTCTGAAACCTGATAACACCCTTCCTGGGTGATACCTTCAGGAGGACCATATCGCCCACCTGGAACTCCAAATCTGAACGCCTCCTATCGGCGTAACTCTTCTGCCGACTCTGCGCAGTCGGCAGTCTGCCACGAACCTGCTGGATCAACTCTGTCGTCTTGAGCACCACTTCGGTGCTTCCAATGACTCGCTGACCGACCTCGCCCCAGCAAATCGGTGTCCTGCACTTTCTCCCTAGAGCATCTCGAAAGGAGGTCGATCAATACTCGCGTGGTAACTGTTGTTATACGAAAATTCCGCTAATGGAAGGTACGTATCCTAACTGCCACCGAATTCTAAAACACATGCCCGAAGCATGTCCTCGAGATTCTGAATCGTTCTCTCGCTCTGCCCGTCCGTCTGAGGATGGAAAGCGGTGCTAAAATGGAGACGAGTACCCATCTCGTCGTGAAACTGCTTCCAGAATCTGGAAGTAAAACGGACATCTTGGTCTGACACAACTGAAACAGTCACTCCATGACGTGCCACCACCTCTCTCACATAAATATCAACTAACTTCTCCGCTGATATACTCTCCTAGATCGGTATAAAATGAGCACTCTTTGTCAACTGATCCACTATAACCCATATAGAATCCACTCCACACGCAGTCCTGGGAAGCTTCCTGATGAAATTTATGGTGATGTCTTCCCATTTCCACACTGGAATGTCTAACGGCTGCATTTTGTCGTGAGGTCTTTGGTGCTCTGCCTTAACCTTTCTGCAGGTCAGGCACCTCTCCACATACCAGGTGACATCCCGCTTCATGCAGGGCCACCAATAATAGGGTCGAAGATCTCTATACATCTTTGTCGCCCCTGGATGATTGGAAAATCGAGAGTTATGAGCCTCATCCATCAACACCTGCCGTACTCCGCCCCAGTACGACACCCAAACTCTCCCATGAAGGGTCATCAATCCTCTACTATGATAGTCAAAAGAAGCTACTCGGCCCACGATTCTCTCACTCTTCTGTCTCTCCTCCTTAAGGCCCTCTACCTGTGCCTCCTTGATTTGATCCAACAGTGGAGTAATCACCGTCATCCTAAAAAAAAATGTCTCTGATCGGGGCCGCTACTGCCTTGCGGCTCAGGGCATCATCCACGACGTTGGCCTTCCCTGGGTGATAAAGGATCTCACAGTCATAATCCTTCAACACATCTAACCATCGCCTCTGCCTCATGTTCAGATTCGGCTGGTCCATGAGGTACCTCAAGCTCTTGTGACCCATTTAAATGGTACAACGGACCCCATAAAGGTAGTGCCTCCAAATCTTGAGAGCAAACACCACTGCCCCCAACTCTAAATCATGCGTAGGATAATTAGCCTCGTGAGGCTTCAACTGTCTCGAGGCGTAAGCTATCACACGGCCTCGTTGCATCAACGGTGCTCCCATACCTGTGATCGAGGCATCACAGTAGACTACGAAATCCTCTACTCCCTCTGGCAGGGTAAGAATCGGTGACTTGCACAATCTCTGCCTGGGGGTCTCAAACGCTACCTGCTGCTTAGGCCCCCAACCAAACACTACCGACTTCTTGGTCAGTCGGGTGAGCGGTACTGCTATCTTGGAGAAATCCTGGATGAATCTCCTGTAATACCCTGCCAAACCTAGGAAACTCCGAATCTCGGATGGAGACTTGGGAACCTCCCACTGCATCATAACCTCAATCTTGGCTTGATCTACCAAAATACCCTTCTGGTTGACGAGGTGACCAAGGAACTGTAACTCGCGCAACCAGAACTCGCACTTGGAGAACTTCGCGAAAAGTCTCTCCCTCCTCAAAACCTCTAACACCTCTCTCAGGTGCTCCTCATGCTGCTCCTGAGTCTTGGAATACACCAAGATATCGTCTATGAATACTATCACAGACCGATCCAGCATCAGCTTTCATACGCGGTTCATGAGGTCCATGAACGCGGCTGGAGCGTTGGTGAGCCCAAACGGCATCACCACAAAGTCATAATGACCATACCTGGTCCTGAAGGCAGTCTTCTGCACATCCTCACATCTAACCCGCATCTGGTGATATCCGGAGCGTAAGTCGATCTTGGAGAACCAAGATGCTCCCTGAAGCTGATCAAACAAGTCATCTATCCTCGGAAGTGGGTAACGGTTCTTCACCGTTACCTTATTCAGCTCCCGGTAATCTATACACATACGGTGCGACCCATCCTTTTTCTTCACGAATAAAATTGGTGCACCCCAGGGCGAACTGCTCGGCCTGATAAATCCCTTGTCTAGCAGCTCCTGCAGCTGCGTAGACAACTCTTGCATCTCTGGGGGAGCCAACCAATACGGTGCCTTGGCTATTGGAGCCGCACCAGGGATTAGATCAATCCCGAACTCAACCAGTCTCTCAGGAGGTATCCTTGGCAAATCCTCCGGAAATACATCCGGGTAGTCTCGCACCACCGGAACATCATCAACTGTCATCTTGCCCTTCTCCCGGGCATCTAAAACATAGGCAATATAGCTGGCGCAACCCTGCTGAAAGTAGCGCCTCGCTCTCGCTGTTGAACACAGAACTGGTCCGCGTTGTGGCTTCTCGCCCTGAATCACTAACTCTCCCCCACTGGGAGTGCGAACCCTAACCAATGGTAGCTCACAATCTATCACCGCCCCATTGGGGCTCAGCCAATCCATGCCTACTATGACCTTATTCCCTCGCAGGGGAATAAGGACCAAGTCCACCGGAAACTGCTCATCGAATAACTGCAGGGAACACCCTCTGTGTACCCCTTGCAACCCTAACGGTCCTATCAGCTGCTATCTCAACCTCAAGTGGACAATCTAGCTCCCCTGGAGCTCTGCTAAACCTCTTGCTAAGTGCAAGAGAGACGAATGATTGGGTAGCCCCCGAATCAAACAATACTGTAGCTGAAATGCCGTTCACCGAGAACGACCCTATACAAAACATATAACCATAAGAGACAATCAAAAATAAATACTGAGATAAGGGAAAATACATACCCGCCACCACATCAGGAGTCGCTCGTGCCTCCTCTGTTGTCAGCTGGAAAGCCCTACTCTTCGCCACCGGCGTCCCGACTCGGCCCTGATGGCCATCTGAAATCCTCAAAGTAGCAGGAGTAGGTGCTGACACTTTCCCCGCAGCAGCTAAACTCAGACACTGGGACTTTTTATGTCCCCTCTGATTGCACTGAAAGCAAATCAGATCTGATGCCACAACGGTGGTAGTAGTGGCTATACAATCTCTACTCATATGCCCAGTCCGTCCGCACTTGTAGCAGCCGGCACTCCCTGCCTTGCACACCCCATCGTGCAATCTCCCACACTTGCCACAACGACCGTGGCTCTACTGATTCCTAGCTCTGTGATCTGAACCCTTGGGCTTTTTGTCCGAACTCCCTGAACCTGGAGCCGCCTCCGACTTCCTCTTTCTCTCCATCTTGAGATCAATCTCTCTCTCTCTCTCTCTCTCTCTCTCTCTCGGGCTCTAGCAATCATGTCATCCAGCGTCTTATAGCTGGACCGGCTCACGAATTGGCGGATATCACTCCGCAGCATCTCATGATAACGGGCTTTCTTCATTTCCTCATCAGCTGCGTACTGAGGAACGAGAAGTGCCCTCTCCCTGAACTTGGCGGTAATTTCCGCCACTGTCTCTGTAGTGTGAGTCAAATCCTGGAACTCGCGTGCTAACTGTTGCACCTCAATAACCGGTGCGAACTCAGCTCTGAACCTAGTAGAAAAGTCTGCCCAAGTCATGACATCCAAAGCTGCGTCATCCCCGATGGCATGACCAACCTCCTCCCACCAATCATGTGCCCTGTCCTTCAGAAGACAAGACGCCAATCTGACTTTGTCCCCCTCGGGACATCTGCTCGTGCGGAAAGCGTTGGCCACATCCGCGAACCATCTGGTACTCGCAATGGGGCCCCGTGCCCCGTGGTAATTTGGAGCTCCACATGCACGGAACTCCCTGAAGGTAAGCGTGCGCGACCCCATCATGGCCGCTACCTCAGCACGGAAAGTGCTCAATCTCTCGTCCATCAACTCTAAGATACCCTCCTTGATCGAACCAAAGATTACAGGAGTCTGCTCAAGTATGGTGCAAGTAATCTCTGAAGAGAGAAACTCCCTAGTCTGCTCATCCATCTGCCCGGCCTTCGGGTCTGATCCTGATCCCCCTTCGGCACCTGAACTGCCGACTGCTGGTCAAGGGCGCAATACCACCGTTCTGAAAACACATCATAATAAACTTCAGGATCATAAATATATCTCGAGGGATCACTACTATCACAAGTTTCCTGGTCTCATCTCAGCTTTCTTGATTTGAGTACGGATCCTCTGCTTTCAGTAGTACGGGCTCATACTACCTTCCACATCTATGCGTACTTTCCTCAAGAACTGCCATGACTCCACCAAGTCACTTTACAGCTATTGATCTCTGCTACTACCTTCCTAGGCTCGCCCTAGGGAACTTCTGACTCCACCCAAACCAGTCCTCAGCTGCTGAAGGCCTCCTCGTAATGCTAATTAGCTATTACCTGAATACCATCACATGTGGTGAGGCTCAGATAATCCTTCGAGTAAAGGCCGTCCCTACTACAGTCAGACTCATACCAGAGCTGTGCAATAGGGGTGAATCTAGCACTCTGAGAGTATTCAACCCTGTTCACATGTGACGTGACGTATTCACCTAATGGCTAACTCCCATTACTTAGAGTCCCACAAAGCACAAAGCAAGCAGGATTCAGACGTAGAAAAACTACTCAAGCAACTCTATCCTCATAACAAGGACCTATACTAGCATACAATGCTAAGCTCATACTATCAGGCATAACCTAAACAGCCTATCCTACTGCTGTCTACTTAGTACTAGCATAAAATTCTTATCAAGCTGAAACATATAAAGCAGGCACATAAGGCATCCCCCTAGATCCTTAGTCCTATACTAGCATGCTGTTCTACTGAGACAAAAGCTGAAACTAAAACTAAAACTGAAACTGATAATCATAACAAAACTTGTATTGGTAATTTGGGAGTACTTACTTGAGCTCGGCTGATCGCATGCACCACACCCCTTTTCTCTTTTCAAGGTTCTTTCTTTCTAAAATTCTTTTTACTTTTCTAAAACTCTTTTCTTTTGAAAACATTTTACCACTTCCTTAGTTTGAGTCCAGACACACCCGAAAGTGTGCCCGAATCCCTCAAACCAAAGCTCTGATACCAACTTGTAACATCCAAAAATACGACCCAAAAATTTTTGTTTTAATAATAATAAAAATCATATACTGATCGTTACAACATAAAAACCAAGTGTCAAATATCTCATCCCATAATAAATTGTCATGAACATTAGTGCCAAATCAAACTATGAATCAAAACAAACTCCCAGGAATAAGACTGAAGTTGTGGTGTGTGCGATGCCATCATCCCGAGCTCTTCCCTTTACTTGCGGAAGTACCTGAAACCAAAATTGAAACTATAAGCACAAAGCTTAGTGAGCTCCCCCAAACTACCTCATACCATACAAACATATAAATCACATAATGGGCCTTGCTCACTGCATCGAACCGAGGTCCAGACTAACTGGGGCCTTTCCCCCTGCATCGGACCGAAGTCCGGAAACTGACTGGGACCTTGTCCCCTGCATCGGACCGAAGTTCGAAATAACTAGGGCCTTGCCCCATTCATCGGACCAAAGTCTGGAAACAAACTGGGACCTTGTCCCATGCATCAGACCGAAGTCCGGACTAACTGGGGCCTTGTCCCCTGCATCGGACCGATGTTCGGAAACTGACTGAACAAAGCATAACATAAACATATCAACTAACATGAACACACATATAGTACATACTGCATCGGGCCGTGGCCCGGAACACATAGCACATAAATCCTGTCTGAGCCACGAAGGCATCAAACATGCTAACTATTGCATCGGACCGAAGTCTGGAAACTATTGCTAGCTAAACGGGTCGGCATTATGGCCTTAGACCCGTTCCTATTGGAAGGAAACTCACCTCGTAGCCTAGCTGTTGAAGGAACTGCTCCAAAATCTGTCTGCTGTGGCTCCGACTTCACCCCGGCTACAATTTTCATAAGTATCCTCAATCAAATACTGATAATAATACTGAGGGTAAAAGGACTATCTTACCCTTGGCCAAAGTCAACAAATCGATCAAAGTCAACATTCAGTTGACAAGACTCGTCGAGTCCTTACTCTCACTTTCTTGCTTTAGCCAGTTACTACTCATCGAGTTTGGCATAGACTCGATGAGTTCCTCTTCGAAACTAACACTCAATCAATCTGCATCCGATTCGCCGAGTTGTATGAACAACTCGTCGAGTATGTTCTTGAGGCATGAAGATTGCCTAGGACTCGTCGAGTCAGGGCATTGACTCTCCGAGTTCTTCCATGAATGAGTCTACCCTCCAGCTCACTGAGTCCTTCTCTCACTCACTGGTTCCACTCGGCATAACTCGAAAAAGGGAAAACAGGGGACTCGCGACTCGACTCGCCGAGTTTGAAGAACGACTCGCCGAGTCATATGCATGCAAACACTAAATACTCGATTCTGCTCGAACCCAGTCCATTCCATTCATAGATTTGGGTTCTTGGGGCTTTATTAACATGTAAAGTTTCCAACTTTACGTGTAAATAACATCAAATGTAGGTTTTAGGGTTCAAAGTACACTATAAAAGTAGATCTAGAGCTTTCATGCAAAATAGCTCCATAAAGGTGCTAGATCTAAGCTTCTGGAACTCAAACCTAGCTAGATCCGAAGGCTAATCATCTCAATGAGTCCTCTAGGCTACTACTGAGCCAAAAAATGGTTCAAGAATAGCTTTAATGGCTTTGAAAAGGGGATTTTAAGCATAGAAACAGAAAAGGGCCAAGATATACCTTACTATCTTCTGAAATTCCTCAAGGATCTGGATCTCTTTCTTCTCCTCTTGATCTTCCTTCCTTTTTCCCTCAAGATCTTCAAAGAAATACACCAAATCTCACAAAAATGCAAAGAGGGCTCTAGGGTTTCGAAGATGATGCTCTGAGGGGTGATGGGGGCTGACTAGAGGCCCTAAAAGTTGTTTAAATAGGGTGCAAACCCTTGAAATTAGGGTTTCATCCAGACTGGCGGAGTCGTCGAGTACGGAATATGGACTCGTCGAGTCGCCAACTTAAACGTGCTCGAAGTCCCGACTCTACTCGACGAGTCCGACTACTGACTCGTCGAGTTCCCCTTAAAACTTGAAGAAAATAATTATATAAATATCATACCAGAATTGGGGTGTTACAACTCTCCCCCACTTGTCTCAGACTTCGTCCTCGAAGTCTGCTACCGCTGTATCTGGGAACAACTGTGGGTAATGCCCCCGCATCTCCTCCTCAGACTCCCACGTCCACTCTGAACCCTTCCGGTGCTGCCACTGCACCTTCACTAATTGAATCACCTTCTTCCTCAAGATCTTCACCTTCCAATCCAATATCGCAACTGGCCTCTCGACATAATGCAGGCTGCTATCAACCTGAATATTCTCAATGGGCACTATTGCCGACTCGTCCACCAAACACTTCCTGAACTGAGAAACATGGAAAATGTTGTGGATATGGCTAAGCTCTGAAGGAAGATCCAATCGATAAGCAACCCGACCCACCCTGGCCAAAACCCTAAAAGGACCAATGAACCTGGGACCCAGCTTGCCCCTCTTCTGAAACCTGATAACACCCTTCCTGGGTGATACCTTCAGGAGGACCATATCGCCCACCTGGAACTCCAAATCTGAACGCCTCCTATCGGCGTAACTCTTCTGCCGACTCTGCGCAGTCGGCAGTCTGCCACGAACCTGCTGGATCAACTCTGTCGTCTTGAGCACCACTTCGGTGCTTCCAATGACTCGCTGACCGACCTCGCCCCAGCAAATCGGTGTCCTGCACTTTCTCCCTAGAGCATCTCGAAAGGAGGTCGATCAATACTCGCGTGGTAACTGTTGTTATACGAAAATTCCGCTAATGGAAGGTACGTATCCTAACTGCCACCGAATTCTAAAACACATGCCCGAAGCATGTCCTCGAGATTCTGAATCGTTCTCTCGCTCTGCCCGTCCGTCTGAGGATGGAAAGCGGTGCTAAAATGGAGACGAGTACCCATCTCGTCGTGAAACTGCTTCCAGAATCTGGAAGTAAAACGGACATCTTGGTCTGACACAACTGAAACAGTCACTCCATGACGTGCCACCACCTCTCTCACATAAATATCAACTAACTTCTCCGCTGATATACTCTCCTAGATCGGTATAAAATGAGCACTCTTTGTCAACTGATCCACTATAACCCATATAGAATCCACTCCACACGCAGTCCTGGGAAGCTTCGTGATGAAATTTATGGTGATGTCTTCCCATTTCCACACTGGAATGTCTAACGGCTGCATTTTGTCGTGAGGTCTTTGGTGCTCTGCCTTAACCTTTCTGCAGGTCAGGCACCTCTCCACATACCAGGTGACATCCCGCTTCATGCAGGGCCACCAATAATAGGGTCGAAGATCTCTATACATCTTTGTCGCCCCTGGATGATTGGAAAATCGAGAGTTATGAGCCTCATCCATCAACACCTGCCGTACTCCGCCCCAGTACGACACCCAAACTCTCCCATGAAGGGTCATCAATCCTCTACTATGATAGTCAAAAGAAGCTACTCGGCCCACGATTCTCTCACTCTTCTGTCTCTCCTCCTTAAGGCCCTCTACCTGTGCCTCCTTGATTTGATCCAACAGTGGAGTAATCACCGTCATCCTAAAAAAAAATGTCTCTGATCGGGGCCGCTACTGCCTTGCGGCTCAGGGCGTCATCCACGACGTTGGCCTTCCCTGGGTGATAAAGGATCTCACAGTCATAATCCTTCAACACATCTAACCATCGCCTCTGCCTCATGTTCAGATTCGGCTGGTCCATGAGGTACCTCAAGCTCTTGTGACCCATGTAAATGGTAAAACGGACCCCATAAAGGTAGTGCCTCCAAATCTTGAGAGCAAACACCACTGCCCCCAACTCTAAATCATGCGTAGGATAATTAGCCTCGTGAGGCTTCAACTGTCTCGAGGCGTAAGCTATCACACGGCCTCGTTGCATCAACAGTGCTCCCATACCTGTGATCGAGGCATCACAGTAGACTACGAAATCCTCTACTCCCTCTGGCAGGGTAAGAATCGGTGACTTGCACAATCTCTGCATGGGGGTCTCAAACGCTACCTGCTGCGTAGGCCCCCAACGAAACACTACCGACTTCTTGGTCAGTCGGGTGAGCGGTACTGCTATCTTGGAGAAATCCTGGATGAATCTCCTGTAATACCCTGCCAAACCTAGGAAACTCCGAATCTCGGATGGAGACTTGGGAACCTCCCACTGCATCATAACCTCAATCTTGGCTTGATCTACCAAAATACCCTTCTGGTTGACGAGGTGACCAAGGAACTGTAACTCGCGCAACCAGAACTCGCACTTGGAGAACTTCGCGAAAAGTCTCTCCCTCCTCAAAACCTCTAACACCTCTCTCAGGTGCTCCTCATGCTGCTCCTGAGTCTTGGAATACACCAAGATATCGTCTATGAATACTATCACAGACCGATCCAGCATCAGCTTTCATACGCGGTTCATGAGGTCCATGAACGCGGCTGGAGCGTTGGTGAGCCCAAACGGCATCACCACAAACTCATAATGACCATACCTGGTCCTGAAGGCAGTCTTCTGCACATCCTCACATCTGACCCGCATCTGGTGATATCCGGAGCGTAAGTCGATCTTGGAGAACCAAGATGCTCCCTGAAGCTGATCAAACAAGTCATCTATCCTCGGAAGTGGGTAACGGTTCTTCACCGTTACCTTATTCAGCTCCCGGTAATCTATACACATACGGTGCGACCCATCCTTTTTCTTCACGAATAAAATTGGTGCACCCCAGGGCGAACTGCTCGGCCTGATAAATCCCTTGTCTAGCAGCTCCTGCAGCTGCGTAGACAACTCTTGCATCTCTAGGGGAGCCAACCAATACGGTGCCTTGGCTATTGGAGCCGCACCAGGGATTAGATCAATCCCGAACTCAACCAG
The DNA here is from genome assembly GCF_051521515.1 of Lactuca serriola. Lineage (NCBI taxonomy): Eukaryota > Viridiplantae > Streptophyta > Magnoliopsida > Asterales > Asteraceae > Lactuca > Lactuca serriola. The sequence continues at coordinate 204,035,774 of NC_136410.1, forward strand.
TCTCTCAGGAGGTATCCTTGGCAAATCCTCCGGAAATACATCCGGGTAGTCTCGCACCACCGGAACATCATCAACTGTCATCTTGCCCTTCTCCCGGGCATCTAAAACATAGGCAATATAGCTGGCGCAACCCTGCTGAAAGTAGCGCCTCGCTCTCGCTGTTGAACACAGAACTGGTCCGCGTTGTGGCTTCTCGCCCTGAATCACTAACTCTCCCCCACTGGGAGTGCGAACCCTAACCAATGGTAGCTCACAATCTATCACCGCCCCATTGGGGCTCAGCCAATCCATGCCTACTATGACCTTATTCCCTCGCAGGGGAATAAGGACCAAGTCCACCGGAAACTGCTCATCGAATAACTGCAGGGAACACCCTCTGTGTACCCCTTGCAACCCTAACGGTCCTATCAGCTGCTATCTCAACCTCAAGTGGACAATCTAGCTCCCCTGGAGCTCTGCTAAACCTCTTGCTAAGTGCAAGAGAGACGAATGATTGGGTAGCCCCCGAATCAAACAATACTGTAGCTGAAATGCCGTTCACCGAGAACGACCCTATACAAAACATATAACCATAAGAGACAATCAAAAATAAATACTGAGATAAGGGAAAATACATACCCGCCACCACATCAGGAGTCGCTCGTGCCTCCTCTGTTGTCAGCTGGAAAGCCCTACTCTTCGCCACCGGCGTCCCGACTCGGCCCTGATGGCCATCTGAAATCCTCAAAGTAGCAGGAGTAGGTGCTGACACTTTCCCCGCAGCAGCTAAACTCAGACACTGGGACTTTTTATGTCCCCTCTGATTGCACTGAAAGCAAATCAGATCTGATGCCACAACGGTGGTAGTAGTGGCTATACAATCTCTACTCATATGCCCAGTCCGTCCGCACTTGTAGCAGCCGGCACTCCCTGCCTTGCACACCCCATCGTGCAATCTCCCACACTTGCCACAACGACCGTGGCTCTGCTGATTCCTAGCTCTGTGATCTGAACCCTTGGGCTTTTTGTCCGAACTCCCTGAACCTGGAGCCGCCTCCGACTTCCTCTTTCTCTCCATCTTGAGATCAATCTCTCTCTCTCTCTCTCTCTCTCGGGCTCTAGCAATCATGTCATCCAGCGTCTTATAGCTGGACCGGCTCACGAACTGGCGGATATCACTCCGCAGCATCTCATGATAACGGGCTTTCTTCATTTCCTCATCAGCTGCGTACTGAGGAACGAGAAGTGCCCTCTCCCTGAACTTGGCGGTAATTTCCGCCACTGTCTCTGTAGTCTGAGTCAAATCCTGGAACTCGCGTGCTAACTGTTGCACCTCAATAACCGGTGCGAACTCAGCTCTGAACCTAGTAGAAAAGTCTGCCCAAGTCATGACATCCAAAGCTGCGTCATCCCCGATGGCATGACCAACCTCCTCCCACCAATCCTGTGCCCTGTCCTTCAGAAGACAAGACGCCAATCTGACTTTGTCCCCCTCGGGACATCTGCTCGTGCGGAAAGCGTTGGCCACATCCGCGAACCATCTGGTACTCGCAATGGGGCCCCGTGCCCCGTGGTAATTTGGAGCTCCACATGCACGGAACTCCCTGAAGGTAAGCGTGCGCGACCCCATCATGGCCGCTACCTCAGCACGGAAAGTGCTCAATCTCTCGTCCATCAACTCTAAGATACCCTCCTTGATCGAACCAAAGATCACAGGAGTCTGCTCAAGTATGGTGCAAGTAATCTCTGAAGAGAGAAACTCCCTAGTCTGCTCATCCATCTGCCCGGCCTTCGGGTCTAATCCTGATCCCCCTTCGGCACCTGAACTGCCGACTGCTGGTCAAGGGCGCAATACCACCGTTCTGAAAACACATCATAATAAACTTCAGGATCATAAATATATCTCGAGGGATCACTACTATCACAAGTTTCCTGGTCTCATCTCAGCTTTCTTGATTTGAGTACGGATCCTCTGCTTTCAGTAGTACGGGCTCATACTACCTTCCACATCTATGCGTACTTTCCTCAAGAACTGCCATGACTCCACCAAGTCACTTTACAGCTATTGATCTCTGCTACTACCTTCCTAGGCTCGCCCTAGGGAACTTCTGACTCCACCCAAACCAGTCCTCAGCTGCTGAAGGCCTCCTCGTAATGCTAATTAGCTATTACCTGAATACCATCACATGTGGTGAGGCTCAGATAATCCTTCGAGTAAAGGCCGTCCCTACTACAGTCAGACTCATACCAGAGCTGCGCAATAGGGGTGAATCTAGCACTCTGAGAGTATTCAACCCTGTTCACATGTGACGTGACGTATTCACCTAATGGCTAACTCCCATTACTTAGAGTCCCACAAAGCACAAAGCAAGCAGGATTCAGACGTAGAAAAACTACTCAAGCAACTCTATCCTCATAACAAGGACCTATACTAGCATACAATGCTAAGCTCATACTATCAGGCATAACCTAAACAGCCTATCCTACTGCTGTCTACTTAGTACTAGCATAAAATTCTTATCAAGCTGAAACATATAAAGCAGGCACATAAGGCATCCCCCTAGATCCTTAGTCCTATACTAGCATGCTGTTCTACTGAGACAAAAGCTGAAACTAAAACTAAAACTGAAACTGATAATCATAACAAAACTTGTATTGGTAATTTGGGAGTACTTACTTGAGCTCGGCTGATCGCATGCACCACACCCCTTTTCTCTTTTCAAGGTTCTTTCTTTCTAAAATTCTTTTTACTTTTCTAAAACTCTTTTCTTTTGAAAACATTTTACCACTTCCTTAGTTTGAGTCCAGACACACCCGAAAGTGTGCCCGAATCCCTCAAACCAAAGCTCTGATACCAACTTGTAACATCCAAAAATACGACCCAAAAATTTTTGTTTTAATAATAATAAAAATCATATACTGATCGTTACAACATAAAAACCAAGTGTCAAATATCTCATCCCATAATAAATTGTCATGAACATTAGTGCCAAATCAAACTATGAATCAAAACAAACTCCCAGGAATAAGACTGAAGTTGTGGTGTGTGCGATGCCATCATCCCGAGCTCTTCCCTTTACTTGCGGAAGTACCTGAAACCAAAATTGAAACTATAAGCACAAAGCTTAGTGAGCTCCCCCAAACTACCTCATACCATACAAACATATAAATCACATAATGGGCCTTGCTCACTGCATCGAACCGAGGTCCAGACTAACTGGGGCCTTTCCCCCTGCATCGGACCGAAGTCCGGAAACTGACTGGGACCTTGTCCCCTGCATCGGACCGAAGTTCGAAATAACTAGGGCCTTGCCCCATTCATCGGACCAAAGTCTGGAAACAAACTGGGACCTTGTCCCATGCATCAGACCGAAGTCCGGACTAACTGGGGCCTTGTCCCCTGCATCGGACCGATGTTCGGAAACTGACTGAACAAAGCATAACATAAACATATCAACTAACATGAACACACATATAGTACATACTGCATCGGGCCGTGGCCCGGAACACATAGCACATAAATCCTGTCTGAGCCACGAAGGCATCAAACATGCTAACTATTGCATCAGACCGAAGTCTGGAAACTATTGCTAGCTAAACGGGTCGGCATTGTGGCCTTAGACCCGTTCCTATTGGAAGGAAACTCACCTCGTAGCCTAGCTGTTGAAGGAACTGCTCCAAAATCTGTCTGCTGTGGCTCCGACTTCACCCCGGCTACAATTTTCATAAGTATCCTCAATCAAATACTGATAATAATACTGAGGGTAAAAGGACTATCTTACCCTTGGCCAAAGTCAACAAATCGATCAAAGTCAACATTCAGTTGACAAGACTCGTCGAGTCCTTACTCTCACTTTCTTGCTTTAGCCAGTTACTACTCATCGAGTTTGGCATAGACTCGATGAGTTCCTCTTCGAAACTAACACTCAATCAATCTGCATCCGATTCGCCGAGTTGTATGAACAACTCGTCGAGTATGTTCTTGAGGCATGAAGATTGCCTAGGACTCGTCGAGTCAGGGCATTGACTCTCCGAGTTCTTCCATGAATGAGTCTACCCTCCAGCTCACTGAGTCCTTCTCTCACTCACTGGTTCCACTCGGCATAACTCGAAAAAGGGAAAACAGGGGACTCGCGACTCGACTCGCCGAGTTTGAAGAACGACTCGCCGAGTCATATGCATGCAAACACTAAATACTCGATTCTGCTCGAACCCAGTCCATTCCATTCATAGATTTGGGTTCTTGGGGCTTTATTAACATGTAAAGTTTCCAACTTTACGTGTAAATAACATCAAATGTAGGTTTTAGGGTTCAAAGTACACTATAAAAGTAGATCTAGAGCTTTCATGCAAAATAGCTCCATAAAGGTGCTAGATCTAAGCTTCTGGAACTCAAACCTAGCTAGATCCGAAGGCTAATCATCTCAATGAGTCCTCTAGGCTACTACTGAGCCAAAAAATGGTTCAAGAATAGCTTTAATGGCTTTGAAAAGGGGATTTTAAGCATAGAAACAGAAAAGGGCCAAGATATACCTTACTATCTTCTGAAATTCCTCAAGGATCTGGATCTCTTTCTTCTCCTCTTGATCTTCCTTCCTTTTTCCCTCAAGATCTTCAAAGAAATACACCAAATCTCACAAAAATGCAAAGAGGGCTCTAGGGTTTCGAAGATGATGCTCTGAGGGGTGATGGGGGCTGACTAGAGGCCCTAAAAGTTGTTTAAATAGGGTGCAAACCCTTGAAATTAGGGTTTCATCCAGACTGGCGGAGTCGTCGAGTACGGAATATGGACTCGTCGAGTCGCCAACTTAAACGTGCTCGAAGTCCCGACTCTACTCGACGAGTCCGACTACTGACTCGTCGAGTTCCCCTTAAAACTTGAAGAAAATAATTATATAAATATCATACCAGAATTGGGGTGTTACAACTCTCCCCCACTTGTCTCAGACTTCGTCCTCGAAGTCTGCTACCGCTGTATCTGGGAACAACTGTGGGTAATGCCCCCGCATCTCCTCCTCAGACTCCCACGTCCACTCTGAACCCTTCCGGTGCTGCCACTGCACCTTCACTAATTGAATCACCTTCTTCTTCAAGATCTTCACCTTCCAATCCAATATCGCAACTGGCCTCTCGACATAATGCAGGCTGCTATCAACCTGAATATTCTCAATGGGCACTATTGCCGACTCGTCCACCAAACACTTCCTGAACTGAGAAACATGGAAAATGTTGTGGATATGGCTAAGCTCTGAAGGAAGATCCAATCGATAAGCAACCCGACCCACCCTGGCCAAAACCCTAAAAGGACCAATGAACCTGGGACCCAGCTTGCCCCTCTTCTAAAACCTGATAACACCCTTCCTGGGTGATACCTTCAGGAGGACCATATCGCCCACCTGGAACTCCAAATCTGAACGCCTCCTATCGGCGTAACTCTTCTGCCGACTCTGCGCAGTCGGCAGTCTGCCACGAACCTGCTGGATCAACTCTGTCGTCTTGAGCACCACTTCGGTGCTTCCAATGACTCGCTGACCGACCTCGCCCCAGCAAATCGGTGTCCTGCACTTTCTCCCTAGAGCATCTCGAAAGGAGGTCGATCAATACTCGCGTGGTAACTGTTGTTATACGAAAATTCCGCTAATGGAAGGTACGTATCCTAACTGCCACCGAATTCTAAAACACATGCCCGAAGCATGTCCTCGAGATTCTGAATCGTTCTCTCGCTCTGCCCGTCCGTCTGAGGATGGAAAGCGGTGCTAAAATGGAGACGAGTACCCATCTCGTCGTGAAACTGCTTCCAGAATCTGGAAGTAAAACGGACATCTTGGTCTGACACAACTGAAACAGTCACTCCATGACGTGCCACCACCTCTCTCACATAAATATCAACTAACTTCTCCGCTGATATACTCTCCTAGATCGGTATAAAATGAGCACTCTTTGTCAACTGATCCACTATAACCCATATAGAATCCACTCCACACGCAGTCCTGGGAAGCTTCGTGATGAAATTTATGGTGATGTCTTCCCATTTCCACACTGGAATGTCTAACGGCTGCATTTTGTCGTGAGGTCTTTGGTGCTCTGCCTTAACCTTTCTGCAGGTCAGGCACCTCTCCACATACCAGGTGACATCCCGCTTCATGCAGGGCCACCAATAATAGGGTCGAAGATCTCTATACATCTTTGTCGCCCCTGGATGATTGGAAAATCGAGAGTTATGAGCCTCATCCATCAACACCTGCCGTACTCCGCCCCAGTACGACACCCAAACTCTCCCATGAAGGGTCATCAATCCTCTACTATGATAGTCAAAAGAAGCTACTCGGCCCACGATTCTCTCACTCTTCTGTCTCTCCTCCTTAAGGCCCTCTACCTGTGCCTCCTTGATTTGATCCAACAGTGGAGTAATCACCGTCATCCTAAAAAAAATGTCTCTGATCGGGGCCGCTACTGCCTTGCGGCTCAGGGCGTCATCCACGACGTTGGCCTTCCCTGGGTGATAAAGGATCTCACAGTCATAATCCTTCAACACATCTAACCATCACCTCTGCCTCATGTTCAGATTCGGCTGGTCCATGAGGTACCTCAAGCTCTTGTGACCCATGTAAATGGTACAACGGACCCCATAAAGGTAGTGCCTCCAAATCTTGAGAGCAAACACCACTGCCCCCAACTCTAAATCATGCGTAGGATAATTAGCCTCGTGAGGCTTCAACTGTCTCGAGGCGTAAGCTATCACACGGCCTCGTTGCATCAACAGTGCTCCCATACATGTGATCGAGGCATCACAGTAGACTACGAAATCCTCTACTCCCTCTGGCAGGGTAAGAATCGGTGACTTGCACAATCTCTGCCTGGGGGTCTCAAACGCTACCTGCTGCTTAGGCCCCCAACGAAACACTACCGACTTCTTGGTCAGTCGGGTGAGCGGTACTGCTATCTTGGAGAAATCCTGGATGAATCTCCTGTAATACCCTGCCAAACCTAGGAAACTCCGAATCTCGGATGGAGACTTGGGAACCTCCCACTGCATCATAACCTCAATCTTGGCTTGATCTACCAAAATACCCTTCTGGTTGACGAGGTGACCAAGGAAGTGTAACTCGCGCAACCAGAACTCGCACTTGGAGAACTTCGCGAAAAGTCTCTCCCTCCTCAAAACCTCTAACACCTCTCTCAGGTGCTCCTCATGCTGCTCCTGAGTCTTGGAATACACCAAGATATCGTCTATGAATACTATCACAGACCGATCCAGCATCAGCTTTCATACGCGGTTCATGAGGTCCATGAACGCGGCTGGAGCGTTGGTGAGCCCAAACGGCATCACCACAAACTCATAATGACCATACCTGGTCCTGAAGGCAGTCTTCTGCACATCCTCACATCTGACCCGCATCTGGTGATATCCAGAGCGTAAGTCGATCTTGGAGAACCAAGATGCTCCCTGAAGCTGATCAAACAAGTCATCTATCCTCGGAAGTGGGTAACGGTTCTTCACCGTTACCTTATTCAGCTCCCGGTAATCTATACACATACGGTGCGACCCATCCTTTTTCTTCACGAATAAAATTGGTGCACCCCAGGGCGAACTGCTCGGCCTGATAAATCCCTTGTCTAGCAGCTCCTGCAGCTGCGTAGACAACTCTTGCATCTCTGGGGGAGCCAACCAATACGATGCCTTGGCTATTGGAGCTGCACCAGGGATTAGATCAATCCGGAACTCAACCAGTCTCTCAGGAGGTATCCTTGGCAAATCCTCCGGAAATACATCCGGGTAGTCTCGCACCACCGGAACATCATCAACTGTCATCTTGCCCTTCTCCCGGGCATCTAAAACATAGGCAATATAGCTGGCGCAACCCTGCTGAAAGTAGCGCCTCGCTCTCGCTGTTGAACACAGAACTGGTCTGCGTTGTGGCTTCTCGCCCTGAATCACTAACTCTCCCCCACTGGGAGTGCGAACCCTAACCAATGGTAGCTCACAATCTATCACCGCCCCATTGGGGCTCAGCCAATCCATGCCTACTATGACCTTATTCCCTCGCAGGGGAATAAGGACCAAGTCCACCGGAAACTGCTCATCGAATAACTGCAGGGAACACCCTCTGTGTACCCCTTGCAACCCTAACGGTCCTATCAGCTGCTATCTCAACCTCAAGTGGACAATCTAGCTCCCCTGGAGCTCTGCTAAACCTCTTGCTAAGTGCAAGAGAGACGAATGATTGGGTAGCCCCCGAATCAAACCATACTGTAGCTGAAATGCCGTTCACCGAGAACGACCCTATACAAAACATATAACCATAAGAGACAATCAAAAATAAATACTGAGATAAGGGAAAATACATACCCGCCACCACATCAGGAGTCGCTCGTGCCTCCTCTGTTGTCAGCTGGAAAGCCCTACTCTTCGCCACCGGCGTCCCGACTCGGCCCTGATGGCCATCTGAAATCCTCAAAGTAGCAGGAGTAGGTGCTGACACTTTCCCCGCAGCAGCTAAACTCAGACACTGGGACTTTTTATGTCCCCTCTGATTGCATTGAAAGCAAATCAGATCTTATGCCACAACGGTGGTAGTAGTGGCTATACAATCTCTACTCATATGCCCAGTCCATCCGCACTTGTAGCAGCCGGCACTCCCTGCCTTGCACACCCCATCGTGCAATCTCCCACACTTGCCACAACGACCGTGGCTCTGCTGATTCCTAGCTCTGTGATCTGAACCCTTGGGCTTTTTGTCCGAACTCCCTGAACCTGGAGCCGCCTCCGACTTCCTCTTTCTCTCCATCTTGAGATCAATCTCTCTCTCTCTCTCTCTCTCTCTCTCTCGGGCTCTAGCAATCATGTCATCCAGCGTCTTATAGCTGGACCGGCTCACGAACTGGCGGATATCACTCCGCAGCATCTCATGATAACGGGCTTTCTTCATTTCCTCATCAGCTGCGTACTGAGGAACGAGAAGTGCCCTCTCCCTGAACTTGGCGGTAATTTCCGCCACTGTCTCTGTAGTCTGAGTCAAATCCTGGAACTCGCGTGCTAACTGTTGCACCTCAATAACCGGTGCGAACTCAGCTCTGAACCTAGTAGAAAAGTCTGCCCAAGTCATGACATCCAAAGCTGCGTCATCCCCGATGGCATGACCAACCTCCTCCCACCAATCCTGTGCCCTGTCCTTCAGAAGACAAGACGCCAATCTGACTTTGTCCCCCTCGGGACATCTGCTCGTGCGGAAAGCGTTGGCCACATCCGCGAACCATCTGGTACTCGCAATGGGGCCCCGTGCCCCGTGGTAATTTGGAGCTCCACATGCACGGAACTCCCTGAAGGTAAGCGTGCGCGACCCCATCATGGCCGCTACCTCAGCACGGAAAGTGCTCAATCTCTCGTCCATCAACTCTAAGATACCCTCCTTGATCGAACCAAAGATCACAGGAGTCTGCTCAAGTATGGTGCAAGTAATCTCTGAAGAGAGAAACTCCCTAGTCTGCTCATCCATCTGCCCGGCCTTCGGGTCTGATCCTGATCCCCCTTCGGCACCTGAACTGCCGACTGCTGGTCAAGGGCGCAATACCACCGTTCTGAAAACACATCATAATAAACTTCAGGATCATAAATATATCTCGAGGGATCACTACTATCACAAGTTTCCTGGTCTCATCTCAGCTTTCTTGATTTGAGTACGGATCCTCTGCTTTCAGTAGTACGGGCTCATACTACCTTCCACATCTATGCGTACTTTCCTCAAGAACTGCCATGACTCCACCAAGTCACTTTACAGCTATTGATCTCTGCTACTACCTTCCTAGGCTCGCCCTAGGGAACTTCTGACTCCACCCAAACCAGTCCTCAGCTGCTGAAGGCCTCCTCGTAATGCTAATTAGCTATTACCTGAATACCATCACATGTGGTGAGGCTCAGATAATCCTTCGAGTAAAGGCCGTCCCTACTACAGTCAGACTCATACCAGAGCTGCGCAATAGGGGTGAATCTAGCACTCTGAGAGAATTCAACCCTGTTCACATGTGACGTGACGTATTCACCTAATGGCTAACTCCCATTACTTAGAGTCCCACAAAGCACAAAGCAAGCAGGATTCAGACGTAGAAAAACTACTCAAGCAACTCTATCCTCATAACAAGGACCTATACTAGCATACAATGCTAAGCTCATACTATCAGGCATAACCTAAACAGCCTATCCTACTGCTGTCTACTTAGTACTAGCATAAAATTCTTATCAAGCTGAAACATATAAAGCAGGCACATAAGGCATCCCCCTAGATCCTTAGTCCTATACTAGCATGCTGTTCTACTGAGACAAAAGCTGAAACTAAAACTAAAACTGAAACTGATAATCATAACAAAACTTGTATTGGTAATTTGGGAGTACTTACTTGAGCTCGGCTGATCGCATGCACCACACCCCTTTTCTCTTTTCAAGGTTCTTTCTTTCTAAAATTCTTTTTACTTTTCTAAAACTCTTTTCTTTTGAAAACATTTTACCACTTCCTTAGTTTGAGTCCAGACACACCCGAAAGTGTGCCCGAATCCCTCAAACCAAAGCTCTGATACCAACTTGTAACATCCAAAAATACGACCCAAAAATTTTTGTTTTAATAATAATAAAAATCATATACTGATCGTTACAACATAAAAACCAAGTGTCAAATATCTCATCCCATAATAAATTGTCATGAACATTAGTGCCAAATCAAACTATGAATCAAAACAAACTCCCAGGAATAAGACTGAAGTTGTGGTGTGTGCGATGCCATCATCCCGAGCTCTTCCCTTTACTTGCGGAAGTACCTGAAACCAAAATTGAAACTATAAGCACAAAGCTTAGTGAGCTCCCCCAAACTACCTCATACCATACAAACATATAAATCACATAATGGGCCTTGCTCACTGCATCGAACCGAGGTCCAGACTAACTGGGGCCTTTCCCCCTGCATCGGACCGAAGTCCGGAAACTGACTGGGACCTTGTCCCCTGCATCGGACCGAAGTTCGAAATAACTAGGGCCTTGCCCCATTCATCGGACCAAAGTCTGGAAACAAACTGGGACCTTGTCCCATGCATCAGACCGAAGTCCGGACTAACTGGGGCCTTGTCCCCTGCATCGGACCGATGTTCGGAAACTGACTGAACAAAGCATAACATAAACATATCAACTAACATGAACACACATATAGTACATACTGCATCGGGCCGTGGCCCGGAACACATAGCACATAAATCCTGTCTGAGCCACGAAGGCATCAAACATGCTAACTATTGCATCGGACCGAAGTCTGGAAACTATTGCTAGCTAAACGGGTCGGCATTGTGGCCTTAGACCCGTTCCTATTGGAAGGAAACTCACCTCGTAGCCTAGCTGTTGAAGGAACTGCTCCAAAATCTGTCTGCTGTGGCTCCGACTTCACCCCGGCTACAATTTTCATAAGTATCCTCAATCAAATACTGATAATAATACTGAGGGTAAAAGGACTATCTTACCCTTGGCCAAAGTCAACAAATCGATCAAAGTCAACATTCAGTTGACAAGACTCGTCGAGTCCTTACTCTCACTTTCTTGCTTTAGCCAGTTACTACTCATCGAGTTTGGCATAGACTCGATGAGTTCCTCTTCGAAACTAACACTCAATCAATCTGCATCCGATTCTCCGAGTTGTATGAACAACTCGTCGAGTATGTTCTTGAGGCATGAAGATTGCCTAGGACTCGTCGAGTCAGGGCATTGACTCTCCGAGTTCTTCCATGAATGAGTCTACCCTCCAGCTCACTGAGTCCTTCTCTCACTCACTGGTTCCACTCGGCATAACTCGAAAAAGGGAAAACAGGGGACTCGCGACTCGACTCGCCGAGTTTGAAGAACGACTCGCCGAGTCATATGCATGCAAACACTAAATACTCGATTCTGCTCGAACCCAGTCCATTCCATTCATAGATTTGGGTTCTTGCGGCTTTATTAACATGTAAAGTTTCCAACTTTACGTGTAAATAACATCAAATGTAGGTTTTAGGGTTCAAAGTACACTATAAAAGTAGATCTAGAGCTTTCATGCAAAATAGCTCCATAAAGGTGCTAGATCTAAGCTTCTGGAACTCAAACCTAGCTAGATCCGAAGGCTAATCATCTCAATGAGTCCTCTAGGCTACTACTGAGCCAAAAAATGGTTCAAGAATAGCTTTAATGGCTTTGAAAAGGGGATTTTAAGCATAGAAACAGAAAAGGGCCAAGATATACCTTACTATCTTCTGAAATTCCTCAAGGATCTGGATCTCTTTCTTCTCCTCTTGATCTTCCTTCCTTTTTCCCTCAAGATCTTCAAAGAAATACACCAAATCTCACAAAAATGCAAAGAGGGCTCTAGGGTTTCGAAGATGATGCTCTGAGGGGTGATGGGGGCTGACTAGAGGCCCTAAAAGTTGTTTAAATAGGGTGCAAACCCTTGAAATTAGGGTTTCATCCAGACTGGCGGAGTCGTCGAGTACGGAATATGGACTCGTCGAGTCGCCAACTTAAACGTGCTCGAAGTCCCGACTCTACTCGACGAGTCCGACTACTGACTCGTCGAGTTCCCCTTAAAACTTGAAGAAAATAATTATATAAATATCATACCAGAATTGGGGTGTTACAACTCTCCCCCACTTGTCTCAGACTTCGTCCTCGAAGTCTGCTACCGCTGTATCTGGGAACAACTGTGGGTAATGCCCCCGCATCTCCTCCTCAGACTCCCACGTCCACTCTGAACCCTTCCGGTGCTGCCACTGCACCTTCACTAATTGAATCACCTTCTTCTTCAAGATCTTCACCTTCCAATCCAATATCGCAACTGGCCTCTCGACATAATGCAGGCTGCTATCAACCTGAATATTCTCAATGGGCACTATTGCCGACTCGTCCACCAAACACTTCCTGAACTGAGAAACATGGAAAATGTTGTGGATATGGCTAAGCTCTGAAGGAAGATCCAATCGATAAGCAACCCGACCCACCCTGGCCAAAACCCTAAAAGGACCAATGAACCTGGGACCCAGCTTGCCCCTCTTCTGAAACCTGATAACACCCTTCCTGGGTGATACCTTCAGGAGGACCATATCGCCCACCTGGAACTCCAAATCTGAACGCCTCCTATCGGCGTAACTCTTCTGCCGACTCTGCGCAGTCGGCAGTCTGCCACGAACCTGCTGGATCAACTCTGTCGTCTTGAGCACCACTTCGGTGCTTCCAATGACTCGCTGACCGACCTCGCCCCAGCAAATCGGTGTCCTGCACTTTCTCCCTAGAGCATCTCGAAAGGAGGTCGATCAATACTCGCGTGGTAACTGTTGTTATACGAAAATTCCGCTAATGGAAGGTACGTATCCTAACTGCCACCGAATTCTAAAACACATGCCCGAAGCATGTCCTCGAGATTCTGAATCGTTCTCTCGCTCTGCCCGTCCGTCTGAGGATGGAAAGCGGTGCTAAAATGGAGACGAGTACCCATCTCGTCGTGAAACTGCTTCCAGAATCTGGAAGTAAAACGGACATCTTGGTCTGACACAACTGAAACAGTCACTCCATGACGTGCCACCACCTCTCTCACATAAATATCAACTAACTTCTCCGCTGATATACTCTCCTAGATCGGTATAAAATGAGCACTCTTTGTCAACTGATCCACTATAACCCATATAGAATCCACTCCACACGCAGTCCTGGGAAGCTTCGTGATGAAATTTATGGTGATGTCTTCCCATTTCCACACTGGAATGTCTAACGGCTGCATTTTGTCGTGAGGTCTTTGGTGCTCTGCCTTAACCTTTCTGCAGGTCAGGCACCTCTCCACATACCAGGTGACATCCCGCTTCATGCAGGGCCACCAATAATAGGGTCGAAGATCTCTATACATCTTTGTCGCCCCTGGATGATTGGAAAATCGAGAGTTATGAGCCTCATCCATCAACACCTGCCGTACTCCGCCCCAGTACGACACCCAAACTCTCCCATGAAGGGTCATCAATCCTCTACTATGATAGTCAAAAGAAGCTACTCGGCCCACGATTCTCTCACTCTTCTGTCTCTCCTCCTTAAGGCCCTCTACCTGTGCCTCCTTGATTTGATCCAACAGTGGAGTAATCACCGTCATCCTAAAAAAAATGTCTCTGATCGGGGCCGCTACTGCCTTGCGGCTCAGGGCGTCATCCACGACGTTGGCCTTCCCTGGGTGATAAAGGATCTCACAGTCATAATCCTTCAACACATCTAACCATCACCTCTGCCTCATGTTCAGATTCGGCTGGTCCATGAGGTACCTCAAGCTCTTGTGACCCATGTAAATGGTACAACGGACCCCATAAAGGTAGTGCCTCCAAATCTTGAGAGCAAACACCACTGCCCCCAACTCTAAATCATGCGTAGGATAATTAGCCTCGTGAGGCTTCAACTGTCTCGAGGCGTAAGCTATCACACGGCCTCGTTGCATCAACAGTGCTCCCATACATGTGATCGAGGCATCACAGTAGACTACGAAATCCTCTACTCCCTCTGGCAGGGTAAGAATCGGTGACTTGCACAATCTCTGCCTGGGGGTCTCAAACGCTACCTGCTGCTTAGGCCCCCAACGAAACACTACCGACTTCTTGGTCAGTCGGGTGAGCGGTACTGCTATCTTGGAGAAATCCTGGATGAATCTCCTGTAATACCCTGCCAAACCTAGGAAACTCCGAATCTCGGATGGAGACTTGGGAACCTCCCACTGCATCATAACCTCAATCTTGGCTTGATCTACCAAAATACCCTTCTGGTTGACGAGGTGACCAAGGAACTGTAACTCGCGCAACCAGAACTCGCACTTGGAGAACTTCGCGAAAAGTCTCTCCCTCCTCAAAACCTCTAACACCTCTCTCAGGTGCTCCTCATGCTGCTCCTGAGTCTTGGAATACACCAAGATATCGTCTATGAATACTATCACAAACCGATCCAGCATCAGCTTTCATACGCGGTTCATGAGGTCCATGAACGCGGCTGGAGCGTTGGTGAGCCCAAACGGCATCACCACAAAGTCATAATGACCATACCTGGTCCTGAAGGCAGTCTTCTGCACATCCTCACATCTGACCCGCATCTGGTGATATCCGGAGCGTAAGTCGATCTTGGAGAACCAAGATGCTCCCTGAAGCTGATCAAACAAGTCATCTATCCTCGGAAGTGGGTAACGGTTCTTCACCGTTACCTTATTCAGCTCCCGGTAATCTATACACATACGGTGCGACCCATCCTTTTTCTTCACGAATAAAATTGGTGCACCCCAGGGCGAACTGCTCGGCCTGATAAATCCCTTGTCTAGCAGCTCCTGCAGCTGCGTAGACAACTCTTGCATCTCTGGGGGAGCCAACCAATACGATGCCTTGGCTATTGGAGCTGCACCAGGGATTAGATCAATCCCGAACTCAACCAGTCTCTCAGGAGGTATCCTTGGCAAATCCTCCGGAAATACATCCGGGTAGTCTCGCACCACCGGAACATCATCAACTGTCATCTTGCCCTTCTCCCGGGCATCTAAAACATAGGCAATATAGCTGGCGCAACCCTGCTGAAAGTAGCGCCTCGCTCTCGCTGTTGAACACAGAACTGGTCCGCGTTGTGGCTTCTCGCCCTGAATCACTAACTCTCCCCCACTGGGAGTGCGAACCCTAACCAATGGTAGCTCACAATCTATCACCGCCCCATTGGGGCTCAGCCAATCCATGCCTACTATGACCTTATTCCCTCGCAGGGGAATAAGGACCAAGTCCACCGGAAACTGCTCATCGAATAACTGCAGGGAACACCCTCTGTGTACCCCTTGCAACCCTAACGGTCCTATCAGCTGCTATCTCAACCTCAAGTGGACAATCTAGCTCCCCTGGAGCTCTGCTAAACCTCTTGCTAAGTGCAAGAGAGACGAATGATTGGGTAGCCCCCGAATCAAACAATACTGTAGCTGAAATGTCGTTCACCGAGAACGACCCTATACAAAACATATAACCATAAGAGACAATCAAAAATAAATACTGAGATAAGGGAAAATACATACCCGCCACCACATCAGGAGTCGCTCGTGCCTCCTCTGTTGTCAGCTGGAAAGCCCTACTCTTCGCCACCGGCGTCCCGACTCGGCCCTGATGGCCATCTGAAATCCTCAAAGTAGCAGGAGTAGGTGCTGACACTTTCCCCGCAGCAGCTAAACTCAGACACTGGGACTTTTTATGTCCCCTCTGATTGCACTGAAAGCAAATCAGATCTGATGCCACAACGGTGGTAGTAGTGGCTATACAATCTCTACTCATATGCCCAGTCCGTCCGCACTTGTAGCAGCCGGCACTCCCTGCCTTGCACACCCCATCGTGCAATCTCCCACACTTGCCACAACGACCGTGGCTCTGCTGATTCCTAGCTCTGTGATCTGAACCCTTGGGCTTTTTGTCCGAACTCCCTGAACCTGGAGCCGCCTCCGACTTCCTCTTTCTCTCCATCTTGAGATCAATCTCTCTCTCTCTCGGGCTCTAGCAATCATGTCATCCAGCGTCTTATAGCTGGACCGGCTCACGAACTGGCGGATATCACTCCGCAGCATCTCATGATAACGGGCTTTCTTCATTTCCTCATCAGCTGCGTACTGAGGAACGAGAAGTGCCCTCTCCCTGAACTTGGCGGTAATTTCCGCCACTGTCTCTGTAGTCTGAGTCAAATCCTGGAACTCGCGTGCTAACTGTTGCACCTCAATAACCGGTGCGAACTCAGCTCTGAACCTAGTAGAAAAGTCTGCCCAAGTCATGACATCCAAAGCTGCGTCATCCCCGATGGCATGACCAACCTCCTCCCACCAATCCTGTGCCCTGTCCTTCAGAAGACAAGACGCCAATCTGACTTTGTCCCCCTCGGGACATCTGCTCGTGCGGAAAGCGTTGGCCACATCCGCGAACCATCTGGTACTCGCAATGGGGCCCCGTGCCCCGTGGTAATTTGGAGCTCCACATGCACGGAACTCCCTGAAGGTAAGCGTGCGCGACCCCATCATGGCCGCTACCTCAGCACGGAAAGTGCTCAATCTCTCGTCCATCAACTCTAAGATACCCTCCTTGATCGAACCAAAGATCACAGGAGTCTGCTCAAGTATGGTGCAAGTAATCTCTGAAGAGAGAAACTCCCTAGTCTGCTCATCCATCTGCCCGGCCTTCGGGTCTGATCCTGATCCCCCTTCGGCACCTGAACTGCCGACTGCTGGTCAAGGGCGCAATACCACCGTTCTGAAAACACATCATAATAAACTTCAGGATCATAAATATATCTCGAGGGATCACTACTATCACAAGTTTCCTGGTCTCATCTCAGCTTTCTTGATTTGAGTACGGATCCTCTGCTTTCAGTAGTACGGGCTCATACTACCTTCCACATCTATGCGTACTTTCCTCAAGAACTGCCATGACTCCACCAAGTCACTTTACAGCTATTGATCTCTGCTACTACCTTCCTAGGCTCGCCCTAGGGAACTTCTGACTCCACCCAAACCAGTCCTCAGCTGCTGAAGGCCTCCTCGTAATGCTAATTAGCTATTACCTGAATACCATCACATGTGGTGAGGCTCAGATAATCCTTCGAGTAAAGGCCGTCCCTACTACAGTCAGACTCATACCAGAGCTGCGCAATAGGGGTGAATCTAGCACTCTGAGAGTATTCAACCCTGTTCACATGTGACGTGACGTATTCACCTAATGGCTAACTCCCATTACTTAGAGTCCCACAAAGCACAAAGCAAGCAGGATTCAGACGTAGAAAAACTACTCAAGCAACTCTATCCTCATAACAAGGACCTATACTAGCATACAATGCTAAGCTCATACTATCAGGCATAACCTAAACAGCCTATCCTACTGCTGTCTACTTAGTACTAGCATAAAATTCTTATCAAGCTGAAACATATAAAGCAGGCACATAAGGCATCCCCCTAGATCCTTAGTCCTATACTAGCATGCTGTTCTACTGAGACAAAAGCTGAAACTAAAACTAAAACTGAAACTGATAATCATAACAAAACTTGTATTGGTAATTTGGGAGTACTTACTTGAGCTCGGCTGATCGCATGCACCACACCCCTTTTCTCTTTTCAAGGTTCTTTCTTTCTAAAATTCTTTTTACTTTTCTAAAACTCTTTTCTTTTGAAAACATTTTACCACTTCCTTAGTTTGAGTCCAGACACACCCGAAAGTGTGCCCGAATCCCTCAAACCAAAGCTCTGATACCAACTTGTAACATCCAAAAATACGACCCAAAAATTTTTGTTTTAATAATAATAAAAATCATATACTGATCGTTACAACATAAAAACCAAGTGTCAAATATCTCATCCCATAATAAATTGTCATGAACATTAGTGCCAAATCAAACTATGAATCAAAACAAACTCCCAGGAATAAGACTGAAGTTGTGGTGTGTGCGATGCCATCATCCCGAGCTCTTCCCTTTACTTGCGGAAGTACCTGAAACCAAAATTGAAACTATAAGCACAAAGCTTAGTGAGCTCCCCCAAACTACCTCATACCATACAAACATATAAATCACATAATGGGCCTTGCTCACTGCATCGAACCGAGGTCCAGACTAACTGGGGCCTTTCCCCCTGCATCGGACCGAAGTCCGGAAACTGACTGGGACCTTGTCCCCTGCATCGGACCGAAGTTCGAAATAACTAGGGCCTTGCCCCATTCATCGGACCAAAGTCTGGAAACAAACTGGGACCTTGTCCCATGCATCAGACCGAAGTCCGGACTAACTGGGGCCTTGTCCCCTGCATCGGACCGATGTTCGGAAACTGACTGAACAAAGCATAACATAAACATATCAACTAACATGAACACACATATAGTACATACTGCATCGGGCCGTGGCCCGGAACACATAGCACATAAATCCTGTCTGAGCCACGAAGGCATCAAACATGCTAACTATTGCATCGGACCGAAGTCTGGAAACTATTGCTAGCTAAACGGGTCGGCATTGTGGCCTTAGACCCGTTCCTATTGGAAGGAAACTCACCTCGTAGCCTAGCTGTTGAAGGAACTGCTCCAAAATCTGTCTGCTGTGGCTCCGACTTCACCCCGGCTACAATTTTCATAAGTATCCTCAATCAAATACTGATAATAATACTGAGGGTAAAAGGACTATCTTACCCTTGGCCAAAGTCAACAAATCGATCAAAGTCAACATTCAGTTGACAAGACTCGTCGAGTCCTTACTCTCACTTTCTTGCTTTAGCCAGTTACTACTCATCGAGTTTGGCATAGACTCGATGAGTTCCTCTTCGAAACTAACACTCAATCAATCTGCATCCGATTCGCCGAGTTGTATGAACAACTCGTCGAGTATGTTCTTGAGGCATGAAGATTGCCTAGGACTCGTCGAGTCAGGGCATTGACTCTCCGAGTTCTTCCATGAATGAGTCTACCCTCCAGCTCACTGAGTCCTTCTCTCACTCACTGGTTCCACTCGGCATAACTCGAAAAAGGGAAAACAGGGGACTCGCGACTCGACTCGCCGAGTTTGAAGAACGACTCGCCGAGTCATATGCATGCAAACACTAAATACTCGATTCTGCTCGAACCCAGTCCATTCCATTCATAGATTTGGGTTCTTGGGGCTTTATTAACATGTAAAGTTTCCAACTTTACGTGTAAATAACATCAAATGTAGGTTTTAGGGTTCAAAGTACACTATAAAAGTAGATCTAGAGCTTTCATGCAAAATAGCTCCATAAAGGTGCTAGATCTAAGCTTCTGGAACTCAAACCTAGCTAGATCCAAAGGCTAATCATCTCAATGAGTCCTCTAGGCTACTACTGAGCCAAAAAATGGTTCAAGAATAGCTTTAATTGCTTTGAAAAGGGGATTTTAAGCATAGAAACAGAAAAGGGCCAAGATATACCTTACTATCTTCTGAAATTCCTCAAGGATCTGGATCTCTTTCTTCTCCTCTTGATCTTCCTTCCTTTTTCCCTCAAGATCTTCAAAGAAATACACCAAATCTCACAAAAATGCAAAGAGGGCTCTAGGGTTTCGAAGATGATGCTCTGAGGGGTGATGGGGGCTGACTAGAGGCCCTAAAAGTTGTTTAAATAGGGTGCAAACCCTTGAAATTAGGGTTTCATCCAGACTGGCGGAGTCGTCGAGTACGGAATATGGACTCGTCGAGTCGCCAACTTAAACGTGCTCGAAGTCCCGACTCTACTCGACGAGTCCGACTACTGACTCGTCGAGTTCCCCTTAAAACTTGAAGAAAATAATTATATAAATATCATACCAGAATTGGGGTGTTACAACTCTCCCCCACTTGTCTCAGACTTCGTCCTCGAAGTCTGCTACCGCTGTATCTGGGAACAACTGTGGGTAATGCCCCCGCATCTCCTCCTCAGACTCCCACGTCCACTCTGAACCCTTCCGGTGCTGCCACTGCACCTTCACTAATTGAATCACCTTCTTCCTCAAGATCTTCACCTTCCAATCCAATATCGCAACTGGCCTCTCGACATAATGCAGGCTGCTATCAACCTGAATATTCTCAATGGGCACTATTGCCGACTCGTCCACCAAACACTTCCTGAACTGAGAAACATGGAAAATGTTGTGGATATGGCTAAGCTCTGAAGGAAGATCCAATCGATAAGCAACCCGACCCACCCTGGCCAAAACCTTAAAAGGACCAATGAACCTGGGACCCAGCTTGCCCCTCTTCTGAAACCTGATAACACCCTTCCTGGGTGATACCTTCAGGAGGACCATATCGCCCACCTGGAACTCCAAATCTGAACGCCTCCTATCGGCGTAACTCTTCTGCCGACTCTGCGCAGTCGGCAGTCTGCCACGAACCTGCTGGATCAACTCTGTCGTCTTGAGCACCACTTCGGTGCTTCCAATGACTCGCTGACCGACCTCGCCCCAGCAAATCGGTGTCCTGCACTTTCTCCCTAGAGCATCTCGAAAGGAGGTCGATCAATACTCGCGTGGTAACTGTTGTTATACGAAAATTCCGCTAATGGAAGGTACGTATCCTAACTGCCACCGAATTCTAAAACACATGCCCGAAGCATGTCCTCGAGATTCTGAATCGTTCTCTCGCTCTGCCCGTCCGTCTGAGGATGGAAAGCGGTGCTAAAATGGAGACGAGTACCCATCTCATCGTGAAACTGCTTCCAGAATCTGGAAGTAAAACGGACATCTTGGTCTGACACAACTGAAACAGTCACTCCATGACGTGCCACCACCTCTCTCACATAAATATCAACTAACTTCTCCGCTGATATACTCTCCTAGATCGGTATAAAATGAGCACTCTTTGTCAACTGATCCACTATAACCCATATAGAATCCACTCCACACGCAGTCCTGGGAAGCTTCGTGATGAAATTTATGGTGATGTCTTCCCATTTCCACACTGGAATGTCTAACGGCTGCATTTTGTCGTGAGGTCTTTGGTGCTCTGCCTTAACCTTTCTGCAGGTCAGGCACCTCTCCACATACCAGGTGACATCCCGCTTCATGCAGGGCCACCAATAATAGGGTCGAAGATCTCTATACATCTTTGTCGCCCCTGGATGATTGGAAAATCGAGAGTTATGAGCCTCATCCATCAACACCTGCCGTACTCCGCCCCAGTACGACACCCAAACTCTCCCATGAAGGGTCATCAATCCTCTACTATGATAGTCAAAAGAAGCTACTCGGCCCACGATTCTCTCACTCTTCTGTCTCTCCTCCTTAAGGCCCTCTACCTGTGCCTCCTTGATTTGATCCAACAGTGGAGTAATCACCGTCATCCTAAAAAAAATGTCTCTGATCGGGGCCGCTACTGCCTTGCGGCTCAGGGCATCATCCACGACGTTGGCCTTCCCTGGGTGATAAAGGATCTCACAGTCATAATCCTTCAACACATCTAACCATCGCCTCTGCCTCATGTTCAGATTCGGCTGGTCCATGAGGTACCTCAAGCTCTTGTGACCCATTTAAATGGTACAACGGACCCCATAAAGGTAGTGCCTCCAAATCTTGAGAGCAAACACCACTGCCCCCAACTCTAAATCATGCGTAGGATAATTAGCCTCGTGAGGCTTCAACTGTCTCGAGGCGTAAGCTATCACACAGCCTCGTTGCATCAACGGTGCTCCCATACCTGTGATCGAGGCATCACAGTAGACTACGAAATCCTCTACTCCCTCTGGCAGGGTAAGAATCGGTGACTTGCACAATCTCTGCCTGGGGGTCTCAAACGCTACCTGCTGCTTAGGCCCCCAACGAAACACTACCGACTTCTTGGTCAGTCGGGTGAGCGGTACTGCTATCTTGGAGAAATCCTGGATGAATCTCCTGTAATACCCTGCCAAACCTAGGAAACTCCGAATCTCGGATGGAGACTTGGGAACCTCCCACTGCATCATAACCTCAATCTTGGCTTGATCTACCAAAATACCCTTCTGGTTGACGAGGTGACCAAGGAACTGTAACTCGCGCAACCAGAACTCGCACTTGGAGAACTTCACGAAAAGTCTCTCCCTCCTCAAAACCTCTAACACCTCTCTCAGGTGCTCCTCATGCTGCTCCTGAGTCTTGGAATACACCAAGATATCGTCTATGAATACTATCACAGACCGATCCAGCATCAGCTTTCATACGCGGTTCATGAGGTCCATGAACGCGGCTGGAGCGTTGGTGAGCCCAAACGGCATCACCACAAAGTCATAATGACCATACCTGGTCCTGAAGGCAGTCTTCTGCACATCCTCACATCTAACCCGCATCTGGTGATATCCGGAGCGTAAGTCGATCTTGGAGAACCAAGATGCTCCCTGAAGCTGATCAAACAAGTCATCTATCCTCGGAAGTGGGTAACGGTTCTTCACCGTTACCTTATTCAGCTCCCGGTAATCTATACACATACGGTGCGACCCATCCTTTTTCTTCACGAATAAAATTGGTGCACCCCAGGGCGAACTGCTCGGCCTGATAAATCCCTTGTCTAGCAGCTCCTGCAGCTGCGTAGACAACTCTTGCATCTCTGGGGGAGCCAACCAATACGGTGCCTTGGCTATTGGAGCCGCACCAGGGATTAGATCAATCCCGAACTCAACCAGTCTCTCAGGAGGTATCCTTGGCAAATCCTCCGGAAATACATCCGGGTAGTCTCGCACCACCGGAACATCATCAACTGTCATCTTGCCCTTCTCCCGGGCATCTAAAACATAGGCAATATAGCTGGCGCAACCCTGCTGAAAGTAGCGCCTCGCTCTCGCTGTTGAACACAGAACTGGTCCGCGTTGTGGCTTCTCGCCCTGAATCACTAACTCTCCCCCACTGGGAGTGCGAACCCTAACCAATGGTAGCTCACAATCTATCACCGCCCCATTGGGGCTCAGCCAATCCATGCCTACTATGACCTTATTCCCTCGCAGGGGAATAAGGACCAAGTCCACCGGAAACTGCTCATCGAATAACTGCAGGGAACACCCTCTGTGTACCCCTTGCAACCCTAACGGTCCTATCAGCTGCTATCTCAACCTCAAGTGGACAATCTAGCTCCCCTGGAGCTCTGCTAAACCTCTTGCTAAGTGCAAGAGAGACGAATGATTGGGTAGCCCCCGAATCAAACAATACTGTAGCTGAAATGCCGTTCACCGAGAACGACCCTATACAAAACATATAACCATAAGAGACAATCAAAAATAAATACTGAGATAAGGGAAAATACATACCCGCCACCACATCAGGAGTCGCTCGTGCCTCCTCTGTTGTCAGCTGGAAAGCCCTACTCTTCGCCACCGGCGTCCCGACTCGGCCCTGATGGCCATCTGAAATCCTCAAAGTAGCAGGAGTAGTTGCTGACACTTTCCCCGCAGCAGCTAAACTCAGACACTGGGACTTTTTATGTCCCCTCTGATTGCACTGAAAGCAAATCAGATCTAATGCCACAACGGTGGTAGTAGTGGCTATACAATCTCTACTCATATGCCCTGTCCGTCCGCACTTGTAGCAACCGGCACTCCCTGCCTTGCACACCCCATCGTGCAATCTCCCACACTTGCCACAACGACCGTGGCTCTGCTGATTCCTAGCTCTGTGATCTGAACCCTTGGGCTTTTTGTCCGAACTCCCTGAACCTGGAGCCGCCTCCGACTTCCTCTTTCTCTCCATCTTGAGATCAATCTCTCTCTCTCTCTCTCTCTCTCTCGGGCTCTAGCAATCATGTCATCCAGCGTCTTATAGCTGGACCGGCTCACGAACTGGCGGATATCACTCCGCAGCATCTCATGATAACGGGCTTTCTTCATTTCCTCATCAGCTGCGTACTGAGGAACGAGAAGTGCCCTCTCCCTGAACTTGGCGGTAATTTCCGCCACTGTCTCTGTAGTTTGAGTCAAATCCTGGAACTCGCGTGCTAACTGTTGCACCTCAATAACCGGTGCGAACTCAGCTCTGAACCTAGTAGAAAAGTCTGCCCAAGTCATGACATCCAAAGCTGCGTCATCCCCGATGGCATGACCAACCTCCTCCCACCAATCCTGTGCCCTGTCCTTCAGAAGACAAGACGCCAATCTGACTTTGTCCCCCTCGGGACATCTGCTCGTGCGGAAAGCGTTGGCCACATCCGCGAACCATCTGGTACTCGCAATGGGGCCCCGTGCCCCGTGGTAATTTGGAGCTCCACATGCACGGAACTCCCTGAAGGTAAGCGTGCGCGACCCCATCATGGCCGCTACCTCAGCACGGAAAGTGCTCAATCTCTCGTCCATCAACTCTAAGATACCCTCCTTGATCGAACCAAAGATCACAGGAGTCTGCTCAAGTATGGTGCAAGTAATCTCTGAAGAGAGAAACTCCCTAGTCTGCTCATCCATCTGCCCGGCCTTCGGGTCTGATCCTGATCCCCCTTCGGCACCTGAACTGCCGACTGCTGGTCAAGGGCGCAATACCACCGTTCTGAAAACACATCATAATAAACTTCAGGATCATAAATATATCTCGAGGGATCACTACTATCACAAGTTTCCTGGTCTCATCTCAGCTTTCTTGATTTGAGTACGGATCCTCTGCTTTCAGTAGTACGGGCTCATACTACCTTCCACATCTATGCGTACTTTCCTCAAGAACTGCCATGACTCCACCAAGTCACTTTACAGCTATTGATCTCTGCTACTACCTTCCTAGGCTCGCCCTAGGGAACTTCTGACTCCACCCAAACCAGTCCTCAGCTGCTGAAGGCCTCCTCGTAATGCTAATTAGCTATTACCTGAATACCATCACATGTGGTGAGGCTCAGATAATCCTTCGAGTAAAGGCCGTCCCTACTACAGTCAGACTCATACCAGAGCTGCGCAATAGGGGTGAATCTAGCACTCTGAGAGTATTCAACCCTGTTCACATGTGACGTGACGTATTCACCTAATGGCTAACTCCCATTACTTAGAGTCCCACAAAGCACAAAGCAAGCAGGATTCAGACGTAGAAAAACTACTCAAGCAACTCTATCCTCATAACAAGGACCTATACTAGCATACAATGCTAAGCTCATACTATCAGGCATAACCTAAACAGCCTATCCTACTGCTGTCTACTTAGTACTAGCATAAAATTCTTATCAAGCTGAAACATATAAAGTAGGCACATAAGGCATCCCCCTAGATCCTTAGTCCTATACTAGCATGCTGTTCTACTGAGACAAAAGCTGAAACTAAAACTGAAACTGAAACTGATAATCATAACAAAACTTGTATTGGTAATTTGGGAGTACTTACTTGAGCTCGGCTGATCGCATGCACCACACCCCTTTTCTCTTTTCAAGGTTCTTTCTTTCTAAAATTCTTTTTACTTTTCTAAAACTCTTTTCTTTTGAAAACATTTTACCACTTCCTTAGTTTGAGTCCAGACACACCCGAAAGTGTGCCCGAATCCCTCAAACCAAAGCTCTGATACCAACTTGTAACATCCAAAAATACGACCCAAAAATTTTTGTTTTAATAATAATAAAAATCATATACTGATCGTTACAACATAAAAACCAAGTGTCAAATATCTCATCCCATAATAAATTGTCATGAACATTAGTGCCAAATCAAACTATGAATCAAAACAAACTCTCAGGAATAAGACTGAAGTTGTGGTGTGTGCGATGCCATCATCCCGAGCTCTTCCCTTTACTTGCGGAAGTACCTGAAACCAAAATTGAAACTATAAGCACAAAGCTTAGTGAGCTCCCCCAAACTACCTCATACCATACAAACATATAAATCACATAATGGGCCTTGCTCACTGCATCGAACCGAGGTCCAGACTAACTGGGGCCTTTCCCCCTGCATCGGACCGAAGTCCGGAAACTGACTGGGACCTTGTCCCCTGCATTGGACCGAAGTTCGAAATAACTAGGGCCTTGCCCCATTCATCGGACCAAAGTCTGGAAACAAACTGGGACCTTGTCCCATGCATCAGACCGAAGTCCGGACTAACTGGGGCCTTGTCCCCTGCATCGGACCGATGTTCGGAAACTGACTGAACAAAGCATAACATAAACATATCAACTAACATGAACACACATATAGTACATACTGCATCGGGCCGTGGCCCGGAACACATAGCACATAAATCCTGTCTGAGCCACGAAGGCATCAAACATGCTAACTATTGCATCGGACCGAAGTCTGGAAACTATTGCTAGCTAAACGGGTCGGCATTGTGGCCTTAGACCCGTTCCTATTGGAAGGAAACTCACCTCGTAGCCTAGCTGTTGAAGGAACTGCTCCAAAATCTGTCTGCTGTGGCTCCGACTTCACCCCGGCTACAATTTTCATAAGTATCCTCAATCAAATACTGATAATAATACTGAGGGTAAAAGGACTATCTTACCCTTGGCCAAAGTCAACAAATCGATCAAAGTCAACATTCAGTTGACAAGACTCGTCGAGTCCTTACTCTCACTTTCTTGCTTTAGCCAGTTACTACTCATCGAGTTTGGCATAGACTCGATGAGTTCCTCTTCGAAACTAACACTCAATCAATCTGCATCCGATTCGCCGAGTTGTATGAACAACTCGTCGAGTATGTTCTTGAGGCATGAAGATTGCCTAGGACTCGTCGAGTCAGGGCATTGACTCTCCGAGTTCTTCCATGAATGAGTCTACCCTCCAGCTCACTGAGTCCTTCTCTCACTCACTGGTTCCACTTGGCATAACCCGAAAAAGGGAAAACAGGGGACTCGCGACTCGACTCGCCGAGTTTGAAGAACGACTCGCCGAGTCATATGCATGCAAACACTAAATACTCGATTCTGCTCGAACCCAGTCCATTCCATTCATAGATTTGGGTTCTTGGGGCTTTATTAACATGTAAAGTTTCCAACTTTACGTGTAAATAACATCAAATGTAGGTTTTAGGGTTCAAAGTACACTATAAAAGTAGATCTAGAGCTTTCATGCAAAATAGCTCCATAAAGGTGCTAGATCTAAGCTTCTGGAACTCAAACCTAGCTAGATCCGAAGGCTAATCATCTCAATGAGTCCTCTAGGCTACTACTGAGCCAAAAAATGGTTCAAGAATAGCTTTAATGGCTTTGAAAAGGGGATTTTAAGCATAGAAACAGAAAAGGGCCAAGATATACCTTACTATCTTCTGAAATTCCTCAAGGATCTGGATCTCTTTCTTCTCCTCTTGATCTTCCTTCCTTTTTCCCTCAAGATCTTCAAAGAAATACACCAAATCTCACAAAAATGCAAAGAGGGCTCTAGGGTTTCGAAGATGATGCTCTGAGGGGTGATGGGGGCTGACTAGAGGCCCTAAAAGTTGTTTAAATAGGGTGCAAACCCTTGAAATTAGGGTTTCATCCAGACTGGCGGAGTCGTCGAGTACGGAATATGGACTCGTCGAGTCGCCAACTTAAACGTGCTCGAAGTCCCGACTCTACTCGACGAGTCCGACTACTGACTCGTCGAGTTCCCCTTAAAACTTGAAGAAAATAATTATATAAATATCATACCAGAATTGGGGTGTTACAACTCTCCCCCACTTGTCTCAGACTTCGTCCTCGAAGTCTGCTACCGCTGTATCTGGGAACAACTGTGGGTAATGCCCCCGCATCTCCTCCTCAGACTCCCACGTCCACTCTGAACCCTTCCGGTGCTGCCACTGCACCTTCACTAATTGAATCACCTTCTTCCTCAAGATCTTCACCTTCCAATCCAATATCGCAACTGGCCTCTCGACATAATGCAGGCTGCTATCAACCTGAATATTCTCAATGGGCACTATTGCCGACTCGTCCACCAAACACTTCCTGAACTGAGAAACATGGAAAATGTTGTGGATATGGCTAAGCTCTGAAGGAAGATCCAATCGATAAGCAACCCGACCCACCCTGGCCAAAACCCTAAAAGGACCAATGAACCTGGGACCCAGCTTGCCCCTCTTCTGAAACCTGATAACACCCTTCCTGGGTGATACCTTCAGGAGGACCATATCGCCCACCTGGAACTCCAAATCTGAACGCCTCCTATCGGCGTAACTCTTCTGCCGACTCTGCGCAGTCGGCAGTCTGCCACGAACCTGCTGGATCAACTCTGTCGTCTTGAGCACCACGTCGGTGCTTCCAATGACTCGCTGACCGACCTCGCCCCAGCAAATCGGTGTCCTGCACTTTCTCCCTAGAGCATCTCGAAAGGAGGTCGATCAATACTCGCGTGGTAACTGTTGTTATACGAAAATTCCGCTAATGGAAGGTACGTATCCTAACTGCCACCGAATTCTAAAACACATGCCCGAAGCATGTCCTCGAGATTCTGAATCGTTCTCTCGCTCTGCCCGTCCGTCTGAGGATGGAAAGCGGTGCTAAAATGGAGACGAGTACCCATCTCGTCGTGAAACTGCTTCCAGAATCTGGAAGTAAAACGGACATCTTGGTCTGACACAACTGAAACAGTCACTCCATGACGTGCCACCACCTCTCTCACATAAATATCAACTAACTTCTCCGCTGATATACTCTCCTAGATCGGTATAAAATGAGCACTCTTTGTCAACTGATCCACTATAACCCATATAGAATCCACTCCACACGCAGTCCTGGGAAGCTTCGTGATGAAATTTATGGTGATGTCTTCCCATTTCCACACTGGAATGTCTAACGGCTGCATTTTGTCGTGAGGTCTTTGGTGCTCTGCCTTAACCTTTCTGCAGGTCAGGCACCTCTCCACATACCAGGTGACATCCCGCTTCATGCAGGGCCACCAATAATAGGGTCGAAGATCTCTATACATCTTTGTCGCCCCTGGATGATTGGAAAATCGAGAGTTATGAGCCTCATCCATCAACACCTGCCGTACTCCGCCCCAGTACGACACCCAAACTCTCCCATGAAGGGTCATCAATCCTCTACTATGATAGTCAAAAGAAGCTACTCGGCCCACGATTCTCTCACTCTTCTGTCTCTCCTCCTTAAGGCCCTCTACCTGTGCCTCCTTGATTTGATCCAACAGTGGAGTAATCACCGTCATCCTAAAAAAAATGTCTCTGATCGGGGCCGCTACTGCCTTGCGGCTCAGGGCGTCATCCACGACGTTGGCCTTCCCTGGGTGATAAAGGATCTCACAGTCATAATCCTTCAACACATCTAACCATCGCCTCTGCCTCATGTTCAGATTCGGCTGGTCCATGAGGTACCTCAAGCTCTTGTGACCCATGTAAATGGTAAAACGGACCCCATAAAGGTAGTGCCTCCAAATCTTGAGAGCAAACACCACTGCCCCCAACTCTAAATCATGCGTAGGATAATTAGCCTCGTGAGGCTTCAACTGTCTCGAGGCGTAAGCTATCACACGGCCTCGTTGCATCAACAGTGCTCCCATACCTGTGATCGAGGCATCACAGTAGACTACGAAATCCTCTACTCCCTCTGGCAGGGTAAGAATCGGTGACTTGCACAATCTCTGCCTGGGGGTCTCAAACGCTACCTGCTGCTTAGGCCCCCAACGAAACACTACCGACTTCTTGGTCAGTCGGGTGAGCGGTACTGCTATCTTGGAGAAATCCTGGATGAATCTCCTGTAATACCCTGCCAAACCTAGGAAACTCCGAATCTCGGATGGAGACTTGGGAACCTCCCACTGCATCATAACCTCAATCTTGGCTTGATCTACCAAAATACCCTTCTGGTTGACGAGGTGACCAAGGAACTGTAACTCGCGCAACCAGAACTCGCACTTGGAGAACTTCGCGAAAAGTCTCTCCCTCCTCAAAACCTCTAACACCTCTCTCAGGTGCTCCTCATGCTGCTCCTGAGTCTTGGAATACACCAAGATATCGTCTATGAATACTATCACAGACCGATCCAGCATCAGCTTTCATACGCGGTTCATGAGGTCCATGAACGCGGCTGGAGCGTTGGTGAGCCCAAACGGCATCACCACAAACTCATAATGACCATACCTGGTCCTGAAGGCAGTCTTCTGCACATCCTCACATCTGACCCGCATCTGGTGATATCCGGAGCGTAAGTCGATCTTGGAGAACCAAGATGCTCCCTGAAGGTGATCAAACAAGTCATCTATCCTCGGAAGTGGGTAACGGTTCTTCACCGTTACCTTATTCAGCTCCCGGTAATCTATACACATACGGTGCGACCCATCCTTTTTCTTCACGAATAAAATTGGTGCACCCCAGGGCGAACTGCTCGGCCTGATAAATCCCTTGTCTAGCAGCTCCTGCAGCTGCGTAGACAACTCTTGCATCTCTAGGGGAGCCAACCAATACGGTGCCTTGGCTATTGGAGCCGCACCAGGGATTAGATCAATCCCGAACTCAACCAGTCTCTCAGGAGGTATCCTTGGCAAATCCTCCGGAAATACATCCGGGTAGTCTCGCACCACCGGAACATCATCAACTGTCATCTTGCCCTTCTCCCGGGCATCTAAAACATAGGCAATATAGCTGGCGCAACCCTGCTGAAAGTAGCGCCTCGCTCTCGCTGTTGAACACAGAACTGGTCCGCGTTGTGGCTTCTCGCCCTGAATCACTAACTCTCCCCCACTGGGAGTGCGAACCCTAACCAATGGTAGCTCACAATCTATCACCGCCCCATTGGGGCTCAGCCAATCCATGCCTACTATGACCTTATTCCCTCGCAGGGGAATAAGGACCAAGTCCACCGGAAACTGCTCATCGAATAACTGCAGGGAACACCCTCTGTGTACCCCTTGCAACCCTAACGGTCCTATCAGCTGCTATCTCAACCTCAAGTGGACAATCTAGCTCCCCTGGAGCTCTGCTAAACCTCTTGCTAAGTGCAAGAGAGACGAATGATTGGGTAGCCCCCGAATCAAACAATACTGTAGCTGAAATGCCGTTCACCGAGAACGACCCTATACAAAACATATAACCATAAAAGACAATCAAAAATAAATACTGAGATAAGGGAAAATACATACCCGCCACCACATCAGGAGTCGCTCGTGCCTCCTCTGTTGTCAGCTGGAAAGCCCTACTCTTCGCCACCGGCGTCCCGACTCGGCCCTGATGGCCATCTGAAATCCTCAAAGTAGCAGGAGTAGGTGCTGACACTTTCCCCGCAGCAGCTAAACTCAGACACTGGGACTTTTTATGTCCCCTCTGATTGCACTGAAAGCAAATCAGATCTGATGCCACAACGGTGGTAGTAGTGGCTATACAATCTCTACTCATATGCCCAGTCCGTCCGCACTTGTAGCAGCCGGCACTCCCTGCCTTGCACACCCCATCGTGCAATCTCCCACACTTGCCACAACGACCGTGGCTCTGCTGATTCCTAGCTCTGTGATCTGAACCCTTGGGCTTTTTGTCCGAACTCCCTGAACCTGGAGCCGCCTCCGACTTCCTCTTTCTCTCCATCTTGAGATCAATCTCTCTCTCTCTCTCTCTCTCTCTCTCTCGGGCTCTAGCAATCATGTCATCCAGCGTCTTATAGCTGGACCGGCTCACGAACTGGCGGATATCACTCCGCAGCATCTCATGATAACGGGCTTTCTTCATTTCATCATCAGCTGCGTACTGAGGAACGAGAAGTGCCCTCTCCCTGAACTTGGCGGTAATTTCCGCCACTGTCTCTGTAGTCTGAGTCAAATCCTGGAACTCGCGTGCTAACTGTTGCACCTCAATAACCGGTGCGAACTCAGCTCTGAACCTAGTAGAAAAGTCTGCCCAAGTCATGACATCCAAAGCTGCGTCATCCCCGATGGCATGACCAACCTCCTCCCACCAATCCTGTGCCCTGTCCTTCAGAAGACAAGACGCCAATCTGACTTTGTCCCCCTCGGGACATCTGCTCGTGCGAAAAGCGTTGGCCACATCCGCGAACCATCTGGTACTCGCAATGGGGCCCCGTGCCCCGTGGTAATTTGGAGCTCCACATGCATGGAACTCCCTGAAGGTAAGCGTGCGCGACCCCATCATGGCCGCTACCTCAGCACGGAAAGTGCTTAATCTCTCGTCCATCAACTCTAAGATACCCTCCTTGATCGAACCAAAGATCACAGGAGTCTGCTCAAGTATGGTGCAAGTAATCTCTGAAGAGAGAAACTCCCTAGTCTGCTCATCCATCTGCCCGGCCTTCGGGTCTAATCCTAATCCCCCTTCGGCACCTGAACTGCCGACTGCTGGTCAAGGGCGCAATACCACCGTTCTGAAAACACATCATAATAAACTTCAGGATCATAAATATATCTCGAGGGATCACTACTATCACAAGTTTCCTGGTCTCATCTCAGCTTTCTTGATTTGAGTACGGATCCTCTGCTTTCAGTAGTACGGGCTCATACTACCTTCCACATCTATGCGTACTTTCCTCAAGAACTGCCATGACTCCACCAAGTCACTTTACAGCTATTGATCTCTGCTACTACCTTCCTAGGCTCGCCCTAGGGAACTTCTGACTCCACCCA
The DNA here is from genome assembly GCF_051521515.1 of Lactuca serriola. NCBI lineage: Eukaryota > Viridiplantae > Streptophyta > Magnoliopsida > Asterales > Asteraceae > Lactuca > Lactuca serriola. Next base: position 204,068,722 of record NC_136410.1, read on the forward strand.
AACCAGTCCTCAGCTGCTGAAGGCCTCCTCGTAATGCTAATTAGCTATTACCTGAATACCATCACATGTGGTGAGGCTCAGATAATCCTTCGAGTAAAGGCCGTCCCTACTACAGTCAGACTCATACCAGAGCTGCGCAATAGGGGTGAATCTAGCACTCTGAGAGTATTCAACCCTGTTCACATGTGACGTGACGTATTCACCTAATGGCTAACTCCCATTACTTAGAGTCCCACAAAGCACAAAGCAAGCAGGATTCAGACGTAGAAAAACTACTCAAGCAACTCTATCCTCGTAACAAGGACCTATACTAGCATACAATGCTAAGCTCATACTATCAGGCATAACCTAAACAGCCTATCCTACTGCTGTCTACTTAGTACTAGCATAAAATTCTTATCAAGCTGAAACATATAAAGCAGGCACATAAGGCATCCCCCTAGATCCTTAGTCCTATACTAGCATGCTGTTCTACTGAGACAAAAGCTGAAACTAAAACTGAAACTGAAACTGATAATCATAACAAAACTTGTATTGGTAATTTGGGAGTACTTACTTGAGCTCGGCTGATCGCATGCACCACACCCCTTTTCTCTTTTCAAGGTTCTTTCTTTCTAAAATTCTTTTTACTTTTCTAAAACTCTTTTCTTTTGAAAACATTTTACCACTTCCTTAGTTTGAGTCCAGACACACCCGAAAGTGTGCCCGAATCCCTCAAACCAAAGCTCTGATACCAACTTGTAACATCCAAAAATACGACCCAAAAATTTTTGTTTTAATAATAATAAAAATCATATACTGATCGTTACAACATAAAAACCAAGTGTCAAATATCTCATCCCATAATAAATTGTCATGAACATTAGTGCCAAATCAAACTATGAATCAAAACAAACTCCCAGGAATAAGACTGAAGTTGTGGTGTGTGCGATGCCATCATCCCGAGCTCTTCCCTTTACTTGCGGAAGTACCTGAAACCAAAATTGAAACTATAAGCACAAAGCTTAGTGAGCTCCCCCAAACTACCTCATACCATACAAACATATAAATCACATAATGGGCCTTGCTCACTGCATCGAACCGAGGTCCAGACTAACTGGGGCCTTTCCCCCTGCATCGGACCGAAGTCCGGAAACTGACTGGGACCTTGTCCCCTGCATCGGACCGAAGTTCGAAATAACTAGGGCCTTGCCCCATTCATCGGACCAAAGTCTGGAAACAAACTGGGACCTTGTCCCATGCATCAGACCGAAGTCCGGACTAACTGGGGCCTTGTCCCCTGCATCGGACCGATGTTCGGAAACTGACTGAACAAAGCATAACATAAACATATCAACTAACATGAACACACATATAGTACATACTGCATCGGGCCGTGGCCCGGAACACATAGCACATAAATCCTGTCTGAGCCACGAAGGCATCAATCATGCTAACTATTGCATCGGACCGAAGTCTGGAAACTATTGCTAGCTAAACGGGTCGGCATTGTGGCCTTAGACCCGTTCCTATTGGAAGGAAACTCACCTCGTAGCCTAGCTGTTGAAGGAACTGCTCCAAAATCTGTCTGCTGTGGCTCCGACTTCACCCCGGCTACAATTTTCATAAGTATCCTCAATCAAATACTGATAATAATACTGAGGGTAAAAGGACTATCTTACCCTTGGCCAAAGTCAACAAATCGATCAAAGTCAACATTCAGTTGACAAGACTCGTCGAGTCCTTACTCTCACTTTCTTGCTTTAGCCAGTTACTACTCATTGAGTTTGGCATAGACTCGATGAGTTCCTCTTCGAAACTAACACTCAATCAATCTGCATCCGATTCGCCGAGTTGTATGAACAACTCGTCGAGTATGTTCTTGAGGCATGAAGATTGCCTAGGACTCGTCGAGTCAGGGCATTGACTCTCCGAGTTCTTCCATGAATGAGTCTACCCTCCAGCTCACTGAGTCCTTCTCTCACTCACTGGTTCCACTCGGCATAACTCGAAAAAGGGAAAACAGGGGACTCGCGACTCGACTCGCCGAGTTTGAAGAACGACTCGCCGAGTCATATGCATGCAAACACTAAATACTCGATTCTGCTCGAACCCAGTCCATTCCATTCATAGATTTGGGTTCTTGGGGCTTTATTAACATGTAAAGTTTCCAACTTTACGTGTAAATAACATCAAATGTAGGTTTTAGGGTTCAAAGTACACTATAAAAGTAGATCTAGAGCTTTCATGCAAAATAGCTCCATAAAGGTGCTAGATCTAAGCTTCTGGAACTCAAACCTAGCTAGATCCGAAGGCTAATCATCTCAATGAGTCCTCTAGGCTACTACTGAGCCAAAAAATGGTTCAAGAATAGCTTTAATGGCTTTGAAAAGGGGATTTTAAGCATAGAAACAGAAAAGGGCCAAGATATACCTTACTATCTTCTGAAATTCCTCAAGGATCTGGATCTCTTTCTTCTCCTCTTGATCTTCCTTCCTTTTTCCCTCAAGATCTTCAAAGAAATACACCAAATCTCACAAAAATGCAAAGAGGGCTCTAGGGTTTCGAAGATGATGCTCTGAGGGGTGATGGGGGCTGACTAGAGGCCCTAAAAGTTGTTTAAATAGGGTGCAAACCCTTGAAATTAGGGTTTCATCCAGACTGGCGGAGTCGTCGAGTACGGAATATGGACTCGTCGAGTCGCCAACTTAAACGTGCTCGAAGTCCCGACTCTACTCGACGAGTCCGACTACTGACTCGTCGAGTTCCCCTTAAAACTTGAAGAAAATAATTATATAAATATCATACCAGAATTGGGGTGTTACAACTCTCCCCCACTTGTCTCAGACTTCGTCCTCGAAGTCTGCTACCGCTGTATCTGGGAACAACTGTGGGTAATGCCCCCGCATCTCCTCCTCAGACTCCCACGTCCACTCTGAACCCTTCCGGTGCTGCCACTGCACCTTCACTAATTGAATCACCTTCTTCTTCAAGATCTTCACCTTCCAATCCAATATCGCAACTGGCCTCTCGACATAATGCAGGCTGCTATCAACCTGAATATTCTCAATGGGCACTATTGCCGACTCGTCCACCAAACACTTCCTGAACTGAGAAACATGGAAAATGTTGTGGATATGGCTAAGCTCTGAAGGAAGATCCAATCGATAAGCAACCCGACCCACCCTGGCCAAAACCCTAAAAGGACCAATGAACCTGGGACCCAGCTTGCCCCTCTTCTGAAACCTGATAACACCCTTCCTGGGTGATACCTTCAGGAGGACCATATCGCCCACCTGGAACTCCAAATCTGAACGCCTCCTATCGGCGTAACTCTTCTGCCGACTCTGCGCAGTCGGCAGTCTGCCACGAACCTGCTGGATCAACTCTGTCGTCTTGAGCACCACTTCGGTGCTTCCAATGACTCGCTGACCGACCTCGCCCCAGCAAATCGGTGTCCTGCACTTTCTCCCTAGAGCATCTCGAAAGGAGGTCGATCAATACTCGCGTGGTAACTGTTGTTATACGAAAATTCCGCTAATGGAAGGTACGTATCCTAACTGCCACCGAATTCTAAAACACATGCCCGAAGCATGTCCTCGAGATTCTGAATCGTTCTCTCGCTCTGCCCGTCCGTCTGAGGATGGAAAGCGGTGCTAAAATGGAGACGAGTACCCATCTCGTCGTGAAACTGCTTCCAGAATCTGGAAGTAAAACGGACATCTTGGTCTGACACAACTGAAACAGTCACTCCATGACGTGCCACCACCTCTCTCACATAAATATCAACTAACTTCTCCGCTGATATACTCTCCTAGATCGGTATAAAATGAGCACTCTTTGTCAACTGATCCACTATAACCCATATAGAATCCACTCCACACGCAGTCCTGGGAAGCTTCGTGATGAAATTTATGGTGATGTCTTCCCATTTCCACACTGGAATGTCTAACGGCTGCATTTTGTCGTGAGGTCTTTGGTGCTCTGCCTTAACCTTTCTGCAGGTCAGGCACCTCTCCACATACCAGGTGACATCCCGCTTCATGCAGGGCCACCAATAATAGGGTCGAAGATCTCTATACATCTTTGTCGCCCCTGGATGATTGGAAAATCGAGAGTTATGAGCCTCATCCATCAACACCTGCCGTACTCCGCCCCAGTACGACACCCAAACTCTCCCATGAAGGGTCATCAATCCTCTACTATGATAGTCAAAAGAAGCTACTCGGCCCACGATTCTCTCACTCTTCTGTCTCTCCTCCTTAAGGCCCTCTACCTGTGCCTCCTTGATTTGATCCAACAGTGGAGTAATCACCGTCATCCTAAAAAAAATGTCTCTGATCGGGGCCGCTACTGCCTTGCGGCTCAGGGCGTCATCCACGACGTTGGCCTTCCCTGGGTGATAAAGGATCTCACAGTCATAATCCTTCAACACATCTAACCATCGCCTCTGCCTCATGTTCAGATTCGGCTGGTCCATGAGGTACCTCAAGCTCTTGTGACCCATGTAAATGGTACAACGGACCCCATAAAGGTAGTGCCTCCAAATCTTGAGAGCAAACACCACTGCCCCCAACTCTAAATCATGCGTAGGATAATTAGCCTCGTGAGGCTTCAACTGTCTCGAGGCGTAAGCTATCACACGGCCTCGTTGCATCAACAGTGCTCCCATACCTGTGATCGAGGCATCACAGTAGACTACGAAATCCTCTACTCCCTCTGGCAGGGTAAGAATCGGTGACTTGCACAATCTCTGCCTGGGGGTCTCAAACGCTACCTGCTGCTTAGGCCCCCAACGAAACACTACCGACTTCTTGGTCAGTCGGGTGAGCGGTACTGCTATCTTGGAGAAATCCTGGATGAATCTCCTGTAATACCCTGCCAAACCTAGGAAACTCCGAATCTCGGATGGAGACTTGGGAACCTCCCACTGCATCATAACCTCAATCTTGGCTTGATCTACCAAAATACCCTTCTGGTTGACGAGGTGACCAAGGAACTGTAACTCGCGCAACCAGAACTCGCACTTGGAGAACTTCGCGAAAAGTCTCTCCCTCCTCAAAACCTCTAACACCTCTCTCAGGTGCTCCTCATGCTGCTCCTGAGTCTTGGAATACACCAAGATATCGTCTATGAATACTATCACAGACCGATCCAGCATCAGCTTTCATACGCGGTTCATGAGGTCCATGAACGCGGCTGGAGCGTTGGTGAGCCCAAACGGCATCACCACAAACTCATAATGACCATACCTGGTCCTGAAGGCAGTCTTCTGCACATCCTCACATCTGACCCGCATCTGGTGATATCCGGAGCGTAAGTCGATCTTGGAGAACCAAGATGCTCCCTGAAGCTGATCAAACAAGTCATCTATCCTCGGAAGTGGGTAACGGTTCTTCACCGTTACCTTATTCAGCTCCCGGTAATCTATACACATACGGTGCGACCCATCCTTTTTCTTCACGAATAAAATTGGTGCACCCCAGGGCGAACTGCTCGGCCTGATAAATCCCTTGTCTAGCAGCTCCTGCAGCTGCGTAGACAACTCTTGCATCTCTGGGGGAGCCAACCAATACGGTGCCTTGGCTATTGGAGCCGCACCAGGGATTAGATCAATCCCGAACTCAACCAGTCTCTCAGGAGGTATCCTTGGCAAATCCTCCGGAAATACATCCGGGTAGTCTCGCACCACCGGAACATCATCAACTGTCATCTTGCCCTTCTCCCGGGCATCTAAAACATAGGCAATATAGCTGGCGCAACCCTGCTGAAAGTAGCGCCTCGCTCTCGCTGTTGAACACAGAACTGGTCCGCGTTGTGGCTTCTCGCCCTGAATCACTAACTCTCCCCCACTGGGAGTGCGAACCCTAACCAATGGTAGCTCACAATCTATCACCGCCCCATTGGGGCTCAGCCAATCCATGCCTACTATGACCTTATTCCCTCGCAGGGGAATAAGGACCAAGTCCACCGGAAACTGCTCATCGAATAACTGCAGGGAACACCCTCTGTGTACCCCTTGCAACCCTAACGGTCCTATCAGCTGCTATCTCAACCTCAAGTGGACAATCTAGCTCCCCTGGAGCTCTGCTAAACCTCTTGCTAAGTGCAAGAGAGACGAATGATTGGGTAGCCCCCGAATCAAACAATACTGTAGCTGAAATGCCGTTCACCGAGAACGACCCTATACAAAACATATAACCATAAGAGACAATCAAAAATAAATACTGAGATAAGGGAAAATACATACCCGCCACCACATCAGGAGTCGCTCGTGCCTCCTCTGTTGTCAGCTGGAAAGCCCTACTCTTCGCCACCGGCGTCCCGACTCGGCCCTGATGGCCATCTGAAATCCTCAAAGTAGCAGGAGTAGGTGCTGACACTTTCCCCGCAGCAGCTAAACTCAGACACTGGGACTTTTTATGTCCCCTCTGATTGCACTGAAAGCAAATCAGATCTGATGCCACAACGGTGGTAGTAGTGGCTATACAATCTCTACTCATATGCCCAGTCCGTCCGCACTTGTAGCAGCCGGCACTCCCTGCCTTGCACACCCCATCGTGCAATCTCCCACACTTGCCACAACGACCGTGGCTCTGCTGATTCCTAGCTCTGTGATCTGAACCCTTGGGCTTTTTGTCCGAACTCCCTGAACCTGGAGCCGCCTCCGACTTCCTCTTTCTCTCCATCTTGAGATCAATCTCTCTCTCTCTCTCTCTCTCTCTCTCTCTCTCTCTCTCGGGCTCTAGCAATCATGTCATCCAGCGTCTTATAGCTGGACCGGCTCACGAACTGGCGGATATCACTCCGCAGCATCTCATGATAACGGGCTTTCTTCATTTCCTCATCAGCTGCGTACTGAGGAACGAGAAGTGCCCTCTCCCTGAACTTGGCGGTAATTTCCGCCACTGTCTCTGTAGTATGAGTCAAATCCTGGAACTTGCGTGCTAACTGTTGCACCTCAATAACCGGTGCGAACTCAGCTCTGAACCTAGTAGAAAAGTCTGCCCAAGTCATGACATCCAAAGCTGCGTCATCCCCGATGGCATGACCAACCTCCTCCCACCAATCCTGTGCCCTGTCCTTCAGAAGACAAGACGCCAATCTGACTTTGTCCCCCTCGGGACATCTGCTCGTGCGGAAAGCGTTAGCCACATCCGCGAACCATCTGGTACTCGCAATGGGGCCCCGTGCCCCGTGGTAATTTGGAGCTCCACATGCACGGAACTCCCTGAAGGTAAGCATGCGCGACCCCATCATGGCCGCTACCTCAGCACGGAAAGTGCTCAATCTCTCGTCCATCAACTCTAAGATACCCTCCTTGATCGAACCAAAGATCACAGGAGTCTGCTCAAGTATGGTGCAAGTAATCTCTGAAGAGAGAAACTCCCTAGTCTGCTCATCCATCTGCCCGGCCTTCGGGTCTGATCCTGATCCCCCTTCGGCACCTGAACTGCCGACTGCTGGTCAAGGGCGCAATACCACCGTTCTGAAAACACATCATAATAAACTTCAGGATCATAAATATATCTCGAGGGATCACTACTATCACAAGTTTCCTGGTCTCATCTCAGCTTTCTTGATTTGAGTATGGATCCTCTGCTTTCAGTAGTACGGGCTCATACTACCTTCCACATCTATGCGTACTTTCCTCAAGAACTGCCATGACTCCACCAAGTCACTTTACAGCTATTGATCTCTGCTACTACCTTCCTAGGCTCGCCCTAGGGAACTTCTGACTCCACCCAAACCAGTCCTCAGCTGCTGAAGGCCTCCTCGTAATGCTAATTAGCTATTACCTGAATACCATCACATGTGGTGAGGCTCAGATAATCCTTCGAGTAAAGGTCGTCCCTACTACAGTCAGACTCATACCAGAGCTGCGCAATAGGGGTGAATCTAGCACTCTGAGAGTATTCAACCCTGTTCACATGTGACGTGACGTATTCACCTAATGGCTAACTCCCATTACTTAGAGTCCCACAAAGCACAAAGCAAGCAGGATTCAGACGTAGAAAAACTACTCAAGCAACTCTATCCTCATAACAAGGACCTATACTAGCATACAATGCTAAGCTCATACTATCAGGCATAACCTAAACAGCCTATCCTACTGCTGTCTACTTAGTACTAGCATAAAATTCTTATCAAGCTGAAACATATAAAGCAGGCACATAAGGCATCCCCCTAGATCCTTAGTCCTATACTAGCATGCTGTTCTACTGAGACAAAAGCTGAAACTAAAACTGAAACTGAAACTGATAATCATAACAAAACTTGTATTGGTAATTTGGGAGTACTTACTTGAGCTCGGCTGATCGCATGCACCACACCCCTTTTCTCTTTTCAAGGTTCTTTCTTTCTAAAATTCTTTTTACTTTTCTAAAACTCTTTTCTTTTGAAAACATTTTACCACTTCCTTAGTTTGAGTCCAGACACACCCGAAAGTGTGCCCGAATCCCTCAAACCAAGGCTCTGATACCAACTTGTAACATCCAAAAATACAACCCAAAAATTTTTGTTTTAATAATAATAAAAATCATATACTGATCGTTACAACATAAAAACCAAGTGTCAAATATCTCAACCCATAATAAATTGTCATGAACATTAGTGCCAAATCAAACTATGAATCAAAACAAACTCCCAGGAATAAGACTGAAGCTGTGGTGTGTGCGATGCCATCATCCCGAGCTCTTCCCTTTACTTGCGGAAGTACCTGAAACCAAAATTGAAACTGTAAGCACAAAGCTTAGTGAGCTCCCCCAAACTACCTCATACCATACAAACACATAAATCACATACTGGGCCTTGCCCACTGCATCGAACCGAGGTCCAGACTAACTGGGGCCTTTCCCCCTGCATCGGACCGAAGTCCGGAAACTGACTGGGACCTTGTCCCCTGCATCGGACCGAAGTTCGAAATAACTAGGGCCTTGCCCCATTCATCGGACCAAAGTCTGGAAACTAACTGGGACCTTGTCCCATGCATCAGACCGAAGTCCGGACTAACTGGGGCCTTGTCCCCTGCATCGGACCGAAGTTCGGAAACTGACTGAACAAAGCATAACATAAACATATCAACTAACATGAACACACATATAGTACATACTGCATCAGGCCGTGGCCCGGAACACATAGCACATAAATCCTGTCTGAGCCACGAAGGCATCAAACATGCTAACTATTGCATCGGACCGAAGTCTGGAAACTATTTCTAGCTAAACGGGTCGGCATTGTGGCCTTAGACCCGTTCCTATTGGAAGGAAACTCACCTCGTAGCCTAGCTGTTGAAGGAACTGCTCCAAAATCTGTCTGCTGTGGCTCCGACTTCACCCCGGCTACAATTTTCATAAGTATCCTCAATCAAATACTGATAATAATACTGAGGGTAAAAGGACTATCTTACCCTTGGCCAAAGTCAACAAATCGATCAAAGTCAACATTCAGTTGACAAGACTCGTCGAGTCCTTACTCTCACTTTCTTGCTTTAGCCCGTTACTACTCGTCGAGTTTGGCATAGACTCGATGAGTTCCTCTTCGAAACTAACACTCAATCAATCTGCATCCAATTCGCCGAGTTGTATGAACAACTCGTCGAGTTCTCCTTCAACATATGAACACTCTGACTGTGACTTGCCGAGTTGTATGAACAACTCGTCGAGTATGTTCTTGAGGCATGAAGATTGCCTAGGACTCGTCGAGTCAGGGCATTGACTCTCCGAGTTCTTCCATGAATGAGTCTACCCTCCAGCTCACTGAGTCCTTCTCTCACTCACTGGTTCCACTCGGCATAACTCGAAAAAGGGAAAACAGGGGACTTGCAACTCGACTCGCCGAGTTTGAAGAACAACTCGCCGAGTCATATGCATGCAAACACTAAATACTCGATTCTGCTCGAACCCAGTCCATTCCATTCATAGATTTGGGTTCTTGGGGCTTTATTAACACGTAAAGTTTCCAACTTTACGTGTAAATAACATCAAATGTAGGTTTTAGGGTTCAAAGTACACTATAAGAGTAGATCTAGAGCTTTCATGCAAAATAGCTCCATAAAGGTGCTAGATCTAAGCTTCTGGAACTCAAACCTAGCTAGATCCGAAGGCTAATCATCTCAATGAGTCCTCTAGGCTACTACTGTGCCAAGAAATGGTTCAAGAATAGCTTTAATGGCTTTGAAAAGGGGATTTTAAGCATAGAAACAGAAAAGGGCCAAGATATACCTTACTATCTTCTGAAATTCCTCAAGGATCTGGATCTCCTTCTTCTCCTCTTGATCTTCCTTCCTTTTTCCCTCAAGATCTTCAAAGAAATACACCAAATCTCACAAAAATGCAAAGAGGGCTCTAGGGTTTCGAAGATGATGCTCTGAGGGGTGATGGGGGCTGACTAGAGGCCCTAAAAGTTGTTTAAATAGGGTGCAAACCCTTGAAATTAGGGTTTCATCCAGACTGGCGGAGTCGTCGAGTCCGGAATATGGACTCGTCGAGTCGCCAACTTAAACGTGCTCGAAGTCACGACTCTACTCAACGAGTCCGGCTACTAACTCGTCGAGTTCCCGTTAAAACTTGAAGAAAATAATTATATAAATATCATACTAGAATTGGGGTGTTACAATATATTAATAAATCATAATAACCTCTTTCTCTATTATTTCTCCAGTCAAGTTGCTTTGGTGAAGGCAACCCAAAATGACCATGCACAACCGGGTCAAGTAGTTACCAAATATGGTTACGGGCTTAGACACTAATCCAACACAAACTTGGTCAAAAAGTCAATGGTTAACGGAAGTCAACAAAAGTCAAAGCCCAAGGCAGTTTACTACGCCCGACGTACTCAACATACGCAGCCTGACCCTACTCCTTCATTAAGCATTTAATCCCTTAAGTAATTTTCACCCAAACTTAGATCTAGCCTCAAAACATTGTCTTAATTCAGAAAGTTCCCACCTTTATGATTTTCCATGGCTAGGGATTGTCCAAAAGCTAAAACCCCATCTTATTAATCCATTAAAAAGCTCCAATGCAACCAACGCTTCTTCAATGAGTTCCTTATTCTCTAAGGTGCACCAAAAACACTCCAAAGCACTTAAAAATACCTTTTTGCTCACAAGGCTCAAACTAGGGTTAAGGTTTCAAGGGAGGGTGTTGGAGAGGTGGAGGCTAAGAATGGAATGAGTTTGGGGAAGTCAAGGAGCTTAAATAGGGATTAAACAAAAAAATAGGTTTTGGGCACTGGTTGCATACACCTAGCGTACTAGGGATGCCCTAGTACACCCAACGTACGTGGCTAACCCAAAAAGTGCCCTAACTTCAAACGGTCGTAACTTCTTCGTTCCAACTCCGTTTTTTATGTTCTTTATATCCACGAAAATGTATTGAGGAGATCTACAACCATATCTAAATATCCTAGACTAAAAACTTCTCAAAAAAAATTCCATATTTCATGCAAGAACCCGACCTATGACTTTTCTCGTTCTACCCCTCAGCCGAAGATATAATTCAAAGGTTTAGATCTCATAACCATCATTGTTTCCTTCCAAAAGGTCTAAACATTATTTCCTTAAGGCCCAAAGCGTTTACACAATCGACTTCTAGCCCACGACCCTAAAATAAGAAATGACGGGAAACAGGATGTTACACTGTTAGATTTGTATCCCGGTATATAGGATGTTGTTATGCGGTAGTGATCTTGGAAATCTAATCGGGAGGTTGTGGGCCAAGGGTAATCCAACCGAGAGGTTGTGAACCCAGAATGTAGTATTTATGGCAATCCAACGGGGAGGTTGTGGGCCATGGTAATCCAACTAGGGGGTTGTGGAACCGAGGGTATTCCAGTCGATGACTGATTAGACCCAACATGCATGATTGTATATGTTATATGTTGTATCGTGGTACTGTGGGGGGAAACTCACTAAGCTTTATGCTTATATTTTCAGTTTATTGTTTCAGGTACTTCAGATGATTGAGGTAAGGCGAAGGCTTGATCATACACATCCTTCGGATTTTATGATATTCGATCTTGGGATACTCTGATTTGTAATTATAACTTTTGGAAACAGTGTTTTGTAAACAATTATAGTCATTGGGTTGTTTTTGAAAAATAAAAATTTTACCGTGATTTTTGGGATGTTACAATCCATACCCTAACCCATGCAAACTCAAACTCAAACCCTAACTCGTAAATGCTTATAAAAAGGCTTGAATCCTTTGCATGAAAACAAAAGAGCTTAAATATGCACTTATTAAATTCCTAACAAGTCTAGAAGTCACCCAAGAACTACCATATGGTGTTGGAGTTCTCCAAACTCCAAGAACTTCAAAGAAAGAAACTTAAATAGACCAAAATCACTTCCCAAGCCTATTTATATGCATGAAAACGAATAAAGCAATGAACTTTATGAGTTACAATGCTTATAGAGAGTCTCGAAGGGGGAACTTCAACTAGACAAGGCTTCTCCAAGCACCAATGGTCTTCTTCTTCAACAAGAAACTCCAAAAACTCTCATAAGGCTCACCAACACACATATAGGCTAGGGTTCTAATTCAGAGAGAATAGAGGTTGAGAATAAATCCAACCCTAAACTTCTTATTCCTTAAATATGGCTCAAGGCTCGAGACTTAGGATTTTGGGTTGTGATTGCGGCTTCGCGTCGCTACTTAATGACATGATGCGCATCACGACAATTAAGTAGCCGCATTGCGACCCTCCCAAAAATCAAAGCAGACTTAATTGTGTGTGTGAGAGAGAGAGAGAGTATGTGAAGACTAAATAACGATATCTCTAATATACATGGTCGATGTAAATAATAAAATTTTTGAAAAACAAATTAATAAGGGAAAATTAGTATTTTTCATATCTAAATAGTCCAAATACAATGACAAATCTATAAATAAAAATCATGTGGTTCTCTCATTGAAACCAGGTACATCCTTAATTTTTTACAATACTAAAAGTTAGGTTCTAAAAAATATTTCTCTATAATTTCTAGAAAATATTAAAATTTAGATAGTTCCTAAGTCTCTCCTTAGATATATGTAGCTACGCTTTTAAAATACACAACAAAACTAAAACATAAGGATTTTCGACTTAAAAAAAATAAAATAAAAAATAAAATAAAGAATCAAACATATTGGAGATGTCTACTTTAAACTACTTTTATAGACAAGCAAAGAGTTGACACCTATATATCGTGAGACATTCTTATCAAATGGTCGTAATCAAATTCATATCTTCTTATCAAATGGTCGTAATCTAATTCATATCTATATCTATAATGAAACGAGGGGAGGTGATAATACCACTAGGTAAGGCCTACTCTCCTTTTTCTATATTAATAATTTTTACAATATTGAAAATAAAAATAAAAAGCTACCTCTCACAATTTGAAAGCAACATCATATAAATCATATAAAACAAGCAACATCATATAAATCATATAAAACAAGATGCTAAATAACATAAGACATGATTTGATGACAATGTCAAGCTTCAAACTTTTCCAAGTCTTGATGAACCACGTCGTTTGTAAGACGTAACTTAATGTGACAATTTTGTATATAATTGATATTTTTATATGTATTTTCAACTATTATTTATTTTCATACAAATTTATGAGTTAAGACGGTATTCTAGTAAAGTTTGGCGGCATGTACAAACTTTGGAGTCATAGCACACCATAACAAGCTTTTTAGAACCTTATTAAAAAAAGTAATAAAATGTTGAAAATTGATATACTAGAGAGGGAGACCCAAGTCGATACAATATATATATATATATATATATATATATATATATATATATATATATATATATATATATATATATAGGGAAAAGTGAATATACCCTTAAGGGTATATAAGCTTAGGTACCCAAACACACTATAATACGTCGTTTTGTTTAATATATTTATTATAATGTGTGTAAACTTCAACTCTTAACTTGATTAACTTTCAAGATTTTCGAAATTTCACTAATATCTTTCTCTTTTTGCCGAACACTTATTAGGCTATATATATTGTAGTTGAAAATGAAAATTACGTATGAGGAAGATTTATGTGTAATTTATAATAATCTTGAGAGTAAATCAAGTTTGAAGTTAAATTATAAGAACATTGAACAATTAGAATGTATTATATAATACAAAACGACGTAGTATGGTGAGTTTGGGTACCTAAGCTTATATACCCTTAAGGGTATATTCACTTTTCCCATATATATATATATATATATATATATATATATATATATATATATATATATATATATATATAAAAGCAAAAAAAAAATAGAGTTAAAAGAAGTTACAAAGTTGAAACATTAGGGTAGCTATGTGAAATATGAAAATAACTAACCGATAGATAGCTAAAAGTTGTAGGGGCAAAAGTTAAAAAGCGTAGGCATGCATGAAAACCATTGAAGGGTAATGATTAATGAAAAAGACATTAGAAATTTGGTTGAAGAGAAGATCCAGTAGTGGCGTGCATGCGAGTCCTACGCGAAGAACACACACAGAGTAATCTTTAACCCAATTCAACTGGAGCACAAAACCATACTGTGATTTGTGATAAGCGTTGTGTGAAAATGTAAATCAAAAATATGGAACATGAACTGAAGCTGATGATTGATGATGGATTTTAGAAGATTGAGGGATCATGTTAATGAACTGTTCATCAAAATGTCAATAAGAACAACAACACAAAGAAGGAGGTATGGCATACTTACTGCTTTTCTCTCTTTCTTTCTTCTTTCCTTCTGTCATGATGTTTAATGATGAATCATGGACATAACTGATATACAGTGACACTGACTCGCATGCATGCAGAGTAACTTTTCAGGTCAAGATCCACTGGGTTTTTCACTTCAAATCTGATGATTTCTTTCATGAACTTTCACATGATAATTCTGTAACCTACATTACAATGAGAAAAAGACTTTTTTGTTAAATTAGTCGGGAATCAATTTAATTTGGGAAGTATTGATTTGTCCTAAAAATTGAATTATAACTGTTTAGGCTTTATATTACTCAACATACATATTAGTCATGTGGGTTGTTTTGGATTAAAATTCTGTTACTTTTATTCGTTAAAATTTTAATGTTTTGTCCCATTTATTAGTGTGATTGTTCAGTTAGACACAATCATATTTGCCTCAATATATGTTAGAATTTCACATCTCCAATCAAATGATTTTTTATATTAAAAAAATCTCACATACCTAACGTGATACTAGAGGTGAAGTCACCAATGACTCAATGGATATGTTATCAGCTAGACAAGTCTTATAAATCTCAATACAAGTTATTTTATAGAGAAAATATATGACTCCACACGTATAACATGGCAAGAGCCCCATTCTCCCATTTAAGAGACTTAATACACGTCTAATGTCATTAAAAAAAACAAACAAATCATGTTTAATGATCAATTCCATCGAACTTTCATATCATTGACTCAATATATGTCTAGCCATCTATGTTACACATTGTCCTATATGTTTTTACATATTTTGGTGTTGTCAGAATGTGACTTGGATTTTAGCGACCCGAATTAAGTAACCCAATCAGAACAAAGTAAAGAAACATGAATAACGATTTCGAAAAGATAAATGTTCGAAGTAGACTAACTGTCCGGTTATTTTTTTCCGGATTCACTTGCATATGAGTTCGACACAATAGTTGATAGAGTTTATAGTTATAAGTATTCATAGTTAGGGATTCCAATGTAATTACATTGAAAATTGTTTAATAATAGAGTAGTTTTTTGATCCTTGTCTGTATACTAAATAACATCGATTGAACCATATTAATACTTTGTGTTTGTATAATTGCTTTTCCTTTGATTGCTTATGTAACTATAGTCAAACCTCTGACCAGAGAGCACATTTAACAACAACAACAAATGCTTTTACTTGGCTTGTTTTTATTTCATTCAAGACACATTGAATCTAGTCAACAAAATTATTAATTACCATGATTACTAATTTATTTCTCTTAATGTAGCGAAACAAATGTAGCATTTTCCCCTATAGGAGAGAAGCAGACCAGTCCAAAACACAAAATGACGTGGCCACTAAGATAACGCCACGTCACTTATTGACTATCCTGTAAAGCTAGAATGAGATATAGAGGAAAATAAAGTACACCCCACACACCCACACTCCCCAGACCCTACACTCAACAACACTCTCGCAAAAACCCTTTCCCTTTTCCTTTTCTTCCCTCTCATGGCTTGTCGGCCAATCAAACCCTGAAGTGAACACCCTTTAAAGTGTTCTTCCGTTCGTCGGAGTGAAAGAGTCGCCGAAATCCTACTTTTACATTTTCCGACGACTCGAATTTTTGTTGTTGTTGTTGTTGTTGTTAATTTATTTAGTGGCTTTTTGGAATTGGTGGAGTATCGTCTTCTTTACTTTATATGATTTCTTGTTTCTCGAGCGCATTTACATTTTCAGTGTGTGTTGGAACGTATTAGTGAAGATCTCGAGTTCAGATTTGAGAAAAGGAAAAGACAGAGAGAAAAGATGTATGTGGTCCCTCCTCCGAAGCGCTCCGATCCTCTGTCTGGATCCACAAACGGGCAGGATAACTTGAGAATTTACCAGACATGGAAAGGCAGCAATGTAAGTGTTCTTTTGCTCGATCTCTTCGGATCAACCCGTTTTGTTGAGGTTTTGGTGAAAAATGTTTCATGAATCTCGGTTATGGCGACTTGCTTCTTAATTTCTTGGTAAATTTATGTAAGATCGACGATTAAGTTGCGGTCGCTTCGTACAATTTACCCTAGAGCATTGCAACGCTAATTTCACTACAATTTACGTGTTTTTCTGCACGGCGCGTTGTGGTGTTTACTCGTGATACGCGTACCCTAGAAATTTTTATCATTTATTAGCTATTTCTTTTCATGTTGCGAAGATATTATTAGATTGAATTCGTGTTCATTTGCTGTCTTTTTCACAATTTGACCTACAGAACACGCATACATAATAGTAACAATAATTCCTTCACAGTCATCATTTCCAGAAGAAATGAAAAAAAAACACACACACACACAGAGACACACACAATTTGATTTAAGAAAAAACAGACTTCTGTACATCAACCAAGAGCTTCAATGGTATAATGAGATTACAGTATCCATTCTTATGTCAAATATTTTGCATTGCAGATATTTTTCCTTCAAGGAAGATTTGTATTTGGACCTGATGTAAGATCACTGGTGCTGACCATATTCCTTGTGGTAGCTCCTGTTTCAGTTTTCTGTGTCTTTGTTGCAAGAAAACTGATGAATGAATTTGAAGAACACTGGGGGATATCAGTTATGGTTGTAGCCATTTTATTCACAATCCATGTAAGTTCCTCTCTGTCACTTCATATAGTTTTCAAATTACATTATCATTCTAAACTTCTAATTCTAAAGTCATTTATATAATTAAATGTCTCAGGTTTTAGTACTTCTCCTTCTAACCTCTGGGAGAGACCCTGGTATTATTCCAAGAAATGCACATCCTCCAGAACCAGAAGGGTTTGATGGAAATGCTGAAGGTAGTAATCAAACCCCACAATTAAGGCTTCCACGTATTAAAGAAGTTGAAGTTAATGGTGTCACTGTGAAGATCAAATATTGTGATACTTGCATGCTTTATAGACCTCCTCGATGCTCACACTGTTCTATCTGTAATAATTGTGTTGAAAGATTTGATCACCATTGCCCTTGGGTTGGACAGTGTATAGGCCTGGTATGAAATGTATTCTCTCTCCAAATTATCTTTATATTTTACATTTTTACTTATATTTGTTAGATATGACAAAACAGAACAAACTATACTACGTTTTGCATGTGGGATTGATGTGAATGGGAGAAAAGTCACAATTTTTTGTCCCACATAGAAAGATGGGACAAAGACTTGCTATTGATCTTTTGTCTATGCAAAAGACGTAAATGCCCTTCTCATGTTTAAGAATAGCTCAGTTACAAAATTTGGTTCTTTTGTTATTGTTTGTTTTGGATATTTTCCAGAAACGAATTTTGTTGCTTTTCTTATCCCCGTAGTTTCATTTTATTTTGGATGTGATGACCCTTAGTTTGACGCGATAAACCCATGTAAAATTACTATTTTGCCCTTATTTTGCTTTTGTTCTTATTTTTTACACTAAATTACTTATCTGTTCACATAAGGGGCAAACCGGTCATTCTACATGGGACAGGGTTCAAAAATGTTATGAAACCCTCTGATAAGGACCAAAAATGCAAAAGGATTCCTTTTTGGACGTAAATGAAAAGAACAGCTAAACACAGGGACTAAAAATTTAGTCTATTTTTTGGTATGCATTTTTAAAACGTGGGTAAACACAGTAAGGATCAATGTCTAGTGTTGCTTTGTTTATATTTTGTGCATTTTCATGTTTTTTGTCCACTTTTCTTTAACCTTTTCATTTGGTGAAATCTAATTGCAGAGAAACTATCGATTCTTCTTCATGTTTGTGTTCTCCACAACACTACTTTGCATATATGTGTTCAGCTTCTGTTGGATCTACATTAAGAGAATCATGGATTCAGAAGACATAACATTATGGAAAGCAATGATCAAAACCCCTGCATCCATTGTCTTAATCGTCTACACTTTCATATCAGTCTGGTTCGTTGGTGGCCTTACTGCCTTCCATTTATATCTCATCAGCACAAATCAGGTCATCAACAATTTTCATTATTTATTTTTTTCCACTAAATGCAACAAATAGAAATTTACTTTCATCTATCCAATTGTATCCTTTTTTTTATGCTGATGTTTTCAATCTATCTTTATAGACAACATACGAGAACTTCAGATATCGGTATGACAGGAGAGCAAACCCCTACAACAAAGGAGTCTTGGAAAATTTTGGAGAAATCTTTTGCACAAGCATCCCTGATTCCAAGAACAAATTCCGTGCATACGTCCCAAAAGAACCCGGTCTCGGTGGCCGATCGGTTGGCGGCGGTTTTGTGTCCCCCAACATGGGGAAGGCGGTGGAGGACATTGAAATGGGGCGGAAGGCGGTGTGGGGTGATGGTGGTGCCGGAGTGGATAGCCAACTTAGTGACAATGAAGGCTTGAATATTAAAGATGGTGGAATCGGAGAAATGTCGCCGGAGATAAGAACACAAGTTGATGAGGGCGATCGTGCGAATATTATACACGCAAGGCGGTCGAGTTGGGGGAGGAAGAGTGGGAGCTGGGAAATGTCGCCGGAAGTTCTTGCGTTGGCGGCAAGAGTCGGAGGCGGTGGCGGCGGCAGTACTAGCGGTCCGGCGGCGGTGAAGTTGTGAGTGGTAGGTTGGTTGATTAGTAGTGCTTGGTGGTAGATAGGATTTGGTGGTGATGTTTGGGTTGACACGGTGGTTTTATTGGTGTGGTTTTGTGAGTTGCGGGATGGGATCATGTGTAAAATTAGTTGGTGATATTTGGTTTTTTTTTTTTTTTTTTTTTTTTTTTTTTTTTTAAATCATGTCTTTTTGAAGTTTTTTTCTTGTACATTATTTGGTTTAAAACTCGTGGTTGAGCTCATTTCTTGTCAAGTGTTAACAATGGAATTGGATTTGGTGTTTATGAAGCAAGTTTTGGGTTTGTTAAATCATTCAATCAAATGTGACGTTGTCTGAATATCAAGGACAACTGAGTTCTGTTACAAATACAGGCATTCGCATTTTCTAATGCAATTAGGTGGATTAAGCGGTCTGTTAGTAAACAAATTGGACAAATTAGGTGGATTAAATGATCTTTTAAATTTGCAGAATTCTATAAAATCACCAAATAATGTTATTTTTAAGGAAAAAAAAATCCAAAATTAGAATATATTTTTAACAGGTTTAGCATAGGGATGAGCAACGGGCCGGACCCGGATTGTACCGACCCGAAGACCGAAAACCGTTAATTATCTTAACCGGAAACCAAACTGGTTTCGGGTGTATCGGGTTCCGTTTCGGTCCGATCCGGTTTTGGGTACCAAGCTAGGTTTTGGACCGAATTGGACTTTGGGAGTGTTCGATACGGTTTGAGTCCGGTCCGGTCATGTTCCTATTCTCATTCCTAGTCCATATATATATATATATATATATATATATATATATATATATATATATATATATATATATATATATATATATATATATATATAGAGAGAGAGAGAGAGAGAGAGAGAGAGAGAGAGAGAGAGAGAGAGAGAGAGAGAGAGAGAGAGAGAGAGAGAGAGAGAGAGAGAGAGAGAGAGGTTCAGGTTCATTTGAGATCATTGTAATTTTGTGAGATCGTGAGACCAAATCTAAAAATAATTTTAAAATGCAAAATAAATGGAAAAATCCAAAAAAAAAATTTTAAAATATTATTTTCGGAACTCGAATTAACTAAAAAAAAATAAAAATCCCGTTTTTTTTTTTTTAAAATACGAGAAATATTCTAATAGAATATTACACTGACATATTCTAAAAAATAATTTTAAAATGCAAAATAAATGGAAAAATCTAAAAATTCTTTTTTTAAATATTATTTTCAGAATTTGAATTAACTAAAAAAATAAAAAAAATCTCATTTTTTGTTTTGAAAAATATGTGAAATATTCTAATAGAAAATTACACTGTACATATTCTAAAAAATAATTTTAAAATGCAAAATAAATAGAAAAATCCAAAAAATCTTTTTTAAATATTATTTTTGGAATTTGAATTAACTAAAAAAATAAAATAAAATAAAAATCCCGTATTTTTTTTAAAATACGTGAAATATTCTAATAGAATATTACAATAACATATTCTAAAAAATAATTTTAAAATGCAAAATAAATGGAAAAATTAATTTTTTTTTAAATATTATTTTCGGAATTTGAATTAACTAAAAAAGATAAAAAAAATAAAAAAAAAAATCTCATTTTTTTTTGAAAATTACGTGAAATATTCTAATAGAATATTACACTGTACATATTCTAAAACATAATTTTAAAATGCAAAATGAATGGAAAAATCCAAAAAAAAAATTTTTAAATATTATTTTCGGAACTTGAATTAACTAAAAAAAATAAAAATAAAATAAAAAAATACGTCTCACGGTCTCACAAAATTAGGCCGTCTCACATGAACCTACCCTATATATATATATATATATATATATATATATATATATATATATATATATATATATATATATATATATATATATATATATATAATCATTCTCAGCAACTCATTTATTTTTACCGTAAAAGAGTCTATCGTACCGGCTAAGTAGGTACCCAACAATCCTACTTTCATTTAAACCATTACACCAGTCGATTGTATCCTCCATTCATCAACAAAATTGAATTTCTCCCCAAATCAATTCCCCCAATCGACTGGGTGATCGGGATATACTGATAAAGGTAAACCCAGACGATTACGTGTTGATACGCCCTTCCGATTCATCGAAGCTGTCATGTGTATTTGATTCCTTTTCTGTCGATTGAAACGAACCAGGAAAACGAAGAAAAGAGAGAAGAGCTTTTACCGAGAAACCCACCATTAGAGCCACTCCTTCGTTGATCGAGTACCGGAACAAACCATATCCATGGCCACCACTTTAGACCTCCCTTACACAACCTCCATCACAAGCAGAAGAAAACACCTACTGATGCTCTTCATCTTCTCCATCAAAGAACACCTGCAACAAATAAAAGGAACATAAAAAAATTGTTGTCGTGCTCTTTGCCCTCTTGCCGAGACTCGAGACCTATCTATCCTTGCTCATCGAGAAACTGGAAATAGTCTTCGGTTTTGCATCATCACCGAGTCCACCTCTCCACCTTCTCCCTTTCCATCGATACTCGAACCCATGCCTCTAGCCGAGACTACCTAAAAACATTAAACAACCTGTCGCCACCTCCTTCGAACAACCATCACTACCTATCAACTACTTCTTCCGAGCCAAGAACGAAGTTACTGTTCATCTTCTTCACCTAGTCCGAACCTGCAACAAATCGAATCAGTGAAGTCTTGCTTAAAAAAGAATATGATGGCAAGATTGCAGAGGTGTGGTCATGTGGTGTAACATTATATGGCATGCTTGTTGGAGCTTACCCTTTTGAAGACCCTGATGAACCTAAGAATTTCCGCAAGACTATACAATGAATTCTGAATGTCCAATACTCGATTCCATCTTATGTTCATATTTCCACCGAGTGTCGCCATTTAATCTCCAAAATCTTTGTTGCTGATCCTGCTAAGCGGATAACACTTGATGAGATAAGAAACCATGAATGATTTTTGAAGAACTTGCCTGCAGAATTAGCAAAAGAAAATGCAATGGATCAATTTGGTGAGCCTGATCAACCGATGCAAAGTGTTGATGAAATTATGCAAATAATTGCAGAAGCTACAATTCCTCCGGTTGGAGCTAATAATTTGAATCGCTATTCACTTATGAATAAAAAGTATGATTAATTTTTTTATAGTTCAAGTATCATTCATATACGAATATAACATATAATAAACTCATTACAGTTTACATTAGCTCTTGTCACATGTTATAGTCACATATGAATAAAACGTGTATTAGTTTTCCTCACAAGTTATATTCATATATGATGAACACATTTATCATAATTTTTTTACGGTTCATTTGTTATTCATATATGAATAAATAGTATGTTAATATAATTTTGTTACAATTCATTTGTATTTCATATATGAATAAGTAGTTCAAATTTTCAAAACACTTCGTCTTATATTATGTAACGATTGTCTTCCGAGGTATAAATTTATTTGGATTCTCAAGTTTTATTTTGGGCTATAGTAGAATTGTATATGGGATTGGGCCTCTTTGTTTTGGGCCGAGCCATAGTCTGCCCATAAGCCGTACGCAGGGCGTAAACCCGTTGTACGCTGGGCGTAGCGATTTAATGAAACGCGGGGAGGAGAGGCGTACGCGCAACGTTCCATATGGTACGCTCAGCGTACGCGGCCAGAGGAAAAACCCTAATTTTAGGGGTTTAAGGCTATATAAACCCCATTATAGCCTCCTTCCCTGTTATCCCATCAGCCTCCCCACTCTCAAGAAAACCCTAAATCGTTCTTATCCTCTCTTTGTGTGTGAAGAAGTTTTTGTGAGTGTTTCAAGGAAAGAAAGTAGTGAAGAAGGAAGGGAAGAAGTTGGAGAAGAAGCTTGAGCTCAAGGATCTGGACTTAGCACCCTCTTGGTCAGCAAAGGAAGGTATAAAGTTCTGAACTTTCTGATGGGTTTTAGCCAAAAGAACATCCTATGTGCTCATGTAAACCCTAATGCTTGGATCTAGGTTTCTCTATTGTACATGCAATGTATCCAAGACTTACAATCTTAGATCTAACATATTATAAACTGAAATTAGGGTTTAGAGAATTACCTTTGATTGTTATATAGCAATAACAATCACAAATCCTCCTTGTAATGACTTTAGAAAGCTTAGAGTCACAATTGTCACTCCTCTAATGGCTCACAAACACCAAGAGCAAGAGGATGAAGAATAAGGAGAGAGGAGGCTGCCCAAAATGTCCAGAAACCCTAGTGGAACTCTTTTTCATGTTTTTGGGGCTTAAGGGTACTATATATACATGTATGATATTAGGGTTTTCAACTAGGAAACCCTAATTTGACTGCTTAAGCCCTAAGCAGCCCATGAACCCTTTTAGAATATCCCTTGGACAATTTCTAATAAGTTTTCCCCATATAATTCGTCCAACCTATTATTCCAAGGTGATCCATCGCCCAAATGCAATTATCTTATAATTACAGTTCCAGTTCCTTAAGTTTAATTAATCTCTTTTAGCCACAAAATTAATTATCAATTAATTCTTGACTAATATTAATTAAACAATATGATTTCTCCTTTAATATATTATTCTCATAATATATTAATTAATCATAATTAATTCTTTCTCTCCATAATTCATCCTATCAAGTTGCTTTGGTGAAGGCAACCCAAAATGACCATGCACCATCGGGTCAAGTACATACCAAAATAGTTATGGACTTAGACACTAATCCAACAGTCTCCCACTTGGATAAGTCTAATAACTATTTTGCATATGACTTCAGATCTTGATCTGAAATCGTAGCTTTCAAAAACCGCTATTAACTCTGATCTTATCAGAAACGCGTGTCCTTTAGATAAGGGATCATATATTCCTCCATTCTAGATATCATATAGATGTGAGACATGGATTGAAATCAGTCTCTCAGTCTATATGTTGTTTCCCGATTTCCGATTTATGATGAATGACAACAGACTACAATTGAATACATCAAATTAGTCCCGACTTGGCCAAGCGCTTAGGGTGTCATCACTAAATCATCGTGGGGCCCAAAGATATTGCTTTCATCCTACTTTGGATAAAAGGAACGGATAAACTTTGATTCAATGCTTGCTTGTACTCACTCACCGAATGTAACAATCGGTAAAAATAGGAACGATCGTACGATGCTATGTTTTGATTATTAAACAATATGAGTATTTTATCAAGAATGGTTGAAAGAATTTAACCTCTTTTATTTAAATAAGTTCTTGTGAAATATAAAACAAGTAACTAATGATAATTTCGTTATGATGTATGACTACGAACCATCACCGGTTTGTGAAATTAGCATATAACATCATTTAAACGCAACAAACTTAATTTTTGTATCAACATGTCTCTAGTTGATAAGTAAGTTAGGTTCTATGTAAAACGTTTGCTTAATAGATGTGAAGGATCTAAATTTGACAAATATACGAACCAAAGTGACAAAACGTGTTTAACGATATGGTTAACCGGTTAAATGTCACGAAATTATACATTGCTCAATAAATTTTATATTTAAATAAATTAAAATATAAAATGAATTATTATAAGGTATAATTAAAATGTATTTAGGTGTTTTTGAATAAAAAGAATAAAACATAAACATTAAAGTTCAAATACACAAAAACTACATTGTTATTTTATACTAAGTATACATGTATGTATTTGTATATATGTATTATTATCTAGTGAATGACTAGTTATGAGTCATGAATTAAAGTGATTTCATGTAAGTTTTATGATGTCTAAATCAATTAAGATAAGAGAATTGGTGGAGATAAGTGCCAACTTAACTAATAAGTGCTTTATCACTTAAGACATTTTACTAAGAATGCTTATTAATCCCTCTTCTAATTTTCGAGATTAAGACATTCCCTCTCCTTAACTAGAACTCCTAACTAACTAAATAACTAGTAGTTAGTTAGTTAACTAACTCTATCTCTAAACAACCACCCAAGCAAGTGGCTAGACAAGATCACATCACTTAAACTCACATCCCATCACAAGCTAGTCTAGGTTTTGTCCCCTTATCCTCTTCCACTCTTTTCTCCTTCATAATCACGAAATTTCATCTTCATTTTACCCTCATTTGACCAGCAAATACTCCAGGGAATTACTCTCAACCTTCATCTCATTTTCAAGCACAAGAACTTCCTTCCAAAGCCATCAAAACCATGAACTAAAGGGCTGCTGTCCCTTTTGTGTTTCAGCCACCATTTCACCCATCTACACCTTCCTTTTGCTTGATATTTTTATCACCAAATACCCCTGGAAGTTACTTGTTATGATACTCAAAAGTATTGATTCAAAACAGTGAGTAAACTACCCTTTTTCTTGCTCTTTTGCTGTGAAATTTCGTGACAGCAACATAGCCAAAAGAGTGGCTGTTTTGGAGCATCAAACCAACAACCAAAAGTTCATCTTCAACCTTCCATTATTCAAGTATTCACATAAGGTGAGTTCATACCCCTACATTTTCATGTTTTCTTCAAGTTTTAAGGGGGGGAATACAAGTTAGAACACTAAACATAACTTAAAGTTAAATGACAGCTTTTTACAGAAAAGTTGAGTCCTGTTCACGGACTGTTTTGACCATATTAAACTTAATATCTTTCAAAACTGTACAATATGAAAATAGTTCAAGTTTATACCTTTCTAATGACTACTCGCACGCGTTCATACGATTTTTCTACAATTTATGGCGATTTTTATAAAACTGCCTGTCATTTCAGAAGTGATTTCGGACCAGTCTGTGAAGATGTTCATTTTCACACTAGTTTGAGACCACTAAAAATCATAATAAAAATTAGGAACAAAGTAGACTCATTTTATAAACTCTCAGAGGTGACGGATTCAGTTTTTGACTTACGAGGATTTTTCTATGAGTTTTCTAAAAACAAGGACAGTAAAGGGTAAAACTGTCAAAAGTGGTTTATAGGTTTATTAACACCTTCTAACATTTTTGAGAAATGTTTATACATTAAGGAAGTTAAAACACAATCATTTAAATATGTTTAATTACCATTTTTACAAAAGTAATAAGTACAAAAAGGTCTTTAGTATCAAACTTAAGGATTATTTCATGCAAAGTTTCTAATAAAAACGTAAGAATATGAACAACAATTACGAAACATACCAAATCATCTTTTAAAATTTATACATATATATAACCATATACATATATATATATATGTTTTGTTTACAAACTTGTCTTCTACATCAAAAATTACACTTTTCATAACAAGTGAACATTTTACTAGGGATTACTATGCAAACAAGACACACTTTTAGAAAACTATAATAGGTATAGTTTTACGAACAAATTTCTAACTCTTATGTACTAGAAACATGAATTTCAAGAAGTTTACTTTCGTATACAAGAACAAACGTAACATTTTAACAAGTAGATCTGTTTTTATACCACGGTTTTGTGAGACACTAACTTCATGTACGTTCGAGTACACATTTCAAGTCCTGTATTATATACCAGAATCCCTTGGAGGGGGAGCATGGTGTTTGTGTATAGATCTATACGGGCTTGACAACCCGCGCCCTGACTGTTAGCTGCAGTCCACCGTTTGGGGTGACAAACGTCATAACATTCCAATGCCTGAAGAACGTTGTGTATAGGCATTCCGAGTCAATAGTATGGTTATAAAACTCACAAGGGGTATTAAAAACACATTGATTTACGAGGTTTTCAAACATATTGGTTATTTTACACTTACATACATTTTTAGAAACAAACATTGGTCTTGAGAGAAGGCTACTTTTATACTAGTAGAAAATATAGGATTTTCTAGAAACAAACAAACAAGGACAAAACATTTCATTTCATACAAACATTTTCATTTAATACTTATGAATCTCACCAGCTTAAATGCTGATCTACTCTTTCAAAATTACTTGTATGTCCCAGGGATTCAGTAATTTCAGGTACTAATATGCTTTTGAAGAAGGGATGCTGCGGCGCCAGTTTAAATCTCATATTTTGACATCATATTGTAATTGGTTTTGAACATGTAACTTTTGAAAAATGTAAACTTTCAATTATATATATGATGGTTGTATTGCTTTCTTTACTATGTATTCATTTGTTACGTTACCACATGAAGTCATCCGCCCCCGAACGTTTCCGCCGTTCAGGTTTGGGGGTGTGACACCGAATCACACACAACAATATGTTTTATGACACCAAGTTACTGGTGCGTTTACATATTATCAATGTGTAACCGACTCGCAAGATACAACTCACACATCTCGGTTTCAAGAATATAAGATGTTATCATCTCACCAATCACTCGTGATAAAATCCATGAAGTGATCCAAGTGAGCGTGGGTTTAATCCAATGCTCAAATCATATTCATAAGCACTCATGAACGTTGCAGCAAACATTTGCTTATGTCTAATACACTTTAGACAATCCACACACCAATTCACGACAGTCTTCATTCATACCTACTTCCAACATATGAACGACAGTGGTCCGTTCGAATAATTTGATTGTTCTGATTCAATTTAATTATTCAGGAAGTCAAAACATGCAAAGTGAAACACAAGAATAATACTAATCCCATATGGCCCCAAACTCTGCGTATAAATAAAACATTTTATTTAATCACCATATTGATTACTCATTATCTGTTGTTTCGGGTAATCAACTTCTTACTTGAATTATAACAACAATTGTCCCATGTTCTTAGCATGCACACAATGTTTACCTATGGTCCTTACTTTGTTAAATAGATCAAATGAACACATTTCCAATCATACTCCTTTCACAACTCCCAATCCTTATCATAAGTATAAGAATATCAAATTCTTGCCACTTATAGAATATGATAGATTCTAACATTTTATGCAATGATCCTTTCATAAATTCATAGCTCAAAATCATCAAGACTTGGCCATTCTCTATCAAAAGCAATTCTATAGATATGATGTCTCTCATTCAAAGTATATTCCTTTGAACATCCTTCTTGCATAAAAGTTTCTAATCTAGACATAGATTCTTAATATCCAACTCCCAATATGGAAACATTTCCATATTTTGTCATATGACAACTTATTCTTAATAGAATCTTATCTATTCATAATAATTTTGATATGGTCCATCCAATACCATACTTCCAACTACTCACAAGCGACCAATCCTCAGCGAGCTTTGGATCGCACTTTGATAGTTGTTTAATTATTTTAGTCAAAACCAATTCTAGTCATTTTTCCCTCTAAATGCGCTAGATATTTGGAAAATTTTAGAATGGTCAAATATAATAGCACTAGCAATCAATCCTATACCCGAAGCGTATGGGATATGATGCATAATGTCTTACATAAAGATATGATACTTTATCAATCTTCTGCCACAATATTTAATGTGCCACGTTCTCACAATTCGAGCAATGCCATAACACTATGTATCCTTGACTAAATTTATTAACATTCCACAACCTAAGCCTTTAAATTTGAAATGAAGCATAATATTCTCTCCCTTAATTATAGCAAAACAACTATTCAACCCTTACGACTTTGCAAAGTATAACTCTTGTTTTTCTATAATTAATATTGCTAACTTGCAATACTTGTTTTAATAATCATACAAGCACAACATTTATGCTCCCACTATCATGATGATTATTAACAAATAAGCATAACACTTATGCTCCCACTAGCTTTGACATGATAATCCTTTATCTAAGCTTCTTAAACTTATACACCTTTGCCTTAGATAGCTCGTATGTGTGTCTAAACAATTCAGACTAATTGCCAAATCTCACAATTCAAATTATGGAAAGGGATACCGTAACCATAATCGAATTCGAGATTACAGTTTCACAATCCCTATCTTCTTAAAATCTCTCTTAGTGAAAGCATTTCCTCACAGTCATTTTCATGAAGGAGGGAATCTTATGACACTTAGATTTTAATGGTGTGTGTGTTCCTATCCATGCGAATTTTCCCAAAACCAAAGTTTGCGACAAATCCAAACTCATATGGACCGAACTTTCTTAATCTTGATTTCTTGCCTTATGGTAACACGAGTGCCCATCATGTCTTCAAAGTAGCTAAGCAGCTCATGCTTTCTTATCAATGTACTTTTTCATTGATCAAGGTCCTTGACTTTTATGCATTCAAATGAGAACTCATAGAACTCACATGCATAATTAACTCAATTGGAATGGCACAGAAATAAGATAATGTCAGCACGATAGGTTGTAAACATCAAGTCGTGTGCTAGTAATGATTGATAAGGTTTATTCTTGATTAGTTCTTGAAACCTTTCAAGACCATTAAGACTCCCACTGACTCCTTGACATATAAGATTCTCTTGTCAACAAACATTTCTTGACAAACAAATATTCAAGAGTTAGTGTAGCTTTTGTCAAGACAAAACACTTCACAAAATTGGTTCTAGTTGGTCTTTGTCTTATCCAAGACATCACAACCTTCTTAAGACTTGTCACTCAATGTCACAATCTTAACTCTAAGACTTGTTTTGGAACGAAGTATGATTGACTTCTTGATTTAACCATTTCTTCAATTCTTGATTCCTCTTCTCAGACATACAATTGCATCGAGACTCACTTAGAGGATCAATTGAGATATGGTTCTTAATCATTAAGACTTATCATAAAACATAATAAAAGTACTCTCCCTTCTTCTTAGAATAGAGAAACTTTTGTCTTTCTGTCTATTTGATTCTTTTTATTCGTTCTGCTATTGATTGAAACTCTTTCAATCAAATGAGAATTACACTTAATCTCATAAGTATAATCATATTTACTTAACCTTAGTAAATCATGACGAATATCTTTGTTACTCTTGTGGTGGACTTGATCAACACACAACCTTGTGTACTCGATCTCCTAGTCCTTCACTTGACACTTTGTCAATGAATTAGTCTAATTTCCAAATATGAAATTTCTGATTCATCATGCAACCAAGTTGTATGATTCCAAGTTTCTATCCATTTAAAACTTGGGCGATGAGAAACTTTCCCTATTTGGTAAATTCTTGACCTTTCCACAAATAACATAATTAAGAATCAAATCCATTATTGCTAATAATAGAAACTTAAAAACATCAATTTTTCGTACACGCCATTGCAAGGATAAATAAATAATATAAAATCAAATTTTATCTTATTGCGGAAAAAATTTGTCCTTACAATGCAATTTAATTGAAAAACTATGTTAATACATATTTCTTAGCAATCTTATTCTAACTCCAAGTAGTAGCTCAAGATTCTAATCTTCAAGTAATGCGATCGAAATCCATTTCTTCACGATTAGATTCCGCTCACTTCTTCCCTTAAGCTTCCTTTCTTTTCTTTGATCCTACAAAACATCGAAATGCAATCTTATCACATCATGTATTAAGAATCTAGAATAGGAACTTAAAAGAGTTAGTTAATGGAATTTACCTAAAGTAGAGCCATACGTTTTGACTCTCCCATCTCTTAGATCTCTTAGGTAAATAGGGCAGCTTCGTCTCCAATGCCCCTTCTCTTGGCAATAAAAGCAAATTGACTATTTTGGAACAGCACATGGAACTACTTCTGACTTTGCCTTTCTCTTATGATCAAACTTTTCGATCATGGCATGCCTTTCGTTGCCATTGCCTATATCCATAGAGGTCTGGAAGGCAGATCCACCAATCAACTTTGCTTTTCCAGTGCGCCAAATCATTGCTGATTCAGCAGCAATAAGCATATAGGTGAGATCGATGAGGGTTACATCGTGGTTCATCATATAGTACTCTCTTACGAACTCACTATATGAGTCAGGAAGTGACTAAAGAATCCAATCAACAGCCAGCTCCTCACAGACAACAGATCCAACATTCTTAACCTATTAATGTGTGACTTCATCTCTAGGACGTGTGCACACACTGACTTTCCTTCTACATGTTTTCTAGCCAAAAGGGCTTGAGTGAGTTTGAATTTTTCAATCTTATGAACTCGTGGGTTAGGGAGAACAGTAGGAGGAGGTGGAGGAAGTGAAGCATGATCTCGTTTTCCTCGATCGAATCGTGGAATATCATCTTCATGTGAAAAGCTTATTCCACGGGATTTGGGAAGACCATAGTTGTCATACTTTGACATCTACAAAACGGGAGAAAAATTAAATTCAAGTTAGTTGATTGATTGAGTCCTTAATAAATCACCCAAATGAGATATTAAGGCTAGGACCCAACACAATACTCTATAACCTAGAAAAGGGATGCCGTAATCTAGTTGCAAAATATTTGAAGGTAAGTGAATGACGATTCACTAATTTCCACCATAAAAAACGAAAAAAGAAATTTAAGTTTTAAATCTATTGAAAATTCCTAGATCTTTTGAGATTCATTGAACTCTTCAATGGCATGTTTAAATCTCGATATGCCCCTTTAGTTTGTGACTGGGATACCGAGGATCACAAAGCGGGTGTGAATAACCATGCAGACTTACATGGTGCCCCCACATGTTACACTCACCTATTCGATGTGCCGGTTAACCACACACGCTCTACTGAACTATGACAAACATTGAGTCACCCATTGCTACCTTTGCTTAGAACCATTTAGTATGCCGGTTAACCACACACGCTCCACTAACGTCTTCGCAAGGGCACAAAGTGTAATTTCATGGAATTGCATCAATTCACTTTTGCCTAAAGTAAATAAGATTGGGAATTTGTAAAAGCATTTAGTTACTTTTGTACTTCATTATGCTTATAATGGAAGGTTTCTGTCCTATCCTACCCGTTTGGCTAACGACCTTCAACTAGTCAAGAGTGCGGTGGGTAAGAGTGGGTACCCATTCAATCGCCATTTTATAGGCAATTTCCTTAAACACCCCTTATAGACCAGCTTCGTGAATAGGCCTACTAACTGTAAGACTGACTTTTACTCATATATATATATATATATATATATATATATATATATATATATATATATATTAGACTTTTAATGTTATATATCGTATAGGGTGTATTTTACACTTTTAAAATACTAGGTGGTCAAATTTAATAATTATACACTTTAATTAATTAATAAAACCAAAAGGGTGTGATTTGAACTTTTCAAAACAATACTAGGGTGTTAGAATTTAACATTTCTAAATTAAACTTTTAATCAACTTTTAAATTCCAAAACTTGAGGGCAAGTTTTGAAACATTTCAAAACATTAGGGTTTCAACTATTTAAATTTCAAAACAAAACCTTTAAGTTCAAATTTAAACCATAAAACTTACATGGGCACAAATGAAACTTTTTCACAACAAAAGGATCAAATAACAAATAATAGAAATTAAACAATTAATTTTGTCATTATCTATATTTGACCTAATTTCAATTTCTTGCAAGATAAGTTACCCAATTAATACAAATAATCAATCTTCAATCATATAAGGAAGTTATTATCTAATCAATTGGTAATTATCTTATGTTTTGGCAAGGATAATCTTTTAGAAACATTAAAAATCGTATTTTATAAGTTTAAAATGAATATGGTAATTATCCTTAAGAAAAACATCAATAAAATCCGAAATTCCCTCTGTCGGACGCTCTGACTCGCTGAGTCACACATTGGAACTCACCGAGTAGGGCAGACTCGCCGAGTCCATGTAGTGACTCGTCGAGTCATTTTGAACAGAAGGCCATAATTTGATTTTCAGTTAATAATTCAACATAGCATCACATACAACAGAAACCAATCAAGGCTCTAATACCACTGATGGGTTTTAGCCAAAAGAACATCCTATGTGCTCATGCAAACCTTAATGCTTGGATCTAGGTTTCTCTATTGTACATGCAATGTATCCAAGACTTACAATCTTAGATCTAACATATTATAAATTGAAATTAGGGTTTAGAGAATTACCTTTGATTGTTATATAGCAATAACAATTACAAATCCTCCTTGTAATGACTTTAGAAAGTTTAGAGTCACAATTGTCACTCCTCTAATGGCTCATAAACACCAAGAGCAAGAGGATGAAGAATAAGGAGAGAGGAGGCTGCCCAAAACGTCCAGAAACCCTGGTGGAACTCTTTTTCACGTTTTTGGGGCTTAAGGGTACTATATATACATGTAGGCTATTAGGGTTTTCAACTAGGAAACCCTAATTTAACTGCTTAAGCGCTAAGCAGCCCATTGACTCTTTTAGAATATCCCTTGGACGATTTCTAATGGGTTTCCCCATAGAATTCTCCCAACCTATTATTCCAAGGTGATCCATAGCCTAAATGCAATTATCTTATAATTACAGTTCCAGTCCCTTAAGTTTAATTAATCTCTTTTAGCCACAAAATTAATTATCAATTAATTTTTGACTAATATTAATTAAGCAATATGATTTCTCCTTTAATATATTATTCTCATAATATATTAATTAATCATAATTAATCCTTTCGCTCCATAATTCATCATATCAAGTTGCTTTGATGAAGGCAACCCAAAAGGACCATGCACCATCGGGTCAAGTACATACGAAAATAGTTATGGACTTAGACACTAATCTAACACTTTCTTCCTCTTTCCTTCTAGATCTAGGTTATGGAAGTTTGGACCTTTTTAAGTCCAAAGGTTGAGTCTTGATTTTGTAAGTCGGTTTTGGAGCTTGGTTTGCCATCCTTAAGGCTCAGAAACATCTTCCTAGCAATAAAGTTGCAATCTTTGTGGCTTGTATGGAACCATGCATGAAATCTAGTTAGCTCCATGGAAGTAGAATGTTATTTATGGAAGCTTGAGCCTTTATGAGACTTGTAAGCCATCAAGTAGGCAACTTTATGGCTTAAGACATGGAACAAGCTTAGGATCTGGATTTGTAGCTTCTGAATCAGATTATTAAGCACTTAATGAGATTTTGGATTTATAGGGCTATACGTTGGGCGTACAAGGAGGTACGCGCTGCGTACAAGCCAGCAGCCAGTACGCTCAGCGTACCTTGGTGTACGCCCCACGTACGCTGCAATTTTGGGCTTTGAGTGTTTTGGGCCTCGGTGTGGGCTGAGTTTCAGACTTAGGGTCCTTGGGCCTTAATGGTCCATCAGAATTCAGTTACTAAGGACCAAGGATTTAGTATTGGACTTGAGTAAGTCCCAATAAAGGGCTTTGGGCCCAATATAGCAAGTTGGGCCATTAATGGGCCAATAGTAAGCTTGGAAAGTCTATCTTGTTGTTGGATCTCCAGAAGTTAGATTATGGGCAAGGATTATTGTGGGCTGATAGGGCCCATATGAGGACATAGGCCCAATTTAGGAAAATTGGGCCATTAGTGGGCCTATAGTGGGGCCATGGATGGACTTGGAAGGAATTGAGGGTTTGGGACATGTTGTGACCCATGCCATAGCAGGGGTAAAATGGTCATTTTACCTATAGGAGAATCCCTATTCTTATTTAGTATTTTATTTCCTTGATAGCCGGGAAGCAGTCGGAGCAGCAGTTAAGTATTTCTCGTTCAGGAGTTCAGCCGTCAGCATCACAAGGTGAGTTTCCTTCCAGTAGGAACGGGTCTAAGGCCACAATGCCGACCTGTTTAACTAGCAGTAGTTTCTGAACTTCGGTCCGATGCAGTAGTTAGAATGTTTGATGCCTTCGTGGCTCAAACAGGGTTTATGTGTTATGTATTCCGGGCTACGGCCCGATGCAGTATGCAGTTTATGTGTTCATGCTAGTTGATATGTTTATTCTATGCTATGTTATGCTCAGTCAGTTTCTGGACTTCGGTCCGATACAGTTAGTTTTGGACTTCGGTCCGATGCAGAGGACAAGGTCCCAGTCAGTTTCCGGACATCGGTCCGATGTAGTTAGTTACAGACTTTGGTCAGATGCAGGGGACAAGGTCCCAGTCAGTTCTGGACTTCGGTCCGATGCAGTTTCTGGACTTCTGTCCGATGCAGAGGGCAAGGCCCTGGTTAGTTCCGGACTTCAGTCCGATGCAGTTTCCGGATTTCGGTCCGATGCAGTGGGCAAGGCCCAGTATGTGTTTATATGTTATTGTATGGTATGTGGTAGTTTGGGGGAGCTCACTAAGCTTCGTGCTTACAGTTTCAGTTTTGGTTTCAGGTACTTCTGCAAGTAAAGGGAAGAGCTCGGGATGATGGCATCGCACACACCACAGCTTTAGTGTCCTGGGAGTTGATTTAGCTCTTCATTGATATGATTTGATTCAGTCTTGATACATTTTTCTTGTGATACTTGTTATGGTTTTGAGATATTGACGTATGGGTTTTATTTTATGGTATTAATATCATGATTTTAGTAATGATTAAACAAAAACTTTTGGGTCGTATTTTGGGATGTTACATATTAACATACTGCTTATTCATATATGAATAACAAATGTACTTTTACAAAAATACGATAAATGTTTTATTCATATATGAATATAACATATAGCAACAACTAATACATGTTTTATTTGTATATAAATATAACATGTGATGAAATATGATGTAAAAAATATATTTTAGATAAGAAAACTTTATTACGTGTTATATTAAATCGAAACATACCTGAAGATCCAACACCCTTGGCTTTGTTCTTCTTGAGATCCTACAGATATTTAAGGCAACTACATTTCTAATGGTCATTTTCATGGCAGTAGTAGCATATGGCTTCTTGAGGGTCATTCATAGGCGGTATGTCAGAAAAGTCCTTCTTAGGGATGGAATTAGAAGCACCAACTTTCCTTTTTCCATTTTCCTTAACATTGGAATGAAAGGACCTATTTCTCTTTACACCACCTTCCCTAATATCTAGAATAGGAGTGGTTGAGTTCCTTTGGTGGAACAACACTTTCTTCAGTAGTCTTGAGCATTCCATGTAACTCCATAATACTACTCTCTAAACCATCCATATAGTAGTTCATAGTAAGATGCTTGCATGTACTAGTGAAAGAGTTAATAATGACATCAATAACCAACTTTTGAGTGAATTGGAAGCCAATAATTTTTAGTCTGTCACAATACCTGTAACGACCCAAATTTCGCGTCCAAAAATTTTCTTTTTAAATCAATACTTTAGAAAACGATTGTAATTAAAACACTGTCTGGTCAAACCCTTTCATAACATACATTGTGTCTGAAAATCGAAACATGAAAACAATCAACTATCAGAGTACAAAATCCCAGAATGACTCATGGTGCGGAAATAAGGTGCGTGTATGATGTGCCACTACCGCGCCAGCTCCTTCCCCCTTGCAGAAGAGGTACCTGAAACAAAACTGTAAACCGTAAGCACGAAGCTTAGTAAATTCCCCCATAATACTACATACCATACAAACATACAATGGACAGCTAGGCGATACGGGCCTCGCTCACACTCATGAAGATACGGGCCTCGCCCACACTCCGCTAGCTGGGAGATACGGGCCTCGCCCACACTCTGCTATCTGGGAGATACGGGCCTCGCCCACACTCCCTTAACTGAGAGATACGGGCCTCGCCCACACTCTGCTATCTGAGAGATACGGGCCTCGCCCACACTCCACTATCAGATAGATACAGGCCTCGCCCACACTCAGCTGCTAAACCATAACATACAAGTAACACACAGACAACGAGTATAAACAATTCTATCATACTGGCATATATCATAATCAAACTCAACCATGAGATACAGACTCTACCCACACACCGACACTAACATATTGTCTATACGGGCCGGCCATGGTGCGTTAGACCCGTTACTACTAGAAGGAAACTCACCTCGAAAAGTAGCTACCAAAAGTCTGAATGCTAGACGTCTGGCTGCTGCACCGGTAATCCTCCAGCTACAAATCCATAAACATAGATTAGCCACTCATAAATAACCTTAGGTCAATTGAATGACCCACCCCTGGTCCAAGGTCAACTCCTTGGTCAAAGTCAACTTCCAGTTGACTGGACTCACCGAGTCGTGGCACAGACTCGCCGAGTCCTTCTCCTACTAACCCGGTCCTACTCGCCAAGTCCCTCTTCCCACTCACTGAGTCACCCTTAACTCACTACTCGGGACTATAGAACCGACTCGTGATCCGACTCGCCGAGTCCAAGAATAACTCTCCGAGTCCCCACGAGTAGATCTCCTGCTCACTTCCAAATCCTCACCAGAGCATCCCTTAAAAGGATTTGGGGTTTTGGGACTATTGCTACACGTTTAATTGCTAATTCCGAGTGCAGATACGAAGGGTTGGACCTTCAACACTTAAACCCCTCTTACTCAGTGAAAGTTCATATGACTCGCCGAGCTTGAAGAACAACTCGTCGAGTTCCAGGCAATCTTCATAGGACTCGCCGAGTTGTTTATCCAACTCGCTGAGTCTAAGACGATCTTCATAGAACTCGCCGAGTTCCACTTTGGGACTCGCCGAGTCCCTTCGAGCCACTTCCCATACAGAAATCTAAGATATGCAACGCTTCTAAACCATAGATCTATGCTCCTAGGGCACGCTTATCACGTAAAGTTGCAAACTTTACGTGCATGCATGGCCTTATAAGCTCAAGAAGGCAAATCCAAGCTCTTTAAGAGGTCATACACTCAATAGGGACCTCAATAACTCCAACCACAAAGACTTTACACTTCTAAGATGTCCATAAGGTCCCAATCTGAAGTCCTTTCAGAACATAGAGCATAAATACATGGAGTTTGAGGTTTTAGGGCTTGAAAACCACTAATTTGGGACAAAAAGGGGATCTAATGAACTAGTGGTCAAGGTAAGAACTTTTCTACCTGAATGGAAGCTTCTCACAGTGTAGATTCCGGATCTACCTCCCCTCCTTGCACACTTCAACCTCTTCCTTCTCCTTCTAAGATCTAAACCTTCTTCACAAAGCCAAAATCAATCTCAAGAACAATATGGGGGCTAGGGTTTCTTTCTACAGCTCTCTAGAAGTGTTAGGGACAAAGGAGGCCAATTTAGAGCATTTAAATAGGGTGCAAACACCCGGATTAGGGTTTTAGCCTAAACAGGGTCTACTCGCCGATTCCGGGGACCAACTCGCCGAGTCCAAAGTTCAGACCCCGCGCCTTATCTCGCTCCTACTCGGCGAGTTGGTCCTTCAACTCGCCGAGTCCAAAGCAAAAATGCACTATATTAAAACGTTAATCACAAGGAGTACGTACCTGAACCCAGGTGCTACAATACCCATTTAATTTTAGCACATGGGTACTCATGTAACTATTATTCTATTGCCTGCAACCTAGAATTGCTTGCATGACCTAGAATCTCTCAGTCTGAGCTTGCTCTTGAAACACGTCTTTGAGTTGATTGTTGTGACAACTCGAAATTTTCATTCTGAACAAACCATATCAAGCCAATAGAAGTTGGAACAGTTACAGAGAAATTCCAGACTTTGAGTATACTCTATGATATTAGAGTTCATTCCGGGAATAAAATATTTTCTGCCAAAAATCTCAGGACTATAAATAGAAATCTGAACAATATTCATTCATTAGTTACATTTCCATCTAGAGAAAAGCCATTTTCTCTCTCACGGATCTTTGGGTTTTCATCCCAAATCGTGAGTACCTCTCTCTAGTAGTGTTATATAGCTTATAATGTGTTTATAACATAGATATCATAGCTAAACAACTAGATTTAGGAGTTTACTCCCCAAGGTGTTCTTGGGCGGTAAACTCCCGAAACAATGCCTACCCTTTCCCCCGTGATATGTTACTACGTTAGGCTTTTATATAGGTGTAATTGGGACAAGAAAACCACAATGAAACACCAAAGTTTGGGTGTTCACGGCCCAAGAAGATCTTGGACCGCAAACTCCAAAAACATGGACCAAAGAGTGCTTTTGGCACTCCTAAAGTCTTGGAAAATTACCTAGGTTTACTCCTACATAAATCAAGGACTTTAAATAATCAAAAACCCCTCTCAAAGAGAGATTACGGCCCTAATATTGTGCTTGGGCCGTAAACATGAAAGAAGGGCAACAATGTGTGCCTAAGGCCTTCATTTACTTTAGGTAAAAGTCTAGAACCTATCCTACATGTGCATGAGACTTGAAAGCATCAAAAACACCCTTCCATAAGAGTTTACGGCACTAAACTCAAATGGAATTGGCCTTGGGGCCGTAAACTCCTCAAAGGAGTGTAGCTATGCTCTAAACCCTTCCATGAATTAATCCACCAAGTTGGAATGCTTCTAGGGATCATTTAGAACCTCAAAACAACAAAGGACATTAAGCCTAGGAGTTCACGGCCGTAAACTCAAGAGTTTACGACCATAAACTCCTTGTGTGGGGTTATATGGAGAGTAAACTCAAGTATGAGGTCCCTTGGAACCCTAAACTCACTAGCCTTGTCCCACAACAACTTAGATGAAATCCTTAGGACTTATAACACTTATATAAAGTGTTTATTGTGTTCTAGGATGTCTTATCATTATCAAATTGTAATTTAAGACTAATTGAGTGCATATATGTGTGATTATATGTTCATTAGGATCGTAGTGTGTGTACAAGTCCTCACTTGACACCTAACAATCCTACACCGTTCAGTTCATCCAAACCACCATCTACAGGTGACTTCATACCCCTAAATCAACGTTTTAAATGTTTTTAAATGCTTTAACCGGGGGGGGGGGGATACAAGTAGAAAACAGTATGTTATTAAATCACTCTTATGTATTTTATAACTGTGTTTTCATCCAGTAGGTTTCACATACTTCAAAATGTGATACATGAAATGGTTTTCAATCTTAA
Organism: Lactuca serriola; assembly: GCF_051521515.1. NCBI lineage: Eukaryota > Viridiplantae > Streptophyta > Magnoliopsida > Asterales > Asteraceae > Lactuca > Lactuca serriola. The sequence continues at coordinate 204,108,703 of NC_136410.1, forward strand.
AATACCTTGATAACAAAAGTATTAGTTTTGAAATGTTTATTAAAATGACATCAAGTCACTCTTAATTATTGTTCAAAACTCTTAGATATCTTACAAAACCATTATTTTTACCTTCTTGAACAAAACTATACTTATACACTTATGTTCATATAAATGTTTTGAGATTATAGTTTTCATCCTTCATTCAGTTTCCCACACTCTTGTGTAGCAAGGGTGTATAAACCTACTTGAACAACCAATTACCTTTCAGTTAACTATCATAGGGATAGTTAGAAGATACAAAACATTATTCCTATTACAAGTAATCACACAAGAGTCAGTTCATTCATGAGTCTATACCAATACATTACCTGATACATGAGTACACTTACATATGCTTACATGATACATGAGTATAGTTACCTAGGCTTACATGATACATGAGTACGTTTACATAGATACATTTATCTGAATACGCTTACATGAATACCATACATGAGTACTGTTACATAGATACATTTTTCCTGTATTCACTTACATGGATACTTGTACCTATAGTTACGAGGAAGATTTATTCGTACCTTCTGTGTAAATTTTCCTACCCATCCCAGTTCAAGGGGATGTCTAGACGGGACTAACCGTTCCGGAGCCCAGCTGTTAGCACCAGTGGGTCATGAACATCTACGGATGCCTACGGTTACTACTTATATTAGGAGTTAGCTACGGGACTAACCATTCCTCGAGCCTACTGTTCGCTACAAATGTTGATGACCATCTACAGAGGTCTACGGTTAATACTTATATTGGGATTCGTTTACGGGACTAACCCTTCCTCCGCCCTGCTGCTGTTACAGAGGACAATTGGACAATCTTCGGATGTTCATTAGGCTATACATTTCGCTTTACGTGATGGCGTGTTAGCCCTAGTACCTCGGGATAACACTTACATTAGTACATTTTCCTTTTTACTTTATTTTGTGATGCATTCACATAAACAAAGAGTTAGACTAAGTACTTTTAGTACTAGTTAATAGAAAGGAAAAACTATCATTTTATTTACAAAACATTCGGGTCTTGGTAGAAGACTACATTTCATACTAGTAGGAAATAAGGGATTTTCTAGGGTTTTCAAACTTATATCAATTGTTTCATTTAAGGATTTACAAGGCATTCATAACAGTTTTCCAAACAAGACAATGACACTTAAATACTTATGAATTCACCAGCTTTAGGCTGATACTCGCTTTCAAAATAACCTGTATTCTTAGGTCACCAGTTAGATAGGTACGGTGGCCAGGTTTTGAGAAGACGGAGCACAATCAAGACTCATCTTATTTTGATTATTCATGTTATTGTTGTACATTAAGAAAGAACACACTTGTATTTAAACTTTACCTTTAATGCAATGGATGATGTTGTTGTTTGTTTACTACTTTACACTGTTATGATACTTCACATGATGTCCTCCACCCTGGAACGTTTCCGTCGTTCTTGGTTTTGGGGTGTGACAGATTGGTATCAGAGCACTGTTTATAGTGAATTAAGTATATCAACCCATAAAAGATATACTAACTATAAATACATTGGGATTAAAACACTATGTCTAAGAGTATATACTTTTAAATAATAAAATATTTAATAAAGTATGCGTGCCTGCATTCATACTAAAATCCGTGTCACAATGACAAGAACAAAAGTATTGCGATTGTTGAATATCACAGGTAAGCTCGGGAATGTATGGTCAGTCTTAGGAGTGGCATAGCCTGATCAACTATGCTGTTCCTAGGAGTGATTAGCACATGCCTAAGAATGGTTGTGATATGGCAACAGGTCTAAAAACTTACCAACATTACCACAAGGAGAACATTATAACAGAACCTAAGTCTAAAATACCATAGGGGTGTTTTGTGTTACTATAAGTACTTTATACTTGAGAACTAAAACGAGATCTTCATTACCAAGTTGATAGTTGCTAAGTGGATACACTAAATTTATATGTAACTAGGATGTTATAGACTTAGAATTGGTGAAAATTTTGCTTTACCCCTATTCCTTGTGAATTTGGAGTTGAGGTCACTTATTCGGAGGCCTATCCTGTGTTGATTACATATAACTGGTATGCACTTTACAAATAGCGATGTAACCAATGAAGATTTCCTAAATAATTATCTAGATAGTTCGTCTAATAATTATTTTCTTACCTCAATTCTCACGTAGATAACATGGCTGGATTCCATCCCCACGACAACCTGTTCCTTCCGAACGAGGTTATTGCTGGGTGGTTTGGAGAAGAACCAGATAATGATCATCCGATCCCTCTGGATGATCACCATGCTGAAGACCTTTCAGACGGTGCTATCTCCAAACCCGAGGTTAAGAACCTACCTCAGACAGCTCCCTTTCCAATTCCTAACCCTTGTCCGACTTTTCATGGCCCAATGCCTCCATGGGTGGAATGTCTGGAAACATGGAGCGAAGATCTGGATCAACCTATGCCGTTCAATGGAGACCCAAGTTTCTACAACGTAAGTGAAGGAAGCTCAGCAGACAGAGTTCTACCAATTCTGATCCGTAGAGTTGCCCGAAACGAAATTTAGGGCATGACAGCCCTACAACGTATCGCAGAAGTGGATACAAATGGAGGAATGCATATGCTTCGTACCAGTCGCCTTGAACATGCTCGTGAGAGATCTGAGAGAGACCATGAAACCCTGCTGCAAGCACTGGCTGAATCACGAGCCGAAGTCATAGAACTTCGAGTACGCCAGAGAGTGTACGAAAGACACCTACTTGATGTGGAACGCCAACTGGCTGAACTGAGAGTTCACCAGAGGGATAACCGTCGCTAGTAGTAGATACTTTACTTTATTTTCCTTGTTAGAAAGGAATCGTTTTTCTGTATATGCCCAACGTGGCATTTTCTATGAAACTATCTTGTACTGTAAGTACTTTTGGTTAGGTCTTTATGTTGTCAAGAACTATCTTCTCTGGATATGATGTAAGACCTTTTTACAAGGTCATTTTCCCGAACTTGTACGTCATGAATACCAAAGATATTGACAGTCGGCTAACTTCTGTGTCATTCTTTATTCAAATACTCTTATCATACTTTCATTAGAGTCTATCTGAAACATGCTTTAGTCAAGTCCTTGGACTATAGCAATTTAACTTCGGAGACATCTCCAAGTCTCTTTTAATGGTTGGATCGTGTTATTCACCAACCAACGATACCTCGGTTCGAACAACAAACGTCTTGAGACCATTGTACAAACTTACTTCCGATCTTTGCTAGAACTGCATCATAGGGATGTAGGTCAAACCTTCGTGAACATACTTCCATTCCGTACTAGGACTGCATCATAGGGATGTAGGTCGAACCTTAGAGAACATACTTCTATTCTTTGCATGAGCGATCGAACTACATCTAGGTTCAACCATCATCGCTCACAAATTCATTTTCTTTCGGTATAACAGAATCATGTCGCCCAAGAAAAACGATCAGCCGATCAACCAAACACCAACTCCTCAGATTGATGCAGCTACCTTTCAAGTTGCAGTCTCGGCTGCCGTGTCAGCTATTCTGACCCACCTGAACGCTAACAACGCAAGTGTTAGCGGGATTGTTAACAATCATTCCAATCCAAGTAACAATCAAGCACCGCAACGAACAACAAACTACCACGATACCCCGAGTCCCAAGGCCAAGAGTAACAAAAGGAAGTCTTGGGCTACATCTAAGGACAAGTCGCTTCGAAGGGCGAACAGGAAACAACCACCAGTAACAACCTTCACAGCCACGACATCATTACCTCCAACTACCATCCCTTCGGGCATCCCAATTGTCCTTAACCTAGCCAAGCAATATGCTGGAAATCTCCCAAAATGCGTCCAATGCAGTTTTCACCACCATGGACCTTGTAGGGGGATGCATTGCTCACACTGCAATAGAAAGGGTCACACCAAGCGTTACTGCAAGAGCCTAGCATGGCTGATCAACCAAGTGCCAAGCACCAGTGTAAACCAAGCTTGCTATAGTTGTGGCAAGGTAGGTCACTACAGAAGGAACTGCCCAGAGGCAGCAAATGCTGGCACAAACGAAAGTATGCTACCGACCACCACCATAGGAGAGTCTACTCCAGACCCACGTTAATGTAATTTAGGCGTTTCATTGTAACAGACTTATGAACCTTCCCAACACTAATGCAACCAGAGTCTTATCTTTTGTGGGATCTCGTCCGTTTAGGGATGCTCGTGCTGCGTATACTTGTCTTTGTAGTATACCTTGTTCGCAACAATAGTCTTGTAGTAAATCCTAAGTACAGTAACTCTGTTAAAAGTTGCACTGTTGTGTTTTGTCTGTAACGCCTTATATTCAAATCTAATGTCTTTAATTTCCATATGATTCCGACCTTATCATACAACTCGAGTAAATTTGATCCTCGCAATACCAGCTTCATAAGTACATCTCTTTCTCAACAAACGTCTTTTAGCGAAGCCGTCATATCAGAACACCGAGTTACTCGTGCATGGAGTGCCTTATAGTTCTTTTCCTTTCCGAAGGAATCCCCACAGTATTACTCGTGCAGTACATCAAGTTCAATTCAAGGATTCATATGCTTGATCTATCACTGAAGAATGTACACATGAGAGTGATATATAATCAATGTTCTACAGGTTTAGAATTGATGATTCCACTTTAACTTCTTTTCCCTTGATGGGATGTGAGATTAAGGAAGAATCAGTTATTCGACTACCTTTTCAATCTTAATTATATACTACTCGTATACACGAGATTGTGACCATTGAACCAGGTATGAATTCTAATATGAACTTCAGGACGGAGACTGTCCAAGAGTACGAGTAATTGCATTGGCATGGGAACAAACTTAGAAACCAGTATGACTCTTATAACCATATCGCCTTACAGTGTAAACACCTACAGAAGATACAAGAACAGCCCGGACAACACAATGAAATACTCAACAATAGAATTAGAAGACCAGGTTTCTCACCCTAGAGAGCTCCGGTCTTATTCTTACCAGAAGTCGACGGAGTGCATCATATGTACCTCGACGACCGGAGACTTCATTGAGATTTCCTTTAGAAATCGTTGTCTCTGCCTCGCATAGACGAGATGATTGAACAAACACAGGGAAAGAGTTACTTCCAGAAATGGACCTGAGATCCGAATATCACCAGTTCGAGTGATAGGGAAGGATGTCCTGAAGACTACCCTCCGAACTCGATGCGGACATTTTGAGTCCGTAGTGATACCCCTCGGATAGGACCAATACACCCATCGTATTCATGAGCTAAATAAGTGGATTACGCCTTTCTTACTGGGATCAGTTCGTCATTTCTCCATGTAATGACTTACTTTTCTACCCTCATAGTAAGAAAGAACACATAGAAACATTACACTCGGAGATACTTTTCGCAAAATTCTCTGAACATGAGTTTTGGAATTAAGATCCAAATTTTCTGAGACACACTATTAGTGATGTGGAAATTCTGGAGTACTCTGGCAAATTATCCAAAACCGTTGGGAATTTGTCGGCACCGTAGTCACCGACGGAAAATTTGCCAAATCCTAGGTCTTACAGACCTACAATCATAGTCCATTCAGAACTCCTCGCAAATTTCAAAAACCCTTTTGACTTTGACCCAACAAGGGGCGGTCCTTGACTGGGAAGTTATGCGAGAGAAAGAACCTTTGGAATTTCAAGTGAGAGACCAAATTCTTTAGGAAACCTCACTCTGGGAACGGCTTAATACGCTTCGTAAAGCATGGAAAGCTAAATCCAATGTAGTTGGGACCTCCGGGATTCTTACCAGAATCGGTCCTGCATCTCACAAACTAGACCTACCCCCGCAAACTCAGTAACATACATTTTACCCTTTGCAACTCGAACTTGAAACAATACCTTTCCGATTAGGACTCTCGTAAGCCCTCTCGATGAGATCGAGATTTACGAGATCCTCGCCTTCGTATTAGAACTGTAGTGACCCTCGACCGAGTAGTCAAGTGGACGAAGCAACGCCGTCTCCCGTTAGTGAAGGTTCTTTGGGATACCAACCGAGAACCCGACTTCACTTTGGAGCGTGAGGAACAAAGCGATTAGGAAATTCACCTAACGACTGGATCACTTCTACCTACTTCCTTGCCTAAATTCTAATTTCGGGATGAAATTCCCTTTAACAGGGGGATGATGTGACAACCCGAAATTTTCATTCTGAACAAACCATATCAAGCCAATAGAAGTTGGAACAGTTACAGAGAAATTTCAGACTTTGAGTATAAGTTTGAGTATTTCAGGTTTAACACTTAAGGAGATATCAGGAGAGTGGATGCACTAGGGTTTTGTGCAACACTGTTATTCCAATACTCTATGATATTAGAGTTCATTCTGGGAATAACATATTTTCTGCCAAAAATCTCAGGACTATAAATAGAAATCTGAACCATATTCATTCATTAGTTACATTTCCAACTAGAGAAAAGCCATTTTCTCTCTCACGGATCTTCGGGTTTTCATCCCAAATCGTGAGTACCTCTCTCTAGTAGTGTTATATAGCTTATAATGTGTTTATAACATAGATATCATAGCTAAACAACTAGATTTAGGAGTTTACTCCCCAAGGTGTTCTTGGGCGGTAAACTCCCGAAACAATGCCTAGCCTTTCCCCCGTGATATGTTACTACCTTAGGCTTGTATATAGGTGTAATTGGGATAAGAAAACAACAATGAAACACCAAAGTTTGGGTGTTCACGGCCCAAGAAGATCTTGGACCGTGAACTCCAAAAACATGGACCAAAGAGTGCTTTTGGCACTCCTAAAGTCTTGGATAATTACCTAGGTTTACTCCTACATAAATCAAGGACTTTAAACCATCAAAAACCCCTCTCAAAGAGAGATTACGGCCCTAATATTGTGCTTGGGCCGTAAACATGAAAGAAGGGCAACAATGTGTGCCTAAGGCCTTCATTTGCTTTAGGTAAAAGTCTAGAACCTATCCTACATGTGCATGAGACTTGAAAGCATCAAAAACACCCTTCCATAAGAGTTTACGGCAGTAAACTCAAATGGAATTGGACTTGGTGCTGTAAACTCTTCAAAGGAGTGTATCTATGCCCTAAACCCTTCCATGAATTAATCCACCAAGTTGGAATGCTTCTAGGGATCATTTAGAACCTCAAAACAACAAAGGACATTAAGCCTAGGAGTTCACGGCCGTAAACTCAAGAGTTTACGATCGTAAACTCCTTGTCTAGGGTTATATGGAGAGTAAACTCAAGTATGAGGTCCCTTGGAACCCTAAACTCACTAGCCTTGTCCCACAACAACTTAGATGAAATCCTTAGGACTTATAACACTTATATAAAGTGTTTATTGTGTTCTAGGATGTCTTATCATTATCAAATAGTAATTTAAGACTAATTGAGTGCATATATGTGTGATTATATGTTCAGTAGGATCGTAGTGTGTGTACAAGTCCTCACTTGACACCTAACAATCCTACACCGTTCAGTTCATCCAAACCACCATCTACAAGTGACTTCATACCCCTAAATCAATGTTTTAAATGTTTTTAAATGCTTTAACGAGGGGGGGGGATACAAGTAGAAAACAGTATGTTATTAAATCACTCTTATGTATTTTATAACTGTGTTTTCATCCAGTAGGTTTCACATACTTCAAAATGTGATACATGAAATGGTTTTCTATCTTAAAATACCTTGATAACAAAAGTATTAGTTTTGAAATGTTTATTAAAATGACATCAAGTCACTCTTAATTATTGTTCAAAACTCTTAGATATCTTACAAAACCATTATTTTTACCTTCTTGAACAAAACTATACTTATACACTTATGTTCATATAAATGTTTTGAGATTATAGTTTTCATCCTTCATTCAGTTTCCCACACTCTTGTGTAGCAAGGGTGTATAAACCTACTTGAACAACCAATTACCTTTCAGTTAACTATCATAGGGATAGTTAGAAGATACAAAACATTATTCCTATTACAAGTAATCACACAAGAGTCAGGTCATTCATGAGTCTATACCAGTAACATTACCTGATACATGAGTACACTTACATATAATTACATGATACATGAGTACAGTTACCTAGGCTTACATGATACATGAGTACGTTTACATAGATACATTTATCTGAATACGCTTACATGAATACCATACATGAGTACTGTTACATAGATACATTTTTCCTGTATTCACTTACATGGATACTTGTACCTATAGTTACGAGGAAGATTTATTCGTACCTTCTATGTAAATTTTCCTACCCATCCCAGTTCAAGGGGATGTCTAGACGGGACTAATCGTTCCGGAGCCCAGCTGTTAGCACCAGTGGGTCATGAACATCTACGGATGCCTACGGTTACTACTTATATTAGGAGTCAGCTACGGGAATAACCATTGCTCGAGCCTACTGTTCGCTACAAATGTTGATGACCATCTACGGAGGTCTACGGTTAATACTTATATTGGGATTCGTTTACGGGACTAACCCTTCCTCCGCCCTGCTGCTATTACAGAGGATAATTGGACAATCTTCGGATGTTCATTAGGCTATACATTTTGCTTTACGTGATGGCGTGTTAGCCCTAGTACCTCGGGATAACACTTACATTAGTATATTTTCCTATTTACTTTATTTTGTGATGCATTCACATAAACAAAGAGTTAGACTAAGTACTTTTAGTACTAGTTAATAGAAAGGAAAAACTATCATTTTATTTACAAAACATTCGGGTCTTGGTAGAAGACTACATTTCATACTAGTAGGAAATAAGGGATTTTCTAGGGTTTTCAAACTTATATCAATTGTTTCATTTAAAGATTTACAAGGCATTCATAACAGTTTTCCAAACAAGACAATGACACTTAAATACTTATGAATTCACCAGCTTTAGGCTGATACTCGCTTTCAAAATAACTTGTATTCTCAGATCACCAGTTAGACAGGTACGGTGGCCAGGTTTAGAGAAGACGGAGCACAGTCAAGGCTCATCTTATTTTAATTATTCATGTTATTGTTGTACATTAAGAAAGAACACACATGTATTTAAACTTTACCTTTAATGCAATGGATGATGTTGTTGCTTGTTTACTACTTTACACTGTTATGATACTTCACATGACGTCCTCCACCCCGGAACGTTTCCACCGTTCTTGGTTTTGGGGTGTGACAATTGTTCATGTCATATGCCCCGAGATTCTCGAAACTCTTTTGGATTTCTGGAGACATGGTCGCCAACATCTGGCATGAAACCTTGATAGAGTGATGACAATGTTTTTCATATTCAACAACCTCTTATTCAATTACAACGTCAAGAGGTACCTCATACAGATACTCGTCCAATACATACTCCTTTTCTCATACCTCAAACAATCCTCAAGTTGTGAAGCCAATTAAGGTGGTTTAGACCAGTGAGCATATCTCGTGAGAGGAGTTAGAGTAGTGAGAAGTTTGATGAAGTGATTGGTGCAGGAGGGAGATTGGCACTTAAACCAGGAGCCATCTATAAAGAAAAAGAAACACGATTATTTTGGACAAGAAATACTTTTAAGATAATTACCCATTATTAAATTATTAATTAAAAGGCTAGGATCCATATTTGACTTCATGATGTAAAGTAGATTAACCAAAAATTACACAATGAATTTATTTACGTGGACAAACAAATGTTGATCTCAATCTCTATGAGATTCCTAGAAAATGAGATTTATTGATTTATGTCAATAGCATGTTAATCTTTTCTAATGCTCATTTAGCATTAATGGCTGAATTAGCCGATGATCAATCCAAATTAGAGAATCGACCATGCAAGGTTACAATGGTATTTAACTGAAGTAACGCTCGAGAATCGCGATCACCATATACCTTTCTCCGACTATATTCTCATCTGATGTGTTGGTAAACCACACACGCATAACGCCAAAAAGAATACACGAGAAGGCGTAATTTCCATGGCAAGCATAAGATTCACATTTTTATTAAAATAGGATTTTGTTTTATTACTTATTAAATACTTTTAACTTTTCACAATTGTCCTATCAAACCCTTTCGGTAGTTCTACTTAAAACGGAAGAGGGAGGTGAGGGCGGCGAACACTAAATGCCGCTTAAAAGCCAACATCATTAGGAATCAAAGAGACATTCCTAGAACCTTCCTTATATAATTAAAGTATGTGAGCATAGTCGTGGTAAGACTAACAATGTACATTAAGAAACTAAAACATCCTAAAATCACAATAAATTTTTTCATTTTTAGTTAAAGTAAAATCATTGTTTCCAATCAAAACCCAAGTCATAAGAAACCAATGTCAAGTACAAATATTCCAAAATCAGTGTATCATAACATCTCCAAAACATGTCACCAAAGGATGTGTATGATCACACCTTTGCTTTCCCCCGATCAATAGAAGTACCAGAAACATAACACTTAAACAGTAAGCCAAATCTTAGTGATCCCCATGCCAAAATAAAAAAAAAGAAAAATACGCCACACAAACATATAATAACATGCATACTAGGTTCACAACTATTGGGTTGGATTACCCCTGAGCCCACAACACAAGTCTGGCTTGTTTTTCTAGCCCACAGCTCATGTATGGAGTGCTCCAAATCCTACATCATAAGCCAGGCCACTACTTATGTCTGGATTGCTCCCGGGTTTATTGGCTTCCACACAGAGCAGTAGTGCCTCAACTCAACTGCACTATATCGATATATGTAACTAATAAATATATAACAATAACAGATAAACATGCAGATCTTAATAGATCACTATAACATAACAACATCCTAAACCAGGATACATAATCTACTGGGTTGACATTGGTGCCTTCGACCCCCAAGTATAGTGAGGAAACTCACCTAACAATCTGAAATGTAGCTTAAGAGATCACAACTCCAACTGCTGACTCTACAGGTCACATATACAACAAATAGTGAACTAATCTCAAACTATCCTCAAAATACCCAAAATACCCCTAGGTCAAACTTAGTCAAACCCAAGGTCAAAGTTCAAAGTCGGAAAGTTAAAAAGCCAAGGAAAGTCAAGTTGACTGAGTGTGCCATGCGTACTTAGTTACTACGTTGGGCGTAGCTAAGACTCAACCAAACCACGAGTTTCAAACCCAGTACGTACAACGTACCTCTTGGTACGCCCAACGTACTTATCCTGGGTTCAAATATTTTTATTAAGTGTTTATTCCTTAAATACCTTTCATCCAAACTCAGATCTAGACCCAAAATATCATTCTAAGTCATAAAGTTTCCACCTTTATGACTTTCCATGGCTAGAAAAGGTCTAAAAGCTAAAACACTAACTTAATAATCCATTAAGACATCATAACTCTTACATGGAAGGAATAGAAGGACCAAAATCAGAATTTTATGATTCCTAGCACCTAAAAATGCCTGAAAGGACAACTTTTCTAGTTAGAGTAATCCTTACTCATGAACACTAAGCTTATGGGACCAAAAATGAACACAAACTCAAGGTTAGCAAGATATAAGAAAATAAATCATCAAGTTGCATACTTTATACATCCAAAGGATGTTTAAGGGTGAAACATTTCTGGATCCAAAATGCCTTGAGCTTCCAAGATGATTTCATTTCCTTCTTGTTCATTCAAGAACACAAAAAAATGCACTCTCAAGCTAAAAAAGGCACACACAAAGGATGAGGTTTTGCAAGGACGATTTGGGAGATGGAGGTTGATGAGGGGAATGGTATTGAGGAGATAATGATGTTTAAATAGGGCTCAAACGTTAAAAATTAGGGTTTGACCCCAGTCACGTACGCCCTACATACCAATATGTACGCCCAACGTACTCACTTGAATCCGTGTCCCGCTTTGAAGAGTTATGCCATACGTATGCCCCAAGTACGCATGGCGTAAGGACCCAAAATGCAACAAAATTTCACTTAGGGTTAAAAATGGAAATTTAGCTGAATCGGTGTGTTATAGAAACACGCGAAAGCGCAATGATTGTATTATAACGTGATACCATATAAATACGATTTTACTATGTATATATATATATATATATATACACACACACACACACACACAAATTTAGGATTTAAACAATTTAAATTTTATGTCTTTTAATTCTATTGACTAAGTAAGGATGCAAATCAATAATTAAATTATTAAAGTCCAAATCTTTTTTGTCTTTTAGTTAATCTTGTAATTAAATCAAAATGACTTTTATCTTTTAATATAAAGGCTAGTTTGTATGTGTTTGAAATCGAAAGAGAGTAAATTGAAAACAAGAAACAAATTTACAATTCTGGAACATAGGGTCCACGACATGGGGGAATAGGCAACCATGTTGTGTGACACTGAAAACGCGACGATTTATTTAAATATCAGTTTTATGATCTCAACAGCACACCACGATGTGACCAGGAAGGGACCATGAAGTGGCGATGAAGCCAGCCCCGATCCAAATTCAACATCAGTAGGACCATGACGTGGTGAAGGACCAACCACGTCATGGTGAAGAGGCAGAACGAACTGAAAGTCGTTTTAACATGCATAAACATATTTGATTTTAACAAGGAAAATTTCTAAAATTTTTAAAACGATTTAAACATCAAAAATCCTGTACATACAAACCCTAACATACAATCAAAGACAAAGTCTAACTGCAATAGACTTGAGCTAACCTGGTGCTCGGATACCACTGATGGGTTACAAGCTTAGTCAAAGACCAAATAAGGACAAAGAAAGCAACAATATTTCTGATCTATGGACTCGTAACAACCAGATGTAGCACAAACAATCTATGTAACTTTATAGACTTAATAGAATGAATCATACCTTCGTGTTTTACTTCAACTTCTTAAGTCTCGCTGGTTGATCGAACTTGAGAACCAAATGTAGAGTTCCTCTCTTGTGTTCACACCCAAGATGCAAAACACCAATAAATATGAAATCTAACTCGAAAACCAACACGAACAAGACTCAATTAGACAAATCTGACAGCAACCACAACATGACAAACTCTAAACCGCGACATGACAACAAGCTCCGACTCTTCTAGGGGTTTTCTTAGGGTTTTCGAACTTTGGGGGTGAAATGTTATTTTTCAATGTCACCAAAACCGGATATTAACCCCTCTATATATAGGGAGGTGATTTGAAACCCTAGAGATAATTATCAAATATATTTGTAATTATCTAAGAATCAAATCATTCTAGAATATTTCATATTCTTTATGTTTTTTGATTAATTAATTAAACTACTAAATAATTAACAAAACAAGTTCTTAAAATAAATATTTTTTCAATTTCGCTTTATTTTACTCTTGCGTGTAACCCAAAAGGACACTGCTATTTATGGGCACTAATCTCCATCACTTATAAGTTGGTTATCCTTATAGCATGTTTGGTACATGTCACACCCCCGAACCAAAATGGCAGAAACGTCCGGGGGAAGATGACTTCGTTTTGTGATATCATAACAAGTGTAAATAAATGAAACATAGACACAACCATCACCAATTGACCATACATAAGATAACAACATACATGGTTTGCATCATTGTATCCATTCATAAATTACATCCCAAAAATAACAAGTGTATGGTGAAAACAAAATACAACAATTTCCCAAAAGTCCAAAGCCACCAACCTTCTTAATGAGTTCCTGAGAATACAAGTTATTTTGAAAAACGTCAACATATAAAATGTTGGTGAGTTCATAAGCATGTTTATATGAAAACTTTGCATTGGTTTGTAAACTCCAAAAAATCCGATATTTTCTGAAATAAATAGTTTGTGAGTTTTGTTTCAAATCTTGTATTATAGCATGTGTATTATTGCTGATAGAGTATAGAGGGTGTTTCCCAAAAAATCTTGTATTTTCGGTTTTATAAAAAAAAGTGTGGTCTTAACCCTGAGACTCGAGTGGTGGAACTAAACGTAAAATAGTGAATGTATAGTTCGTACTTGTAACACCCTAAACCCGGTACATCTTGAATCCCTCAAGAATTTACTTTTTAGCAATATTGGTCCCTTGAGTACGCTGGGCGTACCTATGAGTACGCTTAGCGTACTCTACATGAATGATCGCAGAGGTGCCTTATGTATGCTGGGCGTATGTAAGGGTACGCCGGGCGTACGCATCTGAGGGTCAAAACCCTAAATCTCGGACTTGTCCCTATTAAACATCTCTTATCCTCTTGGACCAAACCCTATCAGTCTCTTTAGCCCCATTTCGTCTTCCTACAAGTGAGTTAGTGTGTGAGTGAGAGTTGCAGCCTAAGAAGAAGGTTTTGGTGGCCATTTTGGAGTTCTTTCAAGAAGGAGAGTTGTTAAGCAAGCTTGGATCAGTTTGGTGCTTCAAGAATTTGCATTGGGGTCATCTTACAAGGCTTATGGAGGTAAAAAGCTTGCACATTTCCATTTAAATCTTTAGATCTAGCTAGGGTTTTCTAGTTTTGTCCCTTTGTTGGATTTTTAGACCTCTTTTGGCGAGTTAAGCAACTCCATGAGAGGAGAATGGCAGATCTGATGTCCCTTGGTCGTTTTTAAGCATAAAAATGGAGCCTTGGTGGAAGTATTGGTCTCATGCATGGGTTACAGACCTTGGAAAGGTCTTAATGAAGGTTTTAGGTGTATGTGAGGCATGAAAAGGCATAAAGTTGGCAACTTTATGCCTTAGGATGTATTAAACAACTCAGATCTGGCTTTTGGACGTAAAGGAATCGGGTATTAAGCACTTAATGGAGAAAGTGCTTGATCTGGAAGAATGTTGGGCGTACTCAATGTACATTATGCGCAGTTCTTCAGACCTTAGTACGCTGCGTGTACCAGAATGGTATGCCGAGCGTACGCGCTACAGATTGGGCCGGATCGGTTTTGGGCCTTTGAGCTTTTGGGCTTCATTTTGGTTATTGGATTGGTTGTATTCAATGAATTATGGGTTATTTCATCTATTATGGGCCATGGATACTTTAGTTGGGCCTAATTTGGCCAAGAGGCCCATTAATAATTTTTGGAGTTGGATTTTGGGCCCATTAGCAAGGGAATGATAATTGGGCCTCATGGATGGGTTTGGAGTTGGGGTTTTCCTTTGACTAATCCAAGGTCCTAACATTGATTATTATTATTATTATTCAGCAGGGGAGATTGGGATTGTTAAGAGAGCAGCTTTTGTATTCAGCCGATAGAGGTGAGTCTCCTCATCATACCAATGGGTCGAAGGCACCAAGGTCGGCCCATTAATTGTTATATATATGCTACTTGGACTAGTTGATATGTGATGCGACATCAACCTCCGTCGAGTCTTCTAGTCTTTTACTGCGGCGGAGATCTGCTAGTCACAATCAGAGAGATGCGTTAGAGTCGTAGGGGACTGTGCCCCGGGAGCGGACTCCGACGGTCAAGTTAGATCATCTGGTAGATCTGAGATGGTTCTCTTTAGCTAGAGAGAACCATCTTGGTGCTGGTGGTGGTGTATGGTGGCTGACAGCGGTGGGTGGCGGCTGAGCTACCCGGCCGGAGTATAGTGGCGGCTGAGCCATGGGGGAAGAGTATAGGGAAAGGTCCCTTGGGAAAGCTCCTTCTTCATGGAGGAGACACTATTCTATTTATAGTGGACAATTAGGTAAAGGGGAATTAGGTCAGACCTTGGGCCAGCCCAATTCAGGCCCAACTAGAAAGGAGCTAGGCAAGGTCGCCCGGAGGTGCCGGGCGGGGCTGGCAGACGCGCCCCAGGCAAGGCTGGCGGGCACGCACCAGGAAAGGCTGTCAAGGGAGCGCCAGGTCGGGCCGGCGGGAGAGTCCCCAGCAAGGCTGGCAGGAGCGCGCCAGGCAAGGCTGGCAGGAGCGCACCAGGCCAGGCTGGTGCTCTAGAGTGGTCTAGGCCATGCAAATGGACCATGTATCATCAAGTCCCCCAGTCTGGTGTTATTGGTACGCAACCAATGACATCGGACTGGAACTAGTCATATAAACTGTGCGTCGTCAAGTCCCCCTAGTCTGATGCGATTAAGTTACTGACAATCGGATCGGACTAGACAAAGCACCAATACATTAAATAATAGAGAGAACGACCGAACCTCAGCCACGAGATCCGTGGGGTTGCATGATGAGCCAAGCATTGCTTATGAAGCTTGATATGACTTGATACTCCTTCATTGAGAGGAGTGCGAGATTGCTAGAGAGTGTTGCGCGACACTAATGTCGATAAAATGTCGGGTCGGGGTAGATAACAAGCGTAACCTCGACATGCAGTCTCTAAGATTGTTGTCGAGCTCTGAAGTCTGTAAATAGATACAATGCACTTGGTCCATGATTCCCGCGTTCCAGTCACAGCTGAAAGCTGTTAATAGAAATAGACGCTCTGAGCGTTTCACGCGCACCTCGGTGAGGGGGACGAGACCCGCAGCCAACACCGGGTGGGGAGTTATATTTCTATGCCTGCTGGATGGGAACTTTGAGTGACTGGTTAGCGGTGCACACTTTACAAGTCCCCTATAAATGCTTTTATAGACCGAGCTTCGCTCCACGAGTTTGTTGTTGGCGCACTCTGAGTGTCGTAGTGCTGGAACGATTATCTGAAAGGATAACTCGATCAAATAGTTAGTATTTTTTCTTGAAATAATAAATTGATTCACATTCCTTGTCGTGATCACTTCTCGGAATATTTCATAGAGTAGTAGTAGCGTACTACTCTTCTCCCTCCCCTTTTTGAAAATGTCGAGTGATCCAGGCCGCAACGCATTTTCTAAAAATGCTTTTTGATGAGTTATGCAACGTCCGATCGTTAAATGGTTGATCTTGTAAATTTAGCTCATATAAGTTGTTGAGACGACCCAAAAAATAAAATTTTGCTTGGGTGGAGCCCAAAATAGTAATAGCCCAAGGAGGAGCCCAAAGTAAATTAAAATAAGTACACTTAAATATGATTGACTTAGCCTGATGTGAAGCCCATTTGATTTGTGATAGGAGGAGCCCATGTTCTTTTCCCTGGACCTTTTTTTTTGAAACGTGTTAGATACAGACGCATTATCACAGGTGAAGTCCACTAGCTTCTTCACTTTTGTATTGCTTTGAAACGTGTTGGGTGGTACTAAGTGGGACCCTCCGCTTTAATTTATTAGAGTTTTGGAGAATAGAAATTTGTTTTTCTTCCTCGTTATTTACGACAGGATGCCAAAAAAAATCTCGATTGCAGGCAAGGATGTTCGTTGGGATGGATCGGTTCGATCTGATCCAATTAAGTAAATCCAAATTGATTTTGGTTTTCAAAATATGGATACAAATAGTCCAAACTAAATTCAAATCCAATCCGATCCGATCCAATTACAATTCGGTTGGATCGGTTTTTATAATCCGGTTTTCAAAAAACCATAACATTTTAAAAGGACATAGAATTATAATAAGATCTAATTTTACAAAAGAAGCAAAAATAAATTATTTACTTGTTATTTAAATTTATAAACAACCACTAAGAAGGCATATTATAGTTGATTATTTAATAGATAAAAAACTTGTAACATCCCGAAATATCAAGAGTAGAGTTGAAGGGGTAAAAGAGTAATTGGGAAAGAGTGACTCGGCGAGTCCATGGATGGACTCGGCGAGTAGAGTCGTGATTTGGTCGCGTGTTAAGTAGCCGACTCGGCGAGTCAATGAGGTGGACTCGGCGAGTAGGCGTTGAGTGGAGAAAACCCTAATTCTCGGGGTTGAGCCCTATATAAAGAACATTATGTTTCCTTCCCAGCCTCTTTATCACCCCTTGAGTCCCAGAAACCCTAAAGTCGTGGAGAAACCCCATTGTTGAGCAAATTGGAGCTTGGAGAGGTGGTTGTTGAAGAGATCTTAGAGAAGGAGAGGCTTGGAGCAAGGGGCTTTGCTTGGATTCAAGTTTCATTGCAGTTCGGGCGTTCTTTTGAGGTAATATCTCGTCTTTGAGCTGCTATTTCCTTGATGCATCATTTTGGGGGTATTAGAGATTATATATTAGGATGTGTTGGAGTTTAGAGGTTGGATCTGAGGTTGCTACCTCAGATCTGGAATGGAGAAGAGTTGGAATGCATGAAAGTCCCTGTGTTGAGTGTTGGATGAAGCTATCATGTCCCAAACCTTAGCCCTAATGTGCAAAATGCATAGATCTCTTTGGATTCATGTAAAGTTTGCCACTTTACGTGATGGATGAGTTGTAGGAGGCTAGATCTATGTTTTGGAGCAATTGCATGGCCTGGAATGCTTCTGAATGGATTCAGACCGGTGGTACTCGGCGAGTCACATGGGTGTACTCAACGAGTTGCTTGAAGATGAGCTGGAACTCGACGAGTTGGAAGAACAACTCGGCGAGTTGGATGAAGATGACCTGGAACTCGACGAGTTATATGAACAACTCGGCGAGTAGGTTGAAGATAGCCTTAGACTCGGCGAGTCTGTTCTTGGACTCGGCGAGTCTTGTCGAAGAGTTCCAATATTTTCTGGTTGAGTCGAGAATCGGCGAGTCAAGGGATGACTCGGTGAGTTGTGGGCGAGTGGACTCAGAGTTGTTGGACTCGGCGAGTCTCGGGGTGACTCGGCGAGTTAGGTCGCGGATTGAGGGAAGTTCTGAGTATGGGGACTCGGCGAGTCATCGGGTTGACTCGGCGAGTAGAGTCAGTCAGGGGTTGACTTTGACCTTGTCTTTGACCAAGGGTTGACCAGTGGTTTCCAGGGGCATTTTGGTAATTATTGATTATTGTTTTGAGTCCAGTGCATTGGTGGTTGTCCAGTAGTGGAGATCGTATCAGTGATCAGAGCATCTTGGGTTATCTGTTCAGTCAGCAGTTTCGAGGTGAGTTATCCTCACTATATCAATAGGGTCTAAGGCACCAAGGCCGGCCCTTATCGGATTGAGATCCGGGTAGTTGTTGTTATGTTATTGTTGTGATATGTTAGCATCCTGAGAGCTAGGATGGTATATGTTAGAGGCCTGATTGAGATCAGTATACTGAGAGATAGGGAGATGCTATGCTAGTGATCTGTTAGGTCGGTATCCTGGTTAGGATGGTGGTATGTTATGTGATCTGTTTGATCTGCTTGTTGACTGTGAATTGCTATATGATTGTATGTATATGTGCACATGGTTGTTTGGACTGGAGTTGGGTTGAGGCGGGTCCTGCTGTGTGCTGTAGGCCAAGATACCCAGGGCGGACTGGTTGTCCCGAAGGCCCAGCGAGCGGTCCGGATAGGCTGTAGGCCCCGAAAGGGCGGACCCGACGTGCCGAAGGCTCGGAGAGTGGACCAGATAGACTGAAGGCCCGGTGCGGGCGTACCAGTCATACTGTAGACTCAGAGAGTGGACCAGGTGGATTGAAGGCCCGGGAGCGGGCGGACCAATCACACTGCAGACTCGATGTATGTGGATAGACTCAGAGGGTGGACCAGGTGGACTGTAGGCCGGTGCGGCGGACCAGTCACACAGTAGACCCGAAGTGCATGGCTGTTCTGTGATCAGATATGTTATGGCATGTTATGGGTGTATGATATTTGTGGTTGGTATTTTGGGGATATCTCACTAAGATTTCGGGCTTACAGTTGTGGTTTTGTGTTTTTTCAGGTTCTTCAGGGGATCGTGGCAAGGCGAAGGCGTGATCGTACCGCTCCTCATGATTTTGTAGTATTGTGATTCTGGGAACACGTTAAATGTTTTGTATTGAAAACCTTTTTGTAAAGATTTAATGGAATCGAGATGTTTTTGAAAATTTTAAAATTGGTTGTATTTTTCGGTTGTTACAAGTTGGTATCAGAGCCTTGGTTTGAGTGAATTGGAGGAACATTCGTGTGACTCCAGTCTCAAATCGAGGATAGTTTTCAAAAGAGTATTTAAAATGGTTTTCAAAATGAGTAAGGGAGGACGCGGAGGTACGATCAGCCGGAGCCAGTAAGTAACCCCTAAATACCATGCATGTTATTTGTTTTTGAGCTTTGATAGAACAACATGCTAGTGATAGGCTAGGGATCTTCAGGATTTCATGATATGTTGCCTGATTTGTGATGCCTGTAGCCTAGGGTTCCTTATGGGATATTTTCAGTGTTCCTCTAGTGGTGAGGGTTGAGCGTTGTTATGCATGTTTCTCTAGGGCGTTGTGGTAGTACTTCATACAAATATGGGTAGGTGTGGAAGGTAGTATGGGCCCGTACTACTGAAAGCACAGGAACCATACGCGTATCAGGGAAACCATGATCTCTAGGGTTAGGTTGAGAGAGTTGGATCCCAGGATGGTGGGAAGAGTCTGAGATTTTGTGTTGTGTTTTTCAGTATGGGATTCCGAGGCATGATGAGAGTGGATCCGGATCAGGATTGGGAGCTAGAGAGAGAGTTCCGGGCGGATCGGTGCCGCCCGAGGTTATCGGTCAGATGAGCACGAGCGAGTTGGATGCGAGGATTCGTGAGATCCTGCGTGATGAGATTGGTGAGTTGTTCCGGGCTGAGTTGCCGGAGTTGTTTGGGTCGATCAAGACCGCCATGGTTGAGTATTTTGATGAGCACTATGCGGCTCTCGCAGAGACGGCTGCCACGGCGGCTACAGCGGCTGTAGCGGCAGCAGGGGGAGGAGCTGGTTGGGGTTTTCAGTATTGGGACTTTGCTAATATGAAGCCTCCCACTTTCGATGGAGTTCAGGACCCGATCGTCGCTATGAGATGGTTATCAGACGTGGAGGGGTGTTTCTTCATGTGTTTATGCCCTGCTGATCAGAGGGTGAGGTGTGCTCTGAACCTGTTTAGGCTCGGGGAAAAGGATTGGTGGAGATTGACCACGGGGTCATATTCAGATGCGCAGAGGGCTGCGGTATCATGGGATCAGTTCCGAGAGATGTTCATCACCCGTTATGTTCCGCAGGTTGAGAAGGAGAGATTGGCTCAGGAGTTCCTTGAGCTGAAGCAGGATTCGGAGTCGATGACTGAGATCACCAGAATGTTCACTGAGAGGGCGATGTTTTGCCCAGAGTTCGCTTCGGAGCAGGCTCAGATGTCTTGATATCTGAGCATGCTCAAGAGGGACATCTGGCAGTTTGTGTCTGTGCAGAGGTGCGGGACATTGTTGGAGTTGTAGGAGGCCGCTAGGCGGCGTGAGTTAGAGATTGAGTTACAGTTGCGTGAGCTGAGGAAGGCTCCAGTGCAGTCGCAGCCGGCGCCGAAACGGTCCAAGACCGTTGATGTTAGAGTGGGGGATCTGAGCAGCCACACTTGTGGGAAGTGTAGGAGGGGTCACACCAGAGTTTGTAGGTCCGGTGGTGCATGCCGTAAGTGCGGAAAGGAGGGGCACTATGCGAGGGATTGTCGGCAGTCAGTGCCAGTTCGGGATTTGAGGATTTGTTATCATTGTCATCAGGTTGGACATTTGAGGGTCAACTATCCTCAGCTTGCTGCAGGACCGGTGCAGTCTCAAGCACCGGCCACTTTGAGGATCACAGGTGGAGGTCAGGGTGGAGCAGAGCCCCCAAGGACTCAGGGTCGTGCTTTTCAGCTTGTAGCAGAGGAGGTCAGGGCAGCGCCAGATGCAGCTGCGGGTATGTTTCTTTCTTGATATATTGTTATCTTGTGATTATTGTGGTGTATTGTTTTGTGCTGGTATCTTTGTGTGGTTTTCGATGCGGTATTCGTCATTTTGCAGGATTGTGGTTTTGGTTATGGGTTATTGTTTTGGGAATTCCGTTGGTTATCATTCATGAGAGTTATTAGTGGAAACCCGACATTGGGTTGCAGGCCGGGTAGCATCTGCTTTCTGAGGAGTGGTTAGATGCAGATTGAGTTTCTTTCGAGCAGGTTGATCGGTGTTGATGTGAGATCTCGTTGAGGTTGTTTATGCTTGTGAGAAGCAGTCTGCGTGTAAGTGTTTTCTTTGTGCAAGAGTTGTTATGGGAGGTCGGTGATGGTGACCGGTGGTTGATAGTTAGTGCCCAAGTGGGGGAGAATTGGAGAATTCTCCGGGAGATCGATGAGTAATTGAAAGTGCTTAGCTGTTGGGATTCAGCAAGTGTTCTGTCAGCCCAGAGTATAGGCTGATAGGAGTAAGTGTCGGGCATGTGGGGCGGGATACAGACCTAGGGCATTTGATTGTGGAGGGCCTGGGAGCAGGCCGGGATCGAGTATGTATGATGGAGTTAGAGTTCGGAACCCCTAGAGGGCTAGAACGGTATGCATGGGAGGATTTCCGGGGGGGGGGGGGATAGCCCGGAATGTTGAATGCTAGTTGAGCGGTCCGGATAGACTGAAGGCCGGTAGGCGTACCAGTCAGGCCGAAGGCTCGGAGAACGGTCCAGCCAAACTAAAGGCACTGAGAGCGGTCCAGATTGGCTGAAGGTTCTGAGAGTGGTCCAGATGGGCTGAAGGCCTGGTGAGGCAGTCCAGTCATGCTGAAGACTCTGCAGGTATTGTTGGATCAGTTTGAGAATATGGATTGTGTATGTTGCAGTGTGATTGCATTAGAAGGTCTGGCCCCGGGTAGTGATCTTGATTAGTGGAGTTAGTGCAGGGGCTTGAGAGTCCCTGCGATGAGAGTCAGAGTAAGAGTGTTGGATGGATAGCGGATACGCTAAAAAGGGTGGTGTAGCGTTGGGCGAGCACCGTGGCACTTGTTGGAGTGACAATATGGCCAAGTGGATTCCTTGGAAAAGGAAGTGAGAGAGGTGTGTAACTCCGAGAGGGAGTGCAAGTTCACGGAAGTGAAAGCGGCAGAGCAGAGTTATGATTAGAGTAATTCGAGTATGGTTTTTGAGCAGCGTGTTTGCGGCAGTGGAATAGAAGCTCATCCGGTTTGGGATGTCTGCTGAGGTTGCGGAGGAATCCCGCAGATGTAGAGCCAAGAGACTCGGAAGGGATGCAGGGAGAGAGTCTTGGGCTCTCAGTGTGATTCTGATCAGGGTATTGGATATGTATTAGTGGTTCATCCTGGGGGATGTTGGAGGATATCATCAGTGTATCAGGTTTTCCCAACCTGAGGGTGCTGGAGAAAGTTCAGCATGTGTATGTGATTGCAAGAGGAGAACTCGTGGGAGTTGCTCTGAGATTGAGAATGGGTCTTTCCGTCGTCACGGAATGGATAGAGTGGGATTCAGATCGGGGATCCGATGGTTCATGGCTTTCTTGCCCTTATGGGTCGAGTGATTGTTGGGATTTGGGGCAGTGATGCTTCATGGGTAATTCTCGGTTGTTGAGTGTGATTATCAGAGGGTACAGCCGGTGCCCGGCTCGAGACGGTGGTCAGGACACCGTAAGGAAGGAGAAAGTGTGTTTGAGTTTCGATGGGTATGCCTTGAGGGACTTGGCTCGGTTAAGGCCAGGTGGCGTGCTGTGGGAGTATCTTTGGGATTGAATTGCTGTAGGCTTCGAGGACGAAGCCTAATTTAAGTGGGGGAGAATTGTAACATCCCGAAATATCAAGAGTAGAGTTGAAGGGCTAAAAGAGTAAATTGGGAAAGAGTGACTCGGCGAGTCCATGGATGGACTCGGCGAGTAGAGTCGCGATTTGGTTGCGTGTTAAGTAGTCGACATAGCGAGTCAATGAGGTGGACTCAGCGAGTAGGCACTGAGTGGAGAAAACCCTAATTCTCGGGGTTGAGCCCTATATAAAGAACATTATGTTTCCTTCCCAGCCTCTTTATCACCCCTTGAGTCCCAGAAACCCTAAAGTCGTGGAGAAACCCCTTTGTTGAGCAAATTGGAGCTTGGAGAGGTGGTTGTTGAAGAGATCTTAGAGAAGGAGAGGCTTGGAGCAAGGGGCTTTTCTTGGATTCAAGTTTCATTGCAGTTGGGGCGTTCTTTTGAGGTAATATCTCGTCTTTGAACTGCTATTTCCTTGATGCATCATTTTGGGGGTATTAGAGATTATATATTAGGATGTGTTGGAGTTTAGAGGTTGGATCTGAGGTTGCTACCTCAGATCTGGAATGGAGAAGAGTTGGAATGCATGAAAGTCCCTGTGTTGAGTGTTGGATGAAGCTATCATGTCCCAAACCTTAGCCCTAATGTGCAAAATGCATAGATCTCTTTGGATTCACGTAAAGTTTGCCACTTTACGTGATGGATGAGTTGTAGGAGGCTAGATCTATGTTTTGGAGCAATTGCATGGCCTGGAATGCTTCTGAATGGATTCAGATCGGTGGTACTCGGTGAGTCACATGGGTGTACTCGACGAGTTGCTTGAAGATGAGCTGGAACTCGACGAGTTGGAAGAACAACTCAGCGAGTTGGATGAAGATGACCTGGAGCTCAGCAAGTTGTATGAACAACTCGGCGAGTAGGTTGAAGATAGCCTTAGACTCGGCGAGTCTGTTCTTGGACTCGGCGAGTCTTGTCGAAGAGTTCCAATATTTTCTGGTTGAGTCGAGAATCAGCGAGTCAAGGGATGACTCGGTGAGTTGTGGGCGAGTGGACTCAGAGTTGTTGGACTCGGCGAGTCTCGGGGTGACTCGGCGAGTTAGGTCGCGGATTGAGGGAAGTTCTGAGTATGGGGACTCGGCGAGTAGATTCAGTTAGGGGTTGACTTTGACCTTGTCTTTGACCAAGGGTTGACCAGTGGTTTCCAGGGGTATTTTGGTAATTGTTGATTATTGTTTTGAGTTCAGTGCATTGGTGGTTGTCCAGTGGTGGAGATCGTATCAGTGATCGGAGCAGCTTGGGTTATCTGTTCAGTCGGCAGTTTCGAGGTGAGTTATCCTCACTATATCAATAGGGTCTAAGGCACCAAGGCCGGCCCTTATCGGATTGAGATCCGGGTAGTTGTTGTTATGTTATTGTTGTGATATGTTAGCATCCTGAGAGCTAGGATGGTATATGTTGGAGGCCTGATTGAGATCGGTATCCTGAGAGATAGGGAGATGCTATGCTAGTGACCTGTTAGGTCGGTATCCTGGTTAGGATGGTGGTATGTTATGTGATATGTTTTGATCTGCTTGGTGACTGTGAATTGCTATATGATTGTATGTATATGTGCACATGGTTGTTTGGACTGGAGTTGGGTTGAGGCGAGTCCTGCTGTGTGCTGTAGGCCAAGATACCCAGGGCGGACCGGTTGTCCCGAAGGCCCAGCGAGCGATCCGGATAGGCTGTAGGCCCCGAAAGGGCGGACCAGACGTGCCGAAGGCTCGGAGAGTGGACCAGATAGACTGAAGGCCCGGTGCGGGCGTACCAGTCATACTGTAGACTCAGAGAGTGGACCAGGTGGATTGAAGGCCCGGGAGCGGGCGGACCAATCACACTGCAGACTCGATGTACGTGGATAGACTCAGAGGGTGGACCAGGTGGACTGTAGGCCGGTGCGGCGGACCAGTCACACAGTAGACCCGATGTGCATGGCTGTTCTGTGATCAGATATGTTATGGCATGTTATGGGTGTATGATATTTGTGGTTGGTATTTTGGGGATATCTCACTAAGCTTTCGGGCTTACAGTTGTGGTTTTATGTTTTTCAGGTTCTTCAGGGGATCGTGGCAAGGCGAAGGCGTGATCGTACCGCTCCTAATGATTTTGTAGTATTGTGATTCTGGGAACACGTTAAATGTTTTGTATTGAAAACCTTTTTGTAAAGATTTAATGGAATCGAGATGTTTTTGAAAAAATTAAAATTGGTTGTATTTTTCGGTTGTTACAAAACTTTTGAGAGAGAGTACATATTAATGTCTTTTATTAGGTAAAAACTTTTGAACTTATTTAAAAAAAATATAAAATTAATAAATAATTATAGATATATTGAAAATAAATACAAAACGAATTGTTATTCGGTTTTTTTGGACTATTTGGTTTTTATTTTATAAACCAAATCCAATCTGAAATCCAAAATAATAATTCGGTTTTGTTGAAAACAAATCCAAAAATCAGAATATCCGAACCAAATAGTCCAATCCAAATTGTCCAATTGGACAAGTCGGTTTTATTAAAATAGTGAACAACCCTAATTGCAGGTCCTTAAGCGCCGGTGATAGAGTTTTTTTTTGAAACATGCTGGAGACAGAAGCTTTTCGTATGTAGGCCTACCATTTTATTTTCATTTTTGAAGATGAAGTGCTTGTCAACTGCTTTACGACATTTGCTTAGGGAAAGACCACCCAAAGGGAAAAATCTTGTAACTAGTAATTTGCGATGGTGGTGAGGATGTTGCTGATGTGGGCGATCGGAGATGCTATAGCTCTAACCGATGGTGATGTTTGAAGCAGGTCCAACAGGTTAGTGAGTACCGCCAATAACGGGGTTGAGGAAAGTGGTTGCTGCTGGAGGCGTTAAAGATGACCGGTGACCGCTGCTGGTGTCGGCATTGATGTGAAGCGATGGTTGCTGTCGTAACTGCCTCAACGGGGTAGGGGCGCCGACTGATTGCAGGTGACGGTGAGATTGACAACAACTATCGTTGGGGCTGCTGGTATGAAGGTCACGGTGGGCCATTGCTTGAACAGTTCTGGGTGTCACATGGGTCGCCAACTGCTATAACGATCGGCAATGATCGAGGGAGGCGTTCGATGTCGGGTCCTTCCCGCCGGAGGCGCTGTCATGTCGAGGTCGACCAGTGATGACGGCTATTGACGATTGGTTGGAGGTCGCCCTGTGGTGACGATATGATGGTGGTCTGGTAGAGAGAGAGAGAGAGAGAGAGAGAGAGAGAGAGAGAAGCTCCTAACAGATCAAATTCTTCGACCAACTAGAGGGTGTGGTGGCTAATTGGATACATGGGCACGGTGATTAAAGGTTTGCGCAGGCTCTTGGCTGCATCGGTCAGGAGGTAGCGGTCGGTCGGTAATTTGGGTCCAAGCTGCTAGTGGTGATGCTTGAAACGAGTCCAAAAGGTAAATGATCACTAACCGAAGTGGGAGATGGCGATGGTAGACAGATGTAGATGGTTGTCATTGTCAAAAACATTGTTGCTGGGGATCGACTGATGGTGATTATCAATGCCGGTATTGCTGTTCTTTCTCGTCACCATTGATAGAGATGACCGGCGGCGGTCCTTTCTGCTCGTTGGAGGTGAACAAGAAGTAAGGCTACTCGGAGTAGAGGGAGCTCCAATGTAACACCCTGAGATTCAGGTGCATTTCTTTCATCCTTGTTCTTTATTGAATTGTCATGTTTAGTCCTTGAGTGGAGGATGTATAGCAAGTGAGTACGCTGGGCGTACCAGAGGGGTACGCTACACGTACTTACGCGCTTAATTTGGGCGCGGAGTCGCCAAGGTACGCTGGGCGTACCTAGAGTTACACCGGGCATACCCGACCCAGGTGCAAAAACCCTAATTCTCCTTGTGCACTATTTAAAGGGTGTTATGGCTCATTCCTTAGCCTCCATATCAGTGAGTGAAACCCTAAAAGAGAGCCCCATCGTTCTTAGTGTGTGAGAGTGTTGATTTGAGCTTGTTGGTGCTTTAGTGGCTTGGTGAAGAAGGAGGAAAGGAGATCTTGGAGGCTAAAGCTTGAGGTGCCATTTTGGATCTGAGATCTACAGAGGAAAGAGCTACTCTTCAAGGTATAAAGTTCAAAACTTTCCTCTTCTTTTGGTTGTTGTTGTATGTGTCCTTTTTAGGGCTAAAAACCCCAAAGGTGGAGACTTTATGAGTGTAAAGTGCTCCATGGTCCGAGATCTGTCCCTTTTCAGTGTTATTAGTGATGTAGAGCCATAAAGTTCCCATCTTGGATGTTACTTTGGAGTCATGCATGTGTTTAAGCCTTCTAGAGTTGAAGGATGGATCATTTTGGGAGTTAGTGACTTGTTCAGCCATGCAAAGGCTTAAAGTCATCAACTTTATGGATTAAGGGGCTTAGAAGGGGTCAGATCTAAAATATGGACGTAGGTCTTAACTGTTTAAGACCTCAAGAGCAAAAGGGCTGAAGCAGGGGAGTACGCCGAGCATAATTCCTAGTACGCGCCGCGTACTGGGAGGTGCTCCCCGATTCTGAGGTGCAGCCAGGTACGCTCAGCGTACACATCTGGTACGCAGCGTAACCCGGAGAGTTGACTTTTGGTTGACTTTTAGGGTATGGTCTATTGAGGGTTGAGCTATGAGAGGGGTAAAATGGTCTTTTACCCTTCTGAGAGTGTCATAAGAGAGCATAGTCTAGCCTTTGAGAGTTATATTAAATAGAGTGTTATTTTCATATGATTAGGCGGAGGCTAGGCCAACATTTACCGAGATACCCGAGGTGAGTCTTCTCACTATACTTTACCTAGTGTGGTAACAGAGTTAAGAGACAGAGTATTATAGAGTTATATGCCAGTGTGATTGCATGTTATTATGTGTTGTGATATATTGTGATATGTGATATGCATGATTCAGAGTTACAGAGTTGGGACTTTCGGGTCCCTAGAGTTAAGGCCAGAGGGCCCACAGAGAGTTGGGGCTGGAGGGCCCCACCGAGACACATTGACCAGAGGGTCAACAGAGTTACAACCTCGAGTGGCTATTATGTGATTATTGTGGTATTTTGGGGAACTCACTAAACTTATGCTTACAGTGTTCAGTGTTATGTGTTTCAGGTACCAGTGATGACCGTGGGAAGGCGCCGGCCTGATTCGTACACACATATGGGATTGGATATATTTTGATCTTGGTAGTCATTTGTGAATTAAAAACATGATGTTATGAGATTTTATCAATGAATGGTTTTATCAAAATGTGTTTTTCAAATGTGAAAACTTGTCTTAATTTTTACGGTGTTACATCCACGCGTGAGATGCTTACGTGGAGCCTCTATCCATGCGTGAACACCGCCCCCCACCCCGGTGGGTTGGGCTTTGCGTCTTCACGGAGACGAGAGAAGACAGAGGAAGTGATTGGTTGATGCTTTTTTGACCGTTAATTTCGTTGGTTTTTCTTTTTAATCCATTGAGTTAGAAGAAAAAAAATAAGAAGAAAGGGATGGACCCGGTTTATGGAAGTCGGGTGAAGAAGACAACCGGTGGACATTTTATATGATTTAATTCAACTTACATATTTGGTCCCTGAGATTCTTTCATTTAATCTATTATACCCTTTCACTTTTATTTGAATTATGTTAAACCCTTAACTATATATAATTAACTGTGTTTATTTAATTTTAAAAATTAATAAGATGTTTATTTGATTTTTTAATTAGTAAAATCATTACTTAAGTTTATAATAATATTTTTTTTTACTTAATCTAATGTTTTAAAATAAAAAAAATAAAAAATGAATATTGTTAGTGGTGATCATTTCCTAGGTGTAGTGGGTTGGTGGTGGAGGTGACGTGGTGCAGAGGTGGCACCACTTTTCCGATGGGTTGGTGGTGACCACTCCCCATAGCCTAAAGTTCTCGTGGGTGCTGCTTGGTCCAACCAGAGGAACCGGGATTTCGGGAGGTCTTTGGCTGCCCGGGAAAATGTGTCGATCGGGTAGGGACCGACACTTTTGTCTTTTCTGTATATGAAGGATTGGAGCAGTGGGTCTACGTGGACTTTTGTCTTCCTTTCCTTTTTTCTATTTTTGTTTGGTTGAGAAGGTCCACATATCCCTTTGACTAATAGGCCTTTACAACCTTTTTTTTTCTTTTGACGTTTTGTATGCTTTGGAGCTGTCCTTCTGATATCTTGTACAATAAACGAGCTGTAAAGATTTTGCTCTTGTCTGTATACAAGCTTTTGTATGCTATCAGTTCTTGTAATACCTCTCTCCATCTTTTTTTTCTTGTTGGTTCAAAACAACATATCTCAACATCTTCCTATCCTCTCTCTTTTTTTTTTCTTTTTTACTGAACAGTAAATTTTGGAAAAGATAGGGTAAATCTTTTAAAGGTAAAAATGTTATTTGTTGTGAAATGTACAAGCATGACAGCTATGCTTAC
Organism: Lactuca serriola; assembly: GCF_051521515.1. NCBI lineage: Eukaryota > Viridiplantae > Streptophyta > Magnoliopsida > Asterales > Asteraceae > Lactuca > Lactuca serriola. Next base: position 204,138,529 of record NC_136410.1, read on the forward strand.
AAACAGCTGTTGAAGTTTATAAGAAAAAAAAATACGAAAATCCTTGACTAAAAGATGGATTTTCTTTTTAATTTGAACAAAAAGAATGGTTTATGACATCTTTTCTTCTCAATTTTCAGAGGAAATCCCATGGTATAAACAAAAAAAACGGAAAATCTAAACTATAAACAATTTTCTGATAATGTATAAACTAAAACTAAGATAATAACTTCTTTCCTTTTCAACTTGTTCAACAAGCCATCAAACCATAAACAAGAAATAGATCTAAAGAAATTTTGGTTTTGGTTTTCTAAACTTCTAAAGAGAAAACCAAGAATTTGAACAAAGGTATGGTAAGAAACTCGATTTTTTGAAATGTACAAACATCTCAGCTTTGTTTATAAAAAAATGTTGCGGGGATGAGATTTGCACAAAAGATTATGAGCTTAAGGGTTTTTCTGAGAAATATACAAGAAAATCAGCCATTCTTATAAGCACCTGTCTCAAGGATGGAAGGTGTTGACAGAAAATCTCTAAATAAAAACGATTTCCTTGTGATATAAGCTAAAAAACTCATGAAAACCTTTCTTTTCTTTTTCATTTTCTGAATAAGTCACTAGCAAGTGACGAAAAATTGATCTGAGAATTAGATCTACATTTTTGGGCAAAAACTCAACAGATCTGAACTAGAAAAACTCAACAGATCAAGAGATCTGAGCGAAAAAATAGGTTGATTAAAAGATTTATGCCAAAAGCTAAGCAGATCAATAGATCTGAATGAAAAACTCATAAAAAATTCTTTTCCCGTCATCCTACTCAAGAAACCCCTAGAATATGAACCAAAAAACGATTGTAAAAAGGTTTTTGCAAACTTGGGGAGTGTCTGAGTAAATGAAATCACATGAATCCACAGATCTAAACTAAAAACCAGATCTATAGATCTAAAAGATTGTGAGGCTCATTTGGACAGATCTTATCAAGAAACAAGAAGATCTAAACAAATGAGGAGAGAAACGAACAGATCTAGGCAAACCTGATGTGAAGCACAACAGATCTGAGAGAAAAACGAGCTTGGAACCAACTGAGGCTTTTGCTACTTGCTCGAATCTGGGATGGCGCCAAATGATGCGACCTTGGCTCCGACCAACTTAGCTGAGGGAGTGCTTCTATGCCGGAGACGGATCTGCGAGGTCATAATCAGAGAGATGCGTTAGAGCCGTCCCACGGACTGTGCCCCGGGAGCGGACTCCGACGATCAAGTTAGATCAACTGATAGATCTGAGATGGTCCTCCATAGCTGGAGAGAACCATCTTGGTGCTGGTGGTGGTGTATGGTGGTTGACGGCGGTAGGTGGCGGCTAAGCCACCCGGCCGGAGTATAGTGGCGGCTGAGCCATGGGGGAAGAGTCTAGGGAAAGGTCCCCTGGAAAGGTCCCTTGGGAAAGCTCCTTCTTCATTGTGGAGACACTATTCTATTTATAGTGGACAATTAGGACAGGCCTTGGGCTAGCCCAATTCAGGCCCAACTAGAAAGGAGCTGGGCAAGGCCGCCCGGAGGTGTCGGGCGGGGCTGGCAGGCGCGCCCCAGGCAAGGCTGGCAGGCGCGCACCAGGAAAGGCTGTCAAGGGAGCGCCAGGTCGGGCCGACGGGAGAGTCCCCAGCAAGGCTGGCAAGGGAGCGTCAGGTCGGGCCGGCGGGAGAGTCCCCATAAAGGCTAGCAAGGGAGCGCCAGGCCGGGCCGGTGGGAGAGTCCCCAGCAAGGCTGGCAGGAGCGCGCCAGGCAAGGCTGGCGCTCTAGAGTAGTCTAGGCCATGCTAACGGACCATGTTTCATCAATATGTAATGTGCTTGTTGTTTATATGTATTGTGACTGGAAGACATCGGGGGGTTCCCGAGGTACTTAGTTATAAGGCCTTGGTGGGTTTCCTTGGCATCCTAGGTCAAAGACCTCGGGGGGTTCCCAAGGCACTTAGGTATAAGACCTTTGAGGGTTTCCTTGGCATCCTAGGTCAAAGACCCCGGGGTGTTCCCGAGGCATTGGGCTAAGACCATGTGGGGATTCCCATGGCACCCGGAGTAAGACCCTGGAGGGTTTTCAGGGATTCATTATGTGATGATTGCATGGCTTATGTGTTTTGTATAGTTGTTAGCTAGCATGATATGTTGTACGTGTTTGTGTGTGGACGTGCTCTGGGGAACTCACTAAGCTTTCAAGCTTACCGTTTGTGTATTTGTTTCAGGTACATCTGAGCCTAAGGGAAAGGGCAAGGCGTGATGGCGCGGCGTGCACTCTTTCTCTCTTTTTCACTAATATGTTTTGGAACACTCTGATGATTTAAACAAAGTTGTAATGAATATGGACTTGAAAACAATTATGTTGGAATTTCATGGTTATTGCAAGCGTGTTTACTAATTAAAAATGAAAATTTTCTTTGTAAAATTTGGGTCGTTACAAGTTGGTATCAGAGCCTTGGTTTGAGGGATTCGGGCACACTCTCGAGTGTGTTAGGACTCAAACTAAGGAAATGGTAAAATTGTTTTCCAAAAAGTAACTTAAAAGGGGTTTTCAAAAGAAATGAAAAGATGAGAGTACAATGCATGTGATCAGCCGAGCCAAGTATTTCCCCAATATGTTAGCCATGTTATACTGATATTTGCGCTTGTTGATTATATGGAACTTTCTATGTGTATGCTTTTAAATTGTATACGATTAGGAGCTTATAGCCTCAGAATGTTTGATTTGGCCTTATTTCCTGTTCCTTGTTTGGTTGTGGTCCTAGGGTAGAATCTTTTATTCGAAAGTCTATTTGATCCTCTTTCTGTGCACAATTTGCATGCATAAAGGAAACCTGCCATGATTGGTTAGATTGATGTGAGTAGAGTAAATGTTAGGACAGCCTGAGATTTGATGTATGCGGTAGTTGTGGAATATGGTTTAGTTCTGGAACAAATTGGGGTTGTCAGGTAGGGCATTGGGGAAAGGTACTAGTAGGTGTGGAAGGTAGTATTGGGCCCATACTACTGGAAGCACAGGACCTGTTCCTGAACCAATGTTAGATCTGACGATCTCAAGGAGGACTGGTACAAGAAGATCCCTTATATGGAAATCCTGATCATTGTAATTTATGATTTCTCAGTCTTGCATGGTGGTGACACGATTTGGAGTAGAAGGATCAGGATTGGGGTTTGGGTCTGGATCCAGGGCAGGATTGAGAGACACTATTGATGTCATCGATGGGAGGCTGCGTGAGCTCATTACAGCCGAGGTTACCAGGGGCATCCTTGTCGTGTCCCTGGTCATTTTCGAGATGGTCAAGGAGGGCATTATGGAGATTATGGAGGAGAGACTGAAATCCTTCAGGGATGAGTTGGCGGCGTGTCAGATTGGGGCCCGAACTCCCTCGTTTCAGGAGTTCAAGGCGTGTGGGGCACCAAAGTTTTTCAGGGTCAGGGACCCCATTGTCAGTCGTCGCTGGGTAGCAGATATCGAGAACGCCTAGCGCACGAGTTCCTGCCCGGATGTAGAAAAAGTTGGGTTTGCTTTGTGTATGCTGAGGGATAGGGCCCGAGATTGGTGGGGCGAGGTTACTAGCCAGGTGGGGCCAACCGGGGTGGCAGAGATGACATGGTTCGAGTTTGTTCGGTGTTTGATTCGGATTTTGCACCACCTATTGAGGTGCAACGACTGGTGAGGGAGTTTCATGACTTGCAGCAGACCACCGAGACTGTGGCGGAGATCACTGCCAAGTTTCGGGAACGAGCCTTGTTGATTCCGCGGTATGCTACTGATGAGGAGGTGAGGCATACCCGATATCATTTCATGCTGAGGGATGATATACAAGAGTTTGTGAGCTTTACGGGGTGCAAAACCCTGAATGAGATGGTGGAGAAGGCCCATGAGCGGGAGATGGAGTTGGACTTCCGCACGAAGCAGAATCCTGAGCAGGCCCAGGCAGCAGTAGGTCAGGCTAAAAAGGCAAAGACCTCAGATTCATCTAGTCAGGGCCATCAGGGGCGGGGCTGGTGCACCAAGTGTGGGAGGTCACATGGGGGAGCTTGTAGGGGATAGGGTGCGGCGTGTTATATCTGCGGTCAGGCGGGCCACGTGAGCATGGACTACCCCAAGAAGGGCTTGATATGTTTTCACTGCAACCAGACCGGCCACAAGCGGGCCGATTGTCCGAAGTTGTAGAGAGGGATGAGCAGTGGTGGCGCCCGCGCCCGCCACACTAAGGATTACCGATGGTTGCGCATTCCTGTTGACCACCGAGGAGGCTCGGGCAGCACCAGACGTTGTGGCTGGTACATATCTATTATTCTATGCTTATTATGATTTATGCAACTTATGTGTATTCTATGATTATATAGGGACCTTTTTGGTCAATGGTATGCTTGCTCATGTCTTGTTTGATTCAGGTGTTACCCGATCATTTGTGTAACGCCCGTAGATCCGGGCTAGTCAATTTAGAGATACTAGGGGTCGAAAATCTTTTCGACAAAATATTATTTAGAATAAATAATCTTAACCAAGTTGTAGGATATGTTTCAAGGGTTCCATACATATAAAGAACGCCGAAATCCGAGTTATAACGAAGAAGTTATGACCCGTCGAAGTTTTTCGGCAAAACCGGTACGACACCGGGAGACGTAAATAGTGAATTTACGATGGAGGACTTTTTAGCCTTATAAATCTAAAAAAAATTTGTAGTATACATTAAACCGAGAACATATAAAAAAAGAACGCCAAAATCTGACTTCGTATGAGGAAGTTATGAATTTTCTAAGATTTGGCATAGCAGTGCACGACCCGAAACTTGAATTTTAGATCGAACGGTTTTTGGCCTACACGACCTAAATGAGAGTTGAAGATCTCGTTAACATGAACTCAACGGTAAAAATATAGACAAAAACGAAGTCCGTATGAAGGAGTTACGAATTTTACGCAGACATTTAACAATATAATCTCCTCGTACTATTAAATTTAAGATTGGTCGAGAATTAGTCGACAGAGTCTAAATGAAAGTTGTAGATCTTGTTTTTACCTACGCGTGGATATAAAGAATGTCGAAAGCAGAGTTCGTATGCGAAAGTTATGAATTTTTGAAAATCGGTTGATTTCCATCCTATGTGCGATGCCACGTGTCAGCACTAGGCTGTGCCTGGGTGTCTCCAGCTGGCTCACGACGTGAGCATCATAAAACTCACGACATGAGTGACCCTCCAGCCCCTATAAATAAGAGGTGAATCCCTCTTCATTCCTCACACCTCCCATCACTTCCCTCTCTCTAGAACTTCTCTCTAGCTCCGAAACCCCCCGAAAAGCCTAAGGAACCTCCCTAGCATGAGGCGAAAGCCCTGGAGTGCCCACGGCTCCGAGAAGAAGAGTCTTTCGGTTCGAGAACGCTGCACCAGCAGAGCCCGGTTTTGAGAAAAACCCGCTGTAAGTGAGCTACGCCTAACCTATCTTTAGTATAGCTTATGATTCAATATAGTAATGTTATTAGGACCTTATAATAAATATTTGGGCTATTATTATGAGTTATATAAGTGTCATTATAATATATTTTTAACCACTCGTGGTACGGGGAATCTGGTTTAAAGGGCCGCATAGGTTTGTTGGAATTTAGAAGTGCTATATGCCAAATGGTCCTGCTCTCCGGTGTTTTATGTCTGGCCCCTGTCTGTACATAGTGGGTGAAGAGTATTGTTTAATGCTTATATAATAGTAATAATAGTTAAACTATTAATTAGTCCCGACGAATATTAGACTAAACTCTAGTGGTAATGATATTAGGTTCTGTCAAAGGAGTTGTTTAAAGTAAACAAAGTGTTGTCCGAGTACCGAGACACCACCTTTTCACGTAAGTGCATAGTTACTTTCATCTTACACATAGATATTAAGTATTTAATATAAATTACATGTGGTGACTGCATAGTTACTTTCATCTTACACATAGATATGAAGTATTTTATATAAAGTACGTGTTATGTGTGCATATTACTTGAATACTTGTTGTTTATGTTGGATGAACGATTTTATATATGTTTTAAATGATTTAAACTATATACGTATTTTATATCTACAAAATGTGTTCGGTAGAACATGGGTAGATTAAAGATGAGATAAATAATGAGCGATGAGAGATGAGATGAATGATGAGCGATGATATATAAGTGGTAAAATACGATGAGAAGCGATGACCTAAGCGATGAGCCAAAGTGATGAGCCAAATGATGAGCCAAAGGATGACCTAAGCGATGGCCCCTTTATCTAGCAGAGTATGGATGACAACCATGGACTATTCTAGACAGTCCATTGGAACACTAGCAGGCTCACAACATGTAGGTGTTGTGAATGATGTGTTCACTGGTGTTGTCTAAAAACCCATTGACATGTATTGCGAGTGGACTCTTGAAAACGATACTGTCAATAAATGAGATAAACCTCGGCGACTATGGACTTAGCGCCTGTTGAGTAAACCCTGGTGACTATGGAGTTAGTGCCTATTGAGTAAACCCCGGTGACTATGGAGTTAGCGCCTGTTGAGCAAACCTTGGTAACTATGGATTTAGTGCCCGTTGAGAAAACCCTGGCAACAATGGATTTCGTGGCGATTCCTTAGGATGATCCTTAATAATGAATGAACAAGAAATAGCTGATTCTTAGGGTAGATCCTTAAGAGTAAATAAGATAATGGGGATGGGTAATTGGGTCAACTGTTTGATGATTAAACATAATAATTATATTATTGTGGGTTGAAAACCCTATGTACTCACCAGGTTTCCCAACCTGACCCACTCAGTTTATTTATATCACAGGTGTTGATATGAAGTCACTTTACACTGAGAGATTAAGGAGATATAAATCACTAGTGATAATGAATGTAAGTTCTGTTTATGCTTATGTTTCTGTACTGACGATGACATCCCAAACATTTTAAAATGAATAAAAATACTTTGCTTCGGAAATGCTTTGATAACGTATTTACATGTTTTACTGGGAACAAATTCCGCAACATTTTTATTAAAAGAGGTACTCTGATTTTAATAAAGCATAAACAAAATTGGTCTTTTCTGGCCGAGAAAATGGGGATGTCACAATTTGTGTCTCTTGCGCTTAGAAAGAAGTTCAGGGACGCGCCGAGGATCTTGGATTCCCCGCTCGAGGTAGAGATTGTAGACGACCGCACCGTTAGTGATGTGAGGGTGTATTGGGGGCGGTGTCCTGAATGTGATGGGCGAAAGGTTCCGTGTTGATCTAGTTCTGATACCGTTGCGAGGGTCGAAAATGATTTTCGGGATGGACTGGTTTGGGGCCAACAAGGCCATGATTGATTGCGAGCGCCAGTTGGTCAAGGTTCGAACCCCATGTGGGGGAGAACTGGTTGTTCATGGTGAGAGGGCCTCTCAAGGACTGTGTCACACCCCCGAACCGTCAAAACGGACGGCGGAAACGTCCGAGGGCGGATGACGTCATGCGTAGTATCACAAAAATCGTATCATAGCAATCAAAGTAAACACAACCATTACATTGAAATATGAATATTTACATCTGTTTGAAAACATAGTTTGTACATGTCAATATATAACAAAAGTAAAAGGCGCCAGTCTATCATGCTCCATCTTCTCCAAAAGCTGGTAAGGGTACCTGTATCGTTGCCCTAAGAATACAAGCGGTTTTGAAAACGTATCAGCATAAAGCTGGTGAGTTCATAAGCATGAATGTTGGGAGAGAATCTGATTTCTAGGCTTGGAAATGTGAAAAGTGATTGAAAATGACTAAGGACTATATATATAGTATGGAGGTTACGACCACCATGAGTTTACGGTCATAAACTCATGGTTCCTGGCTGTAAACTCCTCATTTGAGGGTTTATGGCTTGTTTGATAGGTTATAACTTCAATTGTCACTTCCTTTCACTCATTCCTTTGGTGTACTAGACTCAGAATGCTCAAACAGACTCTAAATAGGGCTAAAAGTTAGCAGAAACAAGTCTGACTTTGATTGAAGTGAATGGTTTGTACAAGATAGAAATTTCGGGTTGTCACATCATCCCCCCGTTAGAGAGAAATTCGTCCCGAAATTAGAGTTTAAGCAATTAAGTAGTTACAAATAACTAAGCGAAAAGATGAGGATATTTCTCTTTCATTTGATCCTCGCACTCCCAAGTGAATTCAGGTCCTCGCTTGGCGTTCCAGTGAACCTTCATTATCGGGATACGACTTTGCTTTGTTTGCTTGACCTCTCGGTCCATGATATCTACAGGTTCTTCCACGAAGTTGAGGCTCTCTTTGATCTCGATCTCATCGAGTGGGATTAAAAGAGTCTCATTGGATAGGCACTTTTTCAAGTTCGAGACATGGAAAGTAGAATGTACGTTATTAAGTTCATGGGGTAGGTTGAGTTTTTAAGCTATAGGGCTGATTCTAGCGAGAATCTCGAAAGGCCCTATATATCTTGGATTTAGCTTTCCACGCTTTCCAAAGCGTATCAAGCCCTTCCAGGGTGAGACTTTCAAAAGGACTCAGTCTCCCACCTGAAATTCTAAAGGTCTCCTTCGTTTGTCTGCGTAGCTTTTCTGTCGGTCTCTAGAGGCTTTCAATCGTTCACGAATCTGAACGATCTTCTCTGTCGTTTCCTGAATGATCTCCGGACCTATGAGAGTGCTGTCAAGAATTCGTCCTTTAGCTAAGTATGTTTCACCCACCTCAGCCCAGCATAGAGGGGATCTGCACTTTCGGCCATAGAGGGATTCAAAAGGAGCAGCCTTTATGCTTGTGTGATAACTGTTGTTGTAGGAAAACTCGACAAGGGGAAAATGAGTATCCCATGCCTTCCCAAAGTCGATCACACAGGCTCGCAACATATCTTCCAAGGTTTGGATAGTTCTCTCACTTTGTCTGTTAGTCTGTGGATGGTAGGCTATACTCATGTCCAGCCTCGTTCCTAAGGAACTTTGTAGTGACTAACAGAACCTCGAAGTGAATCTACTATCTCTATCGGAGATAATAGATATAGGAACACCATGCAGTCGTACGATCTCCCTAATATAGGTTCTTGTAAGATTCTCCATCTTGTCAGTTTCTTTGATGGGCAGGAAGTGTGCGGACTTAGTTAACCTGTCAATGATCACCCATATGGTATTGAGACCACCCGTTGTCTTGGGCAACTTGGTTATGAAGTCCATCGTGATCCGCTCCCACTTCAATTCCGGTATCTCTGGTTGTTGAAGTAGACCTGATGGTTTCTGGTATTCGACCTTAACCTTGGCGCAAGTAAGGCATTTACTCACGAAGGTAGCAATCTCTGCTTTCATGTTAGGCCACCGGTATAACTTTTTAAGATCCAGATACATCTTATCTGAACCTGGGTGGACGGAATATTGAGTGTTGTGTGCTTCAGTCATGACCAAGTCTCTAAAGCCACCGTGTTTCGGTGTCCAGATCCGGTCCATGAGATATAAGGCTCCACCATCCTTGACTTCCAAGTTCTTATCCATCCCTCTCAGGGATTCACCCGTCATGTTTTCGGGTTTCAAGGCTTCGAGTTGAGCCTCTTTGATTTGCATGTATAGGTGCGAATGGATAGCCATGGTCAATGATTTGACTCTTCAACCAGAATATTCTTTCCGACTTAGGGCGTCGGCTACTACGTTGGCTTTCCCCAGATTATAACGAATTTTGCATTCGTAGTCATTGTGTAGTTTGACCCACCGTCGTTGTCTCATGTTGAGCTCCTTCTGGTCGAATATGTGTTGTAAACTTTTGTGGTCTGTAAAGATAATGCTCTTCTTACCATACAAGTAGTGTCTCCAGATCTTCAGAGCAAACACAACTGCTCCTAGCTCAAGATCGTGTGTGGTGTAGTTTATCTCGTGCGTCTTTAGCTGTCTCGAGGCATAGGCGATGATCTTACCTTGTTGCATCAGAACACAGCCGAGCCCCTGGTTGGATGCATTGCAATATACTACGAAGTCTTCTATCCCTTCTGGGAGGGATAGTATCGGTGCGGTGCATAAGACTCACTTCATTGTTTGAAACGATTTTTCTTGCGTGTCTTCCTAGTCAAAGGCCATGCCTTTCTGGGTCAATGTTGTAAGAGGTTTCACAATTCGTGAGAAGTTCTGTATGAATTTGCAATAGTAGCCAGCGAGGCCTAGAAATTGACAAATTTCTCTAGGCGTCTTCGGTGCTGACCAGTTCTCAATGGCTTTAATTTTGGAAGGGTCCACGTGGATTCCTTCTTTGCTAACCACGTGTCCTAAGAATTCGACTCTTCGGATCCAAAATTCACATTTAGAGAACTTTGTGTAGAGCTTCTCCGTTCGTAGGGTTCCTAGGACTTGTCGCGGATGATCACTATGTTCCTCCTTACTTCGAGAGTAGATAAGTATGTCATCGATGAAGACGATGACGAACTGCTCCAAGTAAGGACGACATACCCTATTCATTAAGTCCATGAATACTGCGGGCGCATTGGTCAATCCGAATGGAATCACTACAAACTCGTTGTGTCCGTAACGAGTTCGAAAGTCTGTCTTCAGAACATCCTCCTCTAGCACTTGTAGCTGGTGATACCCGGATCTCAGATCATTCTTTGAAAAGTAATTCGCTCCTTGCAGTTGGTCGAATAAATCGTCTATGAGAGGTAGAGGGTAACGATTCTTGACCGTAAGCTTGTTGAGTTCTCTGTAGTCGATGCACATACGAAACAATCTGTCTTTCTTCTTGACGAACTAAACCGGTGCTCCCCAGGGCGAGAAGCTTGGTCTAATAAGTCCCTTACTGAGTAGTTCGTTAAGTTGACCAGATAGTTCCTGCATCTCAGTTGGTGCTAGACGATAGGGAGATTTGGCTACTGGGGTAGCTATTGGGACTAGGTCGATTGTGAACTCGACTTGTCGTTGCGGAGGTAATCGTGGTAGTTCTTTTGGAAAGATGTCGAGAAAGTCGCGTACTACTGGAATGTTCTTCAGGTCTTTCGTTTCATGGCTCGTATCGACAACGTGAGCAAGGAATGCGCGATATTCCTTACACAAGTACTTCTGGGCTTGAATACTTGAGATGATACGAAGGCTCGTGCCGGGTTTATCGCCGTAGATAATAAGAGTTTCACTAGATGGAAGATTAAGGCGAACAGATTTCTCGTAACACATGATGTCGGCGCGATGAAGACTCAACCAATCCATGCCGATAATGACGTCGAAACTTTTAATTGAGACCAGGATGAGGTCGATTGGAAATGAATGGATATCTAGAGTTAGATTACATCCTATGTATATACTGCTAGTGCTCTTAGTTTTTCCGTTACCATTTCTACAGTGAACGGTTCTTTAAGTGCTCGTGGATTTTGCTTAAGTAAATGAGCAAATTTTCGATTCACGAAACTCCTCTCCGCTCCACTATCAAACAGTATGCATGCATAAGATTTTTCAAGGAGAAACGTACTAGTGACCACTGTAGGGTCGACAAACGCTTCCTTGTGGCCTATGGCCAAAACTCTCCCCACTCCACCGGCATTCCCTGCCTTAGGGCAGTTCCTTTTGTAGTGTCCCACCTCGCCACAACCGTAGCAAGACTGGCGCACACCAGCGTCGGAAACATGGTTGATTGGCCTTGCCGGAGCTTTGCAGAAATGGGCAGTGTGCCCCTTCCTTTTGCACTTACAACACTGCATTTCCCGGAAGGGTCCATTGTGGTGGAAGTTGCATTTGTTGATCTTCGGAAAATTTCCAGCATACTGCTTTACCGGAGCAGCAGCGGTAGGTGCTATTGTAGCATGAACAGCCACGACCTGTTGCTTTTTGTCCACTTTCTGCTTCTTCTTGTCATCCCAAAATTTTCGCTTGTTATGAGCGGCCTTGGAGGGTTCCGAGATGGCTAGTGTTGTTATTGTTGACGGGGTACGGACCCCATGGTCAATGAGCCGTTGTGCCAATCGCTTGGCACTATCGAAGGTAGCGGGGTTTGAAGCGAGTACATTCCCCTGAAATGGAGGCACCAACCCCCAGATATACCTCTCCACATTCTTTGCTTCAGAAGGGACCATTCCCGGACATAGAGCTACTAGATCCCTGAATCTGGCAGTATAGGAGACTATGTCGGAGCCCTTCATGGTTAGGCTCTTGAGCTCCTGCTCCAGCTTCTGAACTTCTCCCCTTGGGCAGTATTCTTCGATCATGAGCTCCTTAAGAGCTTCCCAGCATATAGCATTTGCTACTATAAGGGATAGTGACTTGACATGGCTATTCCACCATGTCAGAGCTTGGTCCGCGAAGTTGCAGGCGGAAAATTTTACCTTGCTCCTTTTCGGACAGGAACAGTGTAACGACCCAAATTTCAAGTCCAAAAATTTCATTGTTAGTTAATTGATTTATAAAAACGTTTATAAGAAAACACCAGCTAATAGTAACTTTTCATAAATCCACAACTCATGTCTGAAAACCACTTGCAAAATAAAACAATGTCAGAGTACAATCCCAAGAAATTCTAATGCGGAAAACCAACATGTGTGTGTATGATGTGCCGCTACTGTGCCAGCTCCTTCCCCTTTGCTGAAGAGGTACCTGAAACCAAAATTGTAAACTGTAAGCACGAAGCTTAGTGAGTTCCCCCATCGTACTACATACCATACAATCACGTAACATACATACTGTCAGGTAATTCTACGGTGCCCGTCCTACCTGGTACAACCATTCTGGGGTGCCGACCTACCCATGTCAAGCCATTATGGGGCGCTGACCTACCCGTCGGTCCTAACAACCGACCCTCAGGGACTATTCCACCCCTACTGCTACTATCACACATATTATAACATAAACATACTATCAGACATATATGGGGTGTCCGAACTACCCTTCGGTCTTAACAACCGAACTTGGGGACTATTCCCTTCTACTACCGCTATCACACATAACATATCATGCCAGCATATAAACATATAATCACATACAGTCAGACACATCTGGGGTGCCTAACCTACCCTTCGGTCCTAACAACCGAACTCTACTACTATCACATATAACATATCATGCCAGCATATAACATATCAGGTAGTAGCAAACCTAGATGATATCACAAAGACAATCATCTAACATACAACTCCTACCGGTGGGCCGGCATTGTGGCCGTAGACCCACCGCTACTGGAAGGTAACTCACCTTGATCAAGTAGGTGCTGTCAAACTGAGTGGGAAGTCTCTTCCTGCTGCCGCTCTAGAAATCCTCCGGCTACAATCCCACAAAACACGCAGTCAGAACTGATATCTACTCTTAGGGTAAAATGACTATTTTACCCCCAAACAGGTCCAAGTCAAAGTCAACTTCAAGTTGACTCGACTCGCCGAGTTGGTCCTTCAACTCGCCGAGTCCCTCATCCTTTACTCGTCCTTATCCACGTCCCGACTCGTCGAGTTTGGCCTCGCCTCGACGAGTTCCTCTCTTATATGAACATTGCATGAAACTCATCCGACTCGCCGAGTTGTATGAACAACTCGTCGAGTTCACCTTCATGTGAAGAACAAGTCTTTCCTCAACTCGTCGAGTTGTATGAACAACTCGTAGAGTTCATCTTCAATCTTAAGGACATTGTCTTGGACTCGCTGAGTCTGTTCTTGCACTCGTCGAGTCCCATGAACTCCAGGTCTAAAACCAAGTCCAATGCGTTGGGTCACTCTTTCTAACCTTCTATAGTCCCTCTAACACCCAGCTAAGTTCTTTAGACTCTTAACAGATATGGGACTTTATACCTTGGACCCGTCGAGTCCAAAAACGGACTCGCCGATTCCAGTCTTGACCAATTCAATACAGTCGATTTAAATGAGATCTAACACACCAAAACCATAGATATGGCCTCCTAATGTCCACTTTATACGTAAAGTTCCAAACTTGATGCACATGCATGGGGTTTTTAACTCAAAAATCCACATAAAGTGTCCTACAATGTGCATGGGGCTCTCATGGCCCTAAAGTTGGCACCTTTATGCCATGAGACCCATCTTAAGGTCCAGATCTGAAGTCAAAACCCACTCAACACTTCTAATTCCGAAACATGACTTAGCAATCCAAAGAGATCCCAAGTTAAAGATGAATAAACACATAGATGAGTCAAGACAGGGGCATTATACCTTGAAGCTATTGAAAATGAAGTAAAATCCCTGGATCTACTGGCCCCAACTCAAGTTCCAAGCTCCTTCCTTCCTTCCAAGCTTTACAACCACACAAGAACACCAAAAATGGCCTCAATAAAGCACAACCAGCTAGGGTTTCAATGAGAAGTGTTTTGGGAGCATAAGGGACAATATTGTCATCATATCATTGCTTAAATATGGTGGAAACCCTCAGATTAGGGTTTTTGTCCGAATGGTACCTACTCACCGAGTCCGGGACCCGACTCGCTGAGTTCATCACTTATGTACCGCGTTCTGTCCCGCTTCTACTCGGCGAGTTGGTCCTTCAACTCGCCGAGTCCAAGGCCAAAATGCGAAAAATATATAAATAGCTGATGAAGGAATACGTACCAAGAACCAGGTGCTATAAATCTCCCCCACTTATTTTAGACTACTTCCTCGAAGTCTGCTGCTCGTTCCTGAAACAGTTTGGGGTAGTGCTCCATCATCTCGTTCACCGGCTCCCAAGTCCATTCCGAGCCCTTCCGGTGCTGTCATTGCACCTTCACGAGCTCCACCCTCTTGTTCCTCAAATCCTTTGACTTCCGATCGAGGATTGCCACAGGCTGCTCAATTTAATTCAGGCTGCCATCAAGTTGAATGTCCTCCAAGGGCACCACGGCCGAGTCGTCCACCAAGCACTTTTGCAGCTTAGAAACATGAAAAGTGTCGTGTATCTGAATGAGTTCAGCTGGAAAATCCAGCCTATACGCCACCTTTCATACCCAGTCTATAACCCTGAATGGTCCAATGTACCTGGGGCCCAACTTGCCCCGCTTCCTGAATCGGATAACGCCTTTCCATGGTGACACCTTCAAGAGAACCATATCCCTGACCTAGAACTCTAGGTCTGATCGGTGCATATCGGAATAGCTTTTCTGCCGACTCTGAGCAGTCTGAAGCCTGCTCTAGACCTGCTGAATCTTCTTTGTCGTCTTGAGCACTACCTCAGTGCTCCCCATTACCCTCTGGCCAACCTCACCCCAACATATTGGGGTCTTGCACTTCCTCCCATATAGCATCTCGAAAGGAGGACGATCAATGCTCGTATGATAACTATTGTTGTAAGAGAACTCTGCCAATGGAAGGTAGGTATCCCAACTACCTCCGAAGTCTAATACACATGCTCGCAGCATATCCTCCAGGGTCTGGATAGTCCGCTCGCTCTGACCATCCGTCTGCGGGTGAAAAGCGGTGCTAAAATGCAGATGAGTACCCAACTCGACATGAAACTTCTTCCAAAACCTAGAAGTGAACCGCACATCCCTGTCTAAAATCACAGAAATTGGTACACCGTGTTGCGCCACCACCTCCCGGATATAGATGTCGGCCAACTTCTCAGTCGAGATGTTCTCCTGAATTGGGATAAAATGGGCGCTCTTGGTCAATCGGTCAACGATGACCCAGATCGAATCCACTCCCCGCGTGGTCCTGCGAAGCTTTGTGATAAAATCCATCGTGATGTCTTCCCATTTCCATAGTGGAATATCCAACGGCTGCATTTTTCCGTGAGGTCTCTGATGCTCAGCCTTGACCTTCCTGCAGTTCAAGCACCGCTCCACGAACCATGCCACATCCCGCTTCATGCAGGTTCACCAATAGTCCAGACGAAGATCCCTATACATCTTCGTTGCCCCGGGATGAATGGGGAACCGAGATTTGTGTGCCTTCTCCATCATAATATGGTTCACACCCCTGTGGTATGGCACCCACACCCTACGGTGTAGTGTCAGCAATCCTCGGTTGTCATAGTCGAAGGAGGAAAGCTGCCCCACGATCCGCTCGCTCTTCCGATGTTCCTCCTTCATGGCCTCCTGTTGGGCCTCCCGAATTCGCTCCAACAACGAAGTCACCACTGTCGTCCTCAGGCAGATATCCCTGATCGGTGCTGCCTTATGGCTAAGTGCATCGACCACCACATTGGCCTTCCCCGGGTGATAAAGGATCTCGCAATCGTAATCCTTTACCACGTCCATCCACCAACGCTGCCTCATGTTTAGATTCGGCTGATCCATGAGGTACCTCAAACTCTTATGGTCCGTGTAGATGGTACAAAGAACCCCATAGAGGTAATGTCGCCAGATCTTGAGGGCGAATACAACAGCCGCCAACTCCAAATCATGCGCCGGGTAGTGCGCCTCGTGAGGCTTCAGCTGCCTCGACGTGTAGGCGATGACATGCCCTCTCTGCATCAATATTGCGCCTAAACCTGAGATGGACGCATTGCAGTACACAACAAAATCCTCCATGCCCTCTGGCAAGGCTAAGATTGGCGCCTCGCACAATCTCTGTCTCAGTGTCTCGAACGCGGCCTGTTGCTCAGGCCCCCAACAAAATACCAAGCCTTCCTTCTTAGCTTGGTCAGGGGTACGACTATCTTGGCGAAATCCTAGATGAATCTCCGATAGTAGCCAGCCAATCCTAGGAAATTCTGAATCTCAGATGGAGACTTCAGAACCTCCCATCTCATCACGGCCTCAACTTTGGCCGGGTCCACTGAAATCTCGTTCTGGTTGACAAGATGCCCAAGGAACTGCACCTCGCGCAACCAGAACTCACACTTGGAGAACTTAGCATACAAGTTGTCCCTCCTCAAAGTCTCTAGAACCTCTCGCAGATGCTCCTCGTGCTCCTCCTGCATGTTGGAGTAAACCAAGATACCATCAATAAGCACTATCACAGACCAGTCTAACATCGGTCTACACACGCGGTTCATGAGGTCCATGAACGTGGCAGGAGCATTGGTGAGCCCGAAGGGCATCACCACAAATTCGTAGTGTCCATAGCGCATCCGGAACGCAGTCTTCTGTACATCCTCCTCTCTGACCCTCATCTGGTGGTACCCCAAATGCAAATCAATCTTGGAGAACTAAGATTCTCTCTGCAGCTGGTCAAAGAGGTCATCAATCCTCGGGAGTGGGTAACGGTTCTTCACCGTTACCTTGTTCAGCTCCCGATAATCTATACACATCCGATGTGACATGTCCTTCTTCCTCACAAACAAAATCGGGGCTCCCCGGGGAGAACTACTCGGTCTAATGAATCCATTGTCTAACAGCTCCTGCAGTTGTGTAGACAACTCCTGCATCTTCGGAGGAGCCAACCGATACGATGCCTTGGCTATCGGAGCTGCCCCTGGGACTAGGTTGATCCTGAATTCCACTTGCCTCTCCGGAGGTATCCCAGGCAATTCCTCGGGGAATACATCCTTAAATTCTTGTACCACGGACACATCGCCCATTGTCGCCTTACCCGCCTCCCGGGTGTCCATGACATAAACGACATATCCTGCACAACCCTGCTGAATGTAATGCCTAGCTCTCGTTGCTGAACATACCGCTGGTCCTTGCTGTGGCCTTTCACCTTGAACTACCAACTCTCCCCTACTTGGGTTCCTGATCCGAACCAGCTATTGTGCGTAATCTATCACAACCCCATTGGGGCTCAACCAATCCATGCCTATAATCACCTTGTTCCATCTCAACGGAATAAGAACCAATTCCATCAGGTAACGTTCCTCGAATTATCTCAGCACACAGTC
The DNA here is from genome assembly GCF_051521515.1 of Lactuca serriola. Classification (NCBI taxonomy): domain Eukaryota; kingdom Viridiplantae; phylum Streptophyta; class Magnoliopsida; order Asterales; family Asteraceae; genus Lactuca; species Lactuca serriola. The sequence continues at coordinate 204,156,216 of NC_136410.1, forward strand.
TCGGAATACCGCCGATGCTCGCACCGATTGGTCATCAGTAATCTCGACCTCTAAAGGGCAATCCAGCATGCCCGAAGACTCAGGAGACTTCTTGCTAAGCGCAAGAGAGACAAATGATCGGGTAGCCCCCGAATCAAATAATACATGAACTGGGATACCGTTCACATGGAACGATCCTAAACAGAGCACACACATAACATATCAAAATCACATCATGTTGGATTAGTGTCTAAGTCCATAACTATTTTGGTATGTACTTGACCCGATGGTGCATGGTCCTTTTGGGTTGCCTTCACCAAAGCAACTTGATAGGATGAATTATGGAGAGAAAGGATTAAATATGATTTATTAATATATTATGAGAATAATATATTAAAGGAGAAATCATATTGTTTAATTAATATTAGTCAAGAATTAATAAGAATTAAGTTTGTGGCTAAAAGAGATTAATTAAACTTAAGGGACTGGAATTGTAATTATAAGATAATTGCAATTGGGCTATGGATTACCTTATAATATAAGGTTGGACGAATTCTATGGGGAAACCCATTAGAAATCGTCCAAGGCTTATTAAAAAGGGGTTCATGGGTTGCTTAGGGCTTAAGCATCCAAATTAGGGTTTCCTTGTTAGATAACCCTAATAGCCTCACTATTTAAAGAACCCTTATGCTCCAAAAACGTGGTGAACTTGTTGTCTAGGGTTTCCACACGTTTTGGGCAGCCTCCTTCTCGTCTCCTCTTCATCCTCTTGCTCTTGGTGTTTGTGAACCATTAGAGGAGTGACATTTGTGACTCTAAGCTTTCTCAAGTCAATACAAGGAGGATTTGGGATTGTTATTGCTACATAACAATCAAGGTAATAACTTGAACCCATTCTTATGTTAATATGATTACTTGTATGCTAGAACTAGGGTTTATACTCTTGGATGAATTGCATGTATAATAGAGAAACCTAGATCCAAGCATTAGGGTTTGTATGAGCACATAGGATGTTCTTATTGCTAAAACCCATCACAGCAGCATATCACAAAATCAAAAAGATAAGAAATCATACCCGTCACCACATCGGGTGTAGCACGTGCCTCCTCGGTAGTCAACTGGAATGCCCGACTCCTCACCACTGGAGCCTCCACCTTGCCCTGCCGACCATCGGTGATCTGTAGGGTTGCTGGAGCTGGTGCCTTCACTGGCGCTGATGTCGTTGTCAACTGGGGGCAGTTGGCCTTCTTGTAGCCCTTCTAGTTGCAGTGGAAACATAGCAACTCAGACGCCTGAATAACCGGTGTAGGGGCAGTACAATCCTTGCTGAAGTGCCCCGTCTTGCCGCACTTGTAGCAGCCCGACAATCCCAATCTACACGCCCCCTCATGTGGCGTGCCGCATTTCCTGCAACGGCCCGGTCCTGACTGGCCTTTCGACCTACCATCTGATCCCTTGGGCTTCTTCCCCGAAGCCCCAGTCGTCTGACCCTCCTTTATCTTCCTCTTCTGCACATGCTCCAGATCGATCTCCCTCTCCCTTGCCCTGGCAATCATGGAATCCAGGGTAGGGCAAGCTGAAAAACTAACATGCTCCCGAATGTCAGCTCGCAGCATGTCATGATAGCGGGTCCTCCTCATATCCTTATCCCCCGCATACTGGGGCACCAGCAATGCCCTCTCCCGAAACTTGGCAGTGATCTCCACTACAATCTCTGTAGTCTGTCGCATGTCCAAAAACTCTGTGGCCAGCTATTGAAGCTCTATAGCTGGCGCAAACTCTGCTCGGAACCGGGTCACAAAATCCGACCATGTCATAGCCTCAACAGCCGAGGCTCCCAAAGAGTCACCAACCGACTCCCACCAATCCCTAGCCTGGTCCCTCAAACACCCTGCTGCAAATCGTTCCTTCGACCCCTTGGGGCAGAAGCTGGTCAGCTGTGCAGACTCAATGTCCGAAATCCATTGTATGGCAGCAATGGGGTCCTTCGCCCCATGGAATTCTGGCGCACCACTGCCCCTGGAGTCCTTAAAGGATAGCGTGAGGGATCCTGGCTGGCCAGATGCCATGTCGCTCTGGAACGCCCTAAGGCGATCCTCCATCAACTCAACAATCCCTTCCTTGATCGACCCAAAGATGACCGGGGTCGCATCAAGGATGCCTCTAGTGATCTCAAACGCGATGAACTCGTGTAGTCTCTCATCCACTAGTTCGGAGCCTGAACCCGAACACGATCCCTCTCCTGAGCTACCCACCACTGGTCTCTGACGTAGTACCTGATGAGTTTTGGTCATAAGAACATCCTATGTGCTCATACAAACCCTAATGCTTGGATCTAGGTTTCTCTATTGTACATGCAATTCATCCAAGACTATAAACCCTAGATCTAGCATATGATAATCAATATAACATATAATTAAGGGTTTAGATCATACCTTGATTGTTATCTAGCAATAACAATCTCAAATCCTTCTTGTATTGACTTTAGAAAGCTTAGAGTCACAAATGTCACTCCTCTAATGGTTCACAAACACCAAGAGCAAGAGGATGAAGAGGAGGAGAGAAGGAGGCTGCCCAAAACGTGTGGAAACCCTAGAAGAAAGCTTGTCCACGTTTTTGGGGCATAAGGGCTCTATATATAGTGAGGCTATTAGGGTTATCTAACAAGGAAACCCTAATTTGGATGCTTAAGCCCTAAGCAACCCATGGACTCCTTTCCTTAAAGGCCTTGGACGATTTCTAATGGGTTTCCCCATAGAATTCGTCTAACCTTATAATATAAGGCAATCGATGGCCTAATTGCAATTATCTTATAATTACAATTCTAGTCCCTTATGTTTAATTAATCTCTTTGAGTCACAAACTTAATTCTTATTAATTCTTGACTAATATTAATTAAACAATATGATTTCTCCTTTAATATATTATTCTCATAATATATTAATAAATCATATTTAATCCTTTCTCTCCATAATTCATCCTATCAAGTTGCTTTGGTGAAGGCAACCCAAAAGGACCATGCACCATCGGGTCAAGTACATACCAAAATAGTTATGGACATAGACACTAATCCAACAGTCTCCCACTTGGATAAGTCTAATAACTATTCTGCGTATGACTTCAGATCCTGATCTGCAATCGTAGCTTTCCAAAGCCGCTGTCAACTCTGATCCTATCAGATACGCGTGTCCTTTAGATAAGGGATCATATATTCCTCCATTCTAGATATATTATATGAGATATGATTTCTAATCATTCTCTCTATACTATTTCTCGACTTCCGATTTATGACGACTGGCTAATTGAACAAATCAAATTAGCCCTAGCCCGGCCGAGCATTTACATTTGTCATCACTAAATCATCGAGGGGCCCAAAGATATCGCTTTTATCCTACTTTGGATAAAAGGAACGGATAAAATTTGAATCAATGCTCGCTTGCACTTACCCACCGAATCACACACAACAATATGTTTTATGACACCAAGTTACTGGTGCGTTTACATATTATCAATGTGCAACCGATTTGCAAGATACAACTCACACATCTCGGTTTCAAGAATATAAGATGTTATCGTCTCACCAATCACTCGTGATACAATTCGTGGAGTGATCCAAGTGAGCGTGGGTTTAATCCAATGCTCAAATCATATCCATAAGCACTCATGAACGTTGCAGCAAACATTTGCTTATGTCTAATACTCTTTAGACAATCCACACACCAATTCACGACAGTCTTTATTCATACCTACTTCCAACGTATGAACGACTGTGGCCCGTTCGAATAATTTGACTGTTCTTAACCAATTAAATTATTCAGGAACTCAAAACACGCAAAGTGAAACACAAGGATAATACTAATCCCATATGGCCTCAAACCTTTCAGTATAAATAAAACACCTTTTATTTATCACCATATCGATTACTCATTATTTGTTGTTTTGGGTAATCAACTTCTTACTTGAATTACTACTACACTTGTCCCATGCTCCTAGCATGCACACAATGTTTACCTATGGTTCTTACTTTGTGAAATAGATCAAATGAACACATTTCCAATCATACTCATTTCACAACTCCAAATCCTTTTCACAAGTGAAAGAATATCAAATTCTTGCCACTTATGGAATATGCTAGATTCTAACATTTTATGCAATGATCCTTTCATAATATCATAGCACAAAAGTCACAATGAGTATTGCCAATGACATTACAAAGTCCTCTATCGGAGATTGTTACGAGACAATTCCATAGATATGATGTCTCTCACTCAAAGTACATTCCTTTGAACATCCTTTTGCATAAAAGTTTCTAATCTAGACATAGATTTTCAATCTTCAATTCCCAATATGGAAAACTTTCCATACTTACCATATGACAACTCATTCTCAATAGAATCTTATGTATTCAAAATAATGTTGATATGGTCTATCCAATACTATACTTCCAACTACTCACAAGCGACCAATCCTCGGCGAACTTTGGATTGTCCTTTGATAGTTGTTTAATTATCTTAGTCAAAACCGATTCTCGTCCTTTTTCCCTCTAAATGCGCTAGACATTTGGAAAATTTTAGAATGGTCAAATATTATAGCATTTGCAATCAATCCTATACCCGAAGCGTATGGGACACGATGCATAATGTCTTACATGAAGATTCGATACTTTATCAATCTTTTGCCATAATATTTTATGTGCTACGTTCTCAAAATTCGAACTATGAAGAGGAATGTCGTAATCATAATCGAAATTTGAGAACACACGATGTATCCTTGACTAAATTATTAACATTCCACAACCTAAGCCTTTAGATTTGAAATGAAGCATAATATTCTCTCCCTTAATTATAGCAAAACAACTATTCAACCTTTACAACTTTGCAAAGTATGACTTTTGTTTTTCTATAATTAATATTGCTAACTTGCAATACTTTCCATAATAATCATGCAATCATAACATTTATGCTCCCACTATCATGATAATTATTATAAACATAACACTTATGCTCCCACTAGCTTTGACATGTATTCAGAAACCAGCTTAACTTCCAAAAAAAAACAATACTTATTGAATTTCTTAAGTTCATGTTTCTAATACCTAATGCTTTGATAATCCTTTATCTAAGCTTATACACCTTTCCCTTAGATAGCTCATATGTGTGTCTAAACAATTCAGACTAATTGCCACATCTCACAATTCGAATCATGGAAAGGGATACCGTAACCATAATCGAATTCGCGAATCCAATTTTCACAGTCACTATCTTTTTAAAGTCTCTCTTAGTGAAAGCATTTCCTCACAGTCATTTTCATGAAGGAGGGAATCTTATGACACTTAGATTTTAATGGTGTATGTGTTCCAATCCATGTGAATTTGTCAAAACCAAAGTTTACGACAAATTCAAACTTATATGGACCGAACTTTCTTAATCTTGATTTATTGCCTTATGGTAGCACAGCTGCCCACCATGTCTTCCAAGTAGTTAAGCAGCTCATCCTTTCCTATCAATGTACCTTTCATTGATCAAGGTGCCTGCCTTTTATGCATTCAAATGAGAACTCATAGAACTCACATGCATAATTAATTCAATTGGAATGGCACATAAACAAAATAGTGTCAACACGATAGGTTGTAAACCTCAACTCGTGTGCTAGTGATGATCGATAAGGTTTATTTGATTTGTTCTTGAAACCTTTCAAGACCATTAAGACTCCCACTGACTCCTTGACATATAAGATTCTCTTGTCAATAAACATTTCTTGACAAACAAATATTCAATAGTTAGTGTAGTTTTCATCAAAAAACTTCATAAATTGGTCCTAGTTGGTCTTTGTCTTATCCAAGACATCACAACTTTCCACATTTGATGAATGTTATAAACCTTCTTAATACTTTTCACTCAATGTTACAATCTTAACTCTAAGACTTGTTTTGGAACGAAGTATGATTGACTTCTTGATTTAACCATTTCTTCAATTCTTGATTCCTCTTCTTGGACATACAATTATACTAAGACTCACTTAGAGGATCAATTGAGATATGGTTCTTAATTATTAAGACCTATCATAAAGCATAAAAGGTAATCTCCCTTATTCTTAGAATGGAGAAACTTTTATCTTTCTGCCTACTTGATTCTTTTTATTTGTTCTGCTATTGATTTAAACCTTTTCAATCAATTCAGAATTACACTTAATCTTATAAGTATAATCATATTTACTAAACCTTTAGTAAATCATGACGAATATCTTTGTTACTCTTATGGTGGACTTGATCAACACACAACTTTGTGTACTCGGTCTCCTAGTCCTTCACTTGACGCTTTGTCAATCAATTAGTCTAATTTCCAAATATGAAATTTCTCATTCATCGTGCAACCAAGTTGCATGATTCCAAGTTTCTGTCCAATTGAAACTTGGGCGATGAGAACCTTTCCTTATTTGGTAAATTTTCTACATTTCCATAATTAAGAATCAAATCCATTATTGCTAATATTAGAAACTATAACACCGTGAATTTCAAAATAATTTTTCGCATAATATAAAAACATTTTCATTTAATTTTTATAAAAACATCAATGTTTTAAGACTCCAATCCATATCATACAAAAATCCCAAGATCACATATCATAAAAATCCCATGCATGTGTACAGATCAAGCCGGCGCCTTCCCACGGTCATCACTAGTACCTAAAACAAACGACACTAACACTGTAAGCACAAAGCTTAGTGAGTTCCCCAAAATACCACACATAACACATATTAGCCACTCGAGGCTATAACTCTGTGGGTCCGTAGACCCTACTCTGTGAACCCACTGGTTCTAACTCTGGGAACCTTCCGGTTCCAGCTCTATAAGCATGCACAACATAAATCACATAGAAATAATGCAGTACAACACATAACATACATATAGCATAAAAATACTCTGCCACATAACTCTGATTACCTACTCAAGGTAAAGTATAGTGAGAAGACTCACCTCGCGTATCTCGATAACTCGCAAATCCCTGAAATCACTCGCGCTCGATCCTTCGAGCTATAATCCTCCTATAACACAATATATCTCTAATTAACACTTTCTCAACTAAGGTTGACTACCCCTATCAAGTCAACACTGGTCAACTCTGGTCAACGGTCAACGGTCAACTTTGACCGGACTCGGCGAGTGCACTAGAGCGACTCGGCGAGTCTATACGTGTTCACTGACTCCCTAGGATCCTCTTTTGACACGTCGAGTACTTCCCTGACTCGACGAGTTCCACTTGGCATGAATCGCGGGGCCACCACGACTCAACTCGCCGAGTCTCAAGAACAACTCGGCGAGTTCCAGCTCGACTCAGTCCATCTGTCAACCCTCTCTAACTCTCCCTGACTCACTGAGTCAACCTCTTAACTCGGCAAGACCACTCGTTGAGTGGTTAAGGACAATCTTCATGCTACTCGCCGAGTCTGTTCTTCAGACTCTACGAGTCCATGCCATGCATCAACTCAATCTCGCTTCTGAGGTCAGATCCGCTCCAACAACTCATAGATCTGGCCCTCCCAAGCACATTCATCACGTAAAGTCACAATCTTGGCTACCATGCAATGCCTACAAGGCTTCTTTTGATGAAATGACCTCTAAAATGGTAACCTAAGTCTCCAACTCAAAAGGAAAGGCATAAAGCATGGCATTTGGGACTCTCTAGTCCTACTAAGGTCCAAATCTAGGTACCATATCCCCATGGGACCTCTCACACTCCAAATACAAGACAAACAAGGCATGAAGAAACCCTAGCTTTGACCATATCAAGAAAAACACGAGAATAAGCTCTGAATGTTACCTCAAATAGCTTCTTCTGCCGAAATGGGAGTAGATCCAAGCTCCCCAACTCTCCTAGTTTGGCCTTCCTCTTCCTTTCTTGCAAATACACACAAAAGTGATGAATAATGGCCTCTTATCTCACTCACAAGAACTCTCAGCTGCTCTGGTGCTCTCAAGGTCGAAGGTAGCCGCAATGAAGGGCCATAAGGTCTTTTAAATAGGGCTCAGGACCAGGAAATTAGGGTTTCATTAAACAGCGCGGACTCGCCGAGTCCATTCCTTGGACTCGCCGAGTCCAGGCGCAAACCCGTGTCCAAAACCGCGATCCTACTCGGCGAGTTTGAGCTCCAACTCACCGAGTCCCCTCACAAAACACCAAAAATATATGAATAAATAATACCTGGGAATCCGGGCAGTTACAATTCTCCCCCACTAGAACTAGACTTCGCCCTCGAAGTCTCGCTCTGCAAATAGCTCCGGATGCTGCTCACGCATCTCACTCTCCGGCTCCCAGGTCATCTCTGACCCCTTCCGATGCTGCCACTGAACCAAAACCAGGGGTACCTCCTTGTTCCTTAGAACCTTGATTTTCCGATCTCTGATGGCCACTGGTGTCTCAGCATAATTCAGGCTCGCATCCACCTGAATATCCTCTAATGGAACCACTGCCGACTCATCAGCTATACACTTCCTCAGCTGCGACACATGAAAAGTTACGTGAATCTACCCCAACTCTGCTGGCAAATCCAAACGATAGGCTACCCGGCCTACACTCGCGATCACTCGGAAAGGAACAATATATCGGGGCCCCAACTTGCCCCTCTTCCTGAATCGAATCACTCCTTTCCAAGGAGAGACCTTCAGGAGTATAAGGTCGCCGACCTGAAACTCAAGCTCGGACCGACGTCTGTCTGCATAACTCTTCTGTCGGCTCTGAGCGGTCAACAACCTCTGTCTGACATGCTGGATCTGCTCTGTCGTCTGAAGCACGATCTCTGTACTGCCCATCACTCGCTGTCTAACCTCTCCCCAACAAATGGGGGTCTGACACCTCCTCCCATACAACAGCTCAAAGGGAGACATACCAATGCTCGAATGATGGCTGTTGTTGTAGGAAAACTATGCCAAGGGCAAATATGCATCCCAGCTACCCCCGAAAGCCAACACACATGCCCGGAGCATGTCCACGAGCGTCTGAATCGTCCGCTCACTCTGACCGTCTGTCTGGGGATGATATGCGGTACTAAAATGCAGTCTAGTACCCAACTCTTCATGAAACTTCTTCCAGAATCTGGAAGTGAAGCGCACATCACGGTCTGAAACAATCGAGATCGACACCCCATGCCGAGATACCACTTCCCTCACATACACCTCCGCCAATTTCTCTGCTGAAGAACTCTCGCTGATAGCAAGGAAGTGAGCGCTCTTCGTCAATCTGTCCACAATCACCCAAATTGCGTCAACTCCTCTGGCAGTCCTTGGCAATTTGGTGATGAAATCCATAGTGATCTGTTCCCACTTCCATTCGAGAACCTCCAATGGCTACAACTTACCATACAGCCTCTGGTGCTCGGCCTTAACCCTATGGCAGGTCAAGCACCTCTCAACAAACCACGCGACATCCCTCTTCATACAGGGCCACCAATACTCCTTTCTCAGATCCAAATACACCTTAGTGGCCCCCGGATGGATCGAAAATTTCGATCGATGAGCCTCCTCCATCAAAATGGTACGCGTTCCTCCCACAAACGGCACCCAGATATGCCCCTGAAATGTCATAAGCCCTCGACCATCGGTAACAAACTCTGAAACCAAACCAACAACCCGTTCCCTCTTCTGCATCTCAGGTTGCACAGCCTCGACCTGTGCCCCACGAATGGCGTCCAACACTGGAGCTATCACGGTCAATCTCAAACATACATCCCGCAGCGGGGTGCTCTCTGCCCTGCGGCTCAATGCATCGGCTACCACATTAGCCTTGCCTGGGTGGTACAGGATCTCACAATCATAATCCTTGACCACATCCAACCACCTTCTCTGACGCATATTTAGGTTGGGCTGATCCATCAAATACTTCAAACTCTTATGGTCCGTGTATATCGTACACCGAACCCCATACAAGTAGTGACGCCAAATCTTGAGGGCGAACACCACTGCCCCCAATTCTAGATCATGGGTGGGATATCTCGTCTCATGAGGCTTCAGCTGCCTCGATGCATATGCTATCACATGCCCTCTCTGCATCAGCACTGCTCCCAACCCCAAAATCGATGCATCACAGTATACCACAAAGTCCTCCATCCCTTCCGGAAGGGCTAACACCGGGGCTTCGCACAACCTTTGGCGAAGTGTCTCAAAGGAGGTCTGCTGCTCGGGGCCCCATGAAAAAGCAACACCCTTCCGGGTCAACCTGGTGAGTGGCACTGCGATCTTAGAGAAATCCTTGATAAATCTCCGATAATACCCTGCCAACCCTAGGAAACTCCTGATCTCGGAGGGTGACCTCGGCACCTCCCAACTCATCACCGCCTAAACCTTGGCCGGATCGACCAATATCCCTTCCTGGTTAACGAGATGTCCTAAGAACTGGACCTCCCGCAACCAGAAATCACACTTGAAGAATTTGGCATAAAGCCTCTCCGATCTCAGAACTCTGAGAACCTCTCTCAAATGCTCCTCATGCTGCTCTCTAGATCTCGAATATACCAGAATGTCGTCAATAAATACAATCACCGACCGATCCAGCATCGGCCTGCATGCTCAGTTCATGAGATCCATGAACACTGTCGGGGCATTGGTGAGCCCGAAAGGCATCACCACAAACTCATAATGCCCATAACGCGTCCTGAACGCTGTCTTCTGGACGTCCTCATCCCGTACCCTCACCTGATGATATCCAGACCTCAAATCGATCTTGGAGAACCAAGATGCTCCCTGAAACTGATTGAATAAATCGTCGATCCTCGGCAACGGGTAACGGTTCTTGACCGTCAACTTGTTCAACTCCCGGTAATCAATGCACATCCGGTGTGAACCATCCTTCTTATTGACGAACAGGATAGGCGCTCCCCACGGCGAGCTGCTCGGCCGAATAAACCCCTTCCCCAGCAACTCCTGAAGCTGCGAGGATAACTCTTGCATTTCTGGAGGTGCAAGGCGGTAAGGCACCTTAGCGATAGGCGCGGACCCCGGAACCAAATCGATACTGAACTCCACTTGCCTCACAGGAGGCACACCCGGCAGCTCCTCGGGAAATACATCCGGGAGCTCACGCACTACCGGAACCTCCTCAACTGACCTCGGCCTCTCGGAATCCACCCGTGTATCCATCACATACGCTACAAAACCCTTACAGCCCTGCAGTAGACACTGCCTCGCCCTAGCGGCCGAACAAAACGTTGATCCTTAACGTGTACCCTCGCCGTACACCGAAAGAACTCCCCCACTAGGGTCTCATATGGTCACCAGCTGTCGCTCGCAGTCGATAACCGCACTGAATCTGCTCAACCAGTCCATGCCCACAATGACACAGACATCACCCATTGCAATAGGAACCAGATCGATCGGGAACTCAACACCGAAAATCTCGACTACGCACCCTCGGAGAACCTCTGTGGCATATATCACCCTCTCATCAGCTATGGAAACTCTCAGCGGCCAACTCAACGCCTCACGACTAACACTGATATGCTGACTAAAAGCCAAAGATACAAAAGACCGACTCGCACCCGAGTCAAATAACACCAAGGCATGTACAGAATTCACAAGAAAAGTACCTACGCATAACATAATATAAGCATAATATCTCAACATCAAAATAAATACACGAAAGAATACATACCAGCCACGACATCGGGTGCTGCGCGGACCTCCTACGCAGTCAGCTGAAAAGCTCTCCCTCGTGCCCTCGGCGCCTCGGCCTTCATTGGCCGACTCTCGGTAGCTCTGATGGCGGCAGGGGAAAATCCTTGAGGTGCTCCCTGAGATGATCCTCGCAACTGCGGACACTCTGCCTTCCGGTGTCCGGTCTGATTGCAGTGAAAACACACCGCAAACCCCTTGGGGCAGTCCTTGGCCATGTGCCCCTCCTTGCTACACTTGTAGCAAGATCCCGCTCTACAGACTCCATCATGAACCTTGCCACACTTCCCACAAGTGCGGCCCTTCTGGCTCCCTGGTTTGGGATCAACGGGCTTGGCCTGCTTGGCTGCCGGCTGAGACTGTGCCAGTCGCCGATCCCTCCCCTGAGACTCCGCCTCCTCCCTTGCCTGAGTCTCTAGCTCAATCTCCTTCTTCCGGGCATTTGCCTGAAGCTCGGCAAATGTCCGGTAGGAGGAGTTCGCCGCGAACTCCTGAATGTCTCTCCTCAAAATACTCAGATATCGGCTCATACGTGCCTCCTCGGTGGACACGTGCTCAGGGCAGAACATCGCCCTCTCATGGAACATCCTGGTAATCGTTGTAACAGACTCAGTACCCTGCTTGAGGGTTAGAAACTCCTGGGACAAACGCTCCCTCTCCATCTGGGGAACATACTCATCTCGGAACATGGCAGTGAACCTCTCCTAGGTCACTGCCACAAGCTCAGCAGGCGTAACGTGCGCCGTCCCAAACTTCCACCAGTCCTTCGCTCCCAAGCGAAGCTGGTTCAGCGCGAACCGAACCTTCAAATGCTCAGGAGTTGAGCAAGTGAAGAAACACCCCTCCATTTCAGAAATCCATCTCATAGCCGCCACCAGGTCCTGGGTCCCATCGAACTCTGGTGGTTTTGTGTTGCTGAACTCTCGGAACAGCAATGCATCACCACCCTGCGGCCTCGCTACAGCAATAGCTGCGGTGGCCGCTGTAACAGCAGCCTCAGATAGAGCGGCATAACGCTTGTCAAAGGTCTCAATTAGCATGGTCTTAATAGACCCAAACATCTCTGGTATCTCTGCCCTGATGGCCGCAGCCACCTCCTCATGAATGATCCGGCGAACTCCTCATCATTGGTCTCACTGCTCTCAGGCATCAGACGTGTCCTCACCATGATCTACCTCTGAAATACAACATATGATAAATTAGAATCCACTCGAGCATACTCACACTCGAGAACTCATCCCTCCTTGACCCTTGGTATTCCAAAGATTATTACTTGGGCTGTACACCGCTCCGGTGCTTTCAGTAGTACGGGCCCAATACTACTGTCCGCACCATATCAGAATACACCCCAAGTCCTCCTCTTCGGATCCCAAATTCCAAGTACTCTATCATGCACAATCCACTCTCTAACAAATCTCTCATAAGCCCCTCGCTGCTACCTACTCACTCTCAAGCATCTCATAGCAACTCACCTCTCCCTAGGCTAAGGCATCACAAATCAGGCCACTCTAGTCCTAATAGGAGTACCTAGCCTACTCTAGCATGAAAATACATCATATCAATATTAATATCACATAACATGAGGGTATTTTGGGAAATCACCGTTCGGGCGCGGACTGATCGTACACACAACTCTGCTCTATGTTTTTCCAAAAATCTCTTACTCTTTTTGAAAATACTTCTCAAATCCTCCGTTTGAGTTCAAATACGCCTGAAGGTGTACTCGAATCCCTCAAACCAAGGCTCTGATACCAACTTCTAACACCGTGAATTTCGAAATAATTTTTCGCATAATATAAAAACATTTTCATTTAATTTTCATAAAAACATCAATGTTTTAAGACTCCAATCCATATCATACAAAAATCCCAAGATCACATATCATAAAAATCCCATACGTGTGTACAGATCAAGCCGGCGCCTTCCCACGGTCGTCACTAGTACCTGAAACAAACAACACTAACACTGTAAGCAGAAAGCTTAGTGAGTTCCCCAAAATACCACACATAACACATATTAGCCACTCGAGGCTATAACTCTGTGGGTCTGTAGACCCTACTCTGTGAGCCCACTGGTTCTAACTCTGGGAACCTCCCGGTTCTAGCTCTATAAACATGCACAACATAAATCACATAGAAATAATGCAGTACAACACATAACATACATATAGCATACAAATACTCTGCCACATAACTCTGATTACCTACTCAAGGTAAAGTATAGTGAGAAGACTCACCTCGCGTATCTCAATAACTCGCAAATCCCTGAAATCACTCGCGCTCGATCCTCCGATCTATAATCCTCCTATAACACAATATATCTCTAATTAACACTTTCTCAACTAAGGTTGACTACCCCTATCAAGTCAACACTGGTCAACTCTGGTCAATGGTCAACGGTCAGCTTTGACCGGACTCGACGAGTGCACTAGAACGACTCGGCGAGTCTATACGTGTTCATTGACTCCCTAGGATCCTCTTTTGTCACACCCCAAAACCAAGAACGGCGGAAACGTTCTGGGGCGGAGGACGTCATGTAAGGTAATCACAACACAGTAAATGTAAATAGGTAAACAACATCATCCATTGCATTAAATATATAAATTTAATACATGCGTGTTCTGTACAGTTTTAGACACCAAAAATATAACGTAAATCAAAATAATAAAATGATGAGTCTTGAGTACGCTCCATCATCTCAAAAGCTGGCATCGGTACCTGTCTACTGATGACCTGAGAATACAAGTTATTTTGAAAGAGTTTATCAGCATTAAGCTGGTGAGTTCATAAGCATTTTAGTGTCAATGTTTGTTGTCAAAAACGTTTGAACCTGTCTCAATGTATAAGTTTGTAAAAGTTTGAATCTCTCAGAAAATCCTATATTTTCTATAAAAGTAACCTTCTACCAAGGCTAAACTGTTTTGTAAACTCGTCTGTTGTAAAAGTGTGTAATTACCCAAGTATAACTATCATTTGTTAAAATATAGTTTGTACATTAACGCTTAAGTGAGATTATCACCAAAATATGTAATGGGTAAATCATTGTAGTACTGTAGCTTTGTATAATAAGAGCTACTGTTGTACTAATTACTACTACCTTAAACCGGATTTATATTAAGATATAATGTGATAATTGCACCATACTATCGACTGATAACAACGACATAAAGAACGGTCGTAATAACGGAATGACGTTTGGCACCCGCAGACCTGAAGGTCTGGCTGTAGCTAGCAGCAAGGTGTAGGATAGTCAATCCAGTATAGATCTATACGCAAACTCAACGCTCTCCCTCCAAGAGAATTCTGGCTACAACTCGGGCCATGACATTTAAGGCATGCTCCGATACAGTGGATCACATTTGTTATCGTATTCTTGCATATGTGATGAAATGTTTCTTGTTCTAGTATAGTTGTATATGTTCTCGTAGTATAGTTGTATATATTCTCTTCCTAGTATAGACTCATGAATGAACTGACTCATTGATCTAGCAGTTGTAATAGTATGGTTCTGTGTTACCCCGATGGTAACTTGTTAACGGTGCGTCTAGTACGTATGGTTATGGAAGTACTTTTATGTCTATATATGTATATTTGATATATAATTAACATGAAAACGACCTTCGGATGGTCACCCAAAATCCCACCAGACCACATCCAAATCGAGGAAAAGGAAATAGGGTGGATGGCCTTCCTAAGCCCTTTAAACATTATTTATACGTCTATACATATATGGGCATGCAATTTATAATATAAAAATATAAATAAGTATTTATATGTGACATCCCCATAATCACGGCCAGAAAAGACCGATTTTGTTTATGCTTTATAAAAATCAGAGTACTTCATTTTATAAAAAGGTTGCGGAATTTGTTCCCAGAAAAACATGGTAAATACGTTATTAAAACATTTTCGAGGAAACGTATTTATTTCATTTTAAAACGTTTGGGATGTCATCGTTAATACCGAAACATAAGCATAAACAGAACTTACAATGATTTACACTAGTGATCTATATCTCTTTAAATCTCTCAGCGTAATGTCACTTCACTTCGTCACCTGTGATATACATAGACTGAGTGGGTCAGGTTGGGAAACCTGGTGAGTACATAGGGTTTTCAACCCACAATAATATAATTGTTATGTTTAATCATCAAACAATTAACCCCATTACCCATCCCCGTTATCTTCTGTACTCTTAAGGATTTAACCTAAGAGTCATCTATCCTGCATTCGTTTATTCCGAAGACCCTTACTTCCAGGGTTATAGGACTGGCACTAAATCCATAGCTGCCAATGTTCGTTCATAAAGCACTAATTCCATAGCTGCTATAGTCTATTCATCGGGTACTAAATCCATAGCTACCAGTCTTTATCTAATAGGTACTAAGTCCATAGCTACCAATGTTCAACAGGTACTAAGTCCATAGCTACCAATTCCTACAGGTACTAAATCCTTAGCTACCAGCGTCTAACTAATAGGTACTAAGTCCATAGCTACCAATTCCCAACAGGTACTAAATCCATAGCTACCAACGTCTAACAGGTACTAAGTCCTTAGCTACCGGTGTTTGTCCCATTGGCACCAAGTCTATAGCTGCCAATGTATACGCACATCATCTTCTATCTCTCATCATTCATCTACCCATCTCATACCCAACATATTCGTATATATAAAATACGTATACAGTTTAAATTCTTTAAAACATGTATAAAACGTTCATCCAGCATAGACAGCAAGTATTCAGATAATATGTACACATAGCACGTAGTTTATATAAAATACTTCATATCTATGTGTAAGATGAAAGGGACCATGCACTCACCTGAGTAGGTGGTGACTCAGTACTCGGACAGCGCTTCGATACTCTCAAAACGATATTCCTTCGATAAAACCTAGTACCGATACCACTAGGGTTTAGTTTAACGATAACCGAGACAAATTAATTAGTCTGACTATTATTAAGCATTAATAATACTCGATATAACTCATAATAATAGCCCAAATAATTACTTTAAGGACCTAATAACATTCCTATAATTATTTGAAAGCTATATTAAAAATTGCGTAAGCGTAGCACACTTACAGCGAATTTTATCGAAAACCGGGACTTAATTGGAGCAGCGTTTCGAAACCGAAAAACTCCTTTTTCTCGGGACTCCGGGAGCCTCAGGGCTTCCCTAGGGTGCTAAGGGGCTTAACTAGGGTTTAGGGGTGGTTTGGGGTTGTAGAGAGAGAAAGTAGTGAGAGAAAGAGTTGATTTTTGGTGTGAAAAACCGGCTGCCCTCGCACCCCTTTTATAGGTGCGAGGCTTCGCACTACGCGGGGCGTTCAGAAGGTTACGCGGGCCGTAACTTCGGATAAGGGTGCCAGATGGCGAGACCTCGGTGGTGCGTCGTGGCTTCTTCTGGACCGAGAATGGCTAAGCGAACGCGGCGCGTACGAGACCGAACGCTGGGCGTAGCGAGGGGCGACGCGTCACTCATCCGAGGCGACTTCAGCGATCATCATCGGACGGCTGGGAAAGCGCCACGTCAGCGACTTCGTATTAGATCTCGCAAAATCGAGTACAATCTTTAAAAATTCGTAACTTTTGCGTACGATCTCTGTTTTCGACGTTCTTTATATCCACGCGAAGGTGGGAACGTACTCTACAACTTTCGTTTAGACTCCGTCAGCTAGTTTTGGCTCGATTTTAAATTTTACATTATTAACGGGCCGGGACACGATTGGTCCGTTAAATCCTCATAACTTCTTCATCCGACATCCGTTTTCGCCCATCTTTTTCTCGTTACGCTACTCTCAACGAGATCTTCGATTCTCGTTTAGGTCGTGTCGGCTAAAAACCGCTCGATCAAATATTCGAATTTCGGGCTGTACACTGCTAGTCCGAAACTTCGAAAAATCATAACTTCTTCATACGAAGTCAGATTTGGGCGTTCTTTTTATCGATGTTCTTAGTTTAACATATTCTACTACTTCTGTTTAGATCGCTAAGGCTAAATCTCGCTCTATCGTAAATTTACTATTTACGCTTCCCGGTGCCGTGCCGGTTTTGCCGTAAAACTTCGACGGGCCATAACTTATTTGTTATAACTCGGATTTCGGCGTTCCTTATATGTACGGAAACCTTGTGACATACTCTACAACTTGGTTAAGATTATTTATTCTAAATAATCTTTTGTCGAAAAGTCATTTTCGACTCCTATTGCCTCTAATTTGATTAGCCCGGATTTGCGGGCGTTACATTATAAGACATTTGAAACATAAGTATTATTTTTAAAGAAAGATTGACTTGATGTCAATCTATAAAACAATTTGAAGGCGTAGATTTGATTAAAACAGATTAAGTATAAGGAACATTTGTTTAAATCACAGTTGCAGTGTAAATTCGAAAAGTAAATGGGTTTGGAAAACATTTAGTAGTAAAACAGTTTGATAGATAGTTTGAATAGTGATAAAATCACTGATTTCCCTAGTTATTAATCACATGTGATTAGTGCAGTCACATGTGATTGAAACAATAACTATAAGTATTTAACTTGTATTCCCCCCCCCCTTTTTGAAAGCATATAAAAGCATTTAGAATATTTAACAAGTTGATTAAGGGGTATGAAACTCACTTGATTGATTGAAGAAAGCGAGATGGAAAACCGGGCAGAGTTTCGTCTCGGAAAACGGATTTTTCTCGGGATTCTCGGGAATCTCGGGAGTAAAATCGACCCTCGGGACTTGAGCAAAAAGACCAGAGCTTCGGGTTATAACGGGCACGGAAAACGAGGCAAGGTTGTGAGAGAGAGAGGAGAGAAATGAGCAACATTTTCGGAAAGCCTCGCATCCTATTTAAAGGAAGGCTGAACCGCCTCCGAACGCGGGGCGTACGCTCGTACACAGCGCGTACGCGTACGTCATGCATGACCGAAGCCTCGACTGCCTCAGTTCGGATGGGACGGGTTGCTGGGTACGCGGGTCGGATGGGACGGCGGGTCGGACGGGACAGCGGGTCGGAGCTTCGGACGGGTCAGACGGGTTAGATTCTTCGGATAGTGCGACGTGGACGATCCGAGACCCTCGATCTCAGTACGCGGGGCGTACGAAGGTACGCAGGGCGTACTTCGGTCCAATCCGATGACTCCCCTTCGGATATTACCGGGAATTTATAATTAAATTCATATTTATTTTAAATAAACTTCAAAAATTCATATCTCCCTCATACGAACTCCGTTTTTGACGTTCTTTATATCCACGCGAAGGTGAGACCATGATCTACAACTTTCGTTTAGATTCCGTTGGCAAATTCCGAAATTATTTTTATTATTTATTTATTAAAATGACGTGATTAAGGAATTTCTTCAAAAATTCATAACTTCCTCATACGAAGTCAGATTTGGACGTTCTTTTTATGTACGCAAACCTTGATATGATTCCTACTACTTTATTTAATCCGAACAAGATTTTAGGAAGGTTAAATTTTGACCTAAATTTGATCGGTTTTACATTACATTGACTCGAAATATCGGGTTGTCACATCATCCCCCCGTTAGAAGGAATTTCGTCCCGAAATTAAAATTTTAAGCAAGTTAGAAAATTCAAATAACTAAGCAAAAAGGTGATGGTATTTCAGTTTCATCTGATCCTCACGTTCCCAAGTGAATTCCGGTCCTCGCTTGGCATTCCAACGAACCTTCACGATAGGGATACGGCTTTGCTTTGTCTGCTTGACCTCACGGTCCATGATCTCTACAGGTTCTTCCACGAAGTTGAGGCTCTCGTTGATTTCGATCTCGTCGAGTGGGATTACAAGAGTCTCGTCGGATAGACACTTTTTCAAGTTAGATACGTGGAATGTAGAATGTACGTTATGAAGTGCGTCTGGTAGTTCGAGTTTGTAAGCTAGGGGGCGACTCTTGCAAGAATCTCGAAAGGCCCTATGTACCTCGGATTAAGCTTTCCACGCTTGCCGAAGCGTATCAAGCCCTTCCAGGGTGAGACTTTGAGGAGGACTCGGTCTCCCACCTGAAATTCCAAAGGTTTCCTTCGTTTATCAGCGTAGCTCTTCTGTCGGTCTCTAGAGGCTTTCAATCGTTCACGGATCTGAACGATTTTCTCTGTTGTTTCCTGAATGATCTCCGGACCGGTGAGAGTACTGTCGGAAGTTTGCCCCCTGGCTAATTGGGTATCACCCACCTCAGCCCAGCACAGAGGGGATCTGCACTTACGGCCGTAGAGAGCTTCAAATGGAGCAGCCTTGATGCTCGTGTGATAACTGTTATTATAGGAAAACTCAACAAGGGGTAAATGAGTATCCCATGCCTTCCTAAAGTCAATCACGCAGGCTCGCAACATATCTTCTAGAGTTTGGATGGTCCTCTCACTCTGTCCGTCGGTCTGAGGATGGTAAGCTGTGCTCATGTCCAGCCTTGTTCCTAGGGAATGTTGTAGTGATTGCCAAAATCTTGAGGTGAACCTACTATCTCTATCGGAGATAATGGACATAGGTACACCATGTAGCCGTACGATTTCCCTAATGTATGTTCTCGTAAGTTTCTCCATCTTGTCGGTTTCTTTGATAGGCAGGAAGTGTGCAGACTTGGTCAATCTATCAACGATGACCCATATGGTGTCAAGTCCACCCGTCGTCTTGGGCAACCTGGTTATGAAATCCATAGTGATCCGCTCCCACTTCCATTCCGGGATCTCTGGTTGCTGCAATAAACCAGGGGGCTTCTGGTACTCGACCTTAACCTTTGCGCAAGTAAGGCGTTTACTTACGAAGGTAGCAATCTCTGCTTTCATATTAGGCCACCAGTATAGCTTCTTAAGATCCAGATACATCTTATCTGAACCTGGGTGGACGGAATACCGAGTGTTGTGCGCCTCGGTCATGACCAAGTCTCGGAAACCACCATGTTTCGGTGTCCAGATCCGGTTCATGAAATATAAAGCTCCGTCACCCTTGGCTTCTAAATTCTTGTCCATTCCTCTAAGGGATTCACTTGACACATTTTCAGGTTTCATGGCCTCAAGTTGAGCCGCCTGAATTTGCTTAGTCAGGTGTGAATGGATGGTTATCGATAATGACTTGACTTTGCGACCAGAATATTCCTTCCGACTTAGGGCGTCTGCTACTACGTTGGCTTTACCCGGATGATAACGAATATCGCATTCGTAATCACAGAGTAGTTCGACCCACCGTCGTTGTCTCATGTTGAGCTCCTTCTGATCGAAAATGTGTTGTAAACTCTTGTGGTCGGTAAAGATAGTGCTCTTCGTTCCATATAAGTAATGTCTCCAGATCTTCAGAGCAAACACTACTGCTCCTAGTTCAAGATCGTGGGTCGTGTAGTTAACCTCGTGTGTCTTCAATTGTCTCGAGGCGTAGGCGATGACCTTACCTCGCTGCATCAGAACACATCCGAGTCCTTGGTTTGATGCATCGCAATAAACTACGAAGTCTTCTATTCCTTCGGGAAGGGATAGTATTGGTGTGGTGCACAAGGATCGTTTGAGCGTTTGGAACGCTCTTTCTTGTTTCTCTTCCCAGTCAAAGGCCACGCCTTTCTGGGTTAGGGTTGTAAGAGGCTTCGCTATTCGTGAGAAGTTCTGAATGAATCTGCGGTAGTAGCCAGCGAGGCCTAGAAATTGACGAATTTCTGTAGGCGTCTTCGGTGCTGACCAGTTCTGAATGGCCTTAATTTTGGATGGGTCCACGTGGATTCCCTCTTCGCTTACCACGTGTCCTAAGAATTCAACTCTTCGGATCCAAAATTCACATTTCGAGAACTTCGCATAAAGTTTCTCTTTTCGTAATGTCCCTAGAACTTGTCGTAGGTGATCGCCATGTTCTTTCTTACTTCGGGAGTAGATTAGGATGTCGTCAATGAAAACGATGACGAACTGATCCAAGTAGGGTCGGTATACTCTATTCATCAGATCCATGAAGACTGCGGGCGCATTGGTCTATCCGAATGGCATCACCACGAACTCGTAGTGTCCGTAACGAGTTTGGAAGGCTGTCTTCGGTACATCCTCCTCTAGCACTCGTAACTGGTGATATCCGGATCTCAGATCAATTTTGGAAAAATAGCTCGCCCCTTACAGTTGGTCGAATAGATCATCTATGCGAGGCAGAGGGTAACGATTCTTGACCGTCAGTTTGTTGAGTTCTCTGTAGTCAATACACATACGGAAGGATCCGTCCTTCTTCTTAACGAACAAGACCGGTGCTCCCCAAGGTGAGAAACTCGGTCTTATAAAGCCCTTGCTGAGCAGTTCGTTAAGTTGACCAGAGAGTTCCTGCATCTCAGCTGGTGCTAAACGGTAGGGCGACTTGGCTACTGGGGTAGCTCCTGGGACTAAGTCAATTCTGAACTCGACTTGTTGTTGCGGAGGCAACCCGGGTAGTTCTTCTGGGAAAATGTCGGGGAAGTCGCTCACTACTGGGAGGTTCTTTAGTTCTTTCGTTTCTAGGTTCATGTCGACGACGTGAGCAAGGAATGCGTGGTATTCCTTACGCAGGTATTTCTGTGCTTGAATACTTGATATGATGCGAAGACTTGCACCGGGTTTGTCGCCATAGACTATAAGAGTTTCGTTAGACGGAAGGTTTTGACGGACTGCTTTCTCAAAGCACATGATGTCGGCACGATGAAGGCTTAACCAGTCCATGCCAATGATGACGTCGAAACTTTTTATTGAGACTGGCATGAGGTCGATTGGAAATGAATGGTTATCTAGAGTTAGGGTACAACCTAAGTATATGCTACTCGTATTTTCAGTTTTTCCATTAGCCATTTCTACTGTGAATAGTTCTTTGAGTGCGTGCAGTGGTTGATTAAGCATGCGAGCAAATTTATGGTTTACGAAGCTTCGCTCCGCTCCACTATCGAACAGAATGCATGCATAGGAGTTATCGAGGAGGAACGTACCGGTCACCACTGTCGGGTCAGCAACTGCTTCCCCGTGGCCAATAGCTAGTACCCTCCCTGCTCCTCCCGCATTCCTCGCTTTGGGGCAGTCCCTCTTAAAGTGGCCTGCTTCACCACATCCATAGCAGGTTGGGCTCGCGCCAGAGCCAGGGACTTGGTTGATAGGTTGTGCCGGGAACTTACAGAATCGGACGGTGTGTCCTTTCCTGTTACAGTTAGAGCACTGCAATTCACGGCAGGGGCCGTTGTGGTGGTAGCTGCATTTGTTGCACTTGGGCGAACTTCCAGCATACCGACTCACCGGAGCAGTAGTAGCAGCAGTAGGGGTTACTGCGGCATGAATTGCCACCAATTGCTGCTTTTTGGCAGCCTGATGCTTCTTCCTTTCATCCCAGAATTTCCGCTTAGTATCGGCGGGTTTGGAGGGTTCCGGGATGGCTAGGGTGGTTGTGGTTGCAGGGGTTTTGACTCCATGGTCAATGAGTCGTTGTGCCAATCGTTTGGCACTGTCGAAGGTAGCGGGGTTTGACGCTAGCACATTCCCCTGATATGGAGGCACTAGTCCCCAAATGTACCTCTCGATCTTCTTCCCCTCGGTGGGAACCATATTGGGGCAGAGGGCCACCAGATCGCTGAAGCGGGCAGTATAAGCGACCACATTGGTGCCCTTCATTGACAGGTTCCAGAGTTCCTGCTCCAGTTTCTGGATCTCGCCCCTCGGGCAGTATTCCTCAGTCATGAGGTCTTTCATTTTTTCCCAGCCCATGTCGTTGGCTACGACGAGAGTTAGTGCTTTGACGTGGCCGTTCCACCACGTTAGGGCTTTACCCTCAAAGGTGCATGCGGCATATTTCACTTTGCACGCAGCAGGGCATGAACAGATTTCGAAGACTGATTCAGTCTTCTCGAACCATTACGAGAGAGCAATGACTCCGCCGGTGCCATAGAAAGGCTTCGGCTTCCAGTTTGTAAAATCCTTGTAAGAGCACTCCCTTGAGCGCATAGGGATTTCGATCGGAATAGATTCCACAGGGGTTCCACCTCTGCTGGCATCAGAAGAGTGATACTGAGCCATGGCAGTTGCCACTGCTGCAGCTACGACAGCATTCAGGGCTACAGTATCGATGACCGGAGGCGGAGGAGGTGGTGGAGGTGCAGGATTATTCCTATTCCTGGGAGACTTGCGAGGAGGCATCCTTCAGCTAAAAGTTTATAAAGATAAGAAAGATGGTAAGAATCAATTTGTAAGCAACGTGAGGGTGACACATGGACTAACTAACCATAGTCCAACAGTTGAAAGAGTGTTTGAAACCATAATAAGAAATATTAGTAGGAAAACACAAGTGTATAGATTTTTCCCAGATAGATAGATCTCAAAAATACTGGTATTACTGATGTAATAAGTTCAGGGAAAATCGACCTAACTGTAGGTCATACATCATACCATATAGAAAAGTTTGACAGTTCTTAGATTTCAACTTTTGAGTAAGGAAAGTTAGAAACATTTTACACACAAGTGCTACTTGGAGCACAGATGTTAAAGGCTATCCTTTAATTAAAAGACGGAGATGTACTAGACATCAACCAATGGCGATGGGAAAGTCCCGGGCGAGTACTGCGGTCGGATACTTGACGAAACACCTCTTGAAGGTGTCGATCCTGAGTCCTCTGACGAGCTCGAAGTTCCAAGATTTCAGCTCGTGAGGCAGCCAACTGCTACTGTAGGGTTTTATTGGTCCTCCGGGTCCGTTCCATGTCTTCTTCAAGACGGCGGATGCTGACTGTGTTGACACCTGAGTCGGCATCAATCTCTATGACCCAGTCGACGGCTGCTCCACCTTGCTCGACAATACGAGCTATTCTGCGGATAATGACAGGCAGAGCCCGGTCAGTAGAGCCACCATTGCTGACGTTGTAAAAGGTTCGGTCCCCAATGTATGGTAAGGGTTGACCCTGATTATCACTCCAGCGGTTCAGGTTGTTTGCCCACATGGGTGTAGGACCTGGAAATGCCGGTTGAGGGTTGTTGTTCGGGGCTTGACCTACAATCGGTAGGTTGTTGACTTCAGGCTCGGAGTCGGACCCATCTGAAAAGCCTTCTGCGAGGTGATCATCCAAAGGGATTGGATGATCAACTTCGGGCTCTTCATCGATCCACCCGGCATTGCCTTCATTGGGAAAGTACGGGTCGCCATGATGGATATCTAGCCATCAAGATCTACGCGAGAATAGAGGTATAAGAATATAGTACACGTGTAACTAGTAGCACAAAATACTCCTATAGTATTTTAAGTTTAAGTTCTATTGATCTTCTTGTGGTATTGTTGGTAAGTTTTTAGACTTGTTAACCTATCACAACCATTCTAAGGCATGTGCTAATCACTCCTAGGATCAGCATAGTTGATCAGGCTATGCCATTCCTAGGACTGACCATACATCCCCGCGCTCACTTGTGATATTTAACAATCGTAATAGTTTTGTTCTTGTCATTGTGACACTTATTTTAGTATGAATGCAGACTAGTATACTTAGTTAAATATTTTATTATTTAAAGTATAGACTCTTGGTCAGAGTTTAACCCCTAATGGGTTTATAGTTTAGTATATCATTTATGGGTTGATATACTCAATTCACTAAAAACAATGCTCTGATACCAATCTGTCACACCCCAAAACCAAGAACGGCGGAAACGTTCTGGGGCAGAGGACGTCATGTAAGGTAATCACAACACAGTAAATGTAAATAGGTAAACAACATCATCCATTGCATTAAATATATATATATATTTAATACATGCGTGTTCTGTACAGTTTTAGACACCAAAAATATAACGTAAATCAAAATAATAAAATGATGAGTCTTGAGTACGCTCCATCATCTCAAAAGCTGGCATCGGTACCTGTCTACTGATGACCTGAGAATACAAGTTATTTTGAAAGATTTTATCAGCATTAAGCTGGTGAGTTCATAAGCATTTTAGTGTCAATGTTTGTTGTCAAAAACGTTTGAACCTGTCTCAATGTATAAGTTTGTAAAAGTTTGAATCTCTCAGAAAATCCTATATTTTCTATAAAAGTAACCTTCTACCAAGGCTAAACTGTTTTGTAAACTCGTCTGTTGTAAAAGTGTGTAATTACCCAAGTATAACTATCATTTGTTAAAATATAGTTTGTACATTAACGCTTAAGTGAGATTATCACCAAAATATGTAATGGGTAAATCATTGTAGTACTATAGCTTTGTATAATAAGAACTACTGTTGTACTAATTACTACTACCTTAAACCGGATTTATATTAAGATATAATGTGATAATTGCACCATACTATCGACTGATAACAACGACATAAAGAACGGTCGTAATAACGGAATGACGTTTGGCACCCGCAGACCTGCAGGTCCGGCTGTAGCTAGCAGCAAGGTGTAGGATAGTCAATCCAGTATAGATCTATACGCAAACTCAACGCTCTCCCTCCAAGAGAATTCTGGCTACAACTCGGGCCATGACATTTAAGGCATGCTCCGATACACTGGATCACATTTGTTATCGTATTCTTGCATATGTGATGAAATGTTTCTTGTTCTAGTATAGTTGTATATGTTCTCGTAGTATAGTTGTATATATTCTCTTCCTAGTATAGACTCATGAATGAACTGACTCATTGATCTAGCAGTTGTAATAGTATGGTTCTGTGTTACCCCGATGGTAACTTGTTAACGGTGCGTCTAGTACGTATGGTTATGGAAGTACTTTTATGTCTAGATATGTATATTTGATATATAATTAACATGGAAACGACCTTCGGATGGTCACCCAAAATCCCACCAGACCACATCCAAATCGAGGAAAAGGAAATAGGGTGGATGGCCTTCCTAAGCCCTTTAAACATTATTTATACGTCTATACATATATGGGCATGCAATTTATAATATAAAAATATAAATAAGTATTTATAAGACATTTGAAACATAAGTATTATTTTTAAAGAAAGATTGACTTGATGTCAATCTATAAAACAATTTGAAGGCATAGATTTGATTAAAACAGATTAAGTATAAGGAACATTTGTTTAAATCACAGTTGCAGTGTAAATTCGAAAAGTAAATGGGTTTGGAAAACATTTAGTAGTAAAACAGTTTGATAGATAGTTTGAATAGTGATAAAATCACTGATTTCCCTAGTTATTAATCACATGTGATTAGTGCAGTCACATGTGATTGAAACAATAACTATAAGTATTTAACTTGTATTCCCCCCCTTTTTGAAAGCATATAAAAGCATTTAGAATATTTAACAAGTTGATTAAGGGGTATGAAACTCACTTGATTGATTGAAGAAAGCGAGATGGAAAACCGGGCAGAGTTTCGTCTCGGAAAATGAATTTTTCTCGAGATTCTCGGGAATCTCGGGAGTAAAATCGACCCTCGGGACTTGAGCAAAAAGACCAGAGCTTCGGGTTATAACGGGCACGGAAAACGAGGCAAGGTTGTGAGAGAGAGGAGAGAAATGAGCAACATTTTCGGAAAGCCTCGCATCCTATTTATAGGAAGGCTGAACTGCATCCGAACGCGGGGCGTACGCTCGTACGCAGCGCGTACGCGTACGTCATGCATGACCGAAGCCTCGACTGCCTCGGTTCGGATGGGACGGGTTGCTGGGTACGCGGGTCGGATGGGACGGCGAGTCGGACGGGACAGCGGGTCGGACGGGTCGGAGCTTCGGACGGGTCGGACGGGTTAGATTCTTCGGATAGTGCGACGTGGACGATCCGAGACCCTCGATCTCAGTACGCGGGGCGTACGAAGGTACGCAGGGCGTACTTCGGTCCAATCCGATGACTCCCCTTCGGATATTACCGGGAATTTATAATTAAATTCATATTTATTTTAAATAAACTTCAAAAATTCATATCTCCCTCATACGAACTCCGTTTTTGACGTTCTTTACATCCACGCGAAGGTGAGACCATGATCTACAACTTTCGTTTAGATTCCGTTGGCAAATTCCGAAATTATTTTTATTATTTATTTATTAAAATGACGTGATTAAGGAATTTCTTCAAAAATTCATAACTTCCTCATACGAAGTCAGATTTGGACGTTCTTTTTATGTACGCAAACCTTGATATGATTCCTACTACTTTAGTTAATCCGAACAAGATTTTAGGAAGGTTACATTTTGACTTAAATTTGATCGGTTTTACATTACATTGACTCGAAATATCGGGTTGTCACATCTTTTGACACGTCGAGTACTTCCCTGACTCGACGAGTTCCACTTCGCATGAATCGCGGGGCCACCACGACTCAACTCGCCAAGTCTCAAGAACAACTCGGCGAGTTCCAGCTCGACTCAATCCATTTGTCAACCCTCTCTAACGCTCCCTGACTCACTGAGTCAACCTCTTAACTCGGCAAGACCACTCGTTGAGTGGTTAAGGACAATCTTCATGCTACTCGCCGAGTCTGTTCTTCAGACTCGGCGAGTCCATGCCATGCATCAACTCAATCTCGCTTCTGAGGTCAGATCCGCTCCAACAACTCATAGATCTGGCCCTCCCAAGCACATTCATCACGTAAAGTCACAATCTTGGCTACCATGCAATGCCTACAAGGCTTCTTTTGATGAAATGACCTCTAAAATGGTAACCTAAGTCTCCAACTCAAAAGGAAAGGCATAAAGCATGGCATTTGGGACTCTCTGGACCTACTAAGGTCCAGATCTAGGTACCATATCCCCATGGGACCTCTCACACTCCAAATACAAGGCAAACAAGGCATGAAGAAACCTTATATTTGAGCATATCAAGAAAAACACGAGAATAAGCTCTGAATAATACCTCAAATAGCTTCTTCTGCCGAAATGGGAGTAGATCCAAGCTCCCCAACTCTCCTAGTTTGGCCTTCCTCTTCCTTTCTTGCAAATGCACACAAAAGTGATTAATAATGGCCTCTTATCTCACACAAGAACTCTCAGCTGCTCTGGTGCTCTCAAGGTCGAAGGTAGCCGCAATGAAGGGCCATAAGGTCCTTTAAATAGGGCTCAGGACCGGGAAATTAGGGTTTCATTAAACAACGCGGACTCGCCGAGTCTATTCCTTGGACTCTCCGAGTCCAGGCGTGAACCCGCGTCCAAAAACGCGATCCTACTCGGCGAGTTTGAGCTCCAACTTGCCGAGTCCCCTCACAAAACACCAAAAATATATGAATAAATAATACCTGGGAATCCGGGCTGTTACAGAAACCTTCAAACATCAATTTTCATGCATTCCATTGCAAGGATGAATAAATAATATAAAATCAAAATTTATTTTATTGTGGAAAAATTTGTCCTTACAATGCAATTCATTGAAAAACTATGCTACTACATCTTTCTTATCAATCTAATTCTAACTCTAAGTAGCAGCTCGAGAATCTAATCTTCAAGTAATGCGATCGAAATCCATTCCTTCTCGGTTAGATTCTGCTCACTTCTTCCTTTAAGCTTCCTCTGTTTTCTTTGATCCTACAAAACATCAATTGTAATCTGATGACATTATGTATTAAGAATCTAGAATAGGAGCTTAAAAGAGTTAGTCAATGGATTTTACCTAAAGCAGAGCCATACGTTTTGACTCTCCCATCTCTTAGATCTCTTAGGTAAATAGGGCAGCTACGTCTCCAATGCCCCTTCTCTTGGCAATAAAAGCAAAGCGACTCTTTTTGGAACAGCACATGGAACTACTTCAGATATTGCCTTTCTCTTATGATCAAACTCTTCGATCATGGCATGTCTTTTGTTGCCATTGCCTATATCCATAGAGGTCTGGAAGGCAGATTCACCAATCAACTTTTCTTTTCCATTGCACCAAACCATTGCTGATTCAGCAGCAATAAGCATATAAGTGAGATCTATAAGGGTCACGTCGTAGTTCATCATATAGTACTCTCTTACGAACTCACTATATGAGTTAGGAAGTGACTGAAGAACCCAATCAACAGCCATCTCCTCACAGACAACAGATCCCCACATTCTTAACCTATCAATGTGTGACTTCATCTCTAGGACGTGTGCACACACTGACTTTCCTTCTTTATGTTTACTTGCCAAAACGGCTTTAGTGATCTTGAACTTTTCAAGACTTCGAACTTGTGGGTTAGGGAGAATAATTGGAGGAGGTTGAGGAAGTGAAGCATGATCTCTTGTTCCTTGATCGAATCGTGGAATATCATCTTCATGTGGAATGCTTGTTCCACGGGATTTGGGAAGACCATAATTGTCGTACTTTGACATCTACAAAACGGGAGAAAACGAATTCAAGTTAGTTGATTGATTGAGTCCTTAGTAAGTCACCCAAATGAGATACTAAGGCTAGGACCCAACACAATACGCTACAAACTAGAAAAGGGATACCGTAATCTAGTTGTAGAATATTTGAAGGTAAGTGAATGACGATTCACTAATTTCCACCACGAAAAACAAAAAAGAAATTTAAGTTTTAAATTTATGAAAACTCCTAGATCCTTTGAGATTCATTGAACTTTTCAACGACATGTTTAAATCTCAATATGCCCCTCTAGTTTGTGACTGGGATGCCGAGGATCACAAAGCGGGTGTGAATAACCATGCAAAGTTACATGGTGCCCTCACATGTTACAGTCTCCTATTCGATGTGCCGGTAAACCACATACGCTCCACCGAACTATGAAAAAAATTGAGTCACCCTTTGCTACCTTTTCTTAGAACCATTTAGTGTGCCGGTTAACCACACACGCTCCACTAACGTCTTCGCAAGGGCACAAAGTGTAATTTCATGGAATTGTATCAATTCACTTTTGCCTAAGTAACTAAGATTGGGAATTTGTAAAACATTTAGTTACTTTTGTACTTCATTATACTTATAATGGAAGGTTTTGTCCTATCCTACCCGTTCGGCTAACGACCCTCCACTAGTCAAGAATGCGGTGGGTAAGAGTGGATACCCATTCAATCGCCAGTTTATAGGCAATTTCCTTAAACACCCCTTATAGACCAACTTCGTGAATGAGGCCTACTAACGGTAAGATTGAATTTTACTCATACACATATATATATATATATATATATATATATATATATATATATATATATAATGTTAGACTTTTAATGTTATATATAGTATAGGGTGTATTTTACACTTTTAAAAAACTAGGAGGTCAAATTTAACAATTATACTTTTAATTCAATTAAATTGTAAACCTAAACTTTTATGGATTTATTAAACCTCTTTTAATTATACACCTTAATTAATTAATAAAACCATATGGGTGTGATATGAACTTTTCAAAAACATCACTAGGGTTTTAGAATTTAACATTCCTAAATTAAACTTTTAATCAACTTTTAAATTCCAAAACTTGAGGGCAAGTTTTGAAACATTTCAAAACATTTAGGTTTAGAATTTAAATATACATCAAAATTAAACTTTTAATCAAAATTTAAATTCCAGAACTTGAGGGCAAGTTTTGAAACCTTTTCAAAACATTAGGGTTTCAACTTATTTAAATTTCAAAACTAAACTTTTGAGTTTAAATTTAAACTATAAAACCTAAAGGGAAAAAATTGAAACTTTTCATAACACATGGATCAAATAACAAATAATATAAATTAAACAATTAATTTTTTGTCATTATCTATATTTGACCTAATTTTCAATTACATGCAAAATAAGTTACCCAATTAATACAAATAATCCAATATTTATCATATAAGGAAGTTATTATCTAATTAATTGGTAATTATCTTGTGTTTTGGCAAGGATATTCATTAAGAAACAATAAAATTCGTATTTTATAGGTTTAAAACGAATATGGTAATAATCCATAAGCAAAACAACAATAAAATCCGAAGTTTCCTCTGTCTGACGCTCCGACTCGCCGAGTCACACTCTGGAACTCGCCGAGTAGGGCTGACTCGTCGAGTCCAAGTAGTGACTCGCCGAGTCAGGTCAAACAGTAAGAAAAAATTCGTTTTTTCAGCTTCATAATGCATCGATACAATAGAAACCAATCAAGGCTCTGATACCACTGATGAGTTTTGGTCATAAGAACATCCTATGTGCTCATACAAACCCTAATGCTTGGATCTAGGTTTCTCTATTGTACATGCAATTCATCCAAGACTATAAACCCTAGATCTAGCATATGATAATCAATATAACATATAATTAAGGGGTTAGATCATACCTTGATTGTTATGTAGCAATAACAATCTCAAATCCTTCTTGTATTGACTTTAGAAAGCTTAGAGTTACAAATGTCACTCCTCTAATGGTTCACAAACACCAAGAGAAAGAGGATGAAGAGAAGGAGGCTGCCCAAAACGTGTGGAAACCCTAGAAGAAAGCTTGTCCACGTTTTTGTGGCATAATGGCTCTATATATAGTGAGGCTATTAGGGTTATCTAACAAGGAAATCCTAATTTGGATGCTTAAGCCCTAAGCAACCCATGGACTCCTTTCCTTAAAGGCCTTGGACGATTTCTAATGGGTTTCCCCATAGAATTCGTCCAACCTTATAATATAAGGCAATCCATGGCCCAATTGCAATTATCTTATAATTACAATTCTAGTCCCTTAAGTTTAATTAATCTCTTTTAGTCACAAACTTAATTCTTATTAACTCTTGACTAATATTAATTAAACAATATGATTTCGCCTTTAATATATTATTCTCATAATATATTAATAAATCATATTTAATCCTTTCTCTCCATAATTCATCCTATCAAGTTGCTTTGGTGAAGGCAACCCAAAAGGACCATGCACCATCGGGTCAAGTACATACCAAAATAGTTATGGACTTAGACACTAATCCAATAGTACCACCATTCTGCAAAACGTAATACCAACTGTTAGTGATACTGATACATCTAGAGGGATCACATCCACTACCAGTTCCCTGGTCTTGTCTCAACCGTCCTCAATTTAGGTACGGATCCTCTGCTTTCAGTAGTACGGGCCCATACTACCTTCTACATCTATCCGTACCTTCCTCAAGGACGACCTTGACTCCACCAAGTCCCCTTTTATCACTGTTGATTCTCTGCCATACCCATTCTAGGCTTACCTTAGGGAAAATCTCGGACTACACCCAAACCTGTCCTCAGCTGTTGAAGGCCTCTTGTAGTGCCAATTAGCCATTACCTGAATACCATCACATGTGATGAGGCTCAGATAATCCTTCGAGTAAAAGACTCGTCCCTACAATGGTTAGACTCAAACGATAGCTGTGCAATAGGGCCAAATCCAACACTCTGAGATTATTCAACCCTGATCACATGTGACGTGACGTATTCACCTAATGGCTAAGCTAAACATGCTATCCTATTACTGTCTACTCAATACTAGCATGCAATTCTCATAAGCTGAAGCACATAAAGTAGGCACATAAGGCATCATCCCTAGATCCTTAGTCCTATTCTAGCATGATGTTCTACTGCAACTGATAAACATAAGATACCTTGTATGGGTACTATGGGGAATACTTACTTGAGCTCGGCCGGTTGCACACCTCACACACTTGTTCCTTCTCAAAACTCTTTTATCCTAGCTTTTATAAAGTCATTTTCTTTGTAAAAATCTTTTAATCCCTTGGTTTGAGTCCAGGCACCCCCGAAGGTGTGTCCGAATCCCTCAAACCAGGTCTCTGATACCAACTTGTAACGACCTAAATTTCAAGTCCAAAAATTTCATTGTTAGTTACTTGATTTATAAAAATGTTTATAAGAAAAATCCAGCTAATAGTAACTTTTCATAAATCCACAACTCATGTCTGAAAACCACTCGCAAAATAAAACAATGTCAATGTACAATCCCAAGAAATTCTAATGCGGAAAACCAACATGTGTGTGTATGATGTGCCGCTACCGTGCCAGCTCCTTCCCCTTCGCTGAAGAGGTACCTGAAACCAAAACTGTAAACTGTAAGCACGAAGCTTAGTGAGTTCCCCCCATCATACCACATACCATACAGTCATGTAACATACATACTGTCAGGCAATTCGCGAGTGCCCGTCTTACCCGGTACGACCATTCTGGGGTGCCGACCTACCTAGTACGACCATTTTAAGGTGCCGACCTACCCGTGTCAAGCCATTCTGGGGTGCTGACCTACCAATGTCAAGCCATTTTAGGGTGCTGACCTACCCGTCGGTCCTAACAACCGACCCTCAGGGACTATTCCACCCCCTACTACTACTATCACATATATCATAACATAAACATACTATCAGACATATCTGGGGTGTCCAAACTGCCCTTCGGTCCTAACAACCAAACTTGGGGACTATTCCCTCTTACTAGCGCTATCACACATAACATATCATGCCAGCATATAAACATATAATCACATACTGTCAGACATATTTGGGGTGCCTGACCTAGCCTTCGGTCCTAACAACCGAACTCTACTACTATCACATATAACATATCATGCCAGCATATAACATATCAGGTAGTAGCAAACCTAGATGATATCACAAAGACAATCATCTAACATTCAACTCCTACCGGTGGGCCGGCATTGTGGCCGTAGACCCACCGCTACTAGAAGGTAACTCACCTCGATCAAGTAGCTGTTGTCAAAATGAGTGGGAAGTCTCTTCCTGCTGCCGCTCCGGAAATCCTCCGGCTACAATCCCCACAAAACACTTAGTCGGAACTGATATCTACTCTTAGGGTAAAATGACTATTTTACCCCCAAACAGGTCCAAGTGAAAGTCAACTTCAAGTTGACTCGACTCGCCGAGTTGGTCCTTCAACTCGCCGAGTCCCTCATCCTTTACTCGTCCTTATCCACATCCCGACTCGTCGAGTTTGGCCTCGCCTCGACGAGTTCCTCTCTTATATGAACATTGCATGAAACTCATCCAACTCGCCGATTTGTATGAACTACTCGTCGAGTTCACCTTCATCCGAAGAACAAGTTTGTCCTTGACTGGCCGAGTTGTATGAACAACTCGTCGAGTTCATCTTCTATCTTAAGGAGATTGTCTTGGACTCGCCGAGTCTATTCTTGCACTCGTTGAGTCCCATGAACTCCAGGTCTAAAACCAAGTCCAATGCGTTGGGTCACTCTTTCTGACCTTCTACCGTCCCTCAAACACCCAGCTAAGCTCTTTAGACTCTTATCAGATATGGGACTTTATGCCTTGGACTCTCCGAGTTCAAAAACGGACTCGCCGAGTCCAGTCTTGACCAATTCCATACAGTCAATTTAAATGAGATCCAACACACCAAAACCATAGATCTGGCCTCCTATGTAACATCCCGAAATATCAAGAGTATAGTTGACGGGCTAAAAGAGTAAATTGGGAAAGAGTGACTCGGCGAGTAGAGTCGCGATTTGGTCGCGTGTTAAGTAGCCGACTCGGTGAGTCAATGAGGTGGACTCGGCGAGTAGGCGCTGAGTGGAGAAAACCCTAATTCTCGGGGTTGAGCCCTATATAAAGAACATTATGTTTCCTTCCCAGCCTCTTTATCACCCCTTGAGTCCCAGAAACCCTAATTTCATGGAGAAACCCTATTGTTTAGCAAATTAGAGCTTGGAGAGGTGGTTGTTGAAGAGATCTTAGAGAAGAAGAGGCTTGGAGCAAGGGGCTTTGCTTGGAATTGAGTTTTATTTCAATTGGGGCATTCTTTTGAGGTAATATCTCGTTTTTGAGCTGCTATTTCCATGATGCATCATTTTGGGGGTATTAGAGATTATATATTTGGATGTGTTGGAGTTTAGAGGTTAGATCTGAGGTTGCTACCTCAGATATGGAATGGAGAAGAGTTGGAATGCATGAAAGTCCCTGTGTTGAGTGTTGGATGAAGCTATCATGTCCCAAACCTTAGCCCTAATGTGAAAAATGCATAGATCTCTTTGGATTCACGTAAAGTTTGCCACTTTACGTGATGGATGAGTTGTAGGAGGCTAGATCTATGTTTTGGAGCAATTGCATGACCTGGAATGCTTCTGAATGGATTCAGACCGGTGGTACTCGGCGAGTCACATGGGTGTACTCGACGAGTTGCTTGAAGATGATCCGGAACTCGACGAGTTGGAAGAACAACTCGGCGAGTTGGATGAAGATGGTCTGGAACTCGGCGAGTTGTATGAACAACTCGGCGAGTAGGTTGAAGATAGCCTTAGACTCGGCGAGTCTGTTCTTGGAGTCGGCGAGTCTTGTCGAAGAGTCCCAATATTTTCTGGTCGAGTAGAGAATCGATGAGTCAAGGGATGACTTGGTGAGTTGTGTGCGAGTGGACTCAGAGTTGTTGGACTCGGCGAGTCACGGGGTGACTCGGTGAGTTAGGTCGCGGATTGAGGGAAGTTCTGAGTATGGGGACTCGGTGAGTCATCGGGTTGACTCGGCGAGTAGAGTCAGTCAGGGGTTGACTTTGACCTTGTCTTTGACCAAGGGTTGACCAGTGGTTTCCAGGGGCATTTTGGTAATTGTCGATTATTGTTTTGAGTTCAGTGCATTGGTGGTAGTCCAGTAGTGGAGATCGTATCAGTGATCGGAGCAGCTTGGGTTATCTGTTCAGTCGGCAGTTTCAAGGTGAGTTGTCCTCACTATATCAACAGGGTCTACGGCACCAAGGTCGGCCCTTATCGGATTGAGATCCGGGTAGTTGTTATTATGTTACTGCTTTGATATGTTTCAATCCTGTGAGTTAGGATGGTATATGCTAGAGACCTGATTGAGATCGGTATCCTGAGAGATAGGGAGATGCTGTGTTAATGACCTGTTAGGTCGGTATCCTGGTTAGGATGGTAGTATGTTATGTGATCTGTTTGATCTGCTTGTTGACTGTGAATTGCTATATGATTGTATGTATATGTGCACATGGTTGTTTGGACTGGAGTTGGGTTGAGGCGGGTCCTGCTGTGTGCTGTAGGCACCAAGATACCCAGGGCGGACCGGTTGTCCTGAAGGCCCAGCGAGCGGTCCGGATAGGCTGTAGGCCCCGAAAGGGCGGACCAGACGTGCCGAAGGCTCGGAGAGTGGACCAGATAGACTGAAGGCCCGGTGCGGGCGGACCAGTCATACTGTAGACTCAGAGAGTGGACCAGGTGGATTGAAGGCCCGGGAGCGGGAGGACCAATCACACTGCAGACTCGATGTATGTGGATAGACTCGGAGGGTGGACCAGGTGGACTGTAGGCCGGTGCGACGGACCAGTCACACAGTAGACCCGAAGTGCATGGCTGTTCTGTGATCGGATATGTTATGACATGATATGCGTGTATGGTATTTGTGGTTGGTATTTTGGGGATATCTCACTAAGCTTTCGGGCTTACAGTTGTGGTTTCATGTTTTTCAGGTTCTTCAGGAGACTGTGGCAAGGCGAAGGCGTGATCGTACCGTTCCTCGTGATTTTGTAGTAATGTGATTATGGGAATATGATAAATGTTTTATATTGAAAACCTTTTTGTAAAGATTAAATGGAATCGAGCTGTTTTTGAAAAATTTAAAATTGGTTGTATTTTTCGGTTGTTACATCCTAATGTCCATTTTATACGTATAGTTCCAAACTTGATGCACATGCATGGGGTTTTTAGCTCAAAAATCCAAATAAAGTGTCCTACAATGTGCATGGGGCTCTCATGGCCCTAAAGTTGGCACCTTTATGCCATGAGACCCCTCATAAGGTCTAGATCTGAAGTCAAAACCCACTCAACAATTCTAATTTCGAAACATGACTTAGCAATCCAAAGAGATCCCAAGTTAAAGATGAATAAACACATAGATGAGTGAAGACATGGGCATTATACCTTGAAGCTGCTAAAAATGAAGTAAAATCCTTGGATCTACTAGCCCCAACTCAAGTTCCAAGCTCCTTCCTTCCTTCCAAGCTTTACAACCACACAAGAACACCAAAAATGGCCTCAACAAAGCACAATCGGCTAGGGTTTCAATGTGAAGTGTTTTGGGAGCATAAGGGACATTATGGTCGTCATGTCATTGCTTAAATAGGGTGCAAACCCTCGGATTAGGGTTTTTGTCCGAACAGTACCTACTCGCCGAGTCCGGGACCCGACTCGCCGAGTTCATCAATTAAGTCTCGCGTTCCGTCCCGCTTCTACTCAGCGATTTGGTCCTTCAACTCGCCAAGTCCAAGGCCAAAATGAGAAAAATATATAAATAGCTGATGAAGGAATTAATGGGTTTTGAGCATTCTAACACTTCCTAAGTGTACATGCAACCCTAATAACCTTGGATCTATGTTTGTCTAATTATCATGCAAAGTTGAATTCCAAGGTTATATTCCTATCTAGCATACATGGGGAACAATTTTATCTTGAATCATAGATAGAATAACTTACCTTGTTGTTGCTTGTGTTCCTTGAAACCTTGTGAGCCTAGCACCCCAAGTGTGATGCCTCAAATGCTTCACACAACACCAAATGCTCTTGGAAAGACTCTTGAGGTAACACACACTTCTCAAAATCGGCCAAGCCCTCTAGTTTCTTAGTGTAGCCGATTTTGGTGGAGAATATGCTTCTTATATAGTGTTATTTCTCTCATTTAGTCTATCCAATTGCATGGTGCCATGCAACCCAAATGGACCATGTCGGGTCGGGTCAAGTACACACCTGAAATAGTTATGGACTTAGACACCTTATCCAACAGTCTCCCACTTGGATAAGTCTAATAACTATATCTCTAGTACTTCAGGAACCGACCGGCAATCGTAGCTCTTTTCAAGGTTTCTCGGAACTGAGAAGATGATGGTACGCCATTTAAGATAAGTGATCATATAATCCTCCGTTCTAGATATCAGCCGGACAAATACATGGAACATTGTCTTGCTTATTGTCCAGCATTTGTTTCCCGATTTCCGATTTGTTTGACATAGAACTTAATTGAACACATCAACTTAGTTCTGACCGGGCCCGGTACATGGGTCAAAACAAAATCATCAAGGGGCCCAGATCTCAGCTTCTAATCCAAGAAGGAACAGATAAACTTCGACTCATATGTTTGTTCTACCACTCATTGAATTACACACAAAAGTACGTTTTATAACATCGAGTTACCAATGCGGTTTCGTACAGTCAATGCATAACCAACTTGTAAGTAACAAATCATATCTCTAGGTTTGAAGACTTATATGATATTACCGTCTCACGATCACTCAAGATAGAATTCCATGAAGTGATTCCAGTGAGCGTGGGTTGAGTCCAATACTCAGAACTTATGAGCACTCATGATTGTTGTAGCCTTGTCCAAGACCTCTACAACCAAACATGACAGTCTTGATTCATATCTACTTCCAACATATGACCGACTGTGGAGGTTTGAATAATATGTTATACCAAACAAAATTATTCTGGAAGTCAAAACATGCAAAAGAAATATAGTAAACGATCGACAAGAGATAGCAACACTTTACTCATAAATAAAACACTTTTATTCATCATCAAATGTCAATTACACTTTACAAATTTCGAGATTATCTAACTACTAAATCTAATATCATCCTTCAGCCCTATGCTCCGAGCATGCTGAAGATGCTTAACCCGAGTCAGTCCCTTTGTGAGGGGATCTGCCGGATTCTCATCTGATGATACCCTCTTTGCCACGAGGTGTCCTTCTTCGATCCGATGTCTAATGAAATGGTATTTTCTGTCGATGTGTCTGGATCTCCCATGATCCCTTGGTTCCTTAGCTAAGGCAACAGCACTTTCACTATCACAGAAAATTTCCATTGGCTCTTTAATAGCTGGTACAACTCCAAGGTCTCCAATGAAGTTCTTCAGCCATATCGCCTCCTTTGCTGCCTCGCTAGCTGCAATATACTCTGATTCAGAAGTAGAATCTGCCACTGTCTCTTGCTTGGAACTCTTCCAAGAAATTGCTCCTCCGTTTAGGGTAAAGACCCAGCCCGACTAAGAGCGGAAATTATCCCTATCAGTCTGGAAGCTAGCATCACTATACCCTACAACTCTCAAGTCATCACTCCCACCGAGGGTAAGAACCCAGTCCTTAGTCCTCCGTAGGTACTTGAGGATATTCTTTACCGCAGTCCAGTGTGCCTTGCCAGGGTTCGCCTGATACCTGCTAACCATGCTCAAGGCAAAAGCTACATCGGGTCGAGTACACGTCATAGCATACATGATCGATCCTACGGCCGAAGCATAAGGTGTTCGACTCATTTCTGCTATCTCAGCCTCAGTGCTAGGGCTTTGTGTCTTACTCAATCTGGTGTTACTTTGGATGGGTAACTCTCCTTTCTTGGAATCCTGCATGCTGAATCTCTTCAGCACCTTATCCAAGTAGGTACTCTGACTAAGTCCAATTAGTCTTTTACTCTGATCTCTCAAGATCCTTATCCCTAAAATATAGGCAGCTTCACCAAGGTCCTTCATAGCGAAACACTTCCCAAGCCAGGACTTTACTTCCTGCAGGGTTGGAATGTTGTTTCCTATGAGTAGTATGTCATCCACATACAATACCAAAAAGCTAACTATACTCCCACTAGCCTTGACATACACACAAGATTCATCTTCATTCCTAGAAAAGCCAAATTCCTTAACCTTTTCATCAAAGCAAAGATTCCATCTGCGAGGTGCTTGCTTCAATCCATAAATGGATTTCTCAAGCTTACACACTCTATTAGGGTACTCGTTGCTGACAAAACCCTCTGGCTGACTCATGTAAACATCTTCAGCCAACTTTCCATTAAGGAAAGCGGTTTTGACATCCATCTGCCATATTTCATAATCATGAAATGCAGCTATGGCTAACAGAACCCGAATAGACTTAATCTTGGCTACTGGAGAAAAGGTCTCATCATAATCCACTCCAGGAATTTGAGAGAAGCCCTTTGCAACCAGTCTAGCCTTATAAGTGTGTACTTTACCATCCATGTCGGTCTTCTTCTTGAAAACCCATTTGCACCCTACTGTCTTACGAACTGGTACATTTTCAACCAAGTTCCAAACTTGATTGTCATACATGGATTGTATCTCGCTATCCATAGCCTCTTTCCATTTAGCAGACTCGGGGCCTGCCATGGCTTCCTCGTAGCTGTTAGGGTCATCTTGACTTACTAGTGTCTCATCACTAATAAGTGTCTCACCTTCTGCAGTAATATGGAATCCATAGTAATGCTCAGGTGCACTCCTAACTCTCGTGGAACGTCTTAGAGGTACAGATTTGTCAATTGGCTCAACAGGAGTTTCCTCCTCAAGTTGAGGGCTAGAGTTTGAAGTTCCTTCACCGCTTGATTCTTGAATTTCTTAAAGATCAATTTGCCTCCCACTGTCTCCTTGGCTTATAAACTCTCTTTCTCGAAAGACTCCTCTTCTTGCTACAAAGACCACATTGTCACTAGGTCTGTAGAAGAGGTAACCAAAGGATCGCTGTGGGTAACCGATGAAAATACACCTCTCGCTTCGAGGTTCGAGCTTATCATGAGTCTCGCGTCTCACGAAAGCCTCG
The DNA here is from genome assembly GCF_051521515.1 of Lactuca serriola. NCBI lineage: Eukaryota > Viridiplantae > Streptophyta > Magnoliopsida > Asterales > Asteraceae > Lactuca > Lactuca serriola. The sequence continues at coordinate 204,197,234 of NC_136410.1, forward strand.
CAACCCCAAATCTTGATGTGGTCTAGTTTAGGTACTTTACCAGTCCACATCTCGTGAGGAGTTTTGGCAACTTTCTTTGTAGGGACTAGATTAAGAATATGGGCGGCAGTCTCTAAGGCATACCCCCAGAATGAGATTGGTAGCGTAGCTCGACTCATCATGGAACGAACCATATCTAACAAGGTTCGATTACGCCTCTCAGCCACACCATTCAACTATGGTGTCCTGGGAGGTGTCAATTGTGAGACTATCCCACATTCCCTTAGATAGTCGAGGAACTCTGAACTAAGATACTCACCACCACGATCGGATCGAAGCATCTTAATGTTCCTGCCCAATTGATTCTCGACTTCCTGTTTAAATTCCTTAAACCTCTCGAAAGTCTCTGACTTATGCTTGATCAAGTAGACATATCCATATCTACTATAATCGTCAGTAAAAGTCAAATAATAATGATTAGCATCCCTTGTGGCATGTTTGAATGGTCCACACACATCTGTGTGTATAAGGTCCAACAAACCTTCACCCCTCTCACACGAACCTGTGAAGGGTGACTTTTTCATTTTTCCAAGTAAGCATGATTCGCAACTATCATCTGACTTTAGGTCAAACGACTCCAAGACTCCATCCTTTTGGAGTTGGCCTATGCGTTTCTTGCTTATATGTCCAAGACGACAATGCCATAATGATGCTTTATCCAAGTCATTATTATTAGTAGAATCAATACACAAAACATTATTTTCTAAGTTATCTACAACAGATACAGCTTCATACACACCATCACAAGGTAATGCTTTAAAATAAAGAACATTATTAAAGAAAGCATCAATAGAACCAACTTCACTATTAAATGAAAAGGTAAACCCTTGTTTGTACAAAGCATGAAAGGAAATAATATTTCTTGCCATTCCTGGCGAGTAACAACATTTATTCAAATCTAAACTAAACCCACTACTTAGCGATAAAGTATAAACTCCAATCTTGGTATCAGGTATAGCTTTCCTATTCCCCATGATCAAGTTTATTCTTCCTTGCTCCACATCCTCACTTCTTCTTAGTCCCTGCAAGTCACAACAGATATGAATACCACACCCGGTATCAAGGACCCAAGAATTAGAATGGGGTGAGTTATTAGAAATGATAGTGTAAATACCTGCATGGTTGGGTTTAACTTTCCCATCCTTCACATCTTGCTGGTATTTTGGGCAGTTCCGCTTCCAATGAGATTTTTCATGGCAATAGAAGCATTCAGCCTCGACTTTTCCCGATTGCCAAAACCGGAGTAGAGTTTTGAGTAGGAGTGATAGCAACCGACTTCCCCTTAAGACCTGATTCTACGGTCTTGAGAAGTCCCTGAAGTTTGCTGAGGGTGACTTCTTCCTTGTTCATGTGATATGTCATGCGGAATTGATCATAGCACGATGGTAAGGAATGCAAAATAATATCTATTGCAAGATCCTCCGGGAAGTTCACATTAAGCTTCAGCAAACGATCCACATACCTTTGCATTTTCTGCATGTGGCTCGTGACGGATTCCCCGTCCTTCATCATGGTTGTTATCATGGAGCAGATGATTTCATACCTCTCTTGTCGTGCACTTTGATGGTATCTTTCCATCAAATCTTGGTGCATTTCATAAGGGTAGAAATCCTCATAAGATTTTTGGAGTTCCGCTGTCATCGTGGCCATCATGATGCAAGCCACTTTCGTATCATCCCTTTCATGTGCCCGAAATTCAGCGATCTCCTGAGGAGTTGCAGTGGACTCATCAATCTCCTTAAGCTCCTTGTCAAGGACATATTCTTTGTCCTCGTAGCGGGTAATCATCCTGATGTTTCTGATCCACTCATTGAAGTTGGATCCATCAAAGGTGACTTTCCCACACAAGTTCATAAGGGTAAAGGAGCCATTAGGATTAGAGCCAGAAGCATTGTTGAAAGACATCTGAAGAAAAGAGAACAAGATTAGTTTAGATATAAGAGAGTCCTTAATAAAACACCCAAATGTAATATTAAGGCTAGGATCCAATCACAATATAATATAACTTAGAAGAGGTATGCCGTAATCTAAGCTATATCATATTTGAAAGGTAGGTGAATGACGATTCACCAATTTCCACCACGAAAACCGCAATATTTTAGTATTAGGTTTTTGAATGGTTCTTAGAAATTCCTAGATTCTTTGAGATTCAATGAACTTTTCAAAGGCATGTTTCAATCTCGAGTGTGCCCTCCAAGTTTTGTGACTGGGATACCGAGGATCACAAAACGAGGTGTGAAGTAACCATGCAAATCACTTGGTATCCTTAAAGTTTATCACTCAATCGATGTGCCGGTTAACCACACACGCTCCATCGATACTATAATAAACCCTAAGTCACCCTTTACCTACCTTGTTAAGTCCAAGTTAGTGTGCCGGTTAACCACACACGCTCCACCAACGACTTAATCAAAGTGTAAAGTGTAATTTCATGGAATAGCACCTTATTCACATTTTTCCTAAAGTAACTAAGATTGGGAATTTAATATAACATTTAGTTACTTTATAATATTCATCATACTTTGAATGAGAATTAATAAGTCCTTGTCTTACCCGTTCGGCTAACGACCCTCCACCGATCAAGCAAGCGGTGGGTGAGAGTGGACACCCATTAAGTCACCATTTTATAGGCAACAACCTTATACCCACCTTATAGACCGGCTTCGTGAATGAGGCGTACTAGCGGTAAGACGACTTTGTTCTTATACATATATATATAATTATTAAATCATAATCATATAAGTATAAGGGTTGAATTTTAACTTTTAAAATTCTAGGGGTTGGAACTAAAGTTTTAACTTAACTTTACTTGTTCCAAAACTTGAGGGCAAGTTTTGTACTTTCAAAACTTTTCATTTCTTGTAACTTATGAGTTTAATAGAGTAATAAAATGAGGACTTTTCATTTTTCCTAACTCTTGTGTTCTTTTAATGGTTTTTAATCCAAGAGAATTTTGGTTTTTCCATAACTTGAGGACAAGTTATGGACTCCATTAAAACACATTATGATCATGAATTAATCTACCACATAGGTTACAAATAATTCCTATGATCATCTAAACATCATAAGAACAAGAATATGAATATGAACACTTTCAAGAATCAAAATCACATTTAATCTTTGTAATTTTGATAACTAGTTGTTGTAAATGAGTTAGAAAAGACATTACACCTTCTAAAACAAGTTTTCAAGTACCAAAACAATTTAGGGTAATGTTTCTAATCCATTTCCAACAACTGAAGTCGAAATTCTGCACTCTGTCGACCCTACTCGCCGAGTGCATAAACCTACTCGCCGAGTAGGTTGAAGATACACATGAACTCGACGAGTCCTCCCCATGGACTCGCCGAGTCCATCAGTCAGACAGTAGAATTTTCGACTTTCTTCAACTTTTAAGCACAAATAACAAACAAACAAGCCTAGGCTCTGATACCACTGATGGGTTTTGAGCATTCTAACACTTCCTAAGTGTACATGCAACCCTAATAACCTTGGATCTATGTTTGTCTAATTATCATGCAAAGTTGAATTCCAAGGTTATATTCCTATCTAGCATACATGGGGAACAATTTTATCTTGAATCATAGATAGAATAACTTACCTTGTTGTTGCTTGTGTTCCTTGAAACCTTGTGAGCCTAGCACCCCAAGTGTGATGCCTCAAATGCTTCACACAACACCAAATGCTCTTGGAAAGACTCTTGAGGTAACACACACTTCTCAAAATCGGCCAAGCCCTCTAGTTTCTTAGTGTAGCCGATTTTGGTGGAGAATATGCTTCTTATATAGTGTTATTTCTCTCATTTAGTCTATCCAATTGCATGGTGCCATGCAACCCAAATGGACCATGCCGGGTCGGGTCAAGTACACACCTGAAATAGTTATGGACTTAGACACCTTATCCAACAGGAATACATACTAAGAACCAAGTGCTACAAACAGATCTCGAAGATTGATTCCGTCTTCTTGAACCATTGCGATTGGGCAATGATTCCGCCAGTTCCATTGAAGGCCCTGGGTTTGCAGTTGGTGAAGTCCTTGTACGAGCACTCTTTAGAGCGCATTGGAGCTTCGACAACAGTGGGAGGCACGTAAGTTTCACTCCCACTAGTACCGGTCGAGGTGAATTGTGCTAAAGCTGTCGTGACAGCCACATTTACTGCAACTTGGATAGCCCCCAAATTATATTGCGGAGGAGGTGGTGGTGGTGGTGTTGAAGTTACTCGAGGATCGTGTCTCGTTGATCGTCGTGGAGGCATCTTTTAACTAATAGTTTACAAAGATGAACATGATAGTAAGAATCAATTGTAAGTATAGTGAGAGTGATCCACGGGCTAAAATTACCATAGTCCAACAGTTGAATGAGTGTATGTTTTGAAATAGAGACACAATAGAAGAGTAGAGAAACACAAGAGTAAAGATTTTCCAATAGATTTAGATAACTGCCAATATTACTGGTATTATTGATGTAACAAGTTCGGGAAAATGACCTGAACAGTAGTTCTTACATCAAACCATAAGGGAAAATGTTGACAGCTTAGAAGTCTAGTTAAAGTACTAGAAAGATAGGAATATTTTACAAACAAGTGCTTCATAGAGCACAGATAAGAAAGGTTATTCCTTAAACCAAAAGAAAAGATGAGTCAGACATCTTCTACCGCCGATGGGCATTTCTCAGGTGAACCCTCAGATCTTCCAGTTGGTGTATTACTTCTTGAAGATGTCGCTCATGAGGTCTCTGACGCACTCGAAGTTCTATGACTTCGGATCGAGATGCAGCTAGTTGTTCGAAATGATGAGCAAGGTTGAGCAGCTCACAACCATTCTTAGGCACATGTTAGTCACTCCTCGGAAAAATATAGTTGATCAGGCTATATCACTCCCAAATTTGACTATATGTCTCTAAGCCTACTTGTGTTGTTCAACAATCGTAATACTTTTGTTTTGTCCTTGTGACACTAATTTTAGTATGAATGCAGGTATATATACTTGGTTAAATATTTTATTATTTAAAAGTATAAACACTTGGTCAGAGTATTTTTATCCCGTTGCATTTATAGTTTGTATATCTTTTATGGGTTGATATACTCGATTCACTATAAACAATGCTCTGATACCAATCTGTCACACCCCAAAACCAAAACGGCGGAAACATTCTGGGGCGGAAGACATCATGTACAGTATCACAACAAAGAAAAATAGTAAACAAGCAACAACATCATCCATTGCATTAATAATATAATTTAATACAAGTGTGTTCTGTGTAGTTTATAAGACACCAAAAATATGAATCAAAATAAGAGATGAGTCTTGAATGTGCTCCATCTTCTCAAAAGTTGGCATCGGTACCTGTTTACTGATGAACTAAGAATACAAGTTATTTTGAAAGAGTTTATCAGCTTTAAAGCTGGTGAGTTCATAAGCATTTTAGTGTCATTGTTTGTATGGAAATGTATGTAAGTGTTTGATGTATAAGTTTGTAAGAGTTTGTAGTAAATGTTTGTATCTCCTAGAAAATCCTATATTTTCTACTAAGAGTAGCCTTCTACCAAAGTATCAAATGTTATGTAGGTTTGTTTCATGTAAAAGTGTGTAATTCTCCCAAATGTGACTATCATTAACAAATATAGTTTTTACATTACCGTTTATGTGAGAAGATCACAATGTGAATGCAATGGGAAAATAATAAAGTATTGTAGTGTTGTATTATAGTAACTACTGTTGTACTAACTACCTTAAATCGATTGTTAATTAAGGTATAATGTGATATGATTCTAACCATACTTGATCGACTTAGTAAAACACGACGCTCGAAGACGTCGAAATGGTATGACATTCGTCACCCGTAGACCTACAGATCACACTGTAGCTAGCAGCAAGGTGTAGGACGGTCAGTTCCGTATAGATCTATACACAAATTCACGCTCTCCCTCCAGGACACTCTGGTTACAAAACAAGCCATAGCAGTGATGCCATGCCCCGAAGTAGTGGCTCACATTTATGTTATAGTATTCTTGTATATGTACTGTATGTACTGGTGTAGTGTATATGTAACATTCGGGATTTCGGGTATGTTAGTTTGTGTTTTAATTTGGAGGATTTAGGAGGGACTCAACTAGTCGAGAGTCTGACTCGCCGAGTCACGTCGAGTTGATTGCGGGTATTTAATGAAAGGACTCGATGAGTCCATGTATGGACTCGCCGAGTAGGTGCTGGGTAGAGAAAACCCTATGTTCCGGGGTTGGAGCCTATGTAAAGGAACTTATGACCTTGGATGCACCTCATATCTCCTGTGAGAAACCCTAAATCGCCATTGGAGCCTTGGGAGAGTTCTTATGATGAAATCAAGTAATTTGGTGGGTTTTGTGGAAGGAAAAGAGCATGACTCAAGCAAGGAACGAGATGGGGGCAGTGGATCTAGCATCTCTTCACATGGGACTACTGTAGGAGGTATGAATCTGTACTCATTCTCGTGTATTTGGTGGTTTTCTTGAATCTAGGGTTTTCTTATTCCTTCTTTAGCTTGCATTCAAAGATTATGAGGTCCCAAGGTGGAATAAATCTTAGATCTGGACTTTAAGAGGTCCAGAGAGTCCTAGTCATTCTGCTTTATGCTGTTCCATTGGAGATATGGATCTAGGTTGCCATTTTAGGAGCTATTTCTTCATATAAGGGCATAAGAGTGTTGCATAAGCTTAAAGTTTGAACCTTTATGTGATATTTGGGTGTAAGAAGGTCAGATCTATAAGTTAGAGAAACAGATCTGACCTCAGAAGGTCATTTGAGTGATGCCATGGAGGGAACTCGCCGAGTCCATATGGGGACTCGACAAGTCGAGTAGGGTTGCCCTGCGATTCATGACTAGTGGTAACCCGTCGAGTGAAAGGTTAACTCGACGAGTCGAGTGAGACCTTAGGAGGATTCAAAGGACAAGCATGGACTCATCGAGTCACCTGAGTGCACTCGACGAGTCTGGTCAAAGTTGACCGTTGACTAGAGTTGACTTCAGTTCACCTTATGGTTTTGGTCAAAATGATTCAAGAGAGGTCAGGGAGGGCTAGAATGGTCTTCTACCCATTCTATAGAGATGAGGACAAGAGAAAGTATTAATTAGAGATGTTTGCCTTATGTGTTAGGCGGAGGCTCGAACGAGGTTATCAAGCCGGAAGGTTTACTAGACATCATGAGAGGTGAGTCTTCTCACTATGCCTTACCTAATGGGGTGATTATGTGTGACCGGAAGGTCTTATGCTTATGATGAAAATGTGATGTATGTTTTTTATGTAATATGTTATGATATGAGTATGATGATATGGACCGAAAGGTCAACAGAGTATGGACTGGAAGGTCAATAGAGTTATGGGATGGAAATCCCCTGAGACACTTGGATCGGAAGATCCCATAGAGCTATGGCCTGGAAAGGCGTATGTGTTGTACTTGGTATTTTGAGGAACTCACTAAGCATTTATGCTTACAGTGTTATGTGTTATGTCTTTCAGGTACTAGCAATGATCGCGGGAAGGCGCCGGCATGATCCGTACACACTGGCAGAAGATTTATTTTATGATCTTGGGATATGTTTTATCATGATGGAATTTGTTAAATTTGAGATTTGAGAATATTGAATGAGTTTTATGTTATTTAAAAAATGAAAAATTGTTTTGAAAATTCATGTTGATACAGTATGTTCTCTCTTTCTAGTATGTAGTATGTTCTCTTTGTTTCTCATCATAGTATTCTCTATTTGTTTCTCTTTATAGTAAGTATTGTTTCTCGTTATAGTATTCTCTGTCTGTTTCTATTTATAGTATGTATTATTTCTCATTATAGTATTCTCTATCTGTTTCTCTTTATAGTAAGTATTGTTTCTCGTTATAGTATTCTCTATCTGTTTCTCTTTACAGTGAGTATTGTTTCTCGTTATAGTATGTATTGACTCATGTATGAACTGACTCTTTGTATGTTTCGTTGTACTAGATATAGTGAATAGTGCCTTCCTAAACTATACCTATTATAGTTTACTAGTAGATTTGTTTGTATGACTGAGTGTATTGAACTGAGATAAAAGCTTTTATGTCTATACATATATACATAATATATAACTAAGGATCAAACGACACCCGGACTGAAACGACCCAAAAATCATGATTAAAAATTTTGTTTGAATAACATTACTTAAACCATGATTGTCAAACCATAACATAATTCTTAACATAAAATCATGGTATTAATTCAAAACATAATCTTATTATCAGAGTGAAACACCCTAGGCTGACTAAATATGGTGCGTGTCATACCATCATCCTGAGCTCTTCCCTCCGCTATCGGAAGTACCTGAAACCAAAACTGAAACCGTAAGTACAAAGCTTAGTGAGCTCCCCAAACTACCACATACCATACAATAACATATAAAGTACATATTGGGCCTTACCCACTGCATCAGACCGAAATCCGGACTAACTGGGGCCTTGCCCCCTGCATCAGACAAAAGTCTGGAAACTGCATCGGGCCGAAGCCCGAACTAACTGGGGCCTTGCCCTCTGCATCGGACCAAAGTCCGTCTAACTGCATCGGATCGAAGTCCGGACTAACTGGGGCCTTTCCCCCTGCATCGTACCGAAGTCCGGCTAACTGCATCAGACCAAAGTTTGGAAACTGCATCGGACTGAAATTCGGCTAACTGCATCGGACCGAAGTCCGAACTAACTGGGGCCTTACCCCTGCATCGGATCGAAGTTCGGAAACTACATCGGACTGAAGTCCGGACTAACTAGTTGAACATGGCATAGCATAATCATAACTACTAGCATAAACACATATATTGCATACTGCATCCGACCGAAGTCCGGAACACATAACACAAAAACATGCTTGAATCACAAAGACATCAAGCACACTGAACTACTGCATCAGACCGAAGTCTGGAAACTATTGCTAACTAGATAGGTCGGCATTGTGGCCGTAGACCCGTTCCTACTAGAAGGAAAACTTACCTGAACTGCTGAACTCGACCGATAACCCTCTGGCTGCTAACCGACAACTCTCCGAAATGTTGCTCCTCTAGCTCCCTGAGCAACTAATACCAATAACAACATTTAGACTAAACTGTACTCTAGAAGTCAAACTAAGTCAACTCTGGTCAAAGTCGAAGTCCTGGTCAAAGCCAACCTTCCAGTTGACTCGACTCGCCGAGTTCTTAAACTCAGAAACTCTTAAAATACGACTCAACTCACTGAGTCACCCCAAGACTCGTCGAGTTCAACGATCTCTGAGTCCCATCCTTTCCAACTCACTGAGTCACCACTCAACTCACTGATATGCGTCTTAACCAGAAAAGGTTGGGGTTCTGCAACCAGACTCGTCGAGTCCAAGAACAGACTTGTCGAGTCCAAGGCAATCTTCAACAAACTCGCTGAGTTGTTCTTCCAACTCGCCAAGTCCATGCTCATGTTCATAAAACTCGTCGAGTACATCCATGTGACTCGCCGAGTCTCTTTAGCTCTTAATCCATACAGTGGCTTTTCGAGCCATGCAGGGGCTCCAATCCATAGATCCACTCTTCTACAGTCTATCCCTCGTGTAAAGTGACAAACTTTATGTGGAACCAAGGAGCTATAGGCCCAAAACACTCTAGGGCTAGGGTTTATGACAAAGGGGCTTTACCAACAACTCTTTGATTGATGCTTTATGACATTTTAGACCCACACAAGTCTAGATCTAGGGTAGCAACATCAGATCTAAACTCCAAACCCCAAATAGATCTCAAACATACCAAAATGGCCCCAAATCTCATTCATGAATAGATCTAAATGCACAAGAAGGAAGGTAACAGCTTATTACCTCCAAGATGTGCCCAACTGAAGTAGATTCTAGATCTACACCACTCTCTTGATTCAGCCCTTTTGATCTTTAAGTTTCTTCCACTAGAAACAACTTCCAAAGCTTCAATCTTCCTCCAAAGGCCTCACACATGAGCTTAGGGTTTTCTGGTTCTCAGAGGGAATAAGGAGGCTGAGAGGAGGACATAAAGTCCTTTAAATAGGGTGCAACCCTTGAGAATAGGGTTTTTCTCATTCCAGCACCAACTCGTCGAGTCCAACTTCTGACTTGGCGAGTTGGTCACTTAATTCGCGACCCAAACCCGCTCCGACTCGGCGAGTAAGTATACTTAATCGTCGAGTCCCTTCTTCAATTTACACTTTAAGCACGTGACTCAGACTTCTGAAATTTGGGATGTTACACGGACAAACAGAGGGTACTCTAAGTGCACAACCAAACAAGGAACAGGAATTAAAGTGAGTTATTAGTCCTAAGTCCTTCCATCCTTACTTATATAACTATATATGCATTAGACATGGTTTTGACAATATATAAGTTGGAAAGAGTTAAAGGAAATGGTTTGGAATATAAGAACAAGATCGATAAAGAGTTTAGTATGAAAAAGAGTTTGATAAACATTTTGAAGTAGTTTTTTTGATAAAACAGTTAAAAGTATAGTAAATCCATTTGTTTGATAGTTATTAATCCCATGTGATTGATATAATAACTATAATGTTTCAACTTGTATTCCCCCCCCCCCCATAAAAGCATTTAAAATCATTTAAAAGGTAGATTAAGGGGTATAAACTCACCTGTAGTGAGTGGTTTGGATGCACAAGTGGTATAGGATGCTAAGTGCCAAGTGAAGACTTGAGCACACACACGAATCCTATTTATCATATAATGATACATATATGTTTACAATTAGTGTTTAAACAACTAATTAAGCAAGTAAAGACACCCTATGACATGGAAATCACTTAGATTCAAGTGCTAGAAGTACAAAGGGTTTCATCTAAGGGGTGTAGGGACTCACATAGGAGTTTACGGCCCAATGGTAAAACCCCCATGAGTTTACGGCCCATGGGTTTATGGCCCAATGAGTTTGCAGCCATAAAATCATGGTATATTGTACCATTTTGTGTGTTAAGGTCCTATGGTCTTCCTTGAAGTGTTCTAGACTCAAGTCCAAGGCTTAGGAAGGAGTAGTGGCACTATTGCACCACTAATTAGGGTTTACGGCCAAGGGAGATTGCCTTGGCCATAAACACCCTCTTGTTCTTGATTTCTTGATGTTTTCAAGGTGTTTATCATGTGATTCATGTATATAACAAGCTAAGGGTAGTGTACTTAGGATTTGAAGGCAAATGAGCGTGTTTTCGACCCAAAACACTTAAGTGTTCTTGATGTTCTTGAGGATCTTGAAGATCTAGACCCAAAAGATGAAATTTGTTGAATGAAACATGGATTCATCACTAGATATAGCCATGTAATAAAAAATCAAGGATAGAAACACTTACATTTAAGAAGATTTCGAAGAAAACTTGATGAATGTTGGGAGAGAATCCGATTTCTAGGCTTAGAAATGTGAAAAGTGATTGAAAAATGACTAAGGACCATATATATAGTATGGAGTTTATGGCCACCATGAGTTTATGGCCATAAACTCATGGTTCCTGGCCGTAAGCTCCTCATTTGAGGGTTTATGGTCTGTTTGATAGGTTACAACTTCAATTGGCACTTCCTTTCACTCATTCCTTTGGTGTACTAGGCTCGGAATGCTGAAACAGACTCTAAATAGGACTAAAAGTTAGTAGAAACAAGTCTGACTTTGATTGAAGTAAATGGTTTGTACAAGATAGAAATTTTGGATTGTCACAAAATGATTTCTTTTCATTATAAGTAAATATCATTTGTATCGAAACCCTGGTTTCCACCAGTAAATAATGTACGTTCCATTTGAAAACCCTGGCTATCACCAGCATGTAAAGTATGTTCGGTTTTTGAAAGCCCTGGCTACTACCAGTATGTGAGGCATGTTCTATTCGAAAAACCTGGCTACCGCCAGTAAGTAAGGTATGTTCTATTCGAAAACCCTGTCCACCGCCAGTAAGTAAGGTAGTTTTATTACATAAAATAAAACTATTGAAGAAGGAGAATCCCATAAACAAAGGTTAGTTGATACTATTGTGAGTTAGTATAACCATGCTAATATGACTGATGACCTCCATGACGTTTCTTCAGGCGTCAGATGTTACAAAATTTGTCACCCCAAGCATGCCTGCCTAACTGTAGCTAACAATTCAGGTGTGGGATTATCGGTCCCAAATAGATCTATTCACAAATTTCATGCTCTCCCTCCAGGAGACTCTGGTTATACTAAAAGTAGAGGATTTACCAGTACCTCGCAGGGTACTATGAAGAAGGTCTCACGATCCTGTATTAACTAGTTTACGTGTTGTTCAGTTGTTCTTGTGTTCTAGGTAGTTTGTATACGGTATAGAGTACAAATAATTATGCGCAAAATAATTATTTAGTATGGTACTCTTGTTATCTATATGTAGAAATAGATAAACTAAGTCTATCATAGTTTATATGTTCGACTGTGTATGTGGTTTAAATCTGTAAAACTGATAATGAATTTCCCAAACTATACCTATTATAGTTTGAATGATATGTTATGTTCATGTACTGTTCTGAAAAACTATGCAATTATGTTGAGACAAAATGTCCCTTATGCCCCGCATATTACAAAAGGGATAAATTGTCTAAATGTTTGATATAAGACCGTTGTGATTGCATCAGTTTTTAAGTTGTGAAAACCTTTATGTTTGGCTTGTATCCACCCCCTGAAAACGTTTTAAAAACTATAAAAGTGTAGGGTATGAACTCACGGATTGTTGGGTGCAAATGATTGAATTGGAAGATCCTTAAGTCGACACGCGTGGTACTTAACAGAATACTGATATCAATAAATACATATACGTATCTAAATTAGCCATTTGTTAGATAAAGTGTTAGATAAACACTTGTTTTCGGTTAAGGAATATTACCGAGACTTGATTGAATCGAGGAAACAGGCTTTTCTCCACGAAAGAGTTGTTTACGGCCATATATGTGGTTTACAACCGTGAACAAGGTTTGTTGTTGTGAATGGAGTTTACGGCCGAGAACTAGGTTTACGGCCATGAACGGAGTTTGCGGCTTTTGAAGATCTGAAGGATTACGGCCGTAAACTCAAGAACAAGGGTGCTTGTTTTTGACGAAAAAAATGTTCCAGAGGCTCCCAAACGACCCTGAATGATGATGTCCGACGTTTTTCGGGTGAAAGGAGGGCTTTTTGGTGATTACGGTCAAGAGGTTTAGAGAGAGAAAGTGGGTGTTTTCGGCCACGAAGGTTTAAATGAGGGTGGGGGTCCCGTATTTATAGGACAGGGGTATGGTCGGTGGTGGGGTCCACCTGGAACCGACCGTAAACGTGTTTACGGCCGTACACGAGTTTACGGCCATAAACTCGTCCTGGCCGTGAACTCGGTGTTTGCGAGTGAAGTTCGAGTTTTTCGCGTGATTTCCGGTTTATTCTGACTCGTATAAAATACATATTATTTATTTAAAACATAAAGTCTTTCCCCAAACTAAGAAATTTGACGGAATTTAATAAAAACCCAAATTTTATTAACGGAAACTGGGTAAGGATAACGGAAAAAGTTTCGGGTTGTCACATCATCCCCCTGTTTGAGGGAATTTCGTCCTGAAAGTCGAACATAGAATACAAATCATGGATTAGAAAAGAGATGTGGATACTTATGTTTCATCTGATCTTCGTGCTCCCAAGTGAATTCAGGTCCCCGGTTGGCATTCCACCGAACCTTCACTATCGGGATGCGACTTTGTTTTTTTCGTTTGATCTCTCTGTCCATGATTTCGACCGGTTCTTCTACAAAGTTTAGGTTCTTGTTGATTTCAATCTCATCGAGAGGAATTATAAGAGTCTCATCGGATAAACACTTTTTAAGCTTTGAGACGTGGAAGACGGGATGAATGTTGCTAAGTTCTTGAGGTAAACGAAGTTTGTAGGCTACGGGACCGATCCTAGCGAGGATCGCGAAGGGTCCTATGTATCTTGGGTTCAGCTTTCCATGCTTTCCAAAGCGTACCAAGCCTTTCTTGGGTGAGACCTTCAACATAACACGGTCTCCAACCTGGAACTCCAAGGGTTTTTGTCGTTTATCGGCGTAGCTCTTTTTTCTATCTCGTGAGGCCTTCTGTCATTCTCGGATTTGTATGATCTTTTCAGTGGTTTCACGGAAGATTTCTGGACCAGTGAGAGTGTTGTCAGAGACTTGCCCCTTGGCTAGCTGCGTGTCGCCCACCTCAGCCCAGCACAGAGGGGATCTGCACTTGCGACCATAGAGGGCTTCGAAAGGCGCAACCTTAATGTTGGTATGGTAACTGTTGTTGTAGGAAAATTCGACCAACGGAAAATGGGTGTCCCACGACTTACCGAAGTCAATGACACATGCTCTCAACATGTCTTCCAAGGTCTGGATGGTTCTCTTACTCTGCCCATCTGTCTGAGGGTGGTAAGCTATGCTCATATCCAGCTTAGTTCCAAGAGCTTTCTGCAGGTACTGCCAAAATCTCGAGGTGAATCTGCTATCTTGATCGGAGATAATGGACACAGGTACACTGTGGATTCGGCCTATCTCTTGGATGTAGATTCACGTGAGCCTCTCCATTTTAAATGTTTCCTTGATTGGCAGGAAGTGGGCATATTTAGTCAATCGGTCGACTATTACCCAAATGGTGTCGTACCCACTTGGAGATTTGGGTAATTTGGTGTTGAAATCCATGGTAATCCTTTCCCACTTCCACTCAGGTATATCCGGCTCGTGGAGTAGACCTGAGGGCTTCTGATATTCGACCTTCACATAGGCGCAAGTCAGGCACTTGCCCACAAAGGTAGCGATCTCTGCTTTCATGTTTGGCCACTAATACAACTTCTTGAGATCGAGGTACATCTTATCCGAACCTGGATGAATGGAGTATCTAGTCTTGTGAGCTTCGTTCATGACAGCCTCTCTGTAACTACCGAACTTTGGGGTCCAGATCTGGTCCATGAAATAATAGATTCCGTCACCCTTGATCTCTAGGTTCTTTTCCATTCCTCTCAAGGCTTCACCCGACATGTTCTCTGGTTTTAAGGCTTCCAGTCGAGCCTTTTTGATTTGTGCGGAAAAATGGGAATGGATAGTCATGGTCAGTGCCTTCACTCTACGACCTGAGTACTCCTTCCGGCTGAGGGCATCTACCACTACATTGACCTTACCAGGATGGTAGCGTATTTCCACTCATAATCGATGAGTAGCTCAACCCATCGCCATTGTCTCACGTTCAACTCCTTCTGGTCAAAAATATGTTGTAGGCTTTTATGGTCAGTGAAGATAGTCCACTTGGTTCCGTAGAGATAATGTCTCCATATCTTCAATGCGAAGACCACTGCTCCCAATTCCAGGTCATGCGTTGTGTAGTTGACTTCGTGTGCTTTCAACTGTCTTGAGGCATAAGTAATGACTTTTCCCCGCTGCATGAGCACACAGCCTAGGCCCTGATTGGATGCATCACAGTAGACAACGAAGTCCTCCATCCCTTGGGGCAGAGACAAGATAGGTGCGCTGCACAGGTAATGCTTCAACGTTTGGAACGTAGTGTATTGCTTCCCACTCCAACAAAAGGGTACGCCTTTCTGAGTCAGAGTGGTTAAGGGTTTGGCAATTCTGGAAAAATTATGGATAAATCTGCAATAATAGCCAACAAGACCCAAGAACTGACAGATTTATGTGGGCGTCTTCAGTGCTGAATAGTTCTCTATCACTTTGATTTTGTAGGGGTCCACGTGTATGCCTTCCTCGCTTACCACGTGACCCAGGAAGGTTACTTTTCGAATCCAGAATTTGCACTTTTAGAATTTCGCGTATAGCTTCTTCGCCCTTAGAGCTTCCAGCACCAATCTCAAGTGTTGTCGGTGTTCTTCCTCACTTCTGGAATAGACAAGTATATCGTCGATGAACACGATTACGAACTTGTCCATGAAAGAACGGCACACCCGATTCATCAGGTCCATGAATACCACCAGTGCGTTCGTTAGACCGAAGGGCATTACTACAAATTCATAGTGACCATACCAAGTCCGAAATGTTGTCTTCGGAACATCACTCTCGTGGAATCGCAACTGATGGTACCCTGATCTTAGGTCTATTTTGGAGAAGTAGTTGGCTCCTTGAAGTTGGTCGAAGAGATCATCGATCCGGGGAAGAGGGTAACGGTTTTTGACAGTAAGCTTGTTCAGTTCGCAGTAGTCAATGCACGTCCGAAAAGATCCATCCTTCTTTTTCACAAATAAGTCCGAAGCTCCCCAAGATGAGGAACTCGGTCTGATGAATCATTTGTTGAGTAGCTCATTGAGCTGACTGGATAACTCCTACATTTCTCCTGGCACTAAGCGGTATGGGGATTTAGCTACGGGGGTAGCTCTAGGGATTAGGTCAATTCGAAACTCGACTTGGTGCTCGGGAGGGATTCCCGGAAGCTCTTCGGGAAAGACATCAGGAAAGTTGCAGACTTCAGGGATGCTCTCGAGGACTTTAACTTCCTGTTTCTCGTTAACGACATAAACAAGGAATGCATGACACTCCTTTCATAGAAATTTTTAGGCTTTGATGCACGAAATGATGCGGAGGTTTGAATTGAGTTTACAGCCATAAATCATGAGAGCTTCGCCAGAGGGAAGATTGAGATGAATGGCTTTTTCGTCACAAAGGATATCAACATGATTGGGGCTCAACCAATCCATGCCAATGATGACATCGAAGCTTTTTATGGAAACTGGCATAAGGTCGATGGGAAATGAATGATCGTTTAGGGTAAGAGTACAACCTACGAATATGTCATTAGCGCTTTCTTTCTCACCATTAGCCATCTCGATGATAAATGTTTCGGTTAGAGGTTGAGGTTTACGTTTGAGAAGATATTTGAATGCATGGCTAACAAAACTTCTCTTCGCACCAGAATCGAAAAGAATGCATGCATAAGAGTTGTCGAGGAGGAACACACTTGTAACAACGGTAGGGTCAGCAACTATCACCTCCTGCCCCATAGATAGTACTCTCCCTGTGTTGTCAGTCATTGTTGCTTTGGGGCAGTTTCTCCTGTAATGCCCGACTTCCCCACAACCATAACAGGCTTGACCGACACCTGCTCTAGAGGCCTGATTGATTGGTTGGACTGGAGTTTTGCAGAAACGAGTTGTGTGCCCCTTCTTGCCACAACTGTTGCAGAGCATTTCTTGGCATTGGTTGGGGTTATGATGGTAGTTGCACTTATTGCACCAAGGAAGAGTACCAGCAATCCAGCATATCCACTGGTAAGTGCTTGAGTTGCAGGAGCAATGGCAGGAGTAGTAGCAGCATGAACTGCCACCGTATGTTGTTTCTTGGAGGGTCCTACGAAGACTGGCCCTTTCACTGCTTCCAGAACTTTCTTTTCTCACCACTCCCCTTTGTTGGTTCAGGAGCGCCTTGTAACATCCAAAATTTCAAACCAATTTAAACTTTTTAAAACACATCAAGTTCATCAAAACATTACAACTTGTTTTCAAAATATTGATTATCAGAGTTTTTCCCAGAAACATAAACACAATAGGAGGAGCTGTACGATCACGCCTTGGCCTTGCCTCGATCCCCTGAAGTACCTGAAACAATAAACTGAAACTGTAAGCCCGAAAGCTTAGTGAGTTACCCCCAAAATACCGATACACATGCAGTCCACATAGCAATATCAACGTTAACATATCATATCAATCAAAACAGAACGACGTCCATTGGGTCCACAGCTCTACAAGCTGGACTACCCCTGGGTTCTCAGTATGAGTTTGGAATGCCTACCGGGCCCTCAGCTCGCATCTAGAATTCCATCGAGCCCATAGTACGAGTCTGGAATTCCTACCAGGCCCTCAGCTCGTATCTAGAATGCTCCCGAGTCCTCATTACGAGTATGGAATGCCTACCGAGCCCTCAGCTCATATCTGGAATACTCTCGGGTTTGTTGGCTACCGCACGGAGCAGTACAACCTCAACCCACCCCACATAACATGTCAACATTTAACAGATAAATGCACATACAGGTAATCAATCAGTATCACAGGCAGTCCTACAGATCTACCCGACTAGCATATCAACTGGCATACATTACTAACTCAACTCAACATATCAATAACTACTAGGATATCAAATCCAATGGGCTGGCCTTGGTGCCTTAGACCCCTTAGTACAGTGAGAATAACTCACCTCACAACTGACATCAGAAAACTAGAAAGCTTCAACTCCCGGATCACCAATACGAATTTCACAACCTATAATTACCATACAACCCTTTTTTTCATAAGTTCCCAAATTATCAGAATACCCTCAGAAGTCATCTGGTCAACTCTTGGTCAAAGTCAACGCCCACAGTCAAAGTCAACAGTGCATGTTGACTCGGCTCGTCGAGTGAAGTTCACTGACTCGTCGAGTCCCTTCTAGACTCGAGAATTCGTGAAATCCTTTATTGGCTCGTCGAGTCCTCCTTTAACTCGTCAAGCTTATACGTGTCCAAGAACCGGGGGAACTTTAGTCGACTCGCCGAGTTGTTCATCAACTCGTCAAGTTCAAGGCAAACTTCAATGGACTCGTCGATTTGTTCATCAACTCGTCGAGTTCAAGGCCAAATTCATCGGGCTCGCCAAGTTCAAGGCCAAATTCATCGGGCTCGCAGAGTTGTTCATCCAACTCTCCGAGTTCAAGGACAAATTGTGACAATAGTCAATTTCGAGTCAAGTCAAAGTCAAACAAAGTCAACGAGTCAAACCGGATGACTCAATTAACCCTTATATATTAGGGTTTACGTTATGTAATTACTGTACAACTCGTTATTTTAATGAGAAAATATCAATTGGAAAATTCGTGTGATTGAATTTCCTTAGCCTTGATAATGCTAAACAATGAACCAAAGCGATAAAACACTATTTCACACTCATCGGGAGTGTGTAGGGAACTAAAACATGGCTTAACGGGGTTTACGGATCCTCCATTGCGAAGCCGGATACTCAAAAATGTCATAAATGGAACCTCTCTTAAATCTCGTTCACTCTATCTCTCTATATTAGAAATCTCTCCAAGAATATGGAATCTCTCCCAAATCTCTCTCAAAAGTTCCTGTAACTTTTCATAATCATTCGGGTCATCCCGACCCTTAACCGGGTCAAAAATCGCTTAAAATGGGGTTAGAACAAGTAAAATACCCAAAAAGAACCGAAACCCCCTTTATAGGGCCGAAGCCTCTTAGGGTCGAACCCTCTTGGACCGAAAGCATCTAGGAAGCGAAACCACTGCTGAGGACCGAACCGAGGGCACCGTCGGGTCGAACCTCGCATAAGGAACCGCAGCCACCTTCGGGCCGAACCCTCCTACCCTTGCCTTCGGTCTATTTCGCCCCATTTCGCCTCTAGCCATTTCGCTCCATTTCGCCTTCGGGCCCAGCAGCCTTAGGACCGAACCTCGGCCCAGAACCGAGAGATCTCCCAGAAAGCCAAGTTTTTCCCGGTTTTCGACCACGACTTCATTTTGGCTTCGTTTTAACGCGGGATTTTCACCCAAAACTTTATTCTATCAATTAAAGGCCCATATTTCCCTAATTCCCACATTTTTGGTGCAAATCTTATCCAAGAACATAGTGGGTGTAGTACAAAGAGTTGAGTGTTGACTTTGCTTTACCTTATGAGACAAGAAACCACCCCCACACCCACTCTATGACCAGCCACACCTCCCCACCTTACCTAGGTCACTTCAATGTCCTTTCTACTCAATCTTCAGCCTCTCCCACGTCCTTAGAGCTGGAACATCCAACCTCTCTCCTCACTTCACTCATTTTCTCTCATTTTACCAACGATCAAACTCAACTTTTCTCTCAACCTTTCTCCCTCAATTTCGGATATCAAGGCTGATCATAAAGCTTCCTTACACTCTTGGTAAGTATAATTCATCCTCTTTGTGATAATTAACCTTCATTCTACTCTAATCATAGATTGCTTACACAAATTCCATCACTTTGGTGTTAGATTCTCGAAAATCTTCTAGGCATCTTCAAGTGTTCTTGAGTTGAACACTTCTCATCTCCAACACTCATCTACTAAAACCTTTTAAGGTGAGTTCATACCCCTATCTTTTCATGTTTTTCTTAAGTTTTAAGGGCAGGGAATAATAGTTAAAACACCAAGAACACAACTAAACTCATTTAACAGCCTTCATCAGAAAATTTCAACTTCAATCACGAACTGTTTTGGATAAGATAAACATTTTTGTTTTCAAAACTATACAAGGTGCAAGTATTTCAATTCCTTAGCTTTAAAATGGCTACTTGCACATCTCCATACGACTTTTCTACGATTTATGGCAATTTTTACAAAACTGCCTATCATTTGAAACATCAATCCGGACCAGTCTGTGATTATGGACTTGTTCACACAAGTTAGAGGTCGCTAAAAATCATGAGAAAAATTATAGAGAAACTAGAGTCATTTTCCAAACTCTCAAAATTTACGGATTCTGATTTAGACCTTTGATGAGTTTTCTACAAATTTTTTAAGAACAGTGATAGAAAATGGTATCAACAGAAAAATGCTATCAATTTCATTTCACCTTATAACATGTTGAGCAAGGTGTATATATTTATGTGATTATATGTTATTGTAATATATGAAATTATTGTCTTGGTATATAGACATACATCAGTTAACAAATGGAGTTTGCTAGATAAAGCATAGAAATAACAATTTGTTATAATCAAAGTACATCCATTACATACAAACATTTGAATAAACTATGTTAAGTATAGTTTACGTACATTACCACTATTACCCTTGTCTTGATAAACTATAATAGGTATAGTTTATGATACATCACATAACACACTCATACAAAAAGGGTACATTTATACAAAAAGGGATTTTCATTACATTACACGTGAATTCGTTAATGACTTTTGTGAGACATTCGCTTCACTTTACCAATAAGTCATGTATTGTAACCAAAGTCTCCTGGAGGGAGAGCGTGATAGTTGTATATATATATATATATATATATATATATATATATATATATATATATGTATTGGGATTGACAAACCCACACCTGAGCTACTTGCAACAGCTAGACCGGTAGGTCTAAGGTGACAAATGTCATAACAGTTTCGATGCCTGAAGAACGTCGTTTCAGGCCAACTAGGTCATAGCATGGTTATAATAGCTCACATTAAGTATTAACAAACATAGAATTTACGGGGAATTCATGTAAATCAAACGAGTTTATGTAGATTTAAACTTGCATTATTTTATCATAAGTATAATAAATTACTTGTACACTTCGGTCTTTGGGTTTTAAGACTACTAATATTAAGGAAAATATTGGATTTTTCTGGAACAAACACTAGTTTTACATGAAAAAGCTTTTCATAAACTGCCTACAAATGCTTATGAACTCACCAACCTTTGTGTTGACACTTTTGCAAACAACTTGTATTCTCAGGAAATCACTAAACAGGTAACCAAGTGCTTTTAAGGATGAGACGTTAAGGCGTCAAACATTTCACATTTTGTCAACATATTGTAATTGATTTGGAAACATGTAATTCATACAATGATGTAACTCTTTCAATTATATATATGTTGGTTGTGTTTGCTTAAATCACTATTGCAATTGTTGTTATGATGCTATACATGAAGTCCTCCACCCCCGGACGTTTCCGCCATCTTTGGTTTGGGGGTGTGACAGATTGGTATCAGAGCACGGTTTATACTGAATTAAGTATATCAAACCACATAAGATATACAAACTATAAACACATTTGGGACGAAAAGTCTCTGATTTTAGAACATTTTAATGGGGTATACTTTTAGAAAATAAATAGTTTTCTTGTTTAAAGTATACATGCATGCTCGCGTAGTGTCATAACTAGGAGAACATAAAGTAAAAGAAGAGGAGTTGTACACCATGAGTATGACTTGGTGTATGTGAATCAAGTCTGGGAGCGATATAGCCTGATCAACTATATTTGTCCGAGAAGTGACTTACATATACCATGGGATAGTCATAGTGGGCAACGAATCTAATAACCTAACATCACTCTCCAAAGAACGCTCTAAGAACCAAATCTAAACACTTAAAGTACTATAGGAGTATTTGTATGATTGCTATAGCACGATATTATTATCTACCGTTGCATGCTACTTACACCCCTATTCTCGCACAAACGACATGGTAGGGTTTCACCTACCAGGAGACCCATACTTTCCCAATCAGGGAAATGCCGGATGGATTGAAGAAGAGCCCGAAGAACCAATTGAAGAGGATCCCGAAGAGGAACCCGAAGACGAAGAAGAGGAGGAAGATGAAGAAGAAAAAGAAGAAGACGTCGAGATAGACATGGATGAAGACGAAAGTGAACAAGAACCAGAAGTCTTCAACCCTCCTTACATCGCGAGGGTTCCTGCAAACCGCTTTGGGTACAACGGGCCTGGGCCCCATTGGGCAACAGCGACTGAGAGGTGGAGCTGACAACAACGCCAGCGGTCACCATATGGCGACCAACGTGGTTACTACGACCTCAGCCACGGGGGACCGACTAATAGAGCCCTCCCAGTCATGACTCGACAGATAGCGATTATGGATGATCGCGGTAGGACGACGACCGATCAGGTCCGAGAGCTAAGTGCCATCATAGAGTCTACCACTACTCGCACCAGAGACCTGGAACGAGACTCCCACTACAGAGACCAACTCATTCAGGACCTTCTCGCTGCTCGAGCAGAAGCAAGGGAGTATCGTGAAAGATACATGGCGCTCGAGGAGAGAATGGTTGCACCCGAATGGAGATTGGCAGAACTACAAGGCGCATCAACAACATCCCAAGCTCCACCAGGGAAGCATCATCGTGAGTAGGACTCGCTACTACTCACACATCTTCGTAGTATAGGTTTTCGAGCATGCGTTGGTGCTACTCTTTTGTATGTAGGTTAACCCTGCGACTAACTGATTACATTATTCAAAAGGGCTTTTGTGCTGTCAAAACTATCTTTTGCATTGATGTAATGTAGACCCTTGTGAGGTCAAATTTTCTGAAAACAATATGTACTAAAAAGTTATCAATGAATTTGGCATGCATTTTACTTCATTGGTTGTTGACATGAGATTTTACTATGTGGTATTACAAACATTTTACAACTGATAACTATAAGGTTTTTAAGTGTACCTCGTTGTTATGTGTAATTAAAACAGTAATCGACCTAGAAATGGTGAGTCCGCCTTAGGACCTATTCCTTGTTTGGTTGTGGACTTAGGGCAGACTCATTAGTATCAACAGCTTATTAGAATTTTAATTACACATAACAGGGGCACATCGAGCAAATCTTAGGAGTAAGTCAGACACGAAACCAAGCACATGACTCTGTTTGGGTCGACACTATTTAATTCATAAGCTTAACTGCATAAACTTTTTTATGAATTACCCGCTAATGTAATAAACTCGAGATACAATACAAATGAGATAAAACAGGTAACACTCACCTCGTTATTACTATTAAAGTCTTAGCGACTTGTCATTTTAAAATTATGACAGAACTATGCCACCAAAGAAAAGACCAAGACCTTCCAGTAGCGCAGAAACACCTCATCTGCCGCCACCACCACAATTTGACCCAACAATGTTCCAGGCTGCAATAACAGCAATTGTGGCGGCATCTATGTCACAAACCAACCCTAATGGCAATGTTGGATCCGGATCTGGTGCTACACCCTCTAACCAGGGTTACAGTTCGGGGCGCACAAAGGAATGCACCTACAAGGACTTCACAAATGGCAAACCCGATACCTTCAATGGGAGCGGGGACATCATCACACTGATGCAATGGTTCGAAAGGACCGAAGCAGTCTTCAAAATCTGTGCTTGTCCCAAAGCGAGTAAGGTCAAGTTCGCGGCATTCACTTTCACCGGTAGGGCTCTCACTTGGTGGAATGGCCGAGTTAAATCACTTACTCCCGCAGTGGATAACTCCATAAGCTAGGAAGATTTGAAAGCGTTGATGCTAAAGGAGTATTACCTGAGGGGCGAGATACAAAAACTCGAAGAAGAACTCTGGAACCTCAGAATGTCGGGCATAGATCTTGAAACTTACACTGCCCGGTTCAATGACCTAGCACTCCTCTGTCCAACAATGGTCACTCCAGAGGGGAAAAAGGTGGAACGATACCTCTGGGGACTATCATCCCAGATTCAAGATAGTGTACTGGCCACGAAACCTACTACCTTTGAGAGTGCCAAGGAATTGGCACAACAACTTATCGATCACAGGGCCAGCCGTGGTACTGTGATCACCACCACCGACCAAGCAAAAGGAGGAAACAACAAGAGGAAGTTCTGGAACCATAAAAAGAAGCAATCGGCACTGAACCCCGCCAAGAAGCAACAGACTGTTGTTGTCTGTGCTGCCACTACTGCTACCACTCCAGCACCACCGAAGCAATATGCTGGAAATCTCCCTAAGTGCAACAAGTGCAACTACCACCACAATGGTGCTTGTTGGGAAATGCACTGCAAAAATTGCGACAAGAAAGGGCATACCGCTCGTTTTTGTAAAGCGCCAGCACAACCGAACAACCAAGTTGTCAATGCGGGGGCAAGCCAAACCTGTTATGGATGTGGTGAAGCAGGACACTTTAGGAGAAAATACCCCAAAGCACAAGCTCCTAATGCTGGTGGTGTAGGGAGGGTCCTGGGAATAGGACACGGGGAAGCAGTCAAGGATCCTACAGTGGTTACCTGTACGTTCCTCCTCAATAACTCTTATGCATGAGTACTTTTCGATTGTGGGGTAGAAAGGAGTCTTGTGAGCAACCAATTCAAACATTTACTTAAACAAAATCCCAGTCATTAAAAGATTCATACGTCGTAGAAATGGCAAACGGAAAGGTTGAGCGTGCTAATGATATTTACATAGGGTGTACCCTCACTCTAGACAACCATTCGTTCAAAATCGATCTAATGTCAGTCACAATAAAAAGTTTCGACATCATCATTAGTATGAATTGGTTAAGTTCTAATCATGCCGACATTTTATGTTACGAAAGGGCCGTCCGCCTTAATCTGCCAAATGACGAAACTCTTCTCGTCTATGGCGATAAACCCAGTACAAACCTACAAATCATTTCTTGCGTCAAGGCTCAAAAGTATCTCCGAAAGGAATACCATGCCTTCTTAGCCCACGTCGTAGATAAGAATCAAGGGGTGAAGTACATCTAAGACATTCCGGAAGTGTGCAACTTCCCCGACGTATTCCCAGAAGATCTGCCAGGTGTACCGCTCGCACGACAAGTCGAATTCCGAACCGACTTGGTTCCCGGTGCTACCCCCGTAGCCAAAGCACCATATTGCCTCGCGATGGCAGAAATGCAAGAGCTGTCTAGTCAAATGAGTGAACTATTAAGCAAGGGATTCATCAGACCGAGCTTTTCGCCCTGGGGAGTACCAGTCCTATTTGTGAAAAAGAAGGATGGATCCTTTAGCATGTGCATTGACTATCGGGAGCTAAACAAACTTACCATCAAGAATCGATATCCCCTACCCCGAATCAACGACCTCTTCGACCAACTTCAGGGAGCAAGCTACTTTTCAAAAATCGACATGAGGTCAGGTTACCATCAACTGCGAGTTTAAGAAGAAGATATCCCCAAGACGACATTCAGAACTCACTATGGACACTACGAATTTCTAGTGATGCCATTCGGATTAACAAATGCGCCTGCGGTGTTCATGGATCTGATGAACCGAGTGTGTCGACCTTTCCTAGACAAATTCGTGATTGTGTTCATCGATGATATTTTGGTCTATTCGAGAAGCGAAGAAGAGCACAACCAACATCTGTGACTAGTATTGGAGACTTTAAGAGCCGAGAAGCTTTATGCTAAGTTTTCAAAGTGCGAATTTTGGCTCCGAGAAGTGGGATTCCTTGGCCACATAATTAGCAAGAAAGGGATACATGTGGATCCCTCAAAGATCAGATCGATCGAAAGCTGGTTAGCACCTACAACACCGACAGAAATCCGACAATTCTTAGAACTCGTTGGATACTACCGAAGATTCATCCAAAACTTCTCTAAGATTGCTAAACCACTCACCACCTTGACTCAAAAAGGTGTGATGTTTAAGTGGGGAGATAAACAAGAAGCCGCCTTCCAAACATTAAAACAAGCCCTATGTAGCGCATCGGTCTTGTCTCTTCCAGAAGGAACTGATGACTTCGTAGTATATTGCGATGCTTCAAATCAAGGCCTCAGATGCGTGCTCATGCAGAGAGGGAAGGTCATCGCTTACGAGTCAAGACAACTTAAGACACACGAAGTTAATTATACTACCCACGACCTTGAACTGGGAGCAGTAGTGTTCGCCCTAAAGATCTGGAGGCACTACCTCTACGGCACAAAGTGCACTATCTTCACCGATCACAAAATTCTTCAGCATATCCTCAATCAAAAAGAGCTCAACATGCGGCAAAGAAGAAGGGTAGAGCTGCTAAACGACTACGAGTGTGAAATTCGCTACCACCCGGCAAGGCCAATGTAGTGGCTGATGCGCTAAGTAGGAAGGAATATTTGGGCCGCCGAGTAAAATCCTTAACCATGACCATCCATTCCCACCTGGCCACGAAAATCAAGGAAGCCCAACTAGAAGCCTTGAAACTAGAAAACGTGGCAAGCGAAGCATTAAGAGGGATGGATAAAAACTTAGAAGTCAAGGATGATGGAACACATTATCTCATGAATCGGATCTGGACACCAAAGTTTGGTGGGTTCCGAGACGTTATCATGAATGAAGCACACAAGACTCGATATTCCATCCATCCAGGTGCGGATAAGATGTATCTAGACCTCAAGAAGCCATACTGGTGGCCGAACATGAAAGCCAAGATTGCTACATATGTGGACAAGTGTCTGACTTGCGCCAAGGTCATGGTGGAATACCAGAAACCCTCAGGACTACTACAACAGCCTCATATACCTGAGTGGAAGTGGGAACGGATCACCATGGACTTCATAACCAAGCTGCCTAAGACGTCAGGCGGGCTTGATACCATATGGGTGATGGTAGACAGACTGACCAAGTCTGCTCACTTCCTGCCGATAAAGGAAACTGACAAAATGGAGAAGTTAACCAGGACGTACATCAAGGAGATTGTACGACTGCATAGAGTGCCAATATCCATTATCTCTGACAGGGATAGTAGATTCACTTCACGATTTTGGCAGTCCTTACAAAAATCTCTAGGGACTAGGCTTGACATGAGTACGGCCTACCATCCATAAACCGACGGACAGAGCGAGCGAACCATACAAACATTGGAGAACATGTTGAGAGCCTGTGTGATAGACTTTGGTAAGGCATGGGATACCCATTTACCGCTTATCGAATTCTCTTACAATAATAGCTATCACACTAGCATCAAAGTCGCCCCATTTGAAGCTCTTTATGGACGCAAGTGCCGATCACCCCTGTGTTGGGCAGAAGTAGGGGACACTCAACTAGCTAGGGGCAACTCCCTAATAGCACCCTCACTAGCCCTGAAATCATAAGGGAGACCACGGAGAAGATATTCCAAATTCGAGAAAGACTGAAGGCATCTCGCGATCGACAAAAGAGCTACGTAGACAAACGACGCAAACCCTTGGAATTCCAGGTCGGCGACCGGGAACTACTAAAAGTTTCCCCTTGGAAGTGAATGATACGTTTTGGCAAACGCGGGAAACCAAATCCAAGGTACATTGTTCCATTCGAAATCCTTGCCAGGATCGGGCTAGTAGCATACAAACTTCGGTTACCTCAAGAACTTGATAAAGTACATCCTACATTTCATGTATCAAACCTAAAGAAGTGTCTGTATGACGAAACACTCGTAATACCACGCGACGAAATCGAAGTTAACGAAAATCTCCACTTCGTGGAGGAACCAGTCGAAATCATGGATCGGGAGATCAAAAAAACGAAACTAAGTCGTATTCCCATTATGAAGGTTCGTTGGAATGCAAAACGAGGACCAGAGTTCACCTGGGAACGCGAGGGTCAAATGAAACAAAAATACCCGCATATTTTCCCAAACTCTTAAAGTCCCAGCCAAAAGGTAAATATCGGGACGAAATTCCCTCTAACGGGGGGATGATGTGACAATAGTCAATTTCGGGTCAAGTCAAAGTCAACGAGTCAAACCGGATGACTCAATTAACCCTTGTATATTAGGGTTTACGTTACGTAATTACTATACAACTCGCTATTTTAATGAGAAAATATCAATTGGAAAACTCGTGTGTTTGAATTTCCTTAGCCTTGATAATGCTAAACAATGAACCAAAGCGATAAAACACTATTTCACACTCATCGGGAGTGTGTAGGGCACTAAAACATGGCTTCACGGGGTTTACGGATCCTGCGTTGCGAAGCCGGATACTCAAAAAGGTCATAAATGGAACCTCTCTTAAATCTCTTTCAATCTATCTCTTTATATTAGAAATCTCTCCAAGAATATGGAAGCTCTCCCAAATCTCTCTCAAAAGTTCCCGTAACTTTTCATAATCATTCGGGTCATCCCGACCCTTAACCGGGTCAAAAATCTCTTAAAACGGGGTTAGAACAGGTAAAATACCCAAAAAGACCCGAAACCCCCTTTATAGGGCCGAACCTTCTTGGACCGAAAGCATCTAGGAATCGAAACCACTGCTGAGGACCGAACCGAGGGCACCTTCGGGCCGAACCTCGCATGAGGAACCGAAGCCACCTTCGGGCCGAACCCTCCTACCTTCGCCTTGTCTATTTTGCCCCATTTTGCCTCTAGCCATTTCGCTCCATTTCGCCTTCAGGACCAGCAACCTTAGGACCGAACCTCGGCCCAGAACCGAGAGGTCTCGCAGAAAGCCAAGTTTTTCCCGGTTTTCGACCACGACTTCATTTTGGCTTCGTTTTTCATCGTTTTAACGCGGGATTTTCACCCAAAACTTTATTTTATCAATTAAGGCCCATAATTCCCTAATTCCCATGTTTTTGGTGCAAATCTTATCCAAGAACTTAGTGGGTGTAGTACAAAGAGTTGAGTGTTGACTTTGCTTTACCTTATGACACAAGCAACCACCCCCACACCCACTCTATGACCAGCCACACCTCCCCACCTCACCTAGGTCACTTCAATGTCATTTCTACTCAATCTTCAGCCTCTCCCACGTCCTTAGAGCTGGAACATCCAACCTCTCTCCTCACTTCACTCATTTTCTCTCATTTTACCAAGGATCAAACTCAACTTTTCTCTCAACCTTTCTCCCTCAATTTCGGATATCAAGGCTGATCATCAAGCTTCCTTACACTCTTGGTAAGTATAATTCATCCTCTTTGTGATAATTACCCTTCATTCTACTCTAATCATAGATTGCTTACACAAATTCCATCACTTTGGTGTTAGATTCTCGAAAATCTTCTAGGCATTTCAAGTGTTCTTGAGTTGAACACTTCTCATCTCCAACACTCATCTACTAAAACCTTTTAAGGTGAGTTCATACCCCTATCTTTTCATGTTTTTCTTAAGTTTTAAGGGGGGGGGGAGGAGTACAATTTAAAACACCAAGAACACAACTAAACTCATTTAACAGCCTTCATCAGAAAAGTTCAACTTCAATCACGGACTGTTTTGGAAAACCTAAACATTTTAGTTTTCAGAAATGTACAAGGTTCAAGTATCTCAAGTCCTTATCTTTAAAATGGCTACTTGCACATCTCCATAGGATTTTTCTACAATTTATGGCGATTTTTACAAAACTGCCTATCATTTGAAACATCAATCCGGACCAGTCTGTGATTATGGACTTGTTCACACAAGTTAGAGGTCGCTAAAAATCATGAGAAAAATTATAGAGAAACTAGAGTCATTTTCCAAACTCTCAAAATTTACGGATTCTGATTTAGACCTTTGATGATTTTTCTACAAATTTTCTAAGAACAGTGATAGAAAATGTTATCAACAGAAAAATGCTATCAATTTCATTTCACCTTGTAACATGTTGAGCAAGGTGTATATATTTATGTGATTATATGTTATTGTAATATATGAAATTATTGTCTTGGTATATAGACATACATCAGTTAACAAATGGAGTTTGCTAGATAAAGCATAGAAATAACAATTTGTTATAATCAAAGTACATCTATTACATACAAACATTTGAATAAAATATGTTAAGTATAGTTTACGTACATTACCACTGTTACCCTTGTCTTGATAAACTATAATAGGTATAGTTTATGATACATCACATAACACACTCATACAAAAAGGGTACATTTATACAAAAAGGGATTTTCATTACATTACACATGAATTCGTTAATGACTTTTGTGAGACATTCGCTTCACTTTACAAATAAGTCATGTATTGTAACCAAAGTCTCCTGGAGGGAGAGCGTGATAGTTGTATATATATATATATATATATATATATATATATATATATGTATTGGGATTGACAAACCCACACTTGAGCTGCTTGCAACAGCTAGACCGGCAGGTCTGAGGTGACAAATGTCGTAACAGTTCTGATGCCTGA
The DNA here is from genome assembly GCF_051521515.1 of Lactuca serriola. Taxonomy (NCBI): domain Eukaryota; kingdom Viridiplantae; phylum Streptophyta; class Magnoliopsida; order Asterales; family Asteraceae; genus Lactuca; species Lactuca serriola. The sequence goes on from NC_136410.1 coordinate 204,227,813, forward strand.
AGAACGTCGTTTTAGGCCAACTAGGTCATAGCATGGTTATAATAGCTCACATTAAGTATTAACAAACATAGAATTTACGGGGAATTCATGTAAATCAAACGAGTTTATGTAGATTTAAACTTGCATTATTTTATCATAAGTATAACAAATTACTTGTACACTTCGGTCTTTGGGTTTTAAGACTACTTTTATATATTAAGGAAAATATTGGATTTTTTGGAACAAACACTACTTTTACAAGAAAAAGCTTTTCATAAAATGCCTACAAATGCTTATGAACTCATCAACCTTTGTGTTGACACTTTTTCAAACAACTTGTATTCTCAGGAAATCACTAAATAGGTAACCAAGTGCTTTTGAGGATGGGACGTTAAGGCGTCAAACATTTCACATTTTGTCAACATATTGTAATTGATTTGTACACATGTAATTCATACAATGATGTAACTCTTTCAATTATATATATGTTGGTTGTGTTTGCTTAAATCACTATTGCAATTGTTGTTATGATGTTATACATGAAGTCCTCCACCCTCGGACGTTTCCGTCATCCTTGGTTTGGGGGTGTGACACAAATTCGTTGGGCTCGCCGAGTTGTTCATCCAACTCGCCAAGTCGTCGCATACCTCCATCCATGCAGACGCTTTTTAAGAAATGGCAAGGCTCCAGATTACAGATCCAAGCCTCTAAGGCATGTTTATCACGTAAAGTTGCAAACTTTACGCACATGCAAAGTTCTAAAGGCTCTAAATGACCAATCTATGCTTCCAATTGAGTTTTACACCTTGGGGGAGTCTCATTCTTGCACAAGCTGGAAACTTTATGTACTAAGAAGCCCAAAGGAGCTCAGTTCTAAAGTTACAACTTCAGATCTGAGGTTGCAAAGATGAGTAGCTTCCAAACACACTATGAAAACCATAGAAGTTGCCCAATAGAATGAATGAGGTTAGGGTAACGATTTATACCTTCCAAAAGATGCTAACCATAGTAGATCTTAGGTCCTTCAAGCTCCTTGTTTCTGAATGCTTGGTCTCCAAGCTCTTTTCTCTTCAAGAATTCCTCGTTCAAGCTCAAAATGCACAAGATAAGCTTACACACTCGATTTGGACTTTAGAGGGACAAGAGGCAGTGAAGGGGAGGCTAGGGGGTGGCCAATGATCCTTTAAATAGGGTGAAATGCCCCGAAATTTAGTGTTTCATCTGTCAGCTCCTACTCGTCAAGTCCCTTTGTGGACTCGGCGAGTAGATCACTAAGTTCGCGATCCCACCTCGCTGCTACTCGACGAGTAGGGCAGCCTTAACTCGTCGAGTAGGACTTAAAAATGAAGAAATTCTTTATTTAAATCCATACCTGAGAATCGGGGTGTTACAATTCTCACCCACTTGAACTAGACTTCGCCCTTAAAGTCCTCTGGAATAAACAACGTTGGGTAGTGCTCGCGCATCTCTGCTTCTGGCTCCCATGTCCACTCGGATCCCCTCTGATGCTCCCACTGCACCTTCACCAAAGGTATTTCCTTGTTTTGCAAAATCTTCTTCTTCCTTTCCAAGATGGCCATAGGCCTCTCTACGTAGTTTAGGCGCTCATTGACCTGAATGTCATCCAGCGATACTACCGCCTCCTGGTCCGTGATGCACTTTCGTAACTGCGAAACATGGAACGTGTTGTGAATCCAACTAAGCTCCTCTAGAAGCTCAAGCCTATAAGCCACTTTTCCAACCCTGGCGATGATCCTAAATGCCCCAATATACCGAGGGCCCAATTTTTCCCCTGTTCCTGAAGCGGATCACACCCTTCTAGGGCGAGACCATCAGAAGTACCATGTCACTTACCTGAAATTCCAACTCTGATCGGCGTCTGTCGGCGTAACTTTTCAGCCGACTCTGAGTTGTCTGGAGTCGCTGCCTGATCTGCTGAATCTTCTCTGTATTCTACAAGACCACCTCCATCCGACCCATCACCCTGTGACCCACCTCGCCCCAACAAACCGGGGTGCGACACCTTCGCCCGTACAACAGCTCGAATGGCGGGGCGCTAAGACTATATTGATAGTTGTTGTTGTAGGCGAACTCCGCAAGCGGTAGGTGAGAATCTCAACATATCTTCGAGGGTCTGAATAGTCCGCTCACTCTGGCCGTCTGTCTGCGGGTGGAATGTCATGCTAAAGTGCAATCGCGTGCCCAGCTCCTCGTGAAACTTTTGCCAGAAACGGGAGGTAAACCTGACATCCCGATCAGAGACAATGGAAACAGGAATCCCATGGCGAGACACGATCTCGCGAATGTACACTTCGGCCAACTTCTCGGCCGACGAACTCTCCCATATGGCCAAGAAATGGGCACTCTTGGTCAATCGATCCACGATGACCCAAATGGCATCAAACCCCTTCGCCGTCCTTGGCAGCTTTGTAATAAAGTCCATCGTGATATGTTCTCATTTCCACATGGGAATCTCCAGGGGCTGCAGCTTGTCATGCGGCCTCTGATGTTCCACCTTGACCATCCTACAGGTCAAGCACCTCTCGATGTACCAAGCAATCTCTCGCTTCATACACGGCCACCAGTAGATCGAACTCAAATCCTGGTACATCTTGGTGGCCCCCGGGTGAATAGAGAAGTGAGACTTATGAGCCTCCTCCATAACCATCTGCCTAACCCCACCAGACATCGGAACCCAAACCCAACCGCATCGGGTCAGTAATCCCCGACTATCCTGCACGAACCTGGTGTTCTCACCCTTGATCCTCTCCAGCTTTAAATTCTCTGGTCGTATGCCCTCTATCTGGGCATCTCTGATCAAACTCACAAGCGGGGAATCCATTGCTATCCTCATACATATCGCGGGGGTGGAAGACCCAGCCGACTTGCGGCTCAAAGAATCCGCAAACTCATTCGCTTTACCAGGGTGGTAAAGGATCTCGCAATCGTAGTCTTTGACTACATCCAGCCACCTGCGCTGCCTCATGTTCAGGTTCGGCTGATCCATGATATGTCTCAAGCTCTTGTGATCCGTATAAATGGTACAGTGGGCCCCATAAAGGTAATGTCTTCATATCTTGAGGGCGAACACCACCGCCCCCAACTCCAAGTCATGCGTAGGGTATCTCGTCTCATGCGGCTTCATCTGTCGCGATGCGTAGGCTATCACTCACCCTCTCTGCATGACCGCCCCTAAACCTGTTATGGATGCATCACAGAACACCATGAAATCCTCAACCCCCTCCAAAAGTGTCAAGACTGGTACCTCACACAAACGTTGAAGGAGGGTCTCAAACGCCCTCTGCTGCTTAGGGCCCCACCAGAAATCCACCCCTTTCCTCGTCAAACGAGTGAGGGGTACTACAATCTTGGATAAATCCCGTATGAATCTCTGGTAGTATCCTGCCAATCCCAGAAAGCTCCTAATATCTGAGGGAGATTTCGGAATAACCGCCTCGATTTTAGCTGGATCGACCAAAATCCCCTCCTGGTTACCGAGATGTCCGAGGAAATGGACTTCTCGTAACAAAAACTCACACTTCAAGAACTTGGCGTACATCCGTTCCCACCTCAGGACTCCCAGCAGCTCTCGCAGATGCTCCTCATGCTGCTCTTGGGTCTTGGAATACACCAAGATATCATCTATAAATACTATGACCGAGCGGTCAAGCATCGGTCTGCAGACTTGATTCATCAGATCCATAAATACTGTTGGAGCGTTGGTGAGCCCAAACGGCATCACCAAAAAATCGTAATGTCCATAACGAGTTCAGAACACGATCTTCTCCACGTCTTCCTCTCTGACCCTGACCTGATGATACCCAGATCTCAAATCTATCTTGGAAAACCAAGATGCGCCCTGCAACTGATCGAAGAGATCGTCTATCCTCAGGAGTGGGTAACGGTTCTTCACTGTTAGCTTGTTCAACTCCCGGTAATCAATGCACATCCGGTGCGAACCGTCCTTCTTCTGAACAAAAAGAATCGGCGCTCCCCATGGAGAACTGCTTGCCCAACAGTTCCTGTAGCTGCGATGACAGCTCCTGCATCTCTGGTGGCGCCAATCGATACGATACCTTAGTGATAGGGGCCGCACCTAGCACCAGGTCGATCTTGAACTCGACTTGCCTCTCCGGAGGTATCCCTGGCAACTCTTCCGGAAACATATCTGCAAACTCCCTGACCACTGGTACATCGAAAACCGAGGTCTGGTCCCTGATTCGCATATCTATGACATACGCTAGATAACCCATACACCCATGTTGAATGTGCTGCCGAGCCCTGGCAGCTGAACAAAACCCTGGTCCTACTCTGGTTCCCTCACCATATATAACCAGCTCTCCCCCACTTAGGGTTCGAACTACCACATGCTGGCCCTCGCAATCAATCATAGCACCGAACCGACTGAGCCAATCCATGCCCACAATCACACACACCTCCCACATGGGGATCGGAATCAAATCTATCAGAAAAGACACCATGAATATCTCCAAGTCACATCCTCGATAAACTGAAGAAGCAGAAACCCCGTGTTCGTTGGCAATAGACAATCGCAACGGACACTCTAACTCGCCCACTACCACACGGAACTCCCTACTAAAAGACTGAGACACGAAGGACCGACTCGCCCCCAATTCAAATAAGACCAAAGCAGGCAAAGAGTTCACTAAAAACGTACCTAATCATAGGTATAACAGATAAGCATACAACAGATAAATAAAATGAGATGAGGATAGAAACATACCAGCAACCACATCTAGTGATGCTCTGGCCTCCTCCGTCGTGAGCTGGAAAGTACGAACCTGAGCCTTTGGAAGCTCTGCCCTAACTGGTCTCCCATCCGTGATCCTCGAAGTAGCCGGCGCTGCCGCTTGTACCGGCTTGGTGGCAAGTAGTGGACAGTTGGCCCTCATGTAACTAACCTAATCGTAGTGATAACATTACCTCATACCCTGAGCTGGGGCGGCCTAGCAAAAATCCTTCGCGTAATGCCCCTCCTTGGCACACTTGTGGCACCCACTACCAACCCGACATACACCAGAATAACCCTTACCACACTTCCCACAAGTGCGGCCCTGCTGACCTCCAGTCCTAGCATCAGCGGTCTTAGGCCGCTTCGGCGTCGGCTGTGACAATGCCGAGGTCGGCCGCTGCTCCCTTATTTGCAGCTCAATCTCTAACTCCCGCCATCTGGAGGCCTCCTGCAACTCCAGAAGAGTATCATGTCGTTGGGTAGATACAAACTGTCGGATATCAATCTTGAGCATACTCAGATAACGAGTCATCTGAGACTGCTCGGAAGCAAACTCTGGGCAGAACATCGCCTTCTTGGTGAACATACGGGTGATCTTTGTCACCGACTCTCCATCCTGTCTCAAGCTCAGAAACTCCTGTGCCAAATGTTCCCGCTCAACCCTCGGAATGTAACGGGCGCGGAACATATCCCTGAACTGCTCCCAAGTAACAGTAGCTCTCTGATCATCAGTGTAAGACCCAGTCATAAGTCTCCACCAGTCCTTGGCCCCGTACCTAAGCAGGTTCAGAGCACACCTGACGTTCTGGTCAGCAGGACACGAGCAGGTGAAGAAACACCCCTCCACATATGAAATCCATCTCATAGCCTTGATGGGATCCTGCGTCCCATCAAAATTAGGGGGCTTCGTGTTATCGAAGTCCCTGTACTGAAAACCCTTACCGACTCCTCCCCTTGTCGTAGATACAACTAATGCAGCTGCTGCGGCGGCTGTCTCTACAAAGGCTGCGTAGCGCTCATCAAAATACTCCACCATGGCGGTCTTAATCGACCCGAACATTTCTGGCAACTCGGCTGGGAACAACGCAACAACCTCATCGTGCAGGATCGCTCGGATCCTGTCATCCATCTCATCTGACCTCATCTGGCCGATAGTCTCGGGTGCTGTTAGCTTGCCCTGTCCGCCTTCTCCTGATCCTGATCCTGATCCCGAACCAGATCCGGTCACAAGGCGCCTGGTCATCACCATTCTGAAACACAACACAAGGCATCAGATACGAATAATTGGGGATCAACCCCCGACAAAACCCTAGGGGCTGTGACTTCCTTGTTACGCGTATGGGTCCTGTGCTTTCAGTAGTACGGGCCCATACTACCTTCCACACCTACCCATATTTGTCCCAAGTATCATCACAAGGCCCCAACAATACACATAATCATATCGAGCACTCAAGCCTCACTCCTAATGGAAGGCTAAATGCCTCGAAGTTGGCGGACTCCTCCCAAACAACCTATCCACCCACGAAACTTCCACCAACCCTGCAACACTAGTGTATGCTAGCCATACATAATGCTGGACCCTATAGACTTTAGAATATTCAATCCTACCCTAAGCTCCCAATCAAACAAGAACAGAACAAAAGGCTAAATCAAACATTCTCAGGCTATAAGATCTTAATTATGTACAACTGTGATGCCTACACTAGATAACTACAGTAATGGTGTCAATTTCATATAAGGAGAACCCTAGGCTAGTAGGCATCATGTATCAGGCAATTCTATCATGTAATTCCTGAAGATCCCTGACCTAGTACTAGCATGTTGTTCTAACATATCATATAATCAAATAACTGTATGGTATTTTGGGGTTTACTTACTGGCTCTGGCCGATCGTACACCCTGCATCCTCCTTTATTTATTTTGAAAACCAATTTCTTAAAACATTTTTGAAAACCTTTCCTTGATTTGAGACTAGATTAACACGAATGTTCCTCCAATTCACTCAAAACATGGCTCTGATACCAACTTGTAACATCCAAAATTTCAAACCAATTTAAACTTTTTAAAACACATCAAGTTCATCAAAATATTACAACTTGTTTTCAAAATATTGATTATCAGAGTTTTTCCCAGAAACATAAACACAATAGGAGGAGTTGTACGATCACGCCTTGGCCTTGCCTCGATCCCCTGAAGTACCTGAAACAATAAACTGAAACAAAGCGGCAGTCATGAAGTCTTTATAGGAGCACTCCTTCTAGTGTCCCTGACTCCCCACTCCCCGATCCACCAGAGCCGCCAGGGTTAATCTGTGACAAAACGGCAGTCACAACATCCCTGGACATGATTACATAACTGCCTAGGTTTAACCGCAGTGTCCAACATCCAAATAATTTTGTTTTGTTCTGCTCATCATACTGTTTCTGGTATGTAGGTATACTTGCATACTTTTTGTAAAAATACTTATACTTCAAAAGTATACTTTCAGTTCAGAGCACTTCAGCCCCTTAGTGTTTATAGTTGTATACCATGTAAGGTTTGGTATATTTAGTTCACTATAAACAATAGCTCTGATACCAATCTGTCACACCCCCGAACCGTCAGAACGGATGGCAGAAACGTCCGGGGGCGGGTGACGTCATACGTAGTATCACAACAATCGTATCATAGCAATCAAAGTAAACACAACCATTACATTGAAATATGAATATTTACATTTGTTTGAAAAAACATAGTTTGTACACGTCAGTATATAAAAAAAGTAAAAGGCGCCACTCTATCGTGCTTCGTCTTCTCCAAAAGCTGGCAAGGGTACCTGTCTATTGTTGCCCTGAAAAATACAAGCGGTTTTTAAAACGTATCAACATAAAGCTGGTGAGTTCATAAGCATGTTTTTGTATTGGAAACTAGTCACTGAATTTGTACAAATGATTTCTTTTCATTATAAGTAAATATCGTTTGTATCGAAACCCTGGTTACCACCAGTAAATAAAGTACATTCCATTTAAAAACCATGGCTATCACCAGCATGTAAAGTATGTTCAGTTTTTGAAAACCTTGGCTACTACCAGTATGTGAGGCATGTTCTGTTCGAAAACCCTAGCTGCCGCCAGTAAGTAAGGTATGCACTGTTCGAAAACCCTGGCCACCGCCAGTAAGTAAGGTAGTTTTATTACATAAAATAAAACTATTGAAGAAGGAGAATCCTGTAAACAAAGGTTAAATTATGCTACTGTGAGTTTGTATAACCATGCTAATATGACTGATGACCTCCATGACGTTTCTTCAGGCCTCAGATGATACAAAATTTGTCACCCCAAGCATGCCTGCCTAACTGTAGCTAACAGTTCAGGTGTGGGATTCTCGGTCCCCAATAGATCTATTCACAAATTCACGCTCTCCCTCCAGGAGACTCTGGTTATACTAAAAGTAGAGGATTTACCAGTACCTCGCAGGGTATTATGAAGAAGGTCTCACGATCCTGTATTAACTAGTTTATGTGTTGCTCTGTTGTTCTTATGTTCTAGGTTGTTTGTATACGGTATAGAGTATAAATAATTATACGCAAAATAATTATTTAGTATGATACTCTTGTTATCTGTATGTAGAAATGGATAAAGTAAGTCTATCATAGTTTATATGTCCGACTGTGTATGTGGTTTATATTTGTAAAACTGATAAAGAATTTCTCAAACTATACCTATTATAGTTTGAATGGTATGTTATGTTCATGTATTGTTCTGAAAAACTATGCAATTATGTTTAGACAAAAAGTCCTTTATGCTCCGCATATTACAAAAGGGATAAAGTGTCTAAATTTTTGATATAAGACCGTTGTGATTGCATTAATTTTTAAGTTGTGAAAACCTTTATGTTTGGCTTGTATCCCCCCCCCCCTGAAATCGTTTTAAAAACTATAAAAGCGTAGGGGTATGAACTCACAGATTGTTGGGTGCAAATGATTGAACTGGAAGATCCTCAAGTCGACGCACGTGGCACCTAATGGAATCCAAAAATCAATAAATACATATACGTATCTAAATTAGCGATTTCATTAGATAAAGTGTTAGATAAACACTTGTTTTCGGTTAAGGAATGTTACCAGAACTTGATTGAATCGAGGAAACAGGCTTTTCCCCATGAAAGAGATATTTACGATCGTATATGGGGTTTACGGCCGTGAACAAGGTTTGCGGCCGTGAATGGAGTTTACGGCCGAGAACTAGGTTTACGGTCGTGAACTGAGTTTTCGGCTTTTGAAGATCTGAAGGATTACGGTCGTAAACTCAAGAACAAGGGTGATTTTTTTGACGAAAAAAATGTTCCAGAGGCTCCCAAACGATCCCGAATGACGATGTCCGACGTTTTTCGGGTGAAAGGAGGGATTTTTGGTGTTTATGGTCAAGAGGTTTAGAGAGAGAAAGTAGGTGTTTCCGGCCAAGAAGGTTTAAATGAGGTTGGGGGTCCTGTATTTATAGGCCAGCGGTATGGTCAGTCGTGGGGTCCACCTGGCACCAACCGTAAACGGGTTTACGGTCATACACGAGTTTACGGCCGTAAACTCGTCCTAGTCATGAACTTGGTATTTGCGGTGAAGTTCGAGTTTTTCGCGTGATTTCCGCTTTATTCCAACTTGTATAAAATACATATTATTTATTTAAAACGTAAAATCGTTCCCTAAACCAAGAAGTTTGACAAAATTTAATAAAAACCCAAATTTTATTAACGGAAGCTGGATAAGGATAACGGAAAAAGTTTTGGGTTGTCACAGACCGACCCTCTGTTCGGTTGCGAGGGCTTGGAGGTTTTTACAGCAGGGTTGCACGGGATTTTTGGCTTACATCTCAGATACGAGGGTAGAGACCACGATGGATGCGGGCAGTGTGCCAGTTGTCCAGGATTTTTGGGATGTTTTTCCTGAAGAGTTACCAGGAGTGCCTTCGGAGAGGTAGGTGGAGTTTCACATTGACTTGGTGCCGGGTGTCGCTCCGGTAGCAAAGGTGCCATATCGGTTGGCACCACCGGAGATGCATGAGTTATCCACGTAGATTCAAGAGCTGCTAGACCGAGGATTCGTCCGTCCAAGCAGTTCCCCATGGGGGGCACCATATCTTTCTGTGAAAAAGAAGGATGGATCGCATAGAATTTGCATTGATTATAGGGAGATGAACAAACTAACGGTGAAGAACTGTTATCCATTGCCGAGGATCGATGATTTGTTTGATCAGCTTCAAGGTGCGCCTTGGTTTTCCAAGATTGATCTTCAATCTGGGTATCATCAGATGAGGATATACCGAGTAAGGCTTTCAGAACTCGGTATGGGCACTATGAGTTTGTGGTGATGTTGTTCAAGCTCACCAACGCCCCAAAAACATTCATGGACCTCATGAACAGAGTATGTAGGCCGATGCTGGATCGGTCAGTGATTGTTTTTATCGATGATATCCTGGTCTACTTTAAGACCAGGGAGAAGCACGGGTAGCATTTGAGGGAGGTATTACAGACCCTGAGGGCAAAGAAACTTTATGCGAAGTTCTCTAAGTGTGATTTTTGGCTGCGGAAAGTACAGTTCTTGGGGCATGCCATCAATCAGGAGGGTATTTCGGTTGACCCAGCCAAGGTTGAGGCTGTAATACGGTGGGAAGTACCGAAGAATGCATTAGAGATTCGTAGATTCTTAGGCATAGTGGGCTACTATCGGAGATTTATTTAGGATTTCTCCAAGATTGTTGTGCCATTGACCCGCTTAACCAAGAAAAATGTAATTTTTCGGAGGGGTGCAGATCAACATATGGCTTTTTAGACCCTTAGGAGGAGGTTATGCGAGGCTCCGATTCTAGTACTACTTGAGGGGTTGGATGATTTAGTGGTGTACTACGACGCGTCGATCTCAGGGTTAGGTGCAGTACTGATGCAGAGGGGCATGTGATAGCTTACGCCTCGAGATAGTTGAATCCCCATGAGGCGAATTACCCCACTCATGACCTGGAATTGGGGGCAGTGGTGTTTGCCCTCAAGAATTAGAGGCACTATTTATATGGAGTGCGGTTCACTATAAATACCGATCACAAGTGTCTGAAGTATCTGATGGATCAACATAACCTCAACATGCGACAGAGGAGGTGGTTGGATGTGCTGAAGGATTTGTTGGATGGTGCATGGTCCTTTTGGGTTGCCTTCACCAAAGCAACTTGATAGGATGAATTATAGAGAGAGAGAGAGAGGATTAATTATGATTTATTAATATATTATGAGAATAATATATTAAAGGAGAAATCATATTGTTTAACTAATATTAGTCAATAATTAATTAAGAATTAATTTTGTGGCTAAAAGACATTAATTAAATTTAAGGGACTAGAATTGTCAATTGTATGATAGTTGAATATTGGGGTAATGGACTCCATAATAGAGGGGTGGACGAATTCTATGGGGAAACCCATTAGAAATCGTCCTAGGCCTCTAAAGAGGGAGTCCATGGGTTGCTTAGGTCCTAAGCAGTAAAATTAGGGTTTCCTTGTTAGATAACCCTAATAGCCTCACTATTTAAGGATCCCTAGAGCACCAAAAACGTGGCTAAGAGTTTCCTTAGGGTTTCCACACGTTTTTGGGTTCCTCCTCTCTTATCATTATTCATCCTCTTGCTCTTGGTGTTTGTGAGCCATTAGAGGAGTGACACTTGTGATTCTAAGCTTTCTAAAGCCATTACAAGGAGGATTTGAGTTGTTATTGCTATATAACAACAAGAGGTATGTAATCTAATCTTCTTGGTGAATTTCAAAAATAGTATGACTCATTAGGGTTTTCTTATGTGTTCATAATGTTGTGTATCTAATAGTGAAAACATAGATCCAATTCTAGGGTTGCATGCACACATAGGATTGTTTGTATAAAACCCATCAGTGGTATCAGAGCCATTGGTTAACTTGTTTTCAATTAGTTTATTCAATTGTATGAACTTGACAAATTAGGGTTTATAGCCAATAAACCCTAGGAGGCTATAGATTTCGAGATTATGGTTTCCTAACCCTAATTTGCGAAAATATCATGAAAAGGTTTTATGAATCCTTTCCATTAGTCCAAGATTTCGAGATCTAGGGTTTGCAAACCCTTAGATTTCGAGATTAGCCTCCTTCCCCAAGACAAGATCCTATATTTTAGGGATTTATATAATCCCATATCTTGTAATTGTCTTTTAATTGTTAAATATGGTAATTAAAGATCTTGAATTATCCCATCCCTAATTTTCGAGATTTAGAGAGGGATTCAAGGGATTAGGATATCTTAAATGTATAAATGGTAATTATCCTCATGATCTAGATAATCCCTTGTGATTTAATAATTTAAATTAATTGTTTAATTTATGGTAATTATTAAATCAAGAGTTTTAATATTTAAAATTTTAATTTAAATGCTTTAAATTCGAAAATTTTAAGTGAGATTAAAACCTAATTGTTTTGAAAAGTTTCAAAACTTTCCCTCAAGTTTTGGAATTTAAATTGTTGATTAAAAGTTAATTTTGAAAGTCTAAATTCCAAAACCCTAATTTTGAAAAGTTCAAATTAAATCCTTATGGTTTTATTAAATTAATTAAGTGTATAATTAAAAGAGAGTTAATAAATCCATAATGATTTTGGTTAATTAAAAGTATAATTTAAACCACCTATTATTTTTAAAATTGTAAAATACACCCTTATACTATGTATAACATTAAAAGTTTAATATTATATATGTATAACTAAAATGCTAGTCTTACCGTTAGTAGGCCTCATTCACGAAGCCGATCTATAAGGGGGTATAACGTTATGGCCTATAAAATGGCCGTTTAATGGGTGTCCACTCTCACCCACCGCTTCCTTGATTGGTGGAGGGTCGTTAGCCGAACGGGTAGTATAGGGCAAACCCTTTCCATTAAAAGTATAATGAAGTATAAAGTAACTAAAAGTTTTACAAAATTCCCAATCTTAGTTACTTTAGGAAAAAGTGAATTGATGCAATTCCATGAAATTACACTTTGTGCCCTTGCGAAGACGTTAGTGGAGCGTGTGTGGTTAACCGGCACACTAAATGGTTCTAAGAAAAGGTAGAAAAGGGTGACTCAATGTTTGTCATAGTTCGGTGGAGCGTGTGTGGTTAACCGGCACATCAAATAGGTGACTGTAACATGTGGGGGCACCATGTAAGTTTGCATGGTTATTCACACCCGCTTTGTGATCCTTGCTATCCCAGTCACAAACTAGAGGGGGCATATCGAGATTTAAACATGCCATTGAAAAGTTCAATGAATCTCAAAGGACCTAGGAGTTTTCATAGATTTAAAACTTAAATTTCTTTTTCGTTTTTCATGGTGGAAATTGGTAAATCGTCATTTACCTACCTTCAAATATTCTGCAACTAGATTACGGCATCCATTTTCTAGGTTGTAGCATATTGTGTTGGGTCCTAGCCTTAATATCTCATTTGGGTGATTTATTAAGGACTCAATCAATCAACTAACTTGAATTTGTTTTCTCCCGTCATAGTATGACAACTATGGTATTCCCAAATCCCGTGGAACAAGCTTTCCATATGAAGATGATATTCCACAATTCGATCGAGGAACAAGAGACCATGCTTCACTTCCTCCACCTCCTCCAATTATTCTCCCTAATCCACAAGTTCGAAGGCTTGAAAATTTCAAGCTCACTCAAGCCCTTTTGGCAAGTAAACACGAAAAAGGAAAGTCGGTGTGTGCACACGTCGTAGAGATGAAGTCACACATTGATAGGTTAAGAATGTTGGGATCCGTTGTCTGTGAGGAGCTGGTTGTTGACTGGGTTCTTCAGTCACTTCCTAACTCATATAGTGAGTTTATAAGAAAGTACTGTATGATTAACCACAATGTGACCCTTACAGATCTCACCTACATCCTTATTGCTGCTGAATCAACAATGATTTGGCGCACTGGAAAAGCAAAGTTGATTGGTGAATCTGCCTTCTAGACTTCCATAGATATAGGCAATGGAAACGAAAGGCATGCCATGATTGAAAAGTTTGATCATAAGAGAAAGGCAAAGTCTGAAGTAGTTCCATGTGCTATTCCAAAAGAGTCAATTTGCTTTTATTGCCAAAGAGAAGGGGCATTGGAGACGAAGCTGCCCTATTTACCTAAGAGATCTAAGAGATGGGAGAGTCAAACCGTATGGCTCTGCTTTAGGTAAATTCTATTAACTAACTCTTTTAAGTTCCTATTCTAGATTCTTAATACATGATGTGATAAGATTACATTTGATGTTTTGTAGAATCGAAGAAAAGAGAGGAAACTTAAGGGAAGAAGTGAGCGGAATCTAATCATGAAGAAATGGATTTCGATCGCATTACTTGAAGATTAGATTCTTGAGCTACTACTTGGAGTTAGAATAAGATTGTTAAGAAATATGTATTAGCATAGTTTTTCAAACAATTGCATTGTAAGGACAAATTTTTCCGCAATAAAATAAAATTTTGATTTTATATTATTTATTTATCCTTGCGATGGCGTGTAGGAAAAATTGATGTTTTGAATGTTTCTATTATTAGCAATAATGGATTTTATTCTTAATTATGTGGAAATGTCAAGATTTAACCAAATAGGGAGAGTTTCTCATCACCCAAGTTTCAATTGGACAGAAACTAGGAATCATGCAACTTGGTTGCATGATGAATGAGAAATTTCATATTTGGAAATTAGACTAATTCGTTGACAAAGTGTCAAGTGAAGGACTAGGAGATCGAGTACACAAAATTGTGTGTTGATCAAGTCCACCACAAGAGTAACAAAGATATGCGTCATGATTTACTAAAGGTTTAGTAAATATGATTATACTTATAAGATTAATTGTAATTCTGAATTGATTGAAAGAGTTTAAATCAATAGCAAAACGAATAAGAAGAATCAAGTAGGCAGAAAGATAAAAGTTTCTCTATTCTAGGAAGAAGGGAGAGTACCTTTTATTATGTTTTATGATAGGTCTTAATGATTAAGAACCGTATCTCATATGATCCTCTAAGTGAGTCTTAGTACAATTGTATGTCTGATAAGAGGAATCAAGAATTGAAGAAATGGTTAAATCAAGAAGTCAATCATACTTCGTTCCAAAACAAGTCTTAGAGTTAAGATTGTGACATTGAGTGACAAGTCTTAAGAAGGTTTATAACATTCACCAAATGTGGAAAGTTGTGATGTCTTGGATAAGACAAAGACCAACTAGGACCAATTTTGTGAAGTGTTTTGTCTTGATAAAAGCTACACTAACTCTTGACTATTTGTTTGTCGAGAAATGTTTATTGACAAGAGAATTTTATATGTCAAGGAGTCAGTGGAAGTCTTAATGGTCTTGAAAAGTTCAAGAACTAATCAAGAATAAACCTTATCGATCATCACTAGCACACAACTTGAGGTTCACAACCTATCGTGTTGACACTATCTTGTTTCTGTGCCGTTCCAATTGAGTTAATTATGCATGTGAGTTCTATGAGATCTCATTTGAACGCATAAAAGGCAAGCACCTTGATCAATGAAAAGTACATTGATAGGAAAGGATGAGTTGCTTAACTGCTTGGAAGACATGGTGGGCACTCGTGTTACCATAAGGCAAGAAATCAAGATTAAGAGTTCGGTCCATACGAGTTTGGATTTGTCGCAAATCTTGGTTTTGACAAATTCACATGGATAGGAACACATACACCATTAAAATCTAAGTGTCATAAGATTCCCTCCTTCATGAAGATGACTGTGAGGAAATACTTTCACTAAGAGAGAGGTTAAGAAGATAGTGATTGTGAAAATTGGATTCTCGAATTTGATTATGGTTACGGTATCCCTTTCCATGATTCGAATTGTGAGATTTGGCAATTAGTTTGAATTGTTTAGACACACATATGAACTATCTTAGGAAAAGGTGTATAAGTTTAAGAAGCTTAGATAAAGGCTTATCGAGGCATCTGGTATTAGAAATCTGAAAGTTCAGCTTATTTCTGAATACATGTCAAAGCTAGTGGGAGCATAAGTGTTATGCTTATATGATAATAATCATCATGATAGTGGGAGCATAAATGTTGTGCTTGTATGATTATTAAGGCAAGTATTGCAAGTTAGCAATATTAATTATAGAAAACAAGAGTTATACTTTGCAAAGTCATAAGGGTTGAAAAGTTGTTTTGCTATAATTAAGGGAGAGAATATTATGCTTCATTTCAAATCTAAAGGCTTAGGTTGTGGAATGTTAATAAATTTAGTCAAGGATACATAGTGCGTTCTCAAAATTTCGATTATGATTATGGCATCCCTCTTCATAGTTCGAATTGTGAGAACGTGACAAATTAAATATTATGGCAGAAGATTGATAAAGTATCGTATCTTTATGTAAGATATTATGCATCGTGTCCCATACGCTTCGGGTATAGGATTGATTGCAAGTGCTATAATATTTGACCATTCTAAAATTTTCCAAATGTCTAGCGCATTTAGAGGGAAAAATGACAAGAATCGATTTTGACTAAGATAATTAAACAACTATCAAAGGACGATCTAAAGCTCGCTGAGGATTGGTCGCTTGTGAGTAGTTGGAAGTATGGTATTGGATGGACCATATCGACATTATTATGAATAGATAAGATTCTATTAAGAATGAGTTGTCATATGGCAAATATGGAAATGTTTCCATATTGGGAGTTGGATATTGAGAATCTGTATCTAGATTAGAAACTTTTATGCAAGAAATGATGTTCAAAGGAATGTTCTTTGAGTGAGATACATCATATCTATAGAATTGTTTCTTATAGAGATTGGCCAAGTCTTGATGATTTTGAGCTATGACTTTACGAAAAAATCATTGAATAAAATGTTAGAATCTAGCATAAGTAACAAGAATTTGATATTCTTACACTTGTGATAGGGATTAGGAGTTGTGAAATGAGTATGATTGGAAATGTGCTCATTTGATCTATTTCACAAAGTAAGGACCATAGGTAAACATTGTGTGCATGCTAAGAGCATGGGATAAGTGTAGTAAAAATTCAAGTAAGAAGTTGATTACCCGAAACAACAAATAATGAGTAATCGATATGGTGATAAATAAAATGTGTTTTATTTATACTCAAGGGTTTGGGACCATATAGGATTAGTATTATTCTTGTGTTTCACTTTGCATGTTTTGACTTCCTGAATAATTAATTAATTCAGAATAATCAAATTATTCGAACGGACCACAGTCGTTCATATGTTGGAAGTAGGTATGAATGAAGATTGTCGTGAATTGGTGTGTGGATTGTCTAAAGTGTATTAGACATAAGCAAATGTTTGCTGCAACGTTCATGAGTGCTTATGAATATGATTTGAGCATTGGATTAAACCCACGCTCGCTTGGATCACTTCATGGATTTTATCACAAGTGATTGGTGAGACGATAATATCTTATATTCTTGAAACCGAGATCTGTGAGTTGTATCTTGCGAGTTGGTTACACATTGATAATATGTAAACGCACCAGTAACTTGGTCTCATAAAACATATTGTTGTGTGTGATTCGGTGAGTGAGTGCAAGAAAGCATTGAATCAAAGTTTATCCATTCCTGTTATCCAAAGTGGGATGAATGCGATATCTGTGGGCCCCTCGATGATTTAGTGATGACACCTAAGCGCTTGGCCAAGCCGGGACTAATTTGATGTGTTCAATTGTAGTCTATTGTCAGTCGTCATAAATCGGAAATCGGGAAACAACACATAGACAGAGAGAATGATTTAAATCCATGTCTCAGTCGATACGATATCTAGAATAGAGGAATATATGATCTCTTATCTAAAGGACGTGTATCTGATAAGATTAGAGTTGACAGCGGCTTTTGAAAGCTATGATTGCGGATCAGGATCCGAAGTCATATGGATAATAGTTATTAGACTTATCCAAGTGGGAGACTGTTGGATTAGTGTCTAAGTCCATAACTATTTTGGTATGTACTTGACCCGATGGTGCATGGTCCTTTTGGGTTGCCTTCACCAAAGCAACTTGATATGATGAATTATGGAGAAAAAGGATTAATTATGATTTATTAATATATGATGAGAATAATATATTAAAGGAGAAATCATATTGTTTAATTAATATTAGTCAATAATTAATTAAGAATTAATATTGTGGCTAAAAGACATTAATTAAACTTAAGGGACTAGAACTGTCAATTTTATGATAGTTGAATATTGGGGTAATGGACTCCATATTAGAGGGGTGGACGAATTCTATGGGGAAACCCATTAGAAATCGTCCTAGGCCTCTAAAGAGGGAGTCCATGGGTTGCTTAGGGCCTAAGCAGTAAAATTAGGGTTTCCTTGTTAGATAACCCTAATAGCCTCACTATTTAAGGATCCCTAGAGCACCAAAAACGTGGCTAAGAGTTTCCTTAGGGTTTCCACACGTTTTTGGGTGCCTCCTCTCTTATCATTATTCATCCTCTTGCTCTTGGTGTTTGTGAGCCATTAGAGGAATGACACTTGTGACTCTAAGCTTTCTAAAGCCATTACAAGGAGGATTTGAGTTGTTATTGCTATATAACAACAAGAGGTATGTAATCTAATCTTCTTGGTGAATTTCAAAAATAGTATGACTCATTTGGGTTTTATTATGTGTTCATAATGTTGTGTATCTAATAGTGAAAACATAGATCCAATTTTAGGGTTGCATGCACACATAGGATTGTTTGTATAAAACCCATGAGGATTATGATTGCGAGATTCTATACCACCCAGGGAAGGCCAATGTGGTGGCTGATGCATTAAGCCGCAAGACGGCGGGGCCCCCGATTAGGGACATTTGTAGGAGGATGATGGTGATTTTGCCTCTGTTGGAAATGATCAAGAAGGCCCAGGTCGAGGGGGTGATGAAGGAGAACTGGAAGATAGAGAAAATTCGGGGACAATATCCCTTGTTCGTCAAGGATAGCCGTGGCCTTTTGACTCAGTGTGACTGAGTATGAGTACCAGTGACAGGGGGAGTAAGGCAGAGGTTATTAAGAAGTGCATAAGTCCAAGTTCTCTATGCACCCAGGAGCTACAAAAATGTATAGAGACTTGGCTGAGTTATTGGTGGCCCTGCATGAAGCAGAAAATCGCATGGTTCGTGGAGTGGTGCTTGACCTACAGGAAGGTCAAGGCCGAGCATCAGCGGCCTCATGGCAAGGTTCAGCCACTACCCATTCCCATGTGGAAGTGGGAAGAGATAACCATGGGCTTCATCACAAAGTTGCCTAGGACGCCGAGGGGAGTGGACGTTATATGGGTGATCGTGGACAGGCTGACGAAGAGTGCCCACTTTATTCTGATTTTCGAGAGTATATCCGCGGAGAAGTTGGCAGACATTTATGTAAGTGAGGTGGTGGCTAGACACGGGGTGCATGTGTTCGTAGTCTCCAATAGGGATGTCCGATTCACTTCCAGGTTCTGGAAGAAGTTTCACAAGGAACTGGGCACTCAGCTGCATTTCAGTACGGTGTACCACACTCAGACTAACGGTCAGAGTGAGAGGATGATCCAGACGCTAGAGGACATGCTTCGAGCATGCATGCTGGATTTTGGAGGGAGTTGGTGTTGGATAATGTCACACCCCCAAACCAGAACGGCAGAATCGTTCGAGGGCGGGTGACTTCATGTAGCATCGCAACAATTGAATACATAGTAAAGAAAGTAATACAACCATCATATATATAATTTGAAAGTTTTACATTGTTGAAAGGTACTTGTTTCAAAAGAAATTACAATATGATGTCAAAATGAACTTAAACTGACGCCACTGCGTCCCTTCTTCAAAAGCTGTTTGTTTACCTGTCTTACTAAATTCCTGCGAAATATAAGTAGTTTTGAAAGAGTAGGTCAGCATTTAAGCTGGTGAGTTCATAAGTATTTAGTAACAATGTTTGTATGAAATAAAATGAAATGGTTTGTACATGTTTGAATGTTCCTATAAAATCCCATATTTTCTACTATAGTAGATGGTAGTTAAATTGTTTCAAAACTTGTAATGCAATAGTGCTTTTCATGCCTAATATATTAGGTTTATTTGTAAATCGCTAAGGCATTTGAAAAACCCCGTAAATCAATGTTTTTTTAATACTCCATGTGAGTCTTATAACCATGCTATTTGATCAGGATGTCTATAACAACGTTCTTCAGGCATTGGAAAGTTATGACGTTTGTCACCCCAGGCCTGCCGACCTAGCTGTAGCTAACAACTTAGGTGTGGGATTGTCAATCCCGTATAGATCTATACACAAGTATCACGCTCCCCCTACAAGGGATTTTGGTATATAATACAGGACTTAAAATGCATACTCAAAAGTACATGAAATGTATCACAAAACTTAATATAAAACAGATTTACGTATGAAAATGTCCATTTGTTCTTGTGTATGAAAATATATTTTTGATATAGTGTTTCTAGTATGTAAATGTTCATGATTTTCTCGCAATTATACCTATAATAGTTTTTCAAAGTGTGTGTTTCGTTCGTATAATAAACCCTAGTGAAATGCTCACTTGTTATGTAAAGTGTAATAGTTATAGTGACATAAGTTATTACCTATACTTAAAGTATAAATAAAGTGTTTGATTCGTGTATATATATATATATATAAACATGTTTTATTTCCAATAGACAAGTTGTTATCGAGAATATATATCGCATATGAAAGTTCTCATGTAGTAGTGATGAATCACATATGATTTACTTGATAAAAAGAGTTTATAGTGAAACTTTAGGTTACACACGATAATAACCGTGTGTTTAATTGTATTCCCCCCCGCCCTTAAAAGTGTATAAAAAGCATTGATAAAACATTTGAAACTGTAGTTTATAGTAGTATGAACTCACATGATTGATTGGAGAAAGCGAGATGATAATCGAGCAGAACTTCGACTTGGAAGAGTTGATTTTCTCGGGATTCTCAGAAATCTCGGGAATACAAAACCTTCTTTCGGGACTTGTACACGAAAATTGGGGCTTCGGGAGGGTCTCAAAGGCTTAGAAGCAGAGTTTCATCACAAGAGAAGAGAGAATTGAGCACTAGAACTCGAAACCATCGGTTTCTATTTATATGCTGAGTTTTGGGGTCTCACGTCGTGAGTTTTGGGTGTCTCACATCATGAGGCTTAGTCAGCCTGATCCTCTTCAATGATTGGACGTGGCTGACACTCTGGAACATATCAGTCAGAAACTCACCTCGTGAGACATCTGAGAGCTTCGTTTTTTGTTCCTTCAACTTGTAAAATCTGTATCTTCCGCGTACGAGCTCCGATTTCAACGTTCTATATATGCACGCGTAGGTGAGAATATACTCTACAACTCTCGTTTAGACTTTGTCGGCTAGTTTTGACTTTATTTTTAATTATTTATTTTTAATAGGCCGGACCTGGAAAAGTCCGTTTAAATTCCATAACTCCTTCATTCGATGACCATATTCGTGAGACTTTTTACCGTTGCGCTACTTTGGTTGAGACCTTCGATTCTTATTTAGGTTGTTTCAGCCAAAAGTCTCTCGATCTCTATTTCGAGTTTTTAGCTGTCTACTGCTATAACCGGATTTTGGAAAAATCATAACTTCCTCATATGAAGTTAGATTTGGACGTTCTTTTTATGTATGCTCACGGTTTAATGATATCTACAACTTTCATTTAGATTCTTAAAGCTAAAAACTATTGTATTGAAACTTCGCATTTTTCGTTAATCGGTGTTGTCGGTTTTGTCGGAAATCTTAGAATGGTCATAACTTCTTCGTTATAACTCGGATTTTAGCATTCTTAGTATTTCTGTAAACCTTGACACAATATCTAGCATAGTAGGTAACCCAATAGAGACTTTTATACATTTTACTTTCGAAGTTAATTTTATTATTTCAAAAGTGGTTACAATACTTGACTTTTTAGGTCATTACATAGAGTCGAAATATCGTTTTGTCACATCATCCCCCCGTTAGAGGTAATTTCGTCCCGAAATTTAATGTAAGAAAAACACTTGTGGATTTGGGAAAAAGATGTGGGTACTTGTCTTTCATCTGATCTTCACGTTCCCAGGTGTATTCAGGTCCTCGCTTTGCATTCTAGCGGACCTTCACGATGGGTATGCGACTTTGTTTTGTTCTTTTAATTTTCCTATCCATGATTTCAATTGGTTCTTATATAAAGTGGAGACTCTCATTGATTTCGATTTCGTCTAAAGGGACGACGAGGGTCTCATCGGACAAACATTTCTTCAAGTTCGACACATGAAAGGTAGGTTGTACGTTATCAAGTTCCTGCGGTAGACGAAGTTTGTAGGCTACCGGGCCGATCCTTGCAAGGATCTCGAATGGTCCGATATACCTTGGGTTTAGTTTCCCATGTTTTCTGAAACGTATTAACCCGTTCCAGGGTGAGACTTTTAATAGCACCCGGTCCCCAACCTAAAATTCTAAGGGCTTCCGTCTTTTGTCTGCATACCTCTTTTGTCTGTCTCTTGAAGCCTTTAGTCATTCCCGAATTTGTACAATCTTCTCGGTTTCTTCTCTTATGATTTCTGGCCAGTGAGAGTGTTGCCGGGTACTTGTCCCTTGGCTAGTTGCGTGTCACCCACTTCAGCCCAGCATAGTGGTGATCTGCACTTCCGGTCGTAGAAGGCTTCGAATGGAGAAACTTTAATGCTGGAGTGATAGCTATTGTTGTATGAGAATTCAACTAGTGGTAAATGGGTATCCCACGCTTTACCAAAATCGATTACACAAGCTCTTAGCATATCTTCCAAGGTTTGTATGGTCCTCTCATTTTGACCGTCGGTTTGTGGATGGTAAGCACTACTCATGTCTAGTTTCGTTCCAAGAGATTTTTGTAGCGACTGCCAAAATCATGAGGTGAACCTTCTGTCTCTGTCGGAGATAATGGATATTGGTACGCCGTGTAGTCGTACAATCTCCCGGATGTATGTTCGAGCTAGCTTCTCCATCTTGTCAGTTTCCTTTATGGGTAGCAAGTGTGCGGATTTGGTTAATCTATCTACGATTACCCATATGGTGTCTAGCCCACCTGCTGTCTTGGGTAATTTGGTTATGAAGTCCATGGTTATCCGTTCCCACTTCCACTCGGGTATTTCGGGTTGTTGAAGCAATCCCAATGGCTTTTAGTACTCCACCTTGACTTTGGCGCAAGTCAGACACTTGCCCACATAGGTAGCGATCTCTACTTTCATGTTCGGCCACCAATACAGTTTCTTGAGGTCCAAATACATCTTGTCCGAACCTGGATGCACGGACTATCGAGTCTTATGAGCCTCATTCATGACCACGTCTCTGAATCCACCAAACTTCGGTGTCCAGATCCGACCCATGAAGTAACGAACTCCGTCACCCTTGACTTCAAGATTCTTGTCCATTCCTCTTAGGGCTTCACCTGCCACGTTCTCTGTTTTCAAGGCTTCCCTCTGAGCTTCCTTGATTTGCGTGGGTAGGTGTGAATGGATCGTCATGGTTAAGGATTTCACTCAGTGGCCCGAGTATTCCTTTCGTCTAAGAGCATCAGCCACTACATTCGCTTTTCCTGGGTGATAGCGAATCTCACATTCGTAGTCATTCAGTAGTTCAACCCATCGTCTCTGCCTCATGTTGAGTTCTTTTTGGTTGAGAATGTGCTGAAGGCTCTTATGATCGTTGAAGATCGTGCATTTTGTGCCGTAAAGATAGTGTCTCCAAATCTTTAGCGCGAAAACGACTGCTCCTAGTTCAAGATCCTGGGTAGTGTAGTTATCCTCGTGCGTCTTGAGTTGTCTTGAGGCGTAGGCGATAACCTTTCCTCGTTGCATTAGAACACATCCAAGACCTTTATTAGATGCATCACAATAGACCACAAAGTCTTCCGCTCCTTCTGGTAAGGACAATATAGGTGTGCTGCATAGAGCTTGCTTCAGTGTTTGGAATGCAGTGTCTTTTCTTTCTTCCTAATTAAAAGTAACACCCTTTTGGGTCAGGGTGGTAAGTGGTTTCGCAATCTTCGAGAAGTTCTATATAAACCTTCAATAGTAGCCAGCAAGGCCTAAGAATTGTCGGATTTCCGTTGGGGTTTTGGGAGCTGACCAGTTCTCGATTGCTTTGATTTTGGAAGGGTCCACGTGTATTCCATCTTTGCTAACCACGTGACCTAGGAAATCTACCTTCCGAATCCAAAATTCGCACTTGGAGAATTTTGCAAATAGCTTCTCTTTTCTTAGCGTTTCCAAGACTTGTCGGAGGTGTTGACCATGTTCTTCTTTATTCTTTCAATAAATGAGTATATCGTCTATGAACACGATCACAAATTTGTCCAAGAATGAACGACACACTCGGTTCATTAAGTCCATGAACTCCGCCAGTGCATTTGTTAATCCAAAGGGCATCACTACAAACTCGTAGTGACCATAACGAGTTCGAAAAGCTGTTTTGGGAATATCTCCTTCCAAGACTCGTAGTTAGTGATACCCAGATCTTAAGTCGAACTTTGAGAAATAACTTGCTCCTTGGAGTTGGTCGAACAAGTCGTCAATGCGTGGTAGCGGGTATCGGTTCTTGATAGTAAGCTTGTTAAGTTCCCGGTAATCAATGCACATGCAGAAAGATCCATCCTTCTTCTTTACGAACAGGACTGCCACTCCCCAAGGTGAGAAGCTCGGTCTGATGAACCCTTTGTTGACTAGTTCATTTAACTGGTTGGATAATTCTTTCATCTCATCCGGTGCTAGACGATACGGCGACTTAGCTAGTGGGGTAGCTCCGGGAATTAAATCGATTTTGAACTCGACTTGTCGTTATGGTGGGACTCTTGGAAGATCTTCAGGGAAGATGTCGGGAAAATCGCAGACCTCTGGAATGTCTTTGATGCTCTTCGTTTCTTTTTCCTTATCTACCACGTGGGCTAAGAAGGCATGGTACTCATTGCGTAGGTATTTCTAGGCTTTGATGTAAGAGATGATTTGTAAATTGGTACCGGGTTTGTCACCATAAATGACAAGAGTTTCGCCGCTTGGCAGGTTTAGGCGAATGGCCCTTTCATGACAAAGAATATCGGCATGGTGTAGGCTTAACCAATCCATACCGATGATGACATCAAAGCTCTTTATAGTGATCGGCATTAGATTGATTTGAAATGAATGTTCGTTTAGAGTTAGTGTGCAGCCTATGTACATATCATTTGTGATTTCTGTTCTACCATTTGCCATTACTACTGTGAATATCTTATTGAGTGATTTAGGGTTCTGTTTTAGTATGTGCTTGAATTTATGACTCACAAAACTCCTCTCCGCACCACAATCAAAGAGTATGTATGCATAAGTGTTATTGAGGAGAAACGTACCCGTAACCACCGTGGGATCAGCTATTGCTTCGTTCTGCCCTATTGTCAGCACTCTTCTTATGCCGCCAGCGTTCTTTGCCTTAGGGCACTCTCTCTTGTAGTGTCCAGCCTCACCGCATCCATAACATGCCTGGCCTACACTGACTCCTTGGACTTGGGTGATCAGTTGTGCTGGTGCTCTACAGAAACGGGCAGTGTGCCCCTTCTTGTTGCAGTTGTTGCAATGCATCTCCTGACAATTTCCGTTGTAATGGAAATTGCATTTGCTGCATTTCGACAGGTTTCCAGCATATGGCTTTGCTGGTGTAGTGGTAATTGGAGCAGCAGTGGGGGTAGTAGCGGCATGGACTGCTACAATCTGTTGTTTCTTGGAAGGTTCCTGTGAAGCCTGACCCTTCCTCTTGTTCCAAAACTTCTTGTTGTTGTTATTGGTACTGATGTTGTTGTTGTTGTTTCTTATGGTTTGCTCCGGGACAGCAATTGCGAAGCTTTGACAGATTCCATGGTCAATGAGAGCTTGTGCCATGTAACATCCCAAAAATACGAGCCAAAAATTTCATTTTTAAAACATATACTTAGCAAAACATTAGGAATAAAACATTCACCGAACATGTCCTTTCATAAAAGATATCGCGTGTCTAGAAAAACATTTTATAAAACATAATAATGTCAGAGAACAAATTCCCAGGAAGATCTCATAGTGCGGAATACAATGCATGTATGTGATGTGCCGCTACCACGCCAGTTCCTTCCCCTTCGAAGAAGAGGTACCTGAAACCAAAACTGAAAACTGTAAGCACGAAGCTTAGTGAGTTCCCCCACTGTACCACATACCATATAATCACATAATACATATATTGTGGGGCATATCTGGGTGCCCGACCTACCCCTTCGGTCCTCTCGACCGGATACTGCCTAGCATATCTGGGTGCTGGCCTCCCCTTCGGTCCTCACGACCGGATACTGCCTAGCATATCTGGGTGCTGGCCTCCCCTTCGGTCCTTACGACCGGATACTACCTAGCATATCTGGGTGGTGGCCTCCCCTTCGGTCCTTACGACCGGATACTGGGGACTATTTCACCCCTACTGCTACCACATAACACATATCACATAGCATCATATCATACTAGCACATAAACATAACACATGTAGTAGCAACCCTAGATGAATATCACAGAGACGATCATCTATCATACAACTCCTATTGGTGGGCCGACATTGTGGTTGTAGACCCACCGCTACTGGAAGGTAACTCACCTCAAAGTAGCTGTTGATCTGCGTGGGAACTGACTGTCCTCTACTGCTGCTGCCCCAGAAATCCTCCAGCTATAATTCCCACAAAATACTCAGTCAAATACTGCTAACCGACCTTAGGGTAAAATGACCATTTACCCCTAACTAAACCAAGAGTCAAAGTCAAAGTCAACTTTCAGTTGACTCGACTCGCCGAGTCCCTATCCATTCGATTGACCATAATCCTGTCTTTACTCGTCGAGTTAGGCATTGACTCGACGAGTTTTCCTTCCAACCAAAGTCTAATAGTCCTTCATCCTACTCGCCGAGTTGTATGAACAACTCGTCGAGTTCATCTTCATCCGAAGAACATTCTATGCTGAGACTCGCCGAGTTGTATGAACAACTCGCCGAGTCTATTCTTAAGGCAAGAAGATTGCCTTAAAATCGCCGAGTTCCTTCATGGGTGAGTCTGGCTTCCGACTCACTGAGTCACACCCAATGACTCACTAATCCACTCCGCAACACGAAAAGGGGGAAGACTCGGGGACTCGCAACTCGACTCGTCAAGTCCGATGAACAAATCGCCGAGTCTTTCACATGCAAATACTATATACTCGATTTTGCTCGAATCCAGCTCATGCCATACATAGATATGGGTTTCTACGGCTCGATTAACACGTAAAGTTTCCAACTTTACGTGTAAATAAACACCAATGAAGGTTTTAGGGCTCAAAATGCACTAAAAGAGTAGATCTAGGGCTTTCATGCAATATGGCTCCATAAAGGCAGTAGATCCGAGCTCCTGGAGCTCAATCATGCCTAGATCTAAAGGTTAATCGACTTATTACAGATCCTAAATCATACCCAAGCTTGGAAATGGCTCAAAGAGGACTTTAATGGAGCTATAAGGGACTACAAGCATGAAAATAGAGGGAAACTGAGTTATACATCAAGGGAATCACTTGAAATAAAACCAAGATGTCTGGCCTCCTTCTTCTCTTCTTGATCTACTCTTCTCTTCTCTCAAAATCTTCAAGAAACACACCAAAACACTTCAATATCACAAGGAACAAGGGTTGGACGATATAGGGAGCTTTAAGGGTGAAGGGGGAGAGGTTGGGGCGCATAAGGTTGGTTTAAATAGGGTGCAAACCCTTGAAATTTAGGGTTTCATCAGACAGCGGGGACTCGCCGAGTCCAGAATATGGACTCGCCGAGTCGCCAACTTAAACATGTTCCAAATCCCATCTCTACTCGGCGATTCGGGCCTACAACTCGCTGAGTCCAAGGCTGAAAATGCAAAACACTTAGATAAATTTTACATACTAGGAACCAGGTGCTACATGCCAATTGTTTAGCGCTATCGAAAGTGACCGGTTTGGAAGATAGAACACTTCCTCGAATCTGGGGTGACAGTCCCCAGATGTATCTTTCGATCTTCTTGCTCTCTAGAGTAACTATCCCTGGGCAAAGGATTGCCAAATCACTGAACCTGTTGGTATAGGTCGCGATATCTTAGCCTACCATGGTAAGGCCCCAAAGTTCCTGTTCGAGCTTTTGTAATTCGCCCCGTGGACAGTACTTTTGCAGTAATATTTGTTTTAGATTCTCCAAGCCCATAGAGTTAGCCACTACTAGCGTTAGTGACTTGACATGGCCATTCCACCATGTCAGAGCCCTCTCAGAGAATGTACAGGCAGTGAACTTCACTTTGTTCCCTTTCGGACAAGAACAAATATTGAAAACTGCTTCAGTTTTCTCTATCCATTGTGATAGAGCCATTATCCCTCCGTCCCCATTAAAAGTAATGGGGTTGCTATTCATGAAATCCTTGTATGTGCAATCCCCTGAACGACCTGGACGTTGGCCATTCGTAGAACTATTTACTCCCTCACCATAACCATTGTTACTCATTTGGGCCATTTCCGCTGTTACTGCAGTCGTTACAGCAGCTATTAATGCGGCATTTTCCATTGACGGGGGCGGTGGTGGTGGAGGTTGTTGGATTAGTGTCTAAGTCCATAACTATTTTTGTATGTACTTGACCCGATGGTGCATGGTCCTTTTGGGTTGCCTTCACCAAAGCAACTTGATAGGATGAATTATGGAGAGAAAGGATTAAATATGATTTATTAATATATTATGGGAATAATATATTAAAGGAGAAATCATATTGTTTAATTAATATTAGTCAATAATTAATTGGTAATTAGTTTTGTGACTAAAAGAGATTAATTAAACTTAAGGGACTGGAATTGTAATTATAAGATAATTGCAATTTGGGCCATGGATTGCCTTATAATAAGGAGTGGACGAATTCTATGGGGAAGCCCATAAGAAATCGTCCAAGGCCTTAAGGAAAGGGATCCATGGGTTGCTTAGGGCTTAAGCATCCAAATTAGGGTTTCCTTGTTAGATAACCCTAATAGCCTAACTATATATACATCCTTTATGACCCAAAAACGTGGCTAAGCAACCTTCTAGGGTTTCACACGTTTTAGGGCAGCCTCCATCCTCTCTCCTCTTCATCCTTTTGCTCTTGGTGTTTGTGAACCATTAGAGGAGTGACATTTGTGCCTCTAAGCTTTCTAAAGTCAATACAAGGAGGATTTGGGATTGTTATTGCTACATAACAATCAAGGTATGATCTAAACCCTAATTATATGTTATATTGATTGTCATATGCTAGATCTAGGGTTTATAGTCTTGGATAACTTGCATGTACAATAGAGAAACCTAGATCCAAGCATTAGTGTTTGTATGAGCACATAGGATGTTCTTAGGACCAAAACCCATCAGTGGTATTAGAGACTAGATTGGTTTCTATTGTATTGATGCTTTGTATGTTTAAAAAATTCGATTTTGTGTTTCTGTGGGCTGAACTCACCGAGTTTTCTAGATGAACTCGCCGAGTTCATGATGAACTCGACGAGTCCATTCCTGACTCGACGAGTCGGCTGGTCAGAGTGAGGGAAAACCGGGATTTCTTGTTGTTTTTGCTTGAGGATACTTGCCTTATCATATTAGATCAATATAAATCCGATTTTTTGATATATATAACTATATTCTTGATCTAATTGAAAATATTTATCAGTTAATAAAATATTTGTTTCATTATGTGATAATTGATTAGTTATTTTGATTAAATTGGTAAATTGTTTTGCAAGAAATCATTAAATAAATCAAATATGGATAATTATGTGATTAATTGTTAATTTAGATTATTTGTTATTTGATCCTTATGTTATGAAAAGTTTCACATTTTCCCCTTTAGGTTTTATAGTTTAAATTTGACCTCAAAAGTTTTGTTGTTTTGAAATTTAAATAGTTCAAACCCTAATATTTTGAAAAGGTTTCAAAACTTGCCCTCAGGTTTTGGAATTCAAATTTTGATTAAAAGTTTAATTTTGATGTATATTTAAATTCTAAACATAATGTTTTTGAAATGTTTCAAAAACTTGCCCTCAAGTTTTGGAATTTAAAAAGTTGATTAAAATTTTAATTTAGGAATGTTAAATTCTAAAACCCTAGTATTGTTTTGAAAAAGTTCAAATCACACCCTTATGGTTTTATTAATTAATTAAGGTGTATAATTAAAAGAGGTTTAATAAATCCATAAAGTTTTTGGTTAAAAATTTAATTGAATTAACAATATAATTGTTAAATTTGACCACCTAAGTTTTTAAAAGTATAAAATACACCCTAGACTACATATATAACATTAAAAGTCTAACATTATATATATGTATGAGTAAAGTCAGTCTTACCGTTAGTAGGCCTCATTCACGAAGCTGGTCTATAAGGGGTGTTTAAGGAAATTGCCTATAAAATGGCGATTGAATGGGTATCCACTCTTACCCACCGCACTCTTGACTAGTGGAGGGTCGTTAGCCGAACGGGTAGGATAGGACGAAACCTTCCATTATAAGTATCATGAATTACTAAAGTAACTAAATGTTTTTCAAATTTCCAATCTTAGTTACTTAGGCAAAGTGAATTGATGCAATTCCATGAAATTACACTTTGTACCCTTGCGAAGAAGTTAGTGGAGCGTGTGTGGTTTACCGGCACACTAAATGGTTCTAAGCAAAGGTAGCAAAGGGTGACTCAATGTTTGTCATAGTTCAGTGGAGCGTGTGTGGTTTACCGGCACATCGAATAGGTGACAGTAACATGTGAGGGCACCATGTAAGTTTGCATGGTTATTCACACCCGCTTTGTGATCCTCGGTGTCCCAGTCACAAACAAGAGGGGCATATCGAGATTTAAACATGCCATTGAAATTTTCAATGAATCTCAAAGAATCTAGGAGTTTTCATAGAATTAAAACTTAAATTTATTTTTCGTTTTTCATGGTGGAAATTAGTGATTCGTCATTCACTTACCTTCAAATGTTCTGCAATTTGGGTTACCGCATCCCTCTCCCGAGTTGTAGAATATTGTGATGGGTCCTAGCCTTAGTATCTCATTTGGGTGATTTACTAAGGACTCAATTAATCAACTAACTTCAATTCGTTTTCTCCCGTTTTGTAGATGTCAAAGTTCGACAACTATGGTCTTCCCAAATCCCGTGGAACAAGCTTTCCACATGAAGATGATATTCCACGATTCGACCGAGGAACAAGAAATCATGCTTCACTTCCTCCACCTCCTCCAATTATTCTCCTTAACCCACAAGTTCAAAGGCTTGAAAATTTCAAGATCACTCAAGCCCTTTTGGCAAGTAAACATAAAGAAGGAAAGTCGGTGTGTGCACACGTCCTAGGGATGAAGTCACACATTGATAGGTTAAGAATGTTGGGATCCGATGTCTGTAAGGAAATGGCTGTTGATTGGGTTCTTCAGTCACTTCCTAACTCATATAGTGAGTTTGTAAGAGAGTACTATATGATGAACCGCGACGTAACCCTTATAGATCTCACCTATATGCTTATTGTTGCTGAATCAGCAATGGTTTGGCGCAATAGAAAAGCAAAGTTGATTGGTGAATCTGCTTTCAAGACCTCTATGGATATTGACAATGGCAACAAAAGACATGCTATGATCGAAAAGTTTTATCATAAAAGAAAGGCAATGTCTGAAGTAGTTCCATGTCATGTTCCAAAAGAGTCAATTTGCTTTTATTGCCAAGAGAAAGGGCATTGGAGACGAAGCTGCCCTATTTACCTAAGAGATCTAAGAGATGGGAGAGTCAAAACGTATGGATCTACTTTAGGAAAAATCCATTGACTAACTCTTTTAGGCTCCTATTCTAGATTCTTAATACATAATGTGATAAGATTACAATTGATGTTTTGTAGGATCGAAGAAAGGAGAGGAAGCTTAAGGGAAGAAGTGAGCAGAATCTAACCGTGAAGAAATGGATTTCGATCGCATCACTTGAAGATTAGATTCTTGAGCTACTACTTAGAGTTAGAATTAGATTGCTAAGAAAGATGTATTAGCATAGTTTTTCAATGAATTGCATTGTAAGGACAAATTTTTTCCGCAATAAAATAAATTTTGATTTTATATTATTTATTTATCCTTGCAATGGCGTATATGAAAAATTGATGTTTGAATGTTTCTATTATTAGCAATAATGGATTTGGTTCTTATTATGTTATTTGTGGAAATGTCGAAGAATTTACCGAATAAGGAAAGTTTCTCATCACCCAAGTTTCAATTGGACAGAAACTTGGAATCATGCAACTTGGTTGCACGATGAATGAGAAATTTCATATTTGGAAATTAGACTAATTCATTGACAAAGTGTCAAGTGAAGGACTAGGAGATCGAGTACACAAAGTTGTGTGTTGATCAAAGTCCACCATAAGAGTAACAAAGATATTCGTCATGTTTTACTAAAGGTTTAGTAAATATGATTATACTTACAAGATTAAGTGTAATTATGAATTGATTGAAAAAAAATTTAAATCAATAGCAGAACGAATAAGAAGAATCAAGTAGGCAGAAAGATAAAAGTTTCTCCATTCTAAGAAGAAGGGAGAGTACCTTTTATGCTTTATGATAGGTCTTAATGATTAAGAACGATATCTCAATTGATCCTCTAAATGAGCCTTAGTACAGTTGTATGTCTAAGAAGAGGAATCAAGAATTGAAGAAATGGTTAAATCAAGAGGTCAATCATACTTCGTTCCAAAACAAGTCTTAGAGTTAAGATTGTGACATTGAGTGACAGGAAATTAAGAAGGTTTACAACATTCATCAAATGTGGAGAGTTGTGATGTCTTGGATAAGACAAAGACCAACTAGGACCAATTTATGAAGTGTTTTGACAAAAACTACACTAACTCTTGAATATTTGGTTGTCAAGAAATGTTCATTGACAAGAGAATCTTATATGTCAAGGAGTCAGTGGGAGTCTTATTGATCTTGAAAGGTTTCAAGAACAAATCAAATAAACCTTATTGATCATCACTAACACACGAGTTGAGGTTTACAACCTATCGTGTTGACATTATTTTGTTTCTGTGCTGTTCCAATTGAGTTAATTATGCATGTGAGTCCTAAGAGTTCTCATTTGAATGTATAAAAGTCAAGGACCTTGATCAATGAAAAGTACATTGATAGGAAAAGGTGAGTTGCTTAACTACTTGGAAGACATTGTGGGCAGCTGTGCTACCATAAGGCAAGAAATCAAGATTAAGAAAGTTCGATCCATATGAGTTTGAATTTGTCGTAAACTTTGGTTTTGACAAATTCACATGGATAGGAACAAATACACCGTTTAAATCTAAGTTTCATAAGGTTTCCTCCTTCATGAAGATGATTGTGAGGAAATACTTTCACTAAGAAAGATTTTTAAGAAGATAGTGATTGTAAAATTGCATTCTCGAATTCGATTATGGTTACGGTATCCCTTTCCATAATTTGAATTGTGAGGTTTGGCAATTAGTCTTAATTGTTTAGACACACATATGAACTATCTAAGGCAAAGGTGTATAAGTTCAAAAAGCCTTGATAAAAAGGTTATCAAAGCATTAAGTATTAGAAACATGGACTTAAGAAATTCAATAGGTATTGTTTTTCTGAAAGTTAGGTTGTTTCTGAATACATGTCGAAGCTAGTGGGAGCATAAGTGTTATGTTTATAATAGTCATCATGATAGTGGGAGCATAAATGTTATGATTGTATGATTATTAAGGCACGTATTTCAAGTTGGCAATATTAATTATAGAAAACAAGAGTTATACCTTGCAAAGTCGTAAGGGTTGTAAAGTTGTTTTGCTATAATTAAGGGAGAGAATATTATGCTTCATTTCAAATCTAAAGGCTTAGGTTGTGGAATGTCAATAAATTTAGTCAAAGGTATATAGTGTGTTCTTAAAATTTCGATTATGATTACGGCATTCCTCTTCACAATTCGAATTTTGAAGAACATAGCAAATAAAATATTATGGCAGAAGATTGATGAAGTATCAAATCTTTATGCATCGTGTCCCATACGCTTCGGGTATAGGATTGATTGCAAATGCTATAATATTTGACCATTCTAAAATTTTCCAAATGTCTAGCGCATTTAGAGGGAAAAAGGACAAGAATTGGTTTTGACTAAAATAATTAAACAACTATCAAAGGACAATCCAAAGTTCGCCGAGGATTGGTCGCTTGTGAGTAGTTGGAAGTATAGTATTGGAAAATATGGAAATGTTTCCATATTGGATGGACCATATCGACATTATTATGAATAGATAAGATTCTATTAAGAATGAGTTGTCATATGGAAAATATGGAAACGTTTCCATATTGGGAATTGAATATTGAAAATCTATGACTAGATTAGAAACTTTTATGCAAAAGGATGTTCAAAGGAATGTACTTTGAGTGAGAGACATCATATCTAAGGAATTGTATTGTGACAATCTCCGATAGAGGACTTTGTAATTTCATTGGCAATAGTCTTTGTGACTTTAGTGCAGTGATATTACAAAAGGATCATTGCATAAAATGTTAGAATCTAGCATATTCTATAAGTAGCAAGAATTTGATATTCTTTCACTTATAAAAAAAGGATTTGGAATTGTGAAATGAGTATGATTGGAAATGTGTTCAATATGATATATTTCACAAAGTAAGAACTATAGGTAAACATTGTGTGCATGCTAGGAGCATGGGACAAGTGTAATAATTCAAGTAAGAAGTTGATTACCCGAAATGACAAATAATGAGTAATCAATATGGTGATAAATAAAAGGTGTTTTATTTATGCTCAAAGGTTTGAGGCCATATGGGATTAGTATTATTCTTGTGTTTCACTTTGCATGTTTTGACTTCCAGAATAATTTAATTGGTTAAGAACAGTCAAATTATTCAAACGGGCCACAGTCGTTCATATGTTGGAAGTAGATATGAAAGAAGACTGTCGTGAATTGGTGTGTGGATTGTCTAAAAGGTATTAGACATAAGCAAATGTTTGCTGCAACGTTCATGAGTGCTTATGAATATGAATTTGAGCATTGGATTAAACCCACGCTCACTTGGATCACTCCATGGATTATGTCACGAGTGATTGGGGAGACGATAACATCTTATATTCTTGAAACCGAGATGTGTGAGTTGTATCTTGCTAATCGGTTGCACATTGATAATATGTAAACGCACTAGTAACTTGGTGTTATAAAACATATTGTTGTGTGTAATTCGGTGAGTGAGTGCAAGCAAGCATTGTATCAAAGTTTATCCGTTCCTTTTATCCAAAGTAGGATAAAAGCGATATCTTTGGGCCCCTCGATGATTTAGTGATGACAAACGTAAATGCTCAGCTGGACTAGGGCTAATTTGATTTGTTCAATTAGTCAGTCATCATAAATAGGAATTCGAGAAATAGTACAAAGAAGAATGATTAGAAAATCATGTCTTACGATATCTAGAATCGAGGAACATATGATCCCTTATCTAAGGACACGCGTATCTGATAGGATCGGAGTTGACAGCGGCTTTGGAAAGCTACGATTGCAGATCAGGATCTGAAGTCATACGCAGAATAGTTATTAGACTTATCCAAGTGGGAGACTATTGGATTAGTGTCTAAGTCCATAACTATTTTGGTATGTACTTGACCCGATGGTGCATGGTCCTTTTGGGTTGCCTTCACCAAAGCAACTTGATAGGATGAATTATGGAGAGAAAGGATTAAATATTATTTATTAATATCTTATGGGAATAATATATTAAAGGAGAAATCATATTGTTTAATTAATATTAGTCAATAATTAATTGGTAATTAGTTTTGTGACTAAAAGAGATTAATTAAACTTAAGGGACTGGAATTGTAATTATAAGATAATTGCAATTTGGGCCATGGATTGCCTTATAATAAGGAGTGGACGAATTCTATGGGGAAGCCCATAAGAAATCGTCCAAGGCCTTAAGGAAAGGGATCCATGGGTTGCTTAGGGCTTAAGCATCCAAATTAGGGTTTCCTTGTTAGATAACCCTAATAGCCTAACTATATATACATCCCTTATGACCCAAAAACGTGGCTAAGCAACCTTCTAGGGTTTCACATGTTTTAGGGAAGCCTCCATCCTCTTTCCTCTTCATCCTTTTGCTCTTGGTGTTTGTGAACCATTAGAGGAGTGACATTTGTGACTCTAAGCTTTCTAAAGTCAATACAAGGAGGAATTGGGATTGTTATTGCTACATAACAATCAAGGTATGATCTAAACCCTAATTATATGTTATATTGATTTTCATATGCTAGATCTAGGGTTTATAGTCTTGGATAACTTGCATGTACAATAGAGGAACCTAGATCCAAGCATTAGGGTTTGTATGAGCACATAGGATGCTCTTAGGACCAAAACCCATCAGAGGTATCGTGCCCGGTCTGGGTCTTAGGTTTGGACGAGGAGGCATCGCGATGCCAAGAAATAAATATAAAAGATTATAAGTTTTGGTGGTTGAGAGTTGAATGATAACGAGTTAACTATCTTTAATAGTTCAAGGATTTGGTTTGACCAACACAGGACTTTGAGTTTGATTCATCAATGGAGTTTGAATAACAATAAACAAACTCATGAACTCGAATGAAATGCATAGATTTAACACACGAAAGAGGTATGCCCTATATATATATATATATATATATATATATATATATATATATATATATATATATATATATATTAAACATATGATTGTGTTATATCCGAAGTTAGAAATTTTTGACCTTTCTAAAGGTCTCTGATTACAGAAAGTTAAAGAAGGTAAGACTTTTAGCCGATGATCCTATTCTATATCAAAATTTGGGAGTTAGGCGAGCACTACTTGCTGCGTGGATTACGCTTGGAGCTTGACTCCGCGTCCGATTGTTTGGCTCCCATGAGACGCCTGTCAAAGGCAGCTTGTTGCTCCCTCAAATCTCTCATTTCGGAGAGAGCTGCAGTCATTTGTTCCTAGAGGGATTGGGTGTGGAGTTGAGCATTCCCTTGTAGCATGTCTAGGAGACGGATATCAGCTGCGTTCTCTTCCATCCTTATGTCAACCTCGCGAATCCGGTTTGCTTGGACTCCGGATTGATAAGTCTGATTGGCAAGTTTGCCTACCACAACTGGGAGTGCTCGATCGGCTGAACTTCCTCCACTAACATCGTAGAAGTCCTGACACATACTATAAGGAGGATATAGTCCTTGCTACTGGCTCTAATGGTGGATGTGGCTTCCCTAGATGGGAGTTGGTCCTTGAAATCCCATCCTGAAAGGAGGTCGAACCGATGGAGGTCGGACGGCTGGTGGATTGATTACCTCGGGCTCTGAAGCTGAGCTATCTGAATCTTCCTCTTCCTCGTCTTCCATGGGTTCCTCCTCGGGGTCGTCTACAATCCATCCTTAATTACCTTGGTTGGGGTAGTAGGGGTTGTTGGGGTGATGAAATCCAGCCGTTGAGTCTATACATAAATAGGGTTAAGAATCGACTATAAGCTAAAGAATGTAAAATTTACCCCTGAGTTTGACGGCTGACGATACCCAAATACTCCTATAGTATTTAAATTTGTATGTTTGATACTAGTGTTTATTTTGGTAAGTTTTTACTTGTTGCTCACTACGACCATTCCTTGACATACGTTAGTCTAATCTCAGATAAATATAGTTGATCAGGCTATATTTGTCCCAAATCCGATTACATATTTCGAGGCCTAATCGTAGTGTCCAACTTGTCTTAATATTTTTTGTATAGTTCTAACCATGAAAATATATTGTTGTATGCATCCATTTATATTTTATGACCCAAAATAATCTAATTATAAATGAATCGAAGTTTTAGGTGTAAAAACGTTTTGTCAGAGACCTTGAGTCCTTATGCATTTACAGTTTGTATATCTTATGTGGTTCGATATACTTAGTTCACTATAAACAATGCTCTGATACCAATTTGTCACACCCCCAAACCAGAACGGCAGAATCGTTCAAGGGCGGATGACTTCATTTAGTATCGCAACAATTGAATACATAGTAAAGAAAGTAATACAACCATCATATATATAATTTGAAAGTTTTACATTGTTGAAAGGTACTTGTTTCAAAAGAAATTACAATATGATATCAAAATGAACTTAAATTGACATCACTGCGTCCCTTCTTCAAAAGCTGTTTGTTTACCTATCTTACTGAATTCCTGAGAAATACAAGTAGTTTTGAAAGAGTAGGTCAGCATTTAAGCTGGTGAGTTCATAAGTATTTAGTAACAATGTTTGTATGAAATAAAATTAAATGGTATGTACATGTTTGAATGTTCCTAGAAAATCCCATATTTTCTACTATAGTAGATGGTTGTTTAATTGTTTCAAAACTTGTAATGCAATAGTGCTTTTTCATGCCTAATATAGTAGGTTTATGTATAAATCGCTAAGGCATTTGAAAAACCCCATAAATCAATGTGTTTTTAATACTCCATGTGAGTCTTATAACCATGCTATTTGACCAGGATGCCTATAACAACGTTCTTCAGGCGTTGGAAAGTTATGACGTTTGTCACCCCAGGCCTGTCGGCCTAGCTGTAGCTAACAGCTTAGGTGTGGGATTGTCAATCCCGTATAGATCTATACACAAGTATCACGCTCCCCCTACAAGGGATTTTGGTATATAATACAGGACTTAAAATGCATACTCGAAAGTATGTGAAATGTCTCACAAAACTTAGTATAAAACATATTTACGTATGAAAATGCCCATTTGTTCTTGTGTATGAAAATATCTTTTTGATATAGTGTTTCTAGTATGTAAATGTTCATGATTTTCTCGCAACTATACCTATTATAGTTTTTCAAAGTGTGTGTTTCGTTCGTATAATAAACCCTAGTGAAATGCTCACTTGTTATGTAAAGTGTAATAGTTATAGTGACATAAGTGATTACCTATACTTAAAGTGTAAATAAAGTGTTTGGTTCGTGTATTTATATAAACATGTTTTATTTCCAATAGACAAGATGTTATCGAGAATATATATCGCATATGAAAGTTCTCATTTAGTAGTGATGAATCACATATGATTTACTTGATAAAAAGAGTATATAGTGAAACTATAGGTTACACAATAATAACTGTGTGTTTACTTGTATTCCCCCCTTAAAAGTGTATAAAAAGCATTGATAAAACATTTGAATGTGTAGTTTATAGGGGTATGAACTCACATGACTGATTGGAGAAAGCGAGATGATAATCGAGCAGAACTTCGACTTGGAAGAGTTGATTTTCTTGGGATTCTTGGGAATCTCGGGAATGCAAAACCTTCCTTCGGGACTTGTACACGAAAACCGGGGCTTCAGGAGGGTCTCGGGGGCTTAGAAGCAGAGTTTCAGCACAAGAGAAGAGAGAATTGAGCACTAGAACTCGAAACCATCGGTTTCTATTTATAGGCTGAGTTTTGGGGTCACACGTCGTGAGTTTTGGGTGTCTCACGTCGTGAGGCTTTGTCAGCCTGATCCTCTTCGACGATTGGATGTGGCTGACACTCTGGAACACATCAGTCAGAAACTCACCTCGTGAGACATCTAACAACTTCGTTTTTCATGCCTTAAACTTCTTAAATCCGTATCTTCCGCGTACGAGCTCCGATTTCAACGTTCTATATATGCACGCGTAGGTGAGAATATACTCTACAACTCTCGTTTAGACTTCGTCGGCTAATTTTGACTTTATTTTTAATTATTTATTTTTAATAGGCCGTACTTGGAAAAGTCCGTTTAAATTCCATAACTCCTTCATCCGATGACCATATTCGTCATACTTTTTACCGTTGTGCTACTTTGGTTGAGACCTTCGATTCTCATTTTGGTTGTTTCGGAAAAAAGTCTCTCGATCTCTATTTCGAGTTTTTAGCTGTCTATTGCTATAACCGGATTTTGGAAAAATCATAACTTCCTCATACGAAGTCAGATTTGGATGTTCTTTTTATGTACTCTCACAGTTTAATGATATCTACAACTTTCATTTAGATACTTAAAGCTAAAAACTATTGTATTGAAACTTCGTGTTTTTCGTTAATCGATGTTGCCGGTTTTGTCAGATATCTTAGAATGGTCATAACTTCGTCCTTATAACTCGGATTTTAGCGTTCTTAGTATTTCTGTAAACCTTGACACAATATCTAGCATAGTAAGTAACCCAATAGAGACTTTTGTACATTTTATTTTCGAAGTTAATTTCATTATTTCAAAAGTGGTTACAATACTTAACTTTTTAGGTCATTACATAGAGTCGAAATATCGGGTTGTCACAGATAAGACGTCTAAGTCTATAACTTATTTCGTATATACTTGACCCGACCCGGCATGGTCCATTTGGGTTGCACTTCACCCGAACTATTTATATGGATAATATTTATGAGAATAGTATGTTTATGATTTATTAATATATTATAAGTTATAATATATTAATATGAAATCATATTATTTAATTAGTATTGATCTTAAATTAATTATGAATTAATTTAGTGATAAAAAAAGGTGACTAATTAAACATGGGCTATTATATTTATATAGTGTGGGCTAACACTCATTATGGAAATGGGCTAAGCTTAAATGGGAGTCCATGGATGATCCATGGAGCTTTTAACCCATGGATCCTTGGAAGAGGAAAAGACATGGGTTATTAGGGTTTACTCTAATCATCTACACTATATAAAGAGTCTTGTGATGCTTGAAATGACTAAGTGTGTGTGCATAAGAGTGGCCGATTTCTAGAAGCTAGACATACTCTCTCATAAAGCTTTTCCAAGTTTGTGGTGTTTTGTGATTTCCATTTGAGGCATTCACATTATTGGTGCTTGGCTCTAAAATTCCAAAGGAATCAACTCACAATCAAAGGTATGTAATTCTTCTTGTTCGTTATGTTTAAAAGTACCCCATACCATGCTAGATAGGTTATGAACCTTGGAAAAAATTATTTTTTCATGTATTACAAACATAGATCCAAGGTTTCTAGGGCTGCATGAACACCTTAGGAGTGTTAGTTTGCTCAAAACCCAACAATGGTATCAGAGCCTAGGCTTGTTCACTTGATACTTGTTGCAAAATAGTTGAAAAATCGTTTTTTATGCAATCTGCACAGGGGACTCGCCGAGTCCATTGGGGGGACTCAACGAGTCCAAGCGAATCTTCAACCAACTCGACGAGTCAGTTCTTGCACTCGACGAGTTGGTCATACAGAGTGCAGTTTTTTCGATTTTGCTGCTGGAAATGGACTAGAAACATTACCCTAAACTGTTTTGGTGCTTTAAAACTTGTTTTAGATGGTGTAATGTTTGTGCTAATCCATTTACAATAGCTTATATCAAAATTCCATGCTTTGTATGTGTTCATATGATTCTTCGAATTTTGATATTCATGTTCATGTTCTTATGAGTTTAGAATATGATAGGAATTATTTGCTAAATTGTTTATGATTGATTCTTGATCATTTATGTGTTTTAATGGAGTCCATAATTTGTCCTCAAGTTATGGATTTCCAAAGGTCACTTTCTTTAAACACACATTTAAATCACATAAGTTACATAAAAATGAAGAGTCTTCAATTTTTTTATGAACCATTAACTCATAAGTTATGAAATGAAGAGTTTTGAATAGTTTCAAAACTTGTCCTCAAGTTTTGGAATTTGTAAAGTTGCGCACACTTTAATAAACTTTAATTCCAACCCTTAGAGTTTTAAAGGTTAAAATTCAACCCTTATACTATTATAACATTAATGGTTAATTATTATATATATGTATAAGATTAAGTCGTTTTACCGTTAGTAGGCCTCATTCACGAAGCCGGTCTATAAGGGGGTATAAGGTTGTTGCCTATAAAATGGCAGCTTAATGGGTGTCCATTCTCACCCACCGCTTCGTTGATCGGTGGAGGGTCGTTAGCCGAACGGGTAGGACAATGACTTTAAATTCTCATTAAAAGTATAATGATTATTATAAAGTAACTAAATGTTTTTTTAATTCCTAATCTTAGTTACTTTAGGAAAATGTGAACATGGTGCTAACCGATGAAATTCACACTTTGTACCTTACCAAGTCATTGGTGGAGCGTGTGTGGGTTACCGGCATACTAATTTGGACTAGTAAGGATAACAAAGGGTGACTTAATGTTTTTCATAGATCGGTGGAGCATGTGTGGGTTACCGACACATCAATTAGGTGATAATATTAAGGGTACCAAGTGAGTTTGCATGGTTATTCACACATTTTTTGTGATCCTCAGCATCCCAGTCACAAAACTTGAAGGGCACAATCGAGATTGAAACATGCCATTGAAAAGTTCAATGAATCTCAAAAGAATCTAGGAATTTCTTAAACCAATTAAACCTAATACCTAATTTCGTTTTCGTGGTGGAAATTGGTGAATCATCATTCACCTACCTTCAAATATGTTATAGCTTGGATTATGGCATCCCTCTTCTAAGTTATAACATATTGTGTTGGGTCCTAACCTTAATATTACATTTGGGTATCTTATTAAGGACTCTATATATCTAATCTAAACTTGTCCCTCTTCCTTTCAGATGTCTTCCAACAACAATACTTTGGGCTCTAACCCTACTAGCTCCTTCTCTCTCATGAATCTTTGTGGGAGAGTCATCTTTGATTGTTCAAACTTCAATAATTGGATAAGAAACATCAGGATGGTCACACGCTACGAGGACAAGGAATATGTCCTCGACAAGGAGCTCAAGGAACTCGATAAGTCCACTGCTGCTCCTCAGGAGATCGCTGACTTTAGGGCTCATGAGAGATATGCCACCAAGGTGGCATGCATCATGATGGCCACTATGACAGCCGAACTCCAGAAGTCCTATGAGGACTTCTACTCTTTTGAGATGCATCGGGATTTGATGGACCGTTACCATCAAAGTGCTTGTCAAGAGCGGTATGAGATTATCTCCTCCATGATAACAACTAGAATGAAGGATGGTGAACCCATCACGGCCTACATGCAGAAGATGCAATGATTTGTGGACCATCTGGTGAAACTGAATGTGAACTTTCCCGAGGAGTTGGTAATTGACATCATTTTGCACTCCTTACCTCCGTGTTATGACCAATTCAGAATGACCTACCACATGAACAGGGAGGAGGTCACACTCAGCAAGCTTCAGGGACTCTTGAAGACCGCCGAAAGTGGTCTTAAAGGTAAGTCAGTTGTTTCTACTCCTACTCCTACAACAACCCCTGTTTTAGCTATAGGGCAGGGCAAAGGAAAAAAGAGGAAGACCCCTTCGAAGGGTACCAAGAGAAAGTCTCTTGAAGGCTCCTCATCTGGAACCAAAGGTGGTTCTGTCACTCCTTCTGCCATCCCTAAGGATGTTGAATGCTACTACTGCCATAATAAGGGGCACTGGAAGCGAAACTGCCCTAAATACTTGCAGGATCTCAAGGATGGGAAAGTGAAACCCACGCATGCAGGTACTTACACAATATTGTCTAATAACTCACCATATTCTAACTCTTGGGTGCTTGATACAGGATGTGGTATTCACATATGTTCTGATTTGCAGGGCCTAAGAAGAAGTGAGAATGTGGAGCACGGGAAGATAAACCTAATTATGGGAAATAGGAAGGCTTCACCTGTTTCCAAGATTGGAGTTTATACTTTGTTGCTAAGTAGTGGGTTAAAGTTAGATTTGAATAAATGTGTGTACTCGTCTGAAATGGCGAGAAATATTATTTCTTTTCATGGTTTGTACAAACAAGGTTTTACCTTTTCGTTTGATAATGAATGTGGTGTTATTAATGCTTTCTTTAATAATGTTCTTTATTTTAAAGCATTGCCTTGTGATGGTGTGTATGAAACTGTGTCGGTTGTAGACAGCCTAGGAAATAATGTGTTATGTATTGATTCGTCTACTAGCTTGGATAAGGCATCATTGTGGCATTGTCGTCTTGGACATGTAAACAAGAAACGCATAGGCCAACTCCAAAAGGATGGAGTCTTGGAGTTATTTTGTCACACCCCCGAACCAGACGGCGGAAACGTCCGAGGGCTATTGTGACTTAATTGAATACCATCACAATGATTATACATGAATCATAACATCATTCATCACCATGCATTGTAATATTACAACTGATATTGTTTACATTCATTGTTTTAAACATTACATTTCCATAACTTAAACTGTTCGATACTAATTTAAACAAGACACCGTGACATCACTGGATACATATTCTTCAATTTACCTGTTACCTGAGAATACAAGTATTTTGGAAAAACGTCAACATATGAAATGTTGGTGAGTTCATAAGTCATGTTTGAAAAATAATGATTTTTGTGTAGTTTGAAAACCCAGAAAATCCGATATTTTCTGAAACGAATATTGTATATAAGAAAAAGAGTGGAGATCCGTAGTA
The DNA here is from genome assembly GCF_051521515.1 of Lactuca serriola. Classification (NCBI taxonomy): domain Eukaryota; kingdom Viridiplantae; phylum Streptophyta; class Magnoliopsida; order Asterales; family Asteraceae; genus Lactuca; species Lactuca serriola. The sequence continues at coordinate 204,271,978 of NC_136410.1, forward strand.
TGCTTGTCGATTTTTGTAAACGTGTATAATTGTTAAACCTTGTATACATCACTTAGGTAAAAGTGTTGAACTTCCCGGGAAGACCCGATGTTTTCCTCATACATAAAATTTCGTGTCTTGTTTATTGTTATATCGATACGATGATTGTTTCTGATAATTCCAGGTGACATTGGATTAATTATGGGTTGTGAGTCGTTATAATCACGCATTAATGAAGATGACTAGTTTATAACTACCAGATACAAAAGATCCCTTAGGCTTCGTCCATACTACTCACTTAATCCAACCACCCTGACTTCTCATAGCCCCACAACCGAGGAGAAAGGAAGGTACGAAGCCCCCATTATTTCCATAAGTTGTTCAAGGCTATCGGGAATGCGAAAGGCACTTGGCCCGACTCACATTTGACTTCTCGACTTTGCTAGCAGTACCAATGGGCCCTTGGGGCCCAACAGCACAATAAAGCTATTGAAAGTCCTTTTACATGGAATTAGGTCATAGAAGGCCCAATAACATGTAAGCGTGTTCCCTTCGGGCCTAAAGATCATGTTACTGGGCTAGCTAGGCCCAACAAGCACGATTTGAAACTTTCAAGCCCAAAGATTGTATATTGACTTCTCGTAAATTTCGCGTGTTTATTGAAGTACTATTGTTTATTGATTTTTGATTCGTTATTGATTCGAAACCGAATCAATTCATTTGGTAACGATATTGGTGTTGAAAGTGAATTTGTTATTACGTTTCATCGGTAGCCGTGGTGCTCGTATTTTATCTTAAGGGATATAATGTTTAAAAATAAGAGTTTACCTTTTTATGACCCTTTTTGGATAAAATTTACACTTTTAACCCTTTATATAAAAGAATTTCCATTTTTGTCCTTAAACCATTTTTCTTGACACTTTAGTATCAAAACTTATTGAAAAGACATTTTCAGCCCAGATTTACTTGTTAAATAGCTTAAGTCCTTCAAAAATGAAATTTTCTCGGTTGGAACCCTCATTTTCTCAACTTTACAATTTTGGCCCAAAATTGAAATTTTTTGCATTTTTGATCCCTTTTGACTTTGAAAAACATTTTTGACCCTTGAAATAGTTCTATTACACTTGTAATCCCCTGTTTTACAGAAACTTGCATTTTCAGCCCCTCAATTTCAAAAATATCGCAATTTGGGGCTTATTGGGCCGAAAAGCCCAATTTAGCCCATTATGTTCAAAATTTACATTTTAAGCCCCTCAGAAGTGTTGATATTCAGAAAATTTATATTAGAAACTATTTGGACTCTTTTCAACCTCCAGAAATTATCATTTGACGTTTTGGGCCCTTAGTTTTGTATTTTTGACAATTTGAGCCCAAAAATGGGTTTTAAGTCCAAAAATGTTCATTCTAACCAAACAAACTATTTTTCTAGACTTGATTAGTGTAAAATGGTATAAGTTATGTTTAGTTCATCCCTCATATTGTAGATCTCGGTTTTTAGGTTCTTTTTGGCTAACATATTCATCACAAAACACATAAGATCATACATACAAGCATAAAAATCACACAAGGCATACATTTACTCATAGATCTACACATTTGCTTGTATTCTCCCCCACAAAAACTCATAAAAACCGAAAAAGAGGGGGTATGAAGCTCACCTTGGGTGTGGTTTCGGTTTTGGAAGGAAAAATGAGAAAAATTCGGCCCTAGCAACCTTCCTTGGAAGATCTCGAACTTGGATGCTTCTAAGGTGCTAAATCATAAGTTTGAATGGATTAAGAGATGATTCTTGAATGGAATGAAATAACTAGCTTATGGTTCTAACATTAACTTACCTTAGATGATGTGTTTGTGGGAAAAACCTCCTTGAAATCTTCCTAATTTTCGAACACTTGGAGAGGAGTGGAGAGAGTTTCTTTTGAGAGAGTTTGAGTGAAGTGTGTGTGTGTGTGTTTGGGTTTGGCCGAGAATCAAGAAGAAATGAGAGAAGAGAGATGTGTGAAAGGATGGTGCATGGAAGTATGAGTCCTCTTGCATGGAAGCCCCTTGAATAATTATGAGGTGGCACACACAAAGTCAACTCTTCCTTCCTTTGGGCTTGGGCCGAGAATGGAGAGGGAAAGACGAGATTTTTGGGCTTTTTGCCCTTAAGCCCATATTATAATTAATCTAGATGATGCTTGACTCAAATAAATCAAAGTATAATTTTTATGACCTATTAGGGCTAAGTTAGGTAAATTATGCCCCAAAATGGTTCATGTAATTAATTTATTTCACTTTAGGCCCAATATGGCCCAAAATATTGAAATACATGGAAGTGGGTCCAACTAGAGCCCATTTAAGAGTTCTAAGCCCAAGATGGTCAAATTGGAAGCTTATTGGTCCATTGGGCCCAATAAGGAATTCCTAGTCCAAAATGGACTTAAACAAGAACTCCTAGGGTTTCCAATTGCTTATTGACTACTTGAAATGCTTGCATGGGGTGTTTGTTTGAAATTTTATTGTCATAGAGTATGCATCATACATGCTCTTATGTCTTTGATTCATAATTTGGCTTAAGTGTTGTAGCTACAAGGCACAAAAATTTCTAGTTGTGACACATTTGACCTAAAGTCGGATGATAGTTGTGAATCTTGTTTGCTTGTAAAAATGACAAAATCACCCTTCACTGGTACTTGTGTGAGGGGTGAGGGTTTGTTGGATATTATACATACTGATGTATGCGGACCATTTAAAACCGCCACAAGGGATGCTAACCGCTATTACGTGACTTTTACTGATGATTACAATAGGTATGGTTATGTCTACTTAATCAAGCATAAGTCAGAGACCTTTGAAAAGTTTAAAGAGTTTAAACAGGAAGTAGAGAACCAATTGGGTAGGAACATTAATATGCTACGATCCAATCAAGGTGGTGAGTATCTTAGTACAGAGTTCCTTGACTATCTTAAGGAATGTGGGATTGTCTCACAATTGACACCTCCCAGGACACCACGGCTGAATGGTGTAGCTGAGAGGCGTAATCAGACCTTGTTGGACATGGTTCGTTCCATGATGAGTCAAGTTTCGTTACCAATCTCTTTTTGGGAGAATGCCTTAGAAACTTCCGCCCATATCCTTAATCTAGTCCCTACAAAAAAGGTTACCAAAACACCTCATGAGATGTGGACTGGGAAAGTCCCCAATCTAGATCACGTCAAAATTTAGGGTTGCGAGGCTTTCATGAGACACGAGAATCAGGATAAGCTCGAACCTCAAAGTGAGAGGTGTATTTTCATCGGCTACCCACGAACTTCTTTTGGTTACCTCTTCTACAGACCCAGTGAGAATGTGGTCTTTGTGGCAAGAAGAGGAGTCTTGAGAGAGAGAGACAGAGAGAGAGAGAAAGGGAGAGAGAGAATTTATAAGCCAAGGAAACAGTGGGAGGCAAATTGATCTTGAAGAAATTCAAGAGTCAAGTGGTGAAGGAACCTCAGACACTAGCAATCAACCTAAGTAGGACATTCCTGTTGAACCAGCTGACGAGTCTGTGCCTCCAAGGCGCTCCACAAGGACGAGGAACACGCCTGATTTCTATTATGGATTCCATATTACTATGGAAGGTGATACGTTTATCAGTGATAGTACACTGGTAAATTTGGATGAACCTAGCAGTTTTAAGGAAGCCATGGCAGGCCTAGAGTCTGCTAAATGGAAGTACTCCATGGACAGCGAGATACAGTCCATGTATGACAATCAAGTTTGGAACTTGGTTGACAATGTACCAGCCCGTAAGACAGTCGGGTGCAAATGGATCTTCAAGAAGAAGACCGACATGGATGGAAAGGTGCACACTTACAAAGCTCGACTGGTTGCAAAAGGTTTTACTCAAACTCAAGGTATTGATTATGATGAAACCTTCTCACCAGTAGCAAAGATTAAGTCCATTAGGATTATGCTAGCCATTGCTGCATTTCATGATTATGAAATATGGCAAATGGATGTCAAAACCACTTTCCTTAATGGGAAGCTGGATGAGGATGTTTACATGGTTCAGCCAGAGGGTTTTGTCAATCCAGAATATCCTAATAGGGTGTGCAAGCTTGATAGATCTATTTATGGATTGAAACAAGCATCTCACAGCTGGAATCTTTGTTTTGATGAAAAGGTCAAAGAGTTTGGCTTCTCGAGAAGCGAAGATGAGTCCTGCGTGTATGTCAGAGCTAGTGGGAGTATAGTCAGTTTTTTGGTACTGTATGTGGATGACATACTACTCATAGGAAATGACGTCCCAACTTTGTAGGAAGTGAAGTCTTGGCTTGGGAAGTGCTTTTCTATGAAGGACCTTGGGGAGGCTGCCTATATCCTAGGGATAAGGATATTAAGAGAGAGGAGTAAAAGACTAATTGGACTTAGTCAGAGTACTTACTTGGACAAAGTGTTGAAAAGGTTCAACATGCAGAATTCCAAGAAAGGAGATTTACCGATCCAAATCAATGCCAAACTGAGTAAGACACAGAGTCCGAATACAGAGGAAGAGATAGTTGAGATGAGTCAAATACAGTATGCTTCCATTGTTGGATCAATCATGTATGTTATGACATGTACCCGCCCTGATGTGGCTTTTGCTTTGAGCATGGTTAACAGATATCAGGGGAATCCTGGCAAGGCTCATTGGACTGCGGTAAAGAACATTCTCAAGTACCTACGAAGGACTAAGGATTGGATCCTTACCCTTGGTGGGAGTGATGACTTGAGGGTAATGGGGTATAATGATGCTAGCTTTCAGACTGACAGGGATAACTTCCGCTCTCAGTCGGGCTGGGTCTTTACCCTAAATGGAGGGGCAATCACTTGGAAGAGTTCCAAACAGGAGACGGTAGCTGATTCAAATTGTGAATCAGAGTACATAGCAGCAAGTGAAGCGGCAAAGGAGGCAATATGGCTGAAGAACTTCATCAGAGATATTGGAGTAGTACCAGCCATTAGGGAGCCTATGGAGATTTTCTATGACAGCAATAGTGCGGTTGCCTTAGCTAAGGAACCAAGAAATCATGGAAGATCTCGACACGTTGACAGAAAATATCACTTCATAAGACACAAGATAGAAGAAGGACTCCTCGTGGCAAAGAGGGTATCGTCAGATGAAAACCCTGCAGATCCCCTTACAAAGGGTCCGACGAGGGTTAAACATTTGCAGCATGCGAGGCGCATCGGGCTGAGGGACGATATTAGTTTTACAGATTAGATAATTATTTATGAAACTTGTAAAATGTACTCAACGTTTGATGATAAATAAAAGTTGTGATTTATTTATGAGTAAGGTGTTGCTATCATTGTCAATTATTTACTATTGTTTCAGTTTGCATGTTTTGACTTCCAGAATAATAAATTTATTCAAACTTTCCACAGTCAGTCATACAACGAAAGTAGGTATGAATCAATATTGTCATGAATTGGGATTGTAGATGGCTAAAGGTGTTTAGACATGGCAATGGTTGCTACAACATTCATGAGTGCTCATAAGTTATGAGTATTGGAATAAACCCATGCTCACTTGTATCAATTCATGGAATTTATCTCGAGTGACCGTGAGACGGTAATATCATATAAGTCTTCAAACCTAGAGATATGATTTGTTGTTGCCTATGAGTTGGTTGTGCATTAATTGCACGAAAACGCATCAGTAACTTGATGTTATAAAACGTGCCTTTGTGTATAATTCAACAAGTAGTAGAACAAGCATATGAGTCGAAGTTTATCTGTCCCTTCTAGAAATAGAAGCGATATATGGGCCCCTCGATGATTTTGTTTTGACCCATGTACCGGGCCTGATCAGAACTGAATTGATGTGTTCGATTAAGTTCTTTGTCAAACAAATCAGAAATCGGGAAACAAACTGTTGGATAATAAGTAAGACATTGTTCCATGTATTTGTCCGACTGATATCATGAGAGCAGAGGATTATATGATCACTTATCTAAAATGGCTCTTCATAGTTCAACAGAGTTTTCGAGAGCTACGATTGTCGGTTGGTTCCTAAAGTAATATAAGTAAATACAATTATCAGACTTATCCAAATGGGAGTATGTTGGATAAGGTGTCTAAGTCCATAACTTATTTGGTATATACTTGACCCGACCCGGCATGGTCCATTTGGGTTGCACTTCTCCCGAACTATTTATATGGATAATATTTATGAGAATAGTATGTTTATGATTTATTAATATATTATAAGTTATAATATATTAATATGAAATCATATTATTTAATTAGTATTGATCTTAAATTAATTATGAATTAATTTAGTGATAAAAAAGGTGACTAATTAAACATGGGCTATTATATTTATATAGTGTGGGCTAACACTCATTATGGAAATGGGCTAAGCTTAAATGGGAGTCCATGGATGATCCATGGAGCTTTTAACCCATGGATCCTTGGAAGAGGAAAAGACATGGGTTATTAGGGTTTACTCTAATCATCTACACTATATAAAGAGTCTTGTGATGCTTGAAATGACTAAGTGTGTGTGCATAAGAGTGGCCGATTTCTAGAAGCTAGACATACTCTCTCATAAAGCTTTTCCAAGTTTGTGGTGTTTTGTGATTTCCATTTGAGGCATTCACATTATTGGTGCTTGGCTCTCAAACTCCAAAGGAATCAACTCACTATCAAAGGTATGTAATTCTTCTTGTTTGTTATGTTTAAAAGTACCCCATACCATGCTAGATAGGTTATGAACCTTGGAAAAAATTATTTTTTCATGTATTATAGTCAAACATAGATCCAAGGTTTCTAGGGTTGCATGAACACCTTAGGAGTGTTAGTTTGCTCAAAACCCAACAGTTGGGATACGTACCTCCCACTGGCAGAGTTTTTGTACAATAACAGTTATCATGCCAGTATCGACCGGGCTCCATTCGAGATGTTATATGGACGTAGGTGCAGGACCCCGGTGTGTTGGGACGAGGTTGGGCATCGGGTCATGGGGAGCACCGAGGTCATGCTCAAGACCACCAAACTGATTCAGCATGTGCATGACCGGTTGTGAGTCACGCAGAGCCATCAGAAAAGTTATGCTGATCGGCGGCGTTCGGACCTCGAGTTTCAGGTAGGGGATTTTGTACTGCTAAAGGTGTCGCCCTGGAAAGGGATTATCAGGTTTCGGAAGAGGGGTGAGTTGGGGCCTCGGTTTATAGGCCCGTTCAGGATCATGGCCTGAGTGGGCAAGGTGGCATATCGTTTAGAGCATCCAGAGGAGCTTAGTCAAATTCATAACACCTTCCATGTGTCTCAGATTCGGAAGTGTGTTGCTGACGAGTCCGCAGTTGTTTCCTTGGATGACACTCAGGTGGATGGGAGCCTGAATTATGTTGAGAAGCCGGTCGTAATCTTAGATAGGAAGACGAAGGGTCTTCACAACAAAAAAGTGAAGTTGGTAAAGGTATAATGGCAGCACCGGAAGGGCTCCGAATGGACTTGGGAGCCGGAGGAGGAGATGCGGGAGCATTATCCCGATCTGTTTACAGCTACGGACTTCGAGGATGAAGTTTATTTCAAGTGGTGGAGAGTTGTAACACCCTAAACCTGGTACGTCTTGAAACCCTCAAGAATTTATGTTTTAGAAATATTGGTCCCTTTCGTACGCTGGGCGTACCTATGAGTACGCTTAGCGTACTCTACATGAATGATCGCGGAGGAGCCTCATCTACGTTGGGCGTACGTGAGCGTACGCCGGGTGTATGCATCTGAGAGTCAAAATCCTAAATCCGGACTTGCCCCTTATTTAAACGTCTCTTAGCCTCTTGGACCAAACCCTGTCAATCTCTTTAGCCCCATTTCGTCTTCCTACAGCTGAGTTAGTGTATGAGTGAGATTTGGAGCCTAAGAAGAAGGTTTTGGTGGCTATTTTGGAGTTCTTTCAAGAAGGAGAGTTGTTAAGCAAGCTTGGATCAGTTTGGTGCTTCAAGAATCTGCGTTGGAGTCATCTTGCAAGGCTTCTGGAGGTAAAAAGCTTGCACCTTTCCATTTAAATCTTTAGATCTAGCTAGGGTTTTCTAGTTTTGTCCCTTTGTTGGATTTTTGGACCTCTTTTGGCGATTTAAGCAACTCCATAAGAGGAAAATGGCAAATCTGAGGTCCCTTGGTCGTTTTGAAGCATAAAAATGGAGCCTTGGTGGAAGTATTGATCTCATGCATGGGTTAATGACCTTGGAAAGGTCTTAATGAAGGGTTTGGGTGTATGTGAGGCATGCAAAGGCATAAAGTTGGCAACTTTATGCCTTAGGACGTAATAAACAACTCATATCTGGCTTTTAGACGTTGTTAGGTCACAATTTTGTGGTTTGAGTTAGGCATTCATCTTATATAGGTCTTGGTAGGGTCTTGGGGTTTGCTATGTTGGTTGTAGTATGTTAGCGAGTGTGTGCGGCCATACATGTGTGTGCGGCTGCACACTCTGTGTGCGGCCATACACACGTGTATGGCTGTACACACGTGTGCGGCTGTACACACGTGTACGGCTGGTAGTCCTATAAATAGAGTGTGTCTGTGTTAGTTGTATAGAGACGTCAGGGACGTATGTGTGTGTTTTCCCAAGGTGTATCTGACATTTATTCGTAATAGATGTGTGCATGCTTGGATTAATTCTTCTTCTACTCCTTCTACACTCTGTTTGATTGTTTGCGTTAATTGATCACTGATTTGGATCTATAGTTTTTGGGACTAACAATTGGTATCAGAGCCAATTCAATATCAATTTGAAGCATTTTAGAGTTCGCGGTTGGAGTTTGAAGGTGTGCGGTTGGAGCTTTGAAGGTGTGCGGTTGGAGTTTGAAGGTGTGCGATTGGTGTGTGCGGTTGAGTGTGTGGTTGGAGTGTGCGGTTGAGTGTGCGGTTGGAGTGTACGGATTGAGTGTGCGGTTGGAGTGTGCGGTTGAGTGTGCGGCTGGTGTGTGCGGTTGGGACACAGGCTTGTAATGACCTGGGTCCCCAAATCTAAATAATCTCGCTCATTGTGCATGAACAGCTGCGGAGGAATGTCGTCAAACCTTGGTACGTTGACAGCGGTTGTTCCAGGCACATTGACAGGAGACATCTCCCAACTGCACGTCATTCAGAATTTTAACGGGGGCTATGTTTCCTTCATGGGAGGAGATGGAGGGAAGATCACTCAAAAAGGAATAGTTGTAAATGGAGTGCTGAGTTTTGAGAACGTCATCTACGCTCCTGAGTTAAAGTATAGCTTGTTGAGTGTCTCACATATCAGCTTATAGAATAAGGATAATGATATAAGGTTAAGCAGTGAAGACCTCGATGCAATAGTGTTTACAGAGTGTTCCATCGAGTTGTACCTGACGTTTTTCTGATATAAACGTGTGCAAGCTCGATTTCTTTTCATCTTCTTATTCTATTGCGATTGTTTGTTGCTAGATCATTGACATAAGGAGTTAGTGGTGGTCTCAAAGTGACGTCTCCAACTTTTGATCAGATAGCAGACACCTTTCAACCGATATGGATACAACTTCAAGGATTCCTCCCCTTAATTCTGTTATTCCTACATTTGTGCCATCCACAAGTGATTCGACACCGACACAAATCTCCCTGCCTTCTGTAAAAAGAAGTCGACTCGATCCGAGGCATGGAGTGTTTATTCAAGATCAAGAACCATCAGTCCACCCTCCATAGCTGCTACACCAACTTAATCGACCCTAAAAGGACCAAGTAATGTTAGATCCTTGTTTGAAGTCGGGAGTTCTTCTGCTCCTAGGGGTTCTCTTCCTCCACAACCTGCGCATAATGTTGCCTCTTTGAGGCTTGCCAGGTTTCTTGGTTAACAAGATTCCGATCCTTTACCTCGTGGCAAATGAATATCAATAGGTGAAGGAAGTTCAGGGGGAGCAGGCCCATCTATCTCAAAGCTCAAGGAGGAGATCACTACTCTTAAACAGAAGATCATCGAGAAAGACGTTCTGATCGGAAACCTCGATATTCGAGTTTCCGAGCTTGAAGAAGAAAACTTTCAGAAGTCTAAACAGATCTCCGATCTCCAGCTTAATCTTGGTGCCCTATCAGTAGACTACTCTGATTTGAAGAACAAACTTATTGTAGAATTTGGTGACAAGTTCAAGACCACAGTCAAAGAGCCTTGCGCCACTGCAGTGATCAAGTTTCAAGATAGCGATTGCGCTATTCGTCTTGTTTGATGCTAAGGATTTTCTGCAATTCAGGAAGCGATACATACACACCTTGGTGAGGATGATTAGAAAGACTGAGTCTATGCTAGCCACAAACCAAGGGGGAGACTGTTAGGTCAAAATTTGTTGGTTTGGGCTAGGCATCTATCAGTATAAGTCTGACGTGCTTCTGATCGAAGAAGACCTGAGTCCATGCTAGCTCAAACCAAGGGGGAGATTGTTAGGTCACAATTTTGTGGTTTGAGCTAGGCATTCATCTTGTATAGGTCTTGGTAGGGTCTTGGGGTTTGCTATGTTGGTTGTAATATGTTAGCGAGTGTGTGTGGCCATACACACGTGTGCGGCTGCACACTCTATGTGTGGACATACATGTGTGTGCGGCTGCACACTCTGTGTGCGGCCATACACACGTGTACGGCGGTACACACGTGTGCAGCTGTACACATGTGTACGGCTGTACACACGTGTGCGGCCGTACACACGTGTGCGGCTAGTGGTCCTATAAATAGAGTGTGTTTGTGTCAGTTGTATAGAGACGTCAGTGACGTATGTGTGTGTTTTCCCAAGGTGTACCTGACACTTATTCGTAATAGATGTGTGCATGCTTGGATTAATTCTTCTTCTACTCCTTCTACACTCTGTTTGATTGTTTGCCTTAATTGATCACTTATTTGGATCTATAGTTTTTGGGACTTACAGACGTAAAAGAATCGGGTATTAATCACTTAGTGGAGAAAGTGCTTGATTTGGAAGAACGATGGGCATACTCAATATACATTGCATGTAGTTCTTAAGACCCCAGTATGCTGCACGTACCAGAATGGTACGCCGAGCGTACGCGCTATAGATTGGGCCGGATCTGTTTTGGACCTTTGAGCTTTTGGGCTTCATTTTGGTTATTGGATTGGTTGCATTCTGTGAATTATGGGATTTTTCATCTGTTATGGGCCATTTATACTTTTGTTGGGCCTTATATGGCCAAGAGGCCCATTAATAATTTTTGGACTTGGATTTTGGGCCCATTAGCAAGGGAAGGATAATTGGGCCTCATGGATGGGTTTGGAGTTGGGTTTTTCCTTTGACTAATCCAAGGTCCTAACATTGATTATTATTATTATTCAGCACAGGGAGATTCGGACTGTTAGGAGAGCAACTTTTGTATTCAGCCGACAGAGGTGAGTCTCCTCACCATACCAATGGGTCGAAGGCACCAAGGCTGACCCATTAATTATTATGTATATGCTACTTGGACTAGTTGATATGTAATGTGCTAGTTGTTTCTGTGTATTGTAACTGGAAGACCTCGGGAGGTTCCCTGGGCACTTAGTATAAGACCTTGGAGGGTTTCCTTGGCATCCTAGGTTAAAGATCTCGGGGGGTTCCCAAGGCACTTAGGTATAAGACCTTGGAGGGTATCCTTGGCATCCTACATCAAAGATCCCGGTGGGTTCCCGAGGCATTGGGCTAAGACCATGTGGGGGTTCCCATGACACCCAGAGTAAGACCATGGAGGGTTTCCAGGGCTTCCTTATGTGATGATTGCATGACTTATGTGTTCTGTATAGCTGTTAGCTAGCATGATATGTTGTACATGTTTGTGTGTGGGTGTGCTCTGGGGAACTCACTAAGCTTTCAAGCTTACCGTTTGTGTATTTGTTTAATGTACATCTGAGCCTAAGGGCAAGGGCAAGGCGTGATGGCGCGGTGTGCACTCTATCTCTCTTTTTCACTAATATGTTTTGGGACACTGATGATTTAAACAAAGTTGTATTGAATATGGACTTGAAAACAATTATGTTGGAATTTCATGGTTTATGCAAGCATGCTTATTAATTAAAAATGAAAATTTTCTTTGTAAAATTTGGGTCATTACAGTACTTTGTAACATGAGTAGAGTATGTGTATTGCGTAAATTTATTGTGTTGTTATTCTCTATGTGAGTCGTTATAACCATACTAATATGACGGAGTGTCTGTCTTGATGTTCTTCTGGCGTCGGTTTCTGAGAAGACATTTGTCACCCTAGATTGGCCTGTCTAGCTGTAGTGAGCAACTTAAGTGTGGGGTGTCAACCCCGTATAGATCTATACACAAATTCTCGCTCTCCCTCTAGGAGACTCTGGTTATAACTACATGACTTTCTATGTACACTAAGTAGGTACGAGTGAAGGAGTGTCTCACAAGAGCCTTAACAAAATTATGCAAATAGTGTGTTTCATTATTTAACGTTAAAATAATGTTACGAGTGTATATTTTTTACTATAACTCATAGATAACAAAAATATAATAATTTTTATCGAGAGTGTCGGAATAGCTCGTTATTTCACTGTTGTTATCAAAACAGTCTATTGTTAAAGATATTTTCACAATAGGCCAGATTTACATAAAATTGACATTGAGGCCCAATTAATATAAAGTTTGTCATATAAGGCCCAAATTAAATAGATTTGTCCATTAAGGCTCAAATTTTACCCAAATTGTTATAAGTGACCCATTTTATCAATGATGACCTTAAATGGCCCAATATTAACCAAAAAGTCAATAATGTCCCATTATTACCATGAATGTCGAAAATGGCCCAATAATGTCAAAGTTGTCAAAATTGGCCCATTTTTACTAAAATTCTCATTTGAGGCCCAGTTTTGCAAAAATGTTCAAAAATGACCCATGTTTGCTAAATAATCCATTTTCGCCCCTTTTGAAATAAAAATGTCATATTTGGCCCAATTTATTAAATAATTCATTTTCGGCCCATTTTAAACAAAAGTCCCAAATATGACCCAAGTTTATTATGAAGCCCATTTTCGGCCCGTTTTAATTAGAAATGTCATAAATGGTCTATTTTTTACCAAAAATATCAATTTTAACCCATAAATACCGAAAATGACATAAAAAGCCCAATTTTTTTTTTATCAAAAATGACTATTTTAGCCCATAAATACCGAAAATGACATAAAAGGACCATTTTTATAAAAAATGACCATTTTAGTCCATTTTCATCCTATTGACAAACATGGTCCCTCTTTATATTTCCTTTAGTTTCATGGTAAATTCTCAAACATGTTTAACATATTCAAGCATCTTAAGAAGTTACATAAGGTAACTTATTTCCCAAAAACTTCAAACTTGGAGGAAATCTCGAGTTCATGGGTATTTATCAAGATTTTATAACATTTCACACACCATAACATGAAAACATACACATGTAAGCATAGATACAAAGATTTTACTCAAAACCAAGCTTGTACTCCCCCCTAAAGATAGAAAATCATGAAAACAAAGAGATATGAAGATAACCTTAGGGGCTCTTTCGGTTTGAAGAGGGAGAAAGAGTAAGTTTTCGGCCTAGATAGCTTCCTTGAGGAGAGTTTCAAAGTTGAGATGGTTCTAAGAAGCATTAACATGAAATGAAATTGTATGAGGAAGAATTTTTAGTGTAACTTAGAATGAAAAAAATTTAATCTATTCAAAACTTACCAAGTTTGTGAAAGCTTGAAAGAACCTCTTTAATGTACACATATAACCCATGAAGATTATGTAACATCCGGATTTCCAGGTGCCATATTTAAATTGATTATTTTGAGTTATGAGGAGGGACTCGACGAGTTGGCGCCTAGACTCGTCGAGTAGGATCGTGATTTGTTGACTGGATTAATGAACGGACTCGACGAGTCCGCGTTGTGGGTGGAAACCCTAAATTCTCGGGCCTGTGCCCTATTTAAGGGACCTTATGGCCCTCATTTGCGGCTACCAGTCCAGAGAGACAAAACCCCTAGTGAGCTTGAGTGTGTGGTGTGAGAAGAAGGGCTATTTTGATCCTTGTTGGTGTGGTTTTTGCAAAGAAGAAGGAGATTCCAGCAAAAGAAGGCCAAGGGGGTTGCTATTATGTGGTTTCAAGCAAGGAAATTCCATCTTTGAGATATTAAATCGATCCTACTTCTATTTTGGTGTAGAACCTTTGAATCTAGGGTTTTCTCTACCCTTTATTGGATTAGATATGATGCTTATGATGTCCCTTTGAGTGTTAAACTCTGGATCTAGACCTTGAGAGGTCCAGAGATCCCCAACCTCTCTACTTTATGCTATTCCTTTGGAGATATGAACCTAGGTTGCCATTCTAGAGGTTATTTCACTAAAAGGAGTCTTATATGCGTTGCATGAGTGTAAAGGTCGAACCTTTACGTGATTATTGAGTATGCTAAGGTCAGATTTATAGGTTAGAGAAACAGATATGACCTTAGAAGGTCATTAGAGTGTTGCCATGGAAGGGACTCACGAGTCCATAAGGGGACTCAACAAGTCGAGTTGGGTTGCCCCGCGATACGTGACCAGTGGTAACCCGTCGAGTGAAAGGTTAACTCGATGAGTCGAGTGAGGATTCATAAGGATTATAAGGACACGCATGGACTCGCCGAGTCATACGAGTGCACTCGACGAGTCTGGTCAAAGTTTGACCATTGATTGCAGTTGACTTTCATTGACTTTTAGGGTTTGGTCAACATTTGGACTTTTGGACCATTAGAAGGGTAAAATGGTCTTTTAGCCTTATGAGAGAGAGAATTGGAAGGGACTAGTCTAGCCTGGAGAGCCATTATTGATTTGAGATGATTGCTTATGTGTTTAGGCGGGGCTAGGACATTGTTACGAGGTTTAGGGATACCGAGCACATGAGTTACTAGACAACATACGAGGTGAGTCTTCTCACTATACGTTACCTAGAGTGGTAATTATGTGTGACCGGAAGGTCTTATGTGCTATGAAGAGTATGTGATATATGTTGACAGATGACATGTGATATGTATGTGTTATGTTATGTTATGAGCAATATGTTATGGACCGGAAGGTCATCATGTTATGGACCGGAAGGTCAACAACGTATGGGCCGGGAGGTCAAAAGGGTATGGACCGGAAGGTCATTACGTGTAGGACCGGAAGGTCTACCAGGGTTGGGACGAAAGTCCTCTGAGACACATGGACCGGAAGGTCCAATAGAACTATGGCCTTGAGTGGCGTATGTGTTGTATGTGGTATTTTGGGGAACTCACTAAGAATTTATGCTTATAGTGTTATGTGTTATGTGTTTCAGGTACTAGCGAGGACCGTGGGAAAGCGCCGGCATGATCCGTACACACTGGCAGAGGATTTTATCTTATGATCTTAGGATATGTTTTATCATGATGACAATTTTTGAACATGAGATTTGTGAATATTAAATGAGTTTTATGTTGTTTGAAAAATGAAAAATTGTTTTAATTTTTACGTTGTTACAGATTGAAGGGAAGAATGAGAGGATTTCTTTGAGTTTGAGAGGGAGAGATGAGAGAATTTTGTGTTTGAAATGAAAAGTGGACGGGGGATAATGATGGTGGTTCGGCCGAGATAAAGAGGAGGGCGGGGTGGGGGTGGCGGGGGGGGGGGGGGGGGGCGGAAGAGAAAAGATTTTGCATGAAGGTTAATACTTCTTTGGATGGAAGTATGGGGTGTAATTGCATGGATACATGCCATGCAAAAGTGAGGTGTCACTCTTAAAATTAAAGCCATCTTTTCTCCTTTATTATTATTATTATTATTATTATTATTATTATTATTATTATTAGAGGGCCGATCGGATTTAGGGAAGAAAGAAAGAAAGAAATTTTTGGGCTTGGGGTGGAAGGGTGATCGAGAACTCATTGGCCCAATAAGGGTTTTTGGCCCATGAAGGCCCATTTACGGGTTTGTGGCCCAATGAGGCTAAATGGCAAGGATTTTCGGCCCCAAGAAGCTCGAGATAACTCTTCATGGCCCAATAAGGGTCTTATGGCCCAACACAATATTAAATAGAGATTTTTGGCCCAATTAAGGCCGAACAGTGGGTTTTCGGCCCAAAAGAACCAAGCTGAGAAGTAATCGACCTATTAGGGCCCAATAAGAAAGTTTTGGTCCATTTAGAGGTTTGGACCGAAAGGCTTGGGTTAAGGCCCAGAGTTGAGTGATCATTGCTCATTGAGTTATATTTTGGGTTTACATGAAGAATGTTTCGACTTGAAACAAATTATAGATGTATAAACTTATATAATATTGAAATTAACTTATATTGCACATAGAGTTACACAGTTACACCAAGGATGCTAGTTGTATATGGATAGAAATTTCTAGCCCTAAAATGATAGTTGTGACAATATACGTCTTAATGACTTAAGCACAACCTAATACAAGTAAAGACTAACATCTTGAAGCACTTTATTCTTGTTTGGTGGATACTTCTAGAGAAACTCTATTTTAAGTTTTTTGTCATCATTATCAACTTCCAACCTCTCGAGAGCGATCAATGTCTTCAAATGTTGTTTCTTTTCCTTTTATGCTTGTGTTAATCTTTCTATGTTTTGCAAAATGATCATTAGTGGGTTATTATTATTATTTTTTAAGTTTATTATATTTTTAAAGCTTCTGTTGTTTAGCATTTTTTTTAGAAAATGGTTTTGAATAAATCCAACATAACCAACCCGTAATTCATATTATTACTTATTTTAATGTATTTTAATAAATTTTATATATTTATTTAAAAATAAAAAGTTTAAAATAAAGATTAAGCCATACCCTCGTGGATAAATGAAGTCCCGAACGTAACACAAACTAAGGGAGTAATTGTTTGACATATTAAGACTTGTAATATATGAACTCCTAAGCGTTAAGAGCGTTTCGTTTGAAAAAAAAATATGTCTCTTCTTAGCCAGGTCAGATGTAAAAACCTTTTATGCTTGTGTTAATCTTTCTATGTTTTGGCACGGAGCTTTTGGAAGCGTTTGGGAGCTTCTAGCTTTTAGCTTTTGATAAAACGCTCTAATTTAAACAAAAAGCTTCGTTTGGCAATATGAGCGTTTAGCTTTTAGTTTTAACAAAATGCTCCGATTCTAAAAGCTACTTCATGTAGCGTTTAACAAAACGCCCATGAGCTTTTGAAATCAATTTCCATAATTACACTTAAAAAATATTTATATATTTATTTATTTATTTTTAATAAATTATCCTTTTATGTAGTTTTATATATTTCAAAAGCTTTCAGCTACTTTTGCCAAACATTCATATAACAAATAAAAGTTACAGCTTCCCGCTACCAGCTATCTACTACACGCTACCCGCTACCAGCTAACCGCTACCCGCTTCCAGCTAACAACTACTTTTGCCAAACACACCCAAATTACCTACACAATTTTAGACAACGATTAAAAGTATGACAGTAAAAGTAAATGACGTGTTTGAAGTTTAGTAATATTTAATTGACAAAATTGCAAAAATAGTCCCTGTGGTATGCAAATTTTGGGGTTTTAATCCAAACCTTGATTTTTTTGGTTCCATGATATTTTGGAGTGGTTTGTATGTGTTTTTGGTCCCTTGGCTTAACTCCCGTTAAATAGGATCTATTACGCCTCCTCATGTGCCTCATGCGTTAAACAGATCCTATTTAAAGGGAGTTAAGTCCAGGGACCAAAACACACATACAAATCGCTTCAAAATGACCATGGATCCAAAAAATTCATGGTTTGGACTAAAACCCCAAAAATTTACATACCACAGGGACCATTTTTGCAATTTTTCTATTTAATTAGTGAATCCTAATTAAATTGGTTTAATGTTAATCTTTAATTTGAGAAAAAAGTATTTTAATATAATCAAATCAAATTTTGATATCTAAATAAGTTTTTAAATATTAAAAGAATTTAAATTTAATTTGAATATAAATATGAATTTTATAGTTTAAAATTTAAATCGGATATATAGTTTTAAAATTTATAAAAGTATTTAGAAAAATATTCAACGTTTTGAACATAAACCAATTTTAACCTAAAGACGCCTCCTAGTCTACCGTTCACTTCTCTCAGCGTCCATCCTCCCGTTCTCTCTTCACCACTTCGATCGCCGGCCAGATACTGACGTCGATCGTCGCTCAGACTACGGACGTCGACCGCCGTTCGGGATGTCGACGGCAGCTGCGACAGTGGTACTCTTCCTCTGCGCTGAGCACTATCCGGACGGTACCCTTCTTCTACACCGGTCTGTTTCCCCGACGTCGACCGGAGAACTAATCTCCGCCGGCGAGCTTCATCTGAGAAGGTATTCTTCCACCTTTCTCGTTTTCTGATTATTATTATTATTATTATTATTATTATTATTATTATTATTATTATTATTATTATTTTCGTGTGTGTGTGAGTGTGTCGCGCGTGTGTGTTTTATATGCTGAAATCAGATAATCTGGTGCTGAACATGAAACTATTTTTCTGATTTTTTTATGCCGATGTTGTTATGATAATATTGTGAAGCTAAAATCTGCAATCTTGTGTATTATGAAGCTGAACTCCGAAATTTGAGTTTATTTTGTTGAAATCTAATATCGTGAAGCTAAAATTTGTGTTACGAAACTGAACCCTGTAATTTTTACTTAAAATGCTATATTAACTTGGTTTCATTTTTTACCATAGGCTGCTTGTTATTGATCTTGGTGTTTTTTTTTTTTTTTTTTTTTTTTTTTTTGTACAAGTGATGATGACAGTGTGGCGAGTATGGGCAAAAGAAGAACACATGAAAGAGTTGTGGGGGTTTCGGATTAATTTAATTAAACATGAGCAATGTGGTTTTTAAGGTCAATTCGCTGTTATTGGTTATTACAGTTACTTATAAAACCAATATGGCTACAAATGTTTGTAAGGTTCAACATTGTCATACAATCAGGCCTCAAGTCCAACCTTATCATTCTAGCATATACCGTCAAAGCTTCACCTTCTCTTCCATGTTTAGCAAGAGCATAATCACTGAAGCCCAAATGTGTGAATTCATCTTCGTAATTGATGTTAAGAAAAAAACTTTTATCAAGTACTCAAGGGAGACACAATTAGAGTAACCCCAAATTAGATTGTTTCTTACACACATGTAGTAATCTCATGCTTTTTTGATATGAGAATCAACAGTCTTCAAACTTCTAATTTTACTATCAGAGAAATTTTTTATAATTGTGGTTAGTGTTTGCTCGTTGGGATAGAGATCTCTTAGTCCAGACAAACGCAAGCTAATCACAATATGAAAATTTTCCTCGATGATGCAATCAAATGTTTTCAAGATGGTTCATTCTTATGTTATCAAATAATCAAAGTACGAGATTACTACATTTTTATGAGAAACAACCTAATTAAGGGTTATTCTAATTGTATCTCATTTGAGTACGCAATAAAAGATTTTCATAACATCAAGATTAGGAAGATAAATTCGTATAGTTGGCATTCACTGATCAATGCTTTTTGCTAAACATGGAAGAGGAGCTAAAGCTTTGGCAGTATTTGATAGAATAATAAGTTTGAACTTGAAGAACAATTATGTGACAATGTTTAATGTTATAAGCGCCTGTAGCCATGTTAACTTTATAAGCCAAGACATACAAGTTTTCATTATACCGACCATGGAGTTGGCCCCAAGTAATCAAACTTTGTTCATATTTAGTTGACTTAATCACAAGACCCGACTACTTGGTGGAAGCTAAGTTATTGATCCCAAGTTAGCGAGGAAGACTGTCGGTAAGGACTCATTAAATATAATTTTCGCTAGGAAGAGTTTCCTCAACAAAAAAAATTGAAATGAGGGTAGAAGGGCTAGAAACAATGGTGCTTTAGGAACCACAATCGGCCAAATTTGATAATAGACAGATACATATAAGTAGCTTCTTTGTTATCTCCTTTTATTTTCAACGTATTTGATTTAACCACTTGTAGCTGTGTTCCTGGCATTATTGTCAATAGCGATCATAGCGATAGCTATAGCGAATAGTGAGGCAAGGCGATGCAATGTTGCAATGGGGTTCAAAGTGACTGAATAGCGACATAGCGATATTTATTGGTTTTCTTCAAATTAGATATTTTTTTTTCTTTAAGATTTTGATTTGGAAATTATCATTCCAATAAATGCACATCCTCATAACCAGAAAGGTTTGATGGAAATGCTGAAGGTAGTGCTCAAACTTCAAAATTAAGGCTACCATGTATTAAAGAAGTTGAAGTTAATGGTATCACTGTGAAGATCAAATATTGTGTTGAAAGATTTGTCATCATTGCCCTTGGGTTGGACAGTGTATAGGCCTGGTAAGAAGTCCATTTGTTGGCCATGACAAACTATAACATATTGTAATTGTGCTTTTGATATGGTGTTTGTTTTGGACATTTATCCCCATGGTTTAGTTTTGTTTTGGATTTGACCCTTCATTTGAGGTGATAAACTATAATATTACAATTTTGCCTATCGTTTTGTTTTTGTTCTTAGTTTTTAAACTAAATTACTAATTTGTTCACATACGGGGTAAAATACTCGTTTTATATGGGGCAGGAACCAAAAATGTTATGAAACCCTCTGATAAATACTAGAAAATGCAAAAAGATTCCTTTTTGGGTGTAAATGAAAAGAACAGCTAAACAGTTGATTTTTTTTAGTTATGCAATTGTAAAAAGAACAGCTAAGCAGATTTGGGGACCATGGGGGCCGCGTCCCATTGTGAGGTCAAAGAGAAGAGCCCCTTGCTGTGGTCCTTATCGGCTATTTTTGGTTGTCAGGGTCTCTTTGGGCAGCTTTAAGGGTAACTTATCAGTCAGTTTGGTTAGCTCCAGAGTGATCTTGGGATGACTAGTCAGCTGTGTTTCCTATCAGTATGATGTTTACAAAACTCGTCATGCTCATGCATGCAAACTAACTTTGGTTTCCTAGTTTCTCCATTGTTGATACTATTGGATGCCAAAGTAGATTGAGTTTCAACTTTATTTGATGGATTGATTATATGCACATCATTTCATATGATTCCTTAGTGTAGATGTACCGTATGTTTTAGATGTGCAATTGAATTCTTTACCACAATAAATGTATACACTTTTTCTTACACGTTTTATATATTATTTTTGTTTTGCATGTTACTTAATATTGATTGTTGCAGATGCATTGACACTTTGGTGGTATTTGTTTTTTTGGTAAAAAAATCTTTTTGACCTTTTATGTCTATGGATGGAAAGATATATGACAAAATATTGATTGTTTTTTAGAGACAAGAATAAGTCTTTTTGATTTCTTTTTCCTAAAGACAAAAAAATAGCTTTTGATGTAACATTCCAAAAATTATGAGGTAAAAAATTCATTTTTAATTCAACCAGAAACACCAACCATCATTTTTCCAATTGTAAGGTCACACCTTATGATCTAATGAGCCAAACACTAGCGTCAGCGTCTACAACATCAGCGCCAATGTATAAAGCTTATTGCCCATGTATAAAGTTTATCAGCATATAGCGTAGTTATTTTATATAATCTTTTGTATATTAGGTAATGATATAAATAAGTATAGAATAGATCACAGATCCGATATTTTTATGATAAGATCGGTTCTTAGTATAGATTAGACGTAATCCCTTCAATCAAGGGACATGCTTGTATACATTAGTATATAATCAACAATAGGGTAAACCCTAATGTTGAGTTTGTCTTGATGACCGTCTTTGTGACAATCTGCCTTTTTGGTGAAGACAAAACCTTTTTTTGGTGAAAGACAATTCGGAGAACTCTCTGTGTTATTTACTTTATGTTCATTGTTTTCTCTTTAATTAGATTACTTTTGTTCTTTATACTTGAAGTGTATCCGATCGATACAAACCTTCAATTAGTATCATAGCAGGTTATTCATACACCCAAGTAATTATGTCAACCTCTTTAACTCCAAAATTAACTGTCTGCAACAAGATCCCTTCGTTTGATAAGCACAAGTTCTCTGCATGGAAATCAAAGGCCATGGAAGCTCTCGAGTTCATGGACTTCGATATGCTCGATGTCATCAATAAAGGTTCTATCGCCGCTATGCATAAATCATCCCATGATGATGCATTCGGTAGTAAGCTGAAAGGGAAATCTATTCCTGGATATAACAAGGAAGAGAAAAGGATGCTGGATTTCGATATAAAGGCGAGAACTGCTACTGGAAACTCACTCCTTTTTTCTGTCTATCATTTGGTTCAAAACTGCTCATCTGCTCAATAGATTATGATCACTTTATCATGTGCTTTTGAAAAGGAAAAGTCCTCAAACGATGAAGGTAAGTGTCATGAATCAAATTGTTGAATCTCATGCTGACACTGCACATGATAGTATTGGGATCCTTGATGTTGGTCCTTCACACGCTGATAAGGACTTCAAGCTAGAATGGGACAATACCTCTACATATCAGGTAAAGAATATTGTTAGCTTCTCCTCTGTTAAAAATATTAAAAAAGATGACTCAATCGATCACCTATGTTTTGATTTATTGGTCTCAAATAAAGAAAAATCTACACTCAGTCATGAGTTAAAGAAACTCAAAGAAAAACTCTCTTTTCTTGAAAAATCTCTTTTTGTGTCACAAAGGAAAAAAACACATGTATATCTTTGACCAATGAGTTTCTCCACACTGAAAAATAAAAAGTTGTTGATTGTGCTAAACACATTCAACTTATTTTGAAAAATTGGGCCTCTTCTCACTTCAATGTCACAATAATTATAAATGTTCAGATCCCAAATTAGTGTGAGAAAATTCTTGGAGGTGATATAGAAGGTGCAGTTTCGTTAACCAAAGTTGTTGAACTAAACGAACCTTCTACAAAGCTGATTGTTTAAAAGAAGATTTTAAGAGTAGATTTGTGAGTTCATATTTTATAAATCAAACTTTAATTAATACTCAATGCTATACTGATTCTAATGGAATTACTAAATGTGTTTCTAAATTATCTGCTCTTCATCCTTCTCACCAACCTCCTCATCATGATGATGTTCTTCCCTCCACTAAGATTTTGCTAAAGTTTCCTATATGCAATGGTGAAGTTCATCCCGTTAACGAAATTCTTAGCATGTTTCCTCAATGCTCAGTTAACAATTCTGAACTTGAAGATTAATCAAAGTCTTCTACTTCTGATGACTCTTCAATGCATCATGAGCCTCAAAACAAAGTAATATCTGAGCTTACCATCGATGACATTCCTAGTTCCAAAACTAAATCAAGAACTCTTAATTTAAAAAATCAAAGCTTTTTAGATTCAGTGTAACACCCCGACTATCAGGTATAACTTTTTAGTCTTATATTTCCATTTTTAAAGGTCAACTCGACTAGTTGGATGCCCTGACTCGTAGAGTAGCAACAAATTTGGCCGCGTGTTTTAAGTGACCAACTTGACGAGTTGGAGGGCATGACTCGACGATTTGGAGCTAGAGAATGAAACCCTAACTTCCGGGGTTTGCACCCTATTTAAAGGGTCATTAGCCTCCCTTTGAGCTCAGAAACCCTAAATCGTGTTTTCTCTCCATATTTGTGTGTTTTTAAGCTTGAAAGGTGCATCTTGGTGAGAGGAGCTTGAAGATCAAGAAGCTTTGAGCAAGAAACAGTTGAGGATCTGAACTCTACCCCATTTTAGCATCACTTGAAGGTAACAAGTCGTTACCTTGATCTCCTTCTAGCTAGATCTTTCTATATTTGAGTTTTGGGGTCATTTTAGCATGTTGGTGTTTCATTTCGGGTGTTGAACCATGATCTGAAGTTGCAACTTCAGATCTAGGCTCATCTTGGCCCTTATAATCGTAAAGTTTCAGCCTTTAGCAAGATAATGCCTTTTCGTTACCTAGAACCTCTTCTTTATCTTGATTTGGGCCATTAGCACCTTGCATGTACGTAAAGTTTGCAACTTTACGTGGGAAGTATGCCTTAAGAGCTTAGATCTGCCAAATGGAGCTTTAGGGTGGCTTAAAATCATCTGAATGGAGAAAGGACTGAAGGGAATCGACGAGATACATGGCCAAATTGGCGAGTCCGACGAAGATTAGCCTTTGAAGGTTTCTGCATGAACTCGGCGAGTCAGCAAGATGACTCGACGAGTCAGTTAGGGGTTTCTCGACTTGTGGACACGCATGGACACGATGAGTTGTCTGGAAACTCAACGAGTCAACTGGGGTCTCACGGCTTCTCGAGTTCTGGAAGGACTCGACGAGTCAGTGAACTGCACTCGACAAGTTGAGTCAACATGGACCATTGACGTTGACAGTTGACCTTGACTTTGACCAATGATTGACCAGTTTGACTTTTGGGGGGTATTTAGTTAATTGGAAATTTATGGAAGTGGTCTTATGGTAAATATGGGTGGTGGAGTTTGTGCCTGTGATTCGAGAGTTTGAGCTTATCACTTCAGTTCGCCATTTGTGAGGTGAGTTTTCCTCACTATACTCAAGGGTCGTAGGCACCAAGGCCGGCCCTTTTGGATTGTTATCCTGATATGTTATGCAAGTATGATATGTTAGATCAGTATCCCGATAAATAGGATTGTATTATGCTATTATGATCTGTTAGATCAGTATCCTGGTAGATGGGATGTTATTATGTTGTTATGATCCGTTAGATCGGTTTGTCTGTCTATAGACTGTTATGTGGTTATCTGTTATATGCGCACATGTTTGATTAGTGGTTGAGTCTTCTTTGCTTTGTGCGAAAGCCAATAGACCTGGGCATTCCAACCCGATGGTTGTGGGCCATGAGTATTCCATCACAAGGATGATTGGACTCGTACTATGTGGGCATTCCAACCTGATGGTTGTGGGCCTAGGGTATTCCATCTCGAGGATGATTAGACCCATAGTATGTTGGCATTCCAACCTGATAGTTGAGGGCCTGGGGTATTCCAACCCGATGGTTGACCGGACCTATAGTTTGCTATTTGTGATTATATGTATATTGTTGTGTGTATGAGTATTTTGGGGGAACTCACTATGCTTTGGGCTTACAGTTTCAATTTTGGTTTCAGGTACCTCGGATGATCTTGGGAAGACAAAGGCGTGATCGTACAGCTCCTCATATTTTCTGACCTTGTTTCTGGGATACTCTGATGTAGAAACATTTTGAAATCAAATTTGTAATAATTGACGGTTTCTAAATGTTTTAAAAAGTTTAAATTTAACATGATTTTTATAGATGTTAGAAGTTGGTAACAGAGCCTTGGTTTGAGTGAATTGGTGGAATATTCGTGGTAATCTAGTCTCAAATCAAGGAAAGATTTTCAAAATGATTTTTAAGTGGTTTTCAAAATAAGTAAAGGAGGATGCATAGTGTACGATCAGTCAGAGCCAGTAAGAAGACCCCAAAATACCATGTAGTTATTTGATTATGTGATGTGTTAGAACAACATGCTAGTACTAGGCTAGGGATCTTCAGGAATTGCATGATAAAATTGCCTGATTAAATGATTCCTGATAGCCTAGGGTTTACCTTATATGAAATTGACATAATTACTGTAGTTGCTTAGTGTATGCATCACGACCGTACACAATTAAGATCTTATAGCCTTAAAATTTTAGGTTTGGCCTTATTTCCTGTTCTTGTTTGATGAAGGGCTTAGGGTAGGATCAGGTATTCGAAAGTCTACAGGGTCCAACGTTATGTATGGCTAGCATACTCAAGACCTGTAGGGTTGGTGGAAGTTTCATGGGTGGGTTGTGTGAGGTTGGTAGGTAAGTTATGAGATAGTTAGCCTTCCTCTAGGAGTGAGGATTAAGCGACCACCATGTATATGCATATTGTTAGGGTGTTGTGAAGATACTTGAGACAAATATGGGTAGGTGTGGAAGGTATTATGGGCCCGTACTACTGAAAGCACAAGACCCATATGCGTATCAAGGAAGTCACAACCCCTAGGGTTTAGTTGTGAGTTGGTTCCCTGTTATTTGTGCGGACTATCTGATATATTCATGGTGTATTTTCAGTATGGTGGTTACGAGGCGTTTTGTGACTGGATCCGTATCGGGATCATGGCAGGGCGATTAGGGTGCCCCAGCACCACCCAAGATCATCAATTACGATGGGCCAACATTGACAGAGGACCGTGTTAGGGAGATCATCCGCAAGGAGGTGGTCGGGATTGCCCGAGGTTAGATTTCAAAGATGTTTGGGTCTATCAAGACCGCTATGATGGAGTATTTTGATGATAGATATGCAACCCTAGCTGAGACAGCTGCCGCAACAGCTGTAACAACGGCAGGGGGAGGAGCCAGTCGGGGCTTCCAGTATCGGGACTTTGATAACACGAAGCCCCCGACCTTCGATGGGACTCAGGATCCGATTATAGCCATGAGGTGGCTGTCTGATATGGAGGGATGTTTCTTCACGTGTCATGTCCTACTGACCAGAAGGTCAGATGTGCCCTGAACTTGCTAAGGTTTGGGGCAAAGGACCGGTGTAGATTGATGACTGGGTCGTATACGAATGACCAAAGAACTGTCGTTACTTGGGAACAATTCAGGGATATGTTCCGTGCTTGCTACATTCCATGGGTCCAGCGCGAGCGGTTGTCGCAGAAGTTCTTGGATCTGAGACAGGGTACGGAATCGGTGAAGGAGATCACCCGCACGTTATCTGAGCATACTTAAGACTGACATCCATTAGTTTGTTGCTACCTAGCGATGTGATACACTGTTGGAGTTACAGGAGGCCGCTAGGCGGCGTGAGTTAGAAATTGAGCTGCAACTGAGGGTGCAGCGACAGGCCCCGTCACAGTCATAGCTGGTGCCGAGGTGGTCTAAGACCGCTGATACCAGGTATGGGGATAACCGGGCCGCACTTGTGGGAAGTGCAGAAAGCCTCATTCGGGGGTTTGCCGGTCAGAGAGCGGGTGCCATAAATATGGAAAGCAGGGCCATCTGGCCAGGGATTGCAGGCAACACACTCCAGCTCCTGGAGTAAGAATTTGTTACCATTGTGAGCAGGTGGGCCATATGAAGGCCCAGTGTCCCCTACTAGCCGCCAAGCCGGTGCAGGCTCCCGCGTTGGCTACACTGAGGATTACTGATGGGAGGCCGGGTAGAGTAGAGCCCCCGAAAGCTTAGGGACGCGCCTTCCAGATCACAACGTAGGAGGTCAGGGCAGCACCAGATGTGGTTGCTAGTACGTTTCTATCCCTCATCTTACTGATTATATTTGTTTTATGCTTATCTGTTTGTACTTGTGATTAGGTACATTTTTAGTGAACTCCTTACATGCATTGGTATTGTTTGAATCAGGGGTGAGTCGGTCGTTTGTCTCTCATACATTTAGTAGGGAGTTCAGTGTGCCAGTAGGAGAGCTAGAGTGGTTGTTGCGAGTCTCTATCGCCAACGAACACGAGGTTTCAGCTTCTTCAGTCTACCGGAGATGTGAGTTGGAGATCTTTGGAGTTTCTTTCTCGATAGACTTGATTCCGATTCCCATGGGGGATGTGTGTGATTGTAGGTATGGACTGACTTAGTCGTTTCGGTGCCATGATCGACTACAAAGGTCAGCGGGTAGTGGTTCAAACCCCAAATGGGGGACAACTGATTGTCTATGGCGAGGGTACCAGATTGGGATTAGGGTTTTGTTCAGCTGCCAGGGATCAACTGTACATTCAGCACGAGTGTGCGGGTTATCTAGCGTATGTGGTGGATACGCGGGTTAGGGATCCAATTTTAGTTTCAGAGGTTTCAGTGGTCAAGGAGTTTGTTGACATATTCCTGTAGGAGTTACTAGGAGTGCCTCCAGAGAGGCAGGTTGAGTTTAGGATCGACCTAGTGCCAGGTGCAACTCCTATCGCCAGGCGCCGTACCGGTTGGCACCACCAGAGATGCATGAGCTGTCATCACAACTGCAAGAACTACTGGGCAAATAATTCATTCATCCGAGCATTTCTCCATGGGGAGCACCGATTCTCTTCGTCAAGAAGGAAGATGGTTCACACGGATGTGCATTGATTACCGGGAGTTGAACAAGTTGACGGTGAAGAACCGTTATCCACTCCTGAGGATAGATGATCTTTTCGATCAGTTGTAGAGAGCATCTTGGTTCTCCAAGATAGACCTGAGGTCCGGGTATCATCAGGTCAAGGTTAGGGAGGAGGACGTGGAGAAGACCGCGTTCCGGGCTCGTTATGGACATTACGAGTTCGTGGTGATGCCGTTTGGGCTCACCAATGAACCAGCAATATTTATGGACCTAATGAATTGGGTCTGTACACCGATGCTCGATTGCTCGGTCATTGTATTCATAGATGATATCTTGGTATACTCCAAGACCCAAGAGCAGCATGAGGAGCACCTTCAGGAGTTATTGGGAGTTTTGAGGCGGGAATGACTTTGTGCCAAGTTCTCGAAGTGTGAGTTTTGGTTACGAGAGGTTCAGTTCCTTGGACACCTTGTTAACCAGGATGGGATTTTGGTTGATCCGGCCAAAATCGAGGCAGTTATGCAGTGGGAGGTTCCGGAATCTCCTTCGGATATCAAGAGCTTTCTGGGATTAGCAGGGTACTACCGAAGATTCACACATGATTTCTCCGAGATTGCAGTACCCCTCAATCGTCTAACAAGGAAGGGGGTGGATTTCCGTTGGGGCCCTAAGCAACAGCGGTCATTTGAGACCCTCCGAAAACGATTATGCGAGGCTCCAGTATTGACTATTCTGGAGGGAGTCAAGGATTTTGTGGTGTTTTGTGATGCATCCATCACGGGATTGGGAGCGGTCCTCATGCAGAGAGGATGCGTGATAGCCTACGCATCGTGGCAGCTGAAGTCGCATGAGAGGAGATACCCTACTCATGATATGGAGTTGGGGGCGGTGGTATTTGCTCTCAAGATTTGCAGACATTATCTCTATGGGGTCTGTTGTACCATATACACGGATTACAAGGGCCTGAGATACATCATGGATCATCCGAACCTGAACATGAGACAACGCAGGTGGCTAGATGTAGTCAAGGACTACGACTGTGAGATCCTTTACCACCCAGGTAAAAAGAACGTGGTGGCGGACACTCTGAGCTGCAGCCTGCAAGTTAGATGGATCTTCAACTCCGACAATATGTATGAGGATATCAGTGGATTCTCCACTGGTGGGTTTGATCAGGGAAGCTCAAGCCGAGGTTATGCGTCAGGAGAATTGGAAGCTTGAGAAGATTCAGGGTGAGAACACCCGGTTCATGCAGGATAGTCAGGGGATATTGACCTGTTACGGTCGGGTCTGGGTTTCAATGTTTGGTGGGGTCAGACAGACGGTATTGGAGGAGGCTCATAAGTCTCGCTTCTCTATTCACCCGGGGCGACCAAAATGTACCGGTATTTGCGTTTGAGTTATTGGTGGTCAGGCATGAAGAGGGAGATTGCATGGTACGTTGAGAGGTGCTTGACTTGCCGGATGGTCAAGGCCGAACATCTGAGGCCACATGGTCAACTACAGCCCCTGGATATTCTGATGTTGAAGTGGGAACATATCACAATGGATTTTATCACCAAGCTACCAAGGACCACGAAGGGCTTTGATGCTATTTGGGTCATCGTGGATCGATTAATCAAGAGCGCCCACTTTTTAGCAATACATGATAGTTCATTGTCCGAGAAGCTGACTGAATTGTATATCCGCGAGATCGTTGCCCGCCATGGGCTATTGGTCTCTATTATTTTAGAACACGACGTTCGGTTCACCTCCCGTTTCTGGCAGAAGTTCCACTAGGAACTGGGGACTCGTCTGCACTTCAGTACAACTTACCATCCGCAGACTGATGGCCAGACTGAGCGGACCATATAGAATCTCGAGGACATGCTGAGAGCCTGCATTATTGATTTTGGTGGGAGCTGGGACTCCTACCTACCTCTTGCGGAGTTCTCCTACAACAACAACTTTCATTCCAGCATTGGCGCTCCACCTTATGAGCTGTTGTATGGACGGAGATGCCGCACCCCAGTTTTTTGGGGGGAGGTCGGCAACAACGTGATGGGTCAGACCGAGGTGGTCCTACAGACTACCGAGAGGATTCAGCAGATCAGGAAGCGGTTGCAAACCGCACAGAGTCGACAGAAGAGTTACGCTGACCGACACCGCTCTGATAAATGTAGTTGATCAGGTTACATTTATTCCAAAAGAATTTGATTCTGGGATTAATGTGAGTCTTTTAGTATTCCAAAATACTCCCATAGTATTTTCAAACTTTATGTTTGGCTCTAGCATTCCTAGTTGGTAAGTTTTAGACTTTTTGCAACACCACTATCACTCCCAAGCACACGTTCATTGCATCTCGAATAAATGTAGTTGATCAGGTTACATTTATTCCAGCTTACGATTACATAACTGCTCAGGTTTGACGGTAATGCTCAACATCCGAAGACTTTTATTCTTGTTCTTCTTGTGATACTTGTGTTCGAGTGTTTAGATTTTGGATTTTCTTATACTTTGGTAAAATATGGTTATATTTTAAAGTATAATTCTTGGTCAGAGTGTTTTATCCCTATGTATTTATAGGTTGTATATCTTTTATGAATTGATATACTTAGCTCACTATAAACAATGCTTTGATACCAATCTGTCACACCCCAAAACCGGAACGGCGGAAACGTTCTGGGGTGGATGACGTCATGTCAAGTATCACAACATATGCAGTATAGTAATCAAAGTACAACAATCATTGCATTAATAGTAATAGTTTTACATTGGTTTACATTACATATAACATCAAAGTATTACAAGTAATAATAAAGGTGCGGCTTGGTACTAAACGGTCTTCATCAAAACCTCCGGGGATCTCCGAGGATGTACCTGTCTATTGCTAACCTGAGAATACAAGTTATTTGAAAAGCGAGTATCAGCATTTTTACAAATGCTGGTGAGTTCATAAGTATTTAGTGTCATTTTATTCAAATAACTTAATTAAAAGTAGTAGTTTGGAAACAACAGTGTATTAGAGTCCTTTCCAGAAAATCCTATATTTTCTTAATTAAAAGTAGTCTTCTACCAAGACCTGTCAGAGTTATGTTGTAAAAAGTAGTTTTCCCTTAAACACTATCATTACCAAAATACGGGATTTGATTTTAAAGAAAGTAGGAGGATATCAGGGAAAATAATATATGCCTCAGCAGTGAAGGCTGCTGACTAAGGCAAAAGGAATCATAGACTCCAGGAGAGCATCGAATGAACGATACGCCTGGCTCCGTCTAACGAAAGGAGACACAGACCCCAGATTGTATCAAAAGAAAGACACAGCAAGCAAGGTCTAAAACAGTGAAGACAGACCCTAGACAGTATCAAATGAAAGATACAGCTAGTAAGGTCCAAAATAGTGGAGACAGACCCCAGACAGTATCAATTGAAAGATACAGCTAGTAAGGTCCAAAATAGTGGAGACAGACCCCAGACAGTATCAACTGAATGATACGTCTAGCAAGGTCTAAAAACAGTGGATACAGTGAACACAGTGAATACAGTGTTAAAACCCGTTACCTTAAGAACATGAATTATAAGGTAACCCCGAGATACTCGTAACCATACTGATAGACACTAGAGAACTAGACGCCCTACAAGCGTCTGTGTAAGTATGACATTTGTCACCCCTTGGCTTGGTAGGCCGTAGACTGTAGCTAGCAGTCAGGGTGCGGGGGTGTCAATCCCGTATAGATCTATACACACAATGTCCGCTCTCCCTACAAGAGACTCTGGTTACCAACATGACAACGGAGAAGGCCGTGTACTGAAGATGTATCTCATGTAGTGAGATCTAATGTAAAATACTGGACTAATGATAGAGACTCACAACTGAACCGACTAATGTAAACCTATATGTCTATGCTTGTATACATAATATATAACTAATGGTGAAACGACCTTCGGATGGACATCCGATCCCACCAGACCACATCTCAACGAAGAAAAGGAAATAGGGCGAACAAGCCTTCCTAAGTCCTTTAAACATTATTTATATATATCTATACAAGCATAGGCATACATTTAACAAAGTTGAAGTGTGTAACGAAGTAGAAGTGTTTCACAAGGTATAAGTGTTAACAAGTAGGAGCGTATCGTGAAGTATAAGCGTATCGTGAAGTAGAAGCGTATCGTGAAGTATAAGCGTATCTTGAAGTATAAGTGTCAATAAAGTATAAGCGTTTACGAAGTAGTAGCATTAATCAAGTAGGAGCGGTTCGGGAAGTGGAAGCGGTAATAAAGTAGGGGGGTTCATGAAGTAGTAGTATTTCTCGAAGTAGAAGCGTTTAACAAGTATAAGCGTATCACAAAGTAAAAACATTAACAAAGTAGAAGCATTTAACTAAGTAAGAGTATCAACTAAGTAGAAGTATAATGAAGCAGTAGTATCTAACAAAGTAGGAGTATAAAAACAGGGAAGAAAACTTTGTTGAAAACGTTGGAAAACCTTTATATGTAAGAAAATCCTGACTTGGTATTCTTTTGTAAAATAAGTTTGAAAACCCTTAGAAGTCCTTTAAAAACCTTTCATAAACACGTTTTGGTTATGAATTCGATAAAACATTATAAGTAAAGATTTGAACAAGTAAAGGCGTTTTAGAAAAACATTTTTAGAATCATACTTGGTAAAACGATTGACAGTGTAATAAATCCTTGTGCATGCGGGTTATCAATCACATGTGATTGATATGATAACTGGCATGTTTAACTTGTATCCCCCCCCATAAAACATGTAAAAACATTTAAAAAGGTTCATTCAGGGGTATAAACTCACCTGATGTAAGTGGATCCGACGAAGGTGCCGGTTGGGTGCTCGGTGTCAAGTAAGGACTTGAAGACACTTAGTGACCTATTAACATATGATAACATATGTTTACATACAATTAGTATACATATAATACTAATTTAACAAGTATACACATCCTAAAGTGTGGAAAACACTTTAATTAAGTGCTAGGGGTGTCCCGGGTAGCATTTAAGGGTGTGTAGGGCTCGGATAAGGAGTTTACTCTCCTATAACTCACTTTATGTGAGTTCACGGTTGGGAGGCCACATCCCCCATGAGTTTACGGCCGTAAACTCATGGGAGGAGTGTTTTTGAATGGTTTCAAGCCTCATATGGATTTGGAAGTGGTTCTAGGGATTTATACAAGGCTATAGGGGTGTTTAAGGGTCCAAGAGTTTACTCCCTTGGAGTTTACGGTCCAAATGACCACTCCTTGGGAGTTTACGGCTGTAAGCACCATGGCTTAGGCCGTGAACTCTCATACACCCTCCAATCCTTGATTTTAAAGTCTTTGGCTCATTACTAGTAAATTCTAGTGAAGGTATAAGGCCATTTAGGGGACTTAAACTCTCTTTTGACATGGTTTGGGGGAGTTTACGGCCTAAGCACATGCTTGGGCCGTGAACTCTATTTTATCCCTCAAATCTTTGTGTTTAATTGCTCCAAACCCGAAATAGCAAGTCCCTAATTCATATCTTAAGTCTAAGGGTGATTTGGGAGTGATTTTGAGGCTTAATTTACATATTTTGAGGAGTTTACGGCCTAAGAATGCTCTTGGGCCGTAAACCCTCTTCCAAGCCCCTAAACTTGATGATTTGAGGTTCAAACACTTCTAGGCTTAATCCTAAATTAGTTTCCAAGCCTAAGGGAGGGAGTTTTGGGCATTTTGGCACCATTTAAGGTGTTTACGGTCTAAGGAGGTTCGTAGGCCGTGAACTCCTTTTAATTGTCTTTCTTGGGTGATTTTTGAGCTATACCAACAAACCATCATGTTTAGAATAAGTTAGGGTAAGGGGACTTACGTATTGGAGGCGGAAATTCGCAGTTTTGAGTTGGAAACGGGATTGAGAGAGAGGGTAGAGGGAGGAAATGGGTTTAGGGTGGTAAAAGCTTCAAATGGAGTATCCAACTCCCTATATATATGCCCTAAGTGTTGCACCCGGTATACGACTACCCCATACTAGTGTTTAACGAGGTTTAAACTTTTTACCCGGGTTAAATGGTCGT
This sequence comes from Lactuca serriola, assembly GCF_051521515.1. Classification (NCBI taxonomy): domain Eukaryota; kingdom Viridiplantae; phylum Streptophyta; class Magnoliopsida; order Asterales; family Asteraceae; genus Lactuca; species Lactuca serriola. The sequence continues at coordinate 204,305,911 of NC_136410.1, forward strand.
AGTAACAAAGTTAACTTTTTCCAATCAAATGGAAATGTAAGTTACTTGTCTTTATTTATTTTATCACGACGATAACGAAATAGATATAAATAAATAAATAAAACATTTATTTATTTGACGACCTCAAATTAACGGAACTTTTATGGAATGGAATATTCCGTTAACGGAAACGGGGTAATGTAACGGAATAAACTTTGGGTTGTCACAATTACATAGAGAGGCTAGTGGTCTACTGGAGAGAAAAGTGAAGGTTCTACGGAACAAGGAGGTGCCTTTGGTAAAGATACAATGGGAACATCTAAGAGGGTCTGGGTGGATTTGGGAGCTGGAGGCTGAGATGCGGGAGCATTATCCAGAGTTGTTCACCACTATGGATTTCGAGGATGAAGTCTAGTTCAAGTGGGGGAGAATTGTAACACCTCGACTCTCAGGTATAACTTTTCAGTCTTATATTTCCATTTTTAAAGGTCGACTCGACGAGTTGGATGCCCAGACTCATTGAGTAGGAACGGATTTGGCTACCTGTTTTAAGTGACCGACTCGACGAGTTGGAGGACACGACTCGACGATTTGGATTTAGAGGATGAAACCCTAACTTCTGGGGTTTTGCACCATATTTAAAGGGTCATTAGCCTCCCTTAGCCTCCCTTACAAATCATTTTGAGCTCAGAAACCCTAAATCATATCTTCTCTCCATATTTGTGTGTTTTTAAGCTTGGAAGGTGGATCTTGGTCAGAGGAGCTTGAAGATCAAGAAGCTTTGAGCAAGGAACAATTGAGGATCTGAACTCTATCACATTTTAGCATCACTTGAAGGTACCAAGTCGTTACCTTGATCTCCTTCTAGCTAGATCTTTCTATATTTGAGTTTTAGGGTCATTTTAGCATGTTGGTGTTTCATTTCGGGTGTTGAAACATGATCTGAAGTTGCAACTTCAGATCTAGGCTCATCTTGGCCCTTATAATCGTAAAGTTTCAGCCGTTAGCAATCTAATGCCTTTTCGTTACCTAGAACCTCTTCTTTATCTTGATTTGGGCCATTAGCACCTTGCATGTACGTAAAGTTTGCAACTGTACGTGGGAAGTATGCCTTAGGAGCTTAGATCTACCAAATGGAGCTTTAGGGTGGCTTAAAATCATCTGAATGGAGAAAGGACTGAAGGGACTCGACGAGTTGCATGGCCAACTCGGCTAGTCCGATGGAGTTTAACCTTTGAGGGTTCTGCATGAACTCGATGAGTTAGAAAGATGAATCGACGAGTCGGTTAGGGTTTTCTCGACTTTTGGACACGCAGTGACTCGATGAGTTGTCTGGAAAATCGAAGAGTCAACTGGGGATTTCATGACTTCTCGAGTTCTGGAAGGACTCGACTAGTCAGTAAGCCGCACACGATGAGTAGGGTCAATATGGACTGTTGACCTTGACCGTTGACTTTGACTTTGACCAAGGGTTGACCAGTTTGACTTCTGGGGGTATTTTGGTAAATTGGAAATTTATGGAATGGTTTCATGGTGAATATAGGTGGTGGAGTCTGTGGTTGTGATTCGAGAGTTTGAGCTTATCACTTCAGTTTGACGTTTGCAATGTGAGTTTTCCTCACTATACTCAAGGGTCGAAGGCATCAACGTCGGCGCTTTGGATTGTTTTCCTGATATGTTATGCTAGTATGATCTGTTAGATCGATATCCTGGTAGATAGGATGGTATATGCTATTATGATTTGTTAGATCAGTATTCTGGTAGATAGGATGTTATTATGTTGCTATGAACTGTTAGATCAGTATAGACTGTTATGTAATTATCTGTTATATGTGCACATGTTTGATTCGTGGTTGAGGCTTCTTTGCTTTGTGCGAAAGCCAATAGACCTGGGAATTCCAACCCGATGGTTGTGGGCCGTGAGTATTCCATCTTGAGGATGATTGGACTCGTAGTATGTAGGCATTCCAACCTGTTGGTTGTGGGACTGGGGTATTCCACCCCGAGGATGATTGAAGCCATAGTATATTGGCATTCTAACCGGATGGTTGAGGTCCTGAGGTATTCCAACCCGATGGTTGACTGGACCCATAGTATGCTGTTTGTGATTATATGTATATTGTTGTATGTATGGGTATTTTGGGGAACTCACTAAGCTTTGGGCTTACAGTTCCAATTTTATTTCAGGTACATCAAATGATCGCGGGAAGGCAAATGTGTGATCGTACAAATCCTCATATTTTTGACACCTTGTTTATGGGATACTCTGATATTATATTATTTTGGAAACAGATTTTGTAATAATTGTTGGGTTCTAAATGTTTTAAAAAGTTTTGGGCTTACAGTAGTTCTAGTTTTGTTTTAGGACATTAGATGATCGCGGGAAGGCTAAGGCGTGATCGTACAACTCCTCATATTTTTGACACATTGTTTCTGGGATACTCTGATATTATATTATTTTGGAAACAAATTTTGTAATAACTGTTGGGTTCTAAATGTTTTAAAAAGTTTTAATTTGACATGATTTTTATGGATGTCACATTCAACAGTTGAAAAGAAGTCAAAATCTAATGTTAAAGGAAAGAATTCTAGAATCAAGGTGATGCCTCTCATAAAGTCAGCTAGTGTACTTTTGAAAAGAACTCTGTTTGCGTTGACAACATCTTGACTCACAATGATAAGTGGATCAAAAAGGGACACCCATTTAACTGTCTCCCTGATGACTATTATAATATCTTTTCTTGAGTGACCTTTTGGAAATGGGTCAGTGTATATTGTGTGCATTTTTTGAGCTATTATATATCTTAGTTTTAGGGTAAAGAGCATATTTGGTATTTAGACATCAAATGCTCAAGACATATGAAAATATTCAAGTCTCTCATGGAAGATTTCGTAAAGAAGGATGGTCCAACTGTTACATATGGAGATAATGGCAAGGGAGCTACAAAGGGATATGGATCCATCAAGTGAAACTCTGTTGTTTTCAAGAATGTCTCTTATGTGAAAGGTCTTCAACATAACCTCATTTATATCAGCCAACTGTGTGGAGATGGATATGAAGTTCTTTTTAACAAGAGAGAAGGAAAGGTTGTTGATTAAAATAATGTCATTGTTCTTACTAGAAATCAACAAAACGACCTCTATGTTATGGATATGCTTTCTGTTGAAAACACTCTTTGTCGTTGCTTCTTCTCTCGTGCTCAGTCTTATCTAAATTGGTTTTTGCACAAGAGGCTATCGCATCTTAACTTTAAGAAAATTTCAAAGATTGCAGGAATCAACTTGTAAGAGGAATTCCTAAAATGCATTTTGTTAGGAATAAGGTGTGCTTAGTGTGTGAAAAAGGGAAGAAAAACAAGTCTTCCTTCAAGCCAACATCCTGCTCTTCTATTGTCAAACCTCTTCATCTTCTTCACTTGGACCTGTTTGGACCAATTTCGGTCAAGTCAAGGTTTGGAAAGAAATACACTCTTGTCATCGTGGATGGATTTTCAAGGTTTACCTGGGTAGTCTTTTTAAGAAAGAAGAGTCATGTCGTTGGTGAAACCATTACCCTCATTAAGAAGTGGGAAGTCCTATATGATAAAAAATTAATGTAATTACGTAGTGATCATGGAATTGAATTTAAAAAATCTTCTCTGGAAGACTTTTGCTCGATCTCAAGAACTTCACAGAACTTTTCGGCAGTTAGAACTCACCAACAAAAGGGTATTGCAGAAAGAAGAAATAGAACTCTTATTGAAGCTGGAAGAACTATGGTCGTTGAAATTGGTATTTCCTTTTCATTTTGGGCTGAAGTTGTCAATACATCGTGTTATACCCAAAACCGGTATATCATTGTTAAACTTCATGGAAAAACTGCTTATGAGCTACTGAAAGGAAGGAAACCGGACATCTCTTAATTTAATGTGTTTGTTACATCTTGAATCAAAGAGATCAACATTTGAAGTTTGAAGCTAAAGTTGATGAAGGAATGTTTCTAGGTTACTCCAGCATGTCCAAGGCTTTCAGGGTATTTAATATTTCAAGGCATATTGTTGAAGAAACAATTCATGTCACCTTCGATGAAGAATCATTCATTCATAATCGATTTGATTACCCTTCATCCATTCTGAATGAACGTACTCACAGTCGCTCAGACCCTATTCATGAATTCTTGACAAATGACACTGATCCTGTTGTTCCTTATGTTGATCAATTAATAAATCTACACCCTATCTCTGAAGATCATCCTGTCATCCTTGAAGAAGCTGATCCATCTAATCAGGAAGACTCTGCCCAAAGCAATACAAATGAAAGTTATAATCCAAGAATCCTTCGAGATGATCTTGAATCTGAAATCATTGGATATGTAAATTCTGGGATTCTCACACGCAACAGAGTTAGTAGCAACTTATGTATGTTTGTAAACTTCGTCTCAATGATTGAACCAAAGAATATCATTGATTCCTTGAAAGAGGCCAACTGGATCAAGGCCATGTAGGATAAGCTGAATGCATTGAACGTCATCGTGTGTGGACTATTGTTCTCAAACCTCAAGGAAAGATAATCATTGAACCTCGCTGGGTTTTTAGGAACAAAATGGATGAAGATGAGATCGTCATACGAAACAAAGCTAGGCTTGTGGCTCAAGGTTTCTATCAGCTTGAAGCAAGGTTCTAAAAGGCGTGAGGCGTGGCGTGGCGGCAAGGCCAAGCCTCAAGCTTAACGAGTTATGGCGAGCCATGGCGTTTTTCAAGGCGTGATGTAAGGCGGCGATTTTGTATTGATTTATAATTATATTAGCGCATAAATATAAATTTATATCAAATATACCTAGTTTTTAGAAGTGTTATATCAACAACTAGTAACAGAAAGTTAATAAAAACACAATATTTGTATGTCCGATTAGAAAAGGTATAAAAAGAGCAAAAAAACGTGTCTCAAACAAAATAACACGCGCCATAACACGCCATAACGCACCATGGCACGCCATATCACGCCTTGCCACGCACCACGCCTAACAGCAACGTTATGAAGCTTTTCGTAACGGCGATGCCGCGCCTCGTGCCATGGCGCACCTTGGCGCAGCTTTTAGAACACTGGCTTGAAGGATTAGACTATGATGAAACATTTTCTCCTGTGGCTAGACTTGAAGCAATACATATGTTTCTTGCCTTTGCCTCTTTAAAAAACTTCAAAGTCTATCAGACGGACGTCAAGACTGCCTTTCTACATGGAGATCTTCAAGAAGAAGTTTTCCTAAAGCAACCTCCAGGGTTTGAAAGTGAAGAGTTTCCAAATCATGTGTATCGTCTTGATAAATTTTTCTATGCATTAAAGTAGGCACCTAGGGCATGGTATGACACATTGGCGAGATATCTTCTTTCAAGTGGATACAAATAAGGGAATATCGACAACACTTTGTTCATAAAGCATTTAGGATCCCATATCATTCTTTCCCAAGTGTATGTGGACGATATCATCTTTATATCCACTAATGAAATGCTTAGTTTAGAGTTCACGGAGATCATGGCCAAGAAGTTCGAGATGAGCATGATGGATGAACTAGCATTATTTTTGGGTTTGTAGGTTAAACAACTAATTGATGGTATTTTTTTGCCAAGCTAAATATATTGTAGATATGATGGAGAAGTATGGGTTCTCTGATTGCAAGCCAACAAAGACTCCAATGTCCTCATCAACATGTATTGGCGTTAATCCAAATAATGCTGATGTGAATGCATCTCTATTTTGAGGAATGATAGGATATCTACTCTATCTTATAGCCAGTCGCCATGAGAATATGTTTTCTACTATATTATATGCTTGTTATCAAGCTAGTCCTAAGGAATCTCATTTACTCGCCGTGAAAAGAATCTTTCGTTACTTAAAGCATACACCCAATCTTGGGTTATGGTACCCTTATGATTCTGAGTTCAAGCTAGTGGGATACACTGACTCTGATCATGGTGGATGCAACATCGATCGCAAAAGGACTTCAGGAGGATCTCAAATGATTGGAAATAGATTCTTAAGTTGATCTAGCAAAAAGCAGACATCAATGGATTGTTCTACCTCTGAAGCTGAATATGTTGTCACTTGAAGGTGTTGTGCTAAGATTCTATGGATTCAAAATCAGCTCTTGGAATATGGTCTAAACTTCTCGAAGACACCCATCTGTTATGACAATACCAACGCCATTCAAATGATACAAAATCCAGTGCAGCATTCCAAGACTAAGCACATCGACATCCACCATCGTTTCATCAGGGACATAGTTCAAAAGGGTAAAGTGGAGTTGTTTTACATTCCATCCACTGATCAGCTGGCTGACATTTTCACTAAGGCGTTGGACGAAAAGACTTTAAACAAATTGGTTGCAGATCTTGGCATGGTTTCAATGATTTAACTGTTTTGTAACTCTTTTGATTGCTTCTAATTTCTTTCTAAAAGCACAAAAACAAATGATGTTTTTATTATGTGCATGGATTTTTACATAATTTGTTTAAGCTTCGATTCTTTTATTTGCAAGTATTCTCTTTTCTCTCCTATTCATCTTATATGCCTATCTAAGATTTATTTACATCTCCTTCTTCAAAGTTTGTAAGAGCTGAAAGATCTCAATGTTCTTGGTGCTAAGAAAAATTGTGGCATCATTTCTTCTTCTTATTGAGGATACCCTCTTTCTTCTCCACTCACTGTTATGGATGCAAAGTGTAAGGCCCGTAGATCCGGGCTAGTCAATTTAGAGATAATAGGGGTCGAAAAAGACTTTTTGACAAAAAGATTATTTAGAATAAATAATCTTAACCAAGTTGTAGAATACGTCTCAAGGATTCCGTACATATAAAGAACGCCGAAATCCGAGTTATAACGAAGAAGTTATGGTCCGTCGAAGTTTTACGGCAAAACCGACACGACACTGGGAGACGTAAATAATGAATTTAATATGGAGGACATTTTGGCCTTATAAATCTAAACAAAATTTGTAGTATACGTTAAACCGAGAACATACAAAAAATGAACGCCCAAATCTGACTTCGTATGAGGAAGTTATGAGGTTTCTAAGATTTGGCTTAGCAGTGCACAGCCCGAAACTCGAATTTTAAATTGAGCGGGTTTTGGCCTACGCGACCTAAATGAGAATTGAAGATATCATTAATAGGAACTCAACGGTAAGAAGACAAAAGAAAACAGAGTCCGTATGTAGAAGTTATGAATTTTACGCAGACATTTAATAATACAATCTCCTCGTACTGTTAAATTTAAGATCAGTGGAGAATTAGCCGACGGAGTCAAAATGAAAGTTGTTGATCTTATTTTTACCTATGCGTGGATATAAAGAACGTCAAAAATGGAGCTCATATGTGAATGTTACGAATTTTAGAAGTCGGAAGTGTGTTGTGCGAAAATGGGTGACGTGGCACAAATCTTGGCCATTGCTTTCTCCCCAAGTCTTTCCACCAGATGGTGACATGTGGCACCAAGTTCAGCCATATTTTAGCCTATAAATAGAACCTCTCCCACGCTCATTTTCTTCACACATTTCTCATTCTTTCTTCTCTTTAATCTCTCTCTCTCTAGAACCTCTCTCTAGCCCCAAAACCCCCCAAAAAGCCTAAGGAACCTCCCTAGCATGAGGTGGAAGCCCCGGAGTGCTCGACGGTTCCGAGAAGAAGAGATTTTCGGCTCGGGAACGCTGCTCCAAGCAAAGCCCAGTTTTCTATAAAACCCGCTGTAAGTGAGCTACACCTACGCTATTTTTAATATAAATTTTATTTAGTTATAGTAACGTTATTAGGAACTTATAAGAAGTACTTGGGATATTATTATGGGTTATATAAGTATTGTTTAACGCTTATATAATATTAATAATAGCTAGATTATTAATTAGTCTCGGCAAATAATAGACTAAACTCTAGTGGTAATAATACTAGGTTTCGTCGATGGAAATTATTTTTAAGAAGCGAAGCGCTGTCTGAGTTCAGAATCACCACCTTTTCAAGTGAGTGCATGGTCCCTTTCATCTTACACATAGATATGAAATATTTTATATAAATTATGTGTTATGTATGCATATTATCTGTATACTTGCTATTTATGTTGGATGAACGATTTTATACAAGTTTTATATGATTTAAACTATATATCTATTTATATCTACATAATATGTTGGGTAAAACATGGGTAGATGAAATATGAGTTGGATGATGAGTTGAGAAATGATATAGACCATTAGGTAAGGGTGAGAGGTGGAGGATGTGAGAAGCCTTGTTCCCAAATGCTGGCTCCGTCATCTAGCAAAGTATGGATGCCAACCACAGAGTATTCTAGACAGTCCAGTGGAACACTAGCGGGCTCGCAACCTGTAGGTGTTGTGAACGATGTGTTCACCGGTGTACTCTAAAAACCCATTGACATGTATTGTGAGTGGACTCTCGAAAACGATACTATCAATAAACGAGATAAACCTAGCAGCTGTGCTCAAAGGACAATACTGGAAGCTGTGCCTCATATAGAATGTCACTATTATGGCAGCTACGCCTACGTGATAGAACTAGCAGTTGTGCTTGACAGCTGTGTCATTGACAACGATGGACTTCGTATCTATTCCTTAGGAAAAATCCTTAGAAATGAATGAATGAGAAATAGTTGGTTCTTAGGGTAGATCCTTAAGAGTAAAGAAGATAATAGAGATGGGTAATTGGGTTAACTGTTTGATGATTAAACATAATAATTATATTATTGTGGGTTGAAAACCCTATGTACTCACTAGGTTTCCCAACCTGACCCACTCAGTTTATTTATATCACAAGTGTTGATATGAAGTCGCATTACACTGAAAGATTAAGGAGACATAAATCACTAGTGATAATGAATGTAAGTTCTGTTTATGCTTATATTTATGTATTGACGATGACATCCCAAATGTTTTAAAATGAATAAAAATACTTTTCTTCGGAAATGCCTTGATAACGTATTTATCATATTTTACTGGGAACAAATTCCTCAACATTTTTATTGAAAGAGGTACTCTGATTTTTATAAAGCATAAACAAAATCGGTCTTTTCTGCCCGTGAAAATGGGGATGTCACAAAAAGTGCAACCATCAATGCAGTAAGTCTTGTTTTCATCTTCTGACTCATGATCCAATAAAACCTCAAATTCCCTCATGTTGAGCTTGAGGTCATAATGGTTTCATGGATTTGAGACAGTTAACTCGTTGGCTACAAAGACTGACCTCTACTTCTTTTTTGCTCTTGATAAATATGAAGCTTGGATTGCATCTGGAATGTTTTAGTGATTAGTGGCTTTATCATTATTGATTTACAGTGATATGTATTGTATATTTATCTCCACTTGTGTTCTCTTTTATAGCCGGTCTCGAAGTGTAGATATCTTGAACAAAGAAATTTAATAAATGAGTAATTACTTCAAAAGAATTCTTTTTGAAGATACCGTGCAAAAGATCGTTTGAAAAAGGTTGTATATTCCTATCGTTGTTTGACTAACTCTTTTGTTGTATTCTTATGTTCTTTATTATTATTTATGTACCATTATAAAGAATTGATGGTGAACTTTATAGTTCTAAACTGCAACTTAACTCTATGATTCAAAAGTTTGAACCTCTTCTTATTGACGAGTTAACACCATTTATGATTCACGCTGATTCCACCTCAGTGCGACTAAAACAATCCATTATTTCCTTAATTTCTTCTTAATTAAACTTGATAGTTCAATGTGTTATACCACACACTGATAAAAGTTTGAAACTCTGTGCCGATGGTTAGTCTATGTACCGTAGACTATCACAAGCACCAATCCATTCATTCCCTGATATTCTTCTTTAAAGCTTTATGATTCAGCGTAATGTACCATACGCTGATGAGAGCTTGAAAAAATCTATGTCGATGGTTAAGCTAAAACACTACAACTTATCACACACATCAAACCATTCTTTCCATAAATTCTTCTTTTGAATTTTATGATTCAATGTATGATACCAGACGCTGATAAGAATTCGAAAATTTTGTGTTGATGGGTATATCATTGTCTGTGATATATTACACGCACTTACCCACTCTTTCCCAATAATTCTTCTATTAAGAAGTTAATGATTCATTTTATTAGCCACACACTAATAAAACTTTGACATTCTATCGGAATGTATTACACGTAGCATACCATTCTTGGCATTTTCTTCTAATAGAAGCGATTAATGAGTCAGCGTATGAAACCATACGCTGATGAAATCTCACAATACTATGTCAGCGAATGATAGTTTAAGAGAATACTATCCAGAGAGGTCATAATCTTACTAAACTACAAGATATAGCAACACTACTCCTGTGTTTACTGCTAATGTAAAAAAGGGGGAGAGAGTCTACACAACAAAGCACAATCTAAGGGGGGGGGGTCGAGTTAAGCTAATATCGACATTCTCAGCTAGTTGAATCAAGCTGATCCACATTTTCAGCCCAACTCGTCACCTTCACCTATTCATCCATCGTCCGTTGTGATTCATAGCTAATATCGACATTCTCAGCTGGTTGAATCAAGCTGATCCACATTTGCAGCCCAACTCATCACCTTCACCTATTTATTCATCGTCCGTTGTGATTCATAAATGCTACCTCAACTGCTTGATAAGTCATTCATCTTCTCAGGGGGAGAAGACTACTTTTGACATCATTCGATCGGGGGAGATTGTAAGGTCACACCTTATAATCTTATGAGTCAAACACTCTGCACATCCTTCAGCGTCAGCATTAGTGTCTACAACATCACTAGCACCGGCATATAAAGCTTATCAGCGTCAGTGCATAACGTAGTTATTCTATGTAATTTTTTGTATGTTAGGTAATGATATAGATTAGTATAGAATAGATCACAGATCCGATATCTTTGTGATAATATCGGTTCTTAGTATAGATTAAACGCAATCCTTTAAATCAAGGGATATACTTGTATAGATTAGTATATAATCATCATTAGGATAAACCATAATGTTGAGTTTGTCTTGGTGACCATCTTTGTGACAATCCGTCTTTTTGGTGAAGACAAAAACCTTTCTTAGTGAAAGACAATTTGGAGAACTCTCTGTGTTATTTACTTTCTGTTCTTTGTTTTCCCTTTAATTAGTTTACTTTCGCTCTTTATACTTCAAGTATATCTGATCGATACAAACCTTCACCAATCATTCAAAAGTATTTTAGAATAAAAAATGTTATCAGAGTACAATCCTAAAATCATATAGTTATGGAAACATGGGTGGATGCGCTGCGATCAAGTCGGGCCCTTCCCATTCGAACTGGAAGTGCCTGAAACCATAACCACAAAACTGTAATTACAAAGCTTAATGAGTTCCCCAAAATACCACATACCATACATATCATATAGACAATGGGCCTTGCCTTCCATCCATCGGGTCCCATCCGACATTGAGCCCCATTCGGTACAGATCTGTCAGTAACATGCGATGGGCCCCGCCCAACACACTCATTAGGCCCTGCCTGATATACATACAAAAACATACAACACATGCAAGAGTCACACATAATAATAACATACTAATAACAATAATTCATGGGATGACATTGGTGCCTTTGACCTGCCATACACTGTGATGAGACTCACCTCAATCCAGAGATAATTGAATCACACATGCTGCTGCTAACTAAATAAACACTCGGGCTATGGAACTGGAATTCTCCATGCTAAAAAATAAAACACCAAAGAATAAATAAGTCAAAAGCCAAACCCACAGTTTATATCCCTAATCCCGACTCCTAGGGTAAAAGACCATTTTACCCTTCCGATATCTGACCCAACACCTCATGGCCCACAACCCAAAAGATCCAAGGCACAAAAGGCCCAAAATGAGCTTCCCAGGAGTACACCCCGCACACCAGATTGGTACACCCCGTGTACTGCCTAATGTTGCATAAGGTACAACTCGTCGAATCCTACAGACAGATACTTCATGCATTACGCTGAGCATACGCATACGTACGCCCATCGTACTCATTAGATGACCAAAACTTCATAGTAAGAACTTAATTCTTAAGACCAAATGTCCAAACTCAGATCTAACCTATGAATAAGGTCTTAATCCATAAAATTGCGAACTTTATTCCTTTGCATGTCTTAATGGGACACAAACTACAATCCAGGCTTCATAACTTCATAAAAATGTCACTAATTCATGCATGAAGGAATAATACTCCTCAAGATCCAAACTTTATGACTTAATGACCTCGACAAGGGCGAAATATGAGGCTCAAAGGTTATGGAGTAACATCTACTCACAAGAACCACTACCATGGGACCAAAATATGACAAATTACCACCCAAACTAGATCTACAAGAGAAATTCATCAAGATTAAAACTTTATACCTCCAGAAGATAGATCAATGTGAACAAAGTCTGGATTTTCAAGTTCCAAGATAACCAACACTTCTCCAATAAGCTTCTTCCTCTTTAGTGTGCACTAAGAACACTCCAAATCACTCAAAAGGCTCAATAATACTTAAAGGAATGCTAGGGTTTCGAGATTATAGGTTAAGGGGGATGAAGGCTGAATATGGGGAGGGTTCCTAGGGTTAATGATGCTTAAATAGGGTCCAAAGGCTCAATATTAGGGTATTCATCTAGCCTAGTATGCCCGACGTACTCCCTATACTCCCAACGTACTAGACTTATGTGACAACCCGATAATTTCTAAGTCAATAAAAGTCAACATTCTTAAATAAAATTTCAAATTTTATTTATTCCATTAAGTTTGTGAGGGTTAGAAAATAACTTAAATTATATACATAAAGTTTATATAAATTTTGGAACCAAAAACACTCGGAAAACCTAGATTTTTTTTCCCTCGATTCAATGAAAACTCGTTTCAGCCAACTGTTTTTGGCCGAAAACCTTCGGACCAAGAACAAATTTCGGCCGAGAACTCCTTTCTGGCCGAAAACCCAAACGATATAAAGGTTTTCCCTCGAAAACTTGGTCATTTCTCACTCATTTCACCTGAAAACACTCTCATTTTTCTCCCAAGGATCATCCAAGAACATTCATAACTTCAAATGGAAACATTCAAATCTTCATATTTTCACCAAGAACATCAAGACAGCCTTCATATCTTCAAGTGACCGAAAATAGCCCAAAACCGAAAACCTGTGTTCGGCCGAAAACCTATTCCGACCGAAAAACATCAGACCGAAAATCCTCCCTTTCCCTTCAAACAATTTTTGATAATCACTCTCAACACAAAAACAAGTGTTTTCCCAACACTTTAATAAATGGTTTCGCTAATTTAAATACACTTATTTGTTTAACTATTACTGGGATACCGTTAATTCTGCATACGACAACTCGAGGGTCCTCTTTCCAATCTCGATGTCCAACACATACACATAAACAACGGTGAGTTCATAGCCCTACATTTTCAATTGTTTTTAATGTTTCCCGGAGAGGGGGGGGGGGGATACAAGTAAAACACAAGGACTTTTGTGTTTTATTCAAACAATTTCAAACAGGTTAATTTTTTTTTCAATTGATACAAACCGAGAAATCACTACGTTTTATAAAAATATTTAGATATTTTTAACACTTTTGTAACATGTCGAGCATAAGGGTAGTTTTCAACATACAACCAAAATTGCAAAGTTTCAGTACAGTACATAACATACAATCAAACTATAGTTGGTATAGTTTGAGAACATTACACTACTTTTACAGAATTCAATACACGAAACGAGAACAAACATACAAACTATAATAGGTATAGTTTGGGATACAATACATTGTTTTACTATTTCAAGAACATTATATAAAAACAAACACATATAAGCTATGGAAGATATAGTTTATGGTATACAATACTTTTTTCCTAATACAAGAGTACAATACTAAATAATTATTTAAGTATAATCATTTTACACTACAAGGTTGTACATACGGTTTCAAGTACAAGAGAGCACTACAACACTACACATAAACTAGTTAATACAGGGTTGTGAGGCACTACTTCAATTGTATCTTCCAGGGTACGGAACTAAATCCTATACAGTATAACCAGAGTCTCCTGGAGGGAGAGCATGAGATTTGTGTATAGATATATACGAGACTTACAATTCCACACCTGAACTGTTAGCTACAGTTAGGCCGACAGGCCTGGGGTGACAAATGGCATACCATTCCGACGCCTGAAGAACGTCGTAGAGGTCACTAGGTCACATCAAGCATGGTTATATCAAACTCACAACAGTATAAACTAACCATTTGTTTACGGGATTGCAATTCTTCAAAAAGTTTTATTTTAATTAATAAAACTACTATAAAGTACAACTGGAGGATTCTAGGGAATACAAACACTTGGTTTTATTTTAAGTAATAAAACTACTACACACTACTAGTGGTATCCATGGATTTCATACAGAACAATACTATATATTACTGGTGGTATCCAGGATTTCATACGAAGGTTTTCATAGAGAACAATACAATACACTATTATTGGTGATATCCACGGATTTCATACAAAGTTTTTCATATAGAATAATACTATACATTACTAGTGGTATCTAGGGATTTCATACAAAGGTTTTCATACAAAACAATACAATACACTATTACTGGTGATAACTAGGGGTTTCATACAAATGTTTGTCATACATAACAATACTATACAATACAGTTGGTGGTATCCAGGCATACATACAAAGATATACAAATAAAGGGTTCTTATCAAACACTACTGCAATATACAATTATAGAATACAATAACAAACATACATTTTGGTCTTTAGGTCTAAGACTACTTTTCACTACTAAAGAAAATATTGGATTTTCTTGAGAAACATACAAACATTTTCAAAGATTCTAAGACAAGGTTTCATTACAAAAGCAATCTTATGAACTCACCAACTTAAATGTTGATACACTTTCAAAAGCACTTGTATTCTCAGGGAACCAGTACACAGGTACACCCGCAGGTTTTGAGAAGAGGAAGCTTTTAGAGTCACGTCTTTTATACTTTTGTTATACATTTTGATGTCATACAAACTATGTATCGAACAGATGTAAATACCTTATTTATTTAATGTAATGGTTGTGTTTACTTTGATTACTACGATGCAATTGTTGTGATACTGTACATGACGCCCTCCGCCCCCGAACGCTTCCACCGTTCCGATTTAAGGGTGTGACAACTTAGCCCCAAATCACCTAACTTTTGAAGGCCATAACTTCTTCATTCTATTTCTGATTTCGACGATCCTTATATCCATGAAAGGTAATGAGAAGCTCTATAATCCTATCAACTCTCTTTTACCTTAAAACCTTCTGAACTTAAATCCAAAATTCATGATAGAACTGACCCACTGCCTTTTTACCAATATAACCTTGGGCGCCAATGCACAAGATGAACTCTTGGACCACATGTAACACTAGTCAAAATAGGTCAATAAACAATCACATGTGATTATGTCAATCATGTAATGTGATTATGTTAACCTAGTAATGTGGTAAGAATGTTATGTAGTTCATGATAAATTCTAATAAAAATATGAACTTTCTTTATGATACAACTCAAAGTATACGTCCATACGATTCCAAAAATATAGAGAACGTCTGAATCTGACTTCGCATGAAGAAGTTATGATAACCGAACACTATAAATCTCTATAATAAGAGAAATTTAAAATAGACTTAGAATTAGCTATTTAAGTCTAAAAGAGAGTTGTAGTACTTGTAAATACCTACGCGTGCATATAAAGAACGTCAAAAACGGAGTTCGTATGCAAAAGTTATGGCCTTCCGAAGATTTAGTTTTTAAAAACCCTAAACTAGCTAATTCACGACGTGAGTTTTATGACACTCACGACGTGAGGAGTCATTCTGTCATAATTCGGAATCTAGAAGCAGCGAGAGGATAGGATCCAAAATTCACGACGTGATTTTTATGACACTCACGATGTGAGGAGTCATTCTGTCATAATTCGGAATCTAGAAGCTGCGAGAGGATAGGATCCAAAATTCACGACGTGAGCTTTATGACACTTACGACGTGAGGAGTCACATGGCCACCTTCCGAAGCTATGGACGCAAATGGCAAGTCTACGGAGTGAATCAGGCAGATTCACGACGTGAGTCTTATGACACTCACGACGTGAGTGTCATAAAATCTTACTATAAATAGCAAGATCGACCCCAACCATTCTTACACCTGATCTCCTTTCTCCTCTCTCATTTGCTGAAGCCCTCTTGCATCCCAAGCCCCGACGACCTCGTACGCTGACCGTTTCTGCTTAGATTACATAAAATCACGTTACTAAGGTGATTTTCACGGCCCCACTATCTAATATTTTGGGGGAAAACGCATGCTAGTCATTGTATATATGTTATTATTATGTCTATATGATAGTAAATTAGTATCAACATAGATAGTTATAATAACCGGGATATAGTTATTTCGTATCTGAAAATATACAACTATCGTAACGTTGTTAACATGTTATTGTTATAGTAGTATATTAATGTAGATCTTGAGTTATACTTAGGATTCTATATATATTTTATGTGCGATATAGTTCCGAATTTATATTCGGAAGTTTTATATCTTAAGTTATATAGTATGTTTCAATTAATAGTTTTATGTCAAGATAAAACTAGATATGTTATATGTTGTTATTATTAGTTTTATGTCAAGATAAAACTAGATATGTTATATGTTGTTATTATTAGTTTTATGTCAAGATAAAACTAGATATGTTATATGTTGTTATTATTAGTTTTATGTCAAAGATAAAACTAGATATGTTATATGTTGTTATTATTAGTTTTATGTCAAGATAAAACTGGATATGTTGTTATTGTTATTTATATGTCAAGATAAAACTAGAAACGTTATATGTTGTTATTATTGGTTTTAGGTCAAGATAAAACTTGGTTTTTACTCAAGATATAGCTGTTATACTGCCTAAATATTATGAAGTTAGGAGTAATGTTTAAAAGCAAAGTCTAGCAACTTAAGGTTTTAGACATGAAGATGCTTTTGTTGTTAGCGCTATAGGAAGCCGTCAAAGTCTACATGAGTAATTGTATTCATCAACTAAGATTGGGGATCTTAGCGGAAATCCTCTGAACTGTAACCGTTAATCCCGTGTGAGCGAGGAAGTCGTGTATAATTAGTATACGGGCCGACCACCCCACTTGTGACTGTTAGCTACAGTCAACCAAAAACAAGTGATGAACTATCCTTTTATTTGTTATTATTCCGGCGTCGATGAAGCGTGCGGTGTTGTTTCTCATGTTAAATAATGAGTGTATTTGTTCTCATGGTAAATCATGAGTGTATTGTTCTATCAGAGGTATTATGTCATAGCAGCGGTTATAGGCTCATGGTAGCAAATTGTTAGAAACATTATACCTTGTCGTATACAAGTATTAATGTTAAGTATAATTTTTCCCTACTTATACCTTAAGATTAAGAAATGTTTAGGTATAACAATTAATTGATAAGTATACAATTATACCTAATGTTGGAGAGTCAAAATGATACTTTCAAAACTATACTTTTGAATGTGTAAAAATGTATTATTTTATGGAGTCAAAACATGTGGACTCACCAACTTTATGTTGACGTATTCTAAAATGCATGTGTTTTCAGGAACTTGAAAAGCGGGTATGTATTCGAACAGGATAAGTTTTACTAGTATCTTTCTGTTCTTTAAGAAGTATGTCATAGTCGGATACTATGTAATAAGTACTAGGAAAAACAATAATGTAACTTTCAAATCATCAATAAAGGTATGCATTTTCTTTAAGTATTGTTCAATGTATGTTATATAACTGTGATACGAAAAATGACATTACACTACCCGGTGTTTCCGCCGACGGCCGGGGTGTGACACCACATAATCTACATTACCGACACCCAAATTGGTATAAGCTTCTCCTTCCCTAAAGCGCAAAGCCTTATGATAATTGATTTTCTAGTCACGACCCCAAATTATGAAACGATTTGAATCAGGGTGTTACAACTCTCCCCCAATTAAGTTACATTTGTCCTCAAAATCACTCCTTACCACCCTCCCGACAACCATACCATTCGACCAAATCCTCTTAAATCCCTGATTCGCCGATAAGGTTAACTCACACTCATAGCGACTTTCCAATGTTACCATCAAAACCCATCCTTAACAAAACTCATACACCCTAATAGTGAACAAATTATTGATCCACTAACTGACAAACCAACACTTCACTGCTATAATTCTGAAACCCCCAAAACCTTACCTGACCTCCACACAAGTAGGGCCATCTTGAAACACAATCAGTAGGACCTCTTACTGCAATCTGAACTGAAAAACATCCTTTTGACCATGAATTTTCCAAATGATACCTTTAGCAGGCAGATTCCTTAACCATAACTTGCTGATGAAAAGATCTTTTATATATACACAAGATGACTCCCAACGTAAGTCACATCCATTTTCCAACCCGATACATAACTCCTATCCCAAAATCCAAAGATGTACACTTGCATTCTATCCAAAAATTTCCAATTCTATGGTAACCTTCCACTAAAATGTGATATCAATTCCGCAATCGACCATTGAGTCTGACAGTCTCACACCTGGTCTCACCAGAATCTTACTGATAAGGGCTACCCTAGCCCAACCACCGCACAAATATCAACTTCTAACCGCAGAGTCATCCCACTCTAAACGTCATCTAATACATTGTTCCAACCAATTTCCATCGGGTCTCACCTACACTATCATAACCATATGGGCCTCACCCATGGGTCTCACCTAATCTGCACTTTCAAATGGGCCTCGCCTACGAGTTTCACCCTATCGAATGATGTACAATCCTAGCCTCACCTCAGGTCCAATGATCCTCGCCACCAATAATCTCTTTTCAGGTCCAAATACATCTTAGTGGCCCCGGGATGGATCGAAAACTTCGACCTGTGTGCCTCCTCCATCAAAATAGCGCGTGCCCCACCCTCAAATGGCACCCAAATCCGGCACTGGTCAAAACCAATTCGACTGTATCCTAATCAGGTGTTTGGCTTATGTTTCAAATCCCAAAGCCTTTATCAGAAAAGAACATGCAGAGACGCTCTAACGCAAACACTCCACATGTATCAAATCTCATCTCCTCTATGCACTACAACTGATACTTCACATATTCTGAAAAGATAATCTGAATCCTCATTCCTTGTGCAAATATCAATCCATGCTGCAATTAGAACTGGCTCTCCACTTACCTACGGTATAAAATTCCTCCTTGTTTCACACATGGAATTATTCCCAATTATCAAAATGGTTCTTCACCACTTGAATTTAACCGCACTCTGTCAACCCCATAATCGATGGACTTCTAAACCATGTCACAACCTTACTATTACAATCCTGTCATATTGAGTTTCCAAGAGCTAGTATTCCAATACCTTACAAGCTATGGTATCCATACCCCATACCAGATTAAATGCTTCACTACCTAAATTACTTATCATGATATATTTCCAAATCCTTAAACCAGTTCAGCCGGTGACAAAGAATTATAACCCTCGACTAGAACAGAGGGATCACCAATCCAACTACCCACTTGCCGAAAAAATCGATGCACTCAGAGCCTCTCTAACAAATTCCATTTAAATCCTCTTGATAATTCCAGCTCCCGAACAAAACAAAACAATCAATTCCTCACCCACACTTAGAAGTGGTGGTTCACTATTGCTCTTGCTCTACTAGTAACAGCAATCGGTTCAAGGTCTGTCAACAATCCGCTGACATCCATCTTGAGCCACACGAGCGCTCTTGAATTCTGACATTGTTGTCCCATATGGGGACACCCGGCTCCCACGAGATCTTCTCCTAAATTCTTATAATGTGTGGACCACACTCACTATTCCGTAATCACGAACCTGGCTGCATCTCCCTTAAACCTGCGTTCTGGCCAATCTTTTACTCCTCTCAACCATGATAAATCTCAACCATCTCAAATTTCAATTACCCAAATGAACTCATGTAATAACTCCTTCTAGATATTATGCTGAGACCAACATAATCAATCTAGATGCTGATCCACCAAGATAGATACTCATCTCACTCTCACCTAGGGATTAAGCTAACAAAAATTGTCACCTCTTTAGTCGATGCCTACTACCAGCTCGTCCCACTACCTTTCAACATGATTCTCGGTATGCAAAATGTCATATGAAAATTCCTTGAACGACGACTTAAGTAATCATAGTGGAACCCTGAACCTTAGATGGGGTTATCAGAAACTTCCCAACATTACTGCTTTAAATTTAAAAAGAGAGATCTACACACCTTTGAAATATGAGGCACCCCGAGGACCACACCCTAACCCATTAAAATTGTAGAAATTCCAATATGGTTCTAAAAATCTTACCACTCAAAAGATTTTTGATCCGATGATACAACACTGGCTAAGAACATACTTATTCTAGATAGAAATATCATTATAGAAAGATTGTGGCTCTCTCCTCGAATTTGACAATCAGCTTGTCAGTGATCTGACCAATGATACCAGACAACTCTTCCAATAAAATATGTGAGACCTCAGCGGAAATCTAGTTACGAAGTCTTGCATTGTTCGTACACATCTCAAAGCGATCTACTTCCGGTCCAGACATCGACATCATATACAACAAGAACAAATTGTCATCTCATAACCAAAATGTTAACATTAATCCATCACACTTTACCCACTAATCAGAAATTCTACACATCAACTTTTCACCAACTTCGTAGAATCCTTGTGACTTTCCTTGATTCGAGTACGGATCCTGTGCTTTCAGTAGTACAAGCCCAATACTACATTCCACATCTATCCATAATTTCCCTAAGAATCATCCCGAATCCTTCAAGTCTCTTTCTCTAACTAGTGTTCCAAATACTCCCTAAACATCGCGTCTAAACCTTCTAAAACACTTCCTAGTGTAACATCGTAAATTTTAAAACAATATTTTCATTTTAGTAATCACATAATTCTCATAACACAGTTCACAAAACCCAAAGTTTTCAAAAACACATATACAGAAAACTGTTTTAAACACAATCAAGGATCCTCAAAATGTGAATCCGCCTCGTGTGTACAATCAAGCCGGTGCCTTCTCGTGATCCTGAGAAGTACCTGAAACACATAACACATAACATGGTAAGCACGAAGATTAGTGAGTTCCCCAAAATACCACACATATCTCATTAGCCTCTCATGGCTATACTTGAAAAAGACCCTCCGGTCAATGTGTCTCAGTGGGATCCTCTGGTCCCACAACTCGGGTGGACCCTTCGGTCCTAACTCAGTAAGCTCAAAATAATACACAACATAAATCACAAAGACATAATGTAATATCACAATATTCAAGATAAACACATAAGACTGTAACATCCCGGAATATCAGAAGTTGAGTTGAAGGGCTAAAAGTGTAAGTGTGAAAGGGCAACTCGGCGAGTCCACGAGTAGACTCGGCGAGTAGGGTCGCGACTCTGGTCGCGTGTTAAGTGACCAACTCGGCGAGTTGGTGCTGAGTGGAGAAAACCCTAATTCTGGGGGATGAGCCCTATATAAAGAACATAACACTTCTTCCCCAGCCTCTTTACCTTCCCTTTGAGTTTTAGAAACCCTAAATTTGTGTGAGCCTTCCTTGGTGAGAGATTAGAGCCTTGGAGGAGGTAATCTTGGAAGGAAATTGAAGAGCAAGAAGAGTGGAGCAAGGGGCTTTGCAGAGAATTGGTTCATTCATCAGTGGGAGCCTTCATTTGAGGTAATAATCTTCTGTTTGAGCTTTTGTGCATCTAGATCTATCATTTGTGGGGGGTTTTGGGGCATAAATGAGGTCCATCTCAAGTTTGGTGTAAGATCTGAGGTTGCTACCTCAGATCTAGGTTGTTAATGATCCAGAAAGCCATAAAGTATATGCTCAAGAGTTGTTGGTGAAGTTCTTTTGTCCCAAACCCTAGCCCTGGAGTGTAAAATGCCTAGATCTCTTTAGATCCACGTAAAGTTTGCCACTTTACGTGATGGATGGCTTGTAGAAGAGTAGATCTATGGTTTAGAGCTTCTGCATGGTTTGGAAAGCCTCTGTATGGTTTCAGATCTAGGGGTACTCGGCGAGTCACAAGGGTGTACTCGGCGAGTTGCTTGAAGATAGGCTGGAACTCGACGAGTTGGAAGAACAAATCTGTGAGTTGGATGAATATGGGAAACAACTCGGCGAGTTGGTTGCAGATAGCCTTGCACTCGGCGAGTCTGTTCTTGGACTCGGCGAGTCTGGTCGTGAGGTCCTAACTTTTCTTCTGGTTGAGCTGTGAATCGGTGAGTCAAGGGATGACTCGGTGAGTCGAGTGTGAAAGGACTCAGAGTTGTTGGACTCGGTGAGTCTCGGGGTGACTCGGCGAGTTGAGTCGCAGATCGGGGAAGTTCTGTGCACGGGGACTCGGCGAGTCATCGGGTTGACTCAGCGAGTAGAGTCAGTTAGGGGTTGACTTTGACTTTGACCAAGGATTGACCAGTTGATTTCTAGGGGCATTTTGGTAATTGTTGGCTTTTTTTTGAGTTCAGTGTTTTGGTGTTGGCCAGTGTTGGAGATCGTATCAGTGGTCGGAGCAGCTTGGGTTTATCTGTTCAATCGGTAGTTGCGAGGTGAGTTATCCTCACTATATCGACAGGGTCTACGGCACCAAGGCCGACTCTTTATCGGATTGTGATCCGGGTATCATTGTTATGTTATTTCTTTGCTATGATGCATCCTGATAGTTAGGATGGTATATGTTAGAGACCTGGTTAAGGTCAGAATCCTGGTATATAGGATGATGCTATGCTAGTGACCGGTTAGGTCGGTATCCTGGTTAGGATGATGTTATGCTATGTGATATGCTAGATCAGTTGATTGGATGTGAATTGTTATATGTTTGAATGTTTATGTGCACATGGTTGTTGGACTGGGGTTGGGTTGAGGCGGGTCCTGCTTTGTGCTGTAGGCCAACATACCCAGGGCGGACCGATAATCCCGAAGGCCCAACGAGCGGTCCGGATAGGCTGTAGGCCCCAAGAGGGCGGACCAGACGTGCCGAGGCTCGGAGAGTGGACCAGGCCGACTGAAGGCCCAGTGCGGGCGGACCAGTCATACTGTAGACTCAGGGAGTGGACCAGGTGGATTGAAGGCCCAGTGCGGGCGGACCAATCACAGTGTAGACTCGATGTATGTGGTTAGACTCGGAGGGTGGACCAGGTGGACTGAAGGCCAGTGCGGCAGACTAGTCACCCAATAGACCCGAAGTGCATGGCTGTTCTGTGTTCTGTTATGATATGGCATGTTATGCGTGTATGGTATATGTGGTTGGTATTTTGGGGATATCTCACTAAGCTTTCAGGCTTACAGTTGTGGTTTAATGTTTTTCAGGTTCTTCAGGAGACTGTGGCAAGGCAAAGGCATGATCATACCGCTCCTCATGTTTATGTTTTATGATGTGGTTCTGGGAAGACTCTGATAATAATTGTATTGAAAACCTTTTTGTAATAACTTCATGAAACTGGGTTGTTTTTGAAAAAGTTTAAATTGGTTGAAATTTTATGGTCGTTACAAAGATCCTCCGGTCACACAAAGATTACCACTCTAGGTAAGTATAGTGAGAAGACTCACCTTGTAAGAAATCAGATAACCTCGAGCTCAAATCACCGGTCTAGCCTCCGTCTAACACATACGATAATTATCTCTAATTAATAACGGCTCTCAAAGAAGCTAGACTAAACCTTATACAAACTCACAGAAGGATAAAAGACCATTTTACCCTTCCATGAACTTAATAGTCCACAAATTGACTAAACCCTAAAAGTCAACTAAAAGTCAACGAAAGCACGTACGTCGTGCGTATAAGCCCTCTACACTGAGCGTACTCCTTCGCCATGCATGCATCGGGGATTCTTGAGCCTACACTGCATATACTGGGATTACGCTCAGCATATGCCCCAGTTTTGCTCTTCCTACTCATTTGGTCTTAATTCGTTAAGTCCTTAACTCAAATCTCAGATCTGGACTCCCTAATGGCTCATACTCCATAAAGTCGGTGACTTTTAAGCCTTTGCATGGCTGATAAAGTCACAAACACCAAAACGCTCACTCTTTATTCTCAAGAATGCTCATATCTCATGCATGGGTTGGTTTAAACATCCAAGCCTCGATTTTTATAACTCTACACCACTAAAAACACTCAAAGGAGCTGATAATAAACTATGGAGCTCAATATCTCATAAAGCATCCAACTTTGGGACCAAAACCCTAAAATGAACTAAAATGACGCACAAATAAAAAAGGTGAGAAAGCTTTGAGCTATATACCTCTAACTGAAGCTCCAACTATAGATAAGCTTAGATCCAAAGCCTGTACTCCCACTGCTTCCTCTTCAAATCTCCTTCTTAACTCCAAAGAAACCACAAGAACACTTAATACCTCAAAAATGGACACACAAGCTCAAGGGATGAGAAATTAGGGTTTGAGAGGGTTGATGTCTGGGAATGGTTTCCAGAAATGAGGCCATCATATCCTTTAAATAGGAACACACCCTAAATTAGGGTTTTCATTCTGGGCCTAGTACGCCCAGCGTACTATGTGGCTTCCGTGTCAAAAACACACATATAAGTACGCTAAACGTACACACACATATGCATCACGTACTCCTTTAACACCTTTAATCACATAAGGGCCAAACTTGACAATTACCAAAAGAACAAGGGTTTATAAGGTATACCTGGTCTTGGGATGTTACACCTAGGTTCTCCTAGATTCCTCACCCATCTTGCCATCAGCTGCTGAAGGCTCCCCACTAATGTCAGCTAGCTACTTCATGGATACCATTGAATTCAACGAAGCTTAGATAATCCTTCGACTAAAAGACTCATCCCTAAAATGGTTGGACTCGGACAAGAGCTGCATAGTAGGGTTCAATCCATCATTTTGAGATTATTTAACCTTTGCAGCGTGTAACTTAACATATTCATGAAATGATTAGTTCACATTAATGAGTCCCATA
Source organism: Lactuca serriola (assembly GCF_051521515.1). Taxonomy (NCBI): domain Eukaryota; kingdom Viridiplantae; phylum Streptophyta; class Magnoliopsida; order Asterales; family Asteraceae; genus Lactuca; species Lactuca serriola. The sequence goes on from NC_136410.1 coordinate 204,330,944, forward strand.
AAGCACAAAGCAAGTAACATTCGGGCATCGAAAAGTCTAACCGGTGCACCACCTAATCAGGACACCTTATCCCAATCATTTGAAATCCTTACAAGCATGAAATTTTAAAAGCTCAAACAATAGGAATATAAAGGCATCTCTCCTAATCATGAGATCCTGAGCAGATTCTTAGCCCTAATATAGCATGCAATTATCATAAAATACAACATAAGAAACATGTATGGGTATTATGGGAATCATTTACTTGAGCTCGGTTGATCACACATCACACCCCTTTTTCTTTATAAAAATATTTTTTAGAAAATTTATTTTCTTTCAAACATATTACCAATTCCTCAATTTGAGTTTACACACACCTGAGGGTGTACCAGAATCCCTCAAACCAAGACTCTGATACCAACTTGTAACATCCCAAATATTATAAGGTAAAATTTTCATTTTTAATTCAACCAGAAACACCAATTATCCTATTTCCAATCAGTCAAAAGTATTTCAAAATAAAAATAGTTATCAGAGTACAATCCTAAAATCATATAGTTGCAAAAACATGGGTGGATGCGCTGCGATCAAGCCGACCCTTCCCTTTCGAACCAAAAGTACATGAACCAATAACCACAAAAATGTGATCACAAAGCTTAGTGAGTTCCCCAAAATAACACATATCATACATACAAAGATCCTTGTTGGCCATCCATCAGGCCCCACCCGACATCGAGCCCCGCTTGATACATATTTGTCACTAACATGCGATGGGCCCCGCCCAACACAATCATCAGTCCCTGCCTGGAATTGGGCCCTTTCTCGGTATACATACAAACACATAAAACACATGAAAGATTCATAAAAACCACTAGCATACTAATAACAATAATCCATGGGCTTGTTTTGGTACCTTCGACCTGCCATACACTGTGAGGAGACTCACCTCAATCCAGAGATAATTGAATCACATGCGCTACTGCTAACCAAATAAACGCTCAGGCAACGGAACCGGATATCTCCACGCTAAACTATAAAACCCCAAATAATAAATAATTCAAAAGCCAAAACCTAGGGTTTATATCCCTAACCCCAAATCCAAGGGTAAAAGACCATTTTACCCTTCCATATCTGACCCAACACCTGATGGACCAAAACCCAAAAGACCCAAGGCCCAAAAGGCCCAAAATGAGCTTCCCAGGAGTACACCATGCGTACTACCTGACGTTGCATAAGGTACAACTCGTTGAAGCCTACAGACAGACACTTCATGCATTACACAAAGCGTACACATACGTACGCCCATCGTAGTCATTAGATGACCAAAACTTCATAGTAAGAACTTAATTCTTAAGACCGAATGTCCAAACTTAGATCTAACCTCTAAATAAGGTCTTAATCCTTAAAGTTGCAAACTTTACTCCTTTACATGTCTTAATGGGACACAAACCACAATCCAGGCTTCATAACTTCATAAAAAGGTCACTAATTCTTGCATGAAAGAATAATACTCCTCAATATAAAAACTTTATGACTTAATGACCTCGACAAGGACCAAATATGAGGCTCAAAGGTTATGGAGTAACTTCCACTCACAAGAACTACTACCATGGGACGAAAACATGACAAATTACCACCCAAACTAGATCTATAATAGAAAGTCATCAAAATTAAAACTTTATACCTCCAGAAGATAGATCAAGGTGAACAAAGTCTAGATCTTCAAGTTCAAAGATAACCAACACTTCTCCAATAAGCTTCTTCCTCTTCAATGTGCACCAAGAACATTCTAAATCACTCAAAAGGCTCAAGAATACTTAAAGGAAGGCTAGGGTTTTGAGAATACAGGTTGAGGGGGATGAAGGCTGAATATGGGGAGGGTTCCAAGGGTTAATGATGCTTAAATAGGGTCCAAAGGCTCAATATTAGGGTTTGCACCTGACTGGAGTATGCATAATGTACTCCAAGTACACCTAACGTACTTCATGGTCCAACCGCAATCATCCAACCTAGTACGCCCAGCGTACTCCCTGTACGCGCAACGTACTAGACTTAGCCCCAAAACAACCTAACTTCCAAAGGCCATAACTTCTTCGTTATGCTTCCAATGTCAAGGATCCTTATATCCACGGAAAGGTAATGAGAAACTCTACAATCCTATCAACTCTCCTTTGTCTTAAAACCTTTGAAACTTAAATCCAAAATTCATGAAAGACCCTGTCCACCGCCTTTTTACCAATATACCCTTAGGCTCCAATACACAAGCCAAACTCTTGGACCACATAATCTACATTACCTACTTCCAAATAGGTCTAAACCTCTCTTTCCCCAAATCCCAAAGCCTTATGATTATTGATCTTCGGGTCACGACCCCAAATTATGAAACGATTTGAAATAGGGTGTTACATTTGATTTTGGAAAACATTTTTGTAAGTTCTAATCCTACGTGATATTTATTATTCAATTCCAATGTATCCATTACTATTTCCACAACCGCTGCCACCCACTGCCACCACTATCTCCACCTCCATCGTCGTCACCACCATCAATTCAACCACAACGGAACCACCCTTCTCCACCACCAACTCTACACCCACCACCACTTCCACCCCCACAACCCCACCTCCCTTACCTCTGCCACTACCAGCATATCCACCACCAACACCAACATCACCATCTCCACCACTACCCACACAAACACTAACGAGTTTTTTTATGAAGACTCAAAAACAAACAATTTTTTTTATGAAGACTAAAGACATGAAAAAATACTTTTGATTCATACTTTATTCAATAACATGGAAAAACTAAAGACATTTTACCTCTTCAAAAATAAACACCACCTTTGACTCTCGTTCTTCATACATCTCGTTGAATTTCACTGGTAAATTACCTACTGTATCTGACTTCATTGATGGGAAAATCTATGGTGCCTAATATGTTTGTGTAGTGCTACATACCAAGTGAGTTCGGGCTTCAAGAAAAGACAAATGACAAAATAAGTAGTGATGTTGATGTGTGGTGGTGGGGAAGGGGAAGAACTTCACTAGCCCATAAATTCAAAATAAACCGAAGTTATAGTTCGGTTTGGAAAATCAAACCACAAAAAAAAATTTAAAATTTTGTTTGGTTCAAATTCGATTTTGGTTTGATTTTAGGTTTCTTTGGTTACAAAGCAAATAATACACAATCTAGACTAAGGGTGAGCATTTGGACCGACTCCGGCTCTTGGACCAGACCGGTTTTGGAGAATTTTGTGGACCTTAGACCGGGCCGGTTTGAGGCTTACTAGTTAGTGTCCAGGTTCAAGTTTTTTCCTATTGTTGTACCCGTACAACCGGTACAACTTTAGGTGCATATGGTACAATTTGTTATAACGAATATGTTTTGGGGTTTGATACCAACTTGATAAAAATAGAAATGTTTGTTTGATTGTTCATTTTAGAAAAAAAAAGCATTTTAGATAAAAAAAAAGTTGATTACTTATACCATTTGTTTGAACTTTGAATCGCATTATCTATAATACTATAACTTGTGAAATCAATTTCCAAATGAAAACAGCTAACGTATAAATCAAGTTCATCAACAAAGTTAACAGTCTTAATACAAACATACAAAAGTAATGACTGTAACACCAAAAATCATAGTTTAAACTTTAAAATTAATCTAACTAACAAACTTCATAATATAATCTTTTATTGATGTCTTCCCCATATATTTATCATCTAAATCTAACATTTTTAAAGCTTGTGCAATCTCTACATAAACACAAAATGATAATGTTGTTTTGTAGGCACCCCAATACTTATCGTATTTTGTCTTCATGTCCTTAACCGTTTCGAGAAACATCGGTTTGGTTGACTAATTTCTTAGTTGTATGTATTGAATTTTATCAAAGGTTTCGATGTAGGATTTTAAGGTACTCTACTGAGATCCCTTTCATATGATTTATCTGTCAAACATACATAAAATTTAGAATTATAGTCTAAAAAAATACATGAAATTTGTTAGTTTTAATATCCCAAATTTGAAGGATTTTTATTCATTAAATGTAACACCAAATTAGACAAATTTTGTAACACTCAACACGAGGACTTCCCAGAGGTCACCCATCCATGTATTGCTCTCGCTAGAGCACACTTAATTGCAGAGTTCTATGAGATTTGTTGCCCACACGACTTTAAAACGCATTGTGTTGGGGAAGGTATCCACATCCCTTATAAAGAATTGTTTCGTTCTCCTTCTAAGACGATGTGGGATCAGGTGCAACCCACTTTCACCCCTCATTATAGGGTTCGAAGTCCCCGTTAAACACATCATCCCGTGCCCCAACTTTGATACCATTTGTAACATCCCACTGGGAAGTTTTCATGCCGGGAGTCCAAAGCGGAAAATATTTTGATACGTTCCAAAGGAGGATGTTACAAAATTATTGTCCAAAATCATGTACAAACTCTAAATTACACGTTAGGAAAAACTGCATGCTAATCCGACTTAAAACGAATAATATATGTTTGTTTAAATATTTTCACCGAATACAAAAATTTAAAACTATAGTTGAAAATCTTAAATATTCCAACTTTGATATCCTAAATTTGAAAGATTGCAATTCATTGAATATAACACCCAAAATGACAAAATTATAATCTAAAATCATGTACCAATTCTAAATTACACGTTGGGAAACACCACATGCCTATCCGACTTAAAACAAATGAGAGATGTTTATTTAAAGATTTTCACAGAATACAAAAGTTTAAAACTATAGCCGAAAAGCTAAAATATTTCAACTTTTATATCCCAACTTCGAAGGATTATAATTTATTGAATATAACGCCAAAAACGATAATATTATAGTTTAAAACCATGTACAAATTTTAAACTACACGTTGAAAAATCGCATGTCAATAAAACTTAAAATGAATGAGATATGTTTGTTTAAAGATTTAAAAAAATAATAATCTGGTCCAAAACCGGCCGGACCAAACAGGTAAAAAACCGGACCAGTTTTGATCAATTCCTAGAACTGAGAACCGACCTAGGGTCCAAAAAAGGGGCAGATCTAGGTCCGGTCTGGTTTACGGGTCCAAATGCTCATCCTATCTATATCCAACTGCTATATGAAAAATCAAATTTGATAATAATACACAATTTAAACCCAACTACTACATGAAAAATCAAATTTCATATAATATAACTTGGAATTCATATTATTATCATATAAAAGTTAAGAGTAAATTACACGAAAGATCCCTATCGTTTGGGGTAATTTGCACGTTTGGTCTCTAACTTATTTTTTTAACACGGAAGGTTCCTACTGTTTGTTTTTGCTACGCACTTGGTCCTTACTGTTTGTTTTTGTTACGTGTTTGGTCCATGTCTTACCTAAAAATACTATTATTAAAACAGAGAAAAATGGTGTGGTAGGTTAGATAAGGTGAGGAGACAGGGTTGATGATGTGTTTATTTTAATAAATTAAAAAATCATGGGAAAAATAGTATTTTTAGGTAAGATAGGAACCAAACGCGTAACAAAAACAAACAGTACGGACCTTCCGAGTTTAAAAAAATAAGTTAGGGACCAAGCACGTAAATTATGCTAAACCATAGGGACCATTCGTGTAATTTATTCAAAAGTTAATTATAAATATCGTTATATTAGTATTAAATTTATGAAAATACTAATTTCTTACGCATGCTCTTTTAATTTGTCAATTCATTCTGTTAAATCTATTTTGACTTAGAAAATTATGCAACACTAAAAGTTATAAAAAATGAAGATTCATAAAAATGACTATTAGAAACAAAATCTTATTTAGGAATATTACCAAATTTAAATCAATATGTAAAAATAAACATGCAGTGGCTTTATTCTTTTAATATAACTAACATCTCATAAATTTTAGACAAAACTGCATATATATATATATATATATATATATATATATATATATATATATATATATATATATATATATATATATATATATATATATATATATATATATATATTTGGATTGGTGGTCTTTTTTAGCTAGTTTGTATATGAAAAAGGTTTCTCCCAAAATTGAATAGACTAAAATACCTTTAATATATTTAATTTTTTTTTTAAAACTATTTTATATTTAATAAATAAATACAGAAATGACTCTCTCTCTATCTCTTATATATATATATATATAATTACTTGGTCGGCAATAAGGTTAAATTTTGAATTTTTTCTATTCATTAGCTTGTGAAATCATATCAAGATAAAACATGCTTCCTTTTATTAATTCTGGCATTTTACAACCATTTTCGTCATATTATATATATATATATATATATATATATATATATATATAATATGACGAAAATGGTTGTAAAATGCCAGAATTAATAAAAGGAAGCATGTTTTATCTTGATATGATTTCACAAGCTAATGAATAGAAAAAATTCAAAATTTAACCTTATTGCCGACCAAGTAATTGATTTTTTGTCTGAATGATATTTCCATTCTATAATCTATTTACATGATTTTCTTACCTTCTTCTTCTTTTTCCATTTCAAGGAGGATTAATAAAGGTGGAGGTTGAATATGATCATGAACACAAAATGTAGAAACACAATATAAACATGGAAAAAAATATATAGAAACCCACATCCTTATCTTCAAACCTCAGGCCCCCAAAAAAATTTATGTATTCATATTCTTCAGCATACACACATACGTATAATGACTAATATAGACACCTACAAATCGATGGTTAAAAACTCAGAAATTGACATTTAAATAAATCCAATCAGTGAATGAAAAAATTAAAGCTTTCAGAAAGCTCCAATCTTTGATTATGTGTTCATTGAAGATTTTAATAACCTCCAACCCATAAAACTCAAAACCTAGATGATATAACTCTGCATTAACTTTTACAATCGTCGATTGTGTATTCATCAGAGAGTATCACTAATCCATCAAGTTTATTTTAGGCATTTGTTTGATTTTAAGCTTTTATCTTCGTAGATGCTCTACCAATCGATACTTGTACACAAAAGCGAGGCGATGATGATATAGTTGTACTTTAAATTTTCCAGGCACCAGTTTTCCAGCAATGGGTGAAAATTAGCCTGTAACTTGGCGAGGAAACACAAATGGTATTACAGCGATGGCGTGTCCGATCGCCTTTCTCTGGTTTCAATTCCAAACTTGCAGATCCGAGTCTCTCATGATATCGTGTTTTCGATCTAAAGGTGGTTGCCCTTTCTCCTCTCTGTTGAAATCGAAGTCTAATTATGACATTTTCAGTCAAACATTGTTCTTCTTTGCCGATGATTTCATATCTTAGCATGTTTTTCTATTTGGGAAATTAAAATCTAACAGCTCTTTCGTTCATTCATCTAAAGGAGAGAGAGAGAGTGTGTGTGTGTGTGTGTGTTTGTAACGTCCCATTTTCACAATGAAAATTATTTACTTTTATTAAGGTAAAACTCCACATTATAAAACCCGTGTGAAGAAAAACCATTTGATTCAGATTACATTTATTAAAATCAAAGTAATATAACAAAGCAGACTCTTCATTGTTGCTGATGAATGTGTAGAGTCAAGCCTTTGCCTTACCTCAATAATCGATGATACCTAAAACAATAACAACTAAGTAAACACAAAGCTTAGTGAGTTTCCCCAGAATACCATACACAACATAACATTTACAAGCATGGATATCGGGTCCTCAATCATTAGACTGGAATACCCACGACCCAATCAGTCATCGGACTGGCATGCTGCAGGTTTTTTGGCCTACCGCCTCAACCCAACCACTCCTCCCGAGCCTTCGTGCCTACGGCTTACAGCCAACCCTTATATGGTCACTTGGCCTAATGCACAAAACAAGACCACCTAAACCTTATCCACCTCCATATGCCGACATATAAACATTCAAGGACCAAGTAGGCACATAATACATGAAATCATTAATCATACAACTCACTACCACCTACTAGACCTCTCTCAGCACACTACTTCTCTACCAACTAACCTCCACGAAATGCATAATCATAAGTAACCAGAGGTGTGATAGCCACCCGAACAAATGATCCTACCCTAGAGCCACAACCAAACGAGGAACAAGCAAGAAAGCCTAGATCAAGAGTTATTAGGTTATCCTACATGATTGTATACAACCCCTAGGGAACTCCACTAGAAGATAATCAACCTACTTGTACTCTAACCAACATACCACTACTGCTGCATCCTATCACACCAAGATATACGTGAATCTAGCAAATTACTACAACATAGCAACATCCTATTCACAAGGATACATGACTAACTTTGCAAGGAATGCATAACCATATGTACCTAGAGGTGAGATAGACAACCAGACAGGTGATCCTACTCTAAAGCCACAACCAAACAAGGAAAATGCAAGAAAGCCAAGATCAAGAGTCCTCAGTCTATCCTACGTGACTACATACAGTCCCTATGGAATCCTTCTAATAAATGATAACCAAAACTAGTAGGCCTACATTGGTGCCTTCGACCCATAGGTACAATGAGAAAAACTCACCTGAATGAAGAACCCCGAAACACTGAGACACACTTCCCTTTCTGTACTGCTAGCTCCTGCGAATCGACAAATCACCAAACTAAGTTGAATCTTAATCAATACTCCAAAACCCTCAAGTTTGACCCAAAGTTAAATTAATCACAAAAGTCAACGATCAAACTTGGTCATGGTCAACTCCATTTTATGACCCTCCTTGGCCACATCACGGGATCACAAGGTCAAATAGTCAACATGCAGGACATTGACATGCCATGGCAATGCTAGAACAAGGAAATCGTAATTTTTGACTTCGCCACATCGTGGCCACTAGAAAATCACCAATTTTCTCTTTAAGGGCTTAATTCTTTCAGATCTAAGCACATACTTCTAGATCTACTACTCCATACTGATTTAATGGATAAAATTTTCAACTTTATCCATTTGGACCTCACCATAAGACAACATCTTAAACCATAAGTCCATTGGGTCCTTAATATGACCAAAACTCAAACATGGGGTTAAGAACACTTAATTTAAGACATTTTTTTACTAGCTCAGAAGTTCATGACCAAATGAGCGCCACATCAAACTCTGGAGTTCCTTAAACTCCAAGATCACTCAAGAATGGGACCAAACATCCAAAAATGGGCTCATACTTGAAACAAGAAGAACAAAGGTCAAGGTATGAACTCTTTACATCTAACAACTCGAAAATGTGAAGAAGATATTGGGTCCAAGCTTACTCCTTTCTTCCTAACACTAAAATGAACTACATTCTTCCCCAAGTTTCACCAAATGAAATCACCAAGCTTAAATTAAGGAAAGGAGGCTAGGGCTTCAGAATGGGGAGATGGTGGCTGAAGGAAATGACATAGAATGAGAGTTAAGGGGCTTAAATATGGGAGAAACCCTAAAATACATGGGCTTGGGCTACTACCGCTGCCACACCACGACGACCCTCTAAAACACACATTATATCTTTCTCAACACGTCGTGGCCCTCAGTCTTTCCCAAAAGTCGTCCCTATGATTCTTCCAAGCTCTCAGCTGACCTACATAGGAAAATGGGTGCTATAATTCTCCCCCACTTAAGTTATATTTCGTCCTCGAAATCAATACTTGAAGTTTTCCTTTCAAACACCCACTAAACCCCTTGTGGGTCCTTTGAACCCAAATTTTTCCGACGCAGGCTAAGATCAATTGAACGCCAACACTTGCTACTGTTAACTTTTAATGTTTCGTATCCAGGTTCATCAGCCATTTCTAGAAGAGACCCTAGTGGTCTAAAGCACAACTACTACAACACCCCATAAATATTCGATCACCTCCTGTTACCTCTGCAGAATTAAAAGAGAAAAGCAACCTGACGGAAAACAATTTCACGTAAAAGAATCCAATTTACAATCTAGGACCTTCAGGTCCCGAAATCATGGATAACCTTTAGGTAAACTAAACCACACCATTGACACTCATGCTACCAAGGACTTCTAATCTAACCCGACCAAGGTCTCCCGGTCTTGCATTGCTCATCGAACATCCAAAATAGGAACTTCATCCCACATCATAGATGTTGTCACACCCCCGAACTAGACGGCGGAAATGTCCAAGGGCTCTTGTGACTTAAATTGAATACCATCACAATGAATATAAATGAATCATAACATAATTCATCACCATGCATTGAAATATTACAACTGATATTGTTTACATCCAGTACATTGTTTTAGACATTACAATTTCATAACATAAACTGTCCGATAGATAATCTAAGCAAAACACCATGACATTACTTGGTACTTATTCTTCGGCTTACCTGTTACCTGAGAATACAAGTTATTTTGAAAAACGTCAACATATGAAATGTTGGTGAGTTCATAAGTAATGTTGTCGTAAAATGATTTGGTCTAGTTTGTAAAACCCAGAAAATCCGATATTTTCTAAAAAGATCATTGTTTATAAAAAGTGTGAAGATCCGTGAATATATGCTTGTTGATTTTCAAAACATGTATAATTGTTGAACTTTTGTATAAATCACGCAAGTGAAAATGTTGAACTTCCCAGGAAAACCCGATGTTTTCCCAACACATAAAATACAGTGACTTGTCTATTGTTATACCAATACGTCGAATGATTTTGATTACCCGAGTGGCATTGGATTAATTAGGGTTGTGAGTTGTTATAATCACGCATTAAAAAGAATGACTAGTTTATAAATACAATTTACGAACGATCCTTAAAGGCGTCGGCCGTTACTACTCACTTAATCCACCCCCTATGATTACTCTTGTTTATCGTCCTGAATCTGTTTACTTTGATTTCTCATAAGCCCAACAACCGAGGAGATAGGAGAGTATGAAGTCCCTTTATTTCCATGAGTTATTCAAGGCTATCTGGAATGCGAAAGACACTTGGCCCCACTCGCATTTGACTTCTCGACCTCACTAGCAGTACTAATGGCCATTAGGGCCCAATAACACATTAGAGCTATTGCAAGTCCTTTTACGTGGAATTGGGTCATAGATGGCCCAATATCACGTAAGCATATTCCCTTGAGGCCCAAAGATCATGTTAATGGGCTAGCAAGGCCCAACAAGCATGATTTGAAACTTCTAAGCCCAAATTTTGTAAGTTAGTTCATCATAATTATCGTGTGTTTATTGAAATGCTTTGGTTTATCGATTTTGATTTGTTATTGATTCGAGACCGAATCAATTCGTTTTGTAACGATATTTGTTATTGAGAGTGTATTTGTTTTTCCGTTTCGTCGGTAGTCGTGGATCTTGTATTTTGTATTATTGACTTAATTTGTTTGAAAATGGAGTTTGGTCCTTTTCATTTCCTTATAAAAATAACACTTGTGGTCCTTTTATATAAAAGAATTTCATTCTTAGTCCTTAAAACACTTTTCTTGACACTTTTGTATAATTTATTTGATGAAAACACGATTTTAACCCAGAGTTTACTTAGTTGACAGCTTCAGCCCCTCTAGAATAGTGATTCTCGGTTAAGGACCCATTTTTCACAACTTTTACGGTTGTGTCCCAAAATCTAAAAAGTTTACATTTTTGGTCCTTTTTATTAGTGAAAAGCATTTTTGACCCTTATAAACATTTTGCTAAGGTAATTACCCCCTGTTTTACTGAAAGTTACATTTCCAGCCCCTCAAACTTATAAATTTCGCATTTTGAGGCTTATTGGGCCAAGAAGCCTGTAATTAGCCCATTAGGTTAAAAATTTACACTTTAAGTCCCTTGAAATTTCTAATATCCAGAAAAATATTTATAGAAATTTTTTTGACCCCTTTTAACCTTCAAGAAACCATGACTTGATGATTTTTACCCCAAGTTTGTATTTTTGACATTTTAAGCCCAAAAATGGGTTTTATGTTAAAGTATGTTCATCATAAGCTTATCAACTTATTTTTCTTGACTTGATTAGTGTAAAATAGCTTAAGTTATGTTTATTTCCTTTCTCATGTCTTAGATCTCGGGTTTACACCCTTTTTGGTAACATATTCATCATAATACACAAGAAATCACACACATACATGCATCAAATCACACATATCATAGATATACGCATAGATCTACACATTTTATTGTATTCTCCCCCATAAAACTCATAAAAACCAAAAATAAAGGGGTATGAAGCTCACGTTGAGTGTGGTTTCGGTTTTGGAAGGAAAAGATGAAGAATAATTCGATCCTAGCAACCTTTCTTGGAGGATCTCGAACTTAGTGTGCTCTAAGATGAAAGATCATGAGTTTGAATGGATTAAGAGATGATTTTTGATGATAAGAAGTGAGTTAAATCATGGATCAAACATCAACTTACCTTGGATGATGATTTTTGTGGAAAAATCTCTTTGAAAGTCTCTTAGATCTCGAAAATTTGGAGAGAAATGGAGAGAGTTTCTTGAGAGAATTTTGAGTGAAGTGTGTGTGTGTTTGTTTGGATTCGGCCGAGAGGAAGAGAGGGAGAAGAAGAGAGAGACCTTGATAAGATATTTGCTTGGAAATATGAGTTGCATGCATGGAGACCCAACAAATAAAAATGAGGTGGCACAAAAGTCAACTCTCCTTCTTCATGCTTGAGATTGGGCCGAGAATTATAGAAAAAAGAAGGAAATTTTTGGGCCTTTGGTGTTTAACCCATCTTATGGCTTAATTAGATGATTCTTAGCCCAAATAATTCAAGAAATGATTTTTATGGCTCATTAGGGCTAATTAGGTTAGTTATGGCCCAATAAGGTCCATTTAGGTATTTTATTTCATTCTAGGCCCATTATGGCCCAAAATATTAAAATAAATGGAAGTGGGTCCAATTAGAGCCCATTCAAGAGTTCTAAGCCCAAGATAGTCCAATTGGAAGCTTATTGGTCCATTGGGCCCAATAAGGAAATCCTAGTCCAAAATGGACTCAAACAAGGATTTCTAGGGTTTCCAATTATTTGTTGACCATTTGTAGTGCTTGTATGAAGTGTTTGATTGAAATTCTGTTGTTATTGAATAAGCATCTACCATGTTTTCACATTGTTGGTTCACATTTGTTATCATTGTTCAATGTTTACAAGGCTTCAAATTCCAAGTTGTGACATCATCCCCCCGTTAGAGGGAATTTCGTCCCGAAATTCTTTTGAAAGCCCGATTTGAGAATGTTAGAATAGATGAGGGTACTTCTGCTTCATTTGATCTTCGCATTCCCACGTGAATTCTGGCCCACGCATCGCGTTCCACCGTACCTTCACAATTGGGATGCGACTTTGCTTGGTACGCTTCACCTCCCTATCCATGATTTCGACTGGTTCTTCGACGAATAGGAGATTCTCGTTGATTTCAATTTCATCAAGGGGAATGACGAGAGTTTCATCAGATAAACACTTCTTTAGGTTGGAAACGTGGAACACGGGGTGTACGCTGCTGAGCTCAGCGGGTAGCTGCAGTCTATACGCTACTAGACCAATTCTGGCAAGGATCTTGAAAGGTCCAATGTATCATGGATTCAATTTTCCCTGTTTTCCAAAACGAATAACCCCTTTCCAAGGAGAAACTTTTAACAACAATCGATCCCCGACCTTAAACTCTAAGGGCTTTCGCCGTTTATCAGCATAGCTCTTTTGTCGGTCGCCTGATGCTTGTAGTCGAGCTCTGATTTGAACTATCTTTTCTGTGGTTTCACGTATGATCTCCGGTCCCATTAACGTCTTGTCTCATGCTAGTTCCTTCGCTAGCTGGGTGTCGCCCACCTCAGACCAACACAACGGTGATCTACACTTACGTCCATATAGCGCCTCGAAAGGAGCAACTTTGATGCTCGAGTGGTAACTGTTGTTGTATGAGAATTCAACTAAGCGTAAGTGGGTATCCTAGGACTTCCCAAAGTCTATCACACATGCGCGAAGCATGTCTTTAAGCATTTGAATGGTTCGTTCGCTTTGACCATCCGTTTGTGGGTGATAAGCAGTGCTCATGTCCAGATGGGTTCCCAGTGCTTTCTGAAGGGATTGCCAAAAACGTGAAGTGAATCTACTATCTCTATCTGAGATGATAGACACCGGCACTCCGTGAAGTCTCACAATTTATCGAATGTATATTCTTGTCAATCTCTCCATCTTGTAGGATTCTTTTATTGGCAGGAAATGAGCGGATTTCGTCAGTCTGTCAACTATTACCCATATAGTGTCCAATCCATCTGACGTCTTGGGCAGCTTGGTCACAAAATCCGTAGTAATCCTTTCCTATTTCCACTTGGGAATTACTGGTTGCTGTAATAACCCCGAGGGCTTCTGGTATTCCACCTTTACTTTGGCACAAGTAAGGCATTTGCTAACATAGGTGGCAATCTCTGCCTTCATGTTAGGCCACCAATAATGTTGTTTAATATCCAAGTACATTTTGTCCAAACCCGGATGGATGGAGTATCGCATCTTGTGAGCTTCATTCATGACCTACTTCCCTAAATCCACCAAGTTTAGGGACCCAAATACAGTTCCTGAAATAATATACTCCGCCTTCTTTCACCTCGAGATTCTTCTCCATTCCGCGTAACACTTCGCTTGTTTTGTTTTCCGCCTTCATGGCATCTGACTGGGCTGCCCTGATCTGAGTGGTTAGGTCATATTGGATGGTTATTGAGAGAGTTTTCACACGACGATTAGAGTACTCTTTCTGGCTCAAGGCATCAACTACCACATTAGCCTTGCCTGGGTGGTACTTGATTTCACACTCATAATCGTTTAATAGTTCAACCCATCTTCGTTGCCTCATATTCAGCTCTTTCTGATTCAAGATGTGCTGGAGACTCTTGTGGTCCGTGAAGATGGTGCACTTCGTACCATAAAGGTAATGCCTCCAAATCTTCAGGGAGAAGACCACTGCTCCCAATTCCAGATCGTGGGTTGTATAATTCACTTCGTGTGTCTTTAGTTGCCAGGACGCGTAAGCTATCACTTTTCCACGCTGCACGAGAACGCAACCTAAACCCTGATTTGATGCGTCACAGTAGACTATGAAATCTTCCGTTCCCTCTAGTAGTGATAGTATCGGGGCACTGCAGAGTGCTCGCTTCAGAGTTCGGAATGCAACTACTTGTTTGTCCGTCCATTTGAATGGTACGCCCTTTTGTGTAAGCGAGGTAAGTGTCTTGGGAATCTTAGAGAAGTTTTGAATAAACCTCCTGTAGTAACCTGCTAGACCTAAGAATTGGCGAATTTCTGTGGGTGTTTTCGGGACTGCCCATTCTTTGATGGCTTTGACCTTAGAAGGATCCACATGTATTCCTTCCTGACTAACAACATGACCCAAAAAGTTCACGCTACGGAGCTAGAACTCACACTTGGAGAGTTTTGCGTATAGCTTCTCAGTTCGTAGGGTTTCCAGGATTTGTTGGAGGTGTTAGCCATGCTCTTCTTCGCTTCGAGAATAAACTAGAATGTCGTCAATGAATACAATAACAAAGTTGTCGAGGAATGGTCGACAGATTCGATTCATTAGGTCCATGAATGCGGCAGGGGCATTCGTTAGACCGAAGGGCATTATGACAAATTCATAATGTCCGTAACGAGTTCGGAAAGCGGTTTTGGGAATATCCTCTTCCCGGACCTTGAGTTGATGGTACCCGGATCGTAGATTTATCTTAGAGAAGTAACTAGCTCCTTGGAGCTGGTCAAATAGATCGTCGATTCGTGGGAGTGGATAGCGATTTTTGACAGTGAGCTTATTTAGTTCTCTGTAATCAATGTACATCCTAAAAGATCCGTCCTTTTTCTGGACAAAGAGGACTGGAGCTCCCCATGGCGAGAAGCTGGTTCGGATGAATCCCTTGTCCAGGAGTTCACTGATTTGGCTGGACAATTCTTGCATCGCAGCAGGAGCCAATCGGTAAGGCGATTTAGCGATGGGAGTAGCTCCTAGAACAAGATCAATTTGGAATTCAACTTGTCTTTCTGGGGGGTACTCTAGGAAGATCTTCAGGAAATATTTCTGGGAATTCACGTGCTACAAGAGCGTCTTGAACGTTAACGTCTTCCTTGGTTTTATCCACTGTGTGCGCCAAGAACGGCAAATCGTTCTTTCGCAGATGCTTCTGTGCCTGGATGCATGAGATGAGACGAAGGTTCATGCTAGGTTTGTGTCCGTAAATAACTAGGGTTTC
Organism: Lactuca serriola; assembly: GCF_051521515.1. NCBI lineage: Eukaryota > Viridiplantae > Streptophyta > Magnoliopsida > Asterales > Asteraceae > Lactuca > Lactuca serriola. Next base: position 204,347,097 of record NC_136410.1, read on the forward strand.
ATGATTTGGAAGGTGAAGGCGAACGGCCTTCTCGTGACACATAATTTTAGCATGGTGGGGGCTTAACCAGTCCATGCCAATAATCACATCAAAACTCCTAATGGAAACAGGACATTAAGTTTATTTGAAAGACGTGTTGATTTAGGGCTAGGGTACATCCGATATAGATTTCCCCAGTGGATTCTGTTTTCCCATTGGCCATTTCCACCGTAAAGGTTTCATTGAGCTTCTGGGGTTGTTGTTTTAACAAATGTTTAAACTTGTTGCTCACAAAACTTCATTCCGCTCCGGTATCAAATAGGATGCATGCATAAATGTGGTTTAGGAGGAACGTACCGGTTACGACAGCGGGATCCTGAACTGCTTCTCCTTGACCCATGGTCAGCATCCTTCCTGTTCCTCCATTTCCGAGATTGTTGTTGTTGGGACAGTTTCGACGGAAATGCCCAGTCCTTCCACATCCATAGCAGGTGTGGCTAGGTCCTGCATTGTAGCCACCATTGTTGGTGTTGTTGTTGTTGCGGTTATTGTTGTTGTTGATTCCCTGTTGTTGGTTCTGAGAAGGGTAGGTCCTGTAGTACTTTGCCGTGTGCCCCTTCCGATTGCAACTGGTGCACTGCATCTCTCTACATTCTCCATTGTGATGGAGGCCGCACTTGTTGCACTTAGGAAGATTACTGGAATAAGGCCTAGGAGCACTAGGAGCAGCTGAGGCTGGAGCATGTGGTGTGGATGGAACTTGAGTGGTTGCAGCATTAACTGCCACTGTTTGTTGCTTCTTGGATGATTCGGAGCCTTGACGTCCCTTCCTCTTGTTGTTCTTCCCCTTTTTGTTATCATTTTCCTTCTTACCTTCAGCCTCCACTGGCTTCTCACCCTTCTTGTTGTTATGGTCATACAGCTTCTTGGCCAATCTTTTGGCACTGTCGAATGTTTCGGGATTTGCAGCTATCACGTTCCCTTGGATCGGGGAGGTCAGTCTCCAGATGAATCGTTCAATCTTCTTTCCTTCTGAGGTGATCATGCCAGGGCACAGTAGAGACAGTTCGCTAAACCTTGATATGTATGCATCTATATCAGCGTTCCGGACAGTGAGATTCCACAGTTGTTGTTCCATTTTCGAAATTTCGCCTCGAGGGCAATACTCGGCCATCAAAATTTCTTTCATCTCTGCCCATGGCATGGAATTGGCTACAGGGAGTGTCATGGCTTCCACGTGTCCGTTCTACCAAGTGGGCGCTTGGTCAACAAAAGTGCATGCGGCAAACTTCACCTTCATCTCCTCAGGGCAATTACATATCTTGAACACCGATTCCACCTTCTCGATCCATCGTTTCAGGGTGATCATTCCTCCAGTGCCGTTAAAAGTCCGTGGTTTGGCGTTGGTGAAGTCTTTGTAGGAACATATTTTGGTAGGTCCTTGATTCATCCCATTGTTTGAACTTCCAGCCCCCTGTCCGTTGACTCCTCCATTGTTTCCTTGGTGAATTTGTGCCATTGCTGCGGTGACCGCAGCAGATTCAGCTGCTTGGAATGCAGCTGAGTCGACTTCGGGTGGGGTTGGTCCAGGGTTTCTGCGGGTGGGTCGTTGAGGCATCTTTCTGTCATGGAACGGAAAGATGTTGAGTGTCTGTGGTTTTTGTGAGGTTGTGATCCTATAAACTAGGTGTGTGGCACAAACTTAAGTAATTTCACAATTTAGCATACAATCATAGATTTGTAACACATAGCAGATTATAACGTCACAGTAAAACATATAAAATCTTTCATTACTATTACCAGCCCTTTGATACATGGAAATTTTGCCCGAAAGAGCATACATAAGTGGTACAAGTTTGACAACATAACGGCTTTATGAGTAGTGTAATCACTTAAACATAGAGTCGATGATACATAGCATAGATCATAGTACTAGTAAGATAAGTCTATTCTTAACACTCTATGGAGCGCCCTATGACAGTAGCGAGATCATATGCCGAAGTGCTGAGCCAACAAATGAGCCATCTGAGTCATTTCTCCAATGACCTCATCCCTCTCATGCTCAGCTCGCACTGCACGTGCTTCCATGGCGAACAACTGTTGCCGCAGGGTGGCAATCTTAGCTTCGGGGGAGCGATTCTCCCTTGCGGGATTCACTGGTGGGGTGGGATGGTCTTGCTGCACCTCGCTGTCAGGTGATGTAGCAGAGTCCTCACCTGAGTCTTGGCCTTCCTCCATGTCATCCCTGGCCTCATCAAACTTGTAGTCAGTGTCTGCGTACTCGTCAGGCCCAACATCGTGTGCTCCCCCTTGATCTTCTTCAGGCTCATCTGCAATCATCCCGTGAGCCACTAAGACCTGATGAAACTGAATGCCCTGCTGCTCCCCTTCCATAGCGACTGAGAGGAGGTATACGAATAAACTATCATTACTCCTATGACTTTACAATTATTCTATAGATTGAGCTGATGTTCTCTTCTTGGTGATAAAGGGGTATGTTTTTAGGTTCCCTAGTCATCACGATTTCCTCAGGACATGTGATAGTAGTACCTTGGAGGAAATGTAGTTGATCAGGCTACATCCACTCCTTGATACGACTAGGAACAGTCCCGGCTTAACCAAGATGCTAGCATTATCTTGTTTGGTTCAGTATTATGTTCTTTTTCCTAATACAAGCAAAGATGTTTTTATCGTTATGTTTCACTTGTTTTGTTCAGAGTTGTGTTAGTCCCTCTTTTGGTTTATAGTTGCATATCAATGGGTGGTTAGATATGCTAGTTCACTATAAACAGAGCTCTGATAGCAACCTGTCACACCCCCGAACCAGACAGCAGAAACATCCGAGGGCTCTTGTGACTTAAATTGAATACCATCACAATGAATATACATGAATCATAACATAATTCATCACCATGCATTGAAATATTACAACTGATATTGTTTACATCCAGTACATTGTTTTAGACATTACAATTTCATAACATAAACTGTCCGATAGATAATCTAAGCAAAACACCATGACATTACTTGGTACTTATTCTTCGGCTTACCTGTTACCTGAGAATACAAGTTATTTTGAAAAACGTCAACATATGAAATGTTGGTGAGTTCATAAGTAATGTTGTGGTAAAATGATTTGGTCTAGTTTGTAAAACCCAGAAAATCCGATATTTTCTAAAAAGATCATTGTTTATAAAAAGTGTGAAGATCCGTGAATATATGCTTGTTGATTTTCAAAACATGTATAATTGTTGAACTTTTGTATAAATCACGCAAGTGAAAATGTTGAACTTCCCAGGAAAACCCGATGTTTTCCCAACACATAAAATACAGTGACTTGTCTATTGTTATACCAATACGTCGAATGATTTTGATTACCCGAGTGGCATTGGATTAATTAGGGTTGTGAGTTGTTATAATCACGCATTAAAGAAAATGAATAGTTTATTACTATAGTTTACGAACGATCCTTAAAGGCATCGGCCATTACTACTCACTTAATCCACCCACCATGATTACTCTTGTTTATCGTCCTGAATATGTTTACTTTGATTTCTCATAAGCCCAACAACCGAGGAGATAGGAGAGTACGAAATCCCTTTATTTCCATGAGTTATTCAAGGCTATTGGGAATGCGAAAGATACTTGGCCCCACTCGCATTTGACTTCTCGACCTCACTAGCAGTACTAATGGGCCATTAGGGCCCAATAGCACAATAGAGCTATTGAAAGTCCTTTTACGTGGAATTGGGTCATAGAAGGCCCAATATCACGTAAGCATATTCCCTTTAGGCCCAAAGATCATGTTAATGGGCTAGCAAGGCCCAACAAGCATGATTTGAAACTTCTAAGCCTAAAGTTTGTAAGTTAGTTCATCATAATTATCGCGTGTTTATTGAAACGCTTTGGTTTATCGATTTTGTTTTGTTATTGATTCGAGACCGAATCAATTCGTTTTGTAACGATATTTGTTGTTGAGAGTGTATTTTTTTTTCCGTTTCGTCGGTAGTCGTGGATCTTGTATTTTGTATTATTGACTTAATTTGTTTTAAAATGGAGTTTGGTCCTTTTCATTTCCTTCCTTTTATAAAAATAACACTTTTGGTCCTTTTATATAAAAGAATTTCATTTTTAGTCCTTAAAACACTTTTCTTGACACTTTTGTATAATTTATTTGATGAAAACACGATTTTAACCCAGAGTTTACTTAGTTGACAGCTTCAGCCCCTCTAGAATAGTGATTCTCGGTTAAGGACCCATTTTTCACAACTTTTACGGTTGTGTCCCAAAATCTAGAAAGTTTACATTTTTGGTCCTTTTGATTAGTGAAAAGCATTTTTGACCCTTATAAACATTTTGCTAAGGTAATTACCCCCTGTTTTACTGAAAGTTACATTTCCAGCCCCTCAAACTTATAAATTTCGCATTTTGAGGCTTATTGGGCCGAGAAGCCCATAATTAGCCCATTAGGTTAAAAATTTACACTTTAAGTCCCTTGAAATTTCTAATATCCAGAAAAATATTTATAGAAATTTTTTTGACCCCTTTTAACCTTCAAGAAACCATGACTTGATGATTTTTACCCCAAGTTTGTATTTTTGACATTTTAAGCCCAAAAATGGGTTTTATGTTAAAGTATGTTCATCATAAGCTTATCAACTTATTTTTCTTGACTTGATTAGTGTAAAATAGCTTAAGTTATGTTTATTTCCTTTCTCATGTCTTAGATCTCGGGTTTACACCCTTTTTGGTAACATATTCATCATAATACACAAGAAATCACACACATACATGCATCAAATCACACATATCATAGATATACGCATAGATCTACACATTTTATTGTATTCTCCCCCATAAAACTTATAAAAACCAAAAATAAAGGGGTATGAAGCTCACGTTGAGTGTGGTTTCGGTTTTGGAAGGAAAAGATGAAGAATAATTCGATCCTAGCAACCTTTCTTGGAGGATCTCGAACTTAGTGTGCTCTAAGATGAAAGATCATGAGTTTGAATGGATTAAGAGATGATTTTTGATGATAAGAAGTGAGTTAAATCATGGATCAAACATCAACTTACCTTGGATGATGATTTTTGTGGAAAAATCTCTTTGAAAGTCTCTTAGATCTCGAAAATTTGGAGAGAAATGGAGAGAGTTTCTTGAGAGAATTTTGAGTGAAGTGTGTGTGTGTTTGTTTGGATTCGGCCGAGAGGAAGAGAGGGAGAAGAAGAGAGAGACCTTGATAAGATATTTGCTTGGAAATATGAGTTGCATGCATGGAGACCCAACAAATAAAAATGAGGTGGCACAAAAGTCAACTCTCCTTCTTCATGCTTGAGATTGGGCCGAGAATTATAGAAAAAAGAAGGAAATTTTTGGGCCTTTGGTGTTTAACCCATCTTATGGCTTAATTAGATGATTCTTAGCCCAAATAATTCAAGAAATGATTTTTATGGCTCATTAGGGCTAATTAGGTTAGTTATGGCCCAATAAGGTCCATTTAGGTATTTTATTTCATTCTAGGCCCATTATGGCCCAAAATATTAAAATAAATGGAAGTGGGTCCAATTAGAGCCCATTCAAGAGTTCTAAGCCCAAGATAGTCCAATTGGAAGCTTATTGGTCCATTGGGCCCAATAAGGAAATCCTAGTCCAAAATGGACTCAAACAAGGATTTCTAGGGTTTCCAATTATTTGTTGACCATTTGTAGTGCTTGTATGAAGTGTTTGATTGAAATTCTGTTGTTATTGAATAAGCATCTACCATGTTTTCACATTGTTGGTTCACATTTGTTATCATTGTTCAATGTTTACAAGGCTTCAAATTCCTAGTTGTGACAGATGCCAACCTCACACATTGACACATCAGTGACAAACCATTACAAAATCCAACAGACAAGGCTAAACCATCCTTTCTATCGACTATGCTTTCCGAAATATGCATATTACATTGATCCTAGATCTCCTTTTCCAAACATTGTTATACTAATCTCACATATAAACACACCAACACAACGAAACCTAGTGGTTACATACCAATCTAAGCCATGCTCTTACTTGTTCTGACATCTCTGCTCAGCTATCCACTGACAACACTCGGGCTTACCTTCGATCCACTAAAAAACAAAAACGATTAAGCCTACCACCGATCTACTAACTAAAAACAACACTCACAACGTAAGATGACATACATCGATCCTAACAAGACCAAACTAACCCTACCAGGACTTTGGGCCGTGACTCAAAATTCTAAGCCCCAATCAAATAAGAACAGATAAGGAAGACCTCATCACATCTCTCAACCTGGGATCCTAACAACATAGAACTAAAGGCACAAGCACACCCTACACATTCTACCACAACTAAAACTAAGATGATTCGAAAAGAAGCCCACCAGCTGATGATGACCCCGATACGAAACCAATAATTAAGCAGTTGTGTGGAAATCTCGAACTTAGAGGAATCCAGCTAAGAACTAAACCTTCGCATAAGGTCTTTCTGTTGTAAGGTCCCACTCTCTACCACTTGAAATATGCTAGAACCTGACAATTTCATAATTCTTCGATTCCCAGACCGACTTGAACTCTACCACTTGATCCCAACCGTTGGTATCCAAATACACAGGAGAATCTGAACCCACACCACACTCAAAAATTCCAACACACATGCAACCAAGAACAATGATAATTAATCTATTCATAATAAGAAATAAATTAAAAATAGAGCAAAATAAGATAATTCCATTCAACTAATCATCCAATATTACAATTGAGCTTCGAACCATAAATAGAAATTACCGATAAATACTATCACTACAAAAATCGACTGAATAGAAGAACTGATAACTCAAACCTCGGTCTTTGGGGATCTGTTTGTCCCATGACGACGATTAGGAAGCTGCCAAGCTAGGGGTAGGGTCCAACACATCACCAAAAATGAGAAAAAGACAACGAACTATGAGGTGGCCCTCCTGGCCGTAATGGAAGAAAACTCATGTAATCCGCCTGAAATTTCTACCAAAATGACCCTCCTTAACACACCTGCTATATACAAACAATCGACACCTTCCATCATGAAACTTCTTGCACCCGCCACACTTGGAACTCCCCCCCCTCAATTGATCCTAAACTCGGATCGGCGGACTTGAACCGCTTGGTCATTGGTTGATACTATCCTGAAACTGACCTCTCCTCCTTCTCCTAGATCTCTAACTCAATCTCTCTCCTCCGACAAGGCTGGGTTGATACAAACTCTCGAATCTCCATCTTAAGCATACTCAAGTATCGTGACATTTTCACCTGTTTTGAAGTGGCATACTTTCGGAAGAAAAGATCTCTCTTAGTAACATCTGAACTTGCTTTGAAGTGACATTTGCACTATTGGGATAAAGGATACCTAACTGCTTAGTGTTATATTTTGATAGACGGGGTGTCTTCGTGAATTCTATAACCAAGTTATAGGCCGATTACACATGCTTTTCGAATTGGACGATTTGATCGGAAATCTTTTGTGATAAAGGTCGCCTAAGAAAGAAAGTTCTAAGACATAGATGGGGTCAAAGATGTCTAATTAATTTTGTTACTAGTGATCCCATAATCTACAAAATTATATAGTAAGATATAATTGATAACCGATATCTATCGGGTTGAATTTAAGTGGATGGGATAAAGGATACCTAATGTCACAACTCGAAATTTTAGACCTAGTGAAGCCTAAAACCTAACCGAACACAAGTGATACTACATTGCAATCCTTGTTTCATTGTATCATCTATAGCCTTAGGTCTTGTGAATAGAGCTAACAAAGATGTGTGGATTGAAACTTAAGCTAAATTAGGGTGTTATAAATGAACATAAGTTGAAAGGCTAACATTTTAAACCATAAATAAACCTCATATATGTGTTTTTGCCGAAAGTAATTAAAAGGAAATAGGGTTTAAGGTTTTGGAATTAAGATCTATAGACTTTATGGTTTTGGAACTGTTTCAACATGGTGTTTTCGGTTTGCCTTAGATCTGAAAACACTTGCTTTTAGGATGATAGATCCGAAAACTTTTCATGGTGAAAGTATAGGACCGAAAACACACATTAAAGCCTATTAAGGATCCAAAAAATCATCTCTAGAACATGTTAAATCCAAAAACTCCTCGTTATATATATAATGCATCCGAAACACCCATAATATCTAGATATTTTGCTAATTCAGTTTCCCAATACGATATGATTCTGTTACCAACGAAAACTTCAAATCACATCCTCATATTACTTCCTATTTAAGATATAAACATTGAGATACATATTCATTTGTCACTTCTACAGAACAAAAAAACCCTCACAAAATCCTATCAATATATCTAACCTCATTTCTCTCAATCTCAAGTTCAAATAACTCAAGATTTGCAATTCCCAGAGAGCTTCCTTCTTCAAGTTACTTCCTTAGCATCATTTTAAGTTCTTTCATCATGTGTTTATTCAACACTTTACCTATTAGTTCACATATTCACACATTAATACATGTATAAAACCATTAGGATTATGACATTCTTCTCGTATACTAGCTCGAAGTCACCGTTTTAGCTCGTTATCTAAACCGCGACCATATATAAGGTGAGTTCATACCCCTACGCTTTTCAATAACTTTTTCCATGTTTTTAGGGGGGGGGGGATACAAGTAAAACACAAGAAAATTGTGGTAATATACAAATCTTCGTTTTATGTTTCATTACGTTTAAGTATCTTTTACGTAGAAATACCAAATTTGTAAACGGTTACATAAAAAATAAGTTAAAACAAAATGGGTATCATTTTCAACGAAATAACACATGTAAAACTATAATAGGTATAGTTTTGAAAAGATTCACATTATTTTACCCTTTTAGGAGTAAGAAACGATTATATGAAAATACAATTATTTTTATATTTTATAACTATTACGAAAAAGGTAACAATTTTACAAACAAACGATTTCATTTAAAAAATACGTAAACTCTTTGGAAATTTGTGAGACATCGTCTGCGTTATATCTACTAGGGTATATATGGAAGTCCTGTTTTAAAACCTGGGTCTCCTCCCGGAGAGTGTGATACTTGTGTATATATCTATACGAGATTGATGACCCGACACTTGGCTGTTAGCTACAACACGACCGACAGGTTATGGGTGACAAATATCAAACATAACGACGCTTGAAGAACGTCGCGATAGGCAAATCATTAGTTAGCACGGTTATGAGAACTCACACGACAAACAACAATATGTTATTTTAAGTGAAATTAAAAATACACTTATTTTTACGCGAAAACATAGCTCTTCAAACGGTTTTATAAACAAATAAAACTACATGTCACTAACTTAAGTATTGTAATTTACTCACACTTTTCAGTCTTGGTTCATATTAGACTACAGTTTAGTTTATAGTTTACAATTAATTTTTATGGAAAATATAGGATTTTCCGGGATAAACATAATCATTTTACAAGCAAACAGTTCACGGTTCTGTTTTATAGAAAATATAGGATTTTCTGGATAAACTCACTTACATTTTCAAAGAACAAAGAACATACTTTTACATACCAAATGCTTATGAAATCACCAACGTAAATGTTGAGACTTTTTCAAAACCACTTGTATTCCCAGGAAAATAGTAGACAGGTACACACACAGGGACCGAGAAGATGGATCATAGTAGCTTCGAGTCTTTGTTTTGCTATTTGCTTTCGGAGTCAATCAAGTTGTAATTCGAATACAATGTAAACACTTTATTATTAATACAATGGTTGTTGTTACTTTGATTACTATTATTCATTGTTGTGATACTGTACATGACGTCCTCCGCCCCCGAACGTTTCCGCCATTCCGGTTCGGGGGTGTAACACCTAACCATTTATTTGTTTCGCAACTTGGATCGTAGAATTTGATAATTAATGTTTTTGGGTACTAAAAGGGTATTAATTATTCAAGAGTTTAAATATTGAAAATACTAAATGAATTTTGTTAAATATTATAGATGAGAATCAAAAAAATAATGTGAATATTTAATATTCGACGAGTACAATATTATCTAATGGACGCATGTTTTGAAATAAAATCTCCAAAAGGATAGTAAATTGTATGTTCTTAAAGGACCTATTCCTAAACAACCTGATATCAAGAACATATCAAATCATAATGTTTGGAAGATGTATTGGAATGATTCTGATGATGTTTCTAGAGAGATATTGTATTCAATTATTCCAGAACTCTCAGAGGAACCGGAAGGATTAGAAGGATTTTATATTGTTTCATTAGGTTGAGCAAATATTCCGAAAATACACTGATTTTTGGTATGAACCAGCTCATACAGAGGAATAATGCTAGGCTGAAAAGAGTCACCATGTGTGATCTAAAATGCCATTAGTTCATGGAAAGGGTTCCTTTAAGTCCAAGAGATCTAAGAAGTCACACTTAGATGGGTTATGTTTCTACTATGGAGTAACTGGACACTGGAAGAGGAACCGCTTCTCTTATCTAGAAAGAAAGTCTGGAAGAGAGTAGTACTTAAGGTATCTACTAGATAAAACTCATACTTTTCATATAACACTTAGGTACTTGGTACTTAAATAGTAATCTAATATTTGTAAATGGTTTGCAGATATTTACAGAAGAGTAACCAATTGAGCACAATCAAGTTGGAACTACACTCTCGGGGTTTAGTTTATTAATTATGCTAGGAACATAATGTACTTGTAATATGAAACATTTTTTTTGGAACAACATATGTTTTAATTTAGCAATGTATGTCTCAGATTAATTTATGAATGATTGGCTATTTACTTAAATCATTATTCATAATGATCACCTTCATATTTGGATATGATTAAAATTTTGATTATGAGACTAGATCTCTTAATAAGAATTACAAAGTAAATATCAATATTTTATAAGTAATAAGTTCTATATGCAAAATACTTTTGACGTAAACTTGCTTTAAATCAAACTCATCTTTGACATTGCTATCTTTATTATATAAATAACATTCACATATTCCAACTTCAAGAAATGAATATTTTAAGGCAAATAGTATAGTTTATTTGACATATGTAAATTTTATTTATATGTAAAAGATTCCTAATGATATTTTCACTAAGTAGTAGAGAAAATAAATTATTAAGGTACTATACACTATGGTTTATGATTTCCTTTCTAATAAATGTCTAAGATTAGGCATAAGATACTAAATCAACTTTATTAACAACTATACTATTTATAATTATATTTTACATGGTAAAGCATAATTATGAAATCTTGGTTAAAGTTTTCAAATATAAAGTTGAGATACAAACTGGTAAGAACTATCTAAAAGCTTTCATAATAATAAATGATGAATTAAATCTTACTTGGTATGATTTACTTTCTAATATGTACAACTGACATCTTTTTATTTCCTTGGGATAACACCTAGAATGTTATCGATTGTATATTGAGTACAAACACCAACTATCTAGATATAAAATTTTCTTCATAAGATTTTGTATGGAAAGACTCCTTCCATATTTTACTTAAATGTTTTATGGATTTGAATCCTATGTTGGACTAAAGCTTCTAAGCCTAAAATCTACTGAATACATATTTGTGCAATACTCTAAACTTGGCTTAGATTATTATATGAAAACCCACCAAGAATAACTTCTCTTATTCTTGTGAAAGGTAAGTTAGTCGAAAGCAAGCTTCTAATGACAAAGCAAGCAGGAGGTACATGGAACTTGAAGCAGTTTAAGAACCAAAACCTAATGTAGTAATAGTTGGCACTATTTTTAACAAGGGATTGTTAAACTTGAATAATAGCTCTTCACAAACACAAATTGTTTGCATTAGTGGTAGAAATAATCTTTGACTTGAGAAATGTGGAATCTCTCATTGATGAGTTTTTATTGATGGTTTTTAGCAAATCCATCAAATAATAAGATGCCATGTCAGATCTTGAGTTTGTTTAATGACTTAGAGTCATGAACATGAGATGTAGTCCATGTATGAAAATCAAGTATGGTCTTGATCTAACTTCGTCTCTATAACAATGCTATAAAAGGATTTTTATCATACTCATGACATTGACTATGATCAAACCTTTTCCACAAGTAGCTATGATTAGATCAACAAGGATATTGTTTACTATAAATTCATATTCTTAATATGACGTATAGAAAATAGATTTCAAGGAAGACCACTTTTATTAATAGACATCTACTAGAAGATATCTATATAGATTAGCCTGGAGGTTTTCTTAATCCATGTTATCCTAAGTTTGAGCCAACCTCAAAAGAACCTAGATCATAGGTTTAAACTATCTGAAATGATTTATATTAGATTTTTTTGGAAAATAAATCCATCATTTATGTCATATTATACATAAGACATGGTATATGATCGTGCTATTAGCGTATCATAATATACCAATTAAATACACGGATAAGTCACCAGATGACTATTGGAACATTCTAAGAGTACTTTAGAAGAACTAAGATAATATATATGAGACAATTAGTTTAGAATAAATTCTTCATGTAAAGAGCTACATAAGATTTTGATTTCTAAGAAAATGTATATAATAATGAATTATAATTGGATTGTGACTTCATTGTGGGATGAAGAGTAAGTTTAGTTGGAATGAAGTCCAACCAAAATAAAATGACACAGTATACTATGAATACACTACTTTATGAGTTGAAATCTAATATGATTGGATGAACGAGTTCATTGAAAAACTATGTTGATTTCTGCCATTCAAGGATCACATAGATATCATAATGACTTCGAGAGTATACTTAATCGATCTAAGAGACTCTATGTCACAAAAGAACACCAATCATATAATTTAAGATATTTAACTATACCTAGAGTAAAGTCAAATATGGAGATGATAGTATTCGTAGAATTCACACAAATTAAGTTTAGTCGAACCCATTAATAAAGTGCTTCTTCTGGGCTAAGTATGTATGGTCACACTTCAACTGTAAGACTTTATTATTCTTGAAATGGAATTTTAATTTGGATTTAGTATTTGGATATTGGAACAATGTAACAATAACTATTATATAATGTTTTGATATATTGGGCTATGATCATAACATCAATACTTGTTGTGTTCTAGATTAACATATTTAATCCATGAAGAATCTTATTATTATAAAAGTTCATAGCCGGTTATAATATTAGGAGTAATTATGAATTAAGACTAATATGAATTGGATTGGTTGCTTTCACCGGACGAAGGTAGGCAATGGGTTGTAACAAAGTTTTATAGGTACTTGTCAGAGAACTAGTATTGAAGTGACCCGCATCAAGATCATCTCATGGATCATTGTCATGAATGATACTTGATTTAAAGGTACTATCTTTGTATCCTTAACACCTGAGATACATAGTGGGACTTAAGTGTAGGGAGTATTGTGCTTAGATATTGCCAAACACTAGTCCTCAACCGAGCAGTTATAAAAGCCACTTTCAGGTATGGTATGAATTATGCAAGAGGCTTATGTATTTAAGATGATATTTTTCCTGTTATGTGTTGAGAGTTAGATGTCTAAGGCGACATACCAAAATTTGAACACCTAATGAGATTGATTGTGATCCGTATCTCATGTTTAACATGATGTATGTGACAAAGGGATAACTGAAAAATTTACCTTATACACCAACTGTAGCTTTGAGCTTTTTGGGAATTGGTCATTGGTAGAATGGAACAAAGTCATATGTTGATGGGGGCAGTGAAATGTTGCTAGATGTTCACCATTTTCTATATCAGTCTAATATGAATCTTGCGCAAGTGGGAGATTGAAAGATCTTGTATGCTCAAGAATCATATTAAAGTGATATTGTTATTTAACATATGATACTAATGGGTCAGACTAATTACAAATTTATATAATTGATTATTTATTAGAAATTGATTTTAATAAATATTCACTAAACTCTTATAATTAAAATGGAAATTATTTATTTCTTGGATATAATAATTTTCATTAGCAAGTAACATTAAATGATTCATGCGGTATGAATTAATAAGTCATGTACAACATTTTAGACTAAGTAAATTCTTTTGTCTTTCTACCAAAAAGTTAAGGTTTATATTTTATAAACATGGTTTATAAAATATAAATCTTTTGTCTTCTTTTTGTAAAGCATGGATGAAAATTAAGAGAAAGAAAGAGGGTATGGACTTTTGATTAGTTTAATCAAAAGCAAAGGGTTCCTTTCAAACAGGGGGACACAATATATATTAGGGGAATGAGTTGTATTAAAGGCTTAATACCCTTTGTGTAATATATACACTTTATGAAGCTTGCATTTGGCTTGATTCTCTTGGTCTCCAAAACCGTAACATGCTTATGCATGTGTAATCTTTCTATCTCTCTCTCATTTATCCTTTGTTGAAGATTACTTGCTTATTTTTATGCTTTATTGAAGTTCATATTGGTTATGAACTACAAGCTTAAGAGATTAAGAGTGTTCTAAAAAAGAACTAGCATTCTAAATCAAGTCGAGTCATTGTTGGTGTCTCTTAAGCTAATCATTCTTCAACAACATCCAAGCCTCCCAAGAGGATCCAAAGAAGTACAAAGGTGGTTATTTCTTCATCTCTTCTTTGGTGCTTGTTTAAATCTTTCTACAACTTGTAAGATGATCATTGGTGGGTTTATACTTGTTTATGTTTTTCAAAATTATCAAGGCTTCCACTGCTAAAATCTCAAGTTTCTAAAAGTAATTTTTGAGTAAAAACCCAACAAAACCTTGGTCTTGAAGTAGACCAAAATATCATGTATAAAAACTGTCACCGACTGATCCAACATCGGCTTGCAAACTCAGTTCATGAGATCCATCAACACTGTTGGTGCGTTGGTGAGCCCAAATGGCATCACCAAGAACTTGTAATGACCATAATGAGTCCTGAAGGTCATCTATTGTATGTCGTCTTCCTAACCCTCATCTGATGGTAACTCGATCACAAATCAATCTTGGAAAATCAAGACGCACCTTGGAGCTGATCAAATAAGTCATCACTGCTTGGGAGTGGGTAACGGTTCTTCACCGTTAGCTTATTCAACCCCTATTGTCAATGTACATCCTGTATGAGACATCCTTTTTCTTCACGAATAGGATCGGTGCTCTCCAAGGTGAACTACTCGACCGAATAACTCCCTTATCTAGCAGCTCCCGAAGCTACATAGACAACTCCTGCATCTCTAGCGGCGCTAAGCAATATGGTGCCTAGGCTATCGTGGCCACACCAGGAACTAAATCAATCCGGAACTTAACGTGCTTCTTAGAGGTACACATCGAAAACCCTAAGGAAACATATCGGAGAAATCTAGAACAATAGGCACCTCACTCAACACTGTCGTGCCCCTAACCCGAGTAACCGCCAAATAACCCAAAAACCTAGAACAACCATGCTGAAGATATCTCATGGACGTCACAGCTGAACAGAGAGTCGGCCCATGAAAAGCTCCCTCGCAGGGAATAACCAGTTCTCCCCCACTTGGGGTTCAAACTCTCATTAGCTAGCGCTCACAGTCAATCATGGCCTCATTAGGACCCAACCAATCCATAACAATGATAACGTCCGACCCTTGCAGAGAAACCAATACAAAGTCAACAGAATATCCCATGCTGAACAGATTCTAGACACACCAACGATGAACCCACGGACCACTCACAGAATGATCATCAACAACGTCAACCTCCAACACTGTAACGTCTGTTTCCTGGTATGCCTTTGTTTATAATTTATTCATTTTTGTAAAGCTACTCTACGAGTTGGGAGCCCCACACTCGTCGAGTAGAAACAAGATTGGACGTGGGTTTTTAAGAAATCTACTCGACGAGTTGAAAGCCCGCAACTCGGCGAGTAGGCCTGCCAGAGTGAAAACCTAATTTTGGGGTTTTTCACCCTATTTAAGCATCTTAGTCCCCACCTTATGGCCTCATTTCTAGCCTCCAAGTCGTAAACCCTAATCCACAAAACCCAAGAGCTTTTTGTGAGTTTGTGAACCACTTTGATTGATTTTTGTGTGTTCTTGAAGCTTGAGGAAGAAGAAGGAGCTATAAGGTTCAAGGAGAAGATAGTAGATCCATAAACTTCCTTCCATCCTCATCATTTTCTGGTAATCAAGTCTCTAACTTGTCTATTAGCTCATTAGCTCTCCTTATTTTCACTTTATGAGAGTTTTTGGTCCAAGAAGCTTAATCCTTGGGAAATGGACTTCCCAAGTGACTTACCTTTCAGATCTAGGATCTAGAAGGGGTTTCATGGCATAAAGGTGCAAACTTTATGACCATGGAAGCCCCATGCAAGACTAAAGACGTTATCATGGCCTTTTAAGCCCCAAAAGGTCATGCATGAAAGTAAATTTTGAAACTTTACATTTTCATTAGCTGTATAGGACCTAGATCTCAGTTTTCATGCTTTGGGTTGGAGTCATAAGGCTTTTGGACAAAGATCTACGTCTTAAAGAACTAGGGTTTTAGCTAAACCCATTAAGAAGGATCATTAACGGGTAAAGTTGGAAACTTTACCCTTAAAAGGGGATTTCCAGTATGTGGATGAAGTATGGGGTTTGGATCTAAAGAGAAGGGACTTAATCTGTTAAGATGACCCAAACAGATAGAGGAACTCGTCGAGTCCCTATAGGAACTTAACGAGTTGAGTCGTGATTCTCCCGATTCAGTTTAAGGTAGAACTCGATGAGTCTGTGAAGGGACTCGAAGAACTGATTCGAAAAATCATGACTATGAGTAGCCAGGGAGCTCGGTGAGTCAGGGGGTGATTCGACGAGTTAGATCGTGATTTCAGGGTTCTTGGACTCGATGAGTTGATGGAGCAACTCGGCGAGTTGCGTCAACCAACAATGTTGACTTTGACTAGGGGTAAAATGGTTATTTTACCCTTAGAAGGATTCTCAGTTTTTGACTAAGTGTTTATTGTGATAATGATATTCAGGGAGTTGTTGGAGCAGCCATCAGATATTCCTCACACGAGATTTCAGCAACCAGCTTGAGATTTGAGTTTTCCTCCAGTAGGAACGGGTCGAAGGCATTAATACCTGCCCGTTTATGTATTCACCAAGTAAAAGGGGGTATGATGTGTGCAATCAGTCGAGCTTAAGTAAGTGGTTCCCAAAATACCCATACCCATTTGTTATGATTATTATGCTTGATATCTTAATTGCATGATAGAATAAGGCTAAGGATACCTTTAGGAATCATATGATATAATTTCCTAAATTGTGTGATGCCTTATAGCCTAGGAGGATTGGGTGCAGTGGCGGAGGATGTAACGCCCGCAGATCCAGGCTAGTCAATTTAGAGACAATAAGCATCAAAAATGAGTTTTTGATGGAAGATTATTTAGAAGGATTAATCTTTTTCCAAGTGGTAGTATATGTTACAAGGGTTCCATTCATATAAAGAACGCCGAAATCCGAGTTATAACGAAGAAGTTATGACCCGTCGAAGATTTTCGGCAAAACCGACACTACACCAGGAGACGTAAATAGTGAATTTACGATGGAGGACTTTTTAGCCTTAGAAATCTAAACAAAAGTTGTAGTATATGTTAAACCGAGAACATACAAAAAAAAGAACGCCCAAATCTGACTTCGAATGAGGAAGTTATGAATTTTCTAAGATTTGGCATAGCAGTGCAGGGCCAGAAACTCGAATTTTAGATCGAGCAGTTTCTGGCCTACGCGACCTAAGTGAGAATTGAATATCTCATTGATAGGAACTCAAAGGTAAAAAGACAGATGAAAATGGAGATCGTATGTAGAAGTAATGAATTTTACGTGGACATTTAACAGTATAATCTCACCGTACTATTAAATTTAAGATCGGTCGAGAATTAGCCGACAGGGTCAAAATGAAAGTTGTAGATCTTATTTTTAACTACGCGTGGATATAAAGAACGTCGAAAACTAAGCTTGTATGCATAAGTTACGGGGTTTAGAAGTTGGCAGGGTGCTGTTGCAAAAGGGGTGACGTGGCACAATCTTGGCCATTGCTTTCTCCCCAAGGCTTGCCACTAGATGGTGACATGTGGCATCAGTTTCAACCATATTTTACCCTATAAATACAACCCCTTCCACCCTCATTTCTTCACACCTCCACCCTTCTCTCTCTACTTTCTCTAAACCTCCCAAAACTCCCCTAGCGCTAGAAGAAAGCCACGGAGCGCTCAACGGCTCCGAGACGGAGAGCTTTCAGCTCGGAAGTTTTGCCCCTGCAGAGCCCGGCTTCTAGCCAAACCTCCTCGTAGGTATGATACACCTACCCTATTTTAAATATAACTTTTATTTAAATATAGTATTGTTATTTGGAACTTATAATAAATATTTGGGCTATTATTATGAGTTATATAAGTGTCGTTATAAGATCTTTTTAACCACTCGCGGTACAGGGAATCTAGTTTAAAGGGCCGCATAGGGTTGTTGGATTTCAGAAGTGCTATATGCCAAAATGGTCCTTCCCTCCGGTGTTTTATGTCGATCCCCTGTCTGTACATAGTGGGTGAAGAGTATTGTTTAACGCTTATATAATAATAATAATAGCTAGACTATTAATTAGTCTCGATGAATATTAGACTAAACTCTAGTGGTAATGATACTAGGTTTCGTCGAACGAAAATAAAATTAATAGAAGCGAAGCGCTGTCTGAGTTCGGAATCACCACTTTAACAAGTGAGTGCATAGTCCCTTTCATCTTACACATAGATATGAAGTATTTTAATATAAATTACATGTTGTGAGTGCATAGTTACTTTCATCTTACACATAGATATGAATTATTTTATATAAACTACATGCTATGTGTGCATATTATCTGTATAGTTGCTATCTATGTTGGATGAACGATTTTATACAAGTTTTAAACGATTTAAAATGTATATGTATTTTATATCTATGAATATATTGGGTAAAACATGGGTAGATGAATGTTGAGAGATAAAATATGATATGAGTAAACATTGGCAGCTATATACTTAGTGCCTAATAAATAGCATCGACAACTATGGATTTAGTGCCTATTGGATAAACGTTGGTAGCTATGGGCGTAGTACCTGTTAGATAAACGTTGGTAGCTATGGACATAGTACCTATTAGATAAAAACCGGTAATTATGGATTTAGTACCTGATGAATGAACTTTAGCCGCTATGGAATTAGTGCTTTACGAACGAGCATTGGCAGCTGTCGACTTAGTGCCTGTCGTATAAACCCTGGGAGCAATGGACTTCGGTTTGAAGGAATATAGGATAAATAATGCTTAGGGTAGACCCTTAAGAATAAAGAAGATATTAGGGATAGGTAATTGGGATAATTGTTTGATGATGAAACATAACAATTATATTATTGTGGGTTGAAAACACTATGTACTCACCAGGTTTCCCAACCTGACCGACTCAGTTCATTTTTATCACAGGTGTCGATGTGAAGTTATATTACACTGAGAGATTAAGGAGATATAAATCACTAGTGATAATGAATGTAAGTTCTGTTTATGCTTATGTTTCTGTATTGACGATGACATCCCAATGTTTTTAAATGAATATAATACATTTCTTCGGAACTATGTTGATAACCTATTTATCATGTTTTTCTGGGAACAAATTCCGCAACATTTTTATTAACAGAGATACTCTGATTTTTATAAAGCATAAACAAAATCGGTCTTTTCTGGCCGTGAAAATGGGGATGTTATAGAGGATGATTAGGGCCAGAAGGGGTTGTGCACCCCCCTATTTTTTTTATTATAACTGGTAATAATCCAATAGGTTTAATACATATTAGGCCCAAAAATAAAAGGAATGGGATGTGGCCCCGTGCTCATTCACTTGACATATTAAATCCCTCTCTCATTCGCTTTACACCTTGATGCTTCATCCTCGTTTTCATTGTTCGTTGAATCACCGGACATCACTGAGTCACTAAAAACTCCACCCCTCTCACCTTTGTGCCAGTCATCAGGTTAAATTTCTCTCTTCAATTTTGTTGTTCGAAGTTCCCAGCCCACTAATTTAGTTCACGATACAAAAAAAGTTAGGTTTTGCTACAGAATATCTAGTTTATTATGGATTGAAAACCATAAATGTCAAAAAAAAAACAACAAGAACTTGAATATGACGAGAAGGTTATATGACAAGTTTTAATAAATTAGATGGATTCAACAATCTCAATTCCTACTCTAAGCATGCCAAATTATCTAAATTACATATAAGAGAAGGTTATTAAATACATCTCGATTCCTACTCCGTGACATTATTATATGAAATTAGTGGTGCTCAACTAAGGATAAAAGAAGGTCATTAAGGTAATTTTATAGCAATTGAGGTCAAATTTGATTATGTATAATGGCTTTGTCTTCTTGTACGACTATTTTTGTCTCCTATATGATACATCACAATTTCAAGAATCCTTTTCATATTTCCTCAATATTTACATAAAAATCACATCTTTTGAAGCATGAAACGATTCTCTATTCTTATTTTGATGATCTTGATTGCAACTTTCCATTTTGGGAATCACATCTAGGATATTGTTAGTGTTAACCCAAGTCACATTCCACTTGGGAAACTTCTATCAATTAAGAAGCTTTAGTTTCCTTAATGTTCATGTAATGTCCATGCTGAACTGTTTAATCAGATTGGTTATCATGGTCATATCCCTTGTATTGTAATGTCACCAGCCTGTTAAGCTTGTTGAGTTCTGTATGAATGGTAATTTTATGTATTTTTGGTGTTTAATTCGAGAAAAAAATTAACATGTAAGAACATTAATTTTAATTTCTAATACTTTTGCCCCCCCCCCTAAATTAAATGTTCAAGCTCTGCCCCTGATTGGGTGCTATATGTTATTTGGGATTGATATCAACTCGGTTATTTGCAAAGTGTATGCTTAAAAAGTTGTATATTATTAGGTTCATATAGCCATAGAATGATTGATTTAGCCTCATTTCATGTTCCTTGTTTGGTTGTAGATTTAGGGTAGAATCATTATTCAACAGTCTATGTGATCCTAGATTGTGTAACGTCCGCAGATTCGGACTAGTCAATTTAGAGACAATAAGCGTCAAAAATAAAATTTTAATAGAAGATTATTTAGAATAAACAATTAGAGACAATAAGCGTCAAAAAAAATTTAATAGAAGATTATTTAGAATAAACAATCATAACCAAGTTATAGTATATTTCACAAAGGTTCTATACATATAAAGAACGCCGAAATCTGAGTTATAACGAAAAAGTTATGACCTATTGAAGTTTTACGGCAAAATTGGCATGGAACCGAGAATTGTAAAAAGTGAAGTTTTGATAAACTACTTTTTAGCCTTAAATATCTAAATGAAAGTTGTGGTATAAGTTAAACCGAGATCGTGCATAAAAAGAACGTCAAAATCTGATTTTGTATGAGGAAGTTACGATTTTTTTCTAAGATTTCGCATAACAGTATACAACCCGGAATTTGAATTTCAGATCGAGCGATTTTTCGCCGAAACAACCTAAATGAGAATCGAATACCTCATTAATAGGATCTCAACGATAAACAGACAGTCGAAAACGGAGTCCGTATGTAGAAGTTATGATTTTTACACGGTCGTTTAACAATATAATCTTCTCATACTATTAAATTTAAAATTGGTCAATAATTAGCCGACAGGGTCAAAAGGAGAGTTCTACGTGTGGATATAAAGAACGTCAAAAATGGAGCTCGTATGCGAAAATTATGGTGTTTAGAAGTCGGCAGGGTGCTGCTGCGAAGAGGGTGACGTGGCTGAATCTGGGCCATTGCTTTCTCTCCAAGCCTTGCCACCATAGGGTGACATGTGGCACCAACTTTAGAAGTTGAGTAATATTTCAGCCTATAAATAGCATGCGATGGTGCCTTCAATTCTCACACCTTCCACTCTTTCTTTTTCACTCTAAACCTCCCCCCCCCCCCTAAAGCCCTAGGAAACTCCCCTAGCGCTAGAAGAAAGCTCCGGAGCACCCGACTGCTCCGAGAAAAAGAGATTTTCGGCTCGGAAGTTCTGCCCCCACAGAGCCCAATTCCTAGCCAAACCCTCCGGTAAGTGAGTTATGCTTACCCTACTTTAACTGTAACTTATGTTTAAGTTCATTATCGTTATTATGAACTTATAAAAATAAGTGATTCCAAGTCGTTGTACTGATTGATCTACTTACGGGGATGATGTCTAGGTTGTGATTTAGTGAGGTGTTTAAAGTGGGATTTCCAAATAGTATACTTCATATACCAAACGGACCCTACCTCCGATATGATCCTACGTAGTTATTCCTTACTTGATAGATCATGAAAGTAGACTTTGAGTTAATGATAAATCTAGACTAATAATTAGTCGTAATAAATATTAGACTAAAACTTAGCGATAATAATGCTAGGTTTCGTCAAAGGAAAATAGAATCGTTAGAAGCGAAGCGCTGCCCAAGTTTGGAATCATCACTTTAACAAGTGAGTGCATAGTCCCTTTCATGAACATGATTTTAATACAAGTATTGATTGAAGTATTAAATATATGTTTATGTACAAATTGTTTGATGTTACCTGAAAATACGTGTTAAAGAACATACCTGATAATATATGATGATTTAGGATAAAGAGTAAACCTAAATTAATTATGAGGAATATTGGATGGTATCTTCTTATGAGCACGAGTGAGTAATAAACAGAGAATAGAACTTTAAAAATATGTCATTGATCAGGGAGCATGGATTAGACATGGTCATTTGTCCTTAGTCCGAGAGTATGGATAGGACATAGTTATTTGTCATTAATCTGGGAGTATGGATTTAGACATAGACAAATGTCCCCAGCCCGAGAGTATGGAATGGGCACAATTATTGATCTAGGAGCATGGATTAGATCCGGGAGTATGGATTAAGTAAAGAGGTAAATTTTAAGGTCCGAGAGTATGGATAGTATCATTGTGAGGATTGAAGGGGTGGGGTAAGAGTTGCTTATACATTGTGAAATTGTATATTTTGTGAGTTCAAAATTATATATATTATATAACATTGTAGGATTAAAATCCCTATGTACTCACCAGGTTTCCCAACCTGACCCACTCAGTTTATTTGTATCAGGTGTCGATATGAAGTTACATTACACTAAGAGATTAAGGAGATGTAAATCACTAGTGTAAATGAATGTAAGGTCTGTTTATGCTTATGTTTATATATTGACGATCACATCCTAATGTTTTAAAATAAATAAAACACGTTTCTTCGGAAATACTTTGATAATGTACTTGTCATGTTTTACTGGGAACAAATTCCGCAACATTTTTCGTTAAACAGATACTCTGATTTTCAAATAAAGCATAAACAAATCGGTTTTTTCTAGCCGTGAATTTGGGGATGTCATGTAGATAGGAAGTTTCCCCGATATTTTTGTTGATAGATTGTACGTTTGTATTTTAGTCTGTGTTGATCATGGTGTCTAATTGAGGAGGAGCTTGTGGATCTGGTTTGGGCGCTGGTGTTGAACCCATTGATGAGTAGTTGAGTGAGTTTATCACTTCTGAGATCACTCGTAGTATCATGGAGGCCACCCTATGATATTTAGTACCATCAAGGAGGGGATTATGGAGCTTCTGGATGAGCGACTCGGGGCCCTCCGAGTAGAGATTGCTTCAGGATAGTTAAGAGCCCGAACTCACTCGTTTCGGAAGCTCAAGGCCCGTGGAGCTCCAGAGTTCTTTGGGCCCAATAACCCCATTGTTAGCCACCGATCGATCACTGACATGGAGAATGCACAACGAACAAGCTTTTGTACCGAGGGTGCGAAGGTGGAATTTTTCCTCCTACCTTCATGGAGATCGAGCCAGTGACTGGTGGGATGAAGTCGGTCATGCTGTGAGGACTGAAGTGGTGGTGGCCATGTCTTGGGAGCAGTTTGTGTCGAGATTTCATAAGGAGTTTTCACCAGCGATTGAGGTGCAACAACTGGTGAGGGAGTTTCAGGACCTTTCTCAGACTACTGAGTTTGTGGCGAAGATCACTACCAAGTTCTGTGAGAGGGCCCTGTTGGTTCCAAAATATGCTGCAAATGAGGAGATGAAGAATACGAGGTATCATTACATGTTGAAGGATGAGATCAGATATTTTTGAGCTATTCGAGGTGCAATACCTTAAATTATATGATTATGAGGGCCCGGGAATGGGAGATCGAGTTGGAGCTTCGGACGAAGTGAAATCCGAAGCAGGTGCATACAGCAGCAGGCCATGCTAAGAAGCCCAAGACTTCTGATTCATACACTAGAGGCCAGCAAATCAGAAGCCATTGTGGCAAGTTCGACAACCCGCACAGTGGGGCATATCGAATTATGGGTTCAAGTTATTTCAGATGTGATTAGACAGGTCATATGTGTAGGGATTTCCCCCGAAGTGCACTAATTTACTTTCATTACAATCAGATCGGGCATAAAAAGGCCGATTTTCCTATATTGACAGGAGGGGCAGTGGTGGGGCGTGCACCGGCCACCTTAAGGATTACTGTTGGTTGCCAGGGCAAGGTGGAGACTACTATGGTGAAGAGTAGGGCACTTCAGCTGACTATCGATGAAGCTCTTGCAACACCGGATGTGGTTATTGGTATGTGAATTTATCATATCTTTTATTTCTTTCTTTATTTATGCTCATTTTATATCTAATTTTGTATGGACTTTTTTAGTCAATTTTATGACTGCTTCTATTTTGTTTAATTCGGGTGCTACCCGATACTTTGTTTCTCTTGCTCTTAGCAAGAAGTTTAGTGATTCCCCCAGGACTTTGGATTATCCATTTGTAACATCCCAAAAATACGGTCCAAAAATTTCGTTTTAAATCATTTAAGAAAACCAAAACTCGCCAAACATCATAATAATAAAATCATAAGTCATGTATCTCAAAACATCGTATCAAAAATACTGTATCAAATCATGTGTCAAAATATCAGAGTCTAAACATCCCAGGCTAAAAGTGGTGGTGTTTGCCATGCAGTCATCCCGAGCTCTTCCCCTTGCTAGCGGAAGTACCTGAAACCTGTAAGCACCAAGCTTAGCGAGTCTCCCCAAACTACCACATACCATACACATAAACACATAATAGCATACATTGGGCCTTGCCTACTACATCGGGACCCGTTCGACATCAGGCGAATCCAGCATCAGGCCTCGCCCGACATCGGACCCAAGTCCGATATACATATAATATATCAAAAAGCATATAACATAAACACATAACATAGACATATAACCTAAACATTCCTCGGGCTTTCCCCGACATCGGACCGAAGCCCGAAACATATAACACACAACATATAAACTAAACATTCCTCGGGCTTGCACCGACATCGGACCGAAGCCCGAAACAGATAAACAAACACATGAAAGAATCATGAAGACATCAAGCATACAAACATTCTGCGGGCTTGCCCCATCATCGGAACGAAATCCGGAAACATATCATCTACATCAGGCTAAACCCGGCATCAGACCGAAGCCTAGTATACGCTAACATACATAAACGGAATGGCATTGACTCCTTCAACCCATTCCTACTGGAGGAAAACTCACCTCTCAAGCTGGCTGCTGAAATCTTGTGTGAGGAATCTCTGATGGCTGCTCCAACGACTCCACGACTATCATTATCACAATAAACTCTTAGTCAAAAACTGAGAATCCTTCTAAGAGTAAAATGACCATTTTACCCCTTATCTATGTCAACATTCTGGTCAAAGTCAACTTTTTGGGTTGACCCACCTCGTCGAGTTTCTCCATCATCTCGATGAGTCGTAGAGCCCTGAAATCGTGATCTAACTCATTGAGTCACCCCCTGACTCGCTGAGTTCCCTGGCTACTCATAGTCGTGATTTTGCGAATTAACTCATCGAGTCCTTTCATAGAATCATCGAGTCCTTTCATAGACTCATCGAGTTCTACCGTAAACTGAATCGGGACAATCACAACTCAACTCGTCGAGTTCCTCTAGGGACTCGACGAGTTCCTCTGTCTGTTTGGGTCATCTTAACATATTAAGTCCATACTCTTCATATCCAAACCACATACTTCATCTACATACTGGAAATGCCCTTTTAAGGGTAAAGTTTCCAACTTTACCCGTTAATGATCCTTCTTAATGGGTTTAGCTAAAACCCTAGTTCTTTAGGACATAGATCTTTGTCCAAAAGCCTTATTACTCCAAGCCAAAGCATGAAAACCAAGATCTAGGTTCTATACACCTAATGAAAATGTAAAGTCTCCGACTTTACTTCCATGCATGACCTTTTGGGGCTTAAAAGGCCATAATAACGTCTTAAAGCTTGCACGGGGCTTCCATGGTCATAAAGTTTGCACCTTTATGCCATGAAACCCCTTCTAGATCCCAGATCTAAAAGGTAAGTCACTTGGGAAGTACATTTCCCAAGGATTAAGCTTCTTGGACCAAAAACCCTCATAAAGTGAAAATAAGGAGATCTAATGAGCTAATAGAAAACTTAGAGACTTGATTACCAGAAAATGATGAGGATGGAAGGAAGTATCTAGATCTACTATCTTCTCATCGAACCTTCTAGCTCCTTCTTCTTCCTCAAGCTTTAAGAACACACAAAAATCACTCAAAATGGCTCACAAACTCACAAAAAGCTCCAGGGTTTTATGGATTAGGCGTTGGGACTTGGAGGCTGGAAATGAGGCCATAAGGTGGGGATTAAGATGCTTAAATTGGGTGCAAAAACCCAAAATTAGGGTTTCACTTTGGTAGACCTACTCGTCGAGTTGAGGGCTCTTAACTCGTCGAGTAGATTGCTTAAAAAACAGCGCCTAATCTCGTTTCTACTCGACGAGTCTATGGCTCCCAACTAGTCGAGTAGCTCTACAAAAGTGAATAAATTATAAATAAATGCGTACCAGGAAACAAGCGTTACATTTCTCACCCACTTGACTTAGACTTCGTCCTTGAAGTCTGTTGCATTTGGAAACAACTCTGGGTAGTGCTCCCTCATCTCCTGCTCGGGCTCCCAAGTCCACTCTGAACCCTTCCAGTGCTGCCACTACACCTTCACCAACACAACCCTCTTGTTCCTCAGCTCCTTTGTCTTCTTATGAAGAATAGCTACATGTCTCTTGATGTAATTCAGGTTGTCATCAACCTGAATGTCCTATAGAGGCACAACCACTAAGTCATCCACTAAGCACTTCCATAGCTTAGAAACACGGAATGTGTTGTGGATCTAGCTGAGCTCTGCCGGAAGATCCAATCAGTACGCCACCTTGCCCACCCGGGCTATAACCCTGAAAGGGTCGATATACCTGGGGCCTAGCTTGCCTCGCTTCCAGAACCAGATGAAACCTTTCCAAGGTGACACCCTCAGGAGGACCATGTCCACCTAAAACTCCAAGTCTGAATGTCGCTTGTTGGCATAGCTCTTCTATCAGCTCTGAGCAGTTTGGAGATCTGTAGTCTTGAGTATTGCCTCAGTACTCCCCATGACTCTCTAATCAACCTCACCCCAACAGATTGGGGTCCTACACTTCCTCCCATAGAGCATCTCAAAGGGAGGTCGGTCTATGCTGGCGTGGTAACTGTTGTTATATGAAAATTTTGCTAACGGAAGATACATATCCCAATTGCCACCGAAATCTAAATCACATACGTGTAGCATGTCCTCAAGAGTCTGTATCGTCCTATTGATTTGTCCGTCCTTCTGAAGGTGGAAAGTGGTGCAGAAGTGGAGACGAGTACTCATCTCTTCGTGAAACCGCTTCCAAAATCTAGAAGTGAAACAGACATCTCAATTTGACACCACCGAGACAGGCACAATATGCAGTGCCACTATCTCACGCATGTAAATCTCGTTCAGATTCTCGGCTGATATGCTCTCCTAGATCGAGATAAATTTAGCACTTTTGGTCAACCGATCCACGATGACCTATATCGAATCTACGCCATGTGCGGTCCTGGGAAGCTTCGTATTGAAATCCATAGTAATGTCCTCCCACTTCCACACATGGATATCTAACGGTTGTGTCTTTCCGTGAAGCCTCTGGTGCTCTGCCTTGACCTTCCTGCAGGTCAAGTATGGCTCAACGTACCAGGCTACATCCCGTTTCATGCAGGGCCACTAGTAATCAGGACAAAGATCTCTGTAGATCTTCGTCTCCCTGGGATGGATGGAAAATCTAGACTTGTGGGCCTCATCCATCAGAATCTGTCGTACTCCGCCCCAGTACAGAACCCAGACCCTCCCATGTAGGGTTAGCAACCTACGTCTGTTGTAATCATAGAAAGCCACCTGGCCAATGATCCGCTCGAACTTCTGGCGCTCCTCCTTCAGGACCTCAACCTGCGTCTCTGTGATCTCCTCCAGCAATGGAGTAATCACTGTCATCCTCAAACAGATGTCTCGAATCGGGGCCGCTACCGCCTTGTGACTCAGAGCATCGGCCATCACATTGGCCTTACTCGAGTTATAAAGGATCTCACAGTCGTATTCCTTCACCACATGTAACCACCGAAACTGCCTCATGTTCAGATTCAGTTGATCCATAAGGTACCTCAAACTCTTGTGGTCTGTGTAAATGGTAAAATGGACCCCATAGAGGTAATGCTGCCAAATCTTGAAGGCAAAAGCCATAGCCCCCAGCTCTAGATAATGCGTCGGATAGTTAGCCTTGTGAGGCTTCAACTGCCTTGAAGTGTAAGCTATCACGTGACCCTTCTGCATCAATAACACACCCATACCTATAATCGAAGCATCATAGTAAACCACGAAGTCGTCGATGCCCTCCGACAAAGTCAGAATCGGTGCCTCACATAACCGTTGTCTGAGAGTCTCGAAGGCAGCTTGCTGCTCAAGCCCCCAGCGGAATGTCACCGACTTCTTGGTCAGTCGGTTTAAAGGAAAAGTGATATTGGAGAAGTCCTGAATGAATCTCCAGTAATGACCCGCTAAACCAAGGAAACTCCGTATCTCAGTTGGAGACCTCAGAATCTCCCACTGCATCACGACATCAATCTTGGCCGGATCGACCAAAATACCCTTTTGGTTGAAAGGTACCCAAGAAACTGTACCTCGTGCAACCAGAACTCACACTTGGAGAACTTTGCAAAATGTCTCTCCCTCCTCGGTGTCTCCAGAACCTCCCTTAGGTGCTCCTCATGTTGCACTTGATTCTTGGAATAGATCAAGATATCATCGATGAAGACTATCATAGATCGATCCAACATCAGTCTACACACGCGGTTCATGTGGTCCATGAACACGGCTGGAGCATTGGTGACCGCAAACGGCATCACCAAAAACTCATAGTGACCATAGTGAGTCCTAAAAGTTGTCTTCTGCACATCCTCATCCCTGACTCACATCTGATGATAACCAGATTGCAGATCAATCTTGGATAACCAAGATGTACCCAATAGCTAGGCAAACAAATCATCTATCCTCGTGTAGTGATAATGGATCTTCTCTGTTACCTTATTCAACTCCTGGTAGTCTATACACATGTGATGTGACCCGTCCTTCTTTTTCACAAACAGGATCGGTCCTCCCCATAGCAAACTGCTCGGCCAGATAAATCCCTTGTCTTATGGCTACTACAGTTGCGTAGACAACTCTTGCATCTCAGGAGGAGCCAACTGATATGGTGCCTTGGCTATCAGAGCCGCACCAGGGACTAGGTCAATCCTAAACTCAACATGTCTCTCTGGAGGTATCCCAGGTAAATCCTCTGGGAATACATTTGGGTACCCTTGCACTACTGGAACGACATCGACGGTCGTCTTACCCCTATCTTGTGAATCCATGATATAGGTGACATAACCTGCGCGACCTTGCTAAAGATAGCGCTGCGCTCCCGCTGCAGAACATAGGGTTAGTCCACCTTGCGGACTCTCGCCCTGAATCACTAACCCTTCCCCACTAGGAGTTCGAACCCTCACTAGCTGCTGCTCACAGTCGATCACTACCACATTGGGGCTCAACCACTCCATACGAACTACAACCTTATTCCCTCATAGGAGAATAGAGAATATATCCACAGAAAACTGCTCATCGAACAATTGCAATGTACATCCTCAGTGAACCCTCGCGACCCTGACGGTCCTATCATCTGCTATCTCTACACCAAGTGGGCAGTCCAGCTCCCCAGGAGTCCCTGAGAATCGCTTGTTGAGCGCGACCGACACAAAAGATTCGGTAGCACCTGAATCAAACAGTACCAAAGATGATATACGATTCACTAAGAACGATCCTATAACAAAACACATAAACATAAGCAATAATCAGTATAAATAAAGAGATAAGGAGAAAATGCATACTTGTCACCATGTTGGGAGCTGCTCGTGCCTCCTCTGTTGTCAACTGAAAGGCCCTGCTCCTCGCCAAAGGTGCCTCACCCCGGCCCTGACGGCCGTCTATAATCCTTAACATAGCAGGAGCGGGTGCTGACACCTGCCCTGCTACTGCTAAACTCAGGCACTGGGACCACTTGTGTCCCCTATGATTGCATTGAAAGCAAATCAGGTATGATACTATCGTGTGGTGGTAGTAGTAGCTATACAATCGCTGCTCACATGCCCAGTTCGGCCGCACTTGAAGCAGCCTGAACTCCTTGCCTTGCACGTCCCCTCATGCAACGTGTCGCATTTTCCACAACGGATGCGGCCCTGTTGGCTCCTACGCCTGTGATCTAACACCTTCGGCTTCTTTCCCACATTCCTTTTCTGAACCCCCTTGGGTTTCCTCTTCCTCTCCATCTCCAAATCCAACTCTCTCTCTCTCTCTCTCTCTCTCTCTCTCCCGAGCCCAAGCAATCATATCCTCCAGCATCTTACAGATGGTTCGGCTCACAAACTGGAGAATATCACTAAAACATCCCAAAAACATGACCCATTTTTTTTTGTTTTTACATATAATAAAAGTCATAACACTAAATGTCATATAATAAAAACCATACATCGGGTATCCCAAAAGACATAATAAAAATGTCATATCAAAACTGTATCAAATCATGTCTAAGTATCTGAACAAACCTCCCAGGAATAAAGATGAAGCTGTGGTGTGTTCGATGCCATCATCCCGAGCTCTTCCCTTTACTTGCGGAAGTATCTGAAACAAAAACTGAAACTGTAAGCACAAAGCTTAGTGAGCTCCCCCAAACTACCTCATACCAAACAAACATATAAACAACTACTGGGCCCCCGCCTACTGCATCAGACCGAAGCCCGGAAACTGCATCGGACCAAAGTCCGGAACTAACTAGGGCCCTGCCCTCTGCATCGGACCTAAGTCCGAAACTAACTGCCTCGGACCGAAGTCCGGAACTAGCTACATCGGGCCGAAGTCCGGAACTAACTGCATCAGGCCTAAGCCCGGAACTGACTGCATCGGACCGAAGTCCAGAACTACTGAACATAACATAGCATACACATATCAACTAGCATAACAACATAGACTGCATACTGAGTCGGGCCATACCCGAAACACATAACACACAAAACCTGTCTGAGCCACGAAGGCATCAAACATTCTAACTACTGCATCGGACCGAAGTCCGGAAACTACTGCTAATTAAACGGGCCGGCATTGTGGCCTTAGACCCGTTCCTACTAGAAGGAAACTCACCTCGTAGCCTAGCTGCTGAAAGAACGGCTCCAGAATCTGTCTGCTACGGCTCCGGCTTCACCCCGGCTACAATTTCCATAAGTACCCTCAATCAAATACTGATAATAATACTGAGGGTAAAAAGACTATCTTACCCTTGGTCAAAGTCAACCTATCGGTCAAAGCAAACATTCAGTTGACCTGACTCGTCGAGTTGGGTCACCAATTCATCGAGTCCTTACTCTCACTTTCTTGCTTCTGCCCGCTACTACTCGTCGAGTTTGGCATAGACTCGACGAGTTCCTCTTCGAAACTAACACTCAGTCAATCTGCATCCGAATCGCCGAGTTGTATGAACAACTCATCAAGTTCTCCTTCAACATATGAACACTCTGACTGTAACTCGCCGAGTTGTATGAACAACTCGTCGAGTCTGTTCTTGAGGCATGAAGATTGCCTTGGACTCGCCGAGTTCTTCCATGAACGAGTCTAACCTCCAGCTCACTGAGTCCATCTCTCACTCACTGGTTCCACTCGGCATAACTCGAAAAGGGAAAACACGGGACTCGTGACTCGACTCGCTGAGTCTGAAGAACGACTCGCCGAGTCGTATACATGCAATCACTATATACTCGATTCTGCTTGAAACCAGTTCATTCCATTCATAAATCTGGGTTCTTAGGGCTTGATTAAGACATAAAGTTTCCAACTTTATGTGTAAATAACATCAAATGAAGGTTTTAAGGCTCAAAGCACACTATAAGAGTAGATCTAGAGCTTTCATGCAAACTGGCTCCATAAAGGTACTAGATCTAAGCTTCTGGAACTCAAACCTAGCTAGATCCGAAGGCTATTCATCTCAATGAGTCCTCTATGCTACTACCAAGGTGAGAAATGGTTCAAGAATAACTTAATGGCGTTCCAAAGGGGATTAAAGAATAGAAACAGAAAAGGGTCGAGTTATACCTCACTATACTCTGAAATGCCACAAAGATCTTGGATCTCCTTCTTCTCCTCTTGATTTACCTTCCTTCTTCTCTCAAGATCTTCAAAGAATCACACCAAAACACATAAAATGCTAAGAGAGTTCTAGGGTTTCGAGAAGGATGCTTTGGGGGTGATGGGGGCTAACTTAGGGTCCCAAAAAGTTGTTTAAATAGGGTGCAAACCCTTGAAAGTAGGGTTTCATCCAGACTGGCGAACTCACCGAGTCCAGAATATGGACTCGCCGAGTAGCCAACTTAAATGTGCTTAAACTCCCGACTCTACTCGACGAGTCTGGCTACTGACTCGTCAAGTTCCTCTTGAAAACTTGAAAAATAAATATTTAAATAACATACCAGAATTTGGGGTGTTACAATTCTCCCCCACTTGACTCAGAGTTCATCCTCGAAGTCTGCTGCCGCTGAATCTGGAAACAACTCTAAGTAATGCTCCCGCATCTCCTCCTCGGACTCCCACGTCCACTTTGAACCCTTCCGTTGCTGCCACTGCACCTTCACTAACTGAATTACCTTGTTCCTCAAGGTTTTTAGCTTCCGATCTAAGATCTCAACTGGTCTCTCGACATAATTCAGGCTGCTATCAACCTGAATATCCTCCATGAGTATTACTGCTGAGTCGTCCACCAAACACTTCCTCAACTGAGAAACATGGAAAGTGTTGTGGATCTGGCTAAGCTCTGCCGGAAGATCTAATCGGTAGGCGACCCGACCCACCCGGGCCAGGACCCTAAAAGGACCAATAAACCTGGGGCCCAGCTTGCCCCTCTTTCGGAATTTGATGACACCCTTCCAGGGTGATACCTTCAGGAGGACCATGTCACCCACCTGAAACTCCAAGTCTCAACGCCTCCTATCGGTGTAACTCTTCTGCCGACTCTATGCAGTCTGCAGTCTACTACCTCGCCCGAGAAGATCGGGGTCCTGCACTTCCTCCCATATAACATCTCGAAAGGAGGGCAGTCAATACTCGCATGGTAGCTATTGTTATACGAAAATTCCGCTAACGGAAGATACGTATCCCAACTGCCACCGAAATCTATAACACATGCCCGGAGCATGTCCTCGAGAGTCTGGATCGTCCTCTCGCTCTACCCGTCCGTCTAAGGGTGGAAAGCGGTGCTGAAATGGATCGGAGTCCCCATCTCATCGTGAAACCGCTTCCAGAATCTAGAAGTAAAACAGACGTCTCGGTCTCACACCACCGAGACAGGCACTCCATGCCGTGCCACCACCTCTCGCACATAAATATCGGCTAGCTTCTCCTCCGATATACACTCCTGAATCGGAATAAAATAAGCACTCTTCGTCAACCGATCCACAACGACCCAAATCGAATCCACTCCACGTGCAGTCCTGGGAAGCTTTGTGATGAAATCCATGGTGATGTCTTCCCATTTCCACACTGGAATGTCTAACGGCTGCATCTTGCCGTGAGACCTCTGGTGTTCTGCGTTGACCTTCTTGCAGGTCATGCACCTCTCCACATACCAAGCGACATCCTCCTTCATGCAGGGCCACCAATAATAAGGTCGAAGATCTCTATACATCTTCGTCGCCCCTGGATGGATAGAAAATCGAGACTTGTGGGCCTCATCCATTAGCACCTGTCGTACCCCTCCCCAGTACGGCACCCAAACTCTCCCATGAAAGGTCAACAATTCTCGACTGTCATAGTCGAAGGAAGCTACTCGGCCCACGATCCTCTCATACTTCTGCCTCTCCTCCTTGAGGCCCTCGACCTGTGCCTCTCTAATCTGCTCCAATAATGGAGTAATCACTGTCATTCTCAGACATACATCCCTGATCGGGGCTGCTGCTGCCTTACGGCTTAGGGCGTCGGCCACCACATTGGCCTTCCCTGGGTGATAAAGGATCTCACAATCGTAATCCTTCAATACATCTAACCATCGCCTCTGCCTCATGTTCAGATTCGGTTGATCCATGAGGTACCTCAAACTCTTGTGATCCGTGTAAATGGTACAACGGACCTCATAAAGGTAATGTCTCCAAATCTTGAGGGCAAACACCACTGCCCCTAACTCTAAATCATGCATAGGATAGTTAGCCTCGTGAGACTTTAACTTTCTCGAGGCGTAAGCTATCACACAGCCTCGCTGCATCAACACTGCTCGCATACCTGTGATCAAAGCATCACAGTAGACCACAAAATCCTCTACTCCCTCTGGCAGGGGAAGAATCGGTGCCTCACACAATCTCTGTCTAAGGGTCTCGAATGCTGCCTGCTGCTCAGGCCCCCAGAGAAACACCACTGACTTCCTAGTCAGTCGGGTGAGCGGTACAACTATCTTAGAGAAATCTTGGATGAATCTCCTGTAGTACCCTTCCAAACCTAGGAAGCTCCAAATCTCAGATGGAGACTTTGGGATCTCCCACTGCATAACGACCTCTATCTTGGCCGGATCTACCAGAATACCCTTCTTGTTGACGAGGTGACCAAGGAATTGCACCTCGCGCAACCAGAAATCGCATTTGGAGAACTTCGCAAAAAGTCTCTCCCTCCTCAAGGTCTCTAGCACGTCCCTCAGGTGCTCCTCGTGCTGCTCCTGGGTCTTGGAATAAACCAAGATATCATCAATGAACACTATCACAGACCGATCCAGCATCGGTCTGCACACGCGATTCATGAGATCCATGAATGCGGATGGAGCATTGGTGAGCCCAAACGGCATCACCACAAACTCATAATGACGATAACGGCTCCTGAAAGTAGTCTTCTACACATCCTCATACCTGACTCGCATCTGATGATACCTGGAACATAAATCAATCTTGGAAAACCAAGACGCTCCCTGAAGCTGATCACACAAATCATCTATCCTTGGAAGTGGGTAACGGTTCTTCACCGTTACCTTGTTCAACTCCCGTTAATCTATACACATACGATGTGACCCGTCCTTCTTCTTCACAAACAAAATCGGTGCTCCCCAGGGCGAACTGCTCGACCTAATAAAACCCTTGTCTAGCAGCTCTTGCAGCTGCGTAGACAACTCCTGCATCTCTGGGGGAGCCAACCAATACGGTGCCTTGGCTATCAGAGCCGCACCAGGGATCAGGTCAATCCTGAACTCGACCTGCCTCTCGGGAGGTATTCTAGGAAAATCCTCTAGAAATACATCCGGGTAGTCTCGTACAACCGGAACATCATCAACCGATAACTTGCCCTTCTCCCGGGCATCTACAACATAGGCAATATAACCGGCGCAACCCTGCTGGAAGTAGCGCCTCGCTCTCGCTGTTGAACACAGAACTGGTTCGCGCTGTGGCTTCTCGCCATGAATCACTAACTCTCCCTCACTGGGAGTGCGAACACTCACCAACTGTAGCTCACAATCTATCACCGCCCCATTGGGGCTCAGCCAATCCATGCCTACTATAACCTTATTCCCTCGCAAGGGAATAGGGACCAAGTCCACCGGAAACTGCTCATCGAATAACTGCAGGGAACATCCTCTGTGTACCCTTGCAACCCTAATGGTCCTATCAGCTGCTATCTCAACCTCAAGTGGATAATCTAGCTTTTCTGGAGCTCTGCTAAACCTCTTGCTAAGCGTAAGAGAGACGAATGATCAAGTAGCCCCCGAATCAAACAGTACTGTAGCCGAAATGCCGTTCACTGAGAACGACCCTATACAAAACATATAACCATAAGAAACAATCAATGATAAATGCATAGATAAGGGAGAAATACATACCTGTCACCATATCAGGAGTCGCTCGTGCCTCCTCTGCCTTTAGCTGAAAAGCCCTACTCTTCGCCACCGGCGTCTCAACTCGGCCCTAACGGCCATCCGCAATCCTTAAGGCAGTAGGAGCAAGTGCTGACACCTTCCCTGCAGCGGCTAAACTCGGACACTGGGACTTTTTATGTCCCTTCTGATTGCACTGAAAGCAAATCAGATCTGATGCCGCAATGGCAGTAGTAGTGGCTGTACAATCTCTACTCATATGCTTAGTTCGGCCGCACTTGTAGCAGCCGGCACTCCCTGCCTTGCACGCCCCATCGTGCAATCTCCCACACTTGCCACACCGACCGTGGCTCTGCTGACTCCTAGCTCTGTGATCTGAACCCTTGGGCTTTTTGCCCGAACTCCCTGAACCTGGAGCCGCCTCTGGCTTCCTTTTTCTCTCCATCTCAAGGTCAATCTCTCTCTTTCTCTCTCTCTCTCTCTCTCTCGCCCTAGCAATCATGTCATCCAACGTTTTACAGCTGGTCCGGCTCACAAACTGGCGGATATAACTCTGCAACATCTCATGATACCAAGCCTTCTTCATTTCCTCATCAGCTACGTATTGAGGAACGAGAAGTGCTCTCTCCCTGAACTTGGCGATGATCTCCGCCACTGTCTCTGTCGTCTGGGTGAGGTCCTGAAACTCTCTGGCCAACTGCTGCACCTCAATAACCGGTGCAAACTCAGCCCTAAACCTGGCAGTAAATTCAGCCCAGGTCATAGCATCCAAAGTTGCGTCATCTCCAATGGCATGACCGACCTCCTCCCACTAATCCTGTGCCATGTCCTTCAGAAGACAGGACGCTAACTGACCTTGTCCCCCTCAGGACATCTGCTTGTGCGGAAAGCATTGGCCACGTACGCCAACCATCTAGTACTTGCTATGGGGTCCCGCGCCCCGTGGTAATCTGGAGCTCCACATGCACGGAACTCCCTGAAGGTAAGCGTGCGCGACCCCATCATGGCCGCTACCTCAGCACGGACAGTGCTCAATCTCTCGTCCATCAACTCTAAGATACCCTCCTTGATCGAACCAAAGATCACAGGAGTCTGCTCAAGTATGGTGCGAGTAATCTCTGCAGAGAGAAACTCCCTAGTCTGCTCATCCAACTGCCCGACCTCCGGGCCTGATCCTGATCCCCCTCCGCCCTCTGAACTGTCGACTGCTGGCCTAGGGCGTAGTACCACAATTCTGAAAACACATCATAATAAACTTCAGAAACATAGATATATCTCGAGGGATCACTTCTACCACAAGTTTCCTAGTCTCATCTCAGCTTTCCTTGATTCGAGTACGGATCTTCTGCTTTCAGTAGTACGAGCCCATACTACCTTCCACATCTATCCGTACTTTCCTCAAGTATCGCCTTGACTCCACCAAGTCATTACTACTGCTACTAATCTCTGCTACTCCCATCCTAGGCTTGCCCTAGGGAAATCTCTGACTCTACCCAAACAAGTCCTCAGCTGCTGAAAGGCCCCCTTGTAATGCCAATTAGTCATCACCTGAATACCATCACATGTGGTGAGGCTCAGATGATCCTTCGAGTAAAAGGCCCGTCCCCACAACAGTTAAGCTCATACAAGAGCTGCGCAATAGGGCCAGATCTAGCACTCTGAGATTATTCAACC
The DNA here is from genome assembly GCF_051521515.1 of Lactuca serriola. NCBI lineage: Eukaryota > Viridiplantae > Streptophyta > Magnoliopsida > Asterales > Asteraceae > Lactuca > Lactuca serriola. The sequence continues at coordinate 204,385,084 of NC_136410.1, forward strand.
CTGTTCACATGTGATGTGACGTATTCACCTAATGGCTAACTCACATCACTCAGAGCCGCACAAAGCACATAGCAAGCAGCATTCAAACACAGGAAACTACTCAAGAAACTATATCCTCATTACAAGGAACTGTACTAGTATACAGCGCTAAGCTCATGCTATCAGGCATATCCTAAACAGGCTATCTTACTGCTCTCTACTCAATACTAGCATGCAATTCTCATAAAGATGAAATACATAAAGCAGGAACATAAGGCATCCTCCTAGATCCTTAGTCCTATACTAGCATGTTGTTTTACTGAAACTGAAACAAATAATCATAATATAAATTTGTATGGGTAATTTGGGAGTACTTACTTGAGCTCGGCTGATCGCATGCACCACACCCTTTTCCTCTTCTCAAAACTTTTTCTCTTTTTAGGTTTTTCTTTTTCAAAATCTTTTTGAAAATACTTTTGAAAATCTTTCTACCATTTCCTCAGTTTGAGTCCAGTCACACCCGAGAGTGTGACTGAATCCCTCAAACCAAGGCTCTGATACCAACTTGAAACATCCCAAAAACATGACCCAATTTTTTTTTGTTTTTACATATAATAAAAGTCATAACACTAAATGTCATATCAAAAACTGTATCAAATCATGTCTAAGTATCTGAACAAAACTCCCAGGAATAAAGCTGAAGTTGTGGTGTGTGCGATGCCATCATCCCGAGCTCTCTTCCCTTTACTTGCGGAAGTACCTAAAACCAAAACTGAAACTGTAAGCACAAAGCTTAGTGAGCTCCCCCAAACTACCTCATACCAAACAAACATATAAACAACTACTGGGCCCCCACCCACTACATCGGACCGAAGCCCGGAAACTGCATCGGACCGAAGTCCGGAACTAACCAGGGCCCTACCCTCTACATCGGACGTAAGTTCAGAACTAACTGCCTCGGACCGAAGTCCGGAACTAACTGCATCGGACCGAAGTCCGGAACTAACTGCATCAGGCCTAAGCCCGGAACTGACTGCATCGGACCGAAGTCCGGAACTACTGAACATAACATAACATACACATATCAACTAGCATAACAACATAGACTGCATACTGAGTCGGGCCATACCCGAAACACATAACACACAAAACCTGTCTGAGCCACGAAGGCATCAAACATTCTAACTACTGCATCGGACCGAAGTCCGGAAACTACTGCTAATTAAACGGGCCGACATTGTGGCCTTAGACCCGTTCCTACTGGAAGGAAACTCACCTTGTAGCCTAGCTGCTGAAAGAACTGCTCCAGAATCTATCTGTTGCGGCTCCGGCTTCACCCCGACTACAATTTCCATAAGTACCCTCAACCAAATACAGATAATAATATTGAGGGTAAAAAGACTATCTTACCCTTGGTCAAAGTCAACCTATCGGTCAAAGTCAACATTCAGTTGACCTCACTCGTCGAGTTGGGTCACCAACTCGTCGAGTCCTTACTCTCACTTTCTTGCTTCTGCCCACTACTACTCGTCGAGTTTGGCATAGACTCGACGAGTTCCTCTTCGAAAGTAACACTCAGTCAATCTGCATCCGACTCGCCGAGTTTTATGAACAACTCGTCGAGTTCTCCTTCAACATATGAACACTCTGACTGTGACTCGTCGAGTCTGTTCTTGAGGCATGAAGATTGCCTTGGGCTCGCCGAGTCAGGGCATTGACTCGCCGAGTTCTTCCATGAATGAGTCTAACCTCCAGCTCACTGAGTCCATCTTTCACTCACTGGTTCCACTCGGCATAACTCCAAAAGGGGAAAACAGGGGACTCGCGACTCGACTCACCGAGTCTGAAGAACGACTCGCCGATTCGTATACATGCAATCACTATATACTCGATTCTGCTTGAAACCAGTTCATTCCATTCATAGATCTGGGTTCTTAGGTCTTGATTAAAACGTAAAGTTTCCAACTTTACGTGTAAATAACAGCAAATGAAGGTTTTAAGGCTCAAAGCACACTATAAGAGTAGATCTAGAGCTTTCATGCAAAATGGTTCCATAAAGGTACTAGATCTAAGCTTCTGGAACTCAAACCTAGCTAGATCCGAAGGCTATTCTTCTTAATGAGTCCTCTATGCTACTACCAAGCCAAGAAATGGTTCAAGAATAGCTTAACAGAGTTCCAAAGGGGATTAAAGCATAGAAACAAAAAAGGGTCGAGTCATACCTGACTATACTCTGAAATGCCACAAAGATCTTGGATCTCCTTCTTCTCCTCTTGATCTACCTTCCTTCTTCTCTCAAGATCTTCAAAGAATCACACTAAAACACACAAAATGCTAAGAGAGTTCTAGGGTTTCGAGAAGGATGCTCTGGGGGTGATGGGGGCTGACTTGGGGTCCCAAAAAGTTGTTTAAATAGGGTGAAAACCCTTGAAATTAGGGTTTCATCCAGACTGGCGGACTCGTCGAGTCCAGAATATGGACTCGCCGAGTTGCCAACTTAAACGTGCTCAAAATCCCGACTCTACTCGACGAGTCTGGCTACTGAATCGTCGAGTTCCTCTTGAAAACTTGAAAAATAAATATTTAAATAACATACCAGAATTTGGGGTGTTACAATCACTCCGCAACATCTCATGATATCGGGCCTTTTTCATCTCATCGTCCACCACGTACTGCGGAACGAGAAAGGCCCTCTCCCTAAACACATGGGTGATCTTCGTCACCGTCTTAGTGGTCTGCTGGAGATCCTGGAACTCCCTAGCAAGTTATTGCACCTCTATCACAGGTGAAAACTCGGCTACAAACCTAGCCGAGAAGTTAGTCCAAGTCATAGTATCAAGGGCAGCGTCACCCACAACATGCCCAACCTCCTCCCACCAGTCGCATGCCCTGTCCTTCAGAAGACAGGATGCAAGTTGAACCTTATCCCCCTTGGGAAATCTACTGGTACAGAATGCGTTAGCGACTTCCGCCAACCATCTGGTGCTCGCAATGGGGTCCCGAGCCCCATGGAAATCGAGAGCTCCAAAAGCTCCAAAATACCCTCCTTGATCGTGCCAAAGATCATAGGATTCTGATCCAGGATATTGTGCGTGATCTCAGAGGAGAGGAACTCCCTCGTCTGTTCGTTTAGCTGCCCGACTCCAGAGCCCGAGCCTAATCCCTTACCGGTACCTAAATGGTCGACTGGTCTAGTGCGTAGTACCACCACACTAAAAACCATATCATAACAAACGTCAGAATACCAAGCATATCTCGAGGGATCACATATAATACAAGTTCCTTGGATTCATCTCAGCCTTCCTTGATTCGAGTACGAATCCTTTGCTTTTAGTAGTACGGACCCATACTACCTTCCACATCTATTTGTACTTTCCTCAAGAACTGCCTTGACTTCACCAAGTCCCTTCTAATACTAATGCTTCACGCGCTAATCTCATCCTAGGCTTACCCTAAGGTAATCACCATCCCATTCTCCGCCATCAGCTGCATAAGAAGTCCCTGCTATCTTCCCCTAATTAGCTCGTGAATACCATTACATATCACTAACATTAGATAATTCTTCGAATGAGAGATCCTACCCTACAACGGTTGGACTCAGACAAGAGCTACAAAATATAGCTAGATCTAACCTTCTGAAATTATTTAGTCCGTGTAATATGTAACTTAATATATTCGTTTACTAGTTAGTAAAAGATAACTATAACTCTTAAAAGCACAAGGCAAGCAGCATTCGAGCATTGAGTAAATGTAATCAAGCATATCCTAATCAGGCTATCATATCACTGGCTAATATGTACTAGCATGCAGTTCATAAAGCTGATACACATATAACAAGCACACAAGGCATCCTTCCTAGATCCTTAGCCCTAAGCTAGCATGCAGTTCTCATAAGCATATTATAACATAAACTTGTATGGGTAATTTAAGAGTACTTACTTGAGCTCGGCTGATTGCAAGCACCACACCCTTTTCTCCATTTCAAAATACCTTTCTCTTTTCAAAGTTCTTTTTATATAAAAATAATTTTCTTTTGAAAATTTATATACCAATTCCTTTGTTTTAGTTCAGACACACCCGATAGTGTGTTCGAATCCCTCACACTAAGGCTCTGATACCAACTTGTAACATCCCAAAAATACGGTCCAAAATTTTCGTTTTAAATCATTTAAGAAAACCATAACTCATCAAACATCATAATAATAAAATTATAATTCGTGTATCTCAAAAAATCATATCAAAAATATTGTATCAGAGTCTAAACATCCCAGGCTAAAATATGTGGTGTGTGCCATGCAGTCATCCCGAGCTCTTCCCCTAGCTAGCGGAAGTACCTAAAACCAAAACTGAAAAGTGTAAGCACGAAGCTTAGTGTTTCTCCCCAAACTACCACATACCATACATATAAACACATAATAGCATACATTAGGCCTTTCCCACTACATCGGGCCCTACCCAGCATCGGACGAATCTGGCATCGGGCGCCACCCGGCATCAGACCGAAGTACGACATAGAACCGAACTCCGATATACATATAACATATCAAGAAGCATATAACATAAACATATAAGCTAAACCTTACACAGGCTTGCCCCGGCATCGGACCGAAGCCCGAAACATATAACACATAACATATAAACTAAACATTCATCGGGCTTGCCCCAACATCGGACCGAAGCCCGGAACACATAAACAAACACATGCAAGAATCACGAAGACATCAAGCATACAAACATTCCTTAGGCTTGCCCCGTCATCGGAACGAAGTCTAGAAACATATAATCTACATCAGGCTAACCCCGACATCGGACTGAAGTCTGACATACGCTAAAAATAGTTTTATAAGTTAAATTTTCTTTTGAAAAGATTATCATTCCCTCATTTTTCAATTCGGAAATGCCTGGTAGCGTGCCCGAATACTTTAAACCAAGGCTTTGATACCAACTTGTAACAACCCAAAAACAATGATAAAAAATTTCTTTTTTAAAACCAATAGGTTTATTCACCAATATCTCCAAGTCTATCATCAAAATACAATATTAAAATATCAAAGTAAAAATATTCAAAAACTACGGAAATCGTCAGGGGAGAATGTTGTGTCGTCATGTCGGGCCTTTCCCTTTCGTACCGGAAGTATGTGAAACTAGAAACATAAAATTTAAGCATAAGACATAGTTACTTCCCCAAAGTCCCACATACAAAACATACAACTGGACCTAGCCCTGGGGTATATTCCAACCCTATGGGCCTAGGCCTGAGGCCCAACCTTGGGGTTTCTTCCAACCCATCGTATACTAATAGGCATAGCCTTAGGGTTTATTTCAACCCAATCATGTAATAATAGGCCTATCCCCAGGGTCTATTTCAACACAATCATACAAACATGTAAGAGTCATAAATCATCCAGAATTCTACATAAACAATTTGGGTCGGCATTGGTGCCTTCGACCCACAAGCACAATGAGAAGACATACCACTAACTGAAGATGACTGAATCACACATTCAAGTAACTACTAATATGGTTCCTCACACTAATCAAAACACAAAGATAGCCCTAATTAATATTCAGGGTTTTAACCCATACTCAATGGTCTAAGTGGGATTTTTGGGAGTACATCATGCGTACCGCCTTTTACGACCAACATACAACTTCGACTTGGAGGACTTACAGGGATGCAACCCAGTATGCCCACCGTACTCAGGGTAACGCCCATCGTACCCTTTCAGACGTCCAAATTCTTTATTAAGGTCTTAATATCTTAAGATTTAACGTCCATGTTGGGGTTTAAAGTTCTCCATTGGACGTTGTATTAGGCTTTTCCCTTATTTGATATGTTGTGGGTTAAGCTAGCCTATAAATACTAGTCTTAGTATTCATGTATAGGTTAAGAGAGAGCTCCCATTTTATGTAACATGTGAGATTTAGTCTTGTGAGAGAAAATCTTACATTACCCACTTTGAAAACATTTTTCTAGACTAATTGGGCTTAAAACAGATTTATTTACTTCTCGTGTTCTTTCATAATGTTTGATTCACACTGATCATCTTAATTCCACATTTTTCATCCTTCTTGGGATTCTACATGTGGTATCAGAGCTTAATCTTGAAGGTTTAACAACTTTTTAAAGAAATTGATCCATGATGATAATCTAATTTCGTGAATCTTACATCAAGCATCAATGTTGTAAGTTTTGTGTGTTTGAGAGAGTTCTTGTTCTAGAAATCAAATTTAGTTCTTGTTTTCATTCATATTCAATTTTCCCTCTATATAATGTGTTTCAGATTCATTTTTGAAGGTTTGTATCGATTAGATAAACTTCAAGTGTAATTAACATAGAACAAACTAACTAAACAAAGAATGAACAAAAAGTAAAGAACACTTGTAATCACAAATATTGTGACATCCCCAAAATCTCGGCCAGAAAAGACCGATTTTCATTTATGCTTTTAAATATTTTCAGAGTAAATCCTTTTGATTTGAAAGAGTTGTGGAATTTGTTCCCAAAACAAAACATGATAAAATAATATTTATCAAAGCATTTCATCAAGAGATGCATTTCATTATATAATCAAAACTCGGGATGTCATGTTCCGATACAGACCATAAAGCATAAACGATAAACATTACAAGTCATTCAACAAATATATACATATACAGACTTGTAAACAAAACAACAAGATGATCCATCCATCTTACGCCCTTGTGCCACTTCCTGTAATACAAATAAAACTGAGTGGGTCAGGCTTGGGAGCCTGGTGAGCATATAGGGTTTTCAACCCACAATAAATAAGTTATATTTAATTTCACCAACCAATCACTATCCCGATTACCCATTCCCGTTATCCTCACTTTACGTCCCTAAAACAACTATCTCAAGGGACCTAATCTAGGATTTTCATCGGGACGGACATCACTGCGAAGGGGTTTCCTCAACAATAGATATCCTAAAGGCAACCATGAGGGGGATAGAGTACACCGGTGAACACATCGTTCACAACACCTATAGGTTATGAACCTGCTAGCGTTCCACTGGACTGTCTAGAAAGAGTCCGTGGTCGTTATCCATACTCCGCTGAATAACTAGATCAACAACAACAACAACATCGAGGCCTCTCATCTGTTTATTACACACCAACTATCTACCCATGTTCTACCCAACATATTAGTAGATAAAATATATATTTTCATACGTAGTTTAAAGAAAACCTGTATAGCATGCTTTAATCAACACATATATCGCATAACAGATGAGGCACACACACACATAACACATATCTCATAACGAAATAAGCAGATCTATAAGATAGAAGAGAGTGAATACTCATTCACACATAACACAACCAAATATATACACATAGCACGTATTTTTATATAAAATACTTCGTATTATTGTATTAGAAGAAATAACTACACACTCACTTGATCAGAAGACGATCCGACAGCACTACGGCTTATAGAAGTAGTAATCCACAGCAGATCTGGAAGATCTCCTCGAAAATCGAACTTCTCGCGGGCAGAGCTTCGACTCGGGAACCGCGCTTCTCGGGATCTTCGGGATCTCGGGACTTGCCTCGGGGCTAGAGTATGATACCGGGGCTTCGGGGTAGCTTCGGGGGTAAAAATGCAGAGCTTCGACACGAAAATGAGAGGGAATTGGCAAAAATACCCGGAACCCTCGCATCCTATTTATAGGAGGCTGGAGCCTCGGAGTACGCGGGGCGTACTGCGTTACGCGGGGCGTACTGCCCAAAACGTCATTGCTTACGTATCCGAAGTGCTCGAGTGCGAGTGTCGACATCCCTCGGAGTACGCTGGGCGTACTCGAGTACGCGGGGCGTACCTCGGATCAGATCGGTGACTCCTTCGGATAATGCTTCCGAATTTTGATTTAAATTTAAATACAAAATGATTAATAAACTTTGGAAATTCATAACTTCTTCATACGAACTCCGTTTTCGACGTTCTTTATATCCACGCGAAGGTGAGACTACGCTCTACAACTTTCGTTTAGACTCCGTCGGCTAATTTTGACTTTATTTTTTATTACTTATTTTTAATAGGCCGCGACAGAAACTTTCGTTATAAATTCATAACTTCTTCGTTTGACGTCCGTTCTCGCCTAACTTTTTATCGCTTTGATACCAACAATGAGATCTTTGATTCTCATT